>NC_137292.1:12364768-13627268 GCF_907165135.1 Oikopleura dioica | reverse complement strand
TCGACATGATAAAGCCTGCAAATGCAGGTGCAATAAAAGCCGCGTTGGGTTTTGATCCGGCACTGTCGAAGCCCATGCAGAAATTTTGAAGACACACGAGACATAGAATTAGGAGAATATTGCATCCAACGAGAGACATGCTAAAAGCAAACATAGCAGAAGGAACTCCTGCGATGATAACGCATCCTCGAATGAGATTGAGTCGTGAGACTTTCCATTTTTGGTGAATGATGTCGCAGATTTTTCCAGCAAACAGACAAGCCACGAGATTCAAGCAGGAAGTGATGCCAGACATCCAACCGACGGAAGCGATGTCATAGCCCTGTACATCGGCTAGGTACTGTAAAAGGTCTAGCGTTAGAATTTATAAGCGATGTGCTTGAATTTACCTTTGGGAAGAGAATAGCTAGAGTCAGTGTTCCCCAGTTTGAAGTCAAGTTGGCGATAATTATCCCAAAAATAGCCGGAGAAGTAAAAATGTCAAAGACTGGTATTTTCTGGTCGCTTTTGGTTTTCTGTTCCCTGCGACTTTTGATAATATAAGATTTTTCCTTTTCAGATATCGACGGATGGCTCTCAGGAGATTCCGCAATTATGAAATACCAAATTAATCCCACAGTAATATTCGATAGAGAAGTCACGTAGAAAATACTTTCCCATCCAAAGATTGAACCGAGCCAGCCGCCGAAAGTATTGAGAATCGACGTTCCAAGGACGTTTGGGCAAAATGTCAGACTTGTGAGGAAAGAAAGCTCACTTTCTGGGCCCCATTTGGTCCATGAGCCCGCCGCTGCTGGTCCAATTACTTCAAGAAACAATTAACTTTGATTACGAGCATCGAATTCTTACCCACATGAGTCACTCCAATCAGTGCCCTTAGAAATATGCAGATATAAAGTCCATAAAAGTCGCCACTTCTTCCTTCGTCAGTTTTTAAAATTGACGGAATCGTCAAAGTAAGCAATCCAGCAATCAACAATCCCGAAGAAACAGTTCTTCTTATTCCATATTTATGAACGACATATCCTCCTGCAATCGAAAACAAACAGTAGCCGTAGTAATACGAGCTTAGTAAAAGGGTCTGTTGAGTATTTGAGTACATAAACGGGCCATCGTTGTTATTACTTGAGCCCACGTGCTCTCCGCCGCAAACACTCTCCGTCGTTGAATTTCCAGTACTTGATAGACTTTCTTGATAGGTTCTGTTCACCATCCCTTTTCATAATTATGATTTAAATTCGAAGAATAAAATAACTTACCAACAATCGCAATATTTATATTAGATCTTGTAAAATGCATATTACAACCGGAAAACACCACCATAATTGCCAAAACATATCTCTTTCCGAGTGACATTTTTGTTTCTCTTATTTTGAGTTTTTGCTTTCTTCCAAAAACTGACCAGGAAATTGGCACTGTTTATCATTAGCAAATACGCTCTTCTGAATTATGTCCGCTAGCAATAATTTCCGGTAAGTACGAGATTTTATTGGGGGTGCGGATCTAAAGAAATAAACAAAACGTCAACTAAATAGTTCAAAAAAGTGGTCTACATCTTTTTAATTGCTAATATTTGTCCGCAGTTAGCGCGAATTGGCATCTTTACCGCAAATCCAAGCATTCGAAGGTTTGTGGCGCACTGGCCAAATGATAAAAACAGGTGCGGTTCTCTAGGAGCTTTTGCTGTCGCAGAACCATGTGGGGACTAAAGGTTCGTATTTTCTAAAGAGAGAATATCAGAGATTGTAACATTAATTTCAGACAGCATTCCTCGCTGGTTTGGGCAGTGCCCAATATGCAGATCCCATGGGCGCAACTCACGATGACGTTGCCCCAGACTATATCAAGACCTTTACAGACGCTTCAAGTGACTCTTGCATGCAGCAATGTCTCGACCTCCAAGCGATGACCACGACTCCTCATCACTCGAACATTTTCTGCCACCAAGCTTCCGATTACGGCTGGGAGCCAAATAAGCCCACATGGGAAGTGTTGATGGAAGTCCGCTGCCAAATCGGAATCTGGAAGAATTACCCAGATAACTACGTTCCCCATTACGGCCAAAAATATGGAAAGAGAAAGAGAAGAAGTTTTCATGAGTTTTTCCCATCCAGTAGCTCCAGCAGTTCTGGATCATCAAGCCAGTCCTCCAGTTCGGGCAACAACAATTCCGGTAACTCCGGAAACTTTGTCTGGGACGGTGGAAACGGTGAAGAAGCTCACAGCAACAGAGATCTTTCGTGGCAGCACAAACCAAGATGGTTCTACTGTAATCAAGGAGCCTGGATTAATAAAGAAAAGTCTCTCTATGAACTTGAGAACTCCTTCGCCATCAAGGACAATATGGCAGAATGCACTCATCTTCACGGACCATTTGACTTCAACGACGGATGCAACATCGAAAAGTATGATTGGTTCCCGGGATGGTACGAGTGCGAGTACCAGCCATACCCATCTTCTCATCAATACTACAATGCTGCTGTTCATGGCTCTTACAACAGAGGCGAGGGCGAAGCAGTTCGATCCGAAGAAGAAGCCCGCTCAATTTGGGGCACAGAAGCTGGATACTTGAAGGTTTGCAAAGTCCAGTGCCCAGCACCTAGTGTTCCAAGAGAAATTCTCGCTGACGGAAGCGTCGGAACTATCACTTGCGACTTGCGAACTGGAGAATGGTCGCCAGCTCCTCCACAAGGATGTGATGAACCATTTGGTAGAGGTCATCAATGCGCTAATCCACAGTCTCAAACTTCAAACCAGTTTAATTGGCACGGGCGATGGGAATGTGAGGGCCCACACGGTCATACTTACGAACCAAAACCATCATACAGTGGTTACAACCCAGGTTATCAGCCAGGTTACAACCCAGGCTATCCTTCTTCGTACAATGGAGGCTACGACCCATATGGCCGAAGACGTCGAGATACCGAGCATAGTGAAGGAGAAGGCGAAGAGGGTGAGCGAGGATACTACGGTTCTCCTTCCTACCCATCATCCTCGTATCCATCAAGCTCTTACTCTGCGCCATCTTATCCATCCAGCGGATATCCATCAAACTATCCCGCACCATCATACTCTGGTTCTCCCTATGCCAGCAACTACCAGCACTACTCAGCATACAGTTACTCGCCACCTAAGAAGACTTATACAAAGAGTGGGCCATATGGATATGGCTATGATGCCTCTATTCACGGACAAACACATTGCCATCTCACTTGTGATCCTGGTTTTGTCTCTTCTACGTGCGACACTGAGCTCACATGCGACCCAACTAACTGGCCATCGTGGGGACCAGACGTCAACCCACCGGTGTGTGTTCCTCGAGAGATGAAGGCTTGCCCAAGAGATTGCGATTTCGAGCCGTCAGTTGTCGAGAACGGCATGTACTTGTGCACTCGACTCCCAGGAGCTTGGAAGACTGAGTGTGTCCTTCAGTGCCAGGAAGGACTCAACCATCGTGGCCTCAGCTACGTAGTTGACGATACTGACATGTCAATTCTCACATGCAACTCCGATGACAAATGGCTCAATGCTCTCGGTGCTAATGGTACTGTTACTCACTGCGTCGAAGCACCTTCGAAATGCCCAACTTCGGCCGCCCAAGTTGGCGCTCTCTTCGACGCTGGCACTGGCGGCAGCTTTGATACAAATATCAATGGAGGTATTGTCGATGTTACTCTCAAATGCGAACAAGGACATCGACCAGAAGTCTTCTCCAAGACAACAACCCGATGTTACGACGGAAACTGGCTGTCTGACATCACCCGATGCATTGAGGACAAAGATTATTGCCTCGATGGACACCCACAGCTCACGACTAACACTACTGAGATTAATGGACAATGGGAATGTACTCGAACTTCTGTCACCGGCATCGAAGTCGTTTATTCTCAAGACCAGCGAACTGAGCTCTTTGATGAAGCCGAGCGAAGCTATGGTTACGATACCAACTACAATGAATACAATCAGGATCACATTCTCTCTGCTCAGGCCAAATGGACTTGCAGATTGATCTGTGATCAAGGATTTATGGTTTCTTACGATTCAGTAACAACTTGCACTGATTACATCGGAACATCATGGGATCTCAGCCCATTCCCAGTTTGTGAGGCAAAGCCTGTCTGTGATGTTCCATCTGAAGATGTTTGCACTGATTGGGACTGCTCAAAACAATTTTACAACCAGAACGCCATCCAAGGTACCTACGGAAACTCTCAGTACAGCTATCACAACTACGGATACATGCCAGCAAAGAACAGCTACTGGCCAGAGAAATTCTATGCAAGCTCTCCAAACTACCAACAGTACTACAAACCCAACGCGTATGGTTACGTTGCTGGCTACCAACATCCTTACCATCACTTGTACTCTCATGTTACTTACAACGCCGGAAGTATGTACTACTCCAACGTCTACAAGAAATACAACTCTTACTCTTCATCTTCTACGACCTATACATCGACTCAGCACCATTACGTTGGCCGAAGAAGTGTCGATGATGACCCAATGGATAGGTATGAAACATTTCTTTTCTGATAATTAGATTAAATCTAGATGGGAATGGGACGACGATATCCAAGAAGTCCAGCGTTGTGTTCCACTTTGTAAAGACAACTGCATTTCTGTCTCTGGAATCACTGCCTACCACTGTTTTGTTGAAACCGCCACCTGGGATGCTGCTCCTGTACGATGCTGCCCAGATGTTCATGCTATTGAGGTTTGCCATTTTTTTCAAGCACATTTTATTGTTACATTTTATTGTATTTCAGAACCCTGACGAAACCTGCGCCATCGATCTTGAAACAACTGAGGGAACCGCTTGGGATATGGTTGTTGCACCATCATGGACCACTGGTGCCGGTAGCACAATGAATGTCACTGATAATGCTGAAAAGCTAGTTGCTGGTTCTTACACTTGTACCAATCTTACTGACGTTTCTGTCCGATACGAGGTTTGTTTTCATATTGTTTTGTTGTTTTACGATGTTTAAGGTTGTTGCTGGAAATGGAGGCATGAACTCATATGGTCACGAGCCCTACAACTACAACCAATACAAATATAAGCAATACTGGGATGGATACTATTGCTCTTACCCAGAAAGCTACGATTCTTACGAAAACATCCCTTACGGTCGAAAGCGAAGAAGTCTTCATACCTTCGGTCTACCATCTGGATCCTCTAGCTCTAGCTCTGGCTCATCCAGCTCAAGCTCTCAGCCAGCTCAATCATCTTCCAGTAGTTCTTCATCCATGTAGGATCATGTAAAAATTCCATTTATTATATATATTCTAGGCCATCTCATTCAACTTCTGGTTCTTCTTCTGGGTGGGCTACTGGACAACCTGCTTACTATGGACCCGCTCCAACTCATCCAGACTGTGTCGTCATCAAAGAAAAGCTCTGTACTCTCACCTGCCCAGATGGAGAAGTCCCAGCTCTTGGACATGACACTTCTGTCTGTCATGAGTATGCTAATGGTTCTCAAAAGTGGGTGAAGAAATTGACTCACTGCGTGAATTCTGCCGATATCATGGCTGTTTTGGTTGATCCTCCAGCACGTAAGTACATTGCATGTTATCATCGTCTCAAAGTATCTTAGAGCCCGCAAATACTGGTCTTGAAACCTGGGCTCCATCAAAAGAAGCAGCTCCAGCTCCATCTTCTCCACAGAAGAACACCAACCTTTCACCAAAAGAAATCAAGAAGGCCCAAAAAGCAGCCAAGAAAGCCGCCAAGAAGAAGAAGAAGGCCGAGAAGAAAGCCAAAAAGAAGGCTGCCAAGAACAAGAAAAAGAAGAACCGAGACAACAAAAAGAAGAACCGATCTGAGATGAAATTCCAGATGCGAGTACGCAAGCAGAATTCTCGACTCAGCGCTCGAGCCCTTCGACGAAACCCGAATCTGAACTATGGCTACTAAATACAACTTTTGCTACCACTGAAGATTAATTTCCAACTTGACGACCTGTATTTTTTATTCGAAATAAAGATTGAATTATCATTCAAATAAGAGTTCTTCGATAAGGATATGCATGCCGCGGCGCCTTCTCGACCCTTTTTGCTGACAAACGGATCGATTAACCACGTTTGTCGGCCATGTTCCTCTATTTCATCAGCAGCCTCACCCTTCCATATTCTCATTATTCAATCTTGTTCAAAGGAAAAATAAACTTTTTTCATTTCTTCATGTCCGAGAAAATTCCCCTGAATCAACCTCTTCTAGGTACGTGACATGCTAGAATTTCTCTCTCTAATTAGCGTGGGCTCATTTGGCGCAAATCCAAACACTTTTTGGTTTCTTGCCTCAGGCGCGTGTGTGTACTTGTGGAACTACTCACGTCCCTACAGATCATTTTGAATGAGTATCGCCTTGATCGATTTATTCTGTTCAAAAATGTGCTCGAAAGGCGAAGTGATATTTGGGCAATAATCCCAAGGGGTGATATTGGACCCGTCAGAGAAACAAAGCGCGATTTTGTTTTCCTCCGCTTTTGAGCTTCTCCTGTGAATCAGAAAAAAATAAAGAAAGGAAGAAGAAAATAAGAGAAAATAAGCATGGAAACACGCTCGAGGCCGATAGCACTGAATATAATTAAAACCGATTTCCCAAACGACGACATGGAGAGAAAAGACTTTGTTGAGCTTGATTTAGGGAAAGAAGGAAGCTCGTATGGAAGCGACCCAGATGCATTGGAAGAAGATTTTACCGGCGAAACTAAGTTTCATTATAAAGATTTTGGAAGTATCGATTGGTATCGAGAACTGGCGGTGGACCAACGAAAACGAGCGAGAGACAAGGAAAAGGCAGAAAAAACACCGAATATTGTTAATTATATAAGGTCTCTTGCCGATGCTGCTTCTGGCTGGATTATCGGTAAAGAAAAAGACACAGATGTTATCTTTATTTTAACTGTTTTAGTTACCGTTATTGGTCTTCTTGCGGGTTTTGCTGCCGGAGTCATTGATATCGCAACAAAATGGCTTTCGGATTTGAAATCAGGCTACTGCCGCGGCCATCTTTACCTAAACCAGGAGCAGTGTTGCTGGTCAGACACTCTTCATGGAATCGACGAAGACAATTGCACAGCTTGGAGAGACTATGGAAACCCAAACACTTACGGAGGTCACGTGCTTCTTTTCATTATGTACTGCTTGATGGGAACACTCTTTGCAACAATCGCCGTGATTCTTGTGAAGATGATTGCGCCTTATGCCTGTGGTTCTGGCATTCCTGAGGTCAAGACGATTCTCTCTGGTTTCATCATGAAGGGTTATCTTGGTTTTGGAACGCTACTCGTCAAAACTTTGACGATGCCCTTGGCCGTATCTGCAGGTCTTATGCTTGGCAAAGAAGGTCCACTTGTTCACGTTGCTTGCTGTTGTGGACATGCTGTTTCTCAATTCTTTCCAAAGTATAGAAACAATCAGGTAATGGAAGAAGTCCGGTCATTTTTTAATTTTCAACATAGGCAAAGCTTCGAGAAATGCTCTCTGCATCAGCTGCGGCAGGTGTTTCTGTTGCTTTTGGTGCACCTATCGGAGGCGTTCTGTTTTCCTTGGAAGAAGTGAGCTACTATTTCCCTCTCAAAACGCTTTGGCGATCATTTTTCTGCGCATTGATTGCAGCTTTCTCACTGAGAGCAATGAACCCATTTGGAAATCAGCACTTGGTTCTTTTCTACGTGGAATATGACAAGCCTTATCATCTGTTTGAGCTGTTTCCATTTATTATTCTTGGAATTTTGGGAGGCCTTTATGGAATTTTATTCATCAACATGAACCTCTCCTGGTGTCGTTTTCGCAAAAGATCGATTCTTGGCCAGCATCCATTACTCGAAGTGGTGATTCTTGCACTTGGAACTTCAATTCTGGCGTATCCGAATCCATACACTAGAATTCAATCTGGCCATCTTATTCGTTTGTTATTCAAAGAGTGCAAAAGATACGATGACAATCCACTTTGTGACTACAATTACAGTCAAAATGCCACAACAGTCTTCAATGACGGCATCACTCAAGCGACATGGCAGCTTATACTGGCCCTTGTTGTAAAATCAGCACTCACAGTGATTACTTTTGGCATAAAGGTCCCAGCTGGGCTCTTTATTCCTTCTATGGTCACTGGCGCAATAACAGGTAAATTCACTTGAAGTCTCGAAAACTAATCACAATAATTAAGGACGGCTTATCGGCATTTTGACCCAAAAGATAATCGAAGCTTTCCCGACATTGTCAATTTGGGAGGGTGTTTGCGCAGACCCAACTTCATGCATCGAGCCGGGACTGTACTCAATGGTCGGGGCAGCAGCTGCTTTAGGAGGCGTCACGAGGATGACAGTTTCTCTCGTTGTGATTATGTTCGAAGTGACAGGGGGACTGCAGTACATTGTACCATTCATGGTTGCAACCATGGCTTCAAAATGGATCGGAGATGCGTTCGGAAAAGATGGAATTTATGATGGGCATATTACCCTAAACGAATATCCATATCTTGATGTCAAGATCGATATGCAACAGCAGAAGGTAGAATATACTTGTCAAAGAAATATACTTATTTTAAGACGACTGCCGGTCAAATTATGAATCCAAAAGGAGGGACGATGGTAACTATCCCTTTCCAAGGAAGTACAACTGAGAAGCTCTGTACAATGTTGGCTGACCATCCCTTTTCTGGATTCCCGATTGTCACCGTTCAAGGGCGATTAGTGGCATTTATAACTAGGTAAAAGGAATCAAGGATGAGTAAACGCAATTTTTCTTCAGAGAAGATCTACAAGAAGGAATAGCTGCCGGACGAAAACTGATGACACTTGATCCTAATGATGCTCACATTGACCAAACGGTGTTATTTACGATGTCGACGCCTCTAGTTTCTGCGGGAAGGGTTCCTATCCGTCTAAATAATGTCATCGATTACAGGTAGAAATTTAGATGCTTACAAACTTAGCAATTTTATTTTAGTCCCGTGACAATCAGCGAACAGACGTCCATAGCTCTAGTTTTAGAGGTGTTTCGAAAACTCGGCTGTCGCCAGGTTTTTGTCCTCCGACAAGGCGAACTGGTTGGTCTTATCACAAAGAAAGACCTACTCCAATTCATTTATGAGACGAGAAACAACGATCAAACTTCCTATACTCAGTTCAAGTAACAAAAATAGACTCTTTAAATTTTCGATAAACGAATAGGTGTGTTCAAGTCTGTAATAAGAAGGAAATATATTAGATAAAAATCGTTTCAAACTTTTGCAGTAGTAGAGATGACTTTGGCGACTTTCGCAGCAGATTCGATGTCAGATAGTGTAATGTTGCTTTCGGGGTGTTGGTTTCTTTCTCGCTCATAAACTCCCTCTCGTTCGTGGCGATTCTTTGTTCGTCTGGCGACATAAGCAAGCGTTGTGACTTTTAAGGTTGATGATGGTAAAGGCATCTAGGTACTTCAAGAGCTTCAACAGTTTACGGAAGAATGAAAACCGTTCCTGGTAGAATTGTACTTAGAGAGATGCTCGAAGAAACATCTCCTTCAAAAGAAGCATTTTCGTCTGAAAATGCGAGTAGTCCCAAACAACCGGAAATAAAAAGGCCTATTGCGAGAATTCCGTTTGCCCAGATGTCGAGCTAAGATTAATGTTTTCATGATAAGCCTTTCGCGATAAACTGAAAGTCAAAATACTTACCCATTCGTAATTGATAATCCTAACAATGGGAAGCCATTCGTTCCATTTCCAGGCTTTGATGACATAAATCAGTGAGTGATAGATCAGCGTTGAAATGATGGAAATTTGGATTATGTTGATGGTGAGTACTGACGGAGCTGGTGCGTTTGCGAGGAAGCCGATGTTTACAATACTTGCTATTTTTAGATTACAGTACTTTTCGTATTTTATTGCATATTTACCAATATTGATAACTGCTCGAAAGAACCCCTCGAAACTGAAAAAGTGGGCGACCAATAACTTGAAAGCATCTTTTGTACTTTCTTTGCAACTTTATCGAGTTTGGTAAATAAAAGAAAATAAATTGCTTTATAAATTATAATTTGTTTACTCGTTCCTGCAAGAAGCCATGGTCAACTAACTGCAAGAAAACCATTCTCACAAAGTTGATACTATTCTGTTCTAGAATAAACGATTGAGTGCGTTTTAAACTAAATTAAAAAATAAACGAAACGATTAAAATCATTATCTTTCCGCCTCAACGAAGTCGAACATAATAAATTCTCTCCTTTTTGAGCATCGTCTTTATACTGCTAACAAAATCCTTTCCTTCCATTTTTTTCTAAACTGACCCAAGTCTGTTCTTTTTACAAATATTTGCCAGGAATATTTGAGTTTAAAAACTGTCCATCATGTGACGGTGGACCTGAGTTCATAGTTGTAAAAATACCCGTCAAAGATAGGATAGTAAGGACACTCACGGACGACCAAATGTTTAAGAATCCGAAATATAATTAATCTCAATTCTCCTCACGATGTAGGAGATAGAGAGAAAGAGTAAATATAAAAGAAGAGATAGAGAGTAACTAAATGTTTAGCGACGCGATCATTTTTTAGACTGTCGCGCTTCTTAGGGGGCACAATAGAGCGCATGATGTTTGCAGGTACGGAGGGTTAACAGTAAGAGATATCCAAAAGAAGCTTATGAATAAATAACGAAGGGGAAGATTCTTTGGTTGAGCACGCACTTGGAATAGGTAAACAAAATTATGTCTGAATAATTTTTATCATATTTTTTCGAACCCAAAAGAAGAATAAGAAGGCGAAGAAGAAGAATGATCTATGATGAGATCCTCATCGCAGTACTTTTCGTCCTTACCAGTATCGCAGTTATTAAACGCATGAAAGGCCAGAGGTCACGAAAAATTCCTGTGTTTGAATGGCCTTTCGATAAAAAGGCAACGGTTTACAATGGCGACCTTGAAGTTCAAGGCCTTTTCATAACCTCTCAAGGTCTTAAAGACAACTTAGAAATTTCAAATTACAATCAAAGAAATTGATGATAATTCAATATATTTCGAAAACGAAGAGGGTTTTTTAGCATACTTGTTAACTTTTTTTTACGAGAACGTAAACCTGGATGAGACTAATTTTGAGTTTATTCAAGATCATTTGAGGGGTGACCCTCCGAATCCCTGGGCACCCTCCGAATCCCTGGGTTTTTGGGAAAAGTCCAGGGATTCGGAGGGTGATGTTCTAGAAAACCCCTACAAAAGATCAAAAAAATCTTTTATTTATCATTTTTCAAAATATACTAAAAACGTAAGCACTTTAGAAGATAACTTGTATGTCATATTTGATTAAACGCCAACCCTTAAAAGAAGAAAATTGAATGAAAGCAGAAAGTAATTTTCCAACAGACATTTTTTTCGAAATTACTATCAGACGATATAAATGAAGATTTAAGGCTTAAAAATTATTTTAATTTAACCAATAGTGGATGCTTATAAATATATACTAATATAAAAATATAATGCGTTTGCTAAAGTTGTTTTTCTTTCAACACTAACCAATTATTAGAGAAAACTAATTAATGAATCTGCTGTAAAACAGCTGAAAGACATTTCTAGAACATTTCGGATTTGACCCTCCGAATCCCTGGGTTTTCGATTTTGCCCAGGGATTGGGAGGGTACCCGCATTTGAGAGATGACAAGTTGCCCAAGATTTACAAGTCGAAGATTCTAGGCCTACCAATTGGCCCTATCATTATCACTGACTATGAACTTATGAAGAAGATCTTTGGTAGCCACAAAGTTTCGGACCGACTCCACAATGATAGGCTTGAACTTGAAGAAAAGCTGATTAGACAAGACTTCAATCTTGAAAAATTCTTCAGAGATGCAACTGGCGACACAGAGCTAATAGAAGGCCTCTATGGAGTGGGCAATGGACCGTATAGGAATGGAATTCTATAGATATATCTGCTTTAGAAGGTGTGTTCTGGACCTGAAATGTCGAATTCTCATAGCGACTCTTTTCGTAAATTACGCTCTAACTGGTACCATGCTGTCCTGAAACTTCATGGCTCTGATAAATTACAGGAATCAGTCAAAGACAACGCTAGACAGCTCTGTTCCCAACTATCGACCCTCGATGGCAAACCTGTGGACCCCCTTCCATACCTTCTCAACGGCTCAATCAATGTTCTCACCAATTTTCTTCTTGGCGTTCACTACAAAATAGACGATGAAAACTTTCAAACAGTTTCCAAAATGACGAAAGATTTGCTGAGAAATCTGATGGGCTATGTTCAGGCGAAGATGACCGCATCAATAACTCCTAAATGGCTCATCAGAATGCACTGGTTCAGGAAGCTAAAGATGAAGATCTTCCCGAAGTACAAAGAAATGTGCGAATTGCTTTATCTGAAATTTCAGCCTTACATTTACTCGTATATCAAAGGTAAGATCCTTCTTTTGGATTCTCATCAAACCGTTGCAGAGCATAGGAAAGGCCTTGATGAAGAAAACTTCCGCGACTATATGGATTTTCTTCTTGACTTGACTCGAACGGACTCAACAATTGGCTACCATACGATCGGATTTACTTTAGTTTCTCTGTACATCGGCGGAACGGACACAATAGGTAAGAAATAAGAGTCAATCAACGACCGGAAAACTCAAATAAGCCCATTGTCAATGCCTTTTATGACTTACGAATAACTAAGTTTCACAGGCGGCTTTATGTCCGGGCAAAATTTGGGTGACCGCAGATGGTTCACGTTTCGGATCGTTAATTTCCAATCGGTTCTTACACGTCAGCAGTAAAATTGATTCCTATTTAGCGAATACAATGCGATGGCTTCTTATCCAGCTTGCTCTTCGACCCTCTTTACAAAATCGACTTTATGACGAAATCTCGACTGCCAAAAGGTACGTTCAGTTAATCCCAACCAATCTTCATCCAAAACTTTTTAGTAATAAAGGATCGTTTGACCAAAAAGACTGTCCTTTGCTGTCATCAGTGATGCTAGAAAATAGACGAGTTTTCCCAGTGGCTGACTCTTTACCGCATCAAGTGGCGGAAGATGTCGAAATTGATGGTTATCGGTTCAAGAAGGGCGATTTCTTTTTAGGATCTTTGGCGAGTGTTATGCGTGATCCAAGTAAGTTTATAATTATTTGCACTAACGAGTTTACTTTTTAGAAAACTTCAAAAATCCAGACGAATTTCTTCCTGAAAGATTTTTGAGAAATGGGGAGTTTGTTCACGATCACAAGGTTTGCTCGTTCGGAGTTGGGAAACGAAACTGTATTGGTACTGAATCGCTTAAAACAAGTTCAGCCTCACACGCAATTAAGGACAACAAATAGCGAAAACAGAAAATTTTTACTTCGCTGCTGAAATCATCCTCAACTTCAAAATCGAGTTTGAAGATGGTGCATCCCTACCAAAGATCGACAAAAACATGTCATCAGTTTTAGCACCAGAACCCTTCAAGCTAAAGTTTCTTCATCGGGATTCTTAGCGAATTTCATTTGGTTACCACTACGTTTATATCACTGCGAATATTTTTATTTAAATGTTGTAAATAAACATAATATTGTCGTTTACTCCTTGTTGATATCATTTTTTATCCTCTATCGGATATATTTTCTCTTTATTTCAAGTTTTATTTCTTGATTCTGCAGATTCACAGTCTGGTTAGATCTGATTGACAGGCTCTTTCAAGCCCTATCGTATTTGTTGTTTGTCCTGATGAAAGAAACGAAAAATGCTGGTGAGAATAGACCGGACACAAAGGAAACATTCGCTCGTGAACACGCTCTCCTGCTGTTGAGATTTTTCGTCGCATTAGAACAGCTTTGCGTCAATTACTTTATCTATTTTTTTCTTCAAATTAAATGATCGAGGAGAAGAAATTCTTGAGTGTTTGAGCTGGCAAGAGAACAACCAGGAAGCTCTGGAGTTACTCAGTTGGGGCCCCTAGAGAAAAATTAAACAAATCCTCAGACAATAAAGAGCGTCAAAATTGAAAGAAAATAATCATGGCCGAGACCGACGGGGAAACCCCAATTACCTTATCGAAGAAAAAAGAGCAGCGAAAAAACGCATTGAAAAAGAGAAAACCTCGGAAAATGAACAAACCCGGCATTTGCTTAGTAAATTGTTACTACGATTCGGTGAAAAGAGCGTCGAAGGTGAGATAATTTCCATTTCGTTGGCTTGGCAACGGAAATTTTTTTTAGCGGCAAGGATTTACGGAAATGGATGAAGATGAGGAATGGACAGTGTTTTGGAACGATCAATCAGTGGGAATCGAAAGATGCTTGAAAATGAAGAGCTACCAAAGAATCAACCATTTTCCTGGCATGAACGAAATTTCTCGCAAAGATCTTCTTTCGCGAAATCTGACGCGGATGTACAAACAGTTTGGGAAAGACTATCAGATCTTTCCGCGGACGTGGACGTTTCCGGCAGATCAGGCTGATTTTCTGACATTCTTGAGCGGACGGAAGAAAGAAAAGATATTTATTTGCAAGCCACAAAGGGGATGCCAAGGCCGGGGGATCTTTCTCTCGCGGAAGCCTCATAAAGATGTCAAAACTAGTGAAGGAAACGTTCTAGGTCCCCCTATAACTACCTTTATCCTTGCTAGTCACTTGCTAGAACGCTGACAAGGCTATGTCGTCCAACAATATCTCGCTCACCCACTTCTGATCGATGGATTTAAATTTGATCTTCGCGTATATGTTCTGGTCACGTCATGCGATCCTTTCAGAATTTATGTTTTCCACGAAGGACTTGCTCGTTTCGCCACAACGCCATACAAAGAACCCACTACCAGTAACATAGATGACAGGAATGTGTTCCCAAATTATTGCAGTAATTTTCTATCTGCTTGTATTTGTCAATTATCAGACAGATTGTGTTAATCGAGGAACTCTTGACAGCATGATGCACCTGACCAACTATGCTATCAACAAGGAGTCAGAAAATTTTGTTGTCGATGACAGCGAGGGTCATAAAAGAAGATTCGCTGCTATTAATGAATGGCTCAGGTAACTTAGCAAAAATAATATGAAAGTCAACCTTATTTTAAGGGAAAACGGACACGATGTTGGACAAGTCTGGAGAGAGATCGACGATGTTATTGTTAAAACATTAATATCAGCGCAAAACACGCTGCAGCACAATTACAGAACATGCTTTGCCCATCATTCGGAAAAATCAGCATGCTTTGAAATTCTTGGATTCGACATTATGCTCGACAAGCGCCTGAAACCTTGGGTCATCGAAGTCAACCACACTCCTTCCTTTCACACTGACAGTCCGATGGACAAAGAAATCAAAGAACAACTCCTCGAAGACTCGTTCAAACTTATTCACGTAAAAGCTTCTGATCGTGTCGTCGCGCTGAATGCGGAGAAGAAAAAGTCTCAAGATCGTCTTTCAAAGAAAGAACGACACAAACCTGACATGGATCGTTCTGAGAAACTCGCGAAACGTGCTCTCGCTGATGCCGTTTGGGAATCTAAGCATCTTGGCTAGGGTGATTAGCAATTATTTAAGAGCTGTAAATGTATACTCTGATTTTTTCGCATACAAGTTTAATTTTGGGCAAAAGACAAAATATAACCCTGATAAAAGTGGATTCAGAAGAGCCTACCCTCTGTCATTATCTCCTGATGCCGAAGATCCGTATGCAAAGTTCTTGAATACTCTCGGGTCGCTGTATCAAACTACAGCTGTAGCGAAAGCGAGGGAAGAAATGGCAAAGCAGCGACGAGAAGAGTTGAATAAAGGAAAAGGTTCAAGACTAATGAATGGACATTCACTTCAAGTCTCGAACCCTAAGAAACAGAAGCATCCTTGTTGCTTTCAAACAGATCTAAAAAATCAGCCGACGCAAGATCGTCAGAAGAAAAACTCAAAAGAAGACCACGAGCTCGCCCTCGATCTCTCTCAAGAATACCGGTACGCTCAGCGAGGAAACGCTTCAATTTTGTCGAGGAATGCATTTCTTATCCAATAAAGGTAATAGAGAGTTGATGACACAATCGTATGCGGGAGTCGCTCAGATAAAACGTGTCATCGCGTAAATTAACTTTGAAATCAACAAGGATTGAGTTCAAAGAGGTTTTAGGAGAGTGATGAAATTGAAAGGAACAGGAGTTTGGATAGACGAATGCGATTTATTTCTGAGCTGGGGCTACAGACTCAGGTCTATCGGACACTGCATTGCACGCCTGGAACTATTTCAGGAAAAGAGTCAAAATAAGGCTTCTTCAACAAAAACGCCAAAATATTCGAAACTTTACAAGACTACCGATCCCCGTCTCCTGTCGGATTTCATCCTGGTGCAGTTGTTCACAACTGGAGATACGGGATCACGCGTGCTTGCATCAATCTCGAATGCCCTGTTGCTAAAAAGGTGATTTGTGAGAAAGATCTACAAGCGATTAGGGCGGTCGCCTTAGGCTTGAAACGAGAACTACTAAACGCAATAAATAACCTTGTTTGAATCGCGAATACGAAATTGCGTTGCAGCAATTTCCTCGTTTTTTCTAAACTCTTACTTCCAGCTTTCAACTTTTATTATTGTCTTTTAGGCTGCGCTAGAAGAAGAGAACTCCAGAGTAATAACACAAACATCCTTCCCTTTTATGGTGCTCGGAAGCGGACAAAAATTCACAAAAGTGCCGTTCCGAGCTGTTCCGAATTTACAACTGCCACTGCCGATCGAACAACGCGAAACATTTAAAGCATCTGACATTCCTTCCCTACGACAGCGTTCACAAGTGCGCCTGATCGAGCGAAAACGAACGAAGAAGCGAGGTCTAAGGCCTGAAGCTTATCGATTCTTACTTTAAGCGATTGATCAAAGCTTTCAGTGCACGTAATTATCACCTCGTATCACCCACAATGCTTTCTATTTATTACAACTGTACAGACGTCACAGAAAATATCGAATTAAAGGCCAGTACTTATTCAAAGATTGAGCGTCGACGGAATTTTCCGACCTCACCCCAGGTGTCTTCTGAAAATATTGATCAGTCCAAAATCTTAGAATAAAGTTCTTACGAGTTTTAACTTCGAGCTGAACCAGGGGTCTGGATTCGCTTTGCGAATTCGCTCATGAGCGAAGCGAAGCGAAGCGAAGCGAATTCGCTTCGCTTCGCTTTCGCTTTTTGTTATTTCAATTCGCTTCGCTTCGCTTTCGCTTTTTACCAAAAATTTTCGCGAAAATTTCGCTCAAAAGTAATCTTTCCAAGAATTGAAAATTTATCCTTTTTTATTTAGCTTTAGCTTAAACTCGAGTGGAAATTTTGCTGAATGAGCTAAATTGGCAGGGGTTCTCCGCTTTGTGTTGGTGCTAAAAACTCGCAGTGGCCAAGTACAGGCAGGTGTCAAGCTGTGTAAATAGGATGCAACGGGCCCACCGACACGCGCAACCTGCTGCGATGTCCTGCAGAGACTGGTCCTAGCACCAATTTCGAGCAACGCTCGGTGTGAGATGGCTTCAAAATCAGCAAGCTAAGCCGAGGATAAGCTCAAAAGTGAAATTATAAAAGAGTAAAAAATTGGAATTTCATAAAATAAATTACCTTTTAAATTACCTCGTAATTTTTTTTGTAGATTTTGATTCAGAGGCCGAAAATAATATTATCTTACCAAAGCTCGCCTAAGCCTGCCTTAGACAAGAAGGTTCGGGTACCAATTGGTACTGTCTGCTCAAAATATAGTCGAGAAAAATGTGTCAAGGCAAAAAGAGCAGATTATAGATAGCGATACCGTTTCTTATATTTTTTATATTCTTGCCAAACCGAGGCTCTTAATTTTTTATGAAGATCATTTTGGGGTTCATAATCGAAATCTCCGAAAAAATCACCATATATGGCGAGATTTCATAAAATTTCAATCTTTATTCTTTTATATCTTCACTTTTAACCGGCTGAGCTTGATCCGATTTTGCAGCTCAGTTCCCCCTATTTATTGGCTCAATCCATCTCACACCGAGCCTTGCTCAGAGTTGGTGCTAGGAAAAGTCTCTGCGGGACTTCGCAGTGGGAGCACATGTCGGTGAGCCCCTTGCATCCTATTTGCACAGCTTGATACCTTGCCCGTACCTGGCCACTGTGAGTTTTTAGCACCAACACAAAGCGGAGTAAAAAGCTGATGTAAAAGCTGACCTGAGAGAAGTTTTACTGTTTTCAAAGTAGCCAATTTTGTGAGCTGCGCTGAGCTGAGCTGTCCTTCACAAATAATCATTGAGCTGAGCTGACTCTTCAAATTCATTCAGTTAATTTGAGCTAGGCAGTCAATATTATAAAATGATTGACCTGAGCTGAGCCACACAGCCTCCTCAGCTCACAAACCTCGGAAAATTTGCAATTTGAAAAATCGGAGAGGGAGTCCGAATGGAGTGGTCTTCATTTTCTTGAGTCGCTGTTTGCCCAAGATCTCTGTTTGCCCAACATGAGGAATCGGCGTATTGGACAAACGGCGATGTACAGTTTTTTATGGAATTTTCGGACATCAAATTTTTGGACATTTTTGCTATTTTAAGGGGTTTTCTTGGGACACTTTTCAAAAGTGCCCGTATCAAATTTTTGGACATTTTCCGCGCCAAATTTTTAAATTTTCGGTTTTTTTTTGCCAGATATGAAGTTTTTTATTATTAAAAATCTTACTTTTCTTTATCTTAAATTTTTACTTTTGAGAAAGATAAGATTGAAGGTTGATCTCGTACCCCTAAAACATTTTTTGTCTTTAGAAGAAGGATTAAACAAAGAATGATGGAGATTTGGATGGGACATTTTTTTTGGCCGCGTGTATCAAATTTTTGGACATTTTTGCGAAAATCTTGGGACATAAAATGTCCAAAAATTCCATAATTAACTGTATTATAATTTAAATCGATTGATCTTATGACTACATATATTGGCCTCCCCACAATCAATCCTGACATCACCATTTTCAATCCCGGCTTCAAAAACTTCGATCCTGGCTTTTCAGACGTCGATCCTGGTTGTCATATAATTTATATGATATAAATCATCATATCAACCTTGGCATCAACCAGCATCAATCCCGGCTTCTTTAACACCGATCCGGGCGTCACCATTTTCAATCCTAGCCTCTCGGACGTCAATTCCGGCTTCTCACTTGTCGATCATGGCTTTTTCAAGTTTGGATTGACAATGTCAATTTGACATTGGAGAAGCCGGGATTGACATTGGAAAAGCCATGAATGGCCCATGATTGAAGTCGGTAAAAACAGAATTGAAGATGTTGAAACCAGACTTGACGATAAATAAGCCATCATTGATAAAATATGGATGATGTTGAACAATACATGATTGAAGTATGTGAAGCCAGGATTGACATTGATGAAGCCAGGATTGACGTTGGAGAAGCCAAACAATGTTTAATTATCAATCTATATAATTTTTTTCACATCGCCGTTTGCCCAAGATCTATGTTTTCCAATGTAAGGTAAACGACGATTTTGGGAAACGGCGACTTGGGTAAACGGCGACGCAGGCAAACTGAGACCATCGTCCGAATGTCCGAAAAACTAATTAAAATGAAATCATACATGAAATGGGCACTTTTTCAAAGGTTATATATTCCTGGAAAATTTTCGCTTTTTTTCGCTTTTTAGGAAAATTTTTCGCTTCGCTTCGCTTTCGCTCACGAAATTTTGATTCGCTTCGCTTCGCTTTCGCTTAAAATTTTTGAAAAATTTTCGCTTTCGCTTCGCTTTCGCTTTTCATTTTTGGCCAAAATCCAGACCCCTGGCTGAACCCAGTATCCGTGATTGGGATCTCGAAACCATTTCGTTTTGACTCCAGCGGGTTTGACAGTAACAGTAGGCTGTGGCTTGACGATTTCGAGAGTCATCAGGTTTTTCCTGATCTTCTGAACTCCAACACCCATCATGGCGAGGATCTTCATTTTACCCAGCTTTCTAGTCAAATGGCCGCGAAATAAGCCCTGAATATGAAGAAAAAAGACCTAGAATCTTAAAGAAAACCTGAATCTTAAGAGCGGCCTTTTCTGCCTTCTTGTCTGTCAAATCAATATCAATCTCTTCGCCTGTCGCCGGATCTATCAGTTTAGCAGTCTTGGGATCTTTGTACGGCCTGCTGACGTCAACACCAGGAGGTGGTACCCATTTAGGTTTCTAGAGCAGATAAACGGTGAAATTTGTATGAGTACTTACTGTTTCGAGAGCTTCATCTTCTTTCACTGTTTCAAGGGGCTTGTCTGTTGGGGGTGTTGGTGCCGGCTTGGCTGGTTCAGGAGCCTTTTCTTTTGGTTTTTCCTCCATCGATGCTGGCTCTGGTGTTTTTTCCGCTTCAGGAACTTTTTCGGGCTCTGCAGATTTTTCTGATTCCGGAACTGGCTCTTGTGCTTCTTGAGGTTCTTCAGCTGGTTTATCTTTGAACTCAATCGTGACTTCCTGACGATCGTCTCCAAGAACGAGCGCGATTTTCTTTCCGACATCTGCCTCAGAAACACTGGTCATTTTCACCCAGTTCATTCCATCGGTCGATCCAAAAGAAAATATATCGTTTTCTTCGATTCTCTGGTCATCTAAAAACCTTTTTCTTTTCTGGCAAAAAATAAGCCTTCACCTAAAAACCATTGAGCTTCGATGCCCTCCTTTCCGGGAAACTCAAACTTTGCCTCTTTTCCAACGCCTTCTGCGGAAATCTTCCACTGAGGTTCCATTTTTATGAACCTGAGATCTAGCTCAGCTAGTACTCTTCAATTAAAAAATGCTTGAAACTGGGACTTCGCTCAACGAAGTTCTGCAAAAGTATTCTGAGTCTCGTCAGCGGTGAGTGCTAAGAAACCCTTCTGCGCCTTCGTCACCACGCTACCACAAGCGTTGACCCCATCAAGAGTTGATTTTATAACTTAAGCTTTGCTTGTGAAAACCATCGTGTTCTTAGATATCTGTGACATTTATGAAGATTAGTTCTTACGAGTAAAAAAATTTTCACGCTAAAATAATTTTCTTGGATTTCACATTTCATAAAGTTGAGACATCGAATCTCCCTTATTTCGTACAATGACTTGAATCACCAGATAAAAGCATTTTTAAACCGTAAAAGTCTGCATAAAATCACGCAAAAACGATGTCGTTTTTTATTGTTTCCATAGAGCTTCAGTAAACTTGGTCTTGTTCCATAATAAAACACCTTAAAAGGCAGTAATGATAAAAAAGCTTAAAGCAGCGGAAAAAGAAGATAGCTTAGCGCGGAGATGGCCGTGATGGTGTGACATCTGTTAGTAATTTATAACCCCTCCTCAGTGAGAAATGCCCCTATCTAAGCATAAACGCTTGTCAAACCGCTGTTGTGATGTGTTGAAATGTACACCGGCTAAGTTTTATTTGGATTCGCTTCTCGCAGGTGGCCGGAAGAAAAGACTTAGATACTAATTAATTGCATAATAATGGGCTGCTGATCGAACTGATATAAATTTAAAGGGTCACTTTCTATGTTGAAAGTAGCTGAAAAAGGTGAATTCAGATCGACCCTGTGGTAGACATGATAAGTACGGTTGCTGTACTTGATTTACTCCTTTTCGATACGATATAGTTTTCTGATCTATGACAGCTTAGCATGTGGTGTGAGCTCGTTAAAATGCAGTCTGAGCGATCTCTACCTGCAAATGGCAATCGACTGCAGTAGGGAAGGTGATGAACATGCTGACGAAACTATGATCTGTGGTAAGAGTCCCGTGCAGTTAGCGTCAGTTATTATGTCAAAATCACTTCGACAATCTCAAAAAAATTCATTTCTTTTTATTATTTTGAAATCCAGGGTCAAAATTGCACATCAAAAATGTAACCCTGGCGCCTGGAATTCATAAAATAAAACTGTAAAAACTTCCTGACCACCGGTGTGAACGCCAGGACCCGCAAATATCAAATGGTCGTATGTTTAGTGCGTTTCAATTCATCTCACAGTGGTTGAACATAGCGACTTCCAGCGTGAGAGCATCTGGTGATAAATTTTTTAATTTTGTGGTTTGAGCTTCCGAGACATCATAAAAACGGAAAACACGAGGAAATGGATTTCAGAGAATGGGGGATACTGGTGAGGCAGGGTCAGACAGGCGTCTTTTTTGGTATTTTATTTGAACTTGAATTTGACGGAATTTTTATATTCATTCATTTTTTATATCCAGAGAGAATGATTAGGGCTTCTACCAGGACAGCACAAGCATTCCACTTGAACAATGGCCCATTGTCAATGGGTGAAGCTTTAGAACTGACCCCTGATAAGTACAATGAAATTTTTCTTGGGAAGTCATCCCCCTCAAGAGATCCCCGAGTTCGGGCCATGGAACTTCTACCAGCGGGTATGTACTCAAACATAAAGTTGACAATCTTGAGTTTTAGTGGATTCCTGTGCCCTTGGACCTCCATCGTCAGCGATGACAGTAGCAGCAGCTGAAACGCTAGAAAATGTTGGAATGCTTGTTCTAGTTCTGATCTCAGTTTCAACCTGCATCAACTGCTACTCCATCCACTACTTCGTCAACTACACAATGGGCTTGTACAAAAAGAAGCCAATTAGAGCAGGCTACATTGACGCAATCTTGAGAACACCACCGGTGTGTTGCTTGTGCTCACTGATGATTTTGCTCTCTCCAAGGATCGCGCTTTTTATGACATTCATTTTGAATTTCACCTTTGGTCTGTCAATCAATGCGCTTTTCTCCTTGATTTTGGACTATTTCGACAGCTTTGACCACTTTCTCAATCAAGCGAAAAAGACAAAATGGTCGGTGAGAATTTGGCTATGGAGATTTTTCTTTTGTATACCTCGGTAAATAGCAAGCAAATACAAGTATTCTTGAGTGCTTCAGAATAACTCCTTCTCGCGAGTGGTTTTCTCAACTCTACTGGGGATCCCTGCAATGCGTCTTTGTCCGCTGTGCGTTTATCATCGCAAATGCTTGCTTCGTCGCAGAGGGAATCTGGACTGTTGACACTGGTAGTATTTCGTCGCTCTTTGGTGGACTCGTATCAACTGGACTGGCTGTCTTCTGTCTCATTGTGCTCTCGGAAAACTTGAACTTTTGCATGGCCGATTTTCATATCAAATTTAAATTCATGCTCTTTCGACTAACTCTCATTTCGTATGTTTATTACTTAGGTTAATTTTTACGTGTATTTCAGTGTAAACATCCAGCCAATTATTATATCATTCTTCAATTACTCCTGCGTCTATCCTCATACAGCAGCTGGGCGCGGCACTATTTTGCATAACGCACTTGTTGTAATTGAAATGTTTCTCGTCAGCTTGCTCTACAGATATGTGTTCATGTACAAATTCGTAGAAGATAAAAACTTCGATCTCCAGCGAGAACTTGTTTTGCCAAAGGATTTGAAAGAGCTGGCAGAGGGATTTGTAAGCAGACTTACGCATCATGTTATGCATCAAGGTAGCTCGTTTTTAAATGATTGAAATGCAATGAAAATGTTTTAGACGAGGATGGAGGAACTCCAAAAAGACGAACTCGCTGGATTTCGGAAGGCGATACTGATTCTATGTTTTCTGTGCACATCAAATAGATCATTTTTAAATAGTTTATTAGAATATCGTATTTGTATAGATTCGTATTGCACACAGGAGGTTGTCACAAAGGGCATAGGTACTTTTTGTGGATTTGTCGAGTTTCAGGTCTTGTAATAAAGGCTCTTCTGCAAAGAAATAAGGTTTATAATAAATAAGTTTAAAATGCTATAAAGCTAAAACACTAGAAAGGCTAATTGAGGATACGCTTCTAGCACGAGTAAATGCTGTTACAATAAATTAGCGTAAATGAGTTTAAATGTCGGGAGCAACTTGCCGAAGCTTCGAGTTCATCCAGGTCTGGACGGAAGGCACCAAACAGCCGCCAAGAAGAATTTGAGTCGGATGATAGCAAAGAAGAGGGATCGAAAGGAGACTCAAATGATCGGAGCCGCTGTAGATGATTTTCAACATGGGAATTCCAAGCGTGAGGGACTAAAAATGATGATCCTATTTTTTGAAAGATTTACCTTGTGAGTAGCAGTGAACATGATTGCTACAGTATCTTTGGCCGTGAAGCCAAAGCATTGTCGCTGAGAAAGCCAGAAGGTGAGGGAAATAAAGGAGACTTGGAGACAGAAGATGATGACGGCGATAGTGATCAAAGAGTAAGGATCGATTTTCAGATGAGGGGACTGAATAAAATGTATATTCTGAATGATACAATTTGAAAATTACCAGAAATGTATCGCAGAAAGTGGTGTAAATAATCATCAGCAACATAAAACTGCTCATCTCCCCAAAAGGTGGCTTTCTTACTTCGAGCCACTCTTTGACAAATTGGCGTAAGATCTGACCACAAATTAATGGGATGACGACGGTGACAGAAAGCTGGGCAAAAATTGAAGTGAAACTCATCGCTGCAGATTCGCCCATGAAAGTCAACAAAAGAAGTGGAGTAGCGACAATTCCCTAAATATGTGTTGTGAATATTGCAAAAAACATTCTTTCAATTTTTGCGTGCCAAACTTTGGCAGCCAAAGATGCAAACAATTGAAGAATAATATTTGAGCCCTCAGCAAAAAAAGGAGCGCCCGTAAGCTCGTCAGGCAGCACGCTAATTGGTCGGCGTGAAATAGAAAATCGATTTATAACCCGCGAAACAACACGCCCGGCTGAACGCTTGACTAGCTCAGTTGGCAGCGCCGAGCCTGCGGCTCCTTCTCCTCGAGTTCAATTCACACCCTCGACATTCACCTTCCTGCGGAACAGTAACTAATAATTATTATTTCAGAATGAATCGGCAGCCAAAGCGCATTCGGCTCACAACCCGAGTACCCCTACGATCAATGAGTGCAAACGTGCCAATCCGTGTTCATCGGCGAGTCTTGACTCCGGCTGAGCCAAGACAGTCTCCGCCTCACCCAATCGGCACGACCTCTGTCGTTCAACCGAGCAATACAGTTCAACACACTTACACTCAGCAATCGCTAGAGCATCAGAGAAATATAGACCGTCAACTCGAGACTCTGCATCAGGTAAGGCTGTTTAATTATAAAAACTAACAATTACTAGAGCATCTCGAATACGAGCTAATTGCCATCTAATATTATTCTCCATGTAAATATCAAAGAGGATCTCTTTGTCACATCTGCAAGAAATTTCCTGTACATATAAGTGATTATTCCTGCAATAAAAAAAGATTTTTCATTTTCTACGCTCAAAATATTCGAAACAGAAAATATCATTTCTTACCAAGAAGGAGCCGAAGGCAGAATTAAAAATAGCAGCAGCCTCGTTACCACCAACTGCTTTTGTGAGAATAACTGCGGAAGAAACCGGAGGTGGCATACATGAAACCACAGTCAGTCCTGATAAGAGCCAAGGGTCCAACGAGGTAACTTTCGAGAGAAATCCTTTGAAGAAGTACATGAAGATCGGAACAAACAAAAGCGTAAATGACTAAAAATTGAGTAAAACTTCATCGATCTTGTCAAGATTATACCTGTACAAAAGTATGCAGTTTGACTTGCATAACTGCTCGTTTCAGTTCTTCTGATTTCAGAGACAGTCCCGAATTGAAGAAAATAAAACCAACGGCGAAATATTTAACCGTGACTTCAGGATGCAAAGGACCACCCTTGCAAAATTCAAAATCTGTTCTTAACCCTTTTCACGGTTATTGATATTTGATGAATTATTTTTGAATTTTCCTTTTTGCCAATATCAGGGTCAGCCCAGGCCAAAAGAATAAATAACACAATTCCACATAAAAACCAGTTTTTCAACAAAATAGCAGCAAGAGGATTCATCTTCTTCCAATATTTCTCTGTTAACGCATAAATAAAAAAAGGGTGTTTAGCGATCTAGAATTTACAAAAATGTACGATATGGCCGGCCTGGGTTTTCATATTATGACCATCCAGAACCTGCGTTGAGCCGCCTTGCCCCGCGGACTCTAATAAAAAATTTCAGGGATGAGCTTTTCTCTGACTTTTGCAAAAGGAAAATTCTTCCAAAGTTGATTTTAGTTTTTTTTTAAACTTTAACGATCCGAAGTTCAAACAAAAGACCGAGAGCAAAAAGCGTCTGTGTGTCCGGTTTGAGGATCAACAATAACAACTCTTTTGTTGCGTTTTTATGACCTTAGACTTGATTATTCAACTTTTATATTCATAGGTTTGTTTGAATTTTTATTAGATAAAAGATGCAGCGTTTCACAAATGATTAAAAATGGAAGACATCAATTTATTTGAATTAGGTAAATTTGGCTTTATTTAGACTGCAGTTGACTCTTCGCCTTCTTTTCTCAGTGGCTAAATTAAAATTAGCTGGGAACGTGATACGCACAACAAACTGTAGTTTCGTCGGGTTGATTCTCGACAACTTTTGCAAACTCATCTCTAGCATCGCTTTCTTGTGTTTGGACTCCTGACACGCTTCCGCCAGTTTTAGGGTCTCTGACAATATCGCCCGAATCTAAACGAAATGTTTCTACGATTTTTCGTCTGATATAAGTACCATTTTCTTCTTTGTCATCCTTTTTGCGCTTCAAAATGAAGAAAATCAGAGCACCGATAAGTATCAAAACAATGATGACAACAAGGATGATCCACCAAGGGAAGCTTTTGTTGACGAAAAATCGGCAGAAATCAGCGTGATCTCTTTGTAAGCTTTCACGGATCGAATCATAAGTCTGTCCTTGGAGTTCTTGGAGGTCGATCTTTCTAGAGAAGTCGTAGCAGAGCTATAAGAAATTTAATTTCACGAGGATTTCTGTCAAAACATACGATGTATTTTCCACTTTCTGTTGGGGTAGGTTCCATGACAACATGAAACTGATCTTTATTTTCCTCATCAATGACTGCATCGCCCGACAAATCAACGATAGACTGTTCATCTTCGTTGTAATAAATCGCGACAATACTATCTCTTGAAATCGATCGAAGTCTTCGAGACACTGAAACTGTCATTCTATCAAACCATGCCTGCATTGGGAAAGGCTCTTCTTCTTTATTCGCGTAGTTGGTTCTGGCAGATTTCATCGGGACGTAGTTATAAAGAGTTTCGGTATTTCCATTTACGTCCATCACTTCCAGCATCGCAACACCAAAGCCAATTGGATATTCTCGCATGATTTCTCTTTCGATAAGATGCTTTGTCCCATCGGTTAGTGCCTTTGCCTCTATACATTTTTCGGAGAGGATTTTGAAAACAGCCCGACCATCTTTCGCTATAAATCCTTCTTTGCACTGGAAGACTGCATATTTTAGATTTGCTACTTCCGGATCTTTTGGTGTGCTTTCGGCTGACACTTTTGCCACGAGACCAAAATGAGAATATTCGGCGGTCGGTGTTTGTAGCGCTAAAAACATATTCTCGGGGCTCTTAAATTTATGTACAAACTTGCTTCAGTAAAGGTAAACTCCTTTTCGACCCATTTGCCTTCGTTCAGTGAGTTTCTTGCTTTACACGAGAATTTCATATTGTCTCCTGTTCTCGATCTGGTTCCTCGTGGGTTGATTTCGTTTGCGCCTTTGTTGTCAAATCCGTCGGAGCTGCACTCCAAAGATGGGTTTCCATTCGTCATGTCAAGAACTCCAGCGCTAACTGGAGCACCATTGACGAGAATATCAACATTACGCACGGGGCCTTAAATTCCATGAAAATGAGCTTACGAGGCATTCAAATACTGATGACTCGGATGGTATTGTCATCTGCGGGCCATCGTTTTGCTTTAATGACATCGACAAGTTCGCCGTTCCAGGCTTCTTTGTAGTGCGCTTCGCACAGAAAATGCGCCTTGTCAAAGCTGGAAGAAATGCCTTCAATTTGAGTTGAGTCAAATGCGAGAGAAAGCGTCGTCGTTTGAAGTTTTCGCTGATCTTGTTTATCCATGTGGATGAAATCTAAATCGTAAAACAATCTCGTAAAGAAAACTGCCCGAACCATTTGTTTTTCCACAAAAGTTGCTGTCATCGAGAGTTTTAAGTTTGCTCTTGCAAGAGCCGAATTCGTTGCTGTTGGAAATTTCATCGCCGCTAGAATCGAGCGCTCTCCAGATCAATACTGGCGCTTCGGGGCCGGCTTCTTTCGATTCGCACTCAGCGATTTCATATCTGATGCCTTCTTTGTATTCTTTTTTGTCTTCTTCGCCGAGTCGTTTATCTAGAGCGGTGTTTTTATGAGACTTTTATATGATCAGCTGATTATAAATGATTAAATTTTTATGATTCTACCTCTGACAACAGGCTCAAGATCGTTTTTGTCCATTATAAAATTAACGAGAAGTTTTCTTTTGATATCAGCAGGAGTAATCTTTCCGTTCTCATCTTTTACATCTGCTTGGCATTCGTAAAAAGCAATGTCGTTCAAGGAGAAATCATCGTCGCCCGATTTTGAGATGACTAAAGCACCCGTATCATCGACTGTGTATCCTGGTACTTTTTCGGCGTTTTTGATTATTCCATTTTCATTCGCAAGTTCAGCGATTTCTGTTTTCGACGAGCCCGTGAGATCAGATCTAAACCAACTGATTTGGAGGACGTTCTTCAAGGAGGTCAAGTCGGCACATGGAATTCTAGCCGAGTTATCGTAGCCAGGGTTCTAAATTTGAGGCAAAATCTAAAAGTCTAGTCTGTCCGTGTCCGTGTCCTCCGCCAAAATCCCAAGTCTAGTCTATCCGTGTCCGGATCGAAAAAACGGATTTTTGTCCGGTCTAGTCCCGGACATGTCCGTTTTGTCCGTTTTTGTCCGTAGAATCCGGAAACATTTTTTTTAAAAGAAAAAGTCTGGTCTAAAAAGTCTTGTCCGTAAATGTCCGTAAAATTCCATGGGTAAAAAAACAAATTTTTATCGAAATAAACCCGACAACACCAAAAAAAATCTTTGAGAAATAAATTCGGCAGACAATACAGCGACTTTTAGCTAGGACCTTTTTGAAGCTGACCTTAAAGAAAATTTCTCAAAGCTGAGCAAAGCTGTATGAAAATTTGCGAAACTTAGCTGAGCTTGCGTTATCTTAACTTCTCAATGCACGTGGTCCAATCATTGGACCACGGCGACTTTGACCCCCTGATTTTCCCGTTGTAGTTATCTGTTTGACCTGAATTTTGAAATGTGAGCTGACAGGACAAAAACGAACCACTCTGTGAAGTTTCGAATGAAAACTCAAAAGTGGTGGCGTTTTGCGCCAGATTTCTCTTTCGCTCTCTGGTGAAAAATCGGAACGGATTTTTCGATTTACAATTGTTTATTTTTATAGAAGAGGGTTCAAGCTTTCTAGCAATACATTTACGAGCTTTTTTACCCGACGGAAACGTCAATTAGAGCCAAAAGTCCTGAGCGCTGTTTTTCACACTCTGAATTTGGCGCGCCGCGCGGGGCTGGATAATGCATTGTGGTCCAATAATTGGACCCCGTGTTTTGAGCGCTTAGTCGCGCGCCCGTGTATTGAGAAGTTAATGTCAGCTGGTATTATCCAAGCTGACCTTAGCTCGCTTTATGAAGAAAATCATTAGTCTGAGCTGAGTTCTCTCAAAATGATCGAGCTGAATGACTGAGCGGGCTAGCCGGACCGCTGACCCCTCAACACGTTGAGCTGGCTTTTTCCGAAAATGCTGAGCTGAAAGTCCCAAATTAGAACTCGCAATGAATTAGCGGAATAATGAAGGACCTAATTCTTAATTTAACCAATTTTCCTTGAAACTCGGTCCTCAAAGTTCCGTCTTCGCACCATCAAAAAGACATATCAATTAAAAGTTATCATCGATATTTTCCGGCAAAAAGTCAAAAATTTTTATATGAAACTTGATTAAACCTTGATTTGATATAAAACCTGGCTTATTTTATAAAACAATGACGTTGGTTCAGGCTTTTTTGAAACGAATTCCAACTCAAATCGTGTTTTTTACGGATTTTTCCGGATTCTGCCCGGATTTTACAGACACGGACAAAAGTCTGGGGTTGTCCGGATTTCACGGACAAATACGGACAAATACGGATTTTGTCCGGATCGTGACAAAAGTCCGGTCTAGGCTGTCCGTTTTTTCCTCAACCAATAGACTAAAAGTCTAGTCTGTCCGTACGGACAAGACCGGACAGACACGGATAAAATCCGTACACGGACATGTCCGTTTAGAACCCTGATCGTAGCTATTCACCCAAAAATCGGTACTGGCAGCAATCGCTAGAGAAAAATACCAATTTAAAGCTTCAACTATATTTATGAAAACTTACCATAGCTTGAAAGCGATGCAAAAAGCTTCATTTAGCCGTCTTTACTCGATTTCGGTGTCACCTTAAAATTTTAAGAATGAGTTTTTGTAATCTTTTTATGTCATAAAACGAATGATCTCTATTTCCGAGTACAAAAGCGTCAATATTGAATCAAATTGTCTCTTTCAATCAGTCTCTCTCGCTATTTTTTGTTCAAGAATGATATTCCGAAGAAAGTAAAATTTGAACTTCGATAAAATTCTCTAGTCCTTACACCGTAAAATGACAAAAGTGATTGTTGAGCACAAAAATTTACGACGGCGTGCCAGATATTTTCTATCACTCACTTGGAGGTCGATTTTTGATGGGATTTTTACGATATAACATATCCTCTTTGTTACAAACTTGGAAGCTAGAATGAGCAAATTCCTGAACATCAAATATCGTCATTTTCTTCAACGGGCCTTTTCCCCAACAGCGGGTTTTTGCAACGAAGTCAACAAGGCAATTCCATGCCCATTATTTGAGTGGAGGACTCTCGCCCAAGTGGACTCCCGCCCAAAAGGACTCTCGCCCAACTTGGGCATACTCTGGAATCCCGGGAACTCAAAAATATAAATTGATGAATAATTTTTGACATTTACCTTCAAAAGTTTAAGGGTACGGGTGTCGGCGAGGCTCTAACTAGGGCTCTATTCCTCGGGATATATAAATGTTGGAAATAATTCGCCCACACAGGAGCAAAGATTCATTTTAGATCTACATTTTGTCAAGAAGAAATTTGGATTGAGAAAGATTTTTTGTATTAAAAACTGGCTCGAAGTCGTGATCTCGACCTAAAATGGTCAAAATGAGCCTAAAAGATGCTGCTATTCCGAAAAACTGAGCTTGGTAACTTACCTTTTCTATATTTTTATATAAAAATTCAGACCCTTATCTTAATTTTGTCAAGAGCTTTCTGAGATTGAATTGCAATTTGTATGGAATCTAATTTTTTGAAAAAAAGTATCCTTGGCATTTTACCGAAAATTGGCATTTTTTGAAACCGGGCGACACATTTTCGGCTCTAGAAATTGTTGTAGACTGATTCAAGAAAAACTGAGGTTATCATGATGATCCTCATCGTCTAAGCTATCTAAAGAGCCCTAGATGAAAAAAATCTGAGCCAAAAAATTTTTTTCGACAACTTTTCACGTGATCATATCTCGTAAAATAACAGAGATAGCGGCTAACAATAAATTAAGACTTAGGCTTAAATTTTGCGAAGAATTCAATTAAATGCTCTGTTATTATCCGTATTTTATTATTAAGGGATTTGGAGAGCCGACACCCGTACCCTTAACTGCAAGTCATTATCTGCGAACTCCGTTTTTTGTCAGAATATTTATTCAAATAAATTAGATGTAAATCAATACAGAAATATTATCAACGAGTCAAGTGAGTCGAAATGAGGATTGTACGAGTATTTTCGAAAGAAGAAATATGTAAAGGAAAATTTTCAAGTCTACGAACTCTGCAAAGTGTGGTCATCCCGCTTTGTTGGCTGCTTCTTTCGTCGAATTGTTAGAAATCGGTGGTTTCTGCTTCTCAGGTAGGGAGCAATTCAACATTTTCTTCTATTTGCTCCCTCCCCGTTCCTTCGCTGGAACCTTTGATGGAGTCGAAGCCCTTCTCGTTTTCGTTTACTTTTGGCTTATAAAGGTCAGTGAATTTTGATTGCAGATAAACACTTATTTTCAACTATTATTGCTAAATCATTACTACTGCCCTTGAAATAGTATCCAGCTAGGAAGAAACAGAATATATTTAGGCCCTTCATCGCAATCGCTGAAAATATTTGTAATCTCAGAACAAACTAGCTTTCTTACGTAATATAAACATGGCATTCCACAAGAGTTCGTTGTCATAAATCCAACAAGATCCAACCTCCTGGCAATTATCTTCTTGCCAGACAAGGCATGCCATATCCATCAGCTTTCCAAGAACGATCGGGCCGGGGATCGTTCCGAATATTCTCAAGATCACCCACTGTAAGCCCATTGATAGTCCCTTCAAATTCGGGTCAACAGCGCGAAGGGTTCCAATTGGAACTAAAATCTTATTGAATTTCAGTCGATAAATTAGGTTTCACCGAGTGTCGGTGGCATAAATTCGAACATGACGGTGAAAAACGTCAGGATCAAGAAAGTACGAGACTGATCATTGCAGATTTCTTGCTCATCCTCTGAAGCGGAGCAAGTTCCTTTGATGGCTACCAGATCAAGATCGCCGGATTCAGAGCAAGCACAACTTGTAAAATTCTCATTAGGAGTACTTATGCTGGTTTCAGAACTATCATATAGACTCTATATTTTAGAGGGATACAATGTTTTTGTTCTCATCAACTACCATTAAAAACATCTTATAGTGTTTTATATCATCAAACATTATCAAGCCGTATTGTTATGTTTTGGCCTGTTCTCAGAGTCTTGGAGACATTGAAAATAGAGTTTCCAAACGATGTCCTCATGGTTAGTTGTTTTCAAGGGAAAATTCAAGAAGTATTAAGACGAATAATTACTGAGTGTTTCTCTAGTACTTTTGATATAATCGGTCTTTCAGCCATAAAAACAGTATTTCGATAATTTTGGGTAATATTTCTCTATCTATTTCCAGACGTCTCTCTGGCTCAGTAGATTTGATCCAAAACAATATGCGATGAGAACGGTATAAGAAAATCCCTCTAATTGTCTATTTCCTATACGAAATGTGAAACCACGAGACCTTTGAGTGCAACCAGCGTAACATGGTGAAAAATAGGTCTTGCCGTCAAGACAAACAGGGTCGTAGTACTCTGTATCGCAGCTGCAGTCAGACAGACAAGGAATCTCGTTTATGTCAAGAGTAGTTTCCTCCATGCCAGGGTAAGGAGAGAAAACCCCAGTAATGTTTGTTTCATCGCATCTAAATTGCATCGCTACATCGAGCTATTTATTGAATTATTTTGAAAATGATTTTAAAATATCGATTTTGAAATAAGTTATCTCGTTTGATTTCTAGCTCGTTCCTGCAGAGTAAAATCCGAAGACGGCTACTGCGCAGAGGCTGGAGATGTACATCATTTGTCGTCCATTCAATTTGAAGACCTTGACGATGATCCCACCAAGAAGTGACCCTATCATTGCCCCAGGAACACAAGCGATTCCTGCTTCTAAAGCTGCTTGTCCAGCTGTTCGACGGAACCAAATTTCGTACATTTTAGGCCCAAATGTCATTAGTGTTGATGACAAGTAACCATCCAGTGCGCTACCTATCGTTGCCCAGAGAAAGACAGGATTCCACTAAGTAAAAGTCACTATCTGAGAAAAATATCTATTTTCGGACTATATGAATTTATTCTTAAGAAATTTGTCGAAACCTTGCATCACAAGGAGCTCCTTATTTTCTATATTATAAATATTTTCTTACCAAAAGACTCTTGAAGCCCTGCATAAGACTCGAGTCTTCGCCAAGATCTTCCGACTCAATCGATTCCGACTTTTTCTGCGCCTTGATTTCCGCGACTCCAGGAAACTGCTTCGGGAAACCAAACATTGGAAGAGAGCACAGAATCGCGCCGATGCCACAGGCAAGCATGCCGATCCACCAGGCCCCGACCCATTGTGGGTTATCCATGTCAATCTCTGGTTCCACATGCGGGTCAACCCAAACAGTGAGTTGAACAGCACCAAATACATAGCCGATGGCGGGACCGAGGCAAGAGCCAGCTTTGATTTATGTTTTAAAAGTGTAGTTTTTATATAATACCGGATCTTTAGTCCCTTGGATACTGTATCGAGTATACTTCAAAATATGTTTATATAAGGCCCTTTTCTCTCCAAAAAACCGGCTAATATAGCTTCGAAAAGTTAAGAAATAATAGTATTATTATAGAAATAGCTGCGTAAAAATTGCTATATCTTCCCTGAGAAGATCGGGTCAGAATAAATTTAGGTATTGCAAAAAGCCTCTCTTATGGGAAAAGAGTTGCCTGAATGTTTCAAAAACATTGCCTAAAATGAAAGCAAAGTGGAGACCGGCATTTTCCGCCGTTGTGGAGTCCTCAACAAAGCTGAAGCCGATGGTATAGAGCGGAGTTGATCCCCATCCATGCAAAATCTGGGCAAAAATGAACATTGCAATGTAGCCAACTAGCTTTTCAAAGTTGTAAAAGCCATTGATAAATAATTGCTTTAGGCTTTTAAAAACTCTTTCTTGGAATCAGACTCAACACATTCCTCCGGATCGTCGCAAATATCCTGAATATCACCAGAACTGTACGCGTAATCTCCTGTCAGAAAATGTGGCAGAGCAAATAGCACAGAACCAAGACCGAGCGTTAAGAATCCAATTGCAATAACTCTTGGAATATGTGTCTTTACAAGCACATGAGTGACATAGAAGCTAATCAGTACAAAGCCAATGTCGTAGGAAACAGCCATAAGACCAGTCATCCATGATTCGAAGCCGAACCGCTTTTCTAGCGTCGAAATACTGATATTTACGAAGCCATTTACTGTCGCACCCTAGGAACAATTCTGAATTCGCTTTTGCGCGTGCTATGATTCTTGCCTGGAAAACGCACATGAGCGAGAGAAAGAATGAGAGAGCTGCCAGCTTATTGACGCACTGTAAACATTTTGGAACCCATCCGAAGCATCCATAAGGCCCTTCTTCTTGAATCCCCAACTCCTAGAAGAACGGTTGGTTCGTTTTTCTATAAAAAATTTACGGCCATTTTTAAAACTGACTTTGATAATGTAACAAAAAAAGCATAATTATGAGCACTAGAAATCTTCCTGTACTATTGATTTTTCAATTTTTATTCTACCTCGAGTCGTTTTTGGTGAATTTCCTCTTCAGTCTGTTTTTCATAGTTTGCATTTTTCTCTTTCATGAATAACAAAAAAGTTACGAGCAGTAACTTGTGCGTAGCGCTTGAATCTCGTGTGGAACGATTTTCAAATACTTGAATTCTGCTGCAGAGCTAATTCAACAAAAACTCTGCATGTAAATAATGGCCGTTCGCCAAAGTTCTCTTTGTTCAAATTTCGGACGATAATCAAAACCAAATATCAGACGTAATCTAACACTTGCGCAACTTCAGTAATAAACGAAAAAGAAAGTGATTCAGTCGCTTCATTCTGCCAGAGAACAATACGGAACGTCTCTTTTGATTCTTGAGCCAATCATCAAACCCCAGTCACAATATTACTTTTGCTCGTTTATTTCAAGTTCTGAGTTCAGTAAAAGAAGTTTCTTCTTTACTTGCCAATGTTCAACGCGTTCTTATCCATCATCAATTTGAGCAAAATATTGCACCTCTCTTCTGCAGATGGCAGAAAGCCTTCAAGAGCGAGGACATTCGGCACACCATTCATGCAGGCTCGAAGAACAGAGTCCAAGGAGGCGGATGCGGATACTTCAAAAACAGCTAGAAAAAGAGTGATAATTGCGGAGATGTTGAAGATCATAGTTGTTCTAGTGATTCGATGAAATAAATTCCCGTGCTCTCCTTTATATGTTTGCGAGGTACTGGATTATTTAAGCGAAACAGGAACTTGGCGGCGAAAGATACAGTATCTCGTCCTTGATTTCCAGGAACTACTCATGAAAAATTTAGTCATTTCGAGATCAGAACATCTCATTTCTCTCGGAAAGAAATATTTACAGCAGATGGTTCAGCTTTAAAAGACGATTTTCATTGAAATAATGAAATTTGCTGGCTGATGATGGGGAAAGCCGGCCCTGGTCGTTCGGGTAAGGACTCCTAAATTACACTTAAATTTCTTCATCTTATATATTTATTGGCAATTACTTTTAAGGACTGCCTGTGAGAACTTCCTAAGAAAAAGAGAATTACTCTGAATAAATATATTTTAATATACAGTGAAACCCCAACTTAAGGCCGAGCAACTTAAGGCCACTTTTTTGAAAAATCCCCAAAATCTGTCATCCGAAAAAAAACCAACTTAAGGCCACTTTTTTTTAATTTTCATTCACAGGGAGTAAATCGCAGATTCACTTTTTAATAAAAAAACTCGTTATCTTCGGCTGCTTCCTTGGCGATTTTGAAGTCGATGGCTTTTCAGCGTCGGCATCTTCTCTCACTTGAACTTGTGGTACTTCTTCAACCTCCATCGGAGTTGCAGCTCGTGTTTCATCAATTTGAAGCGCCAAGAAATGCTCCACTCTTCTTCGGCGTTTTCACTAGAATCTCTGCATATCTTTTTTTTTTTCTTGGCCAATGTCATGTGTATTCTCTTTTCTTCTTGCGACATGTTTGCAGCAAATTTATTTTTAAGAGAATGAAAAGATAACCTAAGGTTTGATTCAAATAGCGCATTCAGTTTTTCCAATTCATACTTGGTTCGTGCAAGAAATTTCATTTTAGATTCCCATGATTCAGTCCCTTACTCCAGAAATACAAAAATTTTTGCGTCATCCAACTTAGTTGGAGAATCACCCAACTTAAGGCCACTTTTCAAATTAGCTGTCATCCAAAAAGTGGCCTTAAGTTGGGGTTTCACTGTACCTTGGAGGGACCCCAGTAATCCCTAAAATGGGCGTTCACCGCAGAAAATTGTTGGTTGATCTTTCTAGGGCGCAAATGACAAAATGGAGTGGAACGAAATTACCGGATTTCCGGTTGCGATTTGGATCAAGTCCCTAAAAAGCCACCCTGGAAAAAGGGGAGCGATAAATTCTAGCGGTCATCTAACCCGGCGCACGATAACGATATCAGCGGTCTGTAAATGCCACATTGTCCGCCATAAATCGGCCACACTCGGGGTTCCCCAGCCGCGTGAATTTTCCCAATTTCATGGACCTTCATTTTTTACCAGACTCAGCCTGTTTACAAAATAACCTTTGAAAGAGGGATGGACACAATCACTCTCCTGGCGACCTTTGTCCAGCACAACAGATGGCTAATTTGGCGAGCTTTTTGGGAATTTTGTGCATTGTTGGACGGTGTGTCAATGCAAATTGGATCATCCGGCGACGAGTGAGAAGATTGATTGCACTTTTTTCCGAAGAAAGTCGATACCAGACTTTTCGGAAGAAGAAAGAATGTATTCGGTTCATTTTTATTCTACTGGAAGAGTGCGCGAAAAATATATATTAGTTACAGTAAAAAAATATATCGTGAAAAATTATACTGTGTAAATTACACTGTAATCATGTGGAAGATGAATTTTCGGCACGGAATTGATTCAGTTTTGCCTCAAGTTTTTCGCTTAGTTTTTGAGCTTGATTGAGCGTTGTCCTAAATTTCATAAGCTTTGGGTGATTTTTGAGTTTTTCCAGTTGAGCCCAGACCTTCTTGAGTCTCTCCAAATTTTCTGCCTGTTTTGCATTAATGGCATCGAGTTCGTCAATTTGTTTCTGGATAAATTTTAGCTCGGTAAGCTGGATAATTATGACCATGCATAAATATTCCAAGTGTGCTTTCTTGTTCTCTAAAATATCACATTAGCATTCATCAAAAATATTAATTGCAAGTACCTTCAGTCGGTTCAAAGAAAAGCGGAGCTAGAAAAGCAGGAATGATGAAGATAAGACAAAAATGAAAATATTTCAAGTAATCCTTGAGCTGCATTATCCTGAAAGTTTCAGGCTGAAACTGCAGCTTTTTTAAACAAATCTTTGATGACCAGAGCATTCTAGAGACAATCAAGTAGTAAAATGAATGTTCATGTTTATCGATCATTCTTACGGGAAGAAGAACTTGTACCAGGAAGACGATGTATTGTCATTTATCACCCCTAAAGTTTGTGCTCCTAATTTCATGGGCTCGTCGCGTCCCACTTTCAAGTCCAATAAATTGAAATAACAATTTTGCCTTTTGTGGTTGATATGAGTTTGCCCCTTGGCTCGCCATAAATTTGTTCAGCGGGTCGTGAAGCGCCTTTGAACTTGTCGCTTGCAACAGAATCGATTTCGATTTTATAGCTTTACGGCAAGCTCCTCCTTCTCGCCGGCTCTTCCTTCTTCCCGGCAAATTATACAGATCGATTCAAGCCACATGAGGATAGACAGCTTCGCGCAGGGGCCCTTCTGGCGTCCGTATGGCCAACTTGCCAAATTGAACTCACTCAAACAAATTAATTTTTTATCGAGCTCGAGGACAAAAGACCCGGATCATTGGTGATCGTCGCTTTTTTGCTAGAATTTCGCCACTTTTTCATGCTTTTTCTTCTTGCTTATGCACTGAAAATGTCTGTTACTTATTCCAGCTTTGCTAGAAAACTAGTCATAATTTCCAATTTTTCTGGGAAGCTAATTTTAAGTCCGCGCCTGCAAATGCTCCCATGAAATTCCCCTGCTCATTTTTTTCTTCGAAACAACAACTTTGATTTTTGCATATTTTTTATTATGCCATTTTTTCAGCAAGTGAAGATTTTTAAGATTGTATAAATAATAATATTTGAAAAGATTGACAACTCTGGCAGCGATTTTTTTTAGGTAGAAGTGACTTTTTTTTTGAAAGTTGTAAATTTTTAGCGCAAAAAATATTAAAAAGCCTAGAAAGAAGTAAAAAAAACAACGAGTTTACAAAGAAGCAGCACGGAGAAAAATTTCAAAGGTTGAAATTTTTTTTAAGCGGCACGAGTAAGCTTGTAGAAAATGAGAAGATTCTAGCACGTTGAGATTTATAAAGAGGATAAAGATCGTTTCATTCTTTCAATTTTTAAAATATTTGGAACTAGTATGGATCAGGCCATAGCGTACTTTTTAAACGATATAGGAAGAATATCATCAAAGAATACGCCATGAAGTGATAACAAAAGAAGGAACAGCAGCTGGTCGGTCTATTTTTTCAACCCTGAGAGCGAGTCTAGGCGACTGAGGAACACCCATACGCGCTCTCCTGAGAATTTGTTGACGTCTTTTGTTATTCATATTAATATATATTTTTTCTAATAACTTTGTTCAGCTCATTCGGGGGTAGACAAAGTCCAGCAGTGTCACCATAACGAGCGGCTTTCGGACGGCGTAGTGCCAAACCGACCATCCTTGGAGGCTTGTCAGGTCCAGCCGCGCGCCCAATTTGACCAAGGTCTTGGCGAGTTTGGCATCTCCAAGAGCACATGCGGCCAGAAGAGCGGTGTGGCCAGACTTGTCGTAGAGGTTGACATCGACGCCTTCTAGCAAAGATGTATTCGTGCTCAGCTGGCTAGAGAAACGAGCAAAGACGGAGCTCCAGTGGCCGACTGCGATGCATTTCTCAAAGTTCAGCACTTCGCGGGATTTCTCCTTTGGCTCTTCGTGAATTCGCCTTCGCTTGGCAGAGACGATGACCGGACGAGGATCGGAAGAGGGAGGAGGAGTTTTTGACGGGCTAGGAGGAGTCGGCGGCGAGTCATCTTCAAGTACTCGTTTTCTCGAGCGTTTTTGGATGATCCGACAGGTCAGGGACTCTTCTAGCGTTGCCGATGGAGCTTCTGTAGATTCATTGAGCGGAGACGCTGGTGGAGAATCGAGGTAGGACTGAAGATATTAAGTTACGAGATGTTCAGAAAATGTACGAAAAGCTAGATGGCCTGCTGCCAAATTATGCGCGAAAAACTGCCCGCCACAAAATTAGATCCAATATACGCTGCGGTATGTTTCCCCGTCCGGCCCCGCTACTAGAAATTTTTCGAATAGCTTACCATTCTTGACTGTTGTAAAGGCTGCTGTTGTGACTGCTGATTCGGGTTTTCGTTGTTGTTTTCTGGGTCTCTTGATTTTTCAGAAGAGGCGTTTATCTCTTGTTTTTTGTTTTAGTTTTTTTGTTGATCCACTTTTTTGTGGTTGTGAGATTTCGAGGCCAGTGGTGGTGGTTAAATATAATGATGTCCGACGCTGCGCGACACTTCGCCCCGCGTAAGAGTGCGCTAACGCGGGAAACCGAGGGCGGTAGTGGGCCACTGCGCAACATTTTCTTTCGTGAGCTGCTCAAGGTGCTCGAAAGAGCTCCTCGTGGCGTAACGTTAGGATAAACCAAAAATCGGAATCTGAACAGCTCATCTTGGGCTAAACATCTTGGTGTACCTTAATTTTTGAATATAATACGTAGTCTCTTCTAAGTCTTATTATACGAGCATAAAAATCGAAAAAGAACAGTTTGAAAACAACATTTGAAAATCGAAGTCAAAGTACCAATGAAGGACAAAAGGTAGAACTGATATTAAAAGCCGATGTCAGTTACTGTTTGCCACCATCAAAATTGAAGAAAGTTGTTTCCTTCGCCGTTAAAAACGCGCGAAAATTAATAATTGAGACTGGTGATTACCCGTTTTTCAGCTCGGTGCCAAGAAAAGCCTAAAATTAGGCACATTTGGCGTTATCTCACGAAACCAAAATAATGTCCTCGGCACGGGGTAATTATTTTAAAAACGAAGAAAAACGACGCGCTCGATTTATATGCCCATTAACATTCAAGCCCAGTGCCAGTTTTACATTGCTGCATGTTTTAAAAAGGGACTTTACGAGTTAAATATGGTTACGTTGCTCTCAGACTTTTTCCATAAAGAAGAATCCGATCTTTGCTGCTTTATTGGGCGCTTCAAAGAGTAACCCAAAAAAGACAGACCAAGCATGGCCCAGAAAAAAAAACGTTTTTTCGCTCTTTTTGTGTTCAAAGAGCTAAAAATAGGACTCTCCTCGATGGGGGTGCTTTCAGATGAGCTCCACTGACCCCTGGTACTGGTGACATAAAGCAGCTGTTACTGTGATCAAAGGGCGGCTCGATATCGAGCTGTAGCGGGCGACCACTTTCATTTTCAAATTGGAAGTTACATGACTTAATTGCCCTTAAAATATTTATACAAGTTTGATTTCCTTCAAAGAGCGCGACCCTTTTACATCACTTTCAACAAATTTTACAAATTTTAAACAGAAAGAAAAAATCAAAATGGACATCGCAGAGTGATAATTCCCCGTGAGAGGGGTCGATAGATTTCAGCGAAAATTGGCGATAATTCTCCATGGATTCGAATCGGATGAGGGAAGGGATGAAGTCCTGGGAAAGAGGATTCGATTTCGATCAGAATAATTGATCAGGTGCGCGAAAATGATCCAGTACCTCAATTTCGCTTCGATTTTTTCAATCAGTCCCAACACAATTTTTTCCTCCACTTAGGCTCGGATAATTATGGGATCAGGAAATTGTTACGTGTGTTCAGTGATGTCGAACTAATGCTCGATTTTAATGGAAGTGTGGTACATTACTGGCGGTAGAGACCGCAAGGCCGGCAGTCTCTGAGACGCCGGTTTTCTTCACCCTTCAATCTTCGCAGAGAGAACGCCATGTTGTTTACGAAAATGTTATGAAATCTGGAGAATACTGGGGAGCTACCTATGATCGCGCTGCGAACACAGGAGTCGGAGCATGAAGAAGCTATTCGTCCAAAAACTAAGTCCGTCAAAAATATATGTTTTCATCCTTTCTGGCTCTGAGGACTGATCCCTGCCCTTTGAAGTGCGCATCGCCAGTGGCCTCCCGGGCCGATAGTTTTCGGCTAAAAGGGAGTTAGAAAAAGGTCGCACGCTTGGGCCTCACAGTGATCAAGGGCGGCTGCTGATCCGGGATCAGTTTCCTGCAAGGCGCATTTACACCTCCCTTTGAAGACGGATTATTTATTTTTCGAAGCTTTTGCACGGAGCTCAAAGCTGCTCCCGCGACCGATTATCGTCCCTTGGCCTTAGTTTCCACCGGAAAACCGCTCTCAGGAAGTTCTTTTGATTTTTTCAGGTCGGCTTTAGATTTCTACAGAAGCAGTCTAATATTAGACTATTCCCAAAGAACGGTAAAACGACCAAATTGACCTTCCTTAGGCAAACTTATTCTTTACTTCCAATTATTTGATATTTAGTATTTTCGCCTTGTCGGCTTTTGCGGAAATTCCGGACAAGCTGGAAAACCTCGGCGAGCTGCTCATCAAAGCTTTTCTAGAGCGTGTGCGGGATCTACGCGCTCTTGATCCGCCGTGCCCCGGCCACTTGATCCACGTGACTATTTTCCCCTCAACCGGTCGGTCGAAATGTGCTAGCTACAAAATGTCCGACATGTTCGCATTCCGCCACTTTTCCTTCCGCCACTCGTTTGTTTTGCAATTGCTGTTGTCTGCTGTCTGGTAGACTTCAAGTAGAGAAGGGCGTTTTACGTTATTGTGAGATTAATAGGTCAGATAAGAGCATTCTTATCAACTAATTATAGCGAAAAATGTTGTTCTCGTTTTACTCATGGGAAACTCTCAAGGAGTTCATCATGCAGTAAGCAAATGATCCTAGGTTACTCTTCCCGGCTCGATTCTCGTTACATAACGATCGTCATGTCTGTACAAAATCATCATCCAGGGTGAATCACACTGGTGGATCGATAATTACGGAGCGTGAATGCGAAATTTCCCAGCGGAAAAAAAGTAATCCGTAATCAAAAGATCACACTTTCGCGTCAAAATCCTGTCGAAACGGGAATTCTTCGCGTCAAAATGTCAATTTTCGCTTGACTCGCTTTTTGAGGAGGAAATATTTTCGACTCAAAATGGCAAAAGTTCAGTTACAGTGCTACTTATGCCGTTTATTGATAAAAAACGGTTTCAAACAATAGAAAAGGCAATGAAAAAAAAATCAATCGCTAAATAAACAACTGGAAACTCTTCAAAAACTCTTGTCAAAATGCGCTTATCCTATTTAACCCGTTACGCGTTTATCTCTCGTCCCCCATCGAGGGTGCGAAAAGTGTGCGTTGATAACCTGCTGCGGGGAGTTAAACTGACCTCCATCCAGCTCCTCGCGCCCCAGAACTTAATCCCATGGCAAATTTATTAGCCCAATAAACCCGTAAAAAGTAATAATCGACTTCTTTTGTTGTCAATTCCAATTGACCGCAGACAAAAAAATACGCAAAAACACGTTGATGACTTTTAACCCTTCGCCTCGCCCATGGGTTAAAGTTAACCCATGGTCGGTGAAGTGGCTTTTTTCTCGATTGAAAGTGGAAATTTCCCGTAAGAAAAAGAAGGCACAGTACCGCTTGGTTACGATATCTTTACAAAATAAGCCGAGGTGTAGTGAGGAATTCTCAGGGAGAGCTTTCCAGTCAGGTAGGACCAATTTCTAAATGAAGGTGAAATACGTACGAATTAGCCGGCAGTCCCTGAGACTTTGGGAGAGTATTTTCTCGTCTATGCGCATTTACGGATACTTGGTGTATCTCATGTGTATAATTATATTTTGGGAACACTCGGTTTTTAATCTGAAAATTATTTTTGGATTTGCTCAATCAAATTTAGTTTTAACGAATCAATCATTGATGGAAAATCATAAATCACAATTTTCATCATTTTTTCATGTTTTTGCGAATTCTGGAGAAATAAATTTTCTTCTTTTATTTTGAGAAAAGCTTGTTTTCCCCAATGAAGAGGCTTATCTCTCATTATCTACCAAAAGCTCCAAAAAGACGAGCTTATCAGCTCGCACTTTTTCTTTGGTGCCAGCTCCGCCCAAAATACAAACAAGGAGCCCTTCAAGAACCGATGAAAAATGGAAGGGGCCTTTGAAAAGTCCAGATGAAAAGACGCGAGGAAGTTTGTGCCTAAACATCCTAATTCAACCCAATTTGCGGAAGATTACCTAAGCTTGTGGCCGCTCAAAGAACACCGCCAAATATTCATTCAAGCCTTGTTAGCCAGCGTTCCGGAACAAATCCGACGTCGCCACCGAAAAATACAAAATTAGCTGCTTCCCCAAAACAGTTTAAAACTCATTGTTTCTGCCCAGTAGATTCATTTTAGTCATTTTTTTGATGAGTTTTTTCCCGCCAATATTTTTGGGAAAATAATTATCTGGCAAAAGGGTCTCTTTTACACTTGAAAATTTGAGTTTTATTACGTTCGCCAAATATTCATCTTCCCACGCTCTTCTTCTTTTTTGACATAACAGCTGATTTCTAGCTCCGCATTAGCCCAGATTCATCGGACAATTTATTTTTTTTATCGCGTTGGGAAATCGCTGCTTCGGATTAAAATTTTAGGCAGCTAACAAACTCGTCCTCTAGGGCACACACTCGCAGGCACGCATCTGATTGTCCGATCGGAAATGATTTCGCGAAAAAACTCGTTCCCATGTCAATTTAATATCGAATGGGTAAATATGATTTTCACCTGATTTTCGAGCAGTAAAATGCACCTGTCGCAGATATTCGAAAATGGCTCCTTGTCCTGATATGAAGTAATTCTCCAAATACACTTCCCCTCAATAAATCTTCTTGACCGGCTTCAAATCTTGTCAAGTGACGGTTTGTCTTCCTCAAGAGGTCACGTGCACGCGCTCTGTCAACAGGGCTGCTTCTGGTCCCTGCTGGCAAGCCCTTCAAAGGCCCTCTTTACCGGAGTTAGCTACTTTTCAAACTTTACTCAGTGGAGGCTTCAAAACGGCCTCAGAAAGGTCATTCCGGGGGTATGAGCTCGATTGATGACCCTCCGGTTCAAAAGATTTTTTTGACATTTTGACGAAAAAATTGCCTAAATGTCGCCGCAACGGCCCAGGAAACGGCAATTATCGCCGCTTTATTTGAGAATCATTCTGTCCAAATTTCATGATTCGAGGGATGAAGCATATTTTTCAAAAAACGAGTAGGCATCATTTGAAAAGTTTCTGCCGTGAGAGGACTGGCCGAGTTCTCAGGACTAGGCAATAAGGTAAACGCTGTTTTCGGAAGTGTGTTGACTGGCGTTCCGTTCGGCGGTGGTGGTGTAAGGTCTGATCTGGGAGCGCTTTTCGATTTTCTCATGTCCCGCTGTGACTATCAGGGGTGAATCGGTTCCCACCGCGCCCCACCGCCACCTCCATCATCCGATGAAAAATATTAGAAAACAGCGAAAGCACTCCTGGGAAGCTGCTCGCACTTCCGACAAGCAGCACCTTGATCTTCCAAGTCAAAAATGTTAGAAAAAGATAAAGAACGTAGAAATACACGAGCGCGCGGGCCGCGGCGCTTATCGATAAGGCGCGAGTTATTCAAAGTTGCCAGCCGGTTTGACAGTATCGCGGGAGGTCAACGTCCTAAATGGCACTTTCCGTCTTCGCGGAAATCGAACACTTTCCCACAGAGCTTTGAATGCATATCACCATCAAAAGATTCATATGCAGCTTGCATTAGCTGGTAGATAGTCCGTTCGTCTGAAAAAAGATGATACGGTCGGAGGTCCCCCTTGTTCATCCACATTGTTAAGTGGTAAGAGCCCCTTGTTCATCAACTAGCTTATCGGCTACCAAACCCTAACCCTAACCTTACTCGTTTTTTGCCTAATAGGAAGAAAACTAGTAAAAAGACATTTTTCATTGGCATTCCCAGGTGAGTACTTTCATACCCGTTTAACGCCAATTAAATCGTAAAAAGTGATTATGTATTTTTCTTTTTTAAAGGTTAGTGATGGACTGCTCTCCCACGGATAGCCTAGATTTCATGGAAAGGCGAGATCAGAAGAGCTCTATAATTTTAAAGACATTTTCAGCTCTAGTGGTTCGTCGCGGCCCTTCTGAGAGTAAAAGGCAATCATGGGTATTTTATTTAGAAGGACAATCTCGCGGCGACAAAAAGCCAAGTGGGCCACCGGAAGACAACGCTTGTCCATCAATCGTGAGAGAGTCGCCGAACTCTTCCTGTCGCGTGAGATGCTCCCAGAAACACAGCGGTCAAAGCTATTGTCAATACTGTGGGAAACCAAAAACGCCTTTCCCATTTTTCTAAAGTGTCCTTCAACATTTCTCAGCTAGCCTAGGTCTACTAGCCTTGCATCTGTCGATTTCTGTTTCATGCTTTTTCGGAGTCTTTTCTGATATCAAAAATAGGTATCATTCAGCAAATACTTGGGCATAATTGGTTCTTTCCAGCTTCTCATGTTCAAAATAAGGCATTTGCGCGTCAGAAAATCGTTTTCTCAAAAAAGAACGTAAGTGAGAAATCATCAGATTACTTCTTTTTCTCAGCGCCAAAAAATCTGGGAAAAAATATGATCGGCAAACATTTTAAAACATCTCAAATTTGTCTTACATCGGTGGGGAACATCATTTCGCGCAGTATTCCGCCGGAGCATTATTTGGCTATAAAAATAGTCGAGGGAAGCTGTGTAAATGTTGGGAGTTGAGGGACGAGGGACGAGGGAAGGTTGACGGGGAGATTTATGCTGTTGGAGGAGTAAATAAGCGTGGCAGAGGATTTATGAGTATTTATGGGCATCTGGGGTTATTGAGAGAAAGAATGCAGTTTCTGGTTGATATTTTCGACCACAAACAAAATCAAAAATGGATTTGGCTAAAGAAAATTTGGTCGAGATTGAAGGAAAATTGAGTGACAAGCCGGTTAAACTCGGCACATCTTAAATTGCGTATATTTTGAGTAAAACTCTTTCAAATCTTCGTAAAAATTTCTTAATATAATTGAGCTTAAACGATGTTCCGTCGATTAAAATTTGAATAAAAATGTACAATGGTCTTCCCAGACCAAGATGTTCCTCCGACAAGCCGGCGCGCTTGATCGAAGACCTGTATGGAAGAATATTATTTTTTCTGGGTTGGACTCGGTGAGTGTAGCTTTAAAATTGTGAATTAGGGGCTGCGGAAATAAGTGTAAAATTTCGTCGATTGTATTAGATGGTCAGTGGCGGTGGGAAATGTCGAAGCGTGAGAACCTGGGCCCAGTCCACCTTTCTCATGGATCAGCCTTGAACCTCTTCTAATCATCGCTGGACAGCCATTCAATATCTTTCCTGCTTTCTCAGATTGGCCTAGCCTCATTAGCGTGAATTTGTCAAATACAGTGTTTTTTTTCAACCCTCATCATTGACAAATACCGCTGTTTTCGCGCAAATACAAAACTTTTCAAAAGTAATGTTGAATCAAACGAGCTTCAGAAAACGGTAAAGCATCACCTTTTCAGAAGCTGCTTCCGGTGACCAAAAAGTCTCCTGTCGCAGGCGGAAACACTCCGAGGCATTTTGATAGACATTTTTTGTGCGATGACGGTGAAGTTTTCAAAAGTCGAAAGTACCTCTTTTACGTACTACTCTCTGTTATTACTCAGACAAATTATTGCCTTTTGCTGTTTCCGGAAGTTTCCTTTTTTCTTAAAATATTTCTTTCCATGAAGAAGAAGCTTATTTTCTTCGTTGAAATTTGCTCAGTGAAGCAAGAGAAGCATCGTTTGGAAACATAAACCTAAGCCACTCGATAGTGATCCCGTTCGGTTGGTGATTTTTCGAGTTTTCTGCGTGCTGAGAATGAAAGAGAACTGTGGAAAAAAGGAACGACACACTCGTCCGAGAGCCACTTGGATAATCCGACGCACGCGGAAATAAACAGACTCGACCTGTCGGAGCTAAAAGCTTCGAAATCCACGGGCTCGAGTGCATTCCCACAACAAAGACGCTTATACGAAAAGTGTCATTCTGAAAGCCGAACCGGGAAAGGAAGATGCTAGTCTAGCATTTTAGCGCAAAACAGGGAGCGTTCAGGCTCTAAAAAAATCATTAGAAAGATTAAAAATTTCCTCTACTATCCATAAAAATGGTAAAAGAGTCCCTTAGCTACCGCGGGCGGTGAGAAAGTAGTCAGACTGTTATATGGGAAAATCAAAGGGCTCCGACTGTTATGGCAAAATAAAATATTATATTCAGCTGTATATTGGTGCTCCCTGGGAAATTCCCTGCCCATTGAAAAAAAATGAAAGGCATGAGAAAAAGGAGCCAAAAGTTACTTATAGAAAAATCTACGGGAAGCTTACTGAATATACAGTTACCTGCCGTTCCTGAAGCCTGAGAAAGTGAAACTCATATCAGCAACATTATCAGCTCGTTTAAACTGGTGATAAGGGTGTTAACATGGTTAACAGCGGATTTCTGCTGGCAGGTTCTAAATAATCGTCACGCAGCGGGTCCATTTCCGGAACTATCATTACTTCCGGATTTCCGTTCCATTTCACAGAGTTTGATAAGCGAAGAGCGGCCAAGGTCACGGGAAAACCGCCAGAGAGGAAATGACCTAAATGAGCTTCCTGCTGCTTCTAAAGATTTCGGCGACACGCTCAAATTGGAGCGACTCAAAAAAAAAGGAAAAAAAATATTATTTTTTCGCTCTGAGAACAAGCTAGGCAGTAAAGAATACTCTCGCTAAGTAAGGACTTACATGGGAGCAGAATTTCGGGGAGTGAAAAATTGCTATTCGGAGTTGACGCAGGCGCGAATTTAGCCCGTTGTCTTGATAGTTCTCATTCTCACGCCAGAGAACACCACCGACCAGGTGCACCGAAGGGAGTGGTCCTGCTTCACTTATTCTACTCCACCTCCGCAAACATAATTATACAGTAATTGAATGAGTACGGGGCAGAGTTTCCCGAAAGAAGAGCCATCCAATGTGACTAGAATTGAATCTGACTTACTACACTCCTCTGAATTGAATAAAACAATAAGGGTGCCACTATGTTAGCCCCATAACAAAATTCATCGAAAAAATCGCGACCTACTTCAAATACTCCTTGAAGCATTACTTATAAAAGATCAAAAAAGCTTCAAAAGATACTGTGGCTTCAAAATGAGTTTTTCTAATTTGCGTCAGTCTCGGAAAATTTTTTCCATTTTTCTAGTTGCATGAGTCGCTGGAATTTTTCAGAGCATTTCTGGGCGTCAGCACGTGCTGATTTATTCAAAGAGCAGCTGTTTCCATTTTGAAAATAGTCCGCTTCGTCGAGCTCGACTGTTTTTCAACAACTCATTTTCAGAGCAAAAGAGCTTGAAATTCTTAATTGAAGTGAAAAAAAGTATCAATCAAATACGCACTGCAGCAAAATGAGCTCTGCAGGACGGTGGGAACTGGCGACGGATTTCGAGAAACCGAAACCTCCGGACGAAAGCTCACACAGTTCATCAAAGTCAAAACAACCAAAACGATTCGTTTTCATGCTCCGACTCGATTGATTCAAGAGTATTCTCTTACCGAATGAGCATTTTACGAACGACTTTGATTTTAGGTAGATTTTGATGAGCTTTGCTAATTTTTTCGAACAGGAGCATTTTTTATTTTGATCTGGAATAATTACCGTCGTTTTAGGAAATTTACTCGACCGGCTTTTTTTCTCCAATTTTCTCAAAATTACTTGTATTTCGTTTAAATTTAGAAATTCGCCAAGGTGCGGTACCTTTTCATCATTATTTGGTAATTAAGAGAACACGAGAAGTCTTTTTCTTCGTCTATGAAAAAATTGTCTTTCAAAATTTTTGGAATTTCGGAAATTTGTGAAGTTTGAGGTAGGCCGGGTTGCGACAGATAGGCATCATCCTCGCCGGCCGAGCCCTTATCCAGCCACTCATTCTAGTTCTATCGCGTCATCGCGCAAAGTGGGAATTGGGTTCAAATTTCAGCGACATTGCTCCACCGGTGATTACCGGTATCGCCTTCCTGGCTTGATATTTCGTTCCTAAGTGCGCGCACGGGCCTGGCAGCTGAACCGAGAAGCTATAATTTCGACGCGCATCTGGAAAAAGAGGGGATGGAGTCTCCGAGCTGACAAGAAAGTGACTCGAGCTGAAAGCACTTCTGAAACTTCAAAAGCTTGAAAAACCTGTTTTCAGCTCGACTTTTCAAAATGTGTAAATATATTTTATCGACGCGAAGAAGATTGAGCATGCTCTTTTCCATGCTCATCAATTGTGCGTTAGGATGAGCCCCCCGTAGAGGCCTGGAGATGATTGAATGGGGACACGAGAGGGATTAATATTATGAAGACATGGAGCAACTCCACATGGGCCAAGTGTTTAACACTGTTTATCCAATAAAGACTCGAAGCTAGTCGCGTGACGGGAACAATGCCACTCGAGCTACTAACGACGCTGCCCAAAACAAGTGGGAATAATTGCCCTCTATCATGGAAAAAAAACGACCTTCTGAATGACAAGAAGCAGCGAGATTCAGCAGTTTTCTTTGGATTGCTTCAAATTCAGCTCCGGCGGCACTTCCACTTCGTAGTGCATAATGAAGGATAAACAAACTGCTCACTTCAGAGCGCCGTGCCGCCAATCCTTACGGGATTACCGTATATTTTGACCAGTGAAAGTTGACAGGTGCATATCGAGACGAGTCGCCAGGGAGTTTACTTGAAAGTCGTGTAAAATGTTTAGGCACGCTGTGGTCGTTTTCTTTGTTCTCAAACGCCGCGGCTAGATATACAACGCGGCCCGGCCAAAGAATACTTTGGGATCATCTTCCAGGATTATCCTCAACGTGCTAAAATAGCGGCTATTCAAAATAATGTGCGAACATGGAATTTTGATTTCGATTCCAAAGATTCAGATTCGGCTATTTTATTAAATTAGCGCGGCTGTGAGAATCTCTGAATTTGTTACTCTGTTTCTGAGTCGTCGGACATGCCCGGCTGTGACATCCGCAGTGGCGCTTTGAAAAAACGCGTGATTAGTTGCTGGGAATATCCTTTTTTCTCAGCCACTTTGTCCACACACGCGCAGAGAAATTTCCAACATCCGAGGGAAAAAAATCATCATTCCATAACTAGCCAAAATGAGCGGTTAGCTCATCCCGAGGATAAGCCTGTTTTGTAAATTCTATAATAGCGTTCCCTCAATTTTCGCGCAATTCGCAAGATTCAATTAACATCGCAAATTTTCCCAAAATTCCACACCTTCAGCTTTCAAAATAAAAAACTAGCCATTAAACTGAACCTTATCAATTCTTGTTTTTTTTCTGTGAAACTGAAAAGGTCGAAAGTTCCGCTGAAAAATTATTGAATCATCTATCTGAGCATACCGGGCGCTCAGTCTTGTTAGCCTCTTGGTATTTAGCTCGACCACAAAGAGCGGCGCCGCGTGTGATCCTCAATGTACCAAAAGCAGGGGCCGAAACGGCTGAGCTTTATGATCCCCTCTAATTGGTTTAGCTGCTTCTGTTATTTTTGATTCTAGAGGAGCGCGAAAGGCTAATTTTCCATTTGGGCAACGATTCGAGGGCTCGTTATCAATAGACGCTGGCTAATCCAATAATCGCCTACAAAGTGCCATCTGGCGAGGCTGGAAGGCGTGAAAAGAACGTTTTCATTTCTCGCCAGCGCATAATTGAGAGTTTGTTTAAAAATCACTTTCTGTTGTGAAAGCTCAAGCTGTGAGAGCGTGGAAAGCTTTGGCAGTAAAAATTTGCGAAATTTAATTTTGGAATAAAATTATTTCGGGATCGAAAGTTTCGAAACTGGGAAAATAAAATTGAAATAATGTGAAATTTAAAACGGCTTTATTTGCTTTAAAAAATTGTTTTTACTCCGGTTTAATGGTTTTCGACGACTTCCGGTCTTTATGGTGTGGAGGTGGTTTGGTAAGCGGGTATCTCGATGCAGGAAGGGAAAATACTTTCCCAGGCTCTGACTGCTTCTTCTAGCCCAGTTTCGGCGCGGAGCAGGGCTGAGAACGCGCCCGCTTTAAAATACTCTGAGAAAGGACTTTCAAACGTTTTTAATTTTTCTCGTCGCAGTGGGAACAGTCATTACACCGCCACTATACATGTTCCCATGTGATTACGATTTGTCACCACCACCGCCGCAGGATCAGCTCTAGAAAATAAAAAATCCACTCTCACAGTCTCTGAGTAATCAAAATTAAGAAAAAGAAGAAAAAACATTCTTCAATCGTGAATTACACTCGCTAATTATTCGCTGCTTATTTCACCCTTTTTTCCCAACCGTCGACCGTCTTTTTTGAACGATATTTTCAAAAAGAAAAAGGTTCAATATTTTTATAAAAAAGAACTGTCTTAAAACTGTTATGAGAAAAATTCTGTACCTGCTGTCATCAAACAATTCCGCCGCGGCGTAAAATTCCACCGGGAATAAATATACGCTTTCGAAGGAAATTTCGCCAGGCTCATTAGCCCAAACAAAGCTGAGGGTTCAAAAGAGCCCTCCGCCGCAAAATATTCAGATAGCAAAGGGTCCTAAAATAAACCACAAAGGGTTGAAAAAGCAAGGGCCCGGCCCGAGCTTTTGAGTCTTTTATAGCTTCAGCGAGCCTCTTTAGAAAAAGGAAAAATTGATGGATCTGAATGGCTTCTAAGAAATCGCCGAATTTTTTAATGGGCGCTCTTGATTGAAAAATAACCCGTGGGAGGCAGAACCGATTGATTTATCAAACTTATGAGCTGGCATGCGAAAGAAGAAAGTACTCTTCAATTTTCAATTTTTAAAGTTTCGTTTTGTTTTGAAACATCCAAATATTTCGCTGAAATCCGCTTTTCTTCAGAATAAATGCAAATCTTTGGCCAAGCATAAATAATTTGGATTTTGCGAATCCCAAAATTGGAAATTTAAGATATTCAAACTACATCCTTTTAGCAATTGCGGACATGTTTGTTTATTTACTGTAGGAGTGAGTGACATCTCGAGGTTGTTTTTGGACGGGTTGTTTGGAATGCGAAGGAGTAGATGTAGCTCAACGGACATCCGTTTTCCCGCGGCCCATTAGGTTTATTTTTGTTGCTCGCCTCTTAAGACTTCCTTCGCGAACGGGGAGGAGCTTCGACAAGTGCCACTCCAACGCCACGAGCACCTTGTTAGGCGCGACCAAATCATCATTGTCATACTAAAAAGATTTACCACCCTCTTCAGAAACAATCCAACCCTTACGCACGGTAAGCACGCTGCTCATGGAGTAAAGAGGGGATGAGATTATTGTTGACCACTTTAGTGCTACGTAAATTTGCAATCTTTAACCATGCAGAAAGAAGCTTAAAAGAAAAAAGTCCCAAATCGTAAATAATCCGAAAAAACGCGTCGCCTATCAAGATCACGAGAACCGGAAATCCGTCACAAGCTGATGGACAATCTCAATCTCAATCCAGCCTCGCTCGACTGTAAAATCTCATTTTTTTATTCCCCCATCCGTAAGTACGCTAATTTAGAATACACATCGCAAAGCCGGAAGGGTACGTGGATGATTTTTATTGTTGCGAATGAAAAATTTTCAAATCTCGATTTCACGGTTTTTTACATTTCTGACAGCCGGTTTTCTTTTTGGGAGTTATCAAAAGAGGTGGTTCTCTTCCTTGATTTCAATGACAATTTGTCAACTCTTTCCTTTGTCCAGCTTTTCCACAGTCAAAGAGCATCTGTAATAATTTCCAACTGTCGTTCCATACAAAATCTGTCTCAAATCTTCATACGAGTAAATTTCCTCGCTCCCTGAAAATCAAATTACACTGAATATCAATGGAAAAAGCACACCCTGGATGAGAAAATTATTCAATTGCACGATCCTGTCTCCATTTCGAACTCCTTTGGCAAACGCCATCGACTCTTTCTGTATTCTTCGGACATAATAAGCACTTTTCTCAGTTTTCTCTGAATTAATTTTTGAGCACTTTCCACTCATTTTGTTTTTACCGTCGCTTCTGCTGAAATCAAAAAAGAAGAGTTCGCCTTTTTTCGCAGCCAGATCGACTTTCAAAAATTTCGGCATTTTTTCGTCTCAATTTTGGAATTCTCCGACGTCAGATTCAAGCTAAACGAGAAAATCAAACACAATAAAGATATATTTCACAAGTTATTGGGATGCGCCTTCTCTATGCATACATATGGTAATGCAGATGCCTCGCAGAGTCTTGTGGTGATGTCAATCCCCTATTAGGCCCGTTTTTTCGCGGATGCGGACTTCATTAGCGACACGAAGTTTAAAGTTTTACAGAAGCGTGACTTCATTTGAGAGGGAATAAAAAGTGAAGAGAATGCTGAACCCAAATAGGTACCGTTAAAATTTAACAACTATGGTATGATTTCAACAAATCACTAGAAATGCAAGATGTACAACTCCGCGTCGCACTTCATCCTTCCGGCATCCATCTCAAAGCAATCCCAACCCGATCAGAATCCATTTATGCAGCGGTTGAAAACGATTCTGGACAGAACTCCGATCGTCAATACTGTCGATCAATCTGTCCATAGAATATTAATTATTCTCCAATCTGCTCTTATTAGCTTAAAACTTCTTTCATCTCTCAACCGCGGAAAAAGTAATGTCTCCTAATGGAACGGGGGCCTCTTTATTCACTCAGTGATCATTTTCTTTTTCCAGTTTAAAATTTTTTTTTGAAAAATGATCAACGAGATCTCCCAAATAGCGAAATCGCCAACACGCACCAATTCTCCGATAGAATGCAAATACAGAGGAAGGCCATCAAGCAAATCGACATTGTCGAAAATCAAAAAGCGCCAGGTTCACTTGAGCACTGAGCAAGTTCGCCAAGCATTTTCAGGTAATCCCACTTACCTTCGTTTTTTCTACTTTATCCCAAGCGATCTTCATGGTCTCTCTGACTCTGTCGATAATGTCCGGTGCTCGAACAATTGCCGTTCTTGTCCCGTACATAAGCACTTCGGATTTCACCGTTCAAAATTGCACTTTGAAATCCATCGAGAAATTCAAAAGCAAGAAAAAGATGACAGAATCCGCTTGCATCAAGATTTACGCATTCGTCGAGGACCGAACGACTCTTATTCGACGGGATGAAGTTGATTTCAAAGGAGCGTGTTTTTCTGATTGTTCTTTGACTATAACTAGGGTTTGAAAACTAGAAGATCTCAAGTAAACTCTTCCTTGATTTCAACTATTTTTCAAAGCCTAAAAAGCTCAAGTAATCAACCCGCACTGGGACAACCATAATCCGATGAACAACGATGATGCGATGAACGAGCATCTCGACGAGTACTTTGGCATGAATCTGAAGCCCAATAGTCATTTCAAATGCTGGGCTCAAGGACGATCTACGACATCTCTCCTGCATAAGAGAATTTCGAAAAGAAACGCTGTCAGCTGCTGTCTCTGGCCGATTACTGGAGTAATCACCTCGATTGTTTTGCAGTTTGTGACAAACGCTAGATACAAAAATAAATGATCTATTCACAGAGTAATAAGAATATCTTCCCCACTGCCGTCAGAAACAGCGTCATAAAGGGGTTCTTCTTCAAAGTTGAAACTCAAATGTGGCTCATTTTCGTAAGGATCGAATCTCCAACTCGAGTAGACCTCGATCTCACATAGTTTTATCTTTTCTTGGTTTCACTACTTTTTTTATATAACGAACATAAGCTCTATATAAAAACCAATCCTGAGCATGCGTGCGAGGAAGAAAAATAGTCAGATATTGGCCAGATTCTGTTTTTGACAACCTCTGGTATCTGAAATACCGATTCTTTTTTGAGAATAATGATTGACCTACGGAGAAGATGTCACATAGCCGACAGTAGGATTTTCAAGGAATCTTTTCTCATCGCCAAGTCTGATTTCTGCACCAAACATTTCTTTCACTAATAGAAGATTAGGCTGACTTCATTTTTCCATCCTTACTAAGATAAGAGCGTATATTGATTTGGCTGATTCTTTGTGTCTTTCCTAAGTCTATCATCCACCAAGGCTCATAAACTTAAAAAGAATGAATTCACTAATCATTGGTAGGTGCTTACTGTATTCCGTGGAAGCGCAACAACTGTGGTCGTAGCAAATCTTCCCGTCAGTGATAACTTGGATGTTTTCTGAAACCCCGTACGAATGAAACATCGAAGGTCTACCAAGAGCAAGATTGGAAGAAACTGGGTATTCTGCTTCTTTTTCTTTGTTCTTTTCTATCGTTAATGCTTCTTTGACGGTCTCTTTGACTAGTTTCTTTATTTCTTCAGAACTCATCCAGCCTTCGAATTCAACCGGTTTTGTAGTTGTTGGGGGAGTAGTCGGACTAATCAGGCTCAAAAGCTGAGAATCGGCGCATTCACACTCGCAGTCGTTAGAAGCTTTTTGACAGAGGCGGTCAACGATTAATTTCTTGATGTCATCTTTTGATGGAAGACCAAAGTGGTAGACTTTTCCATGCGGAAGATTTGACAGTGTGCTGAGGCGGTTCATTTCTGGACAGATTGGAAACCCGGCACATGGAGGAATAGCTTTCATTTTCAGTCAGATGGATCTTTTGCTAGAAGTACCTGTGACAGGAACAATCTTGGATTTGATCTTGTAGTTCAAACTATGCATCTCCCAGTTTCCATTCGTGAAGAACAAACATAGGGTCAGTAATTTATCTTTATCTGGCGCGTCGAAATCGCCTTTTTAATTGTTCTGACCCAAATCAAAGTCAGCATTTTTTCCGAATCCGATCGCTCAATATCTTGGATGAATTCAGTAATGTTCGCTGTTGTTTCAGCGGGCTGGGTGTAGCTGATTTGATGGCCGACATAATTTCTAAGATCTCTAGAGCTGGCGCTGAGGATTGATGGATTCTCGTAGTCATGAAGGTTCAGCTGGGGAAAATCATCTGGAGGATATTTTTTAAAAGCCAATTTTATCTTAATGATTTTAGAGTTAAATTTTTAGATTGTTTTAACCTGATTCTTTCCGCCACCAAATTCGATGAACTCGTCTCTCTCTATTCCCTTGAGCAGTATTTTTATCTGAGTCAGAAATTTACTCCAAATTTGTCGCGTTCGAGGGTCTCTATCAAGTGCAAAAACCAGGCTTCCGGAGCATTTCGTCGAGGGACCTTGGGGACAGAAGCAATTGCACTGAAGAGCTGAGACAAAAGCTGAGCAGTAAAAGCTGAAAAGTTTCATTTTTGACAGTGACCTACTAATTAAGGGAGCGGCTGATTGAAATTAAGTGTTTGTTTATTCTCCGAAGATAGAACAGGTCTTCTATCGATTACATCATCAATATGGTTTATTCTGTTATGTTTTACTTCGATTTTAATGAAACATACATTTATTGTGTAAATATTTGAGAAGTGCATGCAAATACGAAATTGCCAAGCCCTTTTTCATCGATTCCCAAAAGATAAGTCATTTTCAAAACTTAAAATTTATGAAATAAGAGCATGGACGGGACAATAATTAATGACAGATACAAAGTCATCAAAGAATTGAGAGAACGCCGCGATGACAAAGTTTATTTTCTTGTGCAAGATCAGGAGAATGGTAGAACAAAAAAATCTGAATTTTTTACATGATGATTTTTCAGGCGGGGAGGAAAAGATGTTGAAAGGAATCGGCCTCTTTGGTCCGAAAAAAAGGGAAGATGCGAATTCTGAAGTGAAGCTTTTGCAAAAACTTGATCATTCTTATGTGGTAAAACTCCTAGATGATTTTGAATTTACTGGACCTGATAATTTTCCTTTTCATGCGCTTATTATGGAGTACTTGCCTGGTGGGGATCTTTCCGAATTTATTAAGAAAAAACAGACTGCAGGTTTTGTAGACCAAAAAACAAAATAGAATAATTGTTGATGAAGAAGGGGGAGAAGAAGAAGAGCCGTGGCTTGAAAATGATGCTCTTCGATTTGCCTCACAGATTATTTTCGCTCTAGGTTTGAAATTCAAGTAAAGAGAACTCTCATTTCAAATTTAGATTATCTTCATCGCCAGGGTATAATACATCGAGACATCAAGCCTGAAAACTTGCTTCTTTCAGCTGACCAAAAGACGGTATGCCAAGATTTTTCAATCAGTAGAAAAAAGAATTCGTAGGTGAAAATCGCGGATTTCAACATTTCACGAGCTGTTGAAGGAACCGTTAGTACTGGAGTAGTCGGATCGTCGGACTATCTGCCGCCAGAGACAATCAAAAACGGAGAAAATGAGCTTCTCTCATTTCGCCGAGATATTTGGTCAGCCGGGGTGGTTTTCCAAATGCTTTGTACTTTCAAGCACCCGTTTGCAACTGCCAACAATTGGCAAACGATGTCGAATATTGTTCGAAACGTAAGAAGTCCTGCGAGTGTTCCTTTTCCTGCAATGGAAAACTTGATCAAAACCTGTTTGAAAGCAGAGCCCGCAGACCGCCCAGAAGGAGCGTATGCTCTCACAAGTCATCCAGCAATATGTAGTCTTGTTGATCAGCTGAAGAATCGAATCAAGCCAGAAAACCTCGAATTCGGCAAAAGCCGCGTTGAAACGGTTGAAATCATAAACGACCAACTCAACAAAGAAAATATAGAGCTTGCAGAGCGGAATGCTGCGCTTCAAGATCTACTCAAGCATTTCCTGACAACAAACGGGGAGATATGGAAAGGTGGTTTCGGACACTACATCGGAGCTGACAGTAGTTCTGTTCGAAAAGCTCATGACGAAAGAGACATAAGACGGGTCCTGAAAGCGATGAGCGCAGGAATGACGGAGTTTAATCTAAAGGAAGTGAATCAACAATTTTTGAGAATTATTTTCATCAAAATTGTCGATTCAAATAACAGTTTCATTACGAGAAAAACTTGGAAGTAACAGAAGGAGAGTGGTTTCTGCAGCATCAGTCTAATACAGAGAGATTCGGAGGAGATGGTAGCTGGAAACTCACTATCAAAAGAAAAGGTAAGAAACAAAGGAGAAAAGGGCTTAATTTTTTCTAGGGGCCGGAGTGCAGTATGAAGCGAACGGAGACGATGTTTGGACCAGGGTCCGATAATTTGAGCTCACGATAAAACTCATTTTTGGCTGAGTTCTCGATTTTCTCAAATTGAGAACTCAGTTCGACTTGAGAAATCATTTGGAGATTTTCTGAGATTTTGCTTGAGAGCAGGGAAATCTCATGAGTTTTCAAAAACTCCGTTTGAGCGAGCGCGCGGATTGGCCCGCCGGTTGGCCTGGCGGCGAGTCGGCGCAGCCACAGCATATCGTAGGCGTGTTGCGTAAGGCTGCGCACTTACAAAAATCGTCCATCCCGCCTTGACTGGCTCGTGGATCGCGAGCGCCACCACAAAATTTGATTTCTCACGCGAGCTCTCATCTCTGAGTTTCTCAAAACTCCAATTTAAAAACTGAGTTCTCAAGCTTTGTTTCGTGGAGTTTTAGCGTGAGCTCAAATTATCGGACCCTGGTTTGGACAGATGTGTACAAGTCCGTAAAGGGACTCAGATCAGACGAAAATGGACGAGTACAATTTGAAGTTGATCATTCAGCCTTTATACGTTGGAACATAACTCTACTCTAATAAAAAACAACCCCTGTGTAAAAAGCTGATTTTCGATTTCAATTCTAGCGCTGCAGAAAAGAGATCTATAAGAGATTGAAAATTTATTAATTCGAGCTTTATTGAGGCAAAATTTTAGCGGTAATATGAAAAACACAATAAAACGAGACAACAAACGCATACTGTATGCGGTATACAGTCTGTATGTCACAGTGACATAGTGTTAAAGAGAGTAAAGCACAGAAGGTTAGTTGGTTCTGGAAGTTTTTTCCTTGTTGGTCTTCTTTCTCGGCGGGAGCCATTCAGGATCACTCTCATGCCGTTTTCTTCGTCTCTTCTCGGGCTCAGGCTTCTCGAGATATTTATCCGCAAGAGCCTTTTTGCTCTCTTTTGTCAACCAAGTGAGGATCTTTGGCTTTTCTCGATCAGTAACATCGAAAACATAAGCAGTTTCCTCAGGACCCCAAGTCAATGCGATCGTGGAGTCTTTCGTTACTCCAATTCGTTTGGCATGCTCTTTTTCCAGGGGATGCACCATTTCGAACAGCGATCGGCCGCTTATGGCGGATATCAGAATAAGCATGACAGAAGTCTCTTGAATTATTATTCTCTCAGAACCTTAATATAAGTTTTCTTCTTTTGTACCTTTTGTTTCGACCTCTGAGAAATTGCAATTTATAGGTGACAATAGCGCTAAGGAGTTAATTACATTAGCAGGTGCTCGCCGTGATTCTAGAGCATGAATTGCGTGTTAGCGTAAAATTGGAGCGGCACTTTTTTGATCTTTTATTCAAAATTCTTTTTTATAATCATACAGATTGCCGAGCCGAGGCAAAATCATAATGAAGACTGTAACTATTTTTGTTCAAGTCAAAAGTTTTTAAAACCGCCAAAATATTTTAGTGCGCCTCCGGAATTCTGAGGAAACCCTGCTTGTTTTAATTTTATGCGTAAAGAGATACTTACGACGCAATCGGCATTTTTTAGAAAACCAAGTCCAGATTCCTTTCACTTTTAGACGCACATGGCTACATCAATCATTTCTCATTCAAAAATATGCAAGAACATCCCTAAAAACTCCAGAACTAGTAGCAACGCAGTCGAAATTTTTCAAACAGGAAAGCTTCGAAGATTCGAAATCGAATCATTCAATCGGAGCCGGATTTTCCCAAGTTCGCTACGCGAAGTATAATTCCTTCTAAAGGATTTCGTTTGCGAAAATTATGATGAGTCCACTAAATGATCCCTAGTTCATTGAAAGCTTTGGTCCACGTTGGAGGGGAAGACGCAAGCTTCAGTTTGATTCAAAATCCGACAGTAAGCAAAACCGGAAGAGGTTAATCCTTGGCATGTTTTTTCCGTTTTCCATGTGACTTGAACAACTGAACTTTTTGAAGAATTATGAAAGTCCTGACTTTCAGCTAATTAAGCAATTATGATGATGAAAAAATGGCTAATTGAACTTTTACCACGTGGTGAAAAAAAACGAAGAAATTGGACTAATTGGAAAATAATAATCGATGTTCAGTGATCGACTTTTGCAAATTGAAAATTCGCATGCGCTTGTAATGATCCCGCGATTCGTTACATTCGCTTCCGCCTTGTTCTACTTCCACCCTGACAGCTACTTTGTCACGTGTTCAATTTTTGAGCCGAATCGGGCCAGTTCTTTGGTAATTCCTGCAATTTTTATTCAGTGAATTCAGTTAACAGTAAATATCAAAAGAGCGAGTTCCTGTTGATGTTCCAACGGATGCATGGGGAGACCCTTAATTTCACTCAACAAAAATTATGATAGAGAAGGCCTTACCGCTTCCATTATGGATGTAAAAGTCTTTGCTGCTTCTTTTCTGCCTCTTGTGGCGCATAACTGCCAGTTTTCGCTTTACTGTCTTTGTGAAATTCCATCTACAGAGTAAATTGAATGATTCCTAATCGGATTTTTACCTGGAAGTAAGCTTGAAAACGATTTCCACAATTTTGACAACGGAGAGGCCGAGGATGAGTCCCGAAGCACCGCCGACGTCAGCCATTAGCTCGTTGAACGAGTATCGCGGTTTCTCTTCGAGTACAGTCACCCGCCGCTTCGTCGTTTTTACGATTGCAGTCATGTACTCCTGGTTCATGTTTGAAGCTGAAACCGATCAATTATTTCCTCTATTTTCGCCAAAACCTCTTCCCTAAGAAAAGTATACAATCAGTATACATGTTCTTGAGCCTCCTTCGGCCGGCCGCGTGGCCTAATGGATATGGCGTCTGACTTCGAATCAGGAAGTTGTGGGTTCGAGTCCCATCGTGGTCAAAACTTTTTCGTTTTGAGAAAAGAGGAGGGAAGAACTTCAGTAAGCGTACTGAACTCAAATCGGAATACAGTATCTAAGCTGCATTTTTTTTAATTCAATTATTCATAATAGAATTTAGGATCACAATTTCAAAATCTTAATCAACTCAATATTCCTACGAGATCCGTTAAAAGGGGAGCTCCGAGGATTTCGCTCGTTAACTTGGGGACCCCATTTGATTATAAAGAGAAGAAGCACCTCCGTAACCCGACCAACTCAATGAACATGGTTGAACGGGCGGCTAGGCCCCTCATCGGGCACTTACCACTTGTGCTTGGAGAAATCCGGTAGTGAATATTATCTTGGATGAAATCGTAGCTGATGCAAGCAGAAAACCGAGTGAGAAATTATCCTTTTTCTCAGTAAACTTTCAAAATTTTTCTCGTTCTTTCCTGGAAGACATTCTTTCGTCGCAGTTGGGCCTTTTCCGTCCAGAGCGTTTGAAACGCAAAAGACATTGTCATGGAAATCACATTCACGAGCGGTCGACGTGTTGATCTTCGTTTTTTCATCAAGGCTGAAGAAAATGTCTTTTTGGTTCAATGAAAAAGACTGTACTAACACGTAATGATTGTCCGTCATATAAGAAGGAAAGCAGCGGCACTTTTCGTAAATCGACTTCATCAAATTGTTTTCCTCGCATAAGCTTTTCTTTTTTCCGAGTTGTTTGATGTCAATAGCAGACTACACGTCATAAATGAAAAGCATAACAAATCCAGAATTTTGTCTGTCAACCCTTTCTTGTACGGAGGGTGCGTGTGATGGTCCACGTCGTTTTTCGGATCGTGGGGGACGTCGCTTTTTTAATTGTGAAAAGAGCCAGGTTAATAATATTTGATTTTGACGCCTTCGCCCTGATGGCATCAATGGGGGGATAAACCAACTCCGTCAGACTTGTCACTAGAAAAATGAGCGCCGCCGAAATCAACAGTTCCGAGGAACTGTATAAATCCTTGCAAGAAGAGCTCAACGCGACCTTGGCGAAAATGATCGACTTGATTTCAACTGACTGTAAAAATCGCCACCGAGAAAAGCTAAAACTAGTATTTCAAATCTTTTGAGCCATTTTAACAATTTTAAGAATGCCGCTGAAAAGGACCATGAAATAAAAATGCGAGAAAAGCTTGAGGAAGAAATTAAAAGTCTCAAGACTGAGCGACTATTCATCGATTCAAAAATAGCTCAGCTCGAAAAAGAATTCAAAGTTTCACTTCAAAATTCAACTAGAATTCATGACCGCAATGCTCAACTTGAGAATAAAATCTCGCTGAATATAAGAACTCGGCTGCTGGAAATGATCCCGTTCTGCAAAAATAACACTGTGTGTTTTCAGTGCCAAGAGTTGATTTACTGTTATACTGACAAAAACGGCAAGGTCGTTGGCTCTATGTTTAATGGCCGTTGTGAAAACTGTAAATAAAACAGCGTAATTTTTATGTCTGAAAGTCTTTTCACATTTTCCTTTTGGTACAATTGGAGTATTTGCCACCAAGATAAGAAGTCTTGAGAAGCTTGTAGCTTATCGTCGGCGTTAGCTTAGAATTCGAAAGTGAACGATAACCAGACCAACAAAAATTTTTTTACCAGCGGCGATATGGAGATCGAGTTGTATTCGACCCGCACTGCGTCGGAATAATATCTTTTCAAGGAGTTCCAAGAAAAAAATAAAAAGAAGCTTCCTTTTTTTTTCACCCCTTTACCGTAGTACATATGAATGCCTCGCATATTCCCGTACCAACCAAACGAGTAGTCATTCTTATCAACGCTAATAACTAATCCAAGACTGTGCTCGGGCATATCCAGGTCTATTTCGACCAAATTATCATTTTTCACTGATTTGGGGAACTGGCCGACTAGGCGACTAAATATTGGCTCAAGAAAGCTGATCCCTTCCTTCGTGGAGATTAAATTGATGACAAACCCCGAGCTTCGTGCGGATCTGCTCCCAGTCGTTTTTACTGTAGTGAGTTCAAAGAAAAATAATCCGCTTTTCAGAACTACAGAGTCGGCGATTGATAAGTCTAAGTGTATAAAAAACTGAATTTTTTAACCCGAATTTTGATCATTTTAAGCCGCAGATATTTGGGTACAGTGAAACACCACTGTAAACAAAAGTGTCAGTTGTTCTAAAAAGCGAGAAAATTCACGCGATCTGAGTTTTACAATCAACTATTCATGAACCAAACTAAACAAAAAGGCTCAGAAACGATGCTACTCTTTTTTTCTATCACGAAAATCTTAAAGTACTCATAGTGACGCAAATGTCCTAATATTTAGATGTTTCAGAGCCTTACGAACAATCGTACATGTCAAACATGCAGTGATGGATATTCAGCGTTGTTGCCGTGTCAGTGAAGAAATCCTAGAATTGAAAATAACGCGAATATTCAGAAAAAGAGTATTCAAACCTTGACATTAATAGACTCGAATTCCTTCCAAGCTTCTTTGGCAAAATTGAGCGCTCCTTTCGATCTGTGTTTTTGAAAATTGTCCTGCGATTTTTCGTGGTAACCATAAAACGCCTTCAACACCGTTCGATTTACCATCGGATAGAGGGCCTTTACTTTTCGCCAAGAGTGGGACTGGTACGGACAGAGGGTGATTTTAGGAAAAGTAAAGACCTGGACGTCTTCTCTCTGGCTAATAATCGACGGATATTTGAGGTATCGACTGATGTTCTGGCCAATTTTCTCAACGGTGTAGTAGATGCCGACCATGTACAAAACTGAGTAAATGACCTTCCAGAAGAAGTTCTTTCCTCCGTAGAGAAATCCGCATCGCTCAAAGAGGGTCTTTTTCCCCATCTCTTATTAGTACGAATTTCTCACGTAAACCCTTGTTCTTATACTTTTTAAAAAGTGTAAGAATAGCTAAACAGTGCATTTTGCTCCATACGATTGAATTTCTGAGTAGATGATAGTGTGTCTTTTGACGAAATTGTCAATCGATTTCTCAAAAAGTACCACAACGAGTGTAAAATTCAGCAACAGCGCTTTGAAAATCCCTGACTCAAGCAAAAACACATTGCAATTAGAACGATTGCGTATACGTTTCAGAAAAAGTATCCACGTTTGAAATAAAATATTTATGATCCCGAACTTTGCTTTCTTCTGCTTTGATTCTATCAAAGGAATAAAACTAAAGTGTTCTGTACATAATACTTATTGAAAAATTCCGCAACTGCGGCAATGAGACAAGATAGTGCTCGTAGCAGAACAGATGATAGTTAATTCAGTAATTTTTTATTTAACTCTAATGGAATCAATCCTAGCTGACGATTGTCCGTAAGTACAAGTTGTACTGTACAACAGATGTAGTTTATAGTCTGTAAAATTTAGTGTTTTTACAAATTGCATATGGCCTAAAAACTGATTACTCACAAAATCGGTCAAAATGCGTTCCGGGAAAAAAAAAATTATGCGTTCCGGCGTTAAAAGTAAATTATCTGATAATTATTAAAATAAGTGATCAAATATTGGGAGACGAATGTGAAGCTCATTGTCGATTGGATTTTATCTCATGCCGCGATAGTTGCATAGATAGTTTATGTGAAACTCAATGTTTGAACTCATATACTGGTAATGAATAATGGTAGAATGAAAATAAAAATATATAGGGTGTGTAAACTCATGCCCATGCTCTGTGGACTGTGTTGATGGTTGTGTGAATTGTCCACATCCTTTATGCTATTGCAAAGAAATGATTAACAGTTTTCGTTATTGCTTAATATTCCGAATATTATATTCTTTGCATGTTGAACATTTATAAGAACCCGAAAAATCAAATCCAATTTACCAACAGTGCGTAAAGGATGCTTCTCATGCCCAGACAAATTGCAACGTTTTATGTGGACCTTCCAAAGAATGTTTTGATTCATGCTATGAGTCCTTTATGAATATGATCGATTTATGCCCATGCATGAAAGAGTGCCCAGATGGTTGCCCCTGTGAAAATGGATACAAATGTCAATCTCATATAATGGTTTTGAGTCAAAGCTTTGAATTCTCACTTAATTATGTTATATCCGCGGATGGAAACTACAAGGTATTGTGTAATTGTAAAGAATGGTTTATTGACAACTTTCTCGGCTTAGCCTTATGCCAGGAAAACTGAAAGACATTAAAATTATCAGAGGTTTTCTCATCTCTAGAAGTTTTTTGAGAACTCAAGAAATTCCTTAAAATCTTTAACACTTATTCAAGAAACAACACATCTCTTATAAATTATAAGTTATAAATCTTACAATTAATTTCGAAGGCACATTCCGCGAAAATTAGCATGACTTGATAAATACTTTTCTTTGTAGCAAGACAGATTTTTTGAAGTGCCAAGTACACCCGGAAACGCTCCATATCTTTATCGATCTGGTGCAGCGCAACTTAATGGACAAATGTTTTTCTTTGGTGGCGAGTCAGACAAACGAAAAGTAAATAAGTTTTATTCAAAACAGAATATCAAATATTCTAAAAAACAATCATTTAAGATAGGCATACTTGATCTTTGCAGGATTCTTCCGTTATCTTCAAAACTTCTCCATGACTTTGACAGTGTTCGTGGATCGCTAGTTACGGTTCCTACATCACCGATGGAAATTATGTTATGTTTTGGGCACTGGGAACAAAACTCCGTTCACAATTCATGCGAAGATTTTGACGGCGTTTCTTCACGGCTTAATCCGTATTCCTCAAACTATCACCATAAAGCGGGATGTTTAGCGCTAAATAATAACACTCCGACTGCAGTTGGCGGAGGCGACAATTCACATGATATGATGAGCAAAGTTGAAATTTTTGGTCTTAGTGGTTGGCGTCTTACTACAGATCATCCGCTTGCTTTGACTCAACCGAGCTGTCTCTCAATAGAAAATGGGCTTTTGTCGATTGGTGGTCAAATTCGAAATTCCGAAGGGGCGTATATTCCATTGAATAACGTATTTATGCTTAGAGATGGATCCTGGACGAATGTTGGTATGCTAAAAGATGTAGGTTAATAAAAAAATGATTAATATCATGCTGTTCTTTAAGGCATCCACTTTATCTTCAGCATTATTCTTTGGAGGCTTTATCCTGAATTTTAGCGGAGCTATCGCGTTAGTAGCCAATTTTTTTCATTATCCTAAAAAATCTTTAGCCCATATAATGTAGAGCGTCTTGAATGGAATGGGACGATGATCACTGAAGCAACAATTATTGCAAATCATTTACATTCATTCGAAGTCCCATTGGTATTTGAATCTCTTCCAGACACCTGTGAAGAGTCTTGTGAAAAATACTGTTTCAATAATTTTTGAAAATTGTATTTTGTTTTTTCTTGAAAGTAAAGAGTTTTCATTGAAGACGCATCCTTATTTAAGGGGGTGGTAGTCGAGAAGATTTTTCTCGACTTTTTAAAATTTTGATAATATTTTTAGATTCCTTGATAAAAAAGGAGCATTTTTGGTCGCTAGCTTTTTTTAATTGGACCAACTTTAGTTAAGAGAATTTTCGATTTTATGTTAAGAAATCACCATTTTCTGGTATTTTGAAACGCGTTTTTTTGCACTAAGGCTAACTCGGAATTGATTTTATTTGCGAGTTATATTTATTGATCATATTTTAATTATAAAATTCTAAAAAAATTACGATTTTTCTGATGTTTTCGAAAATTTCAGTGTAAAATAGGTGAAAAATGACGATTTTCAAGAAAACAACATTTTTTTAAATAAGCTTCGACGACCTTAAAATGTTGCAGACCCTTTCTAAAACTATTTCGCCCACACGCCTAAGGGTCTGAACTCTCTTCACAATAAATTTAATTCCGAAAAATATTTAAGGGTTTCTTCACAATTTTGTCAAAAGATAGGTCCATTTTAGGGGCATATTTCGAGCTTTTTCCAAAAAAAAATCTTTTTTATACTAAGCCGCCCACATAATTTGAACCCTCTTTAACCCATTTTTGTTGAGAAAAAAAAATATTTTTTTTTGAAAAATTTTGAGCTAATTTTGTTGAAAGAAATCCGATTCTCGACCACCACCCCCTTAAAATAAGGTCTTAAATCCTGGAAGGGTTCTTATGCTGCTCGCGAAATCTGCATATTTGTGTGCTCCAATATTCAGAGAATGGATGCATATCCTCTCACTCCAAACAAAGCGCCCGGTTTGGGGAAGGTTACGAAAGAGTGGGTCACTTATAATGACCCTTAGTGGAACTTAACGTGCTGTTTGTGTTATCGTGAATCCAGCGAGCTTAGGGCGATGGAATGCGGCTCTAGAATACTTCTTGTCACATGAAAAAAAGCAGTTCCCAGGTCATGAAACTCTTCCGGAATGGAACGTGGAATATTCCTCGCAAATATCATCCAGTTCTTGCTAAATAGATCGCTTCTATTCTCAGAGTTTCTATTCATTATAATTACATGGTTTTTTCTCTTAAAAATTGCAAGAGAAATTCTAAAGCTGCAAGATCAAGGCTCAAAATTCTCAAGATAGTTTTTTGTTGATTGTTTTTACGTGAGTCTATCAGACTTTGAACTCACGTAAGCAGCAAATTTTTGAAGCGAGTTTCGAGAAAAGTTTTCTCTAGATTTTATCGCTGGGACTCTTTTCTCGCTGGCCTGTCATTTGCAATCGAATCTTTTTTGAGGTGAAAGGTAATCAGCCGAAGCAAGACATGACAGAGAAATCGCCGGTGACATGCGAGCCAAAGACTCTTGCTTCTCCACAGGAAGAGGTTGAAAACATTAAAAGAGATCGAGCTTGCATCAATGTCGATTCTCATCAATTTTTCTTAGATAATCAAAAAATATCTGTCTTTAACTTTCCAAGAAACCCCTGTGTTCAAACACGGTTTTTGTGATCCCCATTGGCTCTGCCTTTCTGCTTTTTGCTGTCCTTGCCTCTCAGTGTACAACACTCAGGTTAAACTCAAGGATAAAGATTCAGGTAAATTATCTAACTTATACGATCTCTAATTAAGTTAATTTCAGCTGCGTTGTTTTGTAGCCTCTGCTGCTCCTCCCTTTTTGTCGACCCTGTAGTGCAGAGTGTCCGTCAGCTCGGCCTTGTTACTTCCATGGGAGCCAATGCTTGGCTTTCTTTTCTGGTTTTAACGTCCTGGTTTGTAAGTTTAAAAAGTAAGAAGTATCGCTAATGAATTTGTATGAAGATGATGTACTCGATTGCCTACCATCAACGCCAACAAATTCGAAACAAATTCGGAATCCATGAGAATGGCGAATTTCTTTTGTAAGTTTATTGAATTGTTAGTTTTTTCTCAAGTAGAACTCCCCTAGCGACGTCTGCTGCATCATGTGGTGCCCTGTGTGCGTCCTGGTCCAGAACGAACGCCATATCAACTACGAGAAGAGAAAACGAGCTCCGATCGTCACTCAGCCCGTTGTTTAATCATCAGATGTTGAATGAATTCTCCCTTTAGAAACCATTTTAAAACTTTCAGTTTACTCTCATTATCTGAAATAGACTTAACACCGCCAAAACAGCTCTTTAGTTTTCAATTGCTTTTATTTTATGTACATAAATGAGGTTTTCATTTTCAGAAGCTTCTCATCGTCGATTGAAGCGTTTCTTATTCTTCTTCCCTTTTCTCGTATCGCAGACGGTCTTCATTCGTTCTAAACTAGTGATAAGGTGTTCTATTCTACCTGACCAGCGACGGCGAGATTTGCATTCCGAGAAGGGCGAAATTGTCAGCTGCGCGCGAAGCTTCTTCTGGCATCGGCTATCCAGCAAACCACTGAAGATTTTTTAGCGAATGCGCCGCGACCCGCGTGGAACAAAAATTCCAAAAGCCCTTTTTTTCTAAAAAGACCCTGATATTTTAAAACTTACCGTCCATCGATTTCTGGCTCAGCTGTTGAAAGTTCCTCTGGAAAATCATCAAATCCGAGAGAGTCGAAAGCGCCAAGGACTCTGTTCATCAATGGATTGAGCATTTCGCCGTTAGATGTGAACATGGGTTCCATTCGGCGACCCAGGAGACCAGAGGTCTCAGTCTGCCACGGATTTAAATTCACTATAAATAACATGCTTTCGTTACTTTTGAAGAAATTGATCTTTCTTCTTGTTACAGAAATGCTCTTTCTAAGTTAGTTAGTTTTGAGCATTGATTATGAAAGTTTTAGCAGTGACACCAATTTATGTTTGTTGGTCTCCTATCTTTGCCAAACTGATAAGGCAGCTACGTATTGATAAGAATAAATTGAGCCCCTCGTAGCCAACTTTGCATAGACAAACAGTAAAACTCAAACTTATCAAATCTGCGCTACGTCAGCCTCTCAAACTGATCCGCATCGTTGAGTTACAGTACAAATCCGCTCCTCGTTCTGGCTCAGCTCTTCTCCCCGTCCCGATCGTCTCTTTCGTCCATTTTTCTTCTGGGTCGGGCACTTGCCTTCTATCGCTTGGCCCATCATTCCACGGAAAGCTTTTCGAATCCTGAAGGTGTACTTTTTGATTTTGGAACTTGGAGGGAAACAGTCAAAATTTCGTTCCATGTAGCTTTGGCACTCGGTTATCGAGGCTTCCATTGAATCGGGAAGCTTCTTAGCTTTTTTGTGTTATAAATTGAATTTTATCGATATCAGAATGAAATTTAAAATTTTGTAAATGGTTTTTCATCTTGAACACTTTTCCTGAAGCAAAAGCGACGAGCAAAACTGACAGTAACATTTTCATCGTTTCGTTTATTTTTCTCTCTTTTTGTTCGATCAACTCAAAAACTCTTCTGATTACGATCGAGTTAAGCAATCGTCGCATTTAAATAATCGGAGTTGAATTAGTCGCCCGCGAGCGTGACTTGTCGATGAATTGTTAATGAAAATTTTTGAACATTATTTCAATAATCTCTCGCGTAATTGACTTTTTCAAGCCTTTTAGCGCGGCAGTAATTACGTGACGAGCTGCCTGGGTGGGTTAACGGCTCGATCAACCCATGATAATGGTGCTAGAATACATTTTTTTCGTGTAAAACTTTAGAAGTTTCTAAAGCACGTTTGTTTTCCGAGTAATTATGGAAGTCAAAACGCGCCGCGGTATAAGGAGTCCAGCTATGCGACCCGCAAACAAGCAAAGAATAAGCCCGCTGTCCAGATTGAAAAATTTGTCGCGCTCCTGTTCGTCCAAAAATTCTGTCGGGGATGGATAGGTTACTGTATACGCGCCTAACCCTGAAGCAAGCAAACAAACTGTCGGTTTTGGTTTATTTAGCCTCTGACCAAGAATGACGAGCTCAAGGGATCTTTCCTTTAGCTTTTTCAATACACGTAGGTCTGGCAATAAATATCGTTGAAAGGAGTTATTTTTCGAGCCTAAGATTCTAGCCATGAGATATTTGGGTTTAGGGTTAGGGTTAGTGACTGGGAAGTCTTAACGAGAGGTCCGGGGAGCTAACCCCCTCGTTGAGGCCTTATATGGGGCTCGCACTTCTGTGGGGGGGGGCATAGCCCCCTTGATAAGCGTTGGGTTAGGGGAAGCCCCCTACAACCAGAAATATCCCTGTCTCATTTTCTGTTTTTAAAAATCTGTACTCTTTTCCATCTTATATTTGGATTTGGGGTTAGGGTTAGTGACTTGGAACTCTTAACGAGGGGTCCGGGGAGCTAACCCCCTCGTTGAGGCCTTACATGGGGTTGGGGTTAAACGTCCCTGTCTCATTTTCTGTTTTTTAAAATCTGGATCCTTTTCCAGCGAGGAACTCTTGTAGAAGAGAGCAAGAAATTTCAAAATGGATGGAGCGCTCTTCCCTTAAAATAAACGACCAAGTGGCGGAGTATTTTTTTCGGATTCAAAGAAAAATATTCTTTTCCGGAGAAGAGCGACTGGATCATTTTTTGCGAAATTCAACGATGTTGAAATTACAGAATTTGAAATTTCAATTAATGAATTCAATGAATTGTTTGTCGACAATTGACGTTAGAAAATATTTTTAACAGATGGTTTTGAATATTCAAACGATCAACAAGTTATTTTGGCTGAAGAAAAAGTTTCGCCAGAAGAAGAAACAGGAAAATACCGCGAGAATGATTTATTTGAGCTCTACTCAGGCGACGATTCAGAATTCTACTTCAGGAAAAAGTCAAAATCAAATGCCAAATTTAACTTTCTCAAATTGTGAATTTTGAGATAAACTTTTGATAATAGAGGACACATGGTTCAGCCAGTACTTGGGAACTGTAAGTACTTTTCGGCCCAAAAAGAGATGTAGATTTCAAGCGAGAACAGGCGATTCTGTCTTTCTGTACTCTCTTGGCACTGATTAAAAAATTAATAGAGAAGCGGTTTGAACGGACTTGGTCGGAGGACATCTTAATCTGAATTTAAGAGGTCAAGTAAATGCGGTAATTCAGTCAATTTACAATTAAGAAGTGCAGAAAATGCCAGTTCTTTTTCGAGCATTGAAAAGTTATTTTGGAAATGTAAGTTAAAATTGACCGTTATTGACAAAAACAAGAGATATCCATTGAAATTGAATTTGAAGGAACTCGAGTCATTACCGGTTGGTTGAGATAAAAAGGAGAGTCTAACTGGCCCATGAGTTGCAGCAAAAGATGCTCACGTGCGACTCAAAATACAAGAGTCTGTTGTATAAGATGTTCAAATTTAAATTAGCATTTTGGACTCAACTCTGCGTCAGAGCAAGCTTGTTCTTTATTTTAACAAAAAAACGTGTTCAATCAAAATGTCAGAATCGACCATCTCATTTGCGGTTGTAAGGGAGAGTCGCTTCCGACCGGTTGGCTAAAGGGATAGACGCGAAATTTAAAGCCAAGCCGGTTAAGAAAAAACCTGCGAAAACAATGGATTAGCTCAAACAAATCCCAACACGTTAAATTTTGAAAATCATAATTTTTCTTTGCCTCAAAGCTTTAAATATTTTTCACCATCGAAAATGAGCGATAAGATTATATTAATTTTCAGAAATTGAGTCAGCTTCAAACAAACAATTTTTCAAAATAAAGGTCATAAATTGAGTTGTCAAGGAAATCCCGAGGGTTGTTAGCTCTTGAAAGCGATTCTCGTAATTCTAAGGTTTGGTTGTTGTTAGATTTATTGGATTTCCTTTTGAGAGGGCCATGTTTTTCAGAAGATAAAATTTCTTTCAGGAGAAAGAAGCAATAACAGTCTTGTCAGTCTTCTCTGTCTTTCTATCCGTCTCCATCTTTGGCACTTGCTTGGTCACTGATTGCGGCAAACGGAAAAGTAAGTTTACTCATCAAAATATTACATAAAATATATTTTGATATGATCATTTTATCTTTGATTTTGATCTTACAGGCGGTCAACCATCCATTCAGCCAGAAATATTTTGAACTCTAAGGGTTCGTTTTGTAACTCGTTTTATATAACTTTTATTTTCAGTTTGGTTCGTTCACAAAAGGCTGATGAAAACCCACCTTTGGAAGAAATTATACGGGAACCAGGCGAAGAAAAGGCCGAATATTGTATTTACTTGAGAATAATAAACTTGCTCTGCATTAGAAATTGAAAGGATGAATTATCGTTAAACGGAAGTGGGGAAGAACGGTCTATCAAGGATTAGGGGCGATTACGGGAACGCACTTTGCACGAGGTCCCCATAATTGAATGCTTTATGTTTTGCGTGATGACAAAAGCTTCGTTCCAAAAAGCTATTTACCGGTCAACATCGAAGAAAACTCACTTTTCTTGTAAAGCACAACTGGAGCATATTGTTACATGAGAAATTAATAGAACCAACGCGTAACCGTCCGTCGCAATAATGTAATTTGTTGTTTCTTATAAGTATGGCGTAAGTTGATTGGCAAATAACACAGCTTCGCTATTTTTTCTTCATGCAATGTCTGAATAAGGGTCCTAAAAGAGTTAAAATGAAAGCCGCGTAGCGGCTTTTTCAAAAACGAAGCCGCACCGCGGCTTCGCCAAAATTGAAAAGATGACATGACGATTTGAGCGGCTGGTCATTAACCCTGCTCAGGACCCTGAGTCAGGTTTTCTACACAGATTGACGAGTCCATTACTAATGGACCATTAGGGCAACTTCTGCTCAAAAAGCTGTCTTGAAATTTTGAATGCTTGAATTGAGTTTGGTGATTACATAAGAGAGGATTAAACGAATGCGCCTGGAACGTGTGGGTCGCCTTTTTATTGCGCCCAATAATGGGCTGCATAACAACGCTATTGCGGCATGGAAATCAAAATGACAAATTTCAATTTCATGCCGGTTCATGCAGTTGTCCTTTTTCTTGGTTATGGTGATGGAATTAACTCTTACGAGTGATTCCTAGAAGCAACTACCTCGGATGCCTCGTTCAATTCTAATTTCGATTTCTCGGGCCATTTGTAGACGATAATTGCCCAAACTTTTAGTTCTTTGCCTTTGGTAGAACTTCTCCGTTGTTCATTGAAAAGTGAGACTTTTGCGGTCCGACGTAAAGAGCCATGTGGCAATTGGTACGACGATTCTACCAGTTGGAGTCACTCTTGGAAAAAATAACTATTCCGCGAAACATGACCAGTGCGATTACGACTTGAACAAGAAATGGTAAGCTTGCCCGCAATAATGAATTCTAAACTTTGCTATTTAACATTTGTGATATCGACACGGCTCGGCGTAAAACAGTACACATTCATTCGTTGTTAGCATATCAACGATATGATGGTAGTCATAGACCTGCTTTGGAAAGCTAAAGATTCTCATGAATAATTAGAGCCATAAAACTGTATGGATTGTGGTTAGGGTTCTGTCGAATATCAAGTACTCGCAAATCAACTAGAAGAATATGTTCGTTTCAGAAAAGAAGGTACTCGTGGTTGAATGATTATATAAAATGAATTATCTGATAAAGCTGGGCAATTATACAAATTCGAAAATAGACGTCGCGCTTGGCTGATGCTGGAAGTGGGTCCGATCGCGCAACACCAAGGGAATGGTTGTATCATTTGCTCTACTTCTTCTTTTGGGGATCTTTTATGCTGTTTTCATGCAATTGTTGGCCGAAAAAGGGTTGAAATGCAACAGACAATCAATAAATTTGATAAAACTTTCGGTAAATACGCTTCAAATTCATGATATTTTTTAAAGAAAGGGCAATCTTCGTGAGGCGCAGACTCAAATACATGTTATCAAGGAGATTCAATTGGTTCTTATGAAAAATAATTTCAAAAAAAAACGAGATTTATGATTTTTCAGCGCAAAAGGGCAGTTTAAACATTAAAATATGCTCAAAATTTTGATTTTTTGATCGAGGGAGTTAAAATCATGTCGAAATTGTCCTCAAAATGCTGGTTTTTGCCATATTTTCTTATATAAAACTTCTTATCTAATACGAGTTGGTAAGTAGGCCGTCTTGCGCCATAGTTGTATCATCCGTCCCACATTTGGACCAAGTAACCTTTGGAAGTACCGGACCAGAAAAACGATCCCGCTAGATGGAACATAGTCAAGTTTGTCTTGTATAAAATGCGGGTGTTACTGCTCAAATCCGTAACTTCCAAAATCATTCTTCTTGATCTCGGAAAGGTTCAGTTTTTTGCCAGACAGATGGGTTTCTGCCAGTCAGAAGAAGTCTCATCTTTTTGTCGAAAACTTCATCTTCCAGGTCTCACTCGACGTCTCCGGTTATCTTCGTCTTGTTCTGATGCTTTCATGAAATAGAGAAAAAGCTCATTCATACAAAATATTCTTTGAAAAGAATGTAACGATGAACATTTGAGGGCTTCTTCCTTCACTTTCGCTTCCTCTCCTAGCATTACTGTATATAATTAAAGCAGTCGTTTAAATACTGATTAGAGCATTTTAAAGTGCGTCGCCACAAATCCGGTAAATATTTCGAAAATTGCGACTTTCGCCAAGTGCCGCCAGATTTTCAAAGTGACTCAATTTACGAGTGGATACCAGTGGCTTTGGATCACGCCACGGGCTGCCAGGGATGAAAAGTTCTAGAGCGGATACGTACAGATGCACCGCTTTAGCAGTAAAATTAGAATCCTATTTTTGAAGAAGGGTTTCGAGCGAAAATATACAAAAATAGAAAAAAATCAAGCGGACTTTTCATGTTTTATCGTAAATATAGATCTTTGACTATAGTCCATATGGATTAAATTCAATTAGACACACCCTGAACCTTTTACTGTTCTTTTACTCCTTTAGTTCATTGATGAAGGACTTCTTATGGCTTCCGAAAATTTCTCAGAAGTGCTTAGGTTGAAATTAGAAAAGAAAAAATTATGAACATGACAAGAAAATTGCAATATCTCGGTGAATTTGCATAAGGAGGTTTTACTGGAACTAGAATGGAACTGATTGAGATTTTCGGAACGCTAGCAAAAAGTACTACCGGAAAACGGACTAGCGATAACCTAAGAATAATGAAATCATGTTTTCTTATTAAAAATGATTCACATTTCATGTTTCCTGATGCGTTTTCTACCTATTTAGCTCAGAAACACGCATGTAATAATCGAATGAAACAATAATCGTCAATAAAAAATGTCTGGGCAGCTTTGGGTAGTGTTCCGCTAATCAGTACGTAGCTGCCTTCCAAGAGCGGGGGAATGTTTGTGCGTTTTTGTTGAGCAGCGCCGTACTTTGCGCGCGCTACTCAGGTGGCGCTCCCGAGCGCCGAGTACCCGCGCGGTACTTCTCTGCGGTCCGAGAAGAAGCAACCAAGGAGCGCGAGAATCGACGAGATCTTCATACTCCAAAGAAGCAAAATTAACGATTTTCAATCAGAGATTTATTTACTCTACAGATAGACATTCTACAGCTGCTTTGGATACTTGAAGTAAAAAAAAACATTGACATTTTTTTCAAAAAAAAAAGAAGAAAGAAGAGCTATAGCAAGAGAATAAACAAAGAAAAAGGGTTCAATTGACGTATTAATCATAGAAAAATTTAATTTAAAAAGCGTGTTATGTCATCGAGAACAATTTAAATCAGAAAATATAACGAATTTTCATCAAAAATAACATTAAAATTGACGAAAAACGGCGACAAATAACTCGATTTTTCGCGACAATTTTTTCTGTAATCTGATTCGCCTACCGGCCGAAAGCGGAAATCTGATTAGTCTAAAATTTGACGGAAAGTTTGGTCCGATTTGTCGGACCTTTTAGTCGTTTTGTGCTACTTCCCCAAAATTAGCTCTTTGGTCTGGTCAAAACTCTTTAGTTTCCAATTTCGAGCATTACGGTTAATCTTGTGGTTGATATTAAACTTGCTCTCTATCAATTTTTGCTTTACAAATGCCAAGTGGTTTCTCGATCACTCCCGCGCAAAAGTAATTTCCGCAGCTTCTGTTCTAAGAGCTTACCTTTTCAAAGCCGTTTTTGGGCTCTCTGGGAAAATTTCAATCAAGGGAATTATTTCTGCCGCGTTATTAAAATTTATAATTAAATAAAAGTTGATGAACCCGGGAGAAGCTCATCAAGACTGAATTACAGTCATGAGGATACTTGCTACTACAGTATTGGCGGCGGCCATCGGTGAGTTTACTGTAACTGTTGTTGCATAATCGTAATTACGCTCTTGACGATCGGGATCGTGAAGTGAATCAAAGATAATTGCTTTTACATAAGAGATAAGAAAGATTCTTCAAGCTCAAAAACAGAGTTGTTTCATAACTATAAAATGTATTATTTTTACAGCCGAAAATTTTAAAGGATAAAAAAGGGGTGTCTTCAAAGAAGAAAGCTCAATAAAACTAATAAATACCCTAAATTAAACGAAAAAGCACCAACCGTTTCCCAACAAAGGGTTTTAAGAAAAACCCAATCAAATAAAGAGTGTCTTGAAGAGAAGCCTCGCCCAAATTGTGTAAGAACGGCTCCAGATTAGCGAGCAGTGCGCAAAAATGAGCGTTATGCAGCGAGTGGTCTTATTCAGGATAAAATGGAAAAACTCACGTCCACTTTCTCATAATTGAACCGCAACCAGAAGCCTCAACTATTTTGATTGCTAAGAGAAGGGAACCTCAACTTCTCAGTTCCAGTAGCAAAAAAATCCAAGTTAAAAAATAATCATCAAAATGATCGATTTTAACGCCCAAATCAAATAAGGGGTTGCCCATTTTAACGGGCAAATTTTTCTAGATTTCACCATTTTAGCGGATTTCTCAAGAGGGTCACCATTTTAAAGGATTTAAGGGCTCAGGAATCCGTTAAAATAGCGACATTCTTGAGAAAAAATAAATCCGTTAAAATGAGGAGACCCTTAAGAATCTTCCCGTTAAAAAAAGTACCCCTATTTGATATTCAAAGAAGCTCTATAATAAAATCTACGTGAGATGAACGATCCAGATTTTTTGCATACCTCGTAGCTCCACCCTTTTTTTTATCTTTTCCGGTTTTGAAGTGAGGATTACAATACAAATCCTCGGTTGCCCGAATCTCTCTTTCAATTTTGGCTGACGTAACTGGGTTCAATCAGAAGCGAATTCAAACAAACTTAGATTTAAATTAAGCGGCTCTTGGTTATTGATATGAAAATATAAAGTGAAAAATCTCGTTCCTCCAAATTCTGCGATTTCGCCGCGGCCGTCACTTTTCCTTGAAGCAAATTCTTTAAAAATGAAAATTTTATAAGACAGGTGTTCGCGAAGAATAACTTAGACTTGTTCAACTCACATTTTTTTGAAGAAAAAATGAGGTTAAAAAGCTTGAAATAGTAGTTTTAAAAAAGAAACAAAACATGTCGTTAAAAATTTCCATATTTCTTTTTGCGCGAGCAGGTTTTTCTTGAGCCAGTGCGAAATTGAAGATTTGAAAACGTTATTACTTCACGGCAATTTATTGAACGGGGATCAGGAGCGATTCATTCTTTTTTGAATGATTTTGCTAATGTAAGAGTCGCACACGTTGCGAGATTTTAGAGCTTTTTTTTGCTGCTCTAGGGATGGTATATATTGTGAAATTCATAAGATGAGGGTTGGTCTTAACCCCTGCCCGCATATCGACCTACGCGTAGGTAAATTGTCTTTAATCCCAATTATACTTATGGAAAAACAACATTTGTTCACGTTTGACGCTGGATATTTGAAATTTGATCATGTCCAGAAGATAGCTCAGCTTTTATCTTTCCATTCAAGTCCTTTCGAAAATTTTATCACGACTGAAAGACCCTCAAAAGGCCCGACCTACGCGTAGGTCGATATGCGGGCAGGGGTAACAAATTTTCCATGCGGGCAGGGGTTAACTTTAGGGTGAGGGTTAGGTATGAGCTCTACTGCTCAATAAAAAGAGTATAATTCGGATTAGAGTTCCATTTCGGCGTTCAGTTAAACGTTAAACTTCAATTTAACTTACTGTCGTACCCTTAAAATTAGGGGTTAGACTACCCTTAATTCTATTGAGAAAATTAGACGAATATTTTCAATTTAAACTATTATGAAAATTGTGAGTCGGTCATTTTTGTTTGAAAAATACTGAAATTTCGATATTTGGCTCAAAATAATATAATAATAAATAAATATAATTTATTTTCAAAAAAATATTGGTGATAAGCACATTATTCTGATTATTGATTTGAGCTTTGAATTATTATTCCTTAATTGAGCAAGAAACATGTGACATAAAACATGTCGTGACAAATTTCTTCAAAAACAAGCAAATTCGTTGTCTTTCTATGTATGTTTGAGATTATTCTATTTTCGAGCGACACATCGCTTTCGTTTTCATTATTCCTTTCTGGCTCTTGTTTTGGAAGTGATAAAGGGGCTCATTAAATTAAACGTTATTACGTTACGTTTAAGAGAACTCGCAACGTTCAATTAATTTCATTCATCTTTTCGGCGAGAAGCGTGTTAGAAAATAATGTTTTCGTTTGTTTTTGATAAGAGCAGCTAGTTTTTAAGGTCTTTGCCGCTGTTTTTCCAAAATTCTAATTTTTTGGATAACGAAATTTTTCTAAATGAAAAATGTTAAATGAAGAGAAAATTTCGCATTTTGCCCTAAAAATTTTGTGACTCAATAAAATCGCAATCTAAAAACAGATTAAACAGCGCGAAAAGCGAAAATCTAAATCGAGAGGATAAGTTCCAGCTCCCAGATTAGTTTATTTCTAAATCAAGAACTGAAAACAAGAAACGGTTGGTTAGGATTCGCGAGTTACGAACAGGGCGTTTTCCGTTTTTCTCTACGTAGAATATTATCGAAACTCCTTGAAAATAATCCGGGGCTTAAGGGATCCCCCGTTTTGGCCATCTTTGACTGGAAATTCAGCCGATTTGCGCTTATGAACTTGGGCGTGCAATAGCTCTACGGAAAGCTTAGGTGCTATCCGCTATTCTCTAGTACAGAGAAGTTTTTTGCTAAAGGCAAACCTACCACTAGGAGGGGCCAAAGTCCGAGAATTTCGAAAAAACGCCATTTTAGGCCATTTTTGAATCGAAATTCAGCCAATTTGGGCTTAGATAGACTCCATCTGAGAAAAGATTCGGATAAAATGGAGCCTAATCTTCAATCTCTAGTACAGAGAGCCAATTCGGTCAAGTAATAAAAAAAATTCTTATGAACAACCATCTGTAGCCATTTTTGGCGTTTTTTGGTCTTTCATTGCTCTCTAGCGCCAACAAATGGGCAAAAATTTCTAATGCGGTTATTATATTCTTAATCGGCAGATTCTAAGCTTTCGAAAGACCCCTTATATGGCTTATTTGGATGACATTAAAAAACCGAAAAAAATCCGATTTTCACGCTAAGTACAATTTATATGCATCTTTGCTATTTTTGAAGGCTAAAATCTCGGGGATAAATGTTTGTAAGGGGGTCATGTGACACATCAAAATGATCCTCAGAGAACGGGGAATCTAAAAATGTCAAACATAGACCCGTACCAAAGACTTGAAAAAACAGGGGGGGATCCCTTAATAACGTCAGAAACTGAGATATTGAAGCACAGCCAGTAGCTTACTTATCTATTTTTAAAAAGAAAGGATTAATCCGCCTGTAAGTTACTGTAGTAATGATATCAGCAATTTTGATAACCGAAAAGTTATTAACAGCAAATTTGAACTTCGCACCTCAATTCGCTTGTCAGCGCGAATTTCTGCCAAGACAAGCCTTAAAAATTGCATCGATCTTCAGTCGACTAGGACTAAAGCGATAAGTTCAATTGGTCATTTCGGCGGTCTCTTAGAACATTTGTCCATAACATCTCTCAAAAAAGGATTAGACCCGGAATGGTTACGTAATCGCCTCTTAGTGCGAGTTCTGACGTGCCTCTCTCTCTCTTTTTTCTGAAGCGATATGGTAACTGAGCACATGGACTCTAAATGGAACTTGTTGATCTTTAATTTTTCCTTTTTGGATACAAAAAATAAACTTCAAGAAAAATCATAGACTCGGTTTTAAGATAGCCCTCTCAGGACCCTGACTCAGGTTTTCTACACAGGTTGGCAAGCCAAAGACAGGGTAGACGTGGTAGTCTCCTTTGCAATTGTTTCCCCCTTCACATTTTTTTTTCATAAACAAAGTTTGTCACGATTCCGCGCTTTCCTTCCAACAATCTTGCAACAATCATTTTCTTGTTCCGTCATTTCTTTCTAAAACTAACAGTTGTCTTGTAGCCTCGGAGTGCTACAAATGCATCAACGGCCTTTACGACGAAGATTGCCTTACGGAGTCGCTCTCGTGTACCGAAGATCAGGTTAGTTCAAAAACAACTCTCAACCGGGCATTAGCGACGTAACGAAACAAGACGCAAAAATTTCACAATTTCCTTTGTTCGCCTAATTGCTGGCCTAAAAATGCTTTGATCATAAATCGCCACTTTGGAGAGGAACAATACGTAGCTGCCGGAAGACTTTACCATTCTCTATTTTCAGTGCGGTTTAGATAAGGGACTCAACCTCGATAAAACGAGATGCTAAAAGGGGATTGATATCGATAAATAGTATAGAGATACTTTGTTTTAGAAAAAAGGTTTGAGATAATTTCTTATCGAAGCTTTCTTTTAATAAGAAATTTCTGAATGGATAAGGGGTTTCATATTGGATTCAGAATTACGGTCATAATCGAGAAGCCGCTTGCGGCTTCGAGTTAACAAAAAAAAAGCCGCGCTTGCGCGGCCTATTGACTCTCTTTATGTATTCCCCCGTAAATATTCCTAGGACCTAGGAAATTTAACTTGTGAAAAGTCAAGAAAAATTTGGCGGAAATCCATATTCTCTCGCTCCTTGCAAAAAGTTGTTACGCTTAGGAATGCATTTCTGAGCCTTGATGTTCCAGCAGGTGCATTTCTGAGGGTCGTTAAGGCGACGTTGCCGATTTGCGCGAAGGGAGAAATATGCGCGTTGGGACTCCACGAATACACAGACCAACCGCAGTCGGCCAAAACAATCGTCACAAAACTTGTTTCCTTCAAGTTGATCTGCATTAAAATTTGCTGACACGACGATTAATCCCTTTCGTTAAACGGCAACATGGACAAAAATACGTTTTATCAAAATTAATAGCCGCATTTGTGGCGAGCAAATCCACCCCGCGTAACCGACCGGGCTCAATCTGTTGCAAAAATCAGGTCTAAGACTTTTGGATCTTTCTTGCAGTAGTCTTTTTCGTACATCATTAATGCAGCAACTTTCGTCATGCCTGTCATCTCCACGAATTTCGTTGCGATGCTGCTGACCTCGCTCGATCAAATTTTTTGAATTGTTTTTTTCCAAGAAAAGACGGCCAGTCGGGAAACATGCAGTACGAACAGGAAATGCTTCATGCTCCTAATCGTAAAAAACTATTTGGAAAGAAATATCTCGACAAAAATTATCGTCAAGTTTACTGACGGACATTTTTTGTCACATATGATATTGAAAATTCTCCCCTAAATTCTGCATTTTTACGCGTATCATGATCTTAGAGTCTGATGATCAATAAATATTCTAATATTATTAAATATTATATTTATATATATATATATTATATTATATTATATTATATTATATTTCATATATATTATATATTATATTATATTATATTATATTTTATAATAATATATTATATTATATATTAAATATTATATTATTTATACATTAAATATATAAAATACCGAGTATTTCAGACTCAAAACCCGTGAAGCGCCGCCACTAAGGCTTTCCAGGGCTTTGATTGGCTGATCAGCAAACTTGATTTTCAACCAATAATTTTCGCTCAAATCCCGATAAGCGCCCCCACTACGAGTCTCGAGCCTTTTGATTGGCTGCCTTCAAATTTATCTCCATATATCCTCACAGCGGAAAATTTTATGTTTGCCTATGAAATGAAAATAATTAATATTTATAGAAAAATGTAGCGGCTCAGTAATTGCCATCAAAATTAATTGAGCAGCATTAGTACTAACAGAAAACAATTCCCTCAAGTCGACCAAAAACAGCCAAAATAGTCAACTCTATTTTGACTTGATTAAACCCGTTTTACCGTTTCTTTCACATGTTGGCGAAATAATGGACTGGCCCTAACGAGCCGTGGAAATTCGCGGAATGAGAATGAGCTAATGGCGTTAGAATTCGCGCTCTTGGAAGGGTGCTCAACAGGACTTGAATTGCATGTGGCGATAATTATCTAAAATGGCAGATTATGATGAGCGAGCATTTTTAGATTTGAGACAACGTGGGTGAAATTTTCAGGAATTTCACGCAACGCCTGAGATTGAACAAGACTAAATGAGCGGCTGATATTTTGCAAGGAAATTTCATCACAGCTCCTAAAGTGCATCTTGTTGGGGTTCAAAAGGGGCAAATAGTACTTATAATCATTTATTTTTTAGCTTTGCATGACGGAATTCCGACAAGAAAACGGCCAAGTTCGGATAACAAAGGGATGCAAACAGAAACAAGCTTGTGAAGTTCAGGTAACTCTTCATCATCCATCTGGAGCTACTAATCGAAAGCAGACTTCGTTGAGCCACAGGGGTCAACATTTTACATAAGCTGATAGTTGTAAAACTAACAAACTGAAGAGCTATCAAGGCCGCAGTTATTTTCCGTCAAAGCCACGAGTGAATAAATCATCTGCCCTATTTCAGCACCTGGATTTTTTTGCTGGCAAAAGTTCATGAAAAAATATCTTAGGGTTTTAGAAGCTCTGCCAAAGCTATTCCTATTAAAAAAAATATCCCAAGGCTTCGACGAATAAAACATTATGTTACGAATATCCGTACGTTCGAGTGTGTCACAGCTGCTGCGAAGGTGACCTCTGTAATGACGACATGGAACTTCCTCCTTTCCGAAAAGGTAACTCTCCAAAAACTACGAATCGAAACTTGAAAAACTTGAAACTTGAAGTTGAGCGTTGTTCATTGAATAATTATGCAAATTTTTCGTTTCATTATTAAAAATCTGGAACAGTAAAAATGAAGCGCGTGTGAATCCGCTTTTTGGCTGCAGCATCTCAGCGACTGTAAATTGCAGCCCGCTTTCCTCGAATCGTTGCTAGTCTTTTTGGCTGCAAAGATAACACCCTAAAGACTGAGTTAAGTTGACCGCTAGTGCAAATGAGATCACCTCCACCTGCTCAGAAATATTTTCATCAGGTGGCGTAATAATCCATAAATGGAATAATACACAGATTGGAGAACGAGCAAACGTGAAGTTCAGATTTTAAGATTCTTCTCGTACTCGTCCAGTGGGATTATCCAGATTTTAAGCGAGTTATTAATAACACGCGTTACACAATTAGAAACTGATTAAAATACAATGGGCAATTCATTTTAGCATATATTTTTTCAACAAATTCACCAAAATTTAGTTGGAACCTGTGGAAAGCCAGCAATCAAACCTTTAATCGGAAATGGACGTCTTCTAGACAAACTTCGAAGTTCATTCGGCGTACCGCAACGACGTTTTCCTATTGCTTCTCGAGGCCGTCGATCGGTTTCGTCCGAAAAGCTGCACTACAACCCCGTCGCTTCCTGGGGCATGACGACGACTAATCTTGGAAAAGGCTTCGATCTTTTGCCGGTGATCAAAACTGCTATGGAAGAGGAAACAAAGCATAATGAAACGACGGTTGATGAAGAAACAGGATTGACGATGGAACAAATTGGAGAAATGAGCGACGTCAATTTGAAGATCGCAGCTGGGCGCCCGTCAGTGCCAGGTTAGAGAAAGTGAAATTTTTTGTGTTACTGGTTTTCTTCTTGTTGATCTTCGAGTTGCTAAAACATGAATTTCAAGCAGCAGCTTTTAAAAAGTACAACCTTGACAAAGCCAGGATCGATGCTAAGCAAGAGGCAAGCTGGTGATTTAATGTCATCAAGGGGCCCTCCCTCCCGTTGCCACTTATTAATTCCATGATTTCAGGCTCGTGGGCTTGGGTGGCTCAAATCAAGTACTGGCGCAACGGGCGATACGAGTTTGTGTGTGCGGGAACGCTGATCGCCGATCGCTGGATCCTCACAGCCGCTCAGTGCCTCTCCGACGAGTAAAATCCATTTCCTCCATTCTGCTTAATTTCTGTCATTTTACGTAACGCTCTAATTTCAGCGAATCCGGCGAATATGATGTCACGAACATGGTTGTCGTTCTCGGGGTGCACACCCTTAGAGGAGGCGACGAGGGAGGAACGGGTCAGATCATATTTTTTAATCCATTTTGGGGTGTCGACAGAGGATGGTTTACGACCTAAAGTTTTTAGGCTTTTTTTGATAAGGGGTCGTCTTATATCACCGTTTTCCCGATTTTCGAGAAAGCGAACACGTTAGTTGCGGAGCACGAGAATCGGATGCTCTCGTGCGGTGTCAGATAAAGGAGTCCGAGTCTCGAGTCTCCCGCTGAGTCTCCTGATAAGCCCCTAGCTGCGTAAGTTCCAATCAGACTGACATTGTGTAAATAATCAATATTATCCTTTTTATGATGTCCGCTTATCTCCTTTACTGCTTATCGTGAAGAAAACGAGAAATCATCCCCTTATCAAAAAGTAAAGTCAAAAACTTGTTTAATCAAGAAGCTACGTTTTTTTTCCGAAAAAATCTTGAGATTTCCACGAGCTTTCAAAATTCTCAGATCAACTGAGGAATTTGATTCAGCGGGCGGCTGGAGCAGATTACAGAAATTAGCACTAGAAAATGACGTATCAGCGGGGATCGGTGAATGTCACGTTTGCAGATTTGTCGATTTCATGACTATATCTTTCTTTTTTTCTCTTCAAAACCATAGAACAAGTTGATAAAAAAACTCCCTCAAAGCCGCTATTCTCTTTATCAGCGACCCAGACTGACCCAAAACCAAAGATCGGCGTCAAACCTTCGACGTTTTAGAAACACGAATTCACCCGAACTACCGGATCGAGACAACACCTCGCAACGACGTGGCTCTCTTGCTGATCAACGAAAAGGAAAGGGGCGCATGTGACGGCCGTTTGAATAGAGCAGGGCTCTTGTATCGATACACTTGTAATTTGCGTGCGCAGGGAGCAAAGATGCGCTAGTTACGTAGCCATCCAAGTCTGCTCCATCGATCTTGAATTTTTCGTTATTACAGTCCATCTGGAAATGATTCATACGTAAGTCAACGTCAATCCGTACTTGACTCAAATCTTCGATAATGAGTTTTAATTGTCGCATGCACGTTGCCAAAATTACTGGCATTTCACGCGTCTTAACCCACTGCCGCACGAACTTGATGAATACCGCGCGGTTAATTCTAGTGCTTACCTCTTTCTTTTCGGATTTGTAGTTACAAAATCGGCCAGGTCAAAAGCTAACCCCTTGAAAAGGTGGAGTACAACGAGTTCGTGCATCCGGCTTGTCTTCCATACGGTAGGTATACTTCAGAATATTCGGCCGTCGAGGCCGAAGCCAATTTAGTAGAGGACGCGGACTACTGCTGGTTTGTCGGATGGGGTTTTACCAAGCCCATTCCCAACTACGAGCAAAAGAAGCCAAATGATCTTGCTCGAGTGCTGCAACAATCAAGACACTACTTGATGGAGCATCAAACCTGTGACAACATTTTGGACACTTGGAACATCGACAAGAAGGAACATCTCTGCGCTGTTGGCTACGAGACTGCACCGGGCTTCATCGGACATGCTTGCGAGGTAGAGATAAAATATACAATTAGGAATACGTGTAGGATCCTTAATTTTGAGAGAAGGTGCTTGACGGCGCCTGCTCGTTACTAGAACACGTCGCAAGATCGGATTTGAGATTTGCTCTTAGGGTGACGGAGGAGGGCCTTTGGTCTGCCGACACAAGGACAATAGCTGGTTCATCGCGGGAATCGAGATTGGGCAAAGCTCTCACTGTGGTCAAGTAAGTACCATCGCTTATCGCTAATTGACTCTTATCAAGCTCAATTATGATTACGTCGCAATTTTATTACAGTAAGCGTTTTTTGAGTTCACTCAAGAAGATATTATCATAAAAAATATCGTTCAAAGTTTATAATTCCATGAGCCTAAGTAGGTTAAATTTTTCTATTAACTATTCATGACGAGTTTAACGGTATTTTGACAACATGTTCGTGGACGTAACCTCTCCTCTTTTCAGAGTCCCTACGAACGTCTTCCATCCATCTTCTCCCGCGTCTCTGTTTTCGAAAACTGGATCAACAAAGTGATCTTCTCGCCAGTCGCCGTTCCGGTCGTCGAGAAATCATCATTGATTGCCAATGGCACCGCTGCTCTATAAAATGATTCAAAAGGAGTCATTTTTTTCTAAGTCAATTTCTGTTACCACAATTTGCAAAATTTCTTCAATCGGCTCTCAATGAAATTCGGAGTCGACAATGCCAAATGTTCAATTACCTATCGAGTATCACTTGTACAAAGAATAAAGTAAACTGTAAACTTTCATCGTCGTTGTCTAATCACTTCTTGTTCTGGTGTAGAAACTTGCAGTGGAATGCCGTATGTTCCTGGTTGGAAGGAGGCAGCAGTCATTTGCAAAAGCGGATTAGGGAATATTTACAATTAGAAGGAAGTTTGGCCACTCTCCGTTCTGTGAGCTGACCGCAAAAATCGTCATAAGATTCCAGCCTTTAATTTTCTTATGCAAGAGCATTTCGTAATGTTTTCGTCTGGCTAATAATACCAATATGAAAGCAAAATGATGACAGTTTATCTATCATAATTGCTCGGACATGATTTTCCCGGTCGGACGCCACAAAAACCACTCGGTCAATATTCTCCGCGCATTTTCGGAAATCAAGGCATCCTGGATGCTCACATCATACCACAAGATGATCGCACTCAGGAATGTCTGGAACTTGAAACTGTTTAGAAACAGCTCTAACCTTGTTCATAAATTATTTATTGTCCCAATTTTCTAGTAGCCTAGTATCGACGATTTCTAGACGTTTCATGAAGCAAGTAAATATTTTCTCTTTGAACGGTGGAGCAGAGAGAAAACACGATTTCTACGATGGCGGTAGCTGAATTCAATGTGATTTCATTTTCTAAACTTGTTCAGAAATTAGAGTGGAAGGGGACGCCACGTTTGGAGAAAAAAGAAGACATAGAGGTTCTTCTTATTGGAGACTCGATAATTCAAAGAATAAACTGCGAGCAGTTCAAGAATACTACCTGGTTTTACTCGTATCCTGGACTCGACATGGAAAAAATAAGACACGAACTGGAGAACAAAGTTATTCTTCCACCACCATCAAAAATTGGAGGTACTGTTTAGATTATTTCCCGTCCACGGTCAACTACCACTTTAGTTGTTTACGTCAACGTTGGAACAGACGAAATAACTTATCTTCAAAAGACAAACCAGGAGCCGACCTCAAAGATATTCAGCCCGAATCTGATAGGCGTTATTTCCGTTGTACGAAAACTTTACAGAGGCTCAATCGTTCTCTGTGGGTCGATTCTACCGCGACTGGATGATTGGAATCCTCGACTGAGAGAAATCAATCTTCTGACGAAAGAATTTGTTGCCAATGCCAATTCGAATCAACTTCAGTTCGTTGACATGTGGCTGATGTTCGAGGATAAAGTTGATCTTTACAGGTGATTATTGACAATTAAGAATTTATTGAAATAAAAATATTTCAAGGCAGAAAACGGACTACACCAGAAATGACTGTCGGCGAGAAGATACGAGGTCTTCTAAAGTGCATTTGAACGAAAAGGGGGCGCTCCTTTTTCAGAGAGAACTGAAAAGACACATTGAGACAGCAGTGGATCTAAAATTCATGCAGAAAGATAAATTTCCGGTCCCAATGACGCCGGAAGAGTGGATGCGTTTTCGAAAAATGACGCGTTCTAGCAACATTGAACCATTGTTCAAAATAACAAATTACCCAGAGGGTGCGAATCGTGACGATCAGCTAATACCATACAACGGTATCGAAATATCTGAAACAATCTTTGAGGCTGATATCTTTTAGGCCCTCAACTCTCAACTCAAATCGATGAAAGCGAAAAAGACTCAACCTCAGAAACTTTATATTGCCACGGAAAAGAAAAATTCAAAGAGAGGAAATCTGCGAAATCGAAAAAATTAAAGCATCGAAAACGGACATCATCCGAAAGTACCGGTAGTCCACCCAGAAGCTCTCGATCGAGGAAAGAGCAAAAAGAGCCGCGTTCAAGAGAGAAACGAAGGCGGAAACGATCCCGATCGTCATTTTCCGAGGATAAACGAAAGCGTTCAAAAAAGTCGAGGAAAGAAAAATCGAAAAGAAGAAGTCGAAGCAGATAATTTTTTCTTTGAAAACTAGATTTGAAATAAATTACCGTGATAGATATTATTTCGCCTCCACGTCGTTGGTAGCAAAGATTTTTGCTGGAGAGAAAGTGAAGTCGCGGCTAAGAAATTGCTATTTGAGTGGTTCACTCGAATTTTCCAAAAAATTGCACGTTGCGTGAAACTCTTTCGCGCGAATTGCCATTATATAAGCCCGTTGGATTGGATTTTCGAGATCATTAATCCAAAATCAAAAAGAGAAAATCTAAAAATGGCCGTGGTTTTTGTTCTTGGTGTTCTGATGTTTCAAGTTAGGGTTTAAATTAGCTGATCGATAATGTTTTGAAAAAAGAATAGATAATATTTAACCCTAAAAAAGGCGATGCGCAGACAACAAGGAGTACCAGATCGTTGCGGCAGCTAAAAGACCTTATTTCAAGAGGCACAATTTTAAACTTGAATAATGTGCGTATATCATTTTTAATTAAACGATAACATTATCTACAGCTTGTAAACTATGGATGCTGGTGTGGAGAGCGAGCGATGAAATCTGGCGACCCAAAGGATCCTATCGATAAAGCGTGCCATCTTCACTACAGGTACCACAGTATATTTCGCAGGTTGATTGAATATAAAATGTTCTTAGGTGTACTCAATGCCTAAGTCTCGACTATGGAAATTGCGATCCGAATCGTGAATTTTATAAAGGGCCAGAAATGGTCGCTACATCTCCTACTCAGGTAAAAACAGACGTCTTCTGTCAGCAAAACCGACTATTCAGTATCGATGTCGGCCGAATTCGAGCAGATGCAAGGAAGATTTATGCGAATGCGATGTCGCTTTTGCAAATGCACTTTCACTTGCTCAAGGTAGAATCATTATTTGACGTGTTTTCCAAAAACGTTGTTGCTTCAAGAGAGTTTCAATGCTTCGATGATAAACTTGCGCCCTTCCGAATGTAGAGCGCCGCAGATGGGAATTGGCAAACGATCGAATCCTTTTGGGTAATAAATTTAACTTAAAACCAAACCATTACAATTTTAAGTGATTTCAACGGACATGCAAGTATGCTTATCAACACTTCGGCCTTTCAATGTTGCGGAGAATACCCAATGGTTTGAGAACTGCTTAAATTCATAAAGAATATTTTAAGCGTTTTCCGTATATGAAAACATCCACTGTTGCCTGCTGCGGCCCGAAGACCTACAATCCAAAAGTACTCGATTGCTGCGAAAGCAATATTATTCGAGCGGTTGGTTCTTGTTTTTAGATTTATTGATAGTCTGTAAATACAGGTGCGTTAAAAAACTCTCTGAGAATATCGGGATTTATTTCATCTCATACATAGATGCGATGTCATTTTGTCTTTTCTTATCGCGATCGCCGTTTTCTTCTGATTTCCTCCAAAAGAATATTTTGTCCCAATTGAATCCGGCTGTTACAACTTCTTGTCCATAAGAGCCCTCATTGTTTATCAGCACAATGCTTGGTTCATCCATTCTTGAATCTCGTCCTTTCATCTGTTTTTTTCTTTCAATACTGTCTTCAAGATCTCGCTTGAATATTTTTCTGAGCGTATTTCTAGCAGAAAACCGCGCTCGAGGCATAACAGAGTCTGCTTCAATATCGCGAGCATCTTGGTTCAAAATATTCGTGTTGGTCGTCGGTAGTTGATACACAGCAGCAGCCACACTTTCGGAGGAAATATGCGATCAAAACTATTGCAACACAGAATGCAATTAGTCCTATAATTCCGAAAACTTCATTTTTGAAGACAGAAATTTGTATTCCAATGTCGAGTCCCATGTCGATTTGAACCTAAAATTATTATTAGTTCCAAACCAAAACAACAAATTGTTACCTGTAACATGAAATCAACGAGGACATCCACATCGACTTTTGCATTGACACCGAATTCTCCTTCGGCTTTATGGATGATTTCTTGCTTGATATGTTCGTAGTGATGAGTGGTTGATGGTGCTTGGTGGGTGGTTCGATGGCAGTTGAACCAACAACCCATTGCTGAATGAAAAATATCAGGAGGAATTATTTTTCAAAAATTCAACTTCAGGATTTGCTTTTATATTCTTTGATGGTGATTGATCATTCTCCGTTTTCTCCTAATACGGCAGTCTGGCCTACGTAACGTAAATATTGAAACATTTCAGACTGCAAGTACAAATAAAACGTAGCACAAAGTATTTGGTCTTTGGTGATTGCAACGGCATTCTCAAATGCCGGTATTTATTCTTTTTGACTAGCTCAACGGTCTTAATCATGCAGGACGATATAAAAAAGCTTCGGGAGTAAAACTTTCAAGAGAAAAAACATGGGGAATCTACTTAAAAAGTTTAAACCTATCCCGGCAGATTATACGATCAATGGCGATGTTCATACAAGCCATGACGTAGACTTGACCGCTGATACGAACCATGAATTTACTGGAAACTTTAACTCACAGCATGACATCAACATCAACGCGGACCCGCTATCGCTCCAAGGACACATTTCAGCCGACACAGAACACCACGAAACAAACGGTTAATTTCTTCTATTTGCATAACATTAATTATTTTTAGAGATACGGGTTAGCACTTTTGAAAATGAAAACTATGGCTTGTTCGCCCTCATCGCCTTTTTCCTGACAATCATTTTGGCTATAATTCTTTTGCGAAGAGCAAGCTGCTGCAACACGGATAAAACTCAATCGAGACAAAGTGATGAAAGCGCTGAAGATGCTCCACCAAGCTACAATTTCTTCGATAAATTTTCGAGAACCAACAAGTCTGGCAACCTATTACTGCCGAAATACTGTGGCATCCGCTACTAGTTGGCAGTCCGAAATTCCGCTACAAGTTGGCACCCCGCGCGCTTTTCGCCTTGATAAGTCAGCCTAATTCGGGAATGAAAATAGAGTTTGCGCTAATCAAACCATTCAAATTTGAAATTTTTCGAAAAGAACCACTTTCGTATTGCGTTTTAGATATCGAACCACCCAAAAAAGTCCGAGTTATTTGCATGATTTCCAGCTGGGAAGGCAAAATGATCCCGGACCCCGGTGGGGCGCGCTCACTGCTACTAGTTGGCAAGAGGGGCGCTTTTGACTGCCAACCAGTAGCGGATGCCACAGTAGATGAGAAGTTTTTTTTTATTTGAAACTGTGCAAGATAATCTCAGTAATAAATACAGTGGCTATTCACATCTTGAAGATTGAGTGGAGTTTGTCTTTCCTGAGGCGAAAGAATTAGTAGGAGTATTTCTGGATAATCCCAGCATGCTAGAAAAGGAGTTAGAATAGAATAAAGTGGATCAACGAGAAGCTTTCTAGCTCTAAAAAGAAGGATAAAAAAGTGAGATGGATGTGGAAATATTCTTTCGTGATGGCTTTTGAAAATTAAATGACTTTGGCGGATCAGAAAAGTGGATTTACGAATATTTCATACCCAAATTGAATCAACGAGCGTTGGAGACCTGGAGAGTGTTAGTAAGTTTTCATTTGTTAAAAGTTTTTAGCGAGTAATTTTGAGGCCTTACGAATGAGTAGCTTTGCGTAGAAGTCGTCGATATTCAGCTTGAAATCTGAAATTGAGTTAAGAATTAGGTGATCCGCATTGGATAAGACCTGGGATAAAGAAGGCAGTACAAAATTGGATTGACACAAGAATTGAGCCAAGTGATAAAGCTGCACGTCATATGGAGTCTCGGGTCGAGGCATCCTTTGTTGGGAAGAAGGTTTATCACCACGGATGGAATGAAGAGCATTGAGTACACTAGAAATGAACACATCCTAATTGACTCAAGTAGTCTACCTGAGCACATAAGCACTGAAATGAGAAGCAGTCGCCAGTTGTTTTTCCTCCTTTGCCTACGAATGCTTGATATTGGTTAGTGATATATTTAAAAAATACGATTCAAAGTCAAGAGATTCTTTGACTCTTAATTTTAAAAAAAATTTATGGAATCAAGGATGAAAAATCGCAGTGAAAAGAAGTGACACCATGGACTGTGCATGAATACCTTCGGAACTCAACAAGACTCCTTTGTATAAGCGAAAATTTGTATTTATGCTTGGGCTTTGCCCTGGCTAGAATGTTGTATTTTTGTGGCGGAATATAAAACTACCTGCTTTCAGAAAAGGAGTGCGAAGGAGATTTGTCCATTGATTTGCGGCTTGTTCGGCGACTTTTATCTGCCTGAAGTGTTGGAGGTTTCAGAAGTTGATTTGATGATGTCCTCGAGACATCCCAAACTAAAATCTTGACTCGTTGAAGTTTTAAAATATTTCTTACCGGAGATTGTGTAAGAAACAATCATAATACAGGCGGGTACAAATTGGAATAAGACTCTCATCAATTTCATGTAAAGCTCGAATTTTGGCTCAAGATTTGTAAATGTACATAGTAATTGATCTGAATGGATATTTTAGCGCTTCCAGTAAATTTGAATCCCGTACCTTCGCGCCAACCCATCATCTGAGTCCCATCAGAGTTGGAGAAGATCAAAAACGGAAGAAGAAAAAGAGGTGCCACGAACCAACAGAACACAATGGCAAGCGAGGTACGGCATGAGCTGAAGAAACGCTAGAAAGAAATGTCACGTGGGAGGAGAACTTGGGAGTTCAAATTACCTTGTAATGAAGAGGGTAGACAATGCCGACGAGTCTATTGAGCGTGATTGCAACTAAACAAACGACACTGGTGTACCCACAACAGAAATAGATGTAAGCCTTACGTAAGACTTAAAAATCGATTACTGAGAGCAAATTACAGTAAGCATTTGATTTTCAGAAGTCTTTCCTGAAAAGCGCACATCCATTGAGGAAAGGGCCATTCCATGAGGACATATCCAACGACATGCAGAGGCATCATAAAAACCGCCGTTAGGAAGTCAATAATACTGAACGCTACTGTTTATAGAGGGCTTTGTTTATCAACGTAGATAGCTGTGAATGACAAGCGATGTGGGGATCTTACCTCAGATTGACAATGAAAATGTTGAAGGTACTCCAAAGCTTCTTGTTTGTCAAAAACGCCGCAATTGTCAGCCCGTTGCCAAATCCGCCAACCACGATGTCCAGAATTCCAATGATGATGCCGAACCAGCGGAATTCTTCAAGCTCGTTTTTTGAAACTTAAAAAAGTTGGTGTCAAATCATGATGTGATTAATTATATCATGACTCCAAAATTTTGCATGGAAAAAGAACTTACTGTGATTTTGACAGTCGTCATGTAAAAAATCGAGTTCTGTTCCATTTCCGGTATCATTTGCGTTCATGCTTGTAAAGTAAGTACTGTTTCTGTTCTCGATCTGTGTATAGTTTTCATTGCTGCATAAATTGCCCGGCCCAATCTGATGATGTTCCTTCCTCTTTCTCTAAGGTAACAGTATCGTTCTCTTTGTCAGATGCTGGTGTTACAGTCTTTCGCAGTTACTGTAATTTCGTTAACGCGATAACGCTATCTTCGTTTATTTTCGGCGACAGGTTCCTTTCTGAACAAATAATGGTTACTGTCAGCAGCGAGTTCAATTTGAACGTTGTGACTGTAATAAAGATGCTAGCGCTAATTTACGAGCACAGATTTTCGAGGATATCCAAGTCAAAGAGAACGCAATAACTCAATCTCAAATGGACCTAACAGGTTTATAATTATAGATTCTTCCAGGTAGCAGATTATTTTGCGCAATTACAAGCTCAACATCTTAAAATACTTCGAAAAATAGAAATCGAAAGATTGGTTTTTCTTAATGAAAATTTTGAATCTCAAAATTTGTCGCAATTTTTCCCCCAAAAAAGGCTTTTTCTCTGTCCAAAAAATCGAGCGTCGATTCTTCTGAAGCAAAAACATCCTGATTAATACACCTAAATTAAATTATCAACTGTCTCGATTCAGTCAAGACCGTTCGTCCGCAGATAACCCTTTAATAAATCGCCAATTTCGCTGGAGGATTAATTCTCTTATTTCTGTTTTATTCTTTCTGTAAAATTCTACGGCTCAAGTGAAAACGAAGGAAAATTGAAATCATCGAGGACTCTTGAGTAGCACTTGGGTTTTTTGTATTTTCTCAGATAAAACGAGAAAATCAACTGACCAAATTTCTGAAGCCATTTTCTCTGCTTTATTTATTGAGCGAAAAATTCTTCAGCTTTGATATTTGCCCTCTGAGAATGTGGCTCAGAAGAGGCGCCTCTGGTTTTTCTCAAAAGCTACTGATAAAAACCACTATTTCGTGACGTTTAAATTATGCTTGAGCTTTTTGCTCAGGCAAGCAGAAAGAGAATAAGATTGAATCACAATCCTGAGGTCTTTGAGAGGGAATTTCTAGTGCAAATATGAGACAATCGAATTTCTAATCCTTTCAAAATTGAAACTGAGCAATGATTTAAGACTTTCCATAAATGAACCCTGGAAATTAGCGTGGTGGAAATAAATTGAGAAAAATCTCAAAAAATATCTCTTGAAATCCCTTAGTTCAACTTAGAATTTTCTTGCTGCCTGTCGATTTATCTCTCGCATATTTCGCTCAATTTTGATATTTGTCCACCTCTTAAAATTCCGCCTCATCTAGCACAACTTACGTAAGAGCAAACTTACTGTAGCTTGTGTCTGTGAAGAAAAAAAACTCGGTCTCTCGAACTTTCATCAAAGACAGTGCATCTGATGACGAGCATGCCTGTGGCGAGTTCGCCGTTACCGCATTCAAAACTTCAAGTGGCCAACAATCGTGCCCAACGGCCTAAGAGAGGATAGCCCAAGATTATGAGGCGATGGAATACGGTTTATGAAGGATAAACCCTCGATAAATAATTGAAAGAAACTGTGAATCCCCTCTACTAGCTAATTTTCGTAAAACAAGGGAGCTCTCTAGGAAAAATTTCTCGACGTCTCTCGGTAATTGAAAATTTAATCCAATTGTTGAAAAGACCAGTTGTCTCACTTTCTCGTCGTCTTGGATAAATACGAAAGTCCTTGCTTCAGCATATTTCACAGGCTATTTAAAATTGCCTATTTTTAAATAGGTATACTTATCGAAAGAAGATTAACTTTAATAGTCTGCTATACTCGGCAGATTATTGACTGAAATCCTGCTTTGAGGTTCTGGTTAAGGGAATCTAAGCGCTTCCCATTAGATCTTATGAACTTGACGCATAGATGCGGTCCATATGCTTTCACATCTGTACTTACAGGAGGACAATGGTCGAACTAATCAAACAGTCTTCTGTCGTTTTCGATGGATAAACTGCTCTAACGAATGTTTCTTCTATGAATCAAGATATTTAGCCTGTGTTTCGATGATTTGATTAATTTCTAATTTGTGTGCAACTTCCAACTCAATTAAAGAACATCGCTCACATGTGTCAACTGCTCTCCTTCCTCAACTTTAAGCTCTAACTCGATTGACTCCTCAAATTTAATCCGCGCTTTTAATTTCACAAATTTATAGATCTGCCATGTAAACTTCAAGATTCCAGACAAGTTGCTGATAGTCCATAGTTCACAAATTTAGCCGTGAACATTTCCGCCTGAATAAATATTGAACAACATACGATATTAAAAACTACCTCCATCTGTACTTTCTCCTTGAGTTCAGTAAAGACGGCGTTTATTGGTTTTCCATGAATTTAATATAATTTATTAAACAATAGAAGTACAGCCATTGATCAGAAATAATAAAATTGATTGAAGATATGCATTTAAGGTTATACTTTGAGAAATACATTCGCATTGCCATGCGGGATTGAAGAATGAACAAAACAAAAAATCAAGCGCTTGAAAAAGTGTGCTACAGAACTTGTTAAATAAATAAGCATCTAGCGGTTACTTTGATAGTGCTTTTCTCGGTAGAAGTATTGGGCGCTCGGCGAAAAAGTATTTGCGAGTACTTTGATGATAAAGCGCGGTAGAACAGACAAAAATGCGACCATGAGTACAGTCAGCCAGGACCACAAGTCGGAGAAGAGATACTCCATTATCCAGTATTCATTTTGACCAGTTGAAGGTAGCGCGTTTGAAGCTAAGCCGATTACGAGAAACAGAGCATATGAAAAGATAAGAAAGAAAATATGCACCCAAGTCCAGCTCATGGTATCGATTCCAAGATGGAAAAACGTCGCCAAAAGACATCTTGGAATAAATTTTAGCCGCTAGAATGACTTTAAGTCTTACCCAGCTGCGACGATGGTGCCAAAAGTCCAAACACTAATAGTGCTTTCAATAGCGAATTGATTTGCATCATAGAAAATCCCAAGCGGAATGAAGAATTGAACAGAAGCTTGAAGAATTGAGTCGAGCATCGCGACCCAGAAAAGAAAAGGCTGGTATGATTTGTTCTCTGCGCAGTATTGGTATAAACTTGGCTCTTTCATTAGAAGTTTTGAAGGGAGAAAGCGATCTAAACCGTCGTTAATGCTTTTCAAACAAAAAGAACTTACCGATAGTTGCGTTTATGATGGGAGGTATTGAGTTAAAGAGAAGCATAAATAGAATCAGATACAGGTCAGGGATGAAATTGGCACCAGACCAGCCGCTGAAACCTTGGTAGATGAAGATCAAGAGGATGAATAACGCGTTTTTGTAAAAGAAGTATTCTATGAGCTGAGCTATTCTAGCGTAGTTCCAGTGTCCGTGAACGAGCAAGAGTCTAGGAAGCATCCTAAATCGAGGCATGGCGTAGTCACTAGCCATAACAGCTTGGCGGCCTTCGTGCCCTGAAATGCCAACACCTATATTTGCCTCCTGAATCATCGTAACATCGTTCGCTCCGTCACCGATGCTCAAGCTTCTTAAATTGAGCACCTGTCGCACCGAAGCAACAACATCTCCTTTTAATTTCGGCGTCGTTCTGCAGCACAAAACGGCTCCAAAGAGGTTGCAGAATTTGATGAATTTCTTCATCTCATTCGCCAAAATATACTCCAAGTTGCTGCCTGAAATGACAAGGACGCTGCTAGCAAGTTTATCTGGATCGTCGTGACCGCGCATCTTCAGAAACTGTCTGAGCGCATCGTCCACATCTTCTTGAATCAGATATTGCAGATGATCCGTGCGTTTTATTAAATTACAGCTACGGCCTACTTCAACGGCTGTTTGAACTTTATCTCCCGTGAGGACCCATAATTTTATCTTTGCTTCTCGGATTATTCTTATTGATTCTTCGACCTAGGGTCGGACCCCTTACTAAGGTTTCCTTAGTTACTAAGGGTATGGGTTTTGATTTTGATGAAAATCAAGAAAGGCCTAAGGAAGGACTAAGGGCCTTCCTTACTAAGGCCTTAGTAACCTTAGTAAGGATTTGATAAGGTACGATTTGCAAAAATGTTCTTATTGATGAAAATAGCATTTATTTAAGTCAGCGACCCTATATTTCGAACAATTGGTTATTTTTTTGCAGTCAGTAAGTTGGCAAGAGACATTTTTCTTAAATTCCTTCACAACTCGTCCTTAACCCTGTCTCGAGCATTCAAAATTATCCTATCTCGAGCGCGAGCACACGGCCGTGAGCTCGCCCATCTAGAGAAAAAATGTCATTTCATTCTCTCTCTTGTCTGTGCGAAGGGCATTAATTGAAAAAAAGCTGGTCTGTAAGACAGTAAATAAAACAGTCCTGATCATCGCAAGCCTCTTTGGTCATTTTGGGGGGTGACCCGTCCCGATCCGACCGTGAAAAAGGGTGGTCGGCGCCGACCCTAGCCCTCAGCACAGACAAGAGAGAGAGAGAATGAACTGACATTTTTTCTCTAGATGGGCGAGCTCATGGCCGTGTGCTCGCGCTCGAGATAGGGTTAATTCCTTTCCTTACTAAGGCTTGTGAAATGGTTTTTTAATAAAAGCGCCCTCCAAATGCGTAGGCCGTCGAAAAAATACTTTAAATACTTAAAATCCTTAGTAAGGAAAGGAATTAAGGAAAAATCGCTAAGGATTGAAGATCCTTACTAAGGATCTCTGAAAACTCAGAAAGGAACTATGGTAAGGATTTTTTTCAGCTGAAATCCGAAAAAGGGTAAGGAAAAAATCCTTACCTTACTAAGGGAAGGACCCTTAGTAAGCAAAAAATTAAGGAAGGAAGTCCGACCCTAGTCTTCGACACCGTCTTGAAGCCGGTCCTCGATCGCCGTCGCACCGACCAAGTGAAGATCTTTTTCAACCAAGGAAAATGCAGTAGATAGGGCTTGCTCGTCTCCAGAAATCTCTGCATCAGCGAGCTCTTTTATGATATCGAGCGTTTCTTGCTGCGATATTCTTCTATACGCAAGGCAAAGTGTTCTCAACCCTTCATCAGCGTAAGAATCTACGTGATCTTTGGTAACATCAGAATTGTTTTTCACTCTTGAAAACACGGCAGAATCTGCTCCCTTCGTCAAAATTAATGATCCACTTGGTTCATCTGGGTCTTCCAGAATCACACTCATCATTTTCCTGCTCGAGTCAAACGGCAAAACATATCTACACTTGAATGTTTTCACCCCTTCGCGCGGCCACGTGATACGCACGCTGCGCTCGCTCCGAGCCATGAGTGTAACTCCGTACGCTTTCGATGCGTATACAAGTGCTGCTTCATCTGGACTTTCTGATTCGTACAAAACATCTTTTTCTTTCAGGAAGTCTGCTCTTTCATTATTGTCATCCGCAAATATGAGATGTTTAGGTGCCGTAAAGTCGAGTCTAAGTTGCGCTCTATCAACTTGTGCTCGAATTGGAGAGTCAGGAGAAAAGGTAGGATTTGCAATCCCTTCGACTTTCCGTTCCGTATCAACAGTATTTGGCTTGATAGCTCTTTCATTTACAGTAGTCAGATTCTCCTCGGGCTGTTCGTTAGATTTTTGCGATGATTTACTTTTCTTTCGACGCTTCATTTTCTTTGGCACACTTTTCAGTTTCCGCCCGAGAGTTGAAAAACTATCCCGCACAGAGTCAAGAGGTGTTCTAGTTTTTGGCGTTTCCGGAGCATCTTTGATCTTCTTCCCACGCTGCTCCATCGTAAGAACGACAGAATTACAGCAAGACAGGCATAGGAAGAAATTGCGAATGTCCACATCGGTTTCATCGAAAGATTTTAGCTTCAAAAGAAGCTCCGAGTCAGGAAAGACATTGATTTCTGGGTCATAATTCTCAGTTTCGCTTGGCTCCGGACTTTTAGTCGCATGTCGTTGATCTTCAGTTATTTTACGAAAGTGAGCTGACTTTGGTTTTCGGACAGATCGGCCACCAGTTTCGAGGTTCTCGCCGTCGGATATTTCTGTTTTTGACTTCGTCTTCAAAATTAATTTGGTGTTCGCGGCGTGTTCGTAATTGGTTTCTTTCACAGACGCGCAGCGGAAGATCATTTGGTTTTCAGTGAGTGTTCCTGTTTTGTCTGAAAAGATGGCTTGAATGTTTCCAAGTTCCTCGGTGATGTTGAGGGAGCGGCAAACCACACCAGCGTCGAATTCTTCTGAGTACATTTCCAAATCGTTGCTGATAAAGAAAGCTTGAAAGAGCTTGACGATCTCAATAGTAATATAGAGCGACAATGGGATGAGGATCTGCAGAAGCACAATCATCCGAAGAAACATAAAGAATCCAACTAGAAATAACTCGGTAGATGTGGCATTCGCGTTGTCTTCATCTTCGTTTTCTCGTGGAATATACCAATTTCCTTTCAGCTGGCTCGTATGTGCGTCTCTTTCCCATAGAACTCCTGCGACTGCGCCACTCATGCACAAAATCAGGAGAATCACGACGCACCAAATAACATCGCGGTTCATGAGGCGCTCCATGTAAGATGTTTTGCTGAAAAAATAATAAATTGCAATCAACAAAGAGAATCTTTTCGATATTAGAGATATTTACCTTGGTGGATCATTATTGCTCAATACAGCTTTTGTGTTCTTCCCAGCGTAAATAATAAGCGCCTCGATTTGATCAGTATTGCGCAAAATACACCCTCTGTAGAGTACGTTTCTATTTTTGACGAGAATCTTGTTTTCACATTCTTGTTCGGATTGGTCGTAAGGCACAAGATATCCTTTGAAGCTTGTAAGGTCTGGATTGGGCTTGTCAGTTTTTAAAATAAAGGGAAACATGGCGCAAGTATTTTCTTCTTGTGCGTATTCGTCGACATCGACGACATCTTTTTGCTTGAGGTTGGTTTCTCCGTCTAGATTGGCCGTTTCGAGGAAACAAATGTTCGCCTCGTTTGAAGAATCGATGAGTAGACAATCGGCTTAACAGATATTAAAATATGGGGCTCAATTTTAACAAACCTGGAATCTCTTCATTGAGTCCAATTTGAATAATATCGCCAACTTTGAGCGACTCCCAGGACTTTCGGACTGTTGTATCTTCTGAAGTTTTTACAAGGCAAAGTTGTGAGTTGATCTGTTTGTCTGATAGGTGTCTTCGGTAGTCTTCGACTGCATCTTTGATTGAAGTAAAGGCGAGAATGCAAATAACAGGCACCAGGGAGAGAAGGGGACTGATCGCGTCCACTTGCGGAACGAAATTTATGATACATATAAACACTAAATTCAAATGATGATTCAAGCGATTGAAAGCACGCTTACCGAAATATATATTGGCGAAACGATGAAACTGTTCGAAAAGGTTCTTCGGTATGAATAACAGGAACGAATATTTAGTTGTCGAGATTGAATTAGGAGGAAGTTTTAGCTGCCTGTTGATAGCGGCGCTGTATCTGAAAGCGAAGTTAAAAAAACCGTAAAGTTCTTTAAAAAATCAAATCTAAATATTTCGCCAACGGATATTAACCGACGAGATTCAGTTAGACTTCCTAGCAATCATAGTGCCGATTAAGTGTTACCTCTTCTTAACCTCCTCAAAAGCATGTAACTGTCGAGGGACGACTTCATACTCTCCCATCGCATTCTTAAAATCCCATCTTCGTTCCTTTAATTTTTTTGAAATTTTAATAAATATCTCAGATTGCACACATGATCATAAATTGCAGCTAACTTTACAGATAAACGATAATGCTCGATGAAACTAAACTACAGAAAAAATTGAGTGGAACTTTTTGAAAAGACTTTTTAATTGGTGAATTTCGCTATTCATCTTTCTTTTGAGCGAGTGTTTTCGCTTCTGCCGAGCTTCCGACAGACTCACTTTCCGATTCTGCTTCCGAATCTGAACTTTCTGAGTCTCTTCGCAGTTTCTCTTTTTCTTCGTCCTCCGCCGAAAAGCCAAATTCATTAACTCTCGATTTATCGACTGGATAGAGGTATCTCTGATTTCAAGGATTTCACACTATCCTAATATTAGCTCTCTTTCCTATAGAGATCGCTTACGGAGCTCATTAAAATTAATAACGTCGTATTACAGAGGTTGTTTTTTCATGCATCACGCGCTCGTAAATATGTCCTAATAAATCCTTCCCTGGTAGAGGTAGCAGAAGAAGACGATGTCATCTCGGAAACAGGCGATCCTGTGAGTTGTCGGCATTTTGATGATGAAGGCGAAAACATCATCGATGAATGTGTTGAATGCTTTGTACATAAACGCTTTCCATGGAAGATGAGCAACAGATTTCCTAGAAAAATTAATAGCAAACTTGAAACGGGTTATTTTCCTACATTTTATAGTTGATGAACAACTGCGGAAGCATGAATAAGAATCCAAAGGCGTAAACTCCGTTGACCAAGCTCTCGAGAACCCAGCCGTACCAGCTCTTGTGTGGAACATAAAACAACGAATAAATAGCACCACCGACGCAAAGAGGAACCAACACATACGAGAGCTTCTTCATAATCTCTCGATCATACTCTTCCGTCTCCGAGCCTTTGTCCATGTCTTGTTTTCGTAGACCCATGGCTTTGATTAGCTTCCACGCTTCGATAAAGACGCTGAAAGGGCAATTTTAGTGTTCTGTATTTTGATTTTTCATTACCTAACTCCCATCGGACCGGAAACAAGTAGCGAGGTGTCTTCGTGGAGCAAATGGATAAAGATTATCAGAGTGGAAATTGTCTGGAAGGCAACAGATCGAATTGAAAGGCCAGCCATACTCTCTCGTTTTCGCCAGTAAGAAACATCGTTTTTGAAAGCTTGAAACAAATTGAAAACAAATTAAAACTGCAAACTTTTACCAAGAGCGTCGAAAAGAAGATGAAACGCAGAGACAGTGAAAGTGAGCAAAAGAATCGACATTTCAGTATCGACGATCAGTCCCTTGACATCGTCGACATCTTTCTCCTGAAATCCCATATCCTGAAACCCTAGGAGAGAGCGCTCCATGTTCGACATAAATCGGAATTTTCCGATTCCCACGGGGCGGTATCGGATAGTAAGCTCCATTTCGTCCTTGTTTTTCTCGATTTCCTTGAGTTCTTCAGTTCGGAAATTGAGCTAGTAATTCATTACCGGTAGTAAGAAAGATATAAGTACCTCAGAAACATAGACAACAGGCTTGTAGTGAATTTTCTCTCTGTCAAAACGCATCAAATATCGAATCTCTGGGGGAACTTTGTTCTTCGGAAAGGACAACTTCTCCGTCATAACATTGAACTCCAGTTTTGATCTCAAATGGGCAGTTTTTTCGAAGCCAGACTGTTGGAGATCCTCTCCATCACCAAGCAAGTTAATGTATCGGACAGGCACTTGATGAGAAATCATCTTGCCACCGTGAGAAACTGTGTGTTCTCTTTGGCCATTCGGATAGAGATCTACTCGAGCAAAGAAGGTTCCGTTTTTCATCGCAGGAGCTGGCAATGTAACATTCATCTTGTGGATGAATTCATCAGCGCGGAGATCGAGATCGACAATTCTGTGGATCATTTTATCATCGGAGTATTGACGCTGAAACGATCTGACAAACCAAATCTCGGCAGTGAACAATTGATCCTCGGGAAAACTCATTGGCCTGACACAATCCTTCAACTTGGCGTCTTGCTCGCACAACTCCGGAAACCAAAACTTGCCCAAATTCACGATATTGTTCCCCATGTAAGCGAGGAACAAGACCGAGACCAAATTGGTCATGGAGAGGTAATCTCCTAACATGACGATTTCTTAACTGATGCTCTTATTAAGATGAACACAATTCGAGTAAGTGGATGAAATTTAATCGAGGGAAATTTGAACATGTAATAGTGCAGAACAGGAATTGCAAAATATCTTGTCGTCAGAAGTTTCAGTCGAGGGTTTTTATTGACGAGCTCGGGCAACCTTCTCGTCGTGGTACTTCCAGTGAAGCTCCTTAACGTCCATCCAGCCGCAGTGCTCCCAGCCAGTTTCTTTCATGTGGTACACTTGAAGGTAAAGTAAGAATTAGGGAGTCAAATGATAGTCTTACAGTTGACAAAACCGCCAGAAGCAGCATCTCGGTAGGTGGCGTGGTAAATCGAGCGGACAGCGAGGTCCTTGGCAGCTTCGACCTCAAGATCGTAGGAGTATCCTTCGTCAAGGACACCATAGGCGAAGAGAGAACCGGAACCGACAGAGAAGAGGGATCCTTAAATTCATAAATGCTTTACTCGATAAAAGAAATTTACCCTCAAGTCGCTGTCCGCCATCATCGACGTAGTAAAGACCAGGTCCCTTCTTGTCCCAGCCGCAGACCATGGTTCCCATAGAAAGACCCATTCCCTTGTACTGGTAGACCATGTTCGCCAAAAGCTTGGAAGCAGCGGCGACAGAAATTCGTTCCTTATTTCGGAGTTCGTAAAGGCGGCATTCCATGGCGAGGACCCGTTCCCAGAACTGGCAATCAGCAGCACCGCCTGCCATTGTTCCCAAAAGATAGGGGTTGATTTCAATGACCTTCTTGACTTCTTGAGAAGCGATGTAACCACCAGCAGTGGCTCGGGAATCGGTAGCGACCATCACACCGTGCTAGGATTTTGTTTGAAGTAAGGTGAGCTGATAGCAGATTTTACCTTGAATTTAAAAGCCAAGCAAGTAGTACCGTGGTTGAACTTGATCTTGACCGGCTTGTCATCGCCAAAGTTCTGGTCCAAATGAAGCTGAGGGTTGCTGAACGGCGGGCTGACCATGTTCTCTGGTGGGCCTTCGACATTTCGGAGGAAATCAACGTCCTTCTCCTGGACCTTATCTTCTTCTCGCTCAAAAAGCGTCGATCGGCCGCCAATCCAGCTCTCAGTCGCGCCGGAATCCCAAAGAAGCTGCTCTAACGCCATTTTCTGAAATATAACTCGTTTAGTATCAACCTCGATCGCCTTTTTACAGGCAAGAGTCTTTTTCGCTGAGCACAGCAGAAGACAGAAACGAACAAAAAATGTATCACTGGAAAAATGCCCAGTCATCTTGTCGCTTTTGCTTTTTTTCGTTGATCTCGTTGAAAACATTTTCTTTAATTTTATCCGTGAACTCCATGTTTTGCTGGTCGAACTCTGGGCCGAAGAGCCACAAATTTTCGAGGTTGTATAATTCGCGGACGTCTTCGTTCATTGTGTGCACGACGATGTTTCCTAATTTATAATATAACCTGTTCTAGAACTTTCGTTGAATCGAATCTGACTGTACCTAAGTCGATGACAGTCCACTCAGGCGGTTTCGTTCCATCCCCAAGTCCTTCTACATATTTTCTTTCTCCAAAAACTTCTTTGTACATCGCACTCAAGGCAGCAGGAACAGAAATCAGCTGCGAATCATTCCTCGGGGAGCAAATGACAAAGTACTCGACATATCTCCTCTCCGGTGGCACTTTTATTACACAAAGATCGAGAACTGCTTCTTGCTTCAGAATTTCGACGACTTTTTCGATGGAAAAGACAGATTCGCGCGTTCTGATCGCCGATTTCATCTCCATCTTTTCAGCGTCGAAATTTCTGCGATTTCGGAGAGAACTTGTTTCAACAAATTTGAAAGAATGAGAAATTTGAATCGCTCGACGGCTGATTTTCCAAACGCAGAGGTTTTTCTTGAGCCCAAGCGACAAATTCGACATTTTCTTTCTTTTTATTGAGAGATTCTTCTTCTATTGGGTCGATAAGTAAATTTTAAAAAAAGCAAACATAAATCCCAATCACAAATTGACCCAGACCTAAACAAGCAAGAGCTTTTCTATTGTTTATGCTATTCTTCCGAAAAAAGGTCAGTCGGGGTCTCTGTAACCTCACTCTTCTGCCTTCTTGTCTGCAAGGCCACGTACGCACAGCTCTGGTTGGCCAAGCGCGCTCTTTGGTGGCCAATCAGCCCGCTCCATTGATTTAGTGACTGGTTGGCTTTCCTTCTGCTGAAATAAACCTTGATTGCGCCCTGTTTTGGCCATAACCTCTGTTGCTTATCACTACGAGCTGATAAGCACATCTCAAGTCTATTTATCATTAGAAAAGAAATAATCTCTAGTTTACCATTTTCCATTTATTCGAAAATAACGAAAAAGAGATCAAAAGTCAAAAAAGATGGACGTCAATGACGAAGAAAGATCTGGCGTGTCCAGGAATGTTTTCCACATAAATTTTATAAATGAAATTCAAGTTGAATAGTGCTAAAACGTTCAATCTATTTCAATTTTAAAAAGCGGCTGTCAACTTTTGAAATTTGTCGACTAATCACTATTTATTGAACAATCCGTAGTGATCAATTTATCTTCGATTCAAACGACAATCTTTTGCTTGAAATTTCGAGGGAAAATGAATAATCCCGAGAATTATAAGTTAAAAACCATAAATCATGAAGAAACTATAGCGTTCAAACTTATTCACTTCACGTCGTTTCCTCGGTCATAACCTTTATTTTTTTCGTTTTATAAGATGAGAGAGTCAGACTCGGATGAAGACGGGGATGAATACTACCCCCAGATATATTACCCAGATCTAAGCGAGGTGGAAAACCCATTTAGTTCTCAAAATTCACGCCACACTCGTCCATCGAGCCCGACCCAGAGTCACTCACATTCACAAGCCCAAAGTAGGGAAGTTCTTTCCGATTCTTCGACACCCATCGCCGAGAATTGGTGCGTCACAAAGGTAAGAAAATCAAATCCTTTCACTGATAAGTTATCAGAGAATTCGATATTAAGGGTAGCCGTCGGCTTCTAGCCGATTTCGGCTTCAAGCTGTAAAAACGAATAAAGCAGCATGAAGTGCGGCTTCCACCCGTATCACCAATATTTTGATGCTAAGAGAAATAACTTATTTCAAAGAAGGGTTGAAGCCGGACTTCGTGTGTCTTTTTTTTGTTGTTACTTCTGGCTATTTTCGACAAAAATAAGTTCTGTTTTTGTAGGTGATTGTGCAAAAGTTCTCGTACAAATGGACGATCCACAACTTCTCGTTTTGCAAGGAAGAAATGGGTGAAGTTCTGAAGTCGTCGCAGTTCTCGGGGGACCAGACGGGCGACAAAAAGTGGTGCCTCAGAGTCAACCCAAAAGTAATCTTTCTCTTGAAAACGCGAATTAACAAAATTAGGGATTGGACGAAGAAAGCAAAGACTACCTATCACTCTACTTGCTGCTTCTTTCGAACAAATCCGAAGTCAGGGCGAAGTTTAAATTCTCGATTTTGAACTCGAAGGGCGAGGAAACGAAAGCGATGGAATCTCAGCGAGCTTACAAGTAGTTATTTTTAAATGAGTATTTGAAGGAATTTATATTTATAGATTCGTGATGGGCAAAGATTGGGGGTTCAAGAAATTCATCAGAAGAGACTTTTTAATGGAAGAGGCGAATGGACTTTTGCCAGATGATAAGCTTACGCTTTTCTGTGAAGTTTCCGTCGTTCAGGTAAATAATCGCTATTTTCTTGTGCGAAAATTTTCTTTAGGATTCTGTCAACTATTCCGGACAATCGTCTCTTTCGAAAATTCAAGTGCCAGAATCCACGCTGAAGTCCGAACTGGGCGATTTGCTCAAGAATCAGACCATGTGCGATGTGATCTTCGAGGTCGACGGCTTCGAGATCCCGGCGCACAAGGCGATTCTGAGTGCGAGAAGCGAAGTTTTCAGGTTTCTTTATTTGCGAATATCTTCTCTTCAATACTTTAAGGTTGATGTTTTGTCCAAACTCCAATTTCCGCGAAGCACAGATGAACACATTGATTCCAATCAAGGATTTGGAAAGAGATGTCTTTCAGTAAGTCACTTATTCCAAAATAAGATTTTTTCAAGACTACCAAACAAGACAGATTCTTGCTATATTGACTATTCGTCTTCGGAATCCGAAGTTCGGATGGTCTTGTTCGGGAAATCTTTAGCGCTCAATTTTAACAATCTGATCTTCAGAGAAATGCTTCAATTCATTTACACCGGCGAAACGGAGAAACTCTCCCACATGGCCGACGATCTTCTAGCCGCCGCGGACAAGTATCAACTCGACCGTCTCAAGGTAAGATCTCCCCCTAGCCTTCCAGTCCCAAAAAATTATTGCTTAGGTGATGTGCGAAGAAGCGCTCGCCTCAAATCTGACAGTTGAGAACGTCGCTTCGATTCTGATCATCGCAGATATGCACAATGCGACGCAGCTGAAGAAAATTGCGCTGCACTTTTGCAACTCAAACGTAAAGACAGTGCTGGAAACTGAAGGATGGAAACAGATGATCTCCCAGAACCCCTCGCTCGTCAGCGAAGCCTACAAATCTCTTGGTAAGGAACTGGTCTCAGAATCCATTCCCAAATTTAATTTCAGCTAATCTCCACTCGTCAAAGGAGCAATCAAGCGAACTCTCCCCGGACACACCTCCACGGAAGCGGATCAAATCTGCCCAAAGCTAGCAGTACCTCGTTTTCATCAAACTGCCACCATTCCCCTTTTTTCTGCTTGTTATTTAGATAGTAACTAGTACCGACGGCTGGTATATTTTCCGCGACTTATTGAGATTCATCGACGACGGCGCTTTTTTTCTGTGCCAGTCGTACCTTTTCAAGTTAATTTTCTTTTTTAGACACACTACTCGAGGTCAGAACTAAAAGGAACTCGTCAAGTTAACTAATTAAATGTTTTTGTGACACTATTTTTCTGCACTAAAATAACGAGTTTCTTTCAAAAAATAGGTGTTTATCGACCTTCAGATAAAAAAAAAATAACGGACCTCAAAAGACATAAAAAAAAACTCTTCGGAGAAAATACAAAACTGAAAAAAAACTTAACTCAAATCATTACCACTACTGTATTTCGTTTTATTGAAACTGCTTTTTATATTTTTGCTTATTTCGTTTCTTATTTTCCTCGACAACAACCTGCTTCCTATCAACAAAACATTAGAACTCGCTTATGAAGCTTTTTTCTTTAAAATTATTTCTCTGTCATCATTATTTCTTCACCTACCGAGTTGCTTTTATATTTATGGGCTTTTAAAAAGGCTTTTTATTTAATGAATAAAAATGACTCCAAGATTCTCCAAAAATTCCACCTTTTCCTTTTGAAATTCTCTAGACTCGCTAGACCAACTTATTTTCATCTCCATTCTCAGTCATTCATAGAGAGAATCGTTACAGAATGAGCGGCCAGCCAAGCAAAGAAGAACTCATCCAGCACTTTCAGTTGCTTTGCAATCAACAAAGACAACTCCAGACCAAGCTTGCGGAGATTCGAATGGAAAAGGGCGAGCACGAAATTGTTGCCGAGACATTGAAGAACGTTTCCGCCGATAGAAAGTGCTGGCGACTTGTTGGTTCGTATATTATTTCTTTGACATGACATTTATACATTTTCTCAGGCGGCGTTTTAACAGAGCGTAATGTTGGCGACGTTCTTCCTGCGCTGGAAAATCAAGTCACTGGCTTGGCAAATGTCATGACTTCTTTGGAACAGCAGATGAATCTCAAAGCCAAAGGTAATTATTTCTCAACTTTCTGGCTCTAACTCTCTTTAGAAATCACCGCTTACCGAGAAAAGCACAACATCATGATCAAGGGCCAAGCTCCACCAGGCGCCGCTCAAGCCGCCGCTAAACAGCAAGGTGTCCTCGTACAGTAGCGAAACGAACAACCAAAATATGTCAATCTGTTTGAGTGAACCTATATCACAAATTTTATTCCAACGCACATCTTAGATTATATTTTTATTTTACTTGACTATTCAATACCACTGTTTGCCTTCAACAAACTTATTATTATCCATCTGAAACACACGAATCTACCTTGTTTCTAGTTAAATCCCTCTCGTGATAAAAACGTTTCAGAGTCAGAAAAAATGTCGATTGAAATGAAATTCCACAAGCTCTCCGAAAACGCCACTACTCCTTCTCGGGGATCTGATTACGCCGCTGGACTGGATCTCTACTCTGCCGAGGAGAAGATTGTTCCTGCCAAGGGTCGAGCTCTGATCAAGACCGATATTCAGGTACGAATTGGATTTTTCTTCAAATTTGTAACAATTTTAAGGTTGCGCTTCCCGATGGTTGCTACGGCCGAATCGCCCCACGATCGGGCCTTGCTTACAAGAAAGGCATTGATGTAGGCGCAGGTGTCGTTGACCAGGACTATCGAGGAAACGTTGGCGTCATTCTCTTCAACTTTGGCGAAGAGGAATTCAAGGTAAATTTCACTAACCCGAGCAGCTTCTTTTACCGTCGGATAGGTAGGGGAAATCACTAATAATTAAGCTTTTTTTCTGGCTTAGAAGGGTGAGGTTATAATACAGATTTAGAATCCCCAGAAGCTGGGGATCATTTTGACTATTGATAGTGGGGGGTCAACTCGTACCCTGAGGGCATTTAGGCACCTCTGAAGTCCCAAAATCCGGCCAACTTCGGAAATTGGAATTTTTGAACGCCCAGACCGCCCCTTTAGAGCCAGCGACTGTACTAGAATTGTAGCCCAGGCTCTGACGGTCATTTTGAGATATAGAAAAGTACTGAGACCCGGGGGTTCCTGAGGAGCTAGAGGCTCTTGAAGTTCGGGAACTCGACAAAAATTGAGTACTTTTTCACAAAAAGTACACCATTTGTGTCACAAATGCCTCCAAAAGACTCTTTATCTATGTTTCTTCATTAAAAAATGTTAAAGGAATCATTTGGGGTCATCCGAGGTCACTCTAGGTCAGAAATTATGAAAAATTTGGAAAACTGTCATGAGTGACCCGATCTGACCTCGGATGACCCCAAGTGATTCCTTTAACATTTTTTAATGAAGAAACATAAATAAAGAGTCTTTTGGAGGCATTTGTGACACAAATGGTGTACTTTTTGTGAAAAAGTACTCAATTTTTGTCGAGTTCCCGAACTTCAAGAGCCTCTAGCTCCTCAGGAACCCCCGGGTCTCAGTACTTTTCTATATCTCAAAATGACCGTCAGAGCCTGGGCTACAATTCTAGTACAGTCGCTGGCTCTAAAGGGGCGGTCTGGGCGTTCAAAAATTCCAATTTCCGAAGTTGGCCGGATTTTGGGACTTCAGAGGTGCCTAAATGCCCTCAGGGTACGAGTTGACCCCCCACTATCAATAGTCAAAATGATCCCCAGCTTCTGGGGATTCTAAATCTGTATTATAACCTCACCCTTCTAAGCCAGAAAAAAAAAGCTTAATTATTAGTGATTTCCCCTACGGATAGGTCGAAAAAGGCGACCGAATCGCTCAATTCATTCTGGAACGCATCTGGATGCCAGTTCTCGTCGAGTCTAGCGAAAAGCTTGAAGAGACCGTCCGCGGCGAAGCTGGCTTCGGGTCCACTGGCGTTAAAAAGATGAAGTTGGACAACGAAGCTGAAAACCGACAGCCCCTTGTTGAAAACAAAAACTAAGTTCTTTCCTTTACTCAGTTATTCACTGCCTTTAATATGTTGTATTTTTCACAGATCGGCCGATTTTGAAGAATAAATTCCAAAATTATTTACTCTTGGTTTGTTTCTCGTCGAATAAACCTCGTTTTTGAAATTTGCACCAGAGCATAATGCGCAGAGAGGGTGGCATAAGATCCACAAGCACAGCGATTTTTATGGAACATTAAAATGAGAACGTGATCTAATCCCGAAGGATGGATTACTGATCTTTAGAAGATTACTGCAGCTGTAGTACACGTTTTTTATTGAATGAAAAGCATTTGGTTCTTTTTTTCAGTAGTGCAAAGTTTATCATTTGATAGCTTTAGCATTTTATTCAAATTGAATGGGGATCTCCGTAGCTTTCTCTTCTTTGGCTTCACTTTTCTTCTCAACTTCTCCACGGACGATGATTTTAGCTCCAGTAGTTTCAGCTTGAATCGTCTTCTTATTCGTTCCAGCGGGAATCGAAAATGAGGTTTTAAAGTGGCTTTTGCTCATGGACTGCTTTCCGTTGTTCATTTCAACGACCTCTTCTGAGGCGCCGATTTCGAGGAAGTTTTCTTTGCATTTAACGCCAATGTTTGAATAAGAGTGTTGGGAGTTGAGAGGAATTTCCTTAAAGATATCGTATCATTTACTGAGAATAAGTTAGGGTTGAGGTGTCACAAACTTAAAAGCACTGTCTTAAATTTCAGCGGCGAAAGTGCCAGAGCTTAAAGTCTAAAGATTAGAATCTAAACTTTCTTCGATTTGAAAAGGGTCACCTGCGCTTTCAGCGCGGACTTGAGTGTCATTCTTTAGCCTAAGCTCTGCTTGAGTCTTTTGCTTACCTTTTCCCAGTGTGTCTCATCTGTCCATTTGATATCGTTAGCAGGCGCACTTCCGATGGAGTCCATTGGGAACCCGATCCTGCTCGACGCTCCCAAGGGCATCATAGTGCTGATGGATGGCGGGGAGCCACGATCGTTTGAGTTAAAAAGGCTTCTTGAGTTACTGAAAAAGTCGTCGGCTTCTTTAAAAGGGTTGGATCGCTGGAAGAGTGAATTCGATGAGCTTCCTGTCTGGGCGCGGTCGAAAAGGGAATCGCTTCGAGCTTGGAAAGAAGGTCAGAAAGGAAAAAAGAATCAGTTTTTGAGTAGCAAGGCCTCTTTGACGGATTTTCCTTTAGGAGCTATTATTGTTAACGCGCTTAGGATTATTGCAGGTTATGGTAAGTATCTTAGGGAGCTTGTAGAAAAGCCGGTACACGACATTGGTACAACAATTAGAAAACTAGCCATAAAAGCTAAGACCGGATATCTGATGCAGATTTATTCGAACCCTAGGTCTTTACTTCTTATTTTTATGAGCAAATAACTTTCAGATATCTACCTGATCCAAAAGCCGAGTCCATTCTTGCTCGCATTTCTTGGCTGTGTTTTTCGAAGGTCTTTTCGATGTCGTCGTCGGAATCTTCGAAGAAGATTTTTATTCGATTATCCATTTTTTATTTCGTTTCTCTTGCTTCTTTTTGATATGAAGATGATGCCCTGGAAGAGTGTGGTTAAATACTGAAGGCGTATCAATCACCAGGTCTCGTCCAGACGAGTACAAGCCAGAAAAATACAGAAGCGCGAAACGCTGATTAGGTTCAATGTGTCAATGACGAAGGGTCCATTGTTTCGTTGTAGCAAGAATTAAGAGCTGTTAAGTAAAATTGCGCCAGAATCGTTTTTCGCAAATAAAGCAAATCTCAATACTGAGTCATGGAAGAATCATGTCGTTGTTGATTTCAATTCATCTTTTCGATTGAAAATTACGAAGAAAGGGTCAAAAGGACATGTCAATGAGCTGATGTGTTCTGACAAAAGAAAAAACTGACGGATAATCCCTCTCGAACATAAAAGAGCTTTAGGCTCATCATGGATCAACCTTCCATATAACATTACATTACAGGCCCGGCAGGTGGCGCTCCCTAATTGCCGATAAACTTATTCTGCCTGAAAAAAATTAAAAACATTCGAGGTTGAAAATAATTACCAAAAAATAAACGATGGGGGAGTTTTCAAAAATAATTTTCACAGCCACTTTGTTGGGAGTTTTGTTTTCCGCGATTTGCTTTAACTACATGCAAACAGTCCATCACACAAATTTGAGAAGATCAGTAGAAGAATATGATATTGAAGAGAAACATGAAGAACAAGAACTGAGAAATCATTGGGAAATGTACGAAAAAGTTGTTGAAGGGACCAACTGTTCAGCAGAATTAAAACTTTTTGGAGAGGATTCAACTCATCCAAGAGTCGCGATATCCAGTTTTCCAGGTACTTTGATTTTCGACTGATAAATTGTGACCTAGAAATCTAGATATTCTTTCATCAAAGGGTACTCGCCAAAAGTCCATTTTTATTTCGGTTCCAATAGAATCTAATCTCGATGTAAAAATAGGTCACTTTGATGATACAGATTAGCCTAGGATGGCGTAGAAGATGCTCTTTGCACTATAAAAGAACAAGAAATTTGCAAGTCTTGTATCATAGTTATTCATAGAGAATAATTATTGATTCTTTTTAAATGAAACTAAATTACTTATAGTCTCTGAGATTCGAAGGCACGACTTTTATAATTGTCTGCAAATATTAACCAATAAATAACATTCTAACTTATTGCTCGAACCCTGTCTTTAATTGAAAAATATTTGATTGAGTAAGAAAATATGTCGAATTTAGGGTCTGGCAATACTTGGGCGCGTCACCTTCTCCACATGGGAAGTGGCTTCTGGACTGGTAACAGGCGCAGTTCTAAAACGCTCAAAGGTAGTTGTTCGTATCAAGTCAGCCGATGCAAAATTGATTGCACAAGTTCTTAAAAATGCAGCCACCCTCTCTATCGATTATTCTAGCGGCCGGCTGGTTGGCGGAAGACATCGACTGCAAGGACAGACGCACCATCGCGCAGAAAACTCATCGACTTTCCAATAACAAAGGTTCATTCAAGATTCCTTCATCGTTTTAGGTTCTCGATTTTATACCGCGTCCTTAATCATAATCAAGCACGTTTGATTTTTCATAATGCGGTCTAAGTGGCGATTATCCCGTCATCCTTCTTATACCGTATCTGCTGCGTCTTTTGACACGTGTTTTTAAGCCTGCGAATTCGAGCGAGGAGTGGTACTCATTCGTAATCCATTCGACGCGATTATGGCTGCTTACAATCATCATAAAGACAAGTTTTAAAGCTTTGTTTAAAATTCTTAAAAACACCGCCGCAATCTAATATTGTCACTCATCCAAGTGCACTCAGAAAATGGTTATTTGCGAAAGTGTTTTATAATCCTCCCTTCTTGAAAAGAAAACTTCTCGAAGCTGGGAAAACCGGAGAGCCGGACTTATCCGTCTACTCTGGCGAAGACTGGCCACGTTTCGTCCAGCAATATGCGAACAGCTGGCTCCGCTTTCATACTGAATGGTTCACTACTTTCGAGGGTCCAATTACGGTAAGTTGCTTCACGGATTTAGTCAGCGATCCCGTCAACGAAGTGAGCAGGTGGCTCCAGGCAATGGACTTTGACGACAGAAGAGTGGGATGCATCGAGCATGATCCGGTCGGGCAGGAAAGGGTCTTCAAATTAATCATGAATTTGAATTTTCTCAAAAAATTTTGAAAAGCATTTTTCAATCTTGAATTTTCACCTAATTTCCTTTCCGAGCCTAATTTATCAAGTTCATTCGATGACCCTCCTGAAAGTTCTACCGACACAAGACAAAGGACTACTCTCATCTTTACCGTCCAGCCGAGGTCGAAATTGTCAAGGAAAAAATCGCTGCGTTATCTGTAATGCTCCGAAATGCCAATCAAACAGACTGTACAGAAAAATTTACTTATACGAAATGCTGCTAGAAATCGTTCGAAAAGAAAAGACGATTTTGAACAAATTGTAAATAATAAATATCCAAATATCCAAGATCAGTTCTTTTCGTTTCTGTTGTTCGATGGGTCGATCATTTTGGAGGTATCTGTTTTATTCATGCTTTGAACTGGGAGTATCGACCGAGCGGTGCTTTTGTTGTGAATGAATATTTGACCCTTTCCTGCTCGAATCAATTTTAATCACTCAAGGAAGTGTCGAATCACTCTTTCTCACTTGCAGGTGCTGCTTTAATTGATTTTTCTCGATTCTAGCGCCAGCTAGAAGCATGTTAAAGGCGCTACTGTCGAGGGGAATCGCAACAGTCAATTATTCATGAGCATTTGGGATGAATTAGCCAAAGCATTCTTGAGAGCCAGAGACGCTCCGGCCCCGGTTTGAGCGACACTTTCACTTTCGATCCAGGCATTTTCTCGAGAACTACGGCATCGCTTTTTTGAGAGACACCATAATTAGGCGCCTTTGACCGGAAAGCGGATCATACAGTGAAACAGGGATAGAGAGATCGAGGACTTGCAAATATCTTGTAGACGGAATGGAAGACTAGTGATTTTGTTGACGCGTAATGAGATTGTCAACTCACACTAGTTTCCCCTACTGCTACAGATTCACTCGACGACTGTTACAGTGCTTACGCTTGCATTTAATTAAAATCAAAATCAAAGAATGTATGGCTCTCTTATTTATTACATGACAGTCCTATTCCCTCAGAATTTTAGGTAACAAAGACCTTCCAAAAAAACATTATTTCCAAATTCAGGACAAAAAAGGTCAACAGTGTCGACTCGACACTGAAAAAATTGTTAGAATGAAATATTTGAATAATTTATGACAATTGTTGATATTTTTTACTGAATCAAAGTAATAGTAGGTTTCATTTCTTTTCGCAAATTTCGCTTGTAAATAAAGTTGGAGAACGCCAGCCCAAGAATCTACGATAAAACAAGTCGCTGGTAAATGTTACCGGCCGCTTTTAACTTACCAAAAGGAGTATCATTGTTACGGGACTCAGAATGAGATTTTTATTGTTTATTATGTGAAATACTTATTATTATCAAGAGTCTCGCTAGTCGTTCAAAATCTCTTCATAAAAATTATGTAAATCAGTGAGTGAATAAATTTCTCTGACTCTGGATGCTCTTCAGCTTTCTCTTTCAAAATTTGAATAAAAAGATAATGAATAAAGAGAGAACTATAATGAATAAACTTACCTTTTAATTCAACCGACATTATGCAGGACTAAATCTGAGAAAAGAACACGCTCACTGAGTCAAATCGCGTGATATCACCAATATACTCGATTCAACTTTCAAAGAAAGTTCTCTCTATTCGTTTTTTTGTACTGTAAGTGCGACTGTATCTAGGCAATTGGAATCGTCGAGCTGTCTGGATTGCGAGTTATTATACTGGTTATTGAGTTAGTTAGCATTTTGCAAGATGTCAAGTTCAAGAAGAGAACGCGAAATACAGTAACTACTGTATTTTAAGGAACATCTTTTTCATTAAAATAAAACGAATCTTTACGAAATGCAAAATGGCTATTACATCCGACAATACCGGACAACAGATGCGGCTCTTCAGTCGACACGTAAGAAGTCGAGCAAGTCCGATTAGAGTTCAAAGAAAGGAAGTCAATTAATCTTCACCTCTTCTCGAGTATCGTCTCTTTTAAAGTCATTTTCATTTGGTAGGCACTATCAGACGATCTTATTTGCGATACATACGGTAACTCGTGAATAGTATTTCTAAAAATTTGGTTTATAAACTAAGAATAAGGAGCCACTTTCGCTTAGCGTCATACCGCGTAGAATAAACCAGTTCTCGTCCGATCACTGAAGTCAAACTACGACGGGCGGGGTTAGTACTTACATGGGTGACCGGTTGGGAATACCTCGTGCGCTAAGCATTTTGACATTTTGGAAATGTCAAAGCTTTTTCATTTTATCGTAAACTCGTTTAACTTTGATGATTTATGACTGCCATCATAGTGAACAGTTTGATTCTGCAATAAAGTCTTTTGTTATCTTATGATTCTAATCTGTGTAGGGCAGCATAGTGGGAGAAGCATTTAGCGCCATCTAGCGCATATTGTTCTCAGAGAGATCAAAATTAGGAACGCGCAGCGACAAAACGACCTCGAAATCAGGCACCTCGGGTCTTCACTCATCCCATTTTTGAGTCCGATTTCGATTGTCTAACAGGTAAGAATCGAATCCACGCCTCCTTCTCTCCCATCCCTCTCGCCTCTCACAAATAACTTGATTAATTCAACGTAAAAGTGAATTCACTTTTCTGCTGAATCGTATGAGTCCCACTTCCGATTTCTAATCGTCGGCCTCTAAACGGAAGAATTTGGCCGCATCTCAATCGCGAATTAGCGGGGACGCTCGATTCGTGTACCAAAATTTTTTGGTATTCGAATACCAATTTTTGATTTTCCAAATCCAAGGTTTTTGATCAGAAAGGTCTCTTTCCGTGAAATTGCTACTAAATCACTACCAAAGTCTCCTTCAAGACAGGCGCGAAGCGCATAGGCTCTCTTTTAGTGCACCAAATTTTGAATTTTTGAGAAGATTTGGTATTCGAATACCAATTGGTACACGAACCGAGCGTTTCCCCGAATTAGTACTTCTCGGTCAAGTACATTGCTAGTCTTGAAAACACGTGTTAAAAGACGTTTGATTTCACATAATGCGTACTAAGTGGCGATTATCTCGACATCCCTCTTATACCGCATCTACCGTGGTGAGTCTTTTAACACGTGTTTTCAAGACTAGCAAATTGCTACATTATGTACTTGACCGAGAAGTACTAATTCGCGATTGAGATGCGGCCAAATTCTTCCGTTTAGAGGCCGACGATTAGGAATCGGAAGTGGGACTCATACGATTCAGCAGAAAAGTGAATTCACTTTTACGTTGAATGAATCAAGTTATTTGTGAGAGGCGAGAGGGATGGGAGAGAAGGAGGCGTGGATTCGATTCTTACCTGTTAGACAATCGAAATCGGACTCAAAAATGGGATGAGTGAAGACCCGAGGTGCCTGATTTCGAGGTCGTTTTGTCGCTGCGCGTTCCTAATTTTGATCTCTCTGAGAAGAATATGCGCTAGATGGCGCTAAATGCTTCTCCCACTATGCTGCCCTACACAGATTAGAATCATAACTTATGATACATAAGATACCAAAAAGACTTTATTGCAGAATCAAACTGTTCACTATGATGGCAGTCAGTGATGTACATTCGCAGCGCAAAATCCGCAAAACAGCGCAAAATGCGGGAATTTTTGCGAATGTACATCCCTGATGGCAGTCATAAAATCATCAAAGTTAAACAAGTTTACGATAATATGAAAAAAGCTTTGACATTTCCAAAAAAGTCAAAATGCTTAGCGCACGAGGTATTCCCAACCGGTCACCCATGTAAGTACTAACCCCGCCCGTCGTAGTTTGACTTCAGTGATCGGACGAGAACTGGTTTATTCTACGCGGTATGACGCTAAGCGAAAGTGGCTCCTTATTCTTAGTTTATAAACCAAATTTTTTAGAAATACTATTCACGAGTTACCGTATGTATGGCTACAATGAAAATGACTTTAGAAGAGACGATACTCGAGAAGAGGTGAAGATTAATTGACTTCCTTTCTTTGGACTCTAATCGGACTTGCTCGACTTCTTACGTGTCGACGTAGCCGCGTCTGGTGTCCGGGTATTGTCGGATATGATGTCGAATTTGCGTTTTATAAATAATCGTTCTTTTCTGTAAATAAAATTGTTCCTCTCGTCCTTATCACACAGTCACTGGTCAGAAGACTGGGCAATTACACACTCAAGAATTTTTTTACACTAAGCTCAGTATTGGCCAAAACGGCACATGTAGCCGCTCTGGAATTCCTACTGGGTGATGACCGCACTTACGCACCTTAGGCAAACTAGAATTTATTCCCATCCAATCTTATCCAAGAGCGAGTTATGGTCTTTCAATCATTATCATAAAACGGCAAGAAATTTTAGAGTTTTCCTCTCTCCGAATGATTTTAGTTTGTGTTTTATCTTCTGATGTAATTATTTTGATCTTTGATGATAATTTGTGCTGTTTGACAGATTCAAAGAAATTTGGTTTCTATGACAGCCCAATTGTGAGGAGCGGCTCAACCATGTTTTACACACAAGAAACGATTAAGCATAAAAAGAGCGTAAAAACGCCCAAATCCAGAATTCTTTGAATTGCGTCCGTGAATTGACTTTTTCTTCCAAAAAGAAATATAAGTGCGGGAGAATCCGGATCGCCCTGGGGCGCGTGGAAGCGACATTTTCGGAAGCTCAAAAGCGCTTCAGAAATACAAGTGTTTGGCCGCTGCGTTAGATTTTAATTTTAAAAGTTATCTTTTGGAGAAAGTGTGAAAGAGATACCAGAAGAAAAAATGGGCAAAGATGAGGATGAAAATTTTAAGCAAAAATATGAAGGTAATAATGCTGTGAATTTCACTTATTTTGTGTTTATTTGATGATGAGTTGTTTTTGATGAGAAATTTCTAGCAATGAAGAAGCTAAACGAGCAACAACGAAATCGATTGGAAAATTTGGAGAAGAAGTATTATCGCGCAGGGGTACGCAAATAGCGTTCGTTTTTATGATAATTGTACGGTACATAATCGAATATCAGATTGTCTTTGTGATAATTGAATTGGCATTTCCTTTTGTTGGTTTTGTCGATCAGCTTTTTCTTTTTGTCTTTTCATCAAGAAATCAGAAGATTTCTATGGACATAATACACTGTAATTCCTTTGGAAAAGTCAGATTCGTGTAGAAAAGGGTCATCGGAAGGCTGAGTCGATCGGAAGAGACCTTCACGTTACTGTAATGAATTACAGTAACAGTTGATGACTAATAGGAATTTAAAGTTTAAAAATATCAAATTAGTGATTTCAAGTGTGTCTTTCTTAATAATTTTTTGAAAATTCTTATCCGATTTCGTTATAAATATAAATTTACAGTTGGTAAAGTTCTGAGCGCAAATACAATTTCGCTCTTCAGTACGCCATTTTTCTTTTGTTGACCCAAGCTTGAAAGATTGCAGAACGATGCTGGCGAGCGGAATATTGGCACGGGTAGTCAAACAAAAAGTGACAGCTTTTCAGAATTTTCCAGTTTTTCGGGAAATTTATGAAGAGTTAAAAAGTTATTTGCACAGTTGTTGATTTGTCTAGCCGAGGGATAAAGACGCAAAGTTTGAGCCGATCATCAATCAGAGAGACATAGAAGACGAAGATTTCGAGGAGTATCCATTTCTTGGAAGATCGCCGCATAGGAGAAGGAAAAACTCTCCGAGGAGGACAATCCCTGCTAGAGCGAATAGAAGGATGCTGTCTGAAACTGGCTATGGAAGCGATTTTGATGGAACGACTTCTACTTCTGGCAGGCACGCTTCTCGAATTTCGCGCAAAATGAACTCATTAAAAATTTATATAATTGAACTAAGAAGGCGATTAATTCCCGCTGATCCGTCTCTCACATGTTCAGAGAAAGTTAAGGTGCAATTGAGAAGGCGTTTAAAAGCCGCCAGAATCTAAATTTAGCCGAGAGTGGCCGCCAGCTCAGGGATGGTCCTTTGGCTAAGCGCATTTTAGCCCTGAAAGATTTGAAAGAGCAAGCTAGGGCTTAAAATCGAAATAATCCACCCGGGTAAATTTCGCGGAATAAGCTGCATAGACCGCTCTTCTAAAATTTAATTCGGATTAAAATTGAACTCTTATCAGTTTTATTTCTGTTAGAATATCCTTTAGCACAGACTTTTTAAGCCTTTTAAAAGCGACTGATCTTCAAAATCAAATCGAGCAGCAGCGAAATAACATGAATCAGACGACCCGTTCCGTAGCTGAGGATGAGATGAGTCTGGTCGAGTCAGAAATTGCTGCGCAAAGGGAAATGCTAAAAGAAGCGGATACCACCCTCAACAGCATTTTGAACAAAATGGAAGACGATGTTGTCGACGTTTCCGAACGTGATCCGGGTAAGCTTCGATTGCTATTGTTACAAAACTTTGCTAAAGTCAATGTTTGTCTTTCTTGAAAGTTTTATTTGTTTGTTTCTGATCTCTTAACACAGAAGGCTTTCCTGTCAACGTGATTTCCGTAACCGATATCATCTTGCTTACTCACGGTTTATTTTGACGAGGTGAAGGGATTTGCTCAGTAAACGGGTGTATCAAAAGATTTGTTAGTTGAGGGCCTCTAGATCAGATTTTATATCAAAGAAGAGAGCCTATTTTAGCGAGAATAGGGGGTATCTTCATCTCCCTAAATAAGGAGCCTAGATCTTTTTGGAACCTAAAAATGGATTTTGAAAAGAAAGCTTTGTTGAAGAGGCCATTTTCTTTTCAGACATTCGCGAGCTTCGAAAGTTCTTGAGCGAGCAAAACCGTCAGACAAAAGAAAAGCTTCAAGAGTCGCAAGCCGAAGTTGACAAAATAGAACGCGAAAAGCGAGATCTTGAGAAACAATTCAAAAAGTACAAAGAGGAGGCAGAAAATCAAATGGCCAGAATGAGATCGCAGCAGCAGAGCTTGAGGAAAATGGAGAGTCCGAAGAAAGTTGATAAGCGTACTGATGAGGCGCTCAGAAATGTAAGCCAGAAATCGAGGTAAATTGTGATTAGGGTTTTAGGAACAAGTGAGAATGGCGCTGGAAGAGAAAATGGCAGAGATGTGGCAGCCTGAAGCTAGGGTTTTAGATAAACAAATGTGGAAGGCCCTTTTTTGACGTAGATAGAGCCCTAAAAAGGGCTTTGTAGTTGTGGAACAGACTGAACCCCAGTCACTTTTGACACTGTCTTTGTGTTTGATCTCGCTGCCCGGGTACTCCGGGCAGGCGAGGGAAACACGCAGGCCCCTTTATATACGGTCCCCTGAGAAAGACGCTGGCTTCTAGAAAAAAGACAGAAGCGCGAGTTCTTTCTTTCTCGGGCCTAGGAAAAAACCCTTACCAAAGAAGTCCTCCAACGCGTGGCGACTTTCGTAAGCTCCAACTTTGCCGACACAGGCAACGATGAACTTTCGGAAGCGCTAGAAAATATTCGAGCACGCGCTGCGGAAAAGAAGATCTCGCTGTTCGACGCGCTCACGCAGAAGCACATGCAAGAAATGCCAGGCTGAAGAAACCGGACCAAGAACTTTTGAGGAAAGTCAAGGATTTGGAAGATCAGCTCGCCGACAAGGTGGATTTCAATAATCACTGTTAGATAACATGTTTTTCAAAAAGCATGAAATGGATAAACGAGCGGTGCAGGTTTCCTTCAGGGACAGAGAGAAAATTGAAGAGCTAGAGCAACTTGTGAAAGATTTGAGGAACAAGGTCAAGGAGGCGAATGGGAAGGCTAATGAAGCAGAAGGTGCCCAGCTTGCGCAGGAAAAAGAGCTCAAACGACTCAAGGTAAAACTCAATACAACAGAGCTTTTTTATGACGAAACTTTTAGGCCAATCTCAAACTATCGCAACAAGAAAATGACGATCGTCAAAAGCGAATGGAAGAATCGACAGGAGAAATGAACTTATTACGGACATTCCGCGATCAAGAACTCAATACAACTAAAAAGCTTCAAAATGAAAACGAAGCTCTTCAAAGGTGCGCTAAAAATTCTCAAAATAAAAATATTCTTTGGAAGAAAACTTCATGACGAAAACGCAGCGCTTCAAAGAATAATTCAAGCCCAGGAAGACGGGAAGACGCGAGAAGCAATGCTCGGCGCTCAAGTGGCCGAAATTGAAGCCGAAAATCAACAACTCCAAGAAGAGTTGGAAGACAAGCATCAGCAAATTAATGATCTTGAGACGCAACTTCAGGATGTTGAAGAAGAGGGTCAAAGGCATCAACGTCTTGCGGCGTCAAGAAAGAAAAAACTCAAAGAAATGCGCAAGCTTCAGACAGCTCTGGAAGATGTTCGTGATTTGGTCAATAAAGCGATCGAAGATAGAAATCATGGCATGAGGATGAACGACAGATTCGACGAAATTTTGGAAGCGCTGCGGAATCTCGATGGTGAGAACTATAAACCACAACCCTTATACTTAGATAATTATTTGAATATTTTTCCTGTGAGAAAAGACTGGACAGTACACTAGAAACTTCGAAGATCTCGAAAAGACACGCTCAAGGAAAGATGTTTAATACTTATTCAGGTCGTATGAATCAAAGAGGACACAGAAGAACAAATCGTGTCCTTGACGCGATCGCGGAGCTAGAATGCGGCCTCGACGACCTTCAAATTCCAAGTCACTTTCACAAACTAAATAAACGTCTTACGCGCTTACGGGATCATCTGGAAGCTGGTAAGCAAGACTGGTTACATAGAAGAGTCAAATTTACATTTCAGACGCGAATAACAAAGACGACGAGTTCTTTTTTGTCCCATCAGGTTACAGGCCCAAAGAAGCTCCCGGAAATGACGAAAAAGTGAGGGTAGATGAAAATGCAGAGTTTGAAGCACGTCCGCCAAAGTTCAAAGGATATATTCCCGTGAAAGTCCACAATGGAGAAGCAGTTTATCCAGTGACGCTGAAAGTTAAAAAGAAGAAACGACGCCAGGAAAGGATTAAAAAATTAAAAAACGTCAGCGAAATATGCGCGGATTTCTTATCCCCTGAAAGCCAAAATACGATATCACAATCACTAGTGATCCGATTCCTCTCGCCCTAGAAGCGTCTGCCCGGCAATTGCACAAACTTGGTTACTGAAAACATTCCATGTTCAAAATTTCTTATTCTATTTTTTATCAAAGTAAAAAGTTGCAAACAAATAAATGCTATTTCTTCAAAATGGATGGATTCCCACACAAGTCATCGTTGATATTTTTATTTTTTTTATTGTCTTTGAAAAGTTTTTGAAATAAATAAAGGATTGCACTTGCTGTGAAAGTAGATGTGAGATAAATGGAACGTTGACAGTAAATGAAGCTTGGTGATAAATGGTAGTGTTTGATAGCCAGAATTCTAGCTGCTTAGGTGAGACTTTGAATTTCTTAGTTTGAAAGAGTCTTCTGCAAGATCATTTGCTCTGAATATGAAACTTAGTAGCTATCGAAAAAAACGGCTCAAAACCTGATCTGGTTGACTCCAACGAGATGGCATCCATTTCTTCTTCCAGAAGAAAGTTCGCATTTTCTGTTGTTTCCTCTTCTTTTTCTGTCTTCAAAAATTTTGGATGACGCTGGATTTTGCCCGTTTTGATGGCTTCGATGATTTTCTCACGCTCTTCTTCGTCGGCCTTTTCGATTTCTGCTCGGTTTTTCTTTCGTTTGTACTTGGGAGTCGTCGGACAGTCCATCATCTTGTGGCGAATCAACTCGACCTTTGAGGGAAAGTAGATGCGGCAATGTCCGCAACCGTATTTTGCCCGATGATGCAGGTGGACTTCGAGCTCATGGGCGACCATCTCCGACACTGTGTCTGATCCGTGGCCGCATGTTAGGCAATTGTGCGCTTTCTCCACCGTGATTGTCGGCCTGTGATAATAGTCCCAGACTATTACCTCTGGCGGCTCTGGAGTCGGAACACTTTTCGCCTTTCCTTCCATTCTTAACAATCACAAATCTCAGCCTTTTTATCAGAAAATTAAATTATTCATTAGAAAAATAGATGTCAACGAGTCAGAATCATCAAGAGATCACAGAAAAATCAATCAATAAGTAAGTTTGAGGGAGGAAGCTAAATTAAACTTTGCAACTTTTCAACTGCCTCGGAAATTAACGAGTAGTCGGCTGATCTGTGAAAGACGGCACGAACATCTTCTGGGTTAGCGCCTTGCTGAAGAAGAACTACGAACGCTTAATTTAGGAAGCTTATTAATGATTTGTATCATTACCGGATAATTCGCCATGCGCCATCTTTTCAATAATCTCCAGCGCAGACGTTTCATCTTGGCACTTGAAGATGACGATATTTGTTTGTGGCGCATCCACAGATATTTTCTTTGAGAGCGCTGGAATGGCAGAAGCCCATACTTTCGCCATTTCATGATCATTTTCGATCGGAGACAAGTCGTCTAAACTTTCCAGAACAGCCGCCGCCGCGATTCCTCCTTGTCTCCATTGACCACCGATTGCCTTTCTCATTCTCCTCGCCTTTTGAATCACGTCTTCGTTTCCAACAAGCGCTGCTCCGAAAGGACAGCCCATTCCTTTCGTAAAGCACATGGTTGCAGTATCTACTAGCGAGCAGTAATCTTTCAGCGTTATTCCGGTGCCTATCGATGCGTTTACAAGTCTAGCTCCATCCATGTGAACATTGCAGCCATTTTCCGATGATAGTTTTCGAAGATCCTGAAGATATTCAAGAGAAAGCGGCTTTCCACCGGTGAAATTATGGGTATTCTCAACGCAAATCAGTAAAAAAGGATTTTCAGACATTCAAAAAACAATCATAGTACTCGAAAACTGCTCAAAATCCTATCTTTGCTATGCGACATGTGAAAGTCATCGTTTGAAAAGTATCCTCTTCTAAGGACATCTTCAAGGCAGACTGTGCCGTCAGGCTGATTCTTTACTTGACGCATTCCAATACCCGTGAATTGAGAAACATTCGACTGTTCATAAAGCCCGATGTGGCTCATATCGCCACATAAAACCTCTTCCCCGCGGTTGCAAGTTGCAGCCAAGCCAAGGAAATTAGCCATTGTGCATGTTAGGACGAACAATGCGCCTTCATGTCCAGTTAGCTCAGCAAGGCGAGATTCAAGCTCAATAATCGTCCTGTCTTCTTTGTAAACATCATCGCCACAAATGGCCTCGGCCATTCTGGCGCGCATCGCGGCGGAAGGAAGTGTAAATGTGTCCGAGCGAAGATCGAGAACTCTTTTAGCGACGGAATTTCTTAGCACTTTGCCGTATGACATTCTGATTGCAAGAAAATAGGAAAATTCGAATAAGATAAAGAAGAGTTTTTCAATTGCAATTGCGAACCTTTTTGGAACTTGAAAGAGAAATTACTGTTGCTAGCATGCTCTAATACTAAAATTACTGGAAGGAAATTGGAATGTGTGTTTTCAGTGATAGAATGGATAACCTGCGAAAGGAGAGATTTGGGTAAGACATGGAAACACTTGATAGAATTGTTTGAAGAGAAGAGAAATGTACAGAAAAGGGACCACGAATCATGTTTCTTTAGGTTGTCCAGCAACAGAGCAGAGATTGATGCAGTATCGATTCCCCTTCTTGTCTGGCAGATTGTGGCCCAAGTGAGTGCCCGCTATAAATAACAGTAAACCCGAAAAGAGGAAGATTCCACTCACTAAGAGAAACCGCTTCGCCATCTTTTAAAGTCCTGACGTTTTCCCAGACGACTTCTTCGTCTCTGAAGCTCGGCCATCCATGCGCCTTGCTTTCGTCGACGAATTCTTTCCAAGTTCTGCCCAAGGTCTCGGATTTGGTGTGATCCGCTGTGCACGAAAACATGTCTCCTGAAAAGGCGCACAATAAGATGTGCGCAGGTTTATTCGATCACAGAGGAACTGTGATCGATGCTCGATCACAGAATTGAAATTTAGTCTTATTTGGATCACAGATTTTTTGTGATCCAGAATTCCTTTCGCCCGACCCATGAATTTATCACTGAATTTCATTAGGAAAACTATTCATACCAGGGGCGGATGATAGGAATGTCCGATAACGCGGCTTCGACCTTTGAGATGATTCAACAATCCCTCGTTATGAAAGCCTGAATTCCCATCCCTTATTTTTGGATCACACGAATTCTGTGATTGAGAGCTGTGATCGGCCACAGCAAATTTGTCGGTGTGCTCGACTGAATCACAGCCTTTTCTGTGATCCGCAAATGCTGCGCACATCATTTTGTGCGCCATTTCAGGGGACTCATTTTTGCGCACAGCGGGTCACACCAAATCCGAGACCTTGGTTCTGCCTTTTGGAGCGATGAAAAGAGGCTTTCCAGTCACTTGAAATCAATGTCTCTGAAGAATATCTCAAAATAAACTACCTGAATCGTAAAAGGTTATTTCGGTGCCCTCTTTTGTCTCGTTCAAAAAGCTAGTTTCAAGAAAATAACCAGAATGCTCGGCGTAATGGCGATTGAAGTTGCAAACGGAATCTGCGGTATCATAGTTGCATTTCCATCGCAATTCCTAAAAATTTCATTAAAAAGAATCAAATTTTTATTACTAACTTTCTGAACAGGAGCATCAGAAGTGCCGTGCTTTTTCTGGCTCATGATGCTTTCATCACCGACAATTGGGTATTGAGACATTCTAAAGGAAGCAGAGGAAAGATTTTGAGAACGAATGGGATGAAGTTTTCAGAATTATTCAGCGGGCTTGCCAGCAACTGAGACCAAATTAATGCAGTATCGATTTCCCCTGTTATCAGGCAAATTGTGTCCCAGATGCGAGCCTTCTAGCGAAACAGCCTCCCCATTTTCCAAGCACCTGACATTCTCCCAAACGACTTCTTCGTCTCTGAAACTTGGCCAGCCGTGATCTTGCGATTCTTTTAGAAATCCACTCATCGTTCGTCCGATGGGCGCCTTGAAAAGCGGCTTTCCAGTGACCGAATCGTAAAACGTAATCGGCTCAGTCTGGAAAGAAACATAAAATAAGGGGTGAAGAAGGAGCAATCCACCTGTTTGATGGCAAAATCATAAAAGTCCGTGTCGAGCCAATATCCGAAATTCTCGGCCCAGTGGCGATTGTAACACGTGATTCGATCTGCCAGGCTTTGATCGCAACCCCATCGCAAATTCTAAAGCAAAGGAAAGCTGAAAACTCAAGGCAAGAAATAACCAGCTGGACTCCTTTCGGGCAAGTTCCATGCGCCTTCCGAGCCATGATCGATTCAGGTCCGTATAATGGATACTCTGATAGCAGCTGAGAAGAAGTTGAAGCTGAACAAGTCAAAATCGGCGCTCCGAGCACTGAATTTAAGAAATTTGAATAAATAAATATACCGTCGAAGAAATAACTTACTGGTGAGAAATTTTGAACTACGCTTCAGCATTTTCTTCGCGGCTTTCTCGTTCGATTTTCTCTATTTTTTGAGTCTGAAAACATGGCCTGGAGATTTGGAGAGAAGCTTTCCATTTCTGTTGCGTCAATTTTACCATCCGCCCTAGCCAATGACCGAGCGAGAAAATACTGGAAAGAAGGAAAAAGTACAGTTCGAAGAGAAATCACTCTAGTGACAAAATTTCTGTTATAACAGATATCTGTCTATGGTTTTGGGAAGATCCGTGTGACTACGAAAACTTAACAAAAAATGATTGTTAATATCAAATGAGTGGTGGTTATTCTTTTTACATACGAACATTATTCAAAAGCAATTATGATTTTCGAAAATATAATTTTATGAGCCCTAACTCTGAGTCGGTCGATAAACTACGCGGAACGGAACGGTCCAAAAATAAGGTAACGAGGTCGCCTTGTGAAATTTATAGAAAATAAAAACGGCCGTTTCGAAACGCCCCTGAGCGCAAACTCGTCCGATCAGGATCAGCAAAAACGCCGCATTCTTGAGCAAACACCAATCTTTTTGCCATTTTCGAAAGAGCCCCTTTCTTCAGAAAAGCCTTCCTATTGATCGGGCGATCAGAGAGAATTGAGTGGTATTGATCCTTGAAAGAAATTGGGAAATCACGAGATGACCTTGTATTGAGGCGATTCTGGGACAGACTCGTGGGCGTGGCTGTTTGATGGGAATCTGTCTTCTCTCAGTTTTTCAGTTTTTCTGAGCTTTTTTGAGTTTCTATATAAGGACTTCAAAGAGAATTTCAACTTGGTGGCGCACTACTACACCTGTAAGCCCTGGCTTATCTTTCTAAAGAGTCTGTTTTTAGACTTGAAAATGCGTCGAGTTCTGAGTTTATCAAAGCGAGCTTCGGCTGCAGCTGCTGGGGTCAAGGACAACCCAAAATTCTACGCCATGGTTTTGGAATTTACAGAAGCATCTGCAGCGATCCTCGAGAAGAAACTTCTTGAAGATACCAAGGCAGAGTTCGAAATTCCCGCGACCTTTTGCGGGTGCGGGGGAGCGGGAACTATGACTGAAACTTTTCGCGGGGGCGGGGAGCGGGAGCAAGGTCGAAAATTTTTGCGGGAGCGGGGGAGCGGGAGCAAGTCCAAAAATTTTGCGCGGGAGCGGGGGCGGGGAGGAGGTCTAAAAATTTTGCGCGGGAGCGGGGGCGCGGGAAGGATTCCCCTCTCTTTTGCTCCGCGGGAGCCCGCGGGAAAGAAAATCAACGTGAGGGCTGGTTTAAAAGGTCTTTACTAAGGAAGAAGCCTGGGTCAGGCCTCTTTGATAATTCGACAATTGAGAAAAAAATTGAAAAAAATATATAAAAACCATAACAAAGCTAAAAGCAAGAACAATATTACTTTGTTTTGATCAACTAAGACTTCCCCGGCCTTTGTCAAGCCTCTTGAATTTAAAAACCAAGGAACGGGGCTGAAACGGCCCGAAGGGCCGTCAAGCCTCTTGAATTTAAAAACCAAGGAACGGGGCTGATACGGCCCGAAGGGCCGTCAAGCCTCTTGAATTAAAAAAACCTTCTTCCCCGCTGCTCCCGCAGCCCCGCGGGAGCATTTTTGAGTTTTCGCGGCGCGGGAAGGGGCGGGAAGAAGGCGGGAAAGAGCAATTTACGGCGGGAGCGGGGGAGGGGGAAAGATCACGAGAAAATCTCGAGGGAGCGGGGGAGGGGAAAGAATATCCAAATGTCTTGGGGAGCGGGGGCGCGGGAGAAATTTTGCTCCCCGCTCCCGCGGGGGCTCGCGGGAGCTTGCGGCGCGGGAAATTTCGAACTCTGTACCAAGGTCGAAAGTATGAAGCGGAAATCATTAACCGAAGCTGTAACACTTGAATCTTTTAGTTGGCAGATCTGAAGATATCAAGCGAGAGCAGATGGAAGCACTCCAGCGATCGGAAGATCAACGAATGAAGGAGATTCAGGGTATTTTCGACTATATGATGCCCTGCGCTTCTGTTTTGGAAACCAACTTCAGAGTCCGAATGGATGATGGATCCTCCCAGGTGATTTTTATGATGAAAACATTATACTTACTTCTTCCAGGTTATTTCCGGCTACCGAGCTCAGCATTCGCATCATCGTCTTCCGACAAAGGGAGGCATGCGATACGCCCCCGATGTCGACATGGACGAAGTAAAAGCCCTCGCTGCCCTGATGACCTGGAAGTGTTCCGTCGCCGATGTTCCATTTGGCGGCGCCAAGGCTGGAATCACCATCGATTCGAAAAAGTACTCCACTCAGGAGTTGGAGCGCGTCACTCGAGGCTTCACTCAGCAGCTCACCAAGGTGAAACTTTTTTCTTTCCAAAAGCATGTTTCACGAAAACTTGTAGCACGGCTTCCTCGGGCCTTCCATCGATGTTCCCGCGCCAGACATGTACACAGGCGAGCGCGAAATGGCGTGGATGGCGAACGAGTACTCCCGACTCAACCCAACTGATCTGAATGCGCCTGGCTGCGTCACTGGAAAGCCCATTTCTCAAGGAGGTGTTCACGGTCGAGTTTCTGCCACTGGACGAGGTGTTTACCACGGAACGCACATCTTCTGCAACACAAAAAAATACATGGACATGGTCGGCCTGGCACCGGGAATGCAGGGAAAATCCTTTATTATGCAAGGTTTCGGAAACGTCGGTTTCCACAGCAGCAGATACTTCGTCCGGGCTGTAAGTAACATGTTTTTCAGTTGAAGAACTGTTGCTAATTTTTTCTTCAGGGCGCGAACTGCATCGGTATCGTCGAATACGACGGATCTCTCTACAATCCTGACGGAATTGACATTTATGCTCTCGAAGACTACAAGTTGCGAAACGGAACTATTGTCGGCTTCCCAGGCGCTAAAGCATGGGACGAAGCGAAAGACGGACCTCTTATTGAACAGAAATGCGACATTCTCGGCGCCTGCGCCAAAGAAAAGGTATTTTTTTTTATTCCAAGCCTCAATTTTTCCTTCTTAAGGTCATCACTGCCGACAACGCCAGCCGAATCCAGGCGAAAATCATCTGCGAAGGCGCCAACGGCCCAGTGACACCTAAGGCCCAAAAGATCCTTCTCGACAAGAAAGTTTTGGTTATTCCCGACTTGTATTTGAACGCTGGTGGTGTCACCGTCTCCTACTTCGAATGGCTCAAGAACTTGAACCACGTCTCCTACGGCCGACTCACCTGGCAGTTTACTGAGGATCAGAACTTGGCTATTCTCCGTAAGAACTAAACGAAGGTAGAAATTTGTTAACATCAATTTAAGAATCCGTGCAAGAATCGCTTTACCGACACCACAGCCAGTTCTCGAACTTGTCCGTTGTTCCAAACGCTGAACTCAACGTAAGAAAAGACTATCAAAAATAATTTGAAATAGCGACTCAATTCAAGTCAATGCTGAGCCCTTAAAATATACTTTCAGCAAAAAATCCACGGAGCGAGCGAGAAAGACATTGTCCACTCCGGCCTTGCCTACACCATGAAGCGCTCAGGTCTGCGAATCATGGACACCGCTGAAGAGTTCGACCTTGGTCTGGATATCCGAACTGCCGCCTACATCACATCTGTATCCAAGGTCTACAATGTCTACAAGGAAGCTGGATTTGCCTAAACTGGAGAATGTGTCTGAATGTTGAGCTTTTTTGCTACTGAATGTTTTTTCTTTTTATGTTTCTTTTGCTTTGGCCTAAATCTCTTCATCTTTATGTTTCGCTCAAAATCTCTCCCTCGCTCTTCACATATCCTTATTTAATTCATCTCTCAAAGGCAACAGCTCATGACTTAAAATTTTAAAGTTTAAAAAGTTACTTTTGCTTCAATTCAGTTTCGACCAAAGCCCAAATCTACCGCAACAATATCTTGAAATTTAAGTTTTAAAACGATCAATAAATAAAAAATTTAAACAAGGTCAACTTTTCAACTTATCAAGTTATTTATTTACAAAGGTTTAAACGAACGGGCATGTGATAGTTTCTTCTGTTTCATTATCGCACGGGTTTCGTAATAATTCAAGCAGCGCAAATCGCAATGACTTCGCCTTGCAAGCATTGAATCCTTTTTTGTCGAAATCTCCTTGAAGTTTTCGGATCATCATGTTGACCACAGCCATATCGTCAGTTTGGTATTGGTACTGAAAGTCTTGCATTTCGCAACAAAAGCCTTCGACAACGATGATCGTTCCAGTTTCGACATCTGTAAAATTATCTGTTAGAGTCTGAGTAACTTCCATTCTCAGTACTTTCCTTTCAGGGCAGCTGGCTTCGAACATTTCCTGAAAACCCGCGTTCTCGGTTTAAAAGCAATTTGATCCCCATCAATCCACATATCAGTCAAACAAGGAGTTATATAATTCAAAGGACCACGGACTCGTTGTAACGGAGTTGACACAATTTCGTACTCTTCGTCTGAGTCTTCTTCATTCTCTTCATTTGGTAACTCTTTTTTCTCTTCCTCCTCCTTGACCAAAATTGTCTCTTCGGCGCCTGAATCGGAATTCATTTCTTGTTGCACTTCCATTTTTCGTTCTTATTTGCCCCGTTGTTATACGAGGACGCGTGAGTAATAAGACCAAAATTAAAATTTCCTGAGACTTGGAGACAAACTGCCGTAAGGCAAAGAAATCTTTTTATTGTCTCTCTACTCTCAAGGGGATTTCTTCGGAGCTCGCTTTTGTTGAGTATTGGGTGACAAAAAGGAAAGTTCAAGTTTATCTGTTAAAGGTCGTTTGCTACTGATGGGGTGTTGGATAGCGGAAAAAATCTCATCGGAGCCTGGGTTGGGCTTGTAAGGCTAGTAACCAGACATCCCACTGACGGGCGCTCTGATTCGTCCGTTTAATTTTTCTCGAATTTTCCATAAGATTCACGTAACCCGTTTTTCCAACATCTGACGAATCAGAGCGCCGACCAAGAAAATGTATGGTAACTGGCCTCACTAGCCTAACTCAGGCCCTCTTGAGATAGGCACTCTGATTCGTCACAGCGCTCTGATGGAAATTTCGCTATCAAACACCCCATCAGTAGGAAAACGAGACGGGACACCGCGTTTCTTTTTGAATATGAAAACTGAAGTTGCTCTATAATTGTGGTTTTTAGAAGTTGATGAATATCTGCGGAGTTTGCGCGAATCGTCTTCTCGGCTGCAATGATTTCACGAAATTTTACGAAACAGTGGAAAATCTTCCTGTTGAAAATGAAAAATTGAGAAAATTCGTTGACCCAAGTCGAACATGTATCATGTGTTTTGGCTTTCTGACCCGGTCGAGGTTTGCTGAGTACAAAGAAGAAATCAGAAAGTCGGTAGAAAACTGGCCGCTGGAGAAAGAACATGTCGTTAGGGACTTTCAAATGTTGATTACAGTTCCGTCGATAATGCCACTCGTCGAGAACATTGTTTATTATTCGATAAAGCAGGAAGTTTCAGATGTTGTTTTACCAGGAAAAGCTCGCTAATAACACCAGAAATTATCCTTCCCATACTTTTTTCAAGCTTTGAAAGACAACATCAACCTGAAAGAAATTCTCAAAACGATGTGCTGCAATAATCTGCTTGAAAACGTCTTCATCAATGCCGAAAGCGAGCTGAAGGTTTCGCCCAAATTCTTATGCGAAGAATTCGAGTCTCAATTCATCACTGGATTGATCAACAACCCCAGCTTATCAAACGAAATTTCCTATAAATTGGAGGCGATTTACAAAACGAGAGCTGGAGGAGGAAAGAAAAAGAAATGGGGCAAAAAAGCGAAGAAAGAAAAGGAAGAAGAAGAGCAGGGCTGCACAATTGGATTGGAATCCAATTGGTTTCCAATTCCAATTGGATTGGATTGGTAAATTGGTTGGAAAAAAGGCGGGAAAATCAGGGTCTGTCCAATTGGACAGCCCTTCCAATTGGAAAATGGGGGTCCAATTGGCAACTGGTCGCCAATTGGTAAATTGGCAAAATGATTGGATCGAAGCACCTCTTTCCATGCGGAAATGCCAGATTATGCTTGAAACAGTGGCTCAAACGACCAGTTGGGCAATAATTTTCGATCTTTAAGTCAAAAGAATTGGACTGATGGTGGGATTTTCGATAGATAAGGGCTAGAAAAATAAGTTTCGAGGGACTATTGATTCAGTTAGAGGAGCAAGAGGGCAAAAATAGTTGTAAAGAATGCAAAAATTAGCAAAATTTTGGAATTTTCTTCGGCGAGGGCTTGCCAAACTGCCCGAAAGCGCCGAATTGCCCGAAAGTGCCCATATTGCCCAAATGTCCGAAATGCCCGCTCTTGCCTGGCCAAATTTTAGGGGCTTAGCTCCGAATGCTCGGCCGAACGCTTTTTCCCCGAATGCCCGATGCCGATTTGCTTTAAAAATTCCCTCGTTTGTAAATTTTAAAGGATTATTTTAAATGAACTCATTAAAAAAACTGATTTTTCCAATTAGAATCCGATTTTTTTCGCGGACCAATCGGCAATTGGAATCTTGCTTCCAATTGGCACGAGTTTTCCAATTGGACAGCCAAATTCCAATTGGAATTGGAATTGGATTGGAATTTGGTTGGATTGGGAAAATTTGGGTTGGATTGGATTGGCAGTTGGTTGGAAAAATCCAAATTTTTTTGCCAATCGTGCAGCCCAGAGGTTACGAATCTGCCGCCAACGATCAATGCCAGTACTGTTTCGCAGACTTTAAACATTCTGTCGCCTTCCGACTTGCTCAGTCTCGGCGAGTACCTTTCATCTCTTTCTCCGTCGCACAAACTGACAGTCGAAACGATCCACTCGCCGATCTACATCGCTGGAAGATATCAGAAATATTCAAGGACGCTCCCTCAAACTCCCTGGCTCGTTGATGGCAAAAGACATTACAGTGAAACTTCTGTCGAGGAAATTATCGCAGCGCCCTTTGTAAAAGCGACTGGGGCGCAGAGAGGAATCCTGACTTCGGCAGGGAGAGAAGATGTAGATGTTAGAACTCTCGGTAAGTTTAATTCGTGCTTGAATGTTGAGTTGGATTCTATTTTCAGGAAATGGAAGACCCTTCATTGTGGAGCTGTTGAAGCCCCGCAAGCTGTTGACAAGCAGTTGTGCGGAGATTCTAGCCGCAGAAGTGAATAAAAGCTCCGATTTAAGGACCCCCCCGTCAACAATTTTCCTCAAAAAATCGAAAATCTCAAAGCAGCCATATTTTGGCTTCTGAGTGTGCCTGGAAGTTAAATTTATCATAAAAACTTGTAAGGAGCACTTTTTGACCAATAAAAGTCTAAAATTTAAGCAAAATTGGGACTTTTTCGTCATTTTTCGTCAAAAAGTCCGATTTCCAAACGCGATTTTGAGGGTGTTAGAGTCGAGATAGACCCCCAAAAAATGAAGCCTCAAAATCGTTTTTTGACCTGTAGAATCCATTTCCGGGGTCAAAATTTTGAAATTCCGAAAATAGATTTTTCGAAAATTGTTGACGGGGGGGTCCTTAAAAATAAAAGACGTTTGCATTATTGGAAAAAGTGGATGCAAAACGCTTTTGGAAGGAGAAGTGGACAAGAAAAAAGAGTATCGGGCGTTTTGCTACGCTGAAAGAAAGATTACAGAGGAAGATTTGGAAAAATTAAGAATGAGCGAAGTAGTATTGAAGGTAGAAAGAAATATTTGTCCTACTTCTTATCTTTTATTTAGCAAAAGACTCCTATCCGAGTATTGCATCGGAGAAACAATGATACGAGACCAAGAACGATTCATAAGTAAATTTGACGCCCAGCTCTATTTCCTTTAACTCATCTTTATAGAGCAGAAGGGAAGAGATGGGAAGGTAGATCAGAAAACTGGTTCTATATCGATTTGCTTACTCAAGCGGGCACTTATATTAAGGTACGAAAAAGCTCATAGTCAGTGGATGACTTTCTTTTCTAGGAATTTGTTCATGGAGATTTCGGAAGAACGAAGCCAAATGTTTCTGAAATTCTCGGATGCGAATGTGACATTGTCGGACTTGATGTCACTAACGTCCACCTTGATTGGCCTCCAACTGCGCCAGAGCAGATTGTCGAGAAATCAAGCTAGATGCAATTCAAAGATTGTATTTCTGTCTTTTTTAGAATGGAAGGACACCGCTTTCAGGCTCTGCGAGCCTATTTATCGAAGACCTCGAAATTAGCAAAAGAGGATTTCGAAGCTAGTGAGGAACTACTCGATCTATTACAGAACGAAATTCGCGTTCTTATCGTCGGCGCAGGAGGCCTTGGCTGTGAAATTCTGAAATGTATGGCTCTCTCTGGCTTCGGCAAAATCGACATTATCGACATGGATACGATTGATCTTTCAAATTTAAATCGTCAGTTTCTCTTCCGGCAAAAGGACGTCGGACGAGGCAAAGCAGACGTTGCTGCTGAATTTATCATGGGCCGAGTTCCAGAAGCGTCGGTGACGCCGCATTTTTGCAGAATTGAAGAAAAAGATTCCGATTTTTATCGACAATTTCAAATAGTCATCCTTGGACTCGATTCTGTTCAAGCAAGGAGGTGGATAAACGCGAAAATGTTTTCGCTTTTGATTCATGATGATGACGGAAATATTCTTCCCCAGTCGATTCGGCCGATTATTGATGGAGGGACTGAAGGCTTTAGGGGCCACTGTAGGCTCATTTGTCCCACAATGACTGCTTGTCTTGAGTGCAACTTGGATCTTTTCCCGCCACAAGGTTATTTTTAACTCTTATTTTTCCTCACTTATACAAATTATAGTAAATTTTCCTCTTTGCACCATTGCTTCGGTCCCACGTCTTCCAGAACACTGCATCGAATGGAGCAGAATCATCGCTTGGGAAGAAGAAGATCCATTCCAAGGAGAGCCCGTCGACGGAGACAACTTTTCTCATATAACTTGGTTGACGGAAAAGGCTCGAGAGCGAGCGGAAGAATTCAACATTGACGCTAGTGGGATTGATTTCAGAAAGACGCAAGGTGTCATTAAAAGGATCATTCCTGCTGTGGCTTCTACTAATTCTGTGATCGGTAATTACTATAAAAATGATTAATCGCGTGATTTATTTTGTTTGAAGCTTCCCAATGCGTGACAGAAGCCTTCAAACTAGCCACATATTCGTTTGATAACATGGACAACTATTCAATGCTGAACCAGAACGCAGGAATTTACCAGTTTGTTTATCCCGCTGAAAGGAAAGAAGACTGCGTCGTCTGTGGAAAGAAAAGGAGGGTTATTGAAGTGGGAAAGGTAAAATTCAGGCATTATTCAATAAAATATTATTAATTCGCTCAGGAAAAAACTCTTGGTGATCTCATTGCGAAGCTCAAAGATGAAAACGAATTATCTGGCCCTGCTCTAGTAAAATTATCAGCATCTCGAAAGACTTAACCTTATTCAGACAGCGAACATAGAAAACAGCGAAAAGGTTCTCTTCATGGACAATATCCAAGGAACACATGAGAATCTATCGAGGACCCTTGAGGAGCTTTCTCTCGGAAATCAGGAGATTCAAGTTACAGGTAGATCAAATTCTATCATCTGAATCAAGAGAGCTCATTTAGATAAAGCGTATGCCGCTCCTGTTACGATTCAGCTTCGATTCACTGGAGAATCGTAGAAAAAATATATCATCATATTTATTCATATGAGCCTTTTTCATGTAGTTATCGTATCTACTGCCACACACAACTAATGTAAAATGTACATACTCTTTGTAAGTATATTCTATGTCATAAAATTTGAAAAGGTTAGAATGGAGGACTCTGGGGAAGAAACAGCAACCGCATCTCATCTATTCGGCCGCCTGTCAAGCAAGGAAGACGATCCGTTCGGCGAAATAGCAGCCAATAACGAGTCGACAGATACCACTCCGAACCTAGAGAATATCCAAGAAATGGACGACAAAGAACTGATAGCGCAAATGGACGCTATTGAAATTTCAACAAGCGAAACTCTAGCGAAGTCAACTTCAGTTTCAATATCAGATGAGTTCAAAGAAAAGGTTAAATCGATCTGGCCGGCGCCGAAAAAGTTTCTGAGAATATTCAAAAACAGAAAAGATGGAAAGCCTCTCATCAGCTCCGATTATTCGTTCATTTCCCAGCCAAGGTAGATTTTCAATTTTCGAGCTTTCTTCGTTGATTCCAAAAATTCTTAGACTTTCTACATTTGTCGCCAATCCTTACGTTCGATACGATATGGACCCGATGGACCATCTTGCTCTATTGCTCAAGCGCGAAGATTACGTAGAAGTCATCAACACGACCTCGATGATCATCAACTCTATTCCCAAAGATGAAGATCCGCTTTACTTCGCACATTTCTTCGATCTCTGGTTCTTCAGACTTCAAGCCGCTCTCCGCCTAGTCGAGAACAAGGACGAAACTTATCTGAAATTAGCGGAAATGGAAGCAGCGGCATTCGACGATTCTCAGTATTCGAATTTATACAAACAATTCTTTCCTTCAAAATTCGAAGGCCAAACGGGGAGCATTCTGCCTTTCCGGTTGAGATTGCTGTCCCTACAAATTATTGCCAAAGTAGCAGCTTCCACGGGAAACGGAAAAGAAATTAATACGGCCATTTCAAAGCTCTTTGCTCTGATGGAAACGACGAAAGAGGTTCTAAACGAGAGCCATGATTTTGTAGAAACGGAGGAAGAAAAATCCTATTTTCTTAAAATTTGGGAAAGAAGAAAGATCGCAGCGGAAAATGCCGTTTCTTCCGCCTTCGTCCAGGCGAATAATCACACAGCGGCACTCGTCTTTCTTGACAAGCTCGGCAGGGAAAATTGTCCTGCTCATCTTCGCGAAGGTACTTGCCAAGAATGGATAAGAGAAATTCAATACAATTTCAGTTGCGAAGATCCAAATCCACGCAAATATGGTCGAAGAAGCCGAGCTTACTTACTCGAAGATTTCTGCCCTGGCCGACTCAGTTCAGAAAGAACGATCGCTTGCAAAATGCAGGCTCATGATCCACACTTTCAAGCAGAATTGGACACAGGCGGAAAACGGTAAGCAATCATTCATGATCTTCTCATTGATTTTTTATCAGAAGCGAATGCCCTGATCGCGACGGAAAATGACTGGGTCTCACGGAACAACCTCGGCGTCATTCTCTTTCAGCAAGAGCGGCTCTCCGAATCAAGTGCAATCTACAACACCGAATTAACTACTCATCTATCCAAAGTAGGAGTCATCGCTCCATCCGCTATTTTTCCTGTTCAAAGAAACTTATTTACCCTGAATGAAATGTACAAAAAATAAACTTAACTGTTATTCAAAATCATTCGCTTCTAGAGCATTTTGTTTTCCTAAAAATGCCCTAGGAGGCTGTGGTTATAAAAATAGAAAACTTACGGCAACTACTATTTTCAGGAGTTTGAAAAATTTGGAATAGAATTTTTGTAGTCATTTTTTCATTTTAATTTCAAAAGTGGAGATTTTTTTTTCTGGAACTGTTTCTCAAAAAATTTCATCGATTCCATTTGGACCAAAAATAACACCTTGTTCAAACCCATTTTCAAGGGTGTTAAGGGCCTCCCGGCCCCCTAAAACCCCGGTAAAAACCTGGCTCGGGGCCTAAGCTTTATTTTGCCCCAGTCAGATACCCTTAATTATTACTCTAACACCCTTAAAAATCGGTCTGAACAAGGTGTTATTTTTGGTCCAAATGGAATCAATGAAATTTTTTGAGAAACAGTTCCAGAAAAAAAAATCTCCACTTTTGAAATTAAAATGAAAAATGACTACAAAAAATTTACTCCAAATTTTTCGAACTCCTGAAAATAGGAGCAGCCAAAACTTACTGATCTTATCGAAGATCAGCAAGTTGTTTTATTAAATAAATATTAAGTACAAAAATAAAATAAATAAGTGGAGAACAGAATAAAAATTCCAGCGCTGATTTTGATGGTAGAACAATCTATCGGCGAAGCTTGGAAGGATCACTAAAGTTTAATTGTTAGTTAACTGTTTCAAGGATTTTGTCATTACCAGACGGCCCACTTGGGCTTTGGAGTGTCCGAAAGTCGTCGAATTTCGGCAGTCTTCTTCGTCACTTCGACTCGACGTTTGACGCTGGCAACCCACTTCTTGTCAACCTTCCATCCTTTTGGGATCTGCTCGATCTAAAATACGTTGCAGTTTAAACTGAAATCCAGTAGAAATGTGTAAAGAAATGTATGTACAGGATTAATAATCCTGGATTATAAAATTTTTCCTAAATACTAATTTTCTGTTCTAATAAATCGCTTCTAAGTAAAGTGGACGATCAAGAGGTCCAAAAGTGACTTCTATCTTGTCAAAAATTGAACTGACCTGTTTGTCGGCGCTCCAGTCCCAGAAAAAGGCGACGTTCTGCTTGGCGGGCATTTTTATCTGCGTGTTATTCTTGAGTTGAACTTTTCAAGACTGACCGTTTTATGCTTTTTGTCGAAACAACAACAGCTGTTCTAGAGATTGGTCGTTTTTTCAAAAAATGTTAACTTTACTGAAATCAACGAAGACACCATTTTGTTCATCTTGAGAAATGCCCACCTGCCTTTCTTTCTTCTCTACATTTTTAACGTAGACTTTTAAAAATGAAAGTATTCAAAAGTTTAACCCTTTTCTTCGTCGCCTCGGGTTCTGCAGTTTCTCGAGAAGAAACTCGATCATGGTCCTGTATGTTTGACTGTGTCGGTGCACTTTTCCGGGGAGATGTTTACTGTTCGTATACCTGGGAGTTTGAGAGCGAAGACTACTACAGATGCTTGGAGCCCTACAAAGAGGAGTTTGATAGCTGCATTCAAGGTTTGGTCTTGTTTTCTTCAAGTTCTTATCATCTTCTATAGTTGACGGCTGCCTGACGCTCGGTCCATGCTGGGAAAAATGCGTCCCTCCGGCTCTTGAAGGCTCGTCTGACTGTGAAGATGGTTACGAAAATGGAGATCTTAACGAACGCGAGTTCCTTAGATGCCTAGTCGATTTATCGGTAGAATTTTCCTACATGTTCAAATTTTTAAAATTCTTCTTAGATGGATGCAGCAAAATGCTTGAGCGATTGTGACCCTTCAAATCCTTAATTTGCCCTGCATTTTCATCATGTGAAATGTTGAATGATATCAATAAAGACCAAACTTCAAGACTTTTACGTTAAAATCTTCAAAGCGTTTTTGGTTCACTTGGAATATCTTTATTTTACTTTGAGTCGAACATAAATGATTTGGGAAGAGCTGCTACAGAAGAAGAAATATCTGAGATAAGAATAAAACTAAAAAGAAATAAAATAAAACTGAAAATAAAAAGGTAGAAGCACAATGGTTAGGTTTTTTCGTAAACGAGTCAGGAGGAAAACGAGTTATTCGATTTTGAATATCAGTGGAATTGACGGATTAGAAATTGATTTTTTTGGAAACTAAAAGAGATTTGTTCCATCGAAATGAATGTTATAATTAAAAGCCAGATTTCGGTGATTGCCATCTTGCAGAAAACGCGTTTTAACTTCAAAACTTGCAATAACAAAACACGAATTTCAATTGTTTATGCTGTATTTTGTGGTATCAACTTTGAGGCTTTTTTAATTCCAATAAGTATTAGAAATTGGTTCACAATGCTGTTTTTGAGAAGACTAAATGTGTTTGTGTCGCAGTAACAATTTGTAGTAACATTTCGGCTCAAATATAACTAGTACAGTTTGAAGTACAGTAAAGAGTTCAGAAGACGAGGAGTGAAGCACGACTGGTTTGTTTGAGAAGTTGAACTGGAGATAGTGCAATAAACCATTAATAGAACATACATTTACATTTTTTGTAACTTTGCGCATTATGTACAGGTGGATGTTAACTTAGGTTTGCTCCGTGATTGGTTCTCTCCAATTCCTGGAGCTCGAGCTGTCCGCGGAGGAAGAGGAGGCGGAAGAAGAGCCGCTTTCGTTGGTTTTGGCGTTCTTCTTGCACCAATTCGGTAGTGCGTCGTGGATCTGACTTAGCCTGTCCACCTCGCTCTGCAGCGTTTTCTCCAGCGCCTTGTTCTTGCTCAAGTGCTGGAGGCTGCCCTGAAGATCTCGCTCCATCTGCTCTACCTTCTCTATCGCACCCGCTTTTTGGTTCTCAAATCTGTCTTTCAACAATTGATAAGCTTCCTGAGTCTTTGCAATATCGTCGCGCGTCTTTGACTCTCCAAATGTCTTGCTGATCTGGTCGACTATGCCCAAAAGCTCCCGATCCTTGATTTCAGCCAGAAGGGCATCAATGCTGTCCAAATTGAGAGCAAGCGTGTCGACTTGTTCGCGAGCGTTGGACGCCATCGATGCAATTCGCTTCGATTCAGCGAGTTTTTCGTCGACCTGGAAAAAACATAAGAGAAGATTCACGTTTTGAACTTTTTACCTCGTTGCTCTTGTCCATGAATTTTCTTTCGAAACTGGATCCATCTCTTTCGTTCAGGTTTTCCGTATCGATCAAGATGCTGTCTTGAAGTCGGGTCGTCTCGGAGACGACAGTATTCGCCATTTTCAAATTATCATCGGCAGTTTTGAGCGTATCAGCGGCATCTTCGAATGCATTTTCAGCTTGAGTCGCCATGTCAGCAACGTTGGTCTTGTAGCTTTCGATTCTGTCAGTGAGAGCGTCTGCTTTTCGATCAAGGCTTTCGACAGTGATTCCATCGAGATCGACATCGCCCGAAATGTCGTCGCCGTTGGTCTAGGGGAACGTTAAAAAAGACGACTCTGTGAAGAACTTACGTCAGCGAAATAATTCTTGATAACATCGACCAAGTGCTGCGACTTTTTGAAGAGTTTGTCGATGTTACTTCTGTCGCCCTTTGCTTTTTGCTGAGCCGCGTGGACTGATGCAAGAAGTTTGTCGGCCTTGTTCAAGTAAAATCGACCAGCTTCGTATTTCTCATTTGCAACGGTTGCTTCATCTTCGTATCTGTCCCTCGACTCCTGCAGTCTATCCTTGAGTCGATCAAGTCGTTTGCTCAAGTCCTAAAAACTGGCTAGCTTAAATTCCATATAAATTTTCTTACTTCAGCTTGAAGCTCAATTTCGTTTGCCATCTTTTTGATCTTTTGGTCATCGATTTCCGGGATACTCTCTGCAGTTGGAATGTTCAAAGCCATCACTTTATTTTTTGCTTCAGTTGCCTGCTTTTTAGCCAGTTTAGCGCTGTCTCGGAGAGCTGTGATTCGTTGCTGTGTGAGTTTAAGATCGTCGGTGACAAACGTATACAGTGAGCCCTTCATGTCGTTCAGCAGGTCTAACGAGCCTTCTATCTGTTGTCTAGCGCGCTGAGATGTTTCCATGGCTGCTTTTGCGGCGAATTGGACCTTCTCACTTTCTGTTCGGTGCTTGTCAAGAGCGCCCATCGCTTGAGAATAGAGCGATCGTAGTTCTTCGTGGCGAACATATTGACCTATCCAAGTCAGTAATGTTTAGAATAAAGAAATTGATTTTACCTCGAGAAAGATTTTCAGCGTCACTGAGCTGGTCATGAGCATCTCGCAAAGCACGCTCGATTCCGGAGAAAATAGACTCAATCACACTGATAGTTCCTTCAGTAGCTCGCTGTTGATTCTTCGAGTGGGAGATAGATCGTTCACATGTTTCCATCTGTGATTTAAACTGGTGAAGCTGGAGCATGACGCTGGAGAATGTCTGATTAGTATCGGACAAATCCTTCATGAAGGCTTCAAACACATCCAGAACTTCGTAAACATCTTCATCAAAGTTTCGAGAGGCAGAAAGAAGTCCATTCACAGCATCTTAGAAATATTTAAAAACTAATGTTGAAAACTGAAATCTTACGTTCGAACTCTTTATCATTGAGGAATCGGTGAGGATTGTTGACGACTTCTCCGGCAAGACGATCAAGCTGTCCAAGTTTAGTTCGATGACGATTCACGTGATTTTGGACGAGATCATAACAAGCCGGGCATTTCGTGCATTCATAATCGGTGCTGTCGTAGAAGTAGTTCTCCTCGCACTGATCACATCGCATTCCCATGACACCGTCTCGGCACTCACAGTGACCGGTGTGAATGTTACACTGGGATGACAATGATCCGTGTTCGTTACAGTCACATGGGCTGCAGCCTTCGGGAGAGTGTCCCCAGTGGTCAGGTAGACATTGATCACATCGAGTACCGGTGACTCCTGGTTTGCACTCGCACTGGCCAGAATAGACATCGCATTCTCCAGAAACAGACCCTAAAGTAAAATTAGTTAATTTGTCGTTTCAAATAAGAATTTCTTACCAATTGGATCGCAGCTGCAAAGCTGACAGCCCACACCAGGCACCAGGTTGAAATACTGAGGCAAGCATTCATCACACTTATCGCCGCCAACTCCAGGAAGACAGTGGCACTTTCCAGTAGCCTTATTACAAGTTGAAGATCGTGATCCATTAGCATTGCACTCGCAGGCAGTGCAACCCTTTCCATGTGCTTGCTCTGTCACTTGAGCAGCTGGATTACCATAGAAGCCATCTTTGCACTGCTCACAATGATCGCCCTCAGTATTATGGATACATTTAAGGCACTTTCCAGTGAAGGAATCGCAATTTCCGGGCTCGAGGAGGTTAATGTTACCATTGCATTGGCAATCCTGGCAGACTCGGTGCGAGCCATAAAGTCCAAGGGGGTCGCCGTAAAAGTTTTCTTGGCATCGCTCACAGCGGGGTCCTTGAGATCCAGGAGGACATCGGTTGCAAATAACAGCGAGACCATCAGTAACACCCTGGGGAACAGTTGAAGTAGCGGAACACTCGCTTCCAGCTGGACAGGGGCAGGCTTTACAATCATTCTTGGTTCCATCATACGGATTTCCATAGAATCCGGGGCAACACACATTACAGAAATCTCCGCAAGTGTTATGTTCGCATTTGCATTTACCAGAAACGATGTCACAAGGCTGTGCCGCATGATTGTTGCATTGGCAGGGCTTGCATTCTTGGTAAGGGTTGTTGGTGTTTGATTGGAAGGTGAAATATGGACTGCAAGCATCAGCAGTCGGAGTTCGCTTTGGTTCGTGGCAGACCTCGACCCAGTTGGCTTCATTAGCGGGAGTAATGGGGCCGTATCCTTCTCGAGCAGTTTCAAGTTCAACCTTGTCGAGCAAACCTTCACCAGGGAAGCTCAATTCGATAGAAGTTAAATTATTGAGCACGGAGACAAAGGGCACGGGCTCAAGTGCTGGTTCAAAGACACTTTCGTGAAGTCGCACGTGATACTCATCATTTTCCGTCTTCTGAAGTGTGCACGAGAGTTCCGTTGGAGCACCTGAGATTCCCACACCGACGAGGCTGAGACGCGCTGGAGCAATAAAATCCCCATTTTGGTCGGGAGATTTGACCTTGAGCTGGAACTTCAAATGCTGATTGTAGGAGTGTCGCTGGTTGGTCAAGTACTTTTGTGGAAAGCTGAAGCTTTCTGTCGATTTAACACAGCCGAGAACATTATCGTATTGGACTGCGAAAGGATCCATCTCAACCCAGGTTTCGCCGTCATGGTCGAAGTTAGAAGAGACGGTTGCCTTGACGTAGTTTTTGGCAGGAGAACAGCTGTTTGAATGTCCAAAGCAGAAACAAGCCGTGCATCCTGATGGATTGTTCTTGTCGGGGAAGTTGTTGCCCAAACTAGAGGCCAAGCCCATAAAGCCATTTTTGCATTCTTTGCATTGTCTTCCATGCACGTTTTCTTTGCATAAACAATCGCCGGTCACTGCGTCGCATGATGGCCTATTTTTCGGTTAAATATTGAAAGAAAGAAGAGAATTACCTATTGTTGAGAGAACCCTCGATGTGACAATTGCACGGTGTGCATCCGCCACGAGCGAGATTGTAAAAATTGTCCTTGCATCGGTCACACTTATCGCCATCAACGCCATAGTGGCAGTAGCACTTGCCAGTATCATCGCATTGTTCGGACTGCGATCCATCAGCGTTACATCCGCAGGGAACGCACCTGCCATACTCATTCTTGAAAAAGCCCTTCTTGCAAGTTTCACATTTTGGTCCGTCAGAATTGTCCTGGCAGTCGATACAGCGGCCATGCCCAAGTTGATCGTCGTAAACACATGAGTCTGCGAGACCGTTGCAGTCGCATTTTTCACATTCCTCAGCGTGGAAAGACGTTGCACGAGTCCAAGGCTTGTTGTTGTAAAGAGGAAGGCACATTTCGCAATCAGGACCCGCAGTGTTGTGTTGGCAGTCACAAATTGGCTTGCCTTCGGCATCACGAAGAGCTTTCTTGGCGTGGCCATTGCATTTCATACGTCCACCGACAGCAAGATCCGAGATGGCGTAGTAATACGACTGGAGAACCTTCGTTCCGCGGAAAATTTCATCACCGAAGGTGTTGAGTCGAACAAGTGTGATTCTGATGTTTGTAGCAGTGACCCATTCTTGTAGAACTGGAGAACGTTCGAAGTTCGTCTTGGATGGTCGACCTTCAAGGGAGGAGAAAATCACGTCGCCACCAGAGATCGGAGTAATCTTGGACATCTTACTCTCGCAGATAGCTTCGCGTTCGTTTTCTGGACGGACGTAGCCACCAGCAGCGAGATTGAAAGTTTCAACACAAGTTTTACTGTAGTACTGGAACTTCGTCCACGGGCATGTTTCGCAAGTTCTCTTCTCGATAATCATCGATTCAGGTCGAGGAGAGTGGAAACGAAGTCGAATGTAAGTGATTTCATAAGCCTTGTCGAGATCAAGAATTAGTGTGACATTGTTCGGCGCGTTGATACGAGACTGGAAGAGTGTCTCAGACTGCCACCAGGTTGTCTCGGGCTCATTGTCGGTGAGGAATCGAGTGTTGTGGCCGTTTCGGGGGGAGCGATCGTCACAAGTAAATCGAAGATGGCGAGAAGACGAGTGTGAGCGAAGAGTCGTCGTTGTTTGTCGATAAAAGGTCTCGGGCCCGTTCAAACCGCAAGTATTTGATGCAACAACCTAGAAAGATTACTTTTACACACCTGGTCGTCTGTTTATAATTAAATATTGGAGGCAAATAGAAAATTCAATTGTTAAAAAACGATCAATGGGGAAATTCGTCTTCTATTTGAAAGGGAATAATTTACAAAGATGAATGGGGACAAATTTGAGGATGCTCGTAAAATCATAAGATCGATGCGTGCCGCTTCTTATTTTATTATTAAGGGGAAAGATGGAATTCAAATTTACGAAATGAATAAGAAAATATTCAAACTTACAGGTTTTCCATAAGCAATATTGTGGAAATCTGGCGAACATCTATTCGCAGATCCATCATCATTGTAGCAACCTTCTGAGTTTTTGAGTGTGTACCCTCCATTTTGAGGCAGCTCAGCGCTAGTTCTGGCTATCAGCCCAAGTAGCAAGCTAGCAATCTTCATTTTTCTATTTTCTTATTTTTTCGATTTCGATCTCTGTTTCTGAAGTAGAATTTCTGGTTAGCTCTCTTTTTTTAGGAAAATAGATAGTTTTAGAAGTGTAGAAAAATAGAAGTAAAAAATCTCTCTGCTCGCAGCGGCGAAAAAAGTGATGATTGACAAAAGATGGTCGGAATAAAACGATGGCGAGTGTCTTTTGTACTGGAGAGGCTTCACTTGCTTTGAATGGTCACGTGAGTGTACTCGTCCCAGTTTACGTCGAGCAACTGCGAGGTACAATCGCGCACAACTGACAGGAAAACGGCGGGCAGGGCATCGGCCAACCTCTGGCGCCGCAGCTCCAGCTGTTCGCACTCGCCTGGCAGGGCGCTAAGAAAGCGGGCACATAAAAAATGCCACCTTCCGGTGAAAGTGTGAACTCTGCATGCAGCTTCTTTTGAAATCTCTTTTCGAAAAAATAGGTCAAGTGGGGGTAGAAAATTAGAAGATCTATTTTAATTTCTCGGAGTTGTTTGAAATTGAGCGAACGCGCAAATTGAGATAGAACATGCCCTGCGGGTCGCGGATAATCGCTGTTAGGAATCTCAAGAATTCTAAGTGCGTCTACTTATATATAAAAACGGGGTATTTGTAGGTGCAACAAGGCTAATTGGTGATTAGAGCAGGTGTGAACCAGGGTTCCAATTTTGGCCGAAAAAATTTTGGAGTGGAGTGGAGAGATGAGTGGATGCCCAAAAAAAATGGTTGAGCGAGTGGAGTGGGTGAGCGGAGTGGATTTTGAGCGGATTTTTAGGGAAGTTTGAGCGATTAAAAAAAAATTTTTTGCATTTCATGCACCGTACAATACACTCAAAAAAGGGTCGAGAGGCCGGGTTTTTTTTTAAACGATTTCATTCTCATATTTTTAGTCAATTTACAATTATATTCTCGGAAGCATTGACTAATGGAAGATATATTCTTAGCAACCTTGAAGTTCAGGAGGTACTGAGGAACAAACAGGGTCGTTTTATTCTTAAATCCATTATAATTGGTCGTTGGGGGGAGGGTTTAATTATTAAAAAGGTTGAAAGAGAGCAGAGGAACAAAAAAGGTTCGACCCCCACGAGCAGACAGAAACCGAAGTCATCTTTGCACGCCGTGAGCAAGCTTTTCCTTTTCTGAAAAAGGGGTTTTAAGAAAGAGGGGGGTGAAAGGAAGAGAAAGAGGGGGCGTAAAGAAGAGAGGTTGAAAAAGGTCGAGCCCCCACGAGCAGACAGAAACCGAAGTCTTCTTTGCACGCCGTGAGCAAGCCTTTCATTTTTCGAGATAAAAAGGGTTTTAGAGAGGGTCTGATCATCAAACTTTTATGAAGAAGTCGGTCCTAAATTAAAGGTTGATCCTGATATTATATCATTGATTTATTCTCTTGATTATCCCCTGAGAGAATTTGATTCTTCATTTAAAAATAGACAAAACTCGGTCTCCAATCAGAATACGAGAAAAGGGGCGCTAAAGACAAAAATCCACTCCATCCGCTCAAAATCCACTCAAAATCCACTCCAAAGTCGATTTTACAGGTTGGAGTGGAGTGGAGCGAATGAGTGGACACTAAAAATATAGGCTGAGCGAGTGGAGTGGAGTGGATCCACTCCGCTCACGCTCCACTCCGCTCAAAATCCACTCCATCGCTCAGCAAAATTGGAACCCTGGTGTGAACAACCGGGCTAATGTTATACAGTGGTCCTCCTTGATTTCAGTGTCAAAATTTAGTGTGCCCTTCCTAAACTTCTTATTATCGTTTTCTTCTAGCTTCAAATCTCTAATTTCATGTCGGTAAGTGGGTAAAATTGACTGGCAGCTATTGATGGAAGTGAAGAGGGTGGTAGCTTTTTGGATTTCCGCCTCGGTTTTTGTCGATCCGTTGATTTTCTTTATGCTCGGTGACTAAGAATATCATATTTTACCGACTCACCAAAAATGTTTGATTCTAGCTCTTTACTAACAGATAATTCTTTCACCTTTTGGATCACGTAAAGTCGCCAAAATTTGAGTTTTGTGACTGGATTACACTGGTCAACGTTGAGATGGGAAATGTTGACATCAACGAGCTTATCGAACAATACCATTTTTGAGAGGCCGCATTCACTGAAGAAAACTTTTGAAACTACTCAACCGGAGAACTCCCGCGCCTCTTTTCTTGAAATTCTGTCACGTAGTTTCCAAAATACACGACTGCTAGTAGATTTAGGGGAATTATTTATAATCGTCCGGTGTTTAGGGAAAATCAAAAATAACCGTCAAAATTAAGCGTGATTCAACTACAAATAATTATTTTCAAACACACACTGAAAAGTGAGCTAAAAATTATTTACCCGAACGTAATTGAATCCAAGCCGGGTATCTTCGATCTTAGCCTCGGTAACTTGTCTAAAAACGCGGCACCTGCAGCGTAGCGAAGATGAATCGAGAGAATCTGGCTTCCCAAGTTAGCCGACGCTTTTAATCGGGTCAAGCAATCATAGCTTCAAATATTCAATTTGCTCCTTGTTGACCTCTTTCCTAGGACTTTATCCGCGTGCTGTATTGATTCAGTTCCGAAGAAGCGTATTGTTTTGCTCTCCGGCCAGAATTCGATCAAATGAGAGTCGCCGATATCAAGGACGGTGACCTGACCCGAAAAGGGGCTCAAATCGGGACTGACCATTTCCGCCGCATTTTTACGATCTTCGCTTTTCCATAATCTTTTGACCGGGTCACCAACAAGCAGATCTTAGTTGAATAAAATCTCAAGCTGTGGTCACCCTACCTGACAACATTATCTATTGCGAGTTGTCTTCGTTGACTCCTCTTCTTAGCAAGCTCCTCATTTCTCTTCTTTTCTAATTCTTTCTTCAACAAACTAGAGGCCATTCTTCTCTCTTCGTCTGAAACCCTTTTGGTATCAAGCATTTTGAGTTTGACTCCTGATGCTAGAATTGTGTAGCGGTAGGATGATTCAAATGTCAGTGGATTTCCGTCTAAGGTTAGTTCTTTTAAACTTGTCGAGTCGCCTAAACACCAAATGTCTTCCCACTTTCGATTTTGTTGTAACTGAGGTACACTTGACAAGGGAGACACAGATGAAAATATTTCGATGACAATTTCTATCTCGCTTTCCTGAAGCCAAAAATGGCAGCTTCTCTAAATCTTGGACACTGACTACTTGATTACGGCTCACGTTCAGCTCGGCCAGACTCTCTTCAGAGAAAATGATTAGTTTCACGGTTGAGGAAAGCCCACCTACCGAGCTTTTGGAGGCCATGAACCAGTGAAATTTTATTCCCCGCCAAGTTGAGCACGCGCAAAGATGACTGTTGCGCCAGACCGGAGAGATCCGAGATATTGTTCGAGTGCATATCCAGTACGTCCAGTTTGGTTAAAGTATCGAGTCCGTGGATTCGGTCGATTTTGTTCTTTCCGAGCATCAGTACTCGTAGATTGATAAGGGGCTGTAAGTGAAAGAGATTGGAAATCTCATTGTCATAGAGATCCAAAAACACCAGGTTCCACAAATACTTCAGATTCGTCAGGTCGGTTATTCTATTCTGCTGCAAGTTGATAAGCTTGAGCGATTCTTCCTGTCGCAGATCCGGGACTTTCTCTAGTTGACGATTTTCAAGATCGATTCTTTCCAGCAGTTTCCGATCTTGATTGGATTCTCTGGCAGCTCTCTTTGAAGAGCCAGGACGGGAGGAAGTTCTTGATGGACGGGTTGAGCTCATTGTAGAGCCATCATCTCGCAAATCGTCCTGGTAGGCTGATCTTCTATCTCTAACAACGAAAGCGGCATCAACAAGTCCCGCCTGGCCCAGTCTCTGATTCTGATTGAGCTCATAACTCGCTCCGCCGCGACTCGATGGCTCATTGAATCTATGCTTGGGATCACTAAAACGATTCATCAAGACTTTTTGATTTCCGCCACGTGCGGATGAAAAAGATCCCGTTTCTAGTAAATCCTTCAAATGACTTGTCGCTCCTGCTGCGGCTCGGCTCTCGTCTTCAAAAAGTTCAAAAACGTACATGTCAAAGAATTTTATTATCTCATGTTTTGAGGCTAAATTTCGAGACGTTTACAACTTCCTGTAAGGCTCCTGGTACGAGCGATTTTGGTTGCGATCCCGTCCACGAGATCCATCCTGGGGCGAGTTCTGAAAGATTCTATTCATCCCTCTATTCTGCAGCGTTACACGATTCCCATAATTATTCGCAGCCGCCCTTTCTTCTTGTCTTATTTCGAAGCTGCCCTGGCGCCTAGCGCGTCTGATAGACTCCGGCAAATTCTGGGCTAGGAAATGTTCGTACGCTTTGGGGATGGTTTTTCTATTTTTACCCGGAAGTGCTTGTAAATTGAGATTTATATGAGCCGGAAAGACCGATTTGGATGAGCGGTTACGATCCATCGCTTCGTCCGATTTCGTGCGTTGGCTCAATCTGAAAAAATGAAGCTTTAGACATGTAGCTTGGTATTGTGTAAGAGTTTTGAAATATCCAAATTATTACTGGGCAAAATAAATGAAAAATATACGAGAGAAATAAAACTGGAATGTAAATCGAGCGGCACCTTACCTCAAAATCAACTTCCGGGCAATTTTTTCTGGGTTCAGCTTCGCATTCCCAGAATTCAGAATCGGAGGGTTCCCAAAGTTTTCACTGCTCATTTTTTGAAGAAAAAAGCGTGACGATAAAATTTTTGGTCTGGTGCCGCCCGACTGTGTTTGTTATCAATGATAAGAGGGAATAAATGAACTGTATTTACCAAACAGACTGTCACAGTACACCCTCGAGGGGGTGTCAATAAGTCTTTTCGCAGAATCTTCGTTTTCTTGAATTCTCTAACGCCACAAAAGAGAAACTTTGACAAGGGTCCGAAAATTAGATGAAAGAAAAGTGCAAATACTTCAATTCATTCGTGAAGTTTTATTTTTGTGAAAAAGTATTTTTGAACCCTTTGCAATACTCCTTGGGCCAAGTTTTACTTTTATTCCGCGACCGAGGGAGTCAGTAAACGCTAATTACGGATTAATAAAAAGTGTTAAATTAATAAAAGTCAACTTTTTAATAACCCTGTCAAGATCTGTCTCGATTTCCAAAGAATTCACCGCCACTGCCGTAAAGTAGCCGTCAGGGCGCATGCCAAAGATCGCACGTGAAGAATTAGAGGGGAAGATCTTCGTGCCCGGCGAAAAGAATTTGCTGAAATGCGCCAAATGGTAAAACATCGGAAGTCGGTAAAACTCGTCTTTCTCCACATCGACCAGTGTCGGTGCGTTCCGATGATTCTCTGCCCAATTCGGGCCGCCGGACATATCTAGCGCCAGATTCCAATCTACCCAGGCAGTAAAGCCGATTTTGAAGTTTTGAATGATGTCGAGGGAGTAGTCTTCTCTATTTCAAGGGTCTCAAAGGTGCCCAAAAATACGATATTTTCGAAAATTTCAAGACCCAAGCCCATGCTTCCACGAAAGTCCCAATTCTCTGCCTTTAACTCCTCTCGATGTACAAGCTTCTGACGCGATAAACTCATGATTGGGTAAATTTTTCTTCAAATTTTGTGACACCGACGCAGGAACAATTTTGTCCCAGTACCAGTGAAGCGCAATTCCAGTCGTTTCGTTGCGAACTACTTCGCTGGTCATGAGATAATCGATGTACTGCCTGAGGATTATTCTGTTGTCGTCAAACAGCCAAATCTTTGTTGAGCTGTTTCGGAATTCCGGAATAAGATCGAACTCGAGCCAATCTCGAAGGTCTTTGGGACTCCAGCCGAGCGCGTTCCACGCCGAATCGATGAAGAGGCCCATTGTTGGCTCATTTTGGCTCGTTACAGCAATTATCGACACATTTTGTTCTCTCATTTCATCAACGTATCTTCTGTAGTATTTCGCAAGAGTTTTGTGATAAATGTCTCCAGGAGATCCACGCAGCTTTCCGATGCCGTTGAACTTTCCGTTTGTTTTAAGCCAGACAGGAGGTGACCACATTGACGCAAAATAATCGATACGATGGGAAGTAAATTTCTTTGCGGCAGTAATCACGGGAATACGCCACTGCAAGTCGATTTCAGAAAGCTGAAAATTCTCGAGTTCAAAATCTGGGCCCTCGTCATTCAAAGTATACGGATATTCGCTGAAATCTGTACCACCGATGGGTAATCTGACGAGAGAGAATTCACTGCCATTTTTGCCAAACCACCCTCGAAGCATTTCGTTTTGAAGAGCAGGGCTCAAATTTGCATATTGCAGCAAAGTTGCATCTGTCAAAGCTCCTCCAAATCCCCTTACTGTTTGTTCTGGTGCCTCCCAGCTGACTTCTGTGTTGAATATGCTTTTCTCATTGAACTCAGCGTCAAAGTCAATCGTCTCGCTAATAAACCTCGACTCACGCCGGTTACTCCGCACTGCTAGAATTTTCCCATCAGGTGGGTTCTCTACTACCAAATCGTCACAATACTGACTGGAGCATCGACAAAGAGAAGTATCAGACGCAAGAAGGAAAACCGGATCACAATGGCGGGCGGAACTCTGAGCGATGAAAACGCACCCTGCCAGTCCGATTTTCATTCTATTAAATATTTTCTGTATTTTCTTGATATTTTCTTTTTTTATTAGCAGCGAATTGAAGAGTGCAAAGGCCACAATGGTAGTGAAGGGATATTTCAATTTTGGTAGTGATAGAGTGATTTTTTTTATTGAAAGAATTATTTTTTTTCTATTTTTTTGTGATTTGATTTCTTCCAATGGTGAAGCACCAGTTTGGTGAATTGTCGATGATGCAGATTTTAAACCTTGGGGTTGGTGACTCGACCAGGTAGAAACTTAGAGCTGCTGATGGATGCAGTTTCGACGTTTTCAGATTTGTGGCAATCACTCTCGAATACAGGCTCATCGAAGACGCTACTTCCTGCAACGAAGGATTCGATTCGGGAAGGTTGAATCTCGGAAGTTGCATTGTCCACCGGAATCGATGAATTGCTTATATGATTTGAGCGAGGATTGTTCATTGTGGAGAAAGATGAAGTGACATCTCGTGCTGTCCCTTGTAAATTACCTCCTGGAACAAATCGTGAATATCCAGGAGAAACCCCGCGACGGCCACGACCTCCTCCGCGCCCACGTCCAGCACGTCCTCTTCCTCCTCTATGACTGGCGTATTTAGTGTTAAAGAAGCGTTTTGATCCTTCCGACTCTTCTCTTTTGAATTCCAAGTCTTCATAATCAGGCCCGAGTTTTGTGACGTAAATTGTGGAGGTCTCTTTGGAGAAGTAAATCAGCCGTCCATCATCGAGAAGTTCCAAACCACAGGGGCTGCTGACGAAATTGTGCATGAGAAGGCCAAGGAAATCACCAGTCTTCGTGAAGACTAAAATACTGAGTTAATAAATAGGAAAAAACGCGGCTTCTTACTCTTTATTTGGTTGTTGGTTTCGTCTGCAACGAGGAAATTGCCGTGGGCATCAACCGTGATAGATCCTGGCCTGCCAAAAAGCTCATGTTTTTTCGATGGTTGGAGGTTTTCAGAGCCGATTTGCCGACGCAAGTTTCCTTCCAAATCTGTCAAATATAGTTGCCGTCGTCCAACGTCGGAGATATAAAGCTGATCTCCCCAAGAGGTCATGTAGCCAATTTTAACGTCGTCAACGATAGGAGTCTCTCCCGATTTTGACTTATCGAGCCATTTGAGTTCGAGCAACTTCGGTTTTCCGTACATTTCATCGTCTGCAACCCTCCACCGGATCAAATACCATTTCGCCTTGTAGTGGCCGTCCGTCGTTTCTAGCATCGCCACCGTGCACAGTCGAGCCTCTGGGCGATATGGATCGCCAAGACACATTGTGACGCCTCCCCACTAACACATTCAATTCAATAACCTTTACTTGAATCATGACCTTTTACCTTGCAGAAGCGAAGCCCCTTCTGCTTGATTTCCTTCGGGAGTTTCCAGTCTCGCATCTTTTTCATTTCCTTCGCCTCGAATTGTTTAATGTGGCTATTTTCCGGCTCTTCCTCATTGTGGCAGAGTAGAAAGACTTGAGTCACAGGCACGATTTTCTCTTGTTTGGCGTTTCTCAAGCCTTCATAAAACTGCTCGACTTTTGGACATGTGTACATGCACATGTTAATGCCCCATTTAGCGATAGAAGCAGAGGTCGAAACAACCCCCGTCGTTGTTCCGCTTAAAAATTGTTACAAGAGAGTTGAATCATTTCAGATTTCATACTTGTAAATTCCTCGACTTTCCAGTATCTCCTCAGCTCCATAGAAAGGACCTTGATCTTTGAGAACTTGCGGGAGGCTGAAACTCTGGACACGTCTGTTTCCTCGCTCGTAAACGTAGTAATAAGTTCCATCACCCTCTCGAGAGTCGACGATCGCATCCATCGGTTGGAGCATTGAGCCTCTGTCATATCCCTGGTTTCCTCTTGACTTGATGATATTTGCAATGACAGGGAAGTATTGCTTCCCTCCCATACTTGGTGTCCAACCATCAGAAATCACCTCTGAATCTGTCTTCATTTCTCTATTCACCCGAGGAGTTCCAAGTTTAACCAGATTCTCCAAATCAACCTTTTTTAACACTCCGTATGGGACTTTCTCGACGTTAATGTAGTCACAATAATCCTATGAAAAAAATATGAATAAACTTCAAATATTTGAAAGGGCAAAAACCTTGATCGAAGTGAGAGTCTCACGAGCAGGAGCTCTGTGTTTCCAGCTCGCTGGGATAAGATCGTCGTCAGTTGAATCGCCCTCAGAAGTTGAACCACCACTCACTTCGATTCCTTTCTCTTTTAATTTCTTCTTCTTTTTCCCCTTTTTCAAGTTTCTCACGGGACCAAGTTTTCTATTCAAGTAAATTCCGCTCGGTTCCACATCAGGAATAGCATCAAGCAGCTTCTTTACCCGGAACATCGATTCAGCCTTTCTGGCTTCTTGTGCAGAAGCTTGCTGCTTACCTCTTCTTGCCTTACTTATCCGGCTGAAACTAAATCGAGATTTGAAATGAACAATGAGCAATAAACATACTCAGTGACAGATGAAGGAGCGTACGAAATAGTTTCTGCTTCTTCATCTTCGCTCTCTTCCTTGATTTCAGATTTCGGCATTCTTAACTTCCGGCCACTTCTTGACGACACTAGCGCCGGAGACTTCCGTGAACGCTTGGATATTCTGCTAAAACTGAAAAAATGCTTTATTTAATAATTTTAGCTTCTAAAAGATCTAACCTGGAAAGAGTTGATCCCGCGAAGGAGATATCTTCCATGGTTTCAGCTTTCGTGGATCCTGTTGTCGACAAAGTCCGCGTCGCCTTCTCATTGTCGCTATTACCAGAAGAATCATCATTCTTCGATTGCTTTTTCTTACTTGAGGTACTCTTGTGAGAGCTTTCACGGCCTTCTAGCCGGACGCTATCAACGTAAGAGCACACGATCTCATCCTCCTCTTCTGAACTCGAAAAGTCGAGATCAGGGCAATCTTCTTTCACTGGGAATGAAAATCTGCACACTGCATCTTTCACGTCTCCGGGCGGATTTTTGATCAGATCGCTGAAAGTCTTCTCGATCTTCTTCAGTCGTTTCTGGGCCTGACTCTTAGCTGTGCCACCTTCGTCTTCCTCCAGCAGCTTGATTGTGGCGTCAACATGCTTATGGACCTGTTTCGCCTGAAATAAATAATCATAAGGTTTTATAAAAAAAAGAGTACCATCTTGAGCTTTGCCATAGCTTCATCGATGGCATTGTCGCTGATCTCGTCGAGCTTCTTGCGCGCTTCTTTCGGATCGAAGTTCTCGAATCGTTCGAATTTCTTTTTCAAACCACGAAGTTTCTTTTTCACTTCGTCACTTTCCTCCATTCTAAATAAGAATTTGGCTAAACTCGGCTGAAGAATATTTTCATTTATTATTTTTCTTTTCTCGTAAGTGTGAAGCATGTATCCGTGAGCTTTTGTCTGATAGAAGAGTTTTAAATCTCAAATGTCTACGCTAAAAACAAACCTATGCCATAAGTTAGAAAAGAGAAGAATGAGGAGATTGACGATAAATTGTTTTCAAGTCAAGATCACTCTCCGACCGACTCCGTTGGTGGCATGGCCTCGTCGATGGGCTCTTTAGCCACACAAGAATCCTGCCCTGCAATAGAATCAGTGATTTCTGATTCCTCTTTTTGAGATATAGAGTCCGACTTGGCGTCTATGTCAAGAATAGACGCCTTTAACGGCTCACTTTCAGAATTAGGCGGTAAAACCCCGTTATCGTCCACTCTAGGACATGGTTCAAGACCTTGGGATTCATTTTTAGTGTTCTGCTTATCAACAAGACTAGTTGTCTCGCCTAAAGCTGTCTGGCCGTCCTGGTTAGACCCTGGCTCAACAACCATACTCGATGGCTGTTCGAGAGTCTCTGGCTCCGGAAGATCCGGCGTTTCACAATCCATAGCAGCCGGCGGATCTGATGCTTTCGAGGGCTCAGATGGAGGGGCTTGATCCGAAGTCGGGATTGATGATGGTCGAGGTTCTTCGCCACTTGGACTCTTTCAAATATTTTGAGATATTTTATTCGAAATCAAATGTTTACCTGTTCGCGGGAGCGTTTTGCGACTGAGTGCGAGAATTCTTTCAATCGCTGCACTTCGTTTCTTTACTCTTCCGCTGCCCGGGCTTGACTTGTTGCTCGTGTCTAAAGATTTGACAGAACTTTCGTGGGACTCTGTTTCAGCTCGTTGATTGTTTCCAGCTGGAGAGGTGTTGTTTTGTTTTGGAGGAAGTTTATCTCTTTTAGGCGAGACCATGGAAATCGCAGCCGGCAACTGAAGTGGCGCAGGAGCAAGTGGTAGGAGAGAGGAGGGCGTGTTCTGTACAATTTGTGAAGAAGGTGATTGAAGTTGTGAAGAGTTTATCTTTTTGTTAGCACTGGTTGGGCTCGAGTTATTGGAGCCTGATTCTTCTAGTTTTCGTTTTTGCTCGCTCCGACGTTTGATAATTTTTGCCTTTTCGGCCGCGATCAAGTCTTTCTGACGCTTCAAAGCTTCTTGAACCATTTTTAATCTAAATTGAGCTTAAGAAAATATTCACAAAATTTAAATTCAACCTCTTTTGCTCATAAGTAGAATCTTTCGCCTTCATTTGCTCATATTTTTCGTTGTGATGATCACCCAAGAAATGCGCTGTCATTTCGGCCTCTGTACGGATGATTTTCTCGCAGAGTTTGCATTTGAACGCTTTCACGGGAATGAAGAATTCTGATCCTTGCGCGAAGGGCGGAGTTTTTCGGAGAGCTTCTTGCATTTCATCTCGTTCTTTGGAGAGTTTAACAATTGGTGGAAATAGGAAGATTACCTTTGATTTGTTTCTGGAGAACATCTAGTCGTTTTTCCCAAGGTTTCTCGCTTTGTGGAAGTTCTTTTGTATAAGCATCAGAGTGAAGATGCTTCAGCAACTCTCCAATCGAGCTGACCCATGTTTTCGTTACGGCACAGTAATGGCGATTCGGATCCCTAAAGGTCATCAAAGACGCTTTTATCGGCAAAGGAGCCCCCTTTGCCGGTTTGGGATTATTCTCTTTCTCCATCTGGCTGTTTTGTTTTTCAGTGGTTGTGTTTGTGTTGATAGGATCGTCAGGGTTGCCAACCTTTCTTGGTGTTGGCTTCGTCGCCGGCGTGGGCGTGTTTTCGATTGATATCTGCAGATAGGGCTCTTTCTGATTACGCTCTGCCGTGTGAATCTGCTCCGATTGTGTGTTCTGCGCCGCGTTATTCGATAAGTTAAGCTCCGCATCGACGATATCGGCCGCGTTATCGGAAATGTTCGGGATTTCGACGAGCATTTCCTCGCGTCCACCCTTCTCTCGCATTGTTTGTTTATACTTTTTGAACTCGGCGAAGCTCCCGAAACGTTGGCTCTCTGTCTGATCGACGGAGAATGTTCTTTTCGTTTCAGCACTTTTCATGGCGGCTTCGCGAAGTCTTCGGGAAAAAATTATCTAGAGATTTGAAAAGCAGCCGCTTACCGGTCTAATTCGTCGTCTTCGTCGGGCTCTTTTGAGTGATTCTCGGTGTATTCAGCTTCTTTGGCTTGAAAATACTGCTTGAACATTTCGTTTAGCTTCTGGTTCATTTCCAGGCGTTGTCTTTCCATCATTGTTTCAAGAACCTGAACGGGACTCTCTCACCAGCTCTATTTTTGTTTAAAAACCTGTGTCATGTATCCAGTCACTCTCTGGAACTCTTCAGGGATGCAGAGTTGATTCTGTCTCTGTCCAAATTGATTGGAATCAGTTGACATTGCCGGTACGTATTCATCCTCATTTTCGATTATTTCCGGTTCATAAGGCTCCTCGTAATCGACTACAACATCACCCTTTTGGTGATCCTCCCGTTTTCTCGAGTCCCGATCCCTAGAACGCGATCGGTCCCTGCCACCTCGTCTAGATTTACGAGAGGAAGAGGATTTCGGGTGGTTTAATTCATCGAGAGGATTTTCCACAAGTGTTTTTTCCTGATTAGACCTTTGAATAGAAAAATGAACAGGTTCCGAATTCGGATCATAGGGACGCGGCGGGGGTGGAATATCGACAATCCTGCCTGGCTGATCGACAGGGTGGGGGTGCCAACGCTCGTTCGAGTTGGGATCAGAGTAGCGCGGGCTCTCATTATTCCCGGGAAGAAACACCGGAGAGTCGGGAATAGGATTCGACTCCTTGTGCGGAGAAGTCTGATAGAAGACCCGAGGACTGACGGGTCGACGGGTATCCAAATCTTCACCGTGAGGATTTTGTTGAAGAATCGACTGGCGCTTTTCTAGCTCCATCTTTCTTGGCTTTTGAAAACATTCAGTTAAAAAATGAAATCTATGAAACCAAAAAGGCCTGAGAATGATGATCGTATCGTGGCGGTTGTTCTTGCTCGTAATCGTGCACTTGTGGGTATCGCTGGCCAGGCATGACTTCTCGCTGGACGTTACTTGAGAAGCCATATCTGTTAATATCAGCTTCGTGATGTTGAGACGACCAGTTTTGATTCGGCTCCCAGGGCGGTATTCTTTGATCTTCAAGATGATAATTCTCCTGAATATCATAGAAAAGTGACTTTTGAGAAAATTTCAATCAAAATCCTGAATTTAAAATGAGCTCTATTCAATAGCACATAATCATGCTCGACTAACATGTTGAGGACCAGGATTAGCCGGCCTACTTGGCCCCATTGCTTGATCTCTCCCTCTTCCCTGGTCGAATTGAGGCTCCCTCTGTTGCCAATTTTGCTGATTCGAGTTTCCATTATTTCTACTTCTTCCTCCTCTGTTGCTTCTCGAGTTGTTCCGATGGCCCCCTCTGTTCCTCATCACCGTGCTCTTCTTTCTAGAATTGTGTGCGACCATGGGTTAACTTTTTTGAATTTATTCCGAGTGCGCGCGCAGCCCCTGGCGTAGGCTCTTTTACGCGATTCTATTGGCCCTTACCTTCTTCGCCAGAAAAAGAAAGCTTTACTTCACGTGTAATTCTCTTTTTTCTCTTCTCTTAGAGCGTTTCAAGAAGAATCAGTTCGAGGGAAAGTTCCAGAGAAAATGGCTTTACCCGCCGATGCGCTAGAATTTAGCGTCAATCAGGAAATCAAGGGGAACAAGCACAGTGGCAAATTGCGGCTTACCAGTCAGTCGATTTTGTATAAGGACAGCGTCACTGGAAGAGTAAGTACACTTTCTTTCTTTTAACTTATCAATTGATCTCAAGAGTTTATGCTCAAAACTGTTTTTAGAGCGATCAGATTTCGTTTGATGACTTGGACGAAATCTCCTGGCGCCGGGTTGCTGACGGAAATCAACTAAAAATTGAGCTCCTCAGCGGAAAGATCAAGAAATACGATGGATTCAAGGATGAACACTTCAAAAAACTTGAAAAATATTTCAAGAACAACCCTGATAAAGAGATCAATCAGGAGGAATTGAGGTAAATTCAAGCTGAAATTGTGCTCTTTTAACTCTTTATTGTAGCATCAAGGGCTGGAACTGGGGCAAAGCAGAGGTGAACAAAGACGAGTTCGCCTTCATTTCTGATGATGGAAAAAGGGCGTTTGAGATTCCGCTTGGGAATGTCTCAAACTGCACAAGCAACAAGAACGAACTGAGTCTCACCTTCCACCAGAACGAAGACGCAAATGCCCTGACCATGATGGAATGTCGTTTCCACATGCCAATGGCAGACGAGAACACAGACCCAGCGGTAGAAACAGCGGCGCTGATCACTTCCAGAGCCGACGTTCTTGAAGCCAAGGGCAACGCTTACCTTACGCTGCCGTCGATTCAGTGCCTCACCCCTCGAGGCAGATACGATGTCAAGCTCTTCGAGAAGTTCCTCCATCTGCACGGTGCTACTCACGATTTCAAAATCACGTACACCTCCATTATCCGACTTTTCCTCTTGCCGCACAAGGACCAGCGACAAGTCTTCTTCGTCATCGCCATTGATCCGCCAATCAAACAGGGTCAAACTCGCTACCCGTTTATCATCTGCGTCTTTGACAAGGTAAAGATAGTCCTTATTGTTCTCAAATCTTAACGAAATCCCGTTCAGGAAAAGTACGAAACCATCAACTTTGACATTGACGAAGCTGAAGTCGAAGAAAAATTTGACGGAAAGCTGCAGAAGGAGATGCAGGGCCCTCACTTTGAGCTCGTCTCCCGCTTGATGAAGGCCGTTACTGGTCGAAAGATCACCGTTCCCGGCAACTTCAAGTCCTCCACTTCGCTTTCTTGCATGGCTTGCTCTTACAAAGCCCAGAGCGGAGTTCTTTTCCCTCTCGAACGCGGCTTCATGTACCTACACAAGCCGCCAATGCACATCCGCTTCGACGAAATCGACAACGTGAACTTTGCGCGAGAAAGCACCAAGCTCCGCAGCTTCGAGTTCCACGTCCAAACGAAGCAGGGACAAAAGCACGTCTTCGGCACTATCGATCGGGCGGAATACAACTGCTTCTTCGATTTTGTAAAAGAAAAGGGACTCAAGATCAGGAACATCAACAAGCACGAGGAGCAGCGTGTTGAGGACTTCTCTGACTCTTCTGGAGGTAAAACTGCTCTTATCTTCATCTATTCAATCCTCATTCAGACGAATATCCTGATCACTACGCCAACAAGCTGAAGGATGAAGTCCGAGGCATGGAAGACGATGACTCCGAATCAGACGATTCCGACTTCGATCCAGGTATTGCCACTTTTATTCGACTATTTCTAAAAGGTTCCCTCAGACAAAGCTGATCCAGAAGCGAAGGAAGGCGGCGATGAAGAGTACGACTCTGACGCTGCCGACCGATCCACCGACTCAGAAGATCGAAACTCATCGGTAATTAAAGCTGTTCTCTCGCTCAAAGAGTTACCAATTTTCAGGACGAGTCCGAGGATGAAGAAGAAAGAAAGCCCAAAAAGAAGGAAAAGGAAAGAAAGCAGCCAAAAGAGAAGAAGGCTCGAAAAGAAAAGGAGCCCAAGGAAGGAAAATCTCGCAAAAAGGTAAACATCACTCTTTTATGAAAATTTCTCACCTCTCAATTTTGCAGAAGAACAAAGATGGCCCCAAGCGAGCGATGTCTGCGTACTTTTTCTTCATCAACGAAGAAAGAGAAAAGATCAAGGCAGATAACCCAGGAATCAAGATCACCGAAGTATCCAAGATTGCTGGTCAGCGCTGGCGCGAGATTGAGTAAGTTAACGTACTGGCGATCTTAGTATAACTGAGTATTCTAGTGCCAACGACAAGGCGAAGTACGAGGAGAAAGCCTTGAAAGACAAGGAGCGGTACGAACGCGAGAAGCGCGAATTCATCGCTGCTGGTGGCGAAATGACCGTCTCCAAGTCCTCGCCAGCTAAAAAGGCGAAGAAATCGTCCGCCGCGCCGGCCAAGTCACCAGCAAAAACTTCAGCCAAGTCCGCTGAATTCGTCGCCTCGTCTTCGTCCGACTCCGATTCCGACTAAACTAGACCAATTCCATCTGCACTGCCCAGTTATTCACTCCCAGTCCCTTATCACTGCCCATTATTCCTCCAAACATATGTTTTTGTTCACCCAAGCTCATGCCTAACCCTTGCCCTAACTCAGACCGTCATTGAGGATACGAGATGTCGGAAGCTGAAGTTGCCCCAACCCCCGCCGCTGCCCCAGTCGCTGCCGCCGCTGGTTTCACCGTCGAGACCGCCGTCCAGGAAGTCCTCAAGCAGGGTAACTTCCAGAACGTCCTCTCCCGAGGTTTGAACGAGGCTGTCCGAGCCCTTGAGCGACGAGACGCCATCGTCTGGTAAGAAATCATATTCTTTCTCTCATCTTTACGCTTCCTCTAGCCTCTTGGCCGAGAACTGCGACGAAGGAAACTACGTCAAGCTCATCGAGGCTCTTGCCCGAGAACACTCCATCCCAATGCTCAAGATTGGTGACAACAAGACCCTCGGCGAGTGGGCTGGTCTCTGCAAGCGAGATCGGGAGGAGAACGCCCGAAAGGTAAGATTTCTTGTCAGGTGTTGGTTCTAACGATTTACAGGTTGTCGGATGCTCTTGCGTCGTCGTTCGATCCATCGAAGACTGCGAAGCATGGGACTTCCTCCAGGGACAGATCCGAACCCAGGCCTAATCAAATCGACTCAAACAAAAACTGTTCAAGTCTGCCACTAACGCTCCGATATGAATAAAATATTGTGATGCTGTAAATCTTGTTTTCATTTGCTCATTCATTATTTCAATTATCGATGCAGGATTATTTTAAGATTTCTTTATTGACAGGTTTCGAAAGCATTTTACCAGCAATCAGTTTGGCTCTCTTCGACAAAAGGTCGATCAACGGCATTGAGTTCAGTTGTATCGATCCACTCTTTTAGTCTAACGAGCTCATCCATGTCAGGCTCAGGAACTCGTGAAACAAAATGGATGCAGTAGTCGATGCTACCATTCTCATGTTCATCGCAATCGTACTCAATTGCCCAGTCTTCATCGAGGTAGATGACGTTCCAGCTGATTCCTGGAGGATCGTTCCATGGGAAGCTCTGGTAAAAGTTTCCATCAACCATTTCGTCGTTGGGATCGAGTCGACCGGTTATATTTGACCAGCGTCCTTCGATAGGGTCCTGCTTTCTTGATGTGTATGACACGCGCGCAGAAGAACCGATAGGCTTGAAATCGAATCCTGAGCAAACTGAGCCAAGCTGGAAAAGCCCGCCGCCGACAGTTTGATATCTAGCTTGCTCGTACCAGAAGCCGGACATGAGCTCCTGCGAGTAATTTTCTGCGGCAAGGGGATGTGAACATTGCAAAGCTAACGCTCCTGCGGTCAAAAAAAGTAAAGTTTTCATTTTGAATATTTCTGCTGAAGGAGCGAAGAGTTAAATAAGTTCAGTTAGGAAAACATTTTGTCTTTTTCGCACGGAGTAATGGTCGCGTAATCACGCTGAAATATTATGCAACTATTTATTCATCCGAGTTGAACAGATCGGGAGTCGAAGGCTGGGGTTATCGGTTTTGGAGCTTTTGAGTAGCGACGGAAGTTTGGATCCAGAGGAGTTTTTGCGAGAGGCTATTGATGGTTTTATTTATCAAAATCACTTTAGTTATCTAAGGTTATCATTTCCAACTTGGCAATCTTGGATTTAACCATTCCTTGAAAGACTCTTTGACAAGAGACTCCCGGACAAGCGACTTTTCAGAAGCGTGCTGAAAACATGAAACTTGACCAAAAGCAGCACAAAAGATCCGCGTCTTACCGTAATGTTCTTTGTCTCGTAAACTGCGCGGTGGTTCAGTGATGAGTTCATCCGTCGAGTGCGCTGATTATCGGGCCCTGCTTCTGGACGATTATCATAAGCACTGCAAAGAATTATTATTGACCTTAGGAACTAACGCAAATATTTGTGACAGTTATTAAGGCTATCGTTTGACACTTTTGACACTTTTGAGATTATTTTTCAACGTAAAGAAAATCAAACTGGGTGGTCAATTTTCTAATAATATTGTTATTATAACGTATAAAAATGACGTGATGAAGATTTAAATATTGATCGAGTATTGGTCTGATTACATCGAACCTGAAGGGATTCTCGGCGCTGTATTGTGGTCGGATCCGGTTTTTGAATCTTGACGGAGTTTTCGGTCGTGGCGATGGAAAAATCTCTTGCTTTGTTCCAGGTGCAATCTTGTGCCCAAACCAAGAGCCTGGCGGTTCTGGAAGAACTGGAGGCTTGCCGCGCCCTAAAAACTTAATTATTTCAATCGCTTCTCTTCAAAATTGAACAAAAACCAGTAGCTTTTTACCTTTCATATTATTGCATCTATCTCTCTCGGCTCCTAGCAACTCTGATGCTGAGTCAAAGTTTGCGACAGAACAAATTGGGAGCTTCAATTTGGACAAGTAATCCAATTTCGGAAACCATGCTGGAGCCATTTGCGCGCACAACAAAGACGCACTGCCATGCCTCCTTTGTGCGCCTTCTGAGCTTGTTTGTCAGAGCACTAGAAAAACAGTGAAGCTACAGGCTTTTCTTACTTTCAAGGAAGTTTTTTTATTACGTTTCATTTTTAAGTCGGTGCGCAGTATCTTTAATGCTCACAAATAAGCATTTTCGTGATCTCAAGACAAATTTTAACAAAAATACCCTCAATTTGCTGAAAAACTTTTCAAAAATGACTCCTTTGAGCCTCAAAGTTTGAGGAAATATTAAAGAATAAAAACAATTTTTTCATTCATTGTTCCGCGAGCGTCAGTAACCTTTGATGTAAGATATTGTTTCAAAATTATAATTGCAGTAATTAAATTCCCAACGCTTCCAGAAAATTTTCTTATTTTCAAAGCTGAGATAATGCACGTGTTTATATTTTTGACGAGTTTTTGCATGGCGAATCACGATGCGTTATGGGAAAAATATATTGTGGAAATAGAGAACACGAATTTTGCTGATTACGAAAATTTCGTTTCCGCTGAAGGCTTCACTTCTGAGGCATTTAGATATGGACCCATATTCACACGCTTTCTGATTCGTGGTGATCGAGATAAAATCGTCCAAAAAGACTTTGTTAAAACAATCGTTGATTATGAATCCTGTCATGTAAGTCAAAAAATTGATCGCTAAACGTAGGATTGCGGTTTTAGTATCCAGAATATCGGACAACTTCTCAGTCACAAAACTGCTTTTATGACAAAACAAATGAGAAAGAAATCAACCCCACCATTGTCTTATCTCCCCTTGTTACTTTATATAACGCAGATTCTGAGATCGCCATAACCCCGGCAAACGCATTTGACTTCAATGGACAAGCTATCGTAGCTCTCGACAACGTCTTCGGGATCACCTGTGAAAGTGCGCTCTCATCGAAATGGCGCCTATTTCAAGCTGACTTTCTGAAACTACGGAAATTGATAGAAATAATTACCGCAGATCCATCGTTGGGAATATTCAATTATCCATCTTACCGCTTCAAGATCGACTCATCTTTTACACATTGTCTCGAAAGCACTGGCGAGTTCTGCGAACATGCGTTTCCCAGAAAGCTTCTTTGCGAAGAGGTTGAGCCTTCCTTTGGCGCTGCTTGTGATCAAGAGAATGAAATAAATTTGTCATTTTCTGAAGATTCAGGACTAAGTTGAGAAAATTAAGACCATTGAGCTTGACTAAATTTCGATAACTTATAAAAGCGAATCTCACTTTACCACTCTTTGGCATCAACAATGACACGTGCTTCAATCAAACAGAAGAAATCCTTACAACAAAGAACTTTCAGCATCGTGCCTTCGGAGAACTAGAACCCTCGCGAAAAAATGTTGGGAACGGCATTAATATCAATTTGACGACAACTGATCTGCTTGGAGAGTGCGAATGGGCGTGTTTTGTAACAGAATCCTGTACTGGCTTTTCAGTATCAGCAATTTTCGAAATATGCGAGATCTTCTTTGAAGAGGATCTGCAAAGCACAATTTATGTCGGTTTCGAAGGTAAAAGAATCATCACTGGACCATATTTTGAATTCTCAAATCCTTGTTCGGGTTCGAAAGGCTCCGATGTAAATTATGACGACGATGACGATGGCGATGGAAGCGATCGGAATAACCAAACTTATGGCAATCATATTTCCGTGGACGAGGATGAGTTTTTCTTTGGCGACTTAAAAATACCAGAAAAGATATTTACTGATTTACTGATCCAAGAAAACAACGAGAAAGACGCGGCGATCATTTTTTTTAACGGAGAAAAATTTGATGCGGTCAACGACGACCTAAAATATCTTTGCATAAATGGCTTGAAACTTGAGTACATCAAAGATATCAATGGCATCTATGATTGTGACTGGTTCTTTGGAATCGGAGAAAATACAACTTTTACAGATGGCGATGAAGAGAAGGCATATTTCTTTCTTTCGACGGTGGTCGATTTTTTTGGCGAAGGTATTCTCGATTGTCTGGACTCAAAGAACTTTGTTTACGCCTGGAACGGAATAACAGGCGGCTATATTTGTGAAAATTACCATTTGAACTTCACCATCGAGTTAGAAAATCCATTTCTTTCCGAGCTCCATGTTATAACGCCCAAAAACGAATCAGCCGCGAATCTAACGAGCTTCATTAATGAGTTTGATACGATTTTTTACAAAAAAGACGACAATATTTTCGTGAATGTTGGCTGGCTCGATTTCGAAAGCGGAAAAGAGCGTTGTGATCAGAATGGAATGAGCCTCTTGAGCAAAATCAGTCAATTGGAAGACGTTATAGAACTTGTAACATCTAAAAATCTTGATGAAAATCGACGAATTTGGCTAAATCTGAAAAATGAGATTCTTGCTGACCCTATTTCTGGATTCAATTTGAATTCGAAGAACATTTTTGTCAACTACAATCAAAGCTTTTATTACCCAGAAGAGTCTGATTTCTCTAACTCCTGGTGCGTTGGCGCCTATTCGGACAATCAAGTCGATTTAGGTGTTGCTGATGGACTCAGATATTCCAGAACAGAATTTCTCTACAAACTCGATGATGCTCTGGTTCTTTCAGCGTCTTTGGGTGTCGATATTGTTACCGAATTAGAAGTTGACTTAGAAGATTTAAAGCTGTTTCTTGAGAAGAACCCTGATCGAGTTTATAAAGGCCAGGAATTTGAGGGATACAAATACTTCATCTTCAGCAAGTCAATTGAAGGCGGAAATTCTATTCAAACTGTGAGTACGAGTCTTCGACTCACTGATTTCGAGGGAATTGAAAACTTCTGCGGGGATTCTTTTGGATGTAGCCCGGATCCCGCTGACGAACAAAGAATGAAGGACGAAATTACAAATTCTACTCTCGAAGCTCTTCCTGGCAGAGACATCACCATCGATTTCAAAAGCTGGGCGCGTGGCTCTGTTGTTTGCGACTATGATATTGTCGAAACTGTTCCGCTTGCGCTAGTTACTGACACTTATGTCTCCCCGATGGATTCTTTTCTAGCGTCGATGTCGGTTTTTGACAAATTTGGAGTCGATAAAAACTTTACCGAAGGATTCACTCAGGCATCAGAAGTAATCGAGTGCAAGACGGGCTATTTTGCTTGCGACTTCGGAAATATTTTAAAACCCGGTGCACAAGTGAAGAAAAAGTCTGCTTGTTTACCTGATGTGCTCAAATGCGATGGAATCTTACAGTGTCCTACAGGTTTTGATGAAGACGGCTGCGCCAAAATAGAATTCCTAACTGATTCAATACCTCTCAAGCCCGAGGGAGAGTACGTTCTTTACGATGGTTATATTTGGCTAGCCTCTACCGATTTCAGCAACGCACATTATCCTGGAAGTTCTTTTCAATCATGGAATTTAAAAACAACTCCAGGGCTTGCTTTTCTTGCGTCATTTATCCACTTCAACACGGAATATGACCGTCATAGTGGATCTTGCGCTGATAAACTGGAATTCAAGCTTCTAAATGGAGAAGCTCTGTCTTTTGTTTACGAATTCTGCGGTGATATGGAGAGCGCATCTGTTCCATTTGTTCCTCCAAGATCTCTTCCGATTCTTTCGACTGAAGTAGAAATCGAATTCGAGTCTGATGCATTCACTGACTACGACGGTTTTCTCGTACGAATCGATATTGTTCCAGCGTCTCTTATTCAAGCGATGTTTCATATCAAAGGGTCAAACGGGGGAAAACGATTTGCGACAATCGACAGATTCCTGTTGAATGGGCGTGTGACGGTGAAATTGACTGTTCTTCTGGCGCTGACGAATCTGGTTGCTCGGTTGGCTCCCATCCCAAAAGACATCAGCACTGGTCAAACGATGGTCTGGAGAAACATTCCTTCCTTTATGGAGATTTTACCCCCATCGATTTGATTGAAAATGATCTTGAAGCGCTTGCTATATCAGAAAGAGCAGAAAAACTTGGACTTTCTAATGATACCTTCTCTTGTGGTAATTACACGATGCATGGCATCTTCGAATGCGACGGATTTGTTGACTGTTTACTTGCTGAGGATGAGCTCGCATGTACTGATACATTTCAAGAAGAGCTTGTTGACCTGGCTGAATCGAATTCGCTTCAAATGTTGGAGGGCGTCAGTCGATTGAAAGTGAGCTCACCTTTGACTTCAATATCGAGCGATGGTTTTCCAAATGAGAATCAGAAGAATTTTCGCTCTCTTCTATACTTATCTGGACCAGTAAATAGCATCTTCATCATCTACCCAATTCATTTCTATCTTCCGAGTGTAACTGGATGTCTCTCAAATCGTCTTGACATTCACGATGGTGGGTCTTTGACAGAAAACCTTATTTGGTCATTTTGTTCTTTGCCATCGAACATACCAGCCAAGATTACGACTAAGACAAATGAAATTGTTTTGAATCTCAAAATCGACTATGGTGACTCTGGAAAATTTCTATTTTTGATAAAAAATATCGAAGTCTCAGGCGCTTACAACGAAACAGAGCCAAGTTGTGAAAGTTGGCCTGTTCAATATTTAAGAGCTTATCCGAATTTGTTTATTAACTCGGACGATTCGACTTGTAAACCGTTTGCTGGAGATGATTATTGCTTCCAGAATGGAACGCTTGAATCCTGTTCCCAAGGTGTCTCGTTCGATTGCCCACCGACAACACATCAGTGCTCATCGGGAACACAGTGCGTTCCCTTCAGCAAGGTGTGTGATTTAATTCCAGATTGCCCAGCAAGAGATGATGAAGAATCCTGTCAATTTAACTCTGAAGCTTTTGAGATTCCAAATCTCGTGGACTCGGACGCTCGATTGAAGGCATTTACACCTAATGCTCAACAGAACGAGTTTATTCTGCTAGCCCTTTTTGATCTTTCAGCGAGCAATTCTACTGGAGAGCTGAATATTGACGGACAAAATATGAGCTTGAATAAAAACCTATTGTTTGTTAACGGAAATATTACATCTTTGGACATTGCTTCAGACGGTCATGAGCATATTCAGCTAATCAAAACTTACGAGAGCTATACCGTCCTCGATAATGTCTTTACAAACTCACTCACTGATCAGATCATGAACTACGAATCCGGGAAAACATATCTTTATAGCATTCAAAGAACACGATCATTTACTTTGTCCTTCAATCGCTACAATATTGAAGCTGTGAAATCATTCCGGGGAAATTCGGAATTTTGCGTTGACCAATTATTAGTTTTCGATGACGGAATACTCGTTGAAACCATCTGTGGCGAAGGCGAGGACTTTGAAATAGATATTTTGTCCGGCCAGGCGACAATTTTGCTTATTTCTGACAGGCCTGGCAAATATGATTTGAGGAACACGGATATGGATAGATTCATGTCTCTCGTTTTGAAAAACGAGCTCAATTGCTGTGCTGCGGACTGCGCAAGTAGAGTCACTTGTAGCTGTCCTGATGACACTGGGTTCTTTGTAGCGTCTGTTAGTGAAAATCAAGTGAAAAGAAGATCTCTCCAAAGCCAATTTGAAAGCGTTATTCTCAACATGGATTTTGTGAACTGCACACTTGGAGTTCCTTCTGAAGGCTGGACAAACTGGATGAGCGCTGTTACTCCAACAGGGATTCAACTCGCTGGCGTTTATGTTTCCGGCGGAGAAGAGGAGTCAACTTCTAACTTGCGGAATTATTATTCTTTTTGTCCATCCTCGAACATCATCAATGTTGAGTGCAGAGCGAAGAGTGGATCCCCTCTTCATAATTCCGTACAATGCTCAAAATCAGGTGTCTTCTGTCTCAACAGAAATCTAGCCGGAAATCTATGCGATGACCATGAGATTCGCTTCTTCTGCGTTTGCGATGTTCAAGCGACTTTTGAAAATACAACATCTTGTTCTGCAGGATGGGACACACCGCAAACTACCTCACTCGACCAATTAAGAACAGAGGATTTAGAATCAAGGCTAAAATTTCTTAGAGGGATCAATTGCATCAACCAAGCGGGAACTGATCTTAGCGACCTTGATCAAACTGGATTCAACCCGTCGTTTTCATGCAATCTGGCTGATGGATACAGATGTGCTCAAAAAGCTCCATGTCATCCATGCCCGCCTGTGCAAGTTAAACTCTGGAAAAGTTGCTCTGATGACGCAAATTTTACATATTTTGATGATCTGATCATATCGAATGAAACGTCAGTTGTCACTCAAGAAACATTTCTGGATCCAAAGCAATGCTACTCTTTCAGCGGCACTGATAGACTTCTTGGGAATGTTACAAAGGAAATTTGCGATGGAAATTGGTAAAAACATAGCTCAAAACAGATTTACTAAATGAATTTAAGCTGGGCAATCAGCTATTTTGACGACAAAAAGGGCCATGTTTGGGACGAGTTAGGATGTCAAAAGTCTGATTGTGTTCAACAATACAGTCAAAGTGACTGTTTCAGAGCAACTTCCGCCGGCAATGGTCAAATTTGCGTTCATTGCTGTACTACTGATTTATGCAATTACAATATCAGGATTGGTTTCATTTTAATTCGCAAAATCTGATTTTTTATTGTTGAAATTTCAAACTTGGAACCCAAAAAAGCTTCGATGATCCATTTTTGCGAAGAAATTCATCCTTGAAAACGAAATATCTGAGCTGCATTCTTGCTATCTTATATGCTTTGGTTTATAAATAAATATCTATAAAAATGAAAAAAATATTAAATGTAGATTTTTATTCGCGCCTCAGAAGAGAGAGAGAGAGTTCGAACAGCTAGAGTCTAGAATATGAATTCAGTCTTTGAACTTCGCAGTTTCTTGTCAGAGTAGGTCACAGATTGAGGTTAGACGGATTTATCTTCTTTGAGGTTAGGGGTTAGAGAAGTCTGTCGAGGATGAGAAGGGATCAGATGAAGAGAATGAAGACTAAAATAGAGTTCTTTTAGAATTCAAATCAACAATTTTACCGATGAAGAATCGTAGGCCATTCCGCATTTGTGCTCGCATTCCTGGAGGAAATCGAGCTCTTCCGCAGCCCAGTTTGGTCTGGTTCGGAGAGATTTGATCATCGTGCTATCTTCTTGCCAATCTTCGAGGTTGTGGAATTCGCGGTTTTCCCGAATCTTGACCACTTGAACCATGTCGAAAGTTTGCTTCAGTCGGTCGATTTCCGTCTAAATGGAACCTATATTTTCAAATAAAAAGTCACTTTACCTGTTTCTTGCGCCAAGCATCACGATGCTCGCCATCAGAAATCAAGACAAGAACATTGTATTGATTCTCGGAGAGCTGGGCGAGATTGTCGTCGTGGAAATCCATCATTGCGGTCGTAGCCTGAACCATCCCATGAGCATGTCTGTATAACGCTAACCTCACCTTGTATGTATTAGTTGTGGTGTTGAACTGTCGCCAACGAGCAAGTTCGTCTCGAAGCTCAGTTGAGGATCGCCTTTGAGGATCACATCCCATCGGCCACCATTTTTGTTGAACGATTTCGTGATTCGCGGCATACTTGAAGGATCATAGTTAACGAGCGCCAAGACTTTAATAAGCACCTGCATGACAGCGACGTTGGAAATTCCGGGGCGCGACTCAAGATCAAGCTCGTCAATCACCGCCGAAACCCAGTCTCGGACAGTTTTCCATTCTCCTCCATTTGGTCGGCCCGTAACGGAGTCTACAAAGAACATGATACGAAGATGCTTGTTTTTTATACCTGATCCATCAATAATAAAGGCCAGATTCAATGCCTTGCACGGAGAATCGTAAATTTCAGATGGGTTGCTTGGATTTGGCCCATCGACATCAGTTCTATCAAAATCGCTCCCCATTTCAGCGGGGTTGATCGGGTTAAACTCGCCGAAAACATTTGGGCAAAGTGCAGGCTCTGGCGAAGTTTCAAACTCTCGTTCTTCGAAAGGACAAGGATTTTCGCATCTGATGTCGTCACACTCCATGTCCATGATGAAAGAATCGATAGCATTGACAGCTTGTTCTACTGAAATTATTTTTTAACTCGTGATATTTTGTTTTTAATTACATTGAGTTCCATCCACAAAGTTAGAAAGTTTTTGATCCTTGATTCGGTTCAAAAAAACAGCGTCAGGGGCAGTAGGATCATGCGATTTGAAGCTTGGAGCATCCACTGATACAGGAATGACTTTTACTTCAAAGTCTTGCTTGATTCCATCAATTGTCTTCATGATTCCGACTCGCGAGTCCATTGAGTGCCCATTAGAGTGCAAGATGAGAACTTTTTCCGTCTACCAAATTATTAATTTTCAGGATAAAAAAAGTAAAAACCTTATTGGTGAAAATTCCAAGCCGATCACGGTCGGACTGAGACATCGATTCAAATTGAAAAGTCTTTCTTGCTTCATCGATACCAGTAGTTAACTTTGTGCCCATGCCCTTAAACTGTTCAAATGGCAAATTCTTAAGGTTTTCCTTGAAGTCATTGAGGCTTTTATTGGGAGTGTTTATAAGCTTAGTCGATGAAAGGTCACAACGGAAATAATTGGTGTGACCACAAAAAGACCCGGACCGGTTACCGCAGGTGGCCATATAAATCCACTTCCCTAACTTTATCGGCTGCGTCTCCGTTGAACTCGACAAAATGAGTAGATGTCACGGCAATTTCATTGAACTAAGTGCGGTCTAACAGTAATTCTGACAACTTAATTATCGCTAAGTAGGAAATTACGCCCTAGCTAAAGATAGAAACGCAATAAAGTATTTTGTCAGGAATCTTATTAAACTGTCCTGAACAACAGACAGTCTGACTTTTTGACCGCGAGCGTCAGAGTCAGGAATGAGCTTGTCAGCAGTAGCAGCGATGAACTCCTTGGATATCTCCATTCGGAGCGGGTCGCAGTGGCACATGTCGATGGCAAAGATGATGTCCACTGGGCAAGGAATCTTCGGGCAGTTCTGACACTCATCTCGGGTAACTCCTGCGAGAGCCTCTGTATTTTCACAGGAGAAATCGCAGTCACAGTCGCACCATTCACAAGCTCGCTCATGGCAGACAAAAGACTCTTGGACAATTTTTCGGATTTCCTTTGCAGCCCAAAACTGTTTTCGTCCACTACCATCAAGAACCATATTGTTAGTCATGTCACTCAGTAGCTGCTTGTGGGGGCAGAGAGGTCCGTCGCAGTTATCGTAAAGAGCATCAGCTGTGACGGAAACGACTTTTGGCCCCGGGAACTTGTTCACGACGTCAAGCACTTCAGTGTCACTGGATTGCGAAAGACCATTCGAGTACAAAACCAACAATGCCCTTCTCTTCAGATCGTGGTCAAATTGTTTCATCGCGAATTCTACCCCGGTATGGAGGAAAGTTCCCCGCCCATAGAAGTCGATGAGGTCGTGATTGTCCAATATTTGGTAAACATCCTCCAACGTCCATGTCGGATCCCAATCAGCAAGTGAAAATGCAACTTCCGAGACCTCATTGAAGAGCACGACGCTTAATCGGAAATCATCGACCTTTTCTTGGAATTCTTCAGTCAAGTGCGTGACAAACTCGATTGTCTTGATCCATCGGCTGTTATCACAGTGGCAGACATCAAGAGCAACGACAACGTCGACCGGACACGTTACTTTTTTCTCTACACAGCAGTTTTTGCAAAGACACTCTGGTGGTGCATCACAGCTCTCCCAACAGACATCAGTGTCGTCTCCAAGATCTTTTCTTTCGCCAGTGACGAGAGACATTGGCTTGACCTCGCTCTCTCCGAAAAAGTCATTATCATAAGATGGAGCATCATTGAGAAAATCATCTCTGTCGAAGACAAATGCTTCAGAATTTCCGACTCGCTGAGGCTCATCCCCCTGGTAGTCCATAAAAGATGGGTCCCAATACGGCCCCTTATAAATGAATTATATTTAATGGATGTAATTTCTCATACCTTATCAATGAGATCCTTCCAGTCGACTCTTGCTCTCCTGCTTATCCTTTCAAAAACATTCGCCGAGCTTGCAACAGCTGCAAGCAGCGCGTACTTCCTCATCTTTCGTCGGTTCAAACTCTTTCGTCCTGATGCCAATGCCTCTTACAGAAATCCTTGTTTATAAGCAGTGCAATGCCAAAACAAAATTCACCTTGGCCGGCTGAATGCAATCGGTAGGTGGCGCGTGGAAAGCTGCTCTCGTAAAATGCACTTTCTGCGAGCTCGTAAAGCAAAGTGATGATTTTTGTCTCTGGAAGGACGAAATCGACGCAGCGGTCGCTGTTGGCAGTTTCGGTGAGCTTGGCAGGCTAACAATGAACGCACACATTTCCCACAGCCACTTTACAAAGCCGAAATTTTCACAAAAGCGGTCGAAAATGACCATGACACTCGTCCGCTTAGCTGTGCAAACCACGCGTGGATCAGAGTCGAGCACTTCTGATATTGACAAAAGGCTTTCTTTCGAAAAATGCCCTCGTCTTCGATATCCGTAGTTAAACACGGGTAAAGAGGCTTTTGCTGATTACACTTCCTTTTAGGAACTTATAGTTAAAGACTGTAGTTTTCTTCATTTTTATTTTCACTTTATTTACAGAAATTTAAATAACATTCTATTTTGGAACAGTACCAAAAGCACCAGTGTCTGCGATGATTGTGATAACAAGAACGACTAAATAGCATCCAACGAATACTGGGCCAACCCACTTCGGGAAGCGGAAGTTATAGCAGATTAGCACACCTATTCCCATAAACAGAGATAATTCTACCGCGGCTGCCATAGAAAGCTCGATCGCTGTTAGATCGAGTGGAACTGGTACACCGTTCGTCAGATTGGCGATGGTGCAACTATGATAGTGAGGCGCAATTCAAAGCAAATAAAAGCATACCTCAAACCAACACCTATCAGGAGGTTCATTAGGGGCCCTGCGTAAATTGCACCCATCGCTGTCTCAACCTTTCCAATTTTGCTGAGTCCGAAATCGGCCACAAAATCGCCGATCGAATTTGCTGGCGCGAGAATGAGAATACCCATTATCGTTGTATTTACATTCCAAAATACGCCGAATGCAGTCAAAATATTCACGACTAGAAAGAAGTTAACATAGAGTTTATGAGACAAAACTGTGGACTTACTTTCATTTGCCTCTACATAAATCCAAAGAATGCTCATCACAAAGCCGATGAAAGAGTAAATTGGATAATAGACAGGAGCTGTGTCGAGCTTGGCAGTGAAAAAGACTGCAGTTGTTAAGACAATCGAGACAAGTAAAACTATCACAATCACAGGCATCGGTCCAACAAAAGCCGTCTTATATTGATACGTGAAGAGCCAGATGAAAATTGGAATCTAAAATAATTTTCAAAAATTGCTACTTTATCAAATCTTACCAAAAATGTTTGCATCAGAGTGAGGGGCAAATTCCAGCTTTTATTGAGGTCATCGCCGTCCAAAATCGGGGTCGTCATCTTCATCAGCCAAATAACAGGGGAACACACTCCGTTGAAGATTTTCTGCATGAGAGAAAATTCTTTCCATTCCTCTGCGGGAAAAACTTTGAGGGCTTCTATTGCTTCCGATTTCCACGTTACCTCCATGATATCGCTAATGATGTCATCGTCTGAGCTGTCCTCGTTGATTTCATTTATTTCCACTAAGTTTACTCTCAGAGGAGGTTAGTTGTACATTAACTTACCCGCATCGATTCTTTCCTGGTCATCATCTATTTCTGCATCTTCGTCATCAACATTCCAAACAAGTTGTTCCTGATCGGGCGCATGTTTACGCTTCCACACGCTCATGCCAATAACCGTCAGAATATAAACCCCATAAAGACACAAGAATCCGACAGAGTCAAGAAGACGTATTTCACGATTCCAGAGGCAAATAAACAACCAGTAAATCGCCCATATACTGAAAATGATGTCGCGGAAAGTTGCGAGCGGCGGGAGACGACATCCTGACGCAATCTTTATTTATGTTTAATTATTTTCATTCTCAAAAAGATTTGAATCGCTAAAAAGCAAAAACACTTTCCCAAACACAAGCTCCAGTTACCAAAAGTCGGATAAAAGCTCCAGCACCAAGGAGGGCTCCAATCGCTAAGGAAGAAGATTCTGCAGTTGCACTAGTAAAAGCAGCCATTGCTCCAAAAATATCAGGGGCTCCGTTCCCGAGAGCAACAAAAGTGACACCTTTTAACTCACTTATGACTTTTCTAACGAATGTCTCACCGGCAATATTTTCCGAAATCTTCAGAGCTTTAGATATCCAATCTAAGCAAGGAACAAAAAAGGAGTCTGCAGATATCCCTATCATCGCGAAAAGATACATTAGCCACATTATGTAGATAAAATAAACTCCACCAAGCCATTTAGCAGATTCGGTAGTCGGAAATGCACAGAAACCGGTTGTTATATAATCAACGAAACCTTCGTCTTGATCGCATGATGGTTCTGCCAGGGAGAAATTGCACCATTCTTACAAAAGTTTTTTTGGCATATCATCTGGTTACCTACCTGTATGATTATGATGACGAAAATCTCTACAATCGCTCATTTCCTCACAAATTTCAGATGAAAATGAATTCAGCAAACGTCTCCTTGAACCTCAGGGGCCCTGAGAGTCTTTAATGATATCGTTGTTAATCTCGTAACGAGATTCTCTTTCGTCTTCTTCTATTATCTCTCGGTGTGTTTATGCGGCGATTCGCCCGGCAAACTTGTGAAAATTGTGTTGTTTGGTTTTACGCAAAACCAGAAGAAAACTTCTCAATAAAACGTATTGACCATCGCTGATTTCATTTCGGCAAAAATATCAATTATTTTATTCAATCGCTTTGAACAGCGGGGAGTTCTTGAGATTAAATTAATAATCTCTCAAGCATGAAGCCTACTGAAGTTATCTTAAAATACACATAAGTAGGAATGGGAAAAGTCTTTCTTTTCGTAGGACAAAGGAAACAAACTCTGACTGGTGAGTTTTTTTACGAGGCCAAAGAGATGAGTATAATCTGTTCTGAAGGCCTTTTTACGAACTCGAACTCATAATTATAGGCGGCCACGAATTTCCATGAGATGAGGTCAAATAAAATTAAAGCAGAAGACATTCATAAAGAATAATTTGTTTATTGAGAAATAGAATCGATCAGTCGTTTCAACAGTTTTTCTGCGCGTTGCCCTTGAAAATCCATTTTGCTCCCTTTTTAGTAATTTTGCACATGATTTGAGTCTTGGGGTGGAAGCCGTCGCCAGAGTTGCACTTTCGTCTTCCCCAAAGAACGATCTTTGGATCAGAGCTTGTCTGCGAGAAGTCAAATGCAGCCGAGAAGTCGATGCCATTCCATTTAGCGTTGTCGGGTGCGTTTTCCTGAGATAAATAATTTTCCGCATTTGATTGATGGCTAGAGTTAACTAATAACCACGCTGTGCTAGGAAACGATAGAGCAATAAAACTTGAATTGGTATAATTACGTATACAAAACCAAGATTCAATTACGATTGAGCGCATGAATTACCGTGACAAGGGAGACGTCACAAGGTCCGACCACCGGCTCGCATGTATTTTCTTCTTGCGAAATCTTCGTGTTGATCGCGAATGCTTGGTTCTTAGCAACGATGCACTCTGCGAAAACAGCTCGTTTTCGGTCTGGGCAGTTTAACTGGCAAATTCGTTTTGCCTTCTTGTTTTGACAGGTCCAAGCTAATGAACTAATTTAAAAATTATCTAGCGATGTTACTTACTTCCATCGGTAGGTGTCAAATCGGGTCCAACTTCTTCACAGAGCGAGCAGTCAGCTTTAGCCTTTACTTTATCGCTCGGAGCTTTCCAGTCGCCTGTTTTTTCAGCGAGGCATTTTGAACGAGCTCCAGTGGGGATTCCATAGTCGCAAATCCATCGACAGTTGTCATCTTCTTCATTTCCATCACAGCTCCAAGAACCGTTTGTTAATCCGAAGCTAGAAGTCAGGGGCGGACATGTTGGGGAAGAGGACGAGGTTGTTGTCGTTGTTGTTGTTGTCGTCGTAGTTGTTGTAGCCTCCGTTGTCGTAGTCGTTGTACTTGTCGCTTGTGTCGTTGTTGTCGTTTTTGATGTGGAAGTTGTGGTAGCTTCTGTTGTTGTTGTAGTTGTTGTTGTACTCGTCGTTGTTGTAGTTGGCGAAGTTGTTGTCGTTTTGGTTGTAGTAGCTTCTGTTGTTGTCGTCGTCGTTGTAGTTGTGAAAGCTTAATTCAGAAACGTTTAATATTGACAATATTATATTGTCAAATTTTTTAGTAATATTTTTCCAGAACAAATATCTCTAACGCGTTCTCTTCTTGAAAAAGAATATCAGAAGGCGCCAGAAACTCTATCTTGTCGTATTTTCATTTCTGAGAGAAAAGAAAAGTGATTTTTCTAAAAACGGAAACTTCTTTATATAGGGGGCAAAATTACGCACATCGTTAAAGCTTGAGATTTAATAGCTTGCGTCACAAAAATCAAACTATTTTCCATTGAAAATAGCGCTTTTAATATTTTTTCTCATATCGACTATTAGATTTCGATCGTGCGATGGACACCTGCATTTAAGGTACCTTAGATTCAGTTGATAACACCTTCGCACCTGTTTTTACCGTATAAAAGTCGAGCTGCACTTCTTCTCACCAGAACAAAAATATAAACAGAAAATGGTTTTCTTCAAAATTATTCTTCTCCACTTCGCAGTTGCCGTGATAAAGGACAGGAAGGAGGTCGAGAACACGACCTCTACTACAACGACATCGACGGCTACTACGACAACTACCACTACAACGACCACAACTGCGACTCCCGTTAGCTTGGACTCCCTCTTCTCAGCCCTTGATGTGCCAAAGAAGAAGTTCTCTTCATTCTTGGATCGCTCAACGAGAGTATCGGCCGCGATTTCCCTCGAAAATTACTCTCACTGGACTATCCACAATCTCGGCCACTTCCGCGTGTCCGGTCGTCTTACATCTGATTCCGGAAATCTCAATCCAGGTAGCGCGTCATTCATTTCGGCAAAGAAAAAATGGGGTCTCTATGGCGCCCAGATTCAGCTCAAGTATTTCTTCGACCCTTGCGAAGCTACCTCCAATGATGTCGATCTAACTGTTTGCTCTAAGAACGACCTCTCTTATTTGGACATTATGTTCGATCTTCCGTACAATTTCAACTTTTACAGTAACGTTCTGGCAACCATGCTCTGCAAGAAAACAGGAGAAAAGAACCTGTGTCCTCGAGATGTCGACAGTCTTGCAACAGGACCTGGCTACATGCTCTATCACAACCACAATCGACTGTCTCGTAAAATTTTCAAGAAGAAGAAGGAGGCCTTCCTCAACGAAGATGATCATCTTATTCTTCGTGCCTCAATGACGCCAGAGCACAACTCCATCATCAAGATTCAAATCTTTCCGAAAAAATACCACGCGCTGGATACCAAAATCATCCGAAAAATTTCAAGCGAAGATTACTTCGAATTTTTAGAGAGTTTGAAACAAGTGGATGGTCCCGAAGAAACAACTCAAAAACCAAAACGCACAACTCGAGCGACAATGAGCCAGTCGGAAATGCCAAGAAGTCGTCTTGGTAAATAACCTCTGAAAACTTCTGAAAACCTGTAGAATCATTCTTTCCTTCAATAAATCAATGCAAAATTTCATTGACTGGGTTTAACTATTGAAACAGTTTTGCACTAGGCATGAGAAATAAGCGCGAAGATTTCGTGTCTTGAAAAGTGACAACGACTATTCTTTCGTCTCTATGAATCTGGGAGAAGTGAGTTATTTCTCTCGTGTCAAGAGCGGAAAACAGTCGTTCTTCACCTCGACCGGAATTGGCAGATATTTATTCGGCCCTTTATCACGTGGTATATATCAGTTATGTCTGGCTAATCAATAGACTGACGGTAAAAATCACATTTTATATGAGTAATGACGGCTTTTGTATCAATTATCTAGCCAATTCAAGATGATCTGATCATCATGATCATAAGTTAAATCTTATAAAAAATTGAGCTGTACAAAACCTTGGATGAATTTCTGAAATGCCCTTGATAACCAACTGCGCGGCTTTCCTTTTGATATTGAAATTACAGTACTCCTAATCCGCAACCTTTTTTTTCGAGGCGCTAAAAAGGATTCGGAGTCGTAAAACGTGCGAATCTTCCGTTGCATTGAGGGAAGTTGGCCCATTTGCACTCCACAATTCTTTATTGCAAAGAGATAAAAGTCAATTAAAAATTGATTGCTTTTTATTGTTTTTTATTGTTATCGTGTAATCTCCGTTTATGGAGAACCTACTTGCCAAGGAGCACCTGCCGGAGCAGACTAATTATAGTCACGCGCCGAAATCAAATGCTTTCTATTCTGGAAATGTTATACAGGTAAATTTCCCCTTCTGACTTCCAAGATAATAATATTTAAAGCCTTTTCCTTTTCGTTCAACTCTGCCGCCTCTGAATTCATCATTGCAAGCGCCAAATCCTCTTATGCAGTCATCTTTCTACTCAAATTGGCCTTATCCAGTACGTACAAAAAGAGGATAGTAATCTAATGAATACCAAAAGCAGTACCCCGGTACGTATGGTCCAGGGATTTTTCGACTGCGGCCTGATGTTGCGAGATATACGAATACAATTGCAAAGAAGGGCGAACGAAGCAGACAAAGAAAAAAGCAGACGACGGAGAAGACTTCAAAAAAGGATGACGAGGGAAACGAGGACAAAAAAGAAGAAGAAAAGTCGACAAAAGAGGTAGTTTTAATTCAGTGATAACAAGTGAATGTTAATTTTAGGACGAGACTGAAGACAAGGAAGACCCAACCAAAAGCTGGCTCAAATCAACTGCGCAGCGAAAAAAACGCGTGCCATATTCAAGGAACCAACTTCTTGAGCTCGAGAAGGAATTTCGCTTCAATCAATATGTATGCACTCCTTCTGAACTCATCAAAGCAACAGTATTTTAGCTATCTCGAGATCGCAGACAAGAGCTTGCTAATTTGGTTAATCTAACAGATCGGCAGGTACGTCAAATTGTGCATTATTAGATGAGTTCAAACTTCTTTATTCATGAGTAAACTTATAAACTCTTATTTAAATATTTAGGTGAAAATATGGTTTCAAAATCGACGTATGAAATGGAAACGCGAAAGAAGATCTGACGGTATTAGATTTATATTCGAGTCAATTTCCTAAAGACTCTTTAGATCTATCGGGAGACACAATCGACGCTGCCCTTGATCCAGATATGTGGAATCAAAGTCAGTTCTTTTTCTAGCCTGCATATCAAAATTCAATAAATCTAATTTATTCAACAGCAGTTCATTCAAGCATCCATTTTTGAATCTCTGGCTCGAATCGGAAAAATGTAACGTCGAGAGGGTTGGCGCCCATTTTCTCGTAAAAGCACAGCGATTTTTTATTCCAGGCTAAAAAGAACCTAAAACGCCTAGATAGCAAATTCGATTACCTAAACAAACCCAGTACACCCCCGCCGCTCCTCGAGACTGTGAAGATTCGGAAACTGAATTTAACAGAATCGAACCAATTCCCTGTCCGCGGAACGCTTCTTTGACGTATAAATCTTCGAGATAGGTTTCTTTCCCATGCGAAGTCGTGAAAAAGTCTGAAACAAGTTGAACCTCAGCGAACTTGTTAGAAACTGACCGATGCTGACGGTGTATCCAACTACTTGCCCGTCCAACTTGGCGATCGTAGCAACGCACAGATTCCCATCAAACTTGCCAAACTTAGGCCCAGCGGAAAAATCCTCATCCAGCCACTCTTTCGTCATTTTACATTGGTCGAGCATATCTTCGTAAATCGCCAACTCCTGGATCATCGCCAGAATATTGGAAACATCGCTTGACTCGACCTGCGAAATTTCTAATTTTCGACCTGTCTTCGCTAATTTTTCACTGCCACGTGCGGCCCCTTCTTGAAGCAGTTCAGGTCGGTTCAGTCTCAGCCAAACCCAGTCCTCGTCTTTTGTCAAGTTACAAGGCTCGAGGGATAGGCTAAAATATAAGTTGCGATGAAAAAAAGGCAATTTACATTTGATCATTTGTTGATGGATTTGTAACGCGTCCGCGGAAGAGTGTATTCTTTTTGGCCATTTTTATTTGCGTCATGACGATAATTAATATTGAAAAGTAAATTAAGTTCTCATTGATATAATCGGCATTTTCATTATCCTTGGCCGTTTGCGTGAGCCCTAGCTCAACCAAAAGTGGCTTTGTTCATTATTCACCATGTTCTGACTCAAATGCAAGAATGACCGACCTTAGGTAGTTCTTTGGCAAGAAATTTGACGATTTCTTTGAGCACATTAGATTCTCCAATAGCCAGTTCTATGAAGGCATTGTAGCGGGTCCAGGTTGAGTACATGAACGAGAAAACTTATTTTTGGTTGTCCAAAACTATGTTTCAAGAAGACTCCAATTTTAGACACACGAATTTAACAATTAGAAGTGTTTAGTTTGAATAGTTTTCTAGTTCTCGATTAACCGTTGATTGTTGAACGTTAAGGGTGATACCCAGTCTCGGAGACAGCTGCCAAGGACAGCGGTCCCTTGACGAGTAATAGGGGAGTCGGCGACTCGCCCTTAGGAAAGGCCACTATCGCGCTGACCAGGTGCAGTTTGGATTCGCCAGACTCGCACCGAGATCCGGCGAGGTAGGAGCTCAGGAATCCTGAGGCTAGGCCCGACCTTGATTAAAGAGAACTGTCCCGACCAGTACTAACGGAACTTTAGGTTCAGTACCGCCCGTTAGCCAATCCATCCGCAGAAGACCGCTTGGACCGCTCGACTGTACCCTTGGAAACTGTGCACGCATAATAAACGGGGAAACCCGGACCGAATCTCGAGTTTCTGTATCTATAGCAGGGAAAGTTCAACGTGGTGACTGAAGCTCAGTTACTGAGCGGCACGAACCTTACTTCCCCCTGCGTACTGAACCTCGTCTGCTAGGACGTTTTCCTGAGCATATGCGATGAGCTTCTCGTCGCGCATCTTCGAAGATGTAAAACCCTTCGGGTTTTGTGCGGGGGACAGCAAAATCCCTCGCCTCGCCTTTGTGGATTCAGATGGACACACAAGGGCGAGAAAGGCCAAAGACTGGTACAGGGAGTTGACCCTCCATCTAAATGAGACCGTAAGAAAACAGCTCCCAAAGTCCCCGATGCTAGGACACGAAGATAAAGTACCGCTGCTCTGGGGAGTTTCTGACTCAGTCACGGGGCCAAATTGGTCGGGAGACCTTGGCATCCCGATAAATCTGGAAGAGTTTGAATCGTTCCAAAAGGAAGGAAGATATGTCGGGCTGGATTGCTTAGAGAATATAAAAGTTAGTGACGATAAAAAAGGGTTTGTAAAAAGCAAACACTACGATGAGAAGGATTTTACCGTGCAAAAGCAGAAAGAATGGTTCATGGGAACATTTTTTCCATATCTCGCCGTGTCGGACTTCTCGAACGTGTTCAAGCCAGCAACGGATGGAAATAAAACACCAACTGAACACATGAGAGATGTCGTAAGATGCGTTGGAAAGATAATACTCGTGGCGGTTGAGCCGAACAGCCGCAAGGGGGTGTGTGACGGGGAACAAGTCAATTTGCGGGAATACTTACGGTGCCAATTGGAACTAAACTGCGAGGATACGAGCGTTAATACCTTCGTGCGAAACATTGAGATCTTACGCAGCTTCTGTTTCGGCAAGTTCAGTGGCGCCAAGGCTTCGAATTGTTTTGATAACATAAAATCGTGCCTGGCAGAGTTTATAGTCCGGCATGAAAGAAGTGAACGTTTCCCTAAAGGGACGACACTCGGAAACACCACATCAACTCGTTTAAATGCTTATTATAATGTGGAAGGATCACCTTCAGAAAAATGGACGCCGTTCATGGATACATTAGCAGTTTTCTTTACGATTAGCTTCATTGGTAAGAAGAATCTCGATGAGATTACACAGAAGCTTGCGAAGAAAGCCGGCATAGACTTCGCCGAGGTAGGCCTAAGAGACTTCTTATGCAATAAGCGTTTAGTGTTTGATGAAATGGATAAAATCACGAATGCCAAAGGCCACGTGATGCTGGAACACATCCGCTTGGCGGCTGACATCAGTGACGGTGGAGATATGGGGAAAGCTTTAGAATCGGTTTATTCAGAATGGAAAAGGGTTTCACGGAAGAAAGAAAAGTACGACAAAGTAAACGTCTTAGAGGATCTCAGCAGCACTTCGTCAGTCTTCGGATCAGACGAGGAGGAAGTTAATGCCGTGTTGCCCAACCGCACCAAGAAGCTGGATTCAAAGTTCGCCCTAAATAACAGTAAGTTCATCGTAGACACAAAAACGGGGGAGGTTTACTCGAAAACAAGCCTTACCCTCACCGCTAGTGAACTCAAGTATGCGAACGAGAAGCTCACGAAGAAATGCTTCCATTTGTTCCCAAGACCGAGGAACCAAGGTAACCGAAATAATAGAGTTAGGCAGACAAAGAATGCGTTTAAAAAGGCGTTCGACCGGTCACATAAAGTGCGGGGAAAAGGCCAGGATTACCGGGCATTTGTTTTAGACCAGGACGACGGAGAAAGCTCGGTTCTCGTAGCGCTGATGGAAGACTTACTTAGGAACGACATGGAAGAAGAGACGGATGAAGAATCACTGGAGGAAGTTCACGTAGTCGACGAATACTCTTCATGCGGCATCAGTAAGGCGATCACTGAAGAGAATTCATTAACAAATTTTTCTAGAATAGATGAGTGCAGAGCGGCAACGACTACAAATAGAGGTCGATTCGACATCCACTTTAAAATTGCGAATAAATCGAACGAGTTAGAAAGCTATAAAGTCTTAATAGACTCTGGCGCCACGATATCAGTAGTTCCAGAAAGTTTCGTGGAAATTTTAATGCATAGATGCAGCCGAAACGTTAAACTTACAGATTGCAGCCCGGCAAGCGCTAAAGTAGCAAGCGGCGGCAGGATGCATTTCGAGAACTATCTTGCAGATTTCGACATAGAGTTCAATGAAAATCTAAAATTAGAATTTGAAAATTGCAGGGTCTACGCAGGCAAAGGCAACACGATCATCCTCGGCGTTGATGGATTCGTTCGAAACAGAGTTGAAGTGAAGATAGGCGGCAGGAATGACGACGACTTAATAGTCGAGGTCAGAAATAAGAATATACGAGATGTCTGGGTGAATTCTAATAAAACCCCTATAAACAGCCAGGATTTAATGCTCATGGAATCGGTGGAACGGAACCCTACCTTGCACGACCATATTTTTGATCGAAGCTCGTTCGCAGGCATGGAACCAACAAAGGCATACGACCCAGATGGGAACCGCGCTTGGGCTAGAAAGCTCGAACGAATTCACGCGGAGAATAGGGAGAAAAACTCACGGAAAGATGTACAAATTGACCCTTTTGGAAACGTCTTGAACGATTCCGAAAAGAAAGAGATGAACGCGCTGTTGGATGAGTTCACACCTTTGTTCGAAGGCACGATCGGACACGTTGCCGACAGAGACTTTACAGTACATGCTAAAATTGACGAGGGTAATTCGGACAGAAGCCCGAAAGCGGCACCAATCGGTTATGGGAAGAACTTACCAGAGAGCGTAACACGAGCTATCGAAGAAAAACTGGATCAAGAAGCGGCGGAGGGCGTGCTGGTAAGGTTGCCGAAGCACATGACCGCTGCAAACTACATGAGTTTCTTCGGAGTCTCGAAGAAAGGTCCCAACGGCGAGGCGAATGTCGAATTAACCGCGTCGAACGTCAGGGTAGTCGGAGACTGCGCTAGAAGTGGCATTAATGACAAGACGGAACACGTGGCAAGACAGACAGACAGTATTGAACGGATCTTGCAATTATCTGCTCCGTTTACGAGGAAGGGTTACGTAGTACAGGTGGATATTAGTTCGATGTTCCACTGTTTTGACATTGAGGAGGAGCTCTGGAAGCACTTCGTCATCCTTCATCCGAAAGTCGGTGAATTAGCATATCGAAGACTTCCGATGGGCTGGGTCTCAAGCCCAGTCCTGGCCCGCGAGATGATTACTAGAATTATGTACGATCACCTAGAATACACTAGCATTTACATGGACGATTTTTTAATAGTAGCGGGTAATTTCGAAGAACTAAAAGACCGACTAAGAAAGGTTTTCAAGACATTAATGTATAGAAATTTGCGGCTCAAAGGCTCTAAATGCGTCATCGCGTCCAAAGAAATAGTACTTCTAGGTAGAAAGGTCAAGAATGGTCAGATTTGCCCGTCGAATCACGTTTTGAAGAAAGCGCTAGCGGAGAACCCAGACACAATTAGGACAGTAAAACAGCTAAAACGCTACATCGGCATCATAAATTACCTATCTATAGGCCTGCCAAGACGGACGGAGTTGATGTGGAAGTTGAACGAAGCAGCTTCCGGCCAGAAGAAGTTGAGCGATGCGGTAGCGTGGACTGTCGAGCTGAAGGAGTGTTACAACAAGTTGGCAAGAGCAATTAATGACCAGATGATTAGCTTATATCCAATTGAAAAAGACCTAGATACGTATTTAGTCGTGGACAGCTCGAATCTAGGGTCAGGAGGTTATCTCTATCAAAAGAAGGGGGATAAAACGCAAATCGTGAAACTCTGGTCACGAAAGAGAGGGGATGCGCAACTAAAAACGCAGTGGAGCTCTTGCCAGTTGGAACTCCATGGAATCTTGTCGGCAACTCTCGCATTTTGCTGGGAAATCGATTTTGTGGATAAACCGGTGGTAATCATTACTGACTCTCTCAGCGTGAAGAAGCTTTTCGATAGAGCCCGCATGGGAAAGGAGCTGAGCCTCGATAAACGAATAAACGACCAAATCGTCAAACTATTAAATTTCGACGTCGAGGTGGTGTACGAAAAAGGTGAGTCTACCCAGATTGATTTAGCGGACTTTATCTCACGCACGGATTACCTGTTGAAGGACTGTGACAACAACTGCGCGATCTGCTCGTCCAGCGATTCATTGAACTGCTTGTTCGAAGAAGGGTTGGATATTAGCAGCTTCGTATCGATTCCAGCGGTGGATTTTGAGCGATTCGAGGAGGTCTTCGCGCTCGAGGACGAATTGGCGTTCCGGGCCCTTCAAGGATCCCTGAAAACACGTTTAGTTAGCAGCTGGAAAAGAAGAGCGGCAGAAGTCGACGCAATTGTCACGCGAAGCAAAGTTAAAAGAGACGTCAGGAAGTCGCAGAAGAGCCGGAAGACTGAGCAAGACTTCGAAAAAGAGATACTGGCATTCGATGGAGTAGGATTCCTTCGGGATCGCCACTTGATCAGGCGTATCCAAGATGGGGATCCGATTCTCAGCAGGGTGATCGAGTCCAAGAGTCCGAAAGGAAAAATGCCAGGACCAAAAGACAGACGCGCGGAAAGCCTGCGAGGGAGCACAACCTTGGATAGCGATGGGGAACCAAAGATTCTACGAAAAAGAAAAATAATGGTGGGCACAAGAATCTGCAACCCGATTGTTATTCCGGAAGCTTTGGGACCGGCGGTGGCGAAAGCCTTCCACCGAGGTAACTGCGGAACAATCACAAGATTGAAAAACCTCATGAAGAGCGAAGTCTGGTTTCCGAAACTGGATGCGATAGCCGCCAACGTCGTCAACAATTGCCTCTCATGCACTTACCAGAGAAATCGGAAGAAAATCGTGACAGAGGAACTCGAATACGATGACCTGGATGCAAAACATGTCGGAGAGGTGCTGCTGGCCGACGTTATCACGAGGAACGCACACAGAAATCATGACGAATCTACAATGAAGTTTTACATAGTCTCCTGCATTCTGTCAGGCTACTCACGAATATACAATGTAAAAAATTCAGAAAACAATAGTGTGAAGGGCTCGGAAATTATGCTGAAAGCAATAAACGATTTCGACAGAGGCCTTCGTTTAAACGGTAAGGTAAAAGTGATCATGGACGGAAGCTCCGTAAATAAGAGCATCAGAAATCGGGAGTTCTGGAAAGATTTGAACGTCGAATTCGTGCTTCCAAGCAAACCGAGCACTTCGAAGAACTACCTCGCGCCGCTCGACAGCCGGATTGCGAAGCTGAGCCCAACGCTTCAAGCCGAAATTTGGAATAAAAGAAGTCCAAACATAATGGAACTTACGGTAGCGGATTCGGTGAATCGGACAGTGAGTGCCCATGGATACTCGCCAATGGAAGTCTGGACCGATAGAAGGACATCTGACGGCAAATCGATAAACGTGGATCTGGCAAAGATACGGGAATTCGTTAGCAAAGCTAGAAACAGATCAAGGAATGCGGAGACGAGACTGAAAACGCCCGGCAGAATCAGGGACCCTCTTGTTCTGAAGCCATTCGAAAAAGGGGATAAGTACGGCGGAGAAGTGGTAAGTCCGATCAAATTGGGTGACTTCGTATTAATAGAAGGTAATTACGACAAAAATAAAAGGCACCCATGGTTTAAGATCACAAAAACAGCGGAAATTCCGAATGGTATAGATTGGATGTCGGGTCAGATAGGTACGAAGCGAATGGGGCTCGAGAATATTAAGCATTATACCTGGTGCTTCAAAAGCATAAAAGCGGTGGTAGATGGCGACAACAGGAACGAAGACGACATGAACGAGTACACAAAGGCGATGCTGGTATTTCTGAACGAAGTAGAAGAGTTGTCGATGGTGGAACATCTGAAGCCGAGAAGCACAGTTACGGATAAGAAAATATGGCCATATGGAAAAAACATGCCAGACCCTTACGTGTAACCCCATTTCCTCAGTTCCTCAAAAATAAAAAATCAAAATCTCGCTTAATCGTTGTAGCTCACACTTGTCGAAAATGCAGTAGTCTAACGAGTTTGTAATTTCGCATGTATTTCGCAATAAGCATATGTACAGGCAGGGTAAGTGTTAACGAGAGAAGGCGCAGGAAAAGGTATCCGATAAGTTAGTTGCCCCATGCAGGGGGAAGTTGCCCACCGTTAGCATTAACTGGAGCAGTAGGCTCGTTTGTCACGACAGTAGCACTCGATGATGGAGTAGGGGCGTTGGTAGTTACTGCGACAGTAATCTGGTCGTCTTTCGAAGTTTTCTTGGCCGATACGCGCTGAACATCTTGGTCAGAAATTAGAGATTAATTGGAATCGTTACCTTTAGTGGATCAACTCGTTTAATTCGGGCCAGTAGGCCTGTTTTCTCTTCTTCCTCAGGAACGAGGTCTTCGGGACCATTTGCCTGGAATTTTTGGAGCGCGTCAAAGGCACTCTGTACTTGGGCTAGCGCTTGAGGGGAAACTTGGCCCCCGGAGACTGTTTGCTGGTGCACGACGGCCTGAGCGTTGGTGAGATTGTCCATGAGAAAGGAAGCTTGGGTGTTGTAAATCTGTTGTTTCGTATTGAGCTCGTTGAAGCGGATTTCAGCAGCTGCGGTAAGCTTATCAAGCTTGTGTTTCGATTTGGCGTTCTTTCTCTCTTCGCGTCTCATTCGTGCTCGATTGCTCTCATCGGCTTTAGGGAAGCATCCAGCCATCGCTTCGCAACATTCCTCAAAACGCCAGCAAATTCCGATAGTGAGCAAACATATGAATCCGAAGATGCACCCGAACCTAAAGAATACGTTTATCGTTTTACCAATACAATAAAAAATGTTTTTAATGAAAATTTATGATGGATATTTACCAAACGATAGGCTTTGCCCCTCCGAATCGCCACTCAGGGTCGTCGACGGGATTGTTGTCGGACTGAGAATCGGGCCGCCACACATCGTATCGATTGGGTGGATATCGTCGGGGAGGATTGTACAAAGTAGGAACATCTTCGAATTCGTCGTTTATCCATCGCCGTTCTCGGACCGGCACTCGTACATGTTTAGAGACTTCCTCGGCAGTCGGGAAGAAAGAATATTCGGCGGAATCCCCGAAGAACCGATCGAAGAAGGAAGTCAACCATTCAGGAACAAACTTCTTCTTCAACTGGGAGAAATCGATCGCAGAGACGTACTGGCCAACGGCGGATTCACTGACAGTGGCAACGGTTTCCTCCGTTAAGGAAGTGACATTGAAAGACGAGACGTGAGGCTGTTCCTCAATTCCATCATCGCCTCCAAGCCAGGAGACGCACCAGAGCTGGAAAAACGCTTATCACCGGTGAATAAAATGAACACTTACCACTCCATCGACGAGAAAACAGAAGGCTTGATATATCCACACGAGAAGATACCACAGGCCGGTGACCTTGAGCAGCCAGAAAAGGAGCCCAACCCAGAGGCCAAGCCACAAGATGCGGCCGAAAAGGTCGAAGCAGGTAGAGACGAGAGCGGATTTGACAGGGCTGGCGTTACATTTGGGCCTCGGAAGGGGTTTCCACTCAGCGGCACGCTTGCGGACCTTCTTCAGTCGGTGCTGGAGCCTCTTCTCAGTGCGGCGGATGATGATGCGGTCGATTGCTGGTATCCCGGGCAAGTTCGGTCCTTTTCCGTAAGAGAGTTGGTCGAGTTGAGCTTCGATGTCGCGGATTTCGTCGCGGTAGGTCGCAACGGAATTCGGCAGAAAAGCACCATTCGGAGAGTTGAATTCTAAAGTTTCTTCTTCAATTTCGGCTTTGCGCATTTTGTAATATGAGCGGATGAACTGTGGTAAATAAAACAAGGACATTTGATGGTAACGGACAGTCAGAGCGATTTATAAAGCGAAAAAGGAGGGCGCTCGCCCTGGAAATGCAGATCGTAAAACAGATGAACAAGGCGGGTGGCAGCAGAGGATATTTCAGAATGGTTCGCGCGTATCACACCGCTATCAAATGCGGCTATCAGCTGCTCGACCATGAAATACCGTTGGAGATGCTCCATAAAGACGGTTACGGTTGTGGCAAGCTGCTTGCCAAACACGACCTGCTCTTCTGTGAAATCAGACGGCGGGTGAAACAGAGCGCGAGGCGGAACCTTGAGTTCAAACTCGAGGAATATGCCCATCTCCATGGCTTCCAAGCACTGTCCAAGATAGCTTAAGAATACCATTAGTTTCCAGGCAAGCGTAAAGTCAATTACCGGAATAGTGGCTCGAAACAAGAATACGGTTGATTAGCCCGGGCCTGTTCTACTTCGGTCGAAGAATACGGACCACAGAACTGCTTTCGTAAATCGTAGAGCTTGTGGGGAACGTACAAGTCATTTTCGGGCCGGAAGAGGCAGAGAAGAGTGTGGTCAAATTCGGGGAAAAACGCAGCGACAGATGATAGTTTGCGCCTAAATACGTTAGAAGTTTAGACACGGAAAATGGTCTTTCATTACCCATATGGTGTAATGTCGCCAAAGTCAGGACGAAAGTTCGTTGGAGAGCAAGTCAACTCCGGTTGCGTGAAAGACCGTGATCTAGAGGCACTTTTGGCGATGCGAAACGCTTGATCGATGTAGCCAAGAAGAGGGTCACTGCACCCGGAGGAAAGAGATAAATCCATATACCCGCTTTCCGATGGGGTTGGATCTGCGGGAATGGGACTGTACTCGCCGGGAGAATCCGTCTTCTTCGAAAATGGTCGTTTAGCGTTTGGGGACTGAGAAATAGTGTGTTCGAGCTCATGAAGTTTCCGTTTGCAGGCCTTGAGAGCAAGGGTATTCCGCGAATTTGCTGGGATACGCTTAGAAAAGTCAAGATATGCGACTTACCAAGTGCTTGTTTGACTCGTTTCCGTTCTGGAGCGCTAGAAGTCATCAGGGGGTCGGTAGAATCGTGAAGCCCTTTCCTTTTGAGACGACCACGGGTCGGAATAGGCGACCCACGGGAAGCTGGCTTCGCGCGCGGCATTAGCCTCGAAGAAATTAAAACGGAGGCGGCAGTTGCGTGGATCGAAAAATCAGGCGACCGTCTAAAACTAATAAACGGTTACTCTCGCTCAATTCATTCTCGAAGTCGGAGAAGATGTCAGAGAAACCGAAACTCGTCTCAGAACCATGGAAAAACTTGCTGCTAAAATCGGACTTCTGTAAAGAATGCCACGAGCCGTTTGATGACAAGAAGCAGCCGCAACTGGTCGGAACGAACAATCACCAGCGATGCTTGGACGCATGTTTTCCATGCCTCCGAGAACGGATCGGTGCGATCATTGACGACAAAGAGGTTCCTTGCCCGACATGTGGAGAGAAACTCTCGTTTCATGACGTGGTATGTATAAATGAGTCAAAGATTTAGGAAGAACTTAAAAAATTTTTACTTTAGAGAGCGCTGGAAAACCCGTCGAATGAGGCTCACCTCCGCCAGCGATTGATCGTGGCTCTATATAATCTCCAACGGAACTACCAAGAGCGAAAGAAGGCGGAAGCGGAAATAAACGCGCTCCTAAACGAAATGGACGTCGCAGGCGATGGCGTAACCGAATTTAAAAACTGGTAAGCACTTAAACGGAAATGCATTCTAAAAGTGGGAATTCAGATAGCGAAAAGAGGTCGCAGACCGAAAAAGAAGCGCGCAAAACATAGTCAAAACATAATCTTCGCTGAAATTTTTCGTTCTCTGTAAAACTAAAACGGTTTACGTAAACATTTACGCCCTTAGAATGGAGAGTTTCAAAAAGCGCAGCCGCGAAGAGGACTGCAACGGTTTCTGCTTTTCGACCCCAAAGCGCCTGAAGCCTCTCGCGCAAACGGAAAGATTTGCATCGAAGCAATCTTTCTTCTTCAACAAAGGCGTGGACTATCTCATGGCGACCGTGAAAGAAGCCGGCGCAATTGGCCAAGCCGGCTTGGCAAAAGCGATAATGGAAGAACTAACAAAGGACGGAAGTTCAGGAACGATTTCATTAATTTTCAGAGTTTATTTTATAGAGTCGAATTCGTAGGAATGTATTTTAGCACGAGAAACATTGAAATCGGAAAAAGCCTTCGAATGCATACAATTAGCAAGAGAAGTACGCAGAATGCAGAAATTTAACGCAGAACAGCAGCGAGCTTGGAATGTAAAGGTAATCGTTAATTCTGGAAAGATAAGCGAGCAAGGTCCAACGTATCGGGATGTATCGGTAGGCAGGCGTTGCCAGCGGGCTGACGACCGTCGATCTCGGGAATAGGGAACTCGGGAATCTTCCCATCACGTGGCAAACCATTAGGATAGCGTTGTACTAACAGCGTTCCAACCCACAACTCGCCCAAACCTTGAGGGACGAGCTTACACATCCCTAAAATTAAATCTTAGCTATCGTCAATCAAGTAATTACTTACGTTCCATCTGGAAGCAATCATAGGGGAAAGCCGTGTAGATTACCCCTTGGTACTTTACAGTGCGGAAAGGTAGTGGAATAGCAGAGGCTCCCGAAACATATCGTACCAATAATCGGTAAAAACCATATTTTAGGACGAGTCTTCGGGATTCAGGATGGCTGACCATCCAGTGGATAACGAGGCAGAGGTTGGCGGTGATTTCGTCCTTAACGAATCGTCAACGTCAGGAAATTCCATGCTGGATGAATTGTGCGCCGTCTACGCTCAAGGTACTTACGTTGCCCAAGAACTGGTGAACCTCGTTGTTGAGAAACAGATACATGGCGAAAAATCGCAGAGCGTCAAGTTGATGCTGCGTCCAGAACTTCTGGTCGGGTCGAAATCGCATGGCAACTAAAAGAATCTTTCAGGAGATGGTCACAATGAGTTGGACAATACCGTAATCACGATTAGCTCGGGAGACGCTAGTCAAATTGAGGAGCTGGCTGGGATCGCCGAAAATTCTTACGCAATTTTGCAACCGGGTAAGAAACGCTTCGTTGTCCCCTGCTTCGGCTTTGAACACAAGTAGAGCGGGAATATGGCGACGAGAGACACCAGATCGCGAGGGATGCATGTTCTAAAATCAACATTTAGTGATCCACGAGAACGAACCCGGTCACACCTTCACGAACGAGTAGACAAAAAGGTAAAGCATAGCGTATTTGTCGAAGCCAAACGTGGAAAAGGATCCAGTCTGGATGGCAGTTTCGAACGAGTAGAACCCTAAAAAAGAATTTAGTTCGACCACCCCTCGACTCGTTTTGTTCACCTGTTCGCTCGAGGCAGTCCAGCGCTTCGTCAGATGTCATGGTCAAGCACGTCAGGGCTCGGTTTAATAGATTTCTATATAAAAATGATATTATGTTCGCGCTAAGAATAAGAAATGTCACCTCAACGCGTAAGTGTGCATATCAGGCGTAATCTTTAACCGAATGTGAGGGTTTTCGTCCATTTCCGCCTTCAGATCGAAAACAGCTTCACAGAAGGCGTCGAACATGTCGCGGAAATCCACTGAGTTGTGCGTGTCCATGCCAATAACTTTCACTTGTACAGGCAGTCGTAAACCCTCCGGGTGGTCGAGATCTAGTAATACATTTAGATTCCTAAAACTTATACTGTTTCGTAACTACCTCTAAAAGTCGCGTTGGCGGTGAAAGTGCCAGTAAAAAGAACCGCCTCAGTAAGACCAGGCGAATCGAATGCCCTGCGGAGTAAACCAATATTGTTAAATCTAGCTTTGTAGCCGGGCACACGTTGAGATCTTCGCATGTGTGGCGATTGTAGATTATATTCAAATTGACTGTAATCGTAATTTCTACCAGCTGCATTCGCCTGTAAGGCAAGCATTGCAGAATTCGTGCGGACATGCCTCAGCTCCTCAGCTTCTCTAAAAAATATCACTTTTAGACGGTTGAATCATGGTCTTTGTCGGGAAACCAACCACAGCGAACCAATCACTGGCGGCTAAAATGAGCGACGTAAAAATCGCCGAAGAAAACTCCGGAGCTCCAGAAACTCCCGACAAGGATGAGTCGCAAAAAATGGATGAGTCATCCACCGCAGCCAATAACGGCTCGGCCTCGAAAGCTGGCTTCCTGCCAAGCTTTCTCGAAGTCGAGGATCAAATCGACGAAAATAAATTGGCATCTAAATCTCAGATTGCCGAATTGGAACAACAACGCTCCGACTCGAAGGACGACGCGATCATCCTCAAGTTAAAAGCGGGAATCCGACCCGGAAGCTTCATGCGAGAATTTGAACAACTCAGCTTCGTCGGCAAAGTTAGATCGAAACCGGAGGTTAAAGAATTCCTCGAATATCTAGACCGATGGATGACTAGAATGAGCGAAGTGGACAGAGGAGTATGCGCTCTACCAGAGAACGTAAGTTTGGCAAAAACGGACTTAATTTTACCTTGCAATTATAGCGAGTGCATTTGCCTGTTTCGCCTCCATTCGCTGCTCTCCTGAACTGGGCGCAGAAGGAGTTGTTCGCCTTGACGCTGAAGGGGCCGCCGGAAATGCAGGGATTTGTCCTCCACGTACGATTCGTCTACGCAGTCGGCTTCACCGGAGAGACGGGCACAAGAGTCGTATTCCAAGATATGGACTCTCTCGCGGCAGTCGAAAAGCTTATCAAGGAAAAAGCTCGGAAGTGACCTGTTCGCAAATCGCACAGTTTGCAGTGGACGCTTATGACAATTTTCTCGCGGAGATGTCCTTAAATGGGAAGGTAAAACGAACCAAGTTGGTCACAGCTGATTTACCTTGTGTTTCAGGTCGATAACTATCCAACCGAGGGCGGAACAGCTGAAGTATTGGAATGGGCGGAAGCCACCCGTGACGCGATTAACGAGAACGCGGAGAAAATGAAGAACTATCGCGACGCCCTACTCACAGTAGACCGATGGAGGCTTAATAGCCTTTACGATTTTCTCACGAGAGAATCGGATTTGAAGCGAATCTCGCGCATAGCCACCTTCGACAACTATCAACGAACCAACCTCGTCACCGTCGGGGACAATGGCCGGTTGCGTGCCTTCACCATGGATAACGGGGAAGTCCGTCGCAGCAACCGACTTCCAAACTTCATGCGAGACTGGTCAGTAATGACCGGAGGACGCTCTAACATCGAGTATCGGCAGAACGGGTTCTCGACCACGCCTGACCACCCAGGGTACAAAAGACAAGCCCAAGACCGAAGAGGGGACGAACCACGAGCAAAGAAACGATGGGGCCACAGAGGCGGCCATCGACGATAATGGCATTTCAGGTAAAGAAGGGGGACGTTAAGGGTGATACCCAGTCTCGGAGACAGCTGCCAAGGACAGCGGTCCCTTGACGAGTAATAGGGGAGTCGGCGACTCGCCCTTAGGAAAGGCCACTATCGCGCTGACCAGGTGCAGTTTGGATTCGCCAGACTCGCACCGAGATCCGGCGAGGTAGGAGCTCAGGAATCCTGAGGCTAGGCCCGACCTTGATTAAAGAGAACTGTCCCGACCAGTACTAACGGAACTTTAGGTTCAGTACCGCCCGTTAGCCAATCCATCCGCAGAAGACCGCTTGGACCGCTCGACTGTACCCTTGGAAACTGTGCACGCATAATAAACGGGGAAACCCGGACCGAATCTCGAGTTTCTGTATCTATAGCAGGGAAAGTTCAACGGAACCAAAAACAATGGCTCCGTTTATAACACCACCGCCATCTTTAGAAACAGCGATCCAACACGTCTTTCCAGCGCACGATTCAAGTTCCTTGGGGCTACCAAGAAATTTAGTCAACTCGGCCGAACAATTCGTGGTTATCTCTATCATTATTTTTTCTCCCGAAAAAGACAATATTTATTTTAGTTCTGTTTGACGAATTGCCTTACGGGAAAAAAGTCGTTAAGGAACCAACCAGGTCTAGCGATTCAGATGATCTAAAAACAGAAATAATATCAAATATAAGAAAATAAGGGGGGCTTATTTTTAGGCGGAAATACTTCTTAGAGGTCTCTATTTCAACGGTCATGATATTTGGCGAAAGAGTCCCTGTTTCATGGTCTACCACTGGTGTTTTGCTCGAGACAGGGTTAAGCTCAGTCAAAAATTGAAAAAGAAAACGTCCATGTGAAACAACTCGTGCTAGTTTAACATAAGTTGATGAGGATAATCTGCCTGTCTGAATTTACAAAACCGTGTCTGGCTCTGGAAACATCACCACAACCAATGTACATGCAAGCATGTTTCGCCGTCAACACGTTGGTTGAATAGAAGTCCCGTTTTCTGCCTGTAAGAACCTGTTTATCGACGTTTTTAGACTTCCAGAAAATGCTGATTGTGGCTTACAGAAGGAAAATAAATGGCTAATATCATTAGCAGTCTTTTGATAGTTCCTGGCTTTTCTGACACAAGGCTATTTATTATTCAGTAAAAGGGCGACTAGATGAGCAAACCCTCCTTTTTTATTCAAACTTTTTTTTCTTTCTTGACGATTCACCATTTTTATTTGTAAAAGAAGAAATGTTAGAGGGGTCGAGTATTGGCAGCTTTTCAAAAAAGAGCTTCATCGCAGGAGTTTGGATCGCTGTATGAATTAATTCTTTATTGAACGATTTTGGAATGCCTTTAAATTTTTAGGGTTTCATCGTCACATTTTATTCTGGATGGAGCGATTATGTTAAGGATATAGCCTATGAAATTGAACTTTCATAGCGCCTAAATGCGACGTCGGATGATTTTATTTCAAACGCAATCCTATCTAAAAATGTACGCAGAACTCGATTCTGGTATTTAAAAAAAAAATCATTTTAGTTTTTCTCTGTAGAGCGTTTTGAAATCTTACGATCGCGATTTCTCGAAATATTTACATTAAATCGCTAAAACTAAACCAATGACTGCATTAGCATGATGCTAAACTAGAATATTGTGGCTGAAAAATTATCAAACTCGGCCAAATTTTCATTCTAGTGTTTTCCTCTTTCTTGCTACTGTTTTTCTTCCATGCGCGCTTTTTTGGGTCCAACCAATCAGAGCGCTCTTTCAAACGCGCGCACTCTCTCGGGAAAGAGGAGTCGAAAGATTGAGCACCCAGCGCAGCGCTTTTTACACTATTCACGCGCCGAGGAAGCCTCACGGAAATAGCTCTAAAATCGGTTTTTGACGGGATAAGAGAAAACCGAACCCACAATATTGTAGATAAGGGTCTAGATTACTTTTCTATCAAAAAAACTCGACCGATTTAATGTAAAAATTTCGAGGAATCGCGATCGTAAGATTTCAAAACGCTCTACAGAGAAAAATTCAAATGAAAATTTTTAAAAAAGTACCAGAATCAAGTTCTGCGTACATGTTTAGATAGGATTGCGCTTGAAACAAAATGATCCGACGTCGCATTTAGGCGCTATGAAAGTTCAATTTCATAGGCTATATCCTTAAGTATACAAATTATCCTTCGACAAGGGTTTAAAATGCTGTTCCCTGGAAAGAATAAGCAAATAAGAGGAGGCACGAATCGTCAAAAAATGCGACAATTTCATCCGAAATTTTGGTAAAACTTTGGAAATGTCCGCATTCGGTCGGTAGGCCAATCAGATTTTTGAAAAATTTTTTTTGCAGAATTCGAATTATTTGTCGCAATTATTTTGTCGATTCGAGCCACTTCCCCATAAAACGCTTTGAAAATTAAGAATCTTACTTGATCACGAAAAAACCTTTGAAAAGATCGTTCAAGAGCAGAAAACTAAAACCGGAAGTCGTCGCTTTCCCAATATCTACGTTTGCAGTCAATCTCAGCACTCACTTTCTAATTACGGGTCTTTCAATTTGTCAAACCAACTTTGAACTTGCCAAAAATGACCCGCAAATAGATTGCAGAAAAACTTTCCGGCGATTTCTCCTGCTTGGATCAGAATATTTTACGGCGGTTTTCAAAAAGTCGACGGGAGATCCAAGTATACGTACATTTGCATGTCTCTATTTATGCCCCTTATTTAAGCAAACAGGAGCAAAAAGAAGATGTTGAAAAATCCCTACGTTTGAATGAGACTGAAGTGTGGTAAGCGTGTTATAAGAGAGTTGGAATTCCACTCACTTTTCTTGTAAAAATTATCTTTCGGGGTAAAAGTCAATATTTTCTCCCTGGGAATTATACCTACCATATTTGGTATATTTGGGAAGAGGCAGAAATCGACAAATTTGCGACAATAACGACCTAAATTTTGGTCTAATTTTCCACCAATCAGATGTCCGCATTCGGCCAATCAGATTTCAGAAAAAAAATATACCAAAAATTTTAATTATTTGTCGATTTTTTTGTCGATTCGAGCTATTACCGCTTAATTATTTCATTTCACAGAATAAGGAGTCCTATTTTCTGTAATAGCAACCGTTCAAAAATTGATTTTTAAATGAAGTATAGCATGAAACTGGGTATGAGTGAGGCTTCTAACTATACGCAGCTACTTTTTATATTGACGCGTTATTTAATTTTGTTTTGTCTTCTCGTAAATAATTTCGTTTGTAATTAACCTAAACGACGAAAAGAAAGGATGATTTGAGGAGCGACATGAACGCGCGGTAAAAACGAAAGCTACTAGTTAATCCAATCGAGCTAAATTCTATTAAGGCAAGCAATCTGATTTCTTAAATTATGTTTGAAATATATTGCCAATTAACCTGGATTCGTTTAGGACTGAACTCGCAAGTTTGAGATTGTCCGACTTTTTCCGAAAAACGAGGCCGCGGTACAGCATTCTCGGATGCGATTTTAATTATGCTGACTGCAAATTTACATGGAAATTCGTGGTACGTTCCGATAACCGGTACATAATGCTATATTCAAATCTTTTCAAGTCAACTCTTTATGGCTACTGTCTGATGTACAACAGTTCGGAGCAAATTAACAGCCAGGGACGAGCTCGTCTCAGCATAACATTTGGTAAATCTACTGTTGTCTCTACATCACTCAACGATTCTAGCGCAAAATGAGTCGGACGCCACTTTTGGATGGAACGGCGTTATGCAAGGCTTCAACGTTCACTACCAGCACCCAGAGACGGAAATGTTCATTCCCGGCCACTCAGTCTACCTCAGCTCCAGATTGACGCCAATTATTTCAGTTCAAAATGTTCAACAGACATTTCTCGGAGATCCGGTGAGTTTATTCATACTCAGATGTTGAAAAAGAAGTATGCAGGGTTGTCTAGCTCGGTTCCTTTTCTATCGACAAAATCCTTAAAATGAAGCAACGAGTGCAGTTTGGTCGGCATTTCCCCGAACTCAAAAGGGTGCCTGTCGTCGAAGAGGTTATTCTTGTCCCAGTAGTCGACAATGTCTTCAGGAGGAGTACTAGAACACAGAATGTAGAGATTCTCAAAATATCGTTACCTCATAATGAATCCGTTAGCAAAACTGGCAGAAAAAATATTCAAAGTAAAAACTTTCATTTTTTTCATAGAAAAAAAGTTCTTTCTTCTTTTATCTGCTCTGTTATCTATCCCAAGGGATTGTTGACCATTTCCAACGCACACTTTTCGAGGCCACCATTAAAGTGATGAATTATCTGTCTAAAAATTCATTTATCAAAATAGCAATAATGATAATTTAAGCACACAAAATGCATTCCGAACACTCCTCAAAATCCTTACAGTATGGTCAAATGCCAGTATGCCTCTCTGGTTAAAACTCTCTGCCGCGAATGCGAATGCTATCCAGGAAAATGTCCTCTTAAAAATTTTCATTGTAAATTGAATTTTTTATTCAATCCTATCGGGGGAGAAAAGGGATAAATTAAAAGAAGGTAAATTCAATTTTCACTGCTCGCGTAATTTTCGAAGAATTTCAGTTTATTTTTGAGCGAGAAAACAAAGAAAGCCTTGATTAAATAACAAAATTGCATTAAAAGAACTGAGCTGGTTTATTCACCAGCTGCTGTTCAAAGTTCACAGAAGACATTTCACAACCGAAATGAGATTACATCGGCGGGCTTATTTCAGTCACGAGACTCCTTTCAAATTACACTAAATGGCAAGGATTCCACCCAGAGCCCTGTTAATTGTATTTTCTAAATTAACAACGCTCATTGACGTAAAATCCTTGCGAAAGCAAGCCGTGCAATTTCCTAGCTCATGCGACTTGCGCGGCGAAGCACATTGACGTCTGGCGGGAAGTGCCTCGAATGGGATCAGGAATGGTTCAATTAACAAAACAATCTTCTTCCCAATAGCTTAAAAAACTACAATAAAGAGTGCTTACCGCAATGCTTGCAGAATCAGTTTCATCAGAAATCAATCCAGGAAAGAGTTCGTCGAGAACACAAAGACTTCTACTAACCCATTCAGAACTCGAAAACTTAGTACGCTGACATTCACGCCGGCGAGCAAAAAACAATCACCGAGCACGCCACAATGATCATTCAACTAGCCGAGCAAGACATGATTCTCGTTGAAAAAGCAACATATACTGTCGTCGATTTCCTCTCGGATTTAGGCGGCACTGTGGGATTATTTCTCGGGTTGAATCTGTTCGCGCTTGTAAAACTTTCATGTGATGTTTTCCAGCGATGCAGGTGGAAGACTTCCGGGAGAGTGAAGCATGTTCAAAGCGCACTAGCGATTAGTTCAGCCAAAAAGGTACCTGATAATTTTGACATTAACCTCTTTACCGAAATACAACTCTAGTACAAGCCTCTTCCAGCCTCCTCCAAGTCCAACAGAAAATCAAAGCTCGAAACTTCCGACTCAAAAGCAAAGTTCATTTTATGAGAAAAAAAAATTGAGAAAAAAGACACATTTTTTGATCTTTTCATTCAAGCTGTTAATCTTTCTGAAAAGGCGCCAAAGTTTGAATAAAATAAATAAAGCACTCGAAAAATAAACTCGCGAAAAAAATAGTACCTGGCTGTTTTTTATTGCTGCATTGAAGAAAGAAAAAATGGTTTTCAGAGAAGCGAATTTCTTTATTGGCATTATACTTGGTTATGCGCTAGGAGAGGTGAAAAGCTAGAATTAAGCCTTATCAGTACTTTTGCAAGGCATTTTTAAAACTGCGTAGCCACGTTTTCTTCACCTAAGAAAGGCAATTTGTTATTTTTCCAAAGTGCCTGCGTCGAAAATTATTTAAAGCAAAATCAACCAAAGCCAAATATTTCCGGTGAAAAACTCTATCCTGGCAATGTCTCGCAAATCAGCAAAAGACCAGATGAAACGAAGAAAAAACGTGCAGTTATTGGAATTATGACGACGCCAGAATTCTTGCGTACGCGAGTGAAGGCCTTTAGCGACACTTGGCTTAGGGATTTAGGTAAGGAGATTGTCGACTGATAAGCATCGTCTGGGTTGTTTTAAACTGCTTTGGTGGGCCGTTTTCTAAGATTTTAACGCATATATTTTAAGATAGAAATGACGTGGATGTACTTTTCTTTTCCAAACCGGAACCCGGCTTCAATACAATTTCGATGGCAGATGTGGATGACCACGTCTATCCGCCTCAGAAAAAATCATTCAAAATGTTAGGATCGGATAATTATCAATTATTGATTGACTGAAAAGCGGGAGGATGAAAAAAAGGATGGAAAAAGTTTAAGATCCGCTTTGAAAGCTTTTTTCCACGACAAACTCATCGATCAATATGAGTGGTTTCTCCGCCTTGACGATGACACTGTAATTCAGTGGGAGAACCTCAACTTGTTTCTGGTAGGAAAAAATCAAAGACTCGAGCACGTGATTAATTTGTCTTTTCGAAGGCGCGTCTCAACTCAACCAAGCCCTTGATGATCGGCAACCCAGGCAATCAGTCTTGAACTTAGTAGTACGATCAATCTTCAAAAAAATATTCTTTGCCACGGTAAATTCCGAATTTTCGCGTGTGATGAGCGAAAACAACGACATTGGTTCCACTTGAACATTTACGTCATTCGACGTGTCTTTTTGAAAATTCTGATAAGCGACCAATTAATACTAGATTGATAAGATAAAGAAAAACGGCTCATCCTGGCCCAAGAATTAAGATTAATCCAGCGATAAGAGATAATTTGAACATTTTACATGATTAAAAATATTTTGAAGAAAAACTCATTTAGTACAGTGGTCTATTCTAATCTTAACTATTTCTTATTCAGCTGATTCTTATAATTATATCTTTATCCTTCTAAAAACCTTTTCTTTATCAATTTTCCAGCCGGAGCATATTTTTTCGATAAGCTCGCCTTATCAGTCTCCCAGGGCGCGTTTTATCCGCAGGTACCGTTCTGGACTTGAGGGCAGGATTTGGACGAAACGCGCTTGATTATGTCGCTGATTCGATGGTTTACTGCATGGGAGGGCCCGGTGTTCTGTTTTCAAATGAGCTGATAAGGAAAGTCCGACCTTTTCTGACGACGTGTGTGAAGGAGCTACTGACGGAGCATGAAGATGTGGAGATCGGAAGATGCGTTTGGAAGCACTTGGGAATAAGTTGCACGGTTGGTTCAAATTTGATTAACAACTAATGAAGACGCTAGAATTCGAAAGACCTGCAGGTGTATTTCTTCCAAAACTGGTCTAAGCAGCGACGAAACGTTGAAAGCGGATCCGAGGAACGTCTCAAAATTGTTGAATCAGTTTTTTCAAAAAAAAATATTGCTTTTCAATTTTTCCAAATTGGGTTCCCATTCATGTCCATGCTAACTGTTTCAATAAAAAAATTATTGACAGTACCATGTTAGGAGACCCGAAAGCCAATTACTGATCCTGAGAACGAGCTAAACAATATCATCGTTTCGAAGTCGCTCACAATGCACTCTGTCAAGGTAAAGTTCACCGAAAATAAGTATGACTATCTTTATCTTATCAATGTTTAAGGTTCCCGATATCCAGTACAAAATCCGGCTAAAAGCGCAGAAAGCCAAAATCCTGGCGCTCAAGAAGAAAATCGACCTGTTAAAATCTTCGTTTTGGGTCTCTAAAATTGCTTATCATTACTTTAATTTACCTCAAAAACGCGCAATTCGATCCAAAAGAAAGCTGAAAGAAAACGTGTTTACTATTTCTACGAAAGACACGATCGCGAAAATGAACAATTGCAAGTGGGAAACGATCTTGTCTGTAAGCAAATATACATGGCAGGAGGGCAAACCTAGAACGGCGTTGAGTTCTGCTGAAAAAGAAGAAATTCTTGCTTTCCGAAAAGCACTTGGTCGTTATCGAGCGAAATCTGGAGAGCGTTCAATCGCCGTTTGCACATCAAGGTAGCGAAAAATTGGGTAGGCTTCATTTGCCCAAGAGCTTCATCTCCCCAGAGCTTCATCTCCCCAAGAGCTTCATCTCCCCAGCCTGGGCAAATGAAGCTCTTGGGGAGATGAAGCTCTTGGGCAAATGAAGCTCTATTTCGACTTTTTTAATATTTTAGAAAAAAATTTGAAATAATATTTTGAGAACTATTCATCCTTTTCATGTTTCATCAAATTCATCAAAAATAGATTTTTAGTAATTTTCTGAAAATTTAAGAAAGTTTATTATAAAATCTCTAAAAAAGTACAAGAAGTCGATTTTTTCTTTGAAAATTCTTTATCTTTGAAGAAGGCCGTAAGCGAATAATTGAATTCCATTTTTGCGTAATCCGTGAAATCTGGTCTGATGTCATCAGCTCAGAGCAGGTCTTGTGATCAAATTCATGAGTTCTAAAGCTCATGGTGTTGTAAATTGAACTCTCTCAAAATCACAGCGTTCATTTTCTAGCGCTGGAAAAATGCTCATGCAAGCAACTTCAAGGGGAAGCCACCTCATTCTGAAAATGAAGGCAGCAGATCTGATTGCACGTCACGTGACGGTTGATTACCAAAAGAAGCTGACGTTCATTACGCCAGTCAGCGGAAGAGCGGAAAATTTAAACAGGTTTCTGGAGAACTGGAGCGAGCTGGTGAAAGATGAGAAGAATCTTAATCTGATCATAGCAGTGGGGGGAAATCAGAGCGAAGTAATGGGATAAATGTCAGACGTGTCTCTTTTTCTGAGGAGGCACTTTAGAACGAACTTTTTTATTAATAGAAAGCTAGTTATAGTAAATTACGATGCTGCTTTTTATCCAAGACACAGTGGCAAAAATACGACAAAATCTTGGCTTTTTCGGCCTGGATACTCTTGGCCCAAGGAAACGCTCTAGACAAAAACAAGATCAGTATTGTAAAATCATGCTTGAGAGCTGTTTGAAAGACGAATTTCCGTAATTGAATGTGGTGAGCCATTCGCACGTGGCCGCTGCCTCAATCATGGAATCAATCTCCTCAAGGAAGAGGATGTTTTCTTCATCTGCGATGTTGATCTCGTCGTAAACAGAGAATCTATAAGAAGGATTAGATTCCTTGCAAAAGGTTATTTTTGATGAAAGAATTAATTCGATTCGAATCAATTTTAGACAATGCATATTTTCCAATTTTCTTCTCTCAATATGAAAATGGTAATTCAACGGCGCAGATGGAAGAGAATGGATTTTGGAGATCATTTTCGTTCGGCATGGCAGCGATGAGCAAAAGAACCTTCTCGAAGACGGTCGGTTTCGACAAGTTTTTGAAAGGATGGGGAGGAGAAGACATCGCTTTCTTCGAGAATCTAGTCAAGAAAGGGGCTTCCGTTGCCCGAGCGATTGATCCGGGGCTGTTCCATCCTTGGCATCCGAAATCGTGCCCTTCTAATCTTTCGACGAAGCAGCATTCGGATTGCGTGTCAACCCGCGCTGCGCACAAGTCCTCGAAGACAATGCTGAGTCGGATGTTTTTATCTGTTGATAAGTTAAATAAAATATAAAACCGGAAAGATAACATGCAGTGAAAACAGCGCTTAAGAATTATCTCAAATGATAGATACCCCGGATGTACAAGTATTGTTCTTTATGTTCACGGGGTTTATTCAAAGTCAAGTTTTTCGGCGGGAAAATCAATCACTCTTCTCATTCCTCGCGATTTTACGGGATGAAAGAGCTGCTGTGAACTTAGTGTCTATATGAAAGGGAATACTTGAGAAATCCCCTTTGAGATTGTTTTGCTCTTGACTTGTCCTTTACCAGGTAGCTTGTATTTCGAAGCTTATAATATTGGGAGAAACTCACCTAAATAAGTGTTGGTTGGTATTGACTAAAGGCTGGCTATTTCAGAATGATTTTTGATGAGAAAAAATTAAATTAATGTCCGAAAAATCATGTCCTTTATTGCTTTTTTATCAATAAGCAACGTAACATATCTTAAATTTTCTTATAGAAGGTATGGTAGTTAAACTTTTGACGATGTCGTCATTTCCTCGAAGGCACTCAGCTCCAAGAATTTGGAATTCAGGTTATGCCAGACGCTTTGAAAAGGGTTTCTTGAGCGCTCGGGTGGCGCGAGAGCGCCCTCAAAATTCATGCTCAAGGAATAAAAAGGGTTCACCAAGATGGTAGTCATTTTATTATGAAATATTTCACCGATATTAAAGGGCTCATTATTGCTCAAGGTAATTTTACAAAGTCCAAAGAGCGTCAAAGATAGAGATTTTACGAAGAAAATTTGAGAAGAGAAAAAACTAACAATAATTTTTAGCGTTTTTTGAGTGCGCTGAAGGAGGAATCGTCGAAGAGAAGTCAATCAGCGTCAAACTTGAGGTAAACTAATTTAATGAATACGGAAGTTATGTTTTGGATTAGGAATGTCAGCTTCCTGAACCATTATTGTGCGAAAATGGAGAGAACTGTCCAACGTGGGAGTGCTCTGAAAAGGGAGATGAGCTTCTCTGTGAAGCACGATGTTTCGAAAGCCACGCTCTTGCTCGCAAACAGAAGTGTTCATGCTACACTAGAATGGGTCCGTTGAAATTCTTCACTGGCTGCAAGTGGGAAATTGACGAGAATCAAAAATCTTGCGCTGCTGATACACAAGCAACAGACCCAACAACATCGACAAGAGCGATGAAATCTGCTTCGACGACTACAACGAAGCCACAACCAAAGAAAGATGAAACCTTCAGCAATTGTCAATCCCTCGCCGATTCGAAACGCTGGAAGTGTGATCTCGTCCGAAAGCACCGGGCAAAATGTAGACTTCCTTGCAGAGGGGAAAAGACGATTTCGAACAGATGTTTTTGTATTCAGGTAAAGCGAGAACGGCAATAACAAAGAGAAACGTCATTACAGTCAAGATGTTGTTGATATTGTTGTATAGACACATTTTGTCTGATGATGAGTTACGAGTGATAATTGACGCCTATTTAGGGTGTATGCAAATGGACTCATCCGGTAGAAACTACATGTAAAGCAACGCGTCCAAATGTAGAAGAAACAACTTCGCTGGCGACAATGCTACTTGATGCTCAGAAAATAGAAGAGCCAGAAGAGTCCGAAGAACCCGAAGAAAAAGAAGAGGAGCCGAAAGAGAACAGGTTCAGAAGCCAGAGCCGGATTCAAATCATCTCGACCGAAGCCCCTCAAGTTTACCGAGGAATGCGGTATATAATTAAAGATGGAAAACGACTGTTCAATCAAAACGACCTTATAAGCCAATTCCTTAATTGGTTCAGAAGAAATTAACCTCTTTAGCCTCTCTTACCCTCTTGCTCATATTATGCCCATTATTTGTGAATAAAAAGACTCAAATACAATAACATGTTACATGTATGTTCATTGATATTCAATTATATACAGAAATTTACACAACTTTAAAATTGAAGGTATTTATCTAACGAGTCAAGAAGATCACATCGGCTCTTCAATTGTGAATTTGATCCTGGCAGGTTCCAGTCGGTCTTAATTTTCAGTGTAAATTATTTTTAAAAAAGAGCCTATTTACCTGTTTTATTCCTTGTTTTCCAATATAGAACCAGCTCTTTGAGCGCTGCCAATCTAACATTGCCTCGTGATCAAGCTGCTCGTTAAGATTCTCAATGTAGGAATTTGGATTTCCTGTGTGTATGAAATTTGCATACAAATTCTGATACGATTTTTGAATCTTGATCTGCTCTTGCGTCAGATCACACGACTCGTCTATGTTTTTTGAAAACAGCCACCAGTTTCCGCTGCAATGGCAAGTTTCTTTTTCGCAGAAAGAATCGGTCGAGGAAGATGACGCTCCGGCTGGAAGAGGCTGGTCGAAAAAGACACTGTACGTCAACTCTAGTGGAGGGCTTTGAGAGTTTCTTTTTTAGCTCTGCCTTACTTGGATTGTTACGCGAAGCCAATTGGTTCATAAAAGACCTTTGGTTGCAAGTGAACAAATAGTCCGTGTAAAATTGTTTTGCCTGATCCATTAACGAACACGCACTTTTCTCCGAGACAGAACCGTAACCACAGTGTTTGCTGTAAAAATAAAACTGTTTAACAGTCCAGTAAACTTTTCCTATTGCTACTTTACCTATAGATATCAGCAACAGCCGCCCAATTGTCGTCGAAATAACTTCTAAGAATTCGCTCGGGCCATAGTTCCGCCAAAAGTGTCAAATTGTCAGATGGGAAAATTTCATGCACGAATTTGTTGAGGAAGGGTTGAGATTCTTCCGCTGTTACTTCGAAGATAACGCTCTTCTTTGATGGAAATTCTTCGTTTTTGAGAAGTGTGTATGAATTATCCCTGATCGTCTCACTGTGCAAAACCGGAAGAAACGGCTCAAAGATTGATTGACGCAGTGAATGAAGAAGTCCTCCTAGAATCGTGGAAGCAGTGAACGATGCGTCTCGAAGTACGTATGGACTTTTCCGCCGGAGACACGTCATATTCTGACCACTTGTATCCGTCGGAAAATTTAAACATCGATCGTACTCTGATGTGATATTCAGCTCCGAACTTAGCGTTCTCCCATTATTGCAGCAGGACACGTTAGCGGCAATAACGGAGTACTGAAGAAAAAAAATCGTTACAAAAATTTTTAGGGCTAATATTAACATAGCGGGGTCTTGTTTGATTTTATTGCACCTATTACTTGTCTTTTTTTCCAAGTTGCGATAAAATTTGACGCGAAGACGTTCAACCCTATTTATTTTTGCTAACCTGCGAATTCGCTTGCGCTTTCTTGAGATAGGGAATTCCAGAAGGCGCGGAAAGAACGATTGCTTGTGAAAAGGCTTTTGAAGATCGCTCGTTATATAAATGATCCAGCACAGATTGGCCACCGGAAGAGCATCCGAGGAGAGTTATTCTTTCACGATCTCCACCAAATGCATCAATTTGTTGATGTACCTAGTATTGAGTGCTATCTTGTTATGGGTCAAAAAGCTCAAACACTTTTGATTAATTAAAAAGGGGAATGATGTTTTTCGAAAACAGCCACCAGTTTCCGCTGCAATGGCAAGTTTCTTTTTCGCAGAAAGAATCGGTCGAGGAAGATGACGCTCCGGCTGGAAGAGGCTGGTCAAAAAAGACACTGTACTCTCTCCACCAAAAGCGTCTATTTGTTGATGTACCTAATATTGAGTGCTATCTTGTTATGGGTCAAAAAAGCTCAAACGCTTTTGATTAATTAAAAAGGGGAATAATCACTTTGTAAAGTTTACAATTAAAACCCTTGATTTCGGTGAAACTTTGTTTGACAAGGGTTCACGCAAATTATTGAATAGCCAAGACAGTATCTTACCCACTCAATAGCCAATTGTTGATCCAGAAATCCCGCATTTGCTGCGTCCGGCTCATTATCAGAGTACCAATAGCCGAATTCTGCCAAGCGATAGTTTGCGTGAACCACTACCATTTGATGTTTGTTAGCCAGATGAGCCCCATTGTTGTTCATGCTTGAGCCGGACATGAATCCCCCGCCGTGGAGGTCGATAAGAACTGGATATTTTCTTTTGGCAGTGCTTTCGTTTGAAGTTCCATCGCTCAGCATTGCTACAAAAATATGAATATTCATGAAATTTAATTTATCTAGTTAACGTGACGTAATAATCGTGCTCGAGTTCAGCTATTTTCTTATCACCTAAGCTCAATGCCAAGTGTAATCGGATTAATTCCCCTTCATCATACCCGGTGTAAAGATATTGACGAATAGACAGCTCTCACTTTCCAAGTAGTCAAGAGCGTCCTCAGACATTTTCGGCTGGAAGCAAGTATGGATGAATTGTGTAGCGTTCCAAACAATGTGAAGATCGAACCACTGGACGTAAGGAATTTGAGAAGGGGGTTTGAAGCGACCATCCCCAGTTGGAGGCATCGCGTAAGGCACACTAGAGATTGTATTGTTAGAATTTCAAGGGTCACCCTGTACAAAGCCGCACTCAATTGCTCTCTAAATATTCACGCCATCAAAGTTTCCATAGACTTCCGTTAGAAAACCCACATTTTACGCTCGTCTGCTCATGTTATGAAATCATTTCGTAACAGTTTCACGAGTTACCTGTAAAAAGCAAAAACATTTTCGTATTTTTCGTGCTGCTTGCCGATCAGCTGGAGACCATTTCGAAGCTGGATGATAGGATTGCTCATCGAAGTGATTTCCAAACATCCTTGACGACCGAGTAAAACCCCGGAAACGATCGAAGCTAAGACGACGATAATTCCGAAAATACTGATTCCGATGAATCGTAAATTTCGCCTCCGCTTCTCCTTTGCCGATATTATTTCTTCTAGCGACTTCTTTTGCTCAATTTTTATTTCATCCTTGACTTCTTCGCTTTCATCAAAAACATCATCGTGCGCATCTGCCAGCTCGCTCAAGCTGCCAAGAGGAGCTTCGTGGCCAGGATTATTTGTTTCCACGGGCGCATCTTCCACCACTTCAATGTGAATGCTGTCAGGGTCCTGCGAATACCCCTCTGGATTATCCTTCAGTGCTTCTTCTAGCTCTGTCTGGACGTCAGGAGGCAGATATGTGTCGTACTGAATACTTGGGTATTCGCCCGTTTCACTGCTCATGGTTCATTATTGATCAGAAAAAAATTATTTCCAAAAATATCAAATTTTCTAAACCAGACCTAGTAACTGTCGGTGTTTTCAAAATTGATCTTCTTTCTGCATCTGAGCTCTTTATCTCTGACGACGAAGAAGGTAATCTTTGCTTCCCATCCTCCTGAACATCCAGAGTGTCGGACAGAGTCATCGACTTTGTTGAAAATTTTTGTTTTACAACTTTATTTCTTTCTCTTTGAATTGATGAATAAGAATCTGGAAAACATGCTCGTTCACATTTTCTTGCTTTACCGAGCTGACATTTGCGCACGCTGCCTTATCTGCGAGTATTTAGAGAAGCTACAAAAATAAAATTCTAAAACGACATGCAAACAAAAATTTATTGCACTCTGATAAAAACCTACCCGTTTTAGGATAAAACTGCTTTTATTTTATTGAGGAAATTGAATTTGATGATTCGTTTTAATAATTTTTCCATCAAGGAATCAAAAAAACGGAGCACCATTGACATGAACCAGGAGCCAACTAGTATTTCCACAATTTTTAAGCCAGTGCTTAAAGATCCCAAACGATCATCATTTCACCGTAAATTACATTTCACAGGATTCATTTTTCTGAGGCCGAAACTCTTGAGCGCCACAAATAAGCAGCATAAAAGAATGTTTTACTCACATTTTTCATCAAAATATGAAATTCATAATTTTAATTAGCCTTTTTTTCTCTCTTGTAGAAGCAAGAAGGAGCGGTTTTTACTTGAAAAGGCGATCTTATTCTTCAGCTAAATTCACTGCAGCTCACAAACGCTTCATCGCTAGAAGACGAGAAGCTCAAAAACTGTGTGGCTTCTGCATGAGCAACAATAGAACGATGATGCCGAGTATTCTAAAACGAAGTTGTGCAAGAGTATTTGACGATGGAAGATGCATGCAGAATTCAAGATTGAAATTGAGACTGTCTCGCTACTGAAAATCGGTCGGCTGCTCCAAAATATTTCTGGGAACATGGTCACTTCATCTTATTTTTAATGCATCGAGTTTATCTTTTTCGATGCTGACGATACAAGATCATCTTGTCTTTAACAATGTCTATTCCCTTTAGCGCCTCGAAAAACCCAAATATAATGTGCTTCTCGTCCCTTTTTTCGTCAATAAAATTTAAAATGAATCTCTTCGCACTTTTTCTACTCCCTGTTTTCTGCGACTCGCTGTCGTTCAACCGTCATAGATTCTTCAAAGGACACAGAGGCTTGATTCAAAAAGTGGAGGAAAACAAGAAAATGTGCGCATTTTGCATGGACTTGTCTACCAAGCTCGGTACGCTCCCGTCGACGATTCAAATCGGCTGCTCGTCGCTCGTTATCGACGGCAAATGCAAAGTCATGAGAATTTGATGTTTGACCTGTACAGTTTTGTGTATTGAAAATGCTGTTGAAATATACAACCAACAAATAATACTGTAGTATGCGTAGTTTGTGGTAATGTTTAAGCAGTAGCAGTAGCAGCAGCGAGTGCATCGACTTGTTGAATGGAGACCCATTGCTGAAAATATATTTTTTCAGATCATTACTCGTCAACTGTTTACCAATGTATTTGGATCTCGGAACCACTTGTCTTTCGTGTTGGGTCTTTCGGTAATTGTTGGTCTGGGTCGGAAAATACCCAAGATTTTTGAGAATCCATCGTTGACATCTTCTTTCATTTCCATCTTTTTCTAATTAAAATATACATAAAAATATGAAGGCCAATTTTAATAAGGAGTAGAAATTTCAAATCCTAAGCCCCCCTTTTTATTGTCTGATTGGAATCCCCATAAAAAGTTACACTAGAAAACATTAGGTAAAGTGACTTAGTCATAGATTATGACGTCATTATCGATGACTAAAGTCCCAGATTTTCTAAACTTTCGGACGCTCTTATTCCTAAAATATTTTTCGGAAAAAAACATTAGATACAGGGTTTTGACCGTCTTAGGCCACTCTACGCAGGCAACCAAAAATGAAAAAAATTTGAGTCGAAAAAATTTTTACATCTCTAGAAAAAATAGTTTTACATTATTGATAAGATTTATTTTTGCAGGCCTGCATAAAGGAGCGTAAGACGATCATTTTTCATCTTCGAGCTCTAATTTTCCTTCAGTAGAATAAAAATGAGAGCGTCCGAAAGTTTTGGGACTTTTGGAACTTCAATCAATGTCTGTGACGTCATCGGACATGACTCAGCATACAAAACTATTTTTTCTGGAATAACTTTTCATGCTCTTTCCAATGAGCTAAAAAAAGGGGGGTTTTTGGTTTTAAGTTTTCAACTTCTTATTGAAATTGGCCGAACAAGAATACTGATACTTTGAGTTTATCGAAAGCAGACAATCCAACTGTAGATTTTGAACGACCCGCTTGTTGGCGTCGCATCAGTTCTTCCACGTCAACTTCTAAAAAACATGTTTCTTGTTAGAAACTATTTGGTAGAATATTGCTTCAATCATTAATTCAAATCAAGCATTAGTGAGAAAGAAAGCATATTATTATTTGAATATTTGATTGTTTTTCCCTCGAATATTCATTTAACTTTTCAAGAAACAAGTTTGTTCCATGATCTCTTCCATGATTTCAAAAACGCGTGCATGTTTAAATCATGGCTGACTAATTGATTATATTTTTATTCTTCAAAATTTGCATGATCAGAGCTTTTTTCGAACCGCTCTGTTGTCCCCGGTAACATCAAAGTTACACATTACTAATATTGATTTTTATCTTTTGAGGGCTTCTTACCAAGACTTCACGGTTACGCCAAGTCTTGATAAGGTTTCTTCTTACGCTGCGATGGCGTATTTCTACATTCTAGACCACGCTAGAATGGAAATAAAGCAGCGATGAAGACTCGAAGGCAGCATTTAGAATTCATCAAATCCTTTTTTTGCGACTTACCAAAGTCGTCGATTTTCACTGATTGAACAGTGCTTTCGGGTGGAGGAGTAATTTCCACGGTTTTAACAGTTTCAACAACAATTTCAGGCTCATGCACGATAACGTCAAGTTCCGAGTCGGACTCGGACGCGGATTCTTGAGAGTTTTCAAGTTTGGATACTTCCTGGCACCTACGTAAAAAGTTTTCTTGCATCGCTGCAAGTTTAGCCTGGCCTTCTTCACTTTCATACACACTAGCGAATGTCCGAACAGGGTTGTTTAAATAAACTTTACATCAAGACTGTTTAATAATCGCTAACCCTGGTCAAAGGTTGACCATCAGCGCCCAAAATCGGCTTTCCATCAGCACCAAGAAGCTCTCCATTAGGTCCTAGAATCGGGAATCCATTTGCATCGAGGAGCTCTCCATTAGGGCCGAGCATAGGTTTTCCATCTGCTCCCATTTTCGCCAGAGCAAGAATGCTGGATAGTTCAACTTCAGGGGGGAATCCAGAGACTGTACTGCATCTTCGTGCTTGAGAGGAAGAATTGGATTCATTTGAGACAGCAGAGACCATTGAACCAGACACTAGCTTGCCATTAACGAATTGAAGGGGTCCTCCGTCTGGTCCTAACAGGGGATTTCCGCTCGAGTCAAGGATCTTTCCATCCACCAAGCGGCATTGTTTGCCATCTGGACCAAGGATTGGATTGCCTTCGTTATCATAAAGCATTCCATTTTCGTCAACATACATTCCGTTCATGAATCTCAGTCGTTTTCCATCACAAGAAAGCATTGGTTTCCCACTAGCATCATAAACAAATCCGTCAGAATCAACTATAATGCCGTCCAGGAGTTTGAGTTCTTTTCCATCGGGAGAAAGCAGAGGCTTACCAAATGCGTCATAGAGATTTCCTTCTGAATCAACGACTATGCCGTCCACTACCTATGACGGGATAATTAGCTTCATATATATTTATAGATTCTACAGCGATCGAGGCATAAAAATTGGCTCTAGTTTCTACTTTCATCTTGATATCCCTATTCTTGAGTGGATGCCCATCTTTTCCTAGAATAACTCTTCCGTCCAATCCTATCAGTTCTCCTTTGTCATTTGAGCAGGGTTTGACAATATATTCCGCCTTTAGTGGTTGCCCATCTTCGCCAAGTTTAACTGATCCATCAGCATTGACAACAGTGCCATCGGACCGAACAAATTGTCCATTTATATATCGAATAGGATTTCCGAATTCATCAAGCATTGGTTTTCCATCAGCGCCAAGGACTACTCCATCTGCGCGGATCGCAAGTCCATCGACAATTTCCAACGCCTCGCCATTTGGCCCCAGCTTCGGCTGTCCATCTGGACCCATAAGTCGCCCCGATGAATCCACAAGAACCCCAGGCTTCACGAATCGAAGCGGTTTTCCATCAGCTCCAAGCACTGGCTTAATAATCTCATAAAATATATTTTCAAAGATATCTTTTTACGTTTCCATTCTCATCAACAATGATACCATCAACAACGCGAATTGGTTTTCCATCCGGACCGAGCATAGGTTTTCCATCAGGGCCGAAAACTTCTCCATTTTCTCCCAGCGAATTTTGTTCGAGCTTCACGAGTCGAGAAAGCTCAGATCTTGCCTTGGCAGCTTTTTTCTCCAGTTCACCTTCTGGATCATCGCACATGATGCTCCCCAATTCCAAGCACTTCGACGGTATCACATAATTTTAAAAAAGATCTTGGCTAGACAGTTCTAAAAGGACCTACCGCAAGAATCGTGCTAATAGCCTGATGCAATAAAAATAACTTAACTTAACTTATAACTTATCTAAGAAATAGAGGTGTTTATGTCCCTAAAAAGCTTAAGAGATGACCGCTTCCTTTGCTATTTTTTCTTTCTGTTCTTCGCTTATATCGGGATCATCTTCGAGGAATTCTTGAATGCCCTTCAAAAAGCAGCGTGCTTCTTGGTAGCTCAGCTCTCCACTTTCATCGACATCATAGATGTCAAAGATTTTGTCGACTTTGTCGCCTAGTTTCTCGAAGCTCTCGCCATAAAAATTCTTTGCCAATCCTAAGGATAAAATTTATCACAAGGATCATTATAGTGAATTTTATCAACGACAAACTTAGGAAGCATATACTGTAATAAACTGTATATTTTACCTCGGACTTCTTCTCTATCAAGTAATCCAGAACCATCAGCATCGATTTCTGCAAAATATGAGAAGATTCCGAGTTTATTATCGCTCATTTTATTCAGTATTCACTTCTCTCTTTTGATTAAAAAAATGCTGGCCCCTCAGAGTCAAAAGTGCGGATCCTCGAATGATCAGGAGAACACTTGCAAAGATAAGGCACCAACTAATAGCTCAATGTCACCACAGTGATAGATTATAGCTAACACCTTCATTAATGGCTAGCCCAGCCCAGCGAACGGCTCAAAAAGCTGACCTCGCGAAAACTGACGAAAGCAAAGTTAAAGGGGATCATAGGTGAACTTCAGAAGTGGAATCTACACATTTCATCAGGGCTTAAATCTAACTATGATTTGCCTATGCTTAGGACTACCTACTAGGGAGTCTTCCTTGATTCCGACAAATTAAAAAATAATAAAATTTTCGGCAAAGATTCGTAGAGCGCATATTTTCGCAAAAATCACAATGCACCCCTTAAAACATCGACATTTCAATAAAAGTTCACCTCGGTCGTGAGTAGACCTGGCGAACACCAGACTCATCCAGGCAGAACAAGTGAGAAAGAGATTCATGCCGCGCGAAGACATGAAATACGTTCATCAAATCATCTCCATCAAAAACTCCGCTCGCACTACCAATTTTCTCGCAATATACGAGCTGTGGAAACGACTACTGTGACTCTGTTTCTTCTGCGAGTATTCTGTAGTCGAGCAAAATATGATGTAGACGCACAGCCGGAAGGAAAACAGAAAGGATCAAGCGAGATCGTAAACCTTTTCTTTATTGTCAACACTGGGGGTGATGGATCTAAAGTGTGAGGATACAGTTCTAAGAGTCAATAGTATTAATCGTTGATTTTCTCTTTTCTCTGACGTTTGCCCATAACAAAAACGTGTTCCTCTCCGATAGCATAGTTTCGGGCAAGCTCATCGCACTCTTCGATTATCTGGTTGTATGTGGACGGGATTATTTTATTCTCGTGGAATTCTAGCGCCTCTGAAAATTGATTCGAAATCAAGGAAGAGAAGATAGCAATCTACCGTCTTCACATTCTTTGAATTTTGTGAAAAACTTATCAAGTACTCCCACATGGTCAGATTGTCCTAAGTCGTGCATGTTTCCAATGGTAAGCTCAAAAAGAAAGCTGCCGATCAAAAATTTTATAACCGTACTTTTGAACGAGCACATTTCAAATCCGGGCTTGAAAGAGAACCATAGTGCACAGCTGCTTTATAGTCTTATAAATGATGCTTGCATATTCAATGAAAGTCCATTAGTTAGATGTCCCTGTCAGGGAATTAGACAGCTTTGGTGAGGATAGAACTTTTATCTGACGAAGAAGTTCAGGATACTCTTGGGCCAGAACTTCTGACGGCAAGATTTTATGAAAATAACAGCTTGAAGGCGAAACACTACTGTCTCTCAGACTGAGACTCTCAGTACACATTAGACCACGAAGATAGACCCTCGATCAATTACCAAATGAGGGTTGAGAACCTGCGGCATGAACTTGTGATGCTAAAATCGGTTGATCGATGGTGAGGAAGTATCACCTTAGGTTGAGTTTATTTTTAGATCTCTCTTTAGAAATACTGCTGAAATATTACTTTTATTTTGATTGATGGAGGTACAAGAGTCTTTCGTAGGAATACGTCAGATTTAGGATCTGAAGATGATAAATAAATATTCTTATGATCAGGGCATTTTGAAAGCTTGTAAAATGTCTCGCCAAAAATAATTCATCGGCTATTCAGTTGAAAGGCGTTATATCGTAAGAAGTTTTTACGAATGCAGCCCAACCCTTTTTTCGGAGCGCTGGCCTTCTCAAACACCAATCAGAACAAATTTCCAGCGCCGCATGACGAAATATTTCACAGATTCTCCGTCGTTTTACGCGCATTTAACTCGTCGTTTCATTGTTTCTATGGAACTCTCGACGGATTCTTCACTTTTGTGCGGCGAATTCTAGTTTGAACCGTGCCCTTGAATTGAATTTACGTCTAACGGACAAAGTTCATCGTGCCCCTCAGATTTTTTGTTTATTTTTCTTTTCTCTTTCTCCGAGGGCGCCGGTATAATAGACGGGGCAGGCAGGAAGCTCTCCTCAAAACTGATCCCGAAGGAATAGAAATTTTGAAATTTAATTTTCCTCTTGGTTACAGTTTTTCTCTAGGCTATTTTAAATACAACAATTATGATTTTTTATAAACTTTGCGTTTTGCTGTTTTCTGTTGAGGCGAGCAGAAGCAGAAGCAAACGAAGAAGCTCCAGAAGAATCCGAAGTACGAGTTTCGATCCAGAGCTGCAGCTCAGTAGAGAATTGAAGAACAGTTTGACAATTTTCCTCGACAGAGAATATGAATTAGGGTAAGCGATGAACAATTTTATCAAAATATTATTCTACCATAAGAACAATTAAAACGAAACCATCATCAGATGAATTCGACTGGCGCTCTATCAACTCGTTGAAAGAATTTCTTTCTGAGAAGGGACGACTTCCAGTCAACGATCTTTTCAACTCGCTGATGATTGGAACTCTTCAAAACTTCATGTACGACCTCAGAATCTACCCCGACGCGAAGCCATGCGGTATCTTTGGCACCAACACAAGGGAGTCGCTACAAAGGTTCTTGATGATGCAAGATTCCGCGAGGAAATCTAAGCACCGCGTTACGCCAGGCTCGAGGTAAAATAAAGCAAAGTTTTAAATCGTCAATTTGCTTTAGATTCGGCTACAATTCGATAGGACTCTTGCAAGACTTCTTGAAGGACGAAGGTTATCTATCACCAAGTTCAGTTTCAGGCGGATGGTCCTCAGCCGTCATCAAAGGTGAGAAAGTACATCAAAGCTTTTCTTACATCAAATTAATGTCTACCTAGACGGCCTTGTTAATTATTCAATTTGACATTGTATCTTTAGCTTTCCGACAGTTCCTCCACGACCAAGACGCGCGGGTTGCGTTCACTCGTGACTTCAACGACAAATATAACTCCAAGCCAGGTAGCTATCCAATGCATTTCGTGTCTCTAAACTTCAATCAAGGTCGATGGGGATACAAGACCACAATCGTTCTGCAACAACTTTTAATCGACAACGGCTACCGCGTCAAACACCTCGACGGCAGAATGAACAAGAGCATAATTCGCTCATTGGAGCAATTTTTAGAACAGAAGAACAAAGTCAAGCAGCATTAGAAATCGACCCATCCCTCTTTACCTGTACTTCACCATTTTTATATTTTGTTTCAAATGTTTTGTCCGTACATGAAAGAATAAATCCTTACTCGTTCCAAAGACAAAATATTTTATTCTTAATTTCATTCGATTTAGCACTTTCTATGCCAAAATGGATATTTTCCAGATCCCCAGTGAGCTAAAACGGTTCGAATATTACTTCTATATCAGCATTAAAAATTACCATAGAGAGGATCTCCTGGACACACAGTTGCATTCTTGTCTCGGTGACCGGCGAACTCGTAGCAGTTCTTGTTCACATAATTCTTTCGCTCTAGCCAGGCAATGAGCTCATCCACAGCATCAAGAGCGTTTTGGTTCGGAAGACGGTTGCTGAAGTTGCCCATGACCGAGAAGCCAATTGTGTTCGAGTTCCAGTTGCTACAGTGAGCTCCTTGTCGCCATTGACCTCGCCCCTGTCTCATAGAATGATCGAAAATGATAGAAAATTTACCTCATAGATGCGACCGTCTTCTCCAATGAGGAACTGGTATCCAATATCGGACCATCCTAAAGAGTCCATGTGATAGTTTTGAGTGCCCTTCATATTGCTGATACAGGAAGCCTTGTCGCTACAGTGAGAACCAGCAGTGTGATGACCAATCAGTCCATGCCGTGCTGGAAGTTGGAAGTTAGTTACACCAGTTGGGCTTCTGGCTTCCCATTCTACTCGAGGGACGAATCTTGCCGACCACTTTTATGAGATGAACGCTGCTTTGAATCTATTTTAGAGCAATTTCAAAACAGTAATGACGCGTTCCTTCTCGCCTTTTTCGTAAGTGGTCTGTCCACTTGCCGAACTGAATGTATAGCTCGTTGACAAATAATAGTGTCCTGCGTAGTCATTCACAACTCCAGAACAGCTGGAGCCAAGGGTCGAGCATCTATTCTTCGCTGAGCTCAATGACGAAAAATCTTCACCACTGATTTTTCCACCCAGCTTGTAACCGTAGTAACGATTGAAATAATCACCTCCAACGTCAACTGGTGGATCTGGATCCTCCTGGAAGAGTAACAACTGCAAAATGAGATCTTCTCTTACCTTTCCGGTGCAGCACTGTCTAGAAGCACCGCCACCGCAAAGACCAGATTGGTAGGTTCCGTTGCAGTAGTTCGTATTGTGCTTACACTCGCCACCAGCTGCTGTGCACCTTATTCAATTTTGAAGGTTGTAAGAAGAAGGGTGAGTCCTCGTTGATTTCAGTTCTCAAAAATTTTAGTCTTACCTCGAATCGCCGGCTGAGTCAAGTTCCTCTTTAGCTTCACAAGTTGGCGAGCAGTAAAGACAGCACTGACGGTTGCTGTCACCATTACAAATATATCTCTCGTAACCAGCGTAACATGTCGTGTATCGATAGTCAGTGCAAGTTCCTCCTTTCGAGGTACACTGCGTATCCGCAAATACAGCACTTGCAAGAGCAATAGAAAGCTTCATTTCAGCTTCAGCTTTCAGAATTCTGTTTCTTTCGTCATAAAAATTGGTTGCAGATTTGACAGAAGGTATCTTCTCAGTGAATATATTAACTTCATCATTTCAGAAATTCAGAACTTTCAAAAAAGAACGACTTAATATTGCTTCTCACCAGTCTTGACAGAACAATAGCCATAATTTACAACGAGGATCATAATTCTACACGCGATTCTTGAATATCGCTCGCAACTATCTTGACATTTCCTAATTTTCATTTTACGAGGTGCCTCTTCTTCTCAAAATCAATATCGCATAGATCTTGGGATAAAATAGACCCCTTTGAAACTGGAATTCATGAATGGATTTACGGGTGAACAACTACTGTTTGACGTCTAGAATTGCTCTGTTAACAAACAGTAAGTCAAAGCTAACGGAAAGATGAGATTTCCGACCTTTTATTTGGACAATAGAAAAGTTACTCTCTGTCTTGGAATTTTTATGAATAAGAACCTTTGTGTGTTTTCATGAGAATCTGTGAACAACCAGATAAGCGATAAGATAAGAGTATTTACCCAACGGGTGATTTCTACTTTTACTGTATTGTTGGTTCAGAACCCAGCAGGGAATTTAAAAAGGTAGGTTAGTAGGATGCATGTCCCGCATTATCTATTTGCATATTTCAAAACGCAGCATCAATTTCACCCAAATTTGGGTTATCAGTGATCTTGGCAGGATACCGCGGGTTGTTTTGTTGCGGTAAAAGGTGGCGACACCTGGCGGGCGGATCGGCTGCGCGCTGAGCTCGGACGCACGATGCGCGTGGCGCCCACGACGCGCGCCGCCCTCCCTATTATCCCGCTACTCGAAGCAGTAACACGTTCGAACGCTGAGGAACCGAATTGAAAATTTTCTCAAATTCGCCCAAAAATTTTGGCCTTCACCCAAGACAATTAACTGAAAACGGAGTCAGATACGCCGCCAAACGAGAGAGTTAATTAAACAGAAGACTTTCCAGAAGAGGATAAACGACAAGATAAAACTAAAAAAGAGAGTTGATGAAAATAAATTTACGAAAATGATGGAAGAAAGAGTCCTCAACGATATATTCACTTCTGTGCGACATGAGATGAAGGTAAATGAGCAAAAAGGATCGCAATTTATCGCATCGTAAAATTCCATTCAATTTCCGACCCGAATCCAATAAAGTTGACAGCCGCGGATAATAATTTACCCGATGTTTTTACAGCCAATCAATGTGATTATTGATAATGTACTAAACTTTCAAATTAGTATCTTTTGAAACCGTTCCAAAAATTTCTATCGTTATTGATCGACGATTCCCGTGAAATTTCGCAGCTAGAATTTTCAGGGGTGAAAGGGATCTCAAACGGTGATCGGTTTTTCCGCTCCGGCCGCGGAAAATGAGAAATTGATGCGAGAAGCACTTGCAAAAGACTTAAAGTGGTTATCGATTTTTAAGGGTTTTGGCCTTGAGCTTTTGTAAACAAGGTTTCGCGCTCTTTATAATTTCCGCGCAAGAGTCAGGAGGACTTATCAACTCCTAAATCCCGTAACTAATAAACACAAAAACTACTTTTCTGTAAATCCGCTCTTTGTTCACTCAAACTTTTTAAAAAGTCGCCGCCTCTGAAAAGCGCCCTTATTTGGCCTCGTCCCATTTTTTATTTTCCCATATCGGAAATCGTCCTCAAAAGCTCGAGCTCATCGCTTCCTACTCAGCCGACTTGAGCAAAGTCTGCGGTTTGTTTGAGCTGATTAAAATCGTCAAACTAAAAATAAGTCCCCTTCTCTTCGCTTCCCACGCTTCAAAATTTTACTTGTGATTTATTTTTAAACCCCACTTGTCGCCCATGAGAGCAACAATCCCGGCTTCATTGTCTAAATCGCCTCTTTTTCGCGAACTTTTAAAAAGTGTAAAATCAACATAAAACTTGAGCAAGTCAAATTTGCCGAAAAGAATCAACAAGTTTATGATTCCACGATTTTTATCTAAATCAAGTCAATAATTGAAAAGCGATTTTCAATCTCTCCTCAGAAAGACTTTGCACTTTTTGATCGAGTTTTCAAAGTGGCCAATTTCTTCGACAAAGGGTTGAAAAAAGAGCTTGCAGGTGCTCTCGCACGGGGATTAGGGCCCATAGCAATAATTGCGCAACATTATGGAAAATTCGCCGATTTCGCGGCAAATTAGGCCTTATCGTCATTTCCAATAGTGAGTCTTTTTTGGTAAGGGGCAACAATTGACAGCTCATTTTGAAAGTTTCCAGCTAAGTATGTGATGAATGCTCAGCGGGAGGCATTTTCGATTTCACCCGACCTTGTCCCGCAGGCCGCCTCAAAAAAGGTCACCTGGCTCCTACCAGGAAAAATTTCCAAAGCGGTGGGTGAAATTCAATTTTGAGGAGCATCTTTGATCCCCGGCAAATTGACTTAGATTTTTCAGATTTTAAAAATTGTTAGACCCTTAGCGAAAGGGGATGTTTATCAACAGAGTAACACCGAGATTCCGGACTAGCTCGGTTTTAATTTTTGAAAAATTCGACAAAGAAGCGAACACGTGACATGTCCACTTGAGTATTCAAGACAATACTTGTCGGGATGGAATTTAGCGGGGCCCATTTCGCGCGTGGACAACATACCATGGAATCGCTTTGTGTCGCTCAAGTTGGACTCGCAAGCACTGGACCTCAAACCATTTATTTGGTAAACTTATTAGTTCCACGGACGGAATTTAGGAAGTTGTTTTGTGTCAACCTCTTTTGATTCTCAAAAAATGTGAACGCTAAGGAAGGTCCTTTCCGCTGACTAGTTATTGACTTTGCCGGATGACTTTCTGAGTCAGATGGTAATTAGCTTCTAAATTGCCTGAGAGATTACATGGCTTTTCCGCTCTGAAAGCATTTGTTTTCATAAAAGAGAGTGAACTATTTATATAATTGCCGGCGGAATTTTAATTTGCAATAGGTCAGTGAATTGTAAAGGGCGGGCGGGAGGGTTTGTTTGGACTTCCTGTGCGACATTTTTAGGACTTTGATTCAAATTTGCGAGGCAGATTGAGAAGTTTATCGAGGGATGAAAGGCATTAGACAATACGGGAAGTGGTGTTCAAAGGGCGCGTATGGGTATTGTCCACTTGAGACCCTTATGTCGACACAAAGAAAGCGAAACCGCCTTATATTCGATAAGGAATAATGCAAAACTCAACCTTTTGATGAGAAATCGATAAGTCTAGACGCGGCTTAAAAATAAAGCAGATGCAGTTTCGGGAGGAACCCAATGATAAGGAGCTGCAGGGCGATTTAGGCGCAAAGAAACAAACTCGTGACACCTCAAACTTGGGTGGATGTTTTGTTGAGGCAGCATGTTCCAATCCATACACCGTGTCTTCTGCGTGGATGCAGCAACCGACCAGCAGACTCTTGTGCATGCATATTTTTCGGGAATTTCTACAACTACCTCTCGATGAATATTTAAGGGTAATCCTATACATCGGCGCGGCGCTGCTCGCTCGATCCGCGCTCCGCCAGAACCTATTTTCACTCGGCCTAAAATCCGAACGGAGTGAGATTTTCAAAATTCAAAAGATTCGTAATCCATAAACCCTTTTCTATTGCTCTAGCAAAAATGAAAAAATCGGCAACGAGGAACCATCTGAAAACCGCCGGTTTCCTTCAAAAGACATTTCCCGCCACATTTCTCATTCAAATTTCACGTAAATCAGATGGTCTTGTAGAGAATCGTCTGCTCTACAATTCCTGTTTCTTAGATTTTGATTCTGTGCTCTCAATAATTTTATATGGTCATTTGAAAAGAGCGCTATTCTTTGTCGCGCCTCTTTGCTTCCTATTTCTCACGGCGCGCTCGCGCAGAAAAGAATGGCACTCTCTTCAAACTATCGTAGAGAATTATTGAGAGCACAAAAAGAAAATCTAAATCAGAGGAATTGTAGAACAGACGATTCTCTACAAGACCATCTAATTTTCGTGAAATTTGAATGAGAAATGTGGCGGGAAATGTCTTTTGAAGGAACCGGCGGTTTTCAGATAGTTCCTCGTTGCCGATTTTTTTCATTTTTGCTAGAGCAATAGAAGAGGGTATATAGATTACGAATCTTTTTAAATTTTGAAAAAATCTCACTCCGTTCGGATTTTAGGGCCGAGTGAAAAATAGGTTCTGGCGGAGCGCGGATCGAGCGAGCAGCGCCGCGCCGATGTATAGGATTACCCTTAAGTTCTCACGGTCGTAACAGGATACTTATTCAATTCCTGTTTAATGATTTGAAGTATGCAAATAGCATTCAGAAAGCTGGCCAAGAGTTTTTGAATTGTTAAGATGGTTTTATGTGCCTTAGGAAGCAATAAACGTTCAAAAAGGTCGAATTTAAGGAACTGCCATTATATTTAAGGTGCACAGACTTGCTTACGCAAACAGGAAACAGCTGCGCCTCATGAATTTTCGTTTATGATTTGGCAAATTTGCTCGAGCTGTGGATGTTTGGTGCGAAACCAAATTTCCGCCAGCAGCGATGTTTAGCTACAAACGCATCCGACGAAATTTATACGCTCGGGCGCGCGCTTCCTCGAGAGGACTCGAAAGGATCAGCCCTACAAAATGGTACTTGTTTGGGGGATATCATTGCTGTCGTCGGCGCATTGTGGCGTCACGTCAAAATCGGATCCGCTCCCGTTTTGCCTCGCTGAACATTTAAATATCTTATTATCACGGCTTTAGCCAGGCACTTTAGATACAACGAATGTTCAAAACAATCATAAAAAGACCACAACCATAAAGATCCAATAAATATTTCATGAAAGTCAGCATTAAATTTTACGAAGCCACTTTTTTCTTTATAAATGCCGTATAAGTAGCTTTCAAGGACCATTACTACCTCTGTCGTCATCTAAAAGAGTCTGCTGAGTTTGACCAATTCTTAGTGACGTGTTAATCGTGGTGTCCGGTCTGTGACCAGAGTCATTGTGCCTTCTGTGTGTATCCTGGAAGCGGAAGGCGATTAATCCCGTCTCGCGTGTCGGTCGACGATGTTGAATTGGAGCAGCTGTGGTCAGTTCAAAATTGATTTGATCTTTTTGAATAAGCGGATTATCCCCTGCTGTCTGTTAATCCGAAACTTCTTGGCCCTGATAACTGGTCTGCCCCCGGGCGAGTGATTTATGGGTTAATTCTTTTAAATCAATGCACTGTGTCCAGAACAGAATTCAGCTGCCCAAAACACAGTCGATGGGCTAATTAGTAGATTGAAGAGAGACTGTAGGTCAATGTCGAGCGTAATCAACCCTCGTGCATCCGTATAATCGATACACAACACACTTCAAATTGAAAAAAGCTAATTGAGCAAAAGAATGGCCAAAAGAAATGTTTCTCTTTCCTCTCTTTTTATGGTAAGCCAGTTCATTAATATTCTAATAACACTGGTCGCTGCTGATTGAAATCGGCCTTTGGAATCAAAATAGAAGGGGCGCCTAAGTCAGTCAATTGCAATTTGGCAAGCGGCCAGAAAGTGCCCTCTGAAGCTACTTTGTGAGCATATTTGTTGAAAATTGCGCCGCACCGAGCGGGTCAGTATTAAGTGCTTCCGCAACAGTCTGCTTCAAAAGCCTTCATTACTCTTCTTTTGGACAGCCTGAAGATTAGATGAAGCGAATGTCCGAGGAAGTACTCTCCGGCCAGATGGCATGATCGATTATTTTTTTTTCAAATTGAACATGACGCGGAGAGTTTTTCAAAATCCTATTTCTCGTTTATAAAGCCTTTAATTTATTGAATTTTACGATTGTCAATTCTAAGACGCAATACACTTCTTTATCTAAAACACAATTTCAGTCCGGGAACGTCATCTGGGAAGAGCTCATCTCATCTGGACTGCGCTACGTCTCAGCCGTCAGGTAAAGCCGCTTAGTAGAATTTAACCTGCCCTTTTAATCATCCCCATATTTTTATCCCGCTCCTTTTGTTAATCAATCAGGCGTTAATTTTCCACAGGCCGATTGCTGTTATTGTGTCCCGTTTTATATCTATCAGAGTCTGTTTTGAGCAATTACGAGATTTCTTAAAATCTGGCCAAAGATGAAACGCGTCTAATTGTTGATCCATTGATTTTTCTTCTGAATAAGAAGCGTTCCGGTTCACGCGTTTCGTGCCGCACTACTTCTTTATTCTTTCATTTTGACAAACCACCCGTGGTAACTGTATATGCGCTTTCACACTTGCCTCATCTTTATGAGCCCCTACAAATACGTAGTCGTTTTTGGTCAAAACAAGTTCAAAATGCGATTATTTTCTACAAGAATCAAACGCGGAAGAAAGTTGTCTTCATTGTTATTACTTCCTTTAACAAAATTACATGCTCAAATCAACATTTTATAGGACGGCAATTGCAGCCCACTCTCAGTTCCTCGAAGTGCTCAACAAAGTCGGAAACTTCTCATCACGCTCTTCGGCTGGAAGGGATGAAGTCGGAGCTTTGTTGTGCCAACTGGTTGACGAACAACGCTGCGCAGATGAGCTCCGAGAAGCCTCAGTCAAGTAAGTCCCGTCTCGTATTTACGATAATAGAACAGATGGTATTTCATCTAAAACGTATTCGCCTCGATAAGTGCTAGATTGAAGCCCTTCCGGGGAGGGCGATTATGGGGCTCAGCGTCTTATCCCCTTAGCTCTCAAGAGTTTTCGAGTTTTAAATCGATATTCATCTATGACTTGTTCTGTATTTATCGATAAATTTCAGACAGCTTGCTGATAGCGTCCTCTCGCCACTTCGTGAACGAGTACAAGAGTGGAACAAGAGCCTCGACTCAAGCTCCTCCTCGAAGCTGAATGGCTCCACAAAATCGCTGTCGAAGGGATCTTCAGAAAACATATTCAATCGGGCAGCAATGACCTTGTCCCGTCGCTCTCGACGTGGATCATCCTCCAAACCCCAAGGACAAAAGGTGAGCATCGTGTACACGTCGATTTGGCATCGACTCTGATTATTATTTCGCACCTGCCAAGTATTCCATCGATGATAGTTTTATGTTGGCAGTGATGTGTGTTTTTGAATACAGTTTGTGCTCCCTGCCCTTGTTTTTGCATTATTTAGTGTGTGGCTGGTGACAGAAAACACGCCTCCATGTAAAACTGTCTTATTCTATTAGCGCAAATATGGATAAATGAAATCCTTTCAGCCATGAAATTGTAGACGATAGAAGTATTGATCAGATATATACAGTTCGTCTGAGCCAGCCAATTAGTTATGAAAACATTCACGCCACGAAGAATTAAGTGTTCAAAAAGCCAATCGCCTTAAAAATTAATTTCAGGATCAGCAGTCCGAATCGCCAATACTCCGCCACGTGAACAAAGATACTGTAGCCAACGCACTGGTGGAACATCGCGCGCGAATGTCTACCTTCGTTCGTTCACTTTCTCCTTATGTTGCCTCGCAAGTTACCTTTGGAGCTCAACTCGCTAAAATGCAGCGATCTGGTGGCAGCCTTGGAACTGTGACGACTGTCAAGTCTTACCAAATTCATAGCTGGCTGGATGAACAAATCGCGATGGCAAATGGAAGTCTAAGAAACGGAAGCCACGCTAGGAAGTCCTCGGTCAGGTTTGTAAAGCACCATAATCATAAAGCCATAAATTGCTCAGTGTTATAAAAGAATCAGAATTGAAAGATCTTTTCAGCTCGATGAATTCAATTAGCAGTTCGAAATCAGACTCAAATTCGTCGGGTAGAACCGAACCGCCTTCTGACTTGCGACAGACACTTTTACGCCAAACTTCTGAGTACCGACTTTCCTCGACATCACACGATTCTGGTTTCACTTCCCAAGCGCTCGACAACGACCTCCCCGAGATGCTCCCGATTGACACCAGCTGCCCAACCAACACGTCGAATTCGCCAACCGCTACATTCGCCGCAAACAGGACAAATTCATGGCGCAACTGGCCTAAACCCGGGCCCTACGATGAGAACAAAAACACATCTCGCAACGCTTCTTGCCCCGGATCACCCACCAAGACAAACTCAACAAATGTTCAAGATCAGTTCAACAACACGCTCCCAGATGGATTTGTCTTGCCGCCGCCACCACCAGAACGTGAGAATAAAAACACTAACCTTAAAAACAAATTACCGTAAAAATGATGGCCTAAGCATGTCTGGCTGGCAGTCTACGTCAAATAAATATTTTACTTTAACGAATATCGTACTCGTAATTTCGATAATCCATCGTCAGATGAGAAATTTTATTAATCCTTCTGTCTGATTTGTTCAGAGACCACCAAGTCTTTCGCAGTGACAACTCTGAATGAACTTGACTTAACTTGTTGTTTCAGTGCTCAGCAGCCAATTCAATGAGCTCCAAGTGAATACAACCGACAACAGCGCGAATAGTGAGCAGGCTCGCAGCATAAGCTCAATGAGCTCCGCACCACTCTCCCCATTCATGGCAAATCCTAGTGGTTTCACAGACGATTATCAACCACCACGTAGAGGTATCACTCATGTTCACATAAATTTACATGCTCCCACCTATTCTGAAAAGCCGATGAATGTAACAAACCGTTTTTAGAAATCACGAATGGCCTGGCAACTATTCGCCGGACTCCATCATCCTCTGCTTCCAGTCCACTACGCCGCGGACTGGTTCCTACTCCTGTCCCAGTTCCGCCCGTTCCTTCCGCCTCGCCACAAGCTTCTCCCAGTATAACTTCCACGCCCAAAAAGGTGCCTCCACCGCCGCCTCCCGCAAGTGCGAAACCAAAGCAACTCGCGCCTCCCCCTTTGACAACTCGTCCTCCTCTTCCAATGCAGAAGCCCAAGCGCAACGGCTCCGTTCTATCATTCAACGGTTTCGGCTAAACGAACCTTTACAACTTATTTTCTGATGACTGTATCTATTTGATTATTATACTGTTTTGAATGCGGTATTAAAAGCCTAAACATAGAATCATTGTATTTTATTTGCATCATATCAGCGAGAACAAAGATGTTATAGCGTCTTTTGGAACCTTTACGTTTCCAATTTGCCTCAGCTTTTCAAGACGATCTTTCTCCGCTTTAATTTTCTTTTGTCTTCTTTGCAGGTCAATCTTTTTGTTAGCTTTTGATCTTGTGGTATCTTCGCGTCTATAATTCGTATGTCGGGTTCCAAACGAGCTTCCCCAAAAACCACGCTGCTGATCAGGGTCTGCGGTTATGTGCGCTGAGACGGAGGCTTTATGATCTTGCATCGGTAGTAACTCGACAAATTCTTTCGTCAATTTTCTTCCGAGAGCTTCAGCTGAGTGCTTGTGCGTTATCATTTGCAGTTCTGGAACTACCTTCGAGTTGATTGAAATTGAAAGAACCACGAGCTCAGCGGGGCGCCAGTCGAGCTCTTCAAGCTCAAACGAGCCGAATCCGCTAGTCGCGCCTTTAAGAACCCCGTGAAAATTTCTGATCGTTTCAGAATGTGGAATTTCGTATTTGAATACAGTATGTTTCCAAATTTCCGGACTAATTTTGTCCCCAGATTTCCGAAAAATGTCCGGAAATTTGGCCTTCCTATGAAAAAATAATGTCCCACCAAGCATCCTTAAAATTTTTCGAAACATGGTCACTTACCCGTGTAGAAGTCGTCTAAGCGCAAAAAAGACGACGACAAAGTGGGTTTGATAGGAGAACTCAAGGATAAACACAAGAAAGTCGATGTATTAAACCTCTTGTACCTTATTTCGAAGAAAAAATATGAGCTACCGTCAATTTTTTTTCTTAATTTGAAAAAAAATTCCGGAAATTTGGGTCATCGTCAATTTGTTAGTGTCCCACTAAAACCCCTTAAAATCTGAAAAGTGTCCGGAAATTTGGACTCCGGAAATTTGGCAACAAACTGTATCAGCCTTCCGTCCCCTATCTCTTCAGAACTCACATAAGACCCTCTTCTTTCTTCAACCGCACTCAAAATTGCTGGAGAGTATTCGACGGGGCTGATAACTGTCAGTAACGAGTAGAGTTCTTGATATTCAGTCACAAATTTTCTCGGAATAAATTCTTCGGCAACTTCGAATTCAAAGATATAGGGATCTTCTGGATCAACCTTTAATTTAATTAGTTATTGCCAATAATTTATTTATGAGAGCGCGAGTAACTTACGAGTGTTCTATTTTGTCGAATCGCGTTGTAATTTTTATCTTTTAAACTTTCGTCGACTCGCGCTCTGAAGGCTGTTGATGGAGAAGTAACGATAACATCCGTTTCAAAATCATCCCTCAGTCGCTGAGAGAAAACTTCCAAATGAAGCTGTCCGAGGAATCCCAAACGCAGCCCTGATCCAAAAGCAGGCGAGGCAGTCCTTGTTGATGTCACCGCAGGGTCGTTGAGGATCAACGAGTCGACTGACTTTTCGAATTCTTTGATTCTGCCTTTGTTGTCAGTATGAGGGAAGAATGAAGCAAATACTGAAGGAGTCGAGTTTTTCAATTGGTTGAATGGTAGGCTCGGGTCTTCCGTTAATTTTGTTCCGGCCCTCTCATCTGTCACAAGAACTTTTCCGGTGACACGAGACTTGGCTTTTAATGTTGAGAAGTAGCCAATTTGTCCAGGAAGTAATCCCTCAGGATCTGGCTGTAAATCCGGAAAGCAGCGTCCGACATCTTTGATACTCATCAAATCAGATTTATCACTGCAGGGGAAGAAACGATCGCCAGGGAGGATAGGAACGCGTCCAATATTTTTACATAGTTGATTCTCCCTTTTCAATATTAAACAAACAAGCAGACATACGATTGATACATGCATTTGGTATAAATTTTTAATTCTGATCCTGAGTGACCGCCGATTGATGCATCAAAACACCAGAGAGCACCCCCACTTACGTCAATTGGCAGTGGAGGAGGTATTCTATTGACAATCTCGTCCAGCACTTCTGTAACACCCATGCCACTTTTTGCAGATATTGAGAGGCATTCTTCAAATTCAATGTCGAACATCTGATTCAACTCCATCATCGTTTTGTCAACATCTGCATGCGGGAGATCCACTTTATTTAACACTGGAATAACGGATAGGCCAAGATCGAACGCGACATAGAAATTTGCCATTGTCTGAGCTCATTTTGGTTTTTAGAAAATAAAACCTCGCAAAGAACTCTATAATCTCACGAACCATTCCTTGGACTCCCTGAGACGCATCCACCACAAGAAGAACGCCTTCACAAGCTGTCAATGATCTCTGCACCTCCCAACTGAAATCAACATGGCCAGGAGTATCAATTAGATTGAGCAAATAGTCTTCTCCGTTCACCGTATGTTTGACCGATGCAACAACTGACTTTACTGTTATGCCTCGCTCGCGCTCAACATCAAGCGTGTCCAGGGTCTGCTTTCGATCAACTTGGTGGCCGCATATCTGCAAGATTCTGTCTGCTAATGTGCTCTTGCCATGGTCTACAAACAATACCCATATAAAAGTACTAGCGTTATTCATACCAACATGAGCGATGATAGAAAAATTGCGGATTTTATCTTTCGGATACTTCCAACTCGATTTACGCAGGACTCTTCCCAAGATATGAGAACATTTGAGCATTCTTATTCAAAATAATCTTTTAGTTTTGCCCTGCAAAATAAAACAAAGAAGACTTGCTATAATTGATTGCATATAGCAAGGTGAAAATTTTTGATAAATAATCTTGTTCAGAGAAGTCAAGAAAGAGCAGTAAAATAGTCAAAGCTTCATGAAATGTGGAGTTATGTGGAGCAAGCCAGGTCAGGAGAGGTATTTTCTAGGCTGTTTTTCAATATTTTGACCTGAATGTTTTTGTGCTAATTTAGAGACAGTATTAAATGCACTGTTGTACTAAAGTGGATTTTTGGAAAAAATGGTCGATAAATTGTTGGCAGTGGAACGGGCAGTAAGGCACTGTTATTTCTGTTTTAGTTTTTTACAGTGAGATGCAAATCTTTCTCCTTTGACTTGAGCAGCCGTCTTTTTCCGAGAACTTTTCTTCTTCACCTAAAAATTTGTGTTTCGAAAGTGCAGAATAAAGTAAAAGATACCTTGGTGTGTTTCTCCGGAGCGTGTTTTTTCGGCGGTGGCGAGGGTTCTTTCTTGAAGTCGTCGTCCTCCGCTGGAATCTCGTCATCTGAGAACTCTTCTTCCGGAAGATACCGCTCGTCGTTTTTCTCTGAAATCAATGGAAATAAAAAGATAAGCATTGTTCGTACCTTGCTTTACGTGGCCATTTTCTTTTTCCATCTTGACCAGAGCTTGCATTCTACGGCTTTTGTCCCCTCTACTCCTCTTGTTCGCCGTCTTTTTCTCAAACTTTTCGCCGTTTTCAAGTCGCTCAGTTCCAATCTCCGCTAAATCTAATTTAATACCCGGTTAGGGTCCGTTAAAAATCCGACACCGTCGCACCAAGAATCCCACCGAAAAAGTTAATTTACCGAATTCAGGCTCTTTGAATGGAGTCAAATCAGGTGGCTCATCTTTTGCAATCTTCTTTTGCATCTTCAAGCTGAATTTTGTTATGAGTTTCAGATAGATTCAAAGTGCGTACCGATTCTTAAACTTCTTGAGAAAGTCGTCTGGAGCGATGTCGCTGGGTATCGTATCCAATGCTTTCTTGCCTTTCGAAAGAACAGCATAGATATGATTAGCTTCCAGTATCTTCTTTTCTGAGAATATCTTTCTTGAATTGTTTGCTTCCTGAAGCTCTCTCGAAACTTGTTTTCCGGCGTACCACATTAGCTAAGAAAAAAGTAGAGTTCAAATACTCGAAGAAAATGATAAAAGTGGTAACCTTCGCACTCACATTTTTGAAGAAGAAATTAGTATATGTATTCTTCTCTGGAATGTCAGCTTCTGATTCCATTTGTACACATTTTGACTGCATTCTTGCACCCATCGTGTGCAAGATATTTCCGCCAAAAACGAGTGAGTCCTTTGTTGTAACAACACAATGAATCCATCCGCCTAAAAAAAGGTTTAGAGAAAGAATTGATGTTAATTTTTAACCTGGAACAAGCATCGTATCGCCTGGATGAAGCTCCATTCTACAAATATCTTCCGAAGGAATCGGATTCTTTTCTTTTTCACACCATTCCAGAAAAGACGTTCTTCGTCTTATCTTGGCATCGTGCGATTCCCAGTCGCGATACTTGTCGAGATTTTCTTCCGTTGGAGCGACAAGGATGAAGAGTTTGCCACCGGAAACAATGTGGTACCAAACAGAAGACCCCGCCATATCAATATGCCAGTCGGTGTACGATCCTTCCGGTCCTTAACAAGAAAATTTAGCTTTCCTTCTTTGATAGTCAAAGTTACCGATCAGGACATATTTTCCCATTTTAGGGGGCGTTTCATATTTTTTAATGGGATCTTTCGGAACCAGACTCTGCCAGGATATTCTCCTGTAAAGCATAGGAATGTCCACATAGTCAGCTAATTTTTCATCGGAAAATTCTATGCTGATAACATTGTAGCGCTTGTTTATCAACTTGTTTTGAAGAAAACGGGCATGAGTTCCATCTTCTCGGACTTCTTTATCTTCAAAGTAATTGTAGTATCTCAGAAGCGTCGTGCGGAATTCCTTCTGTGTTTGGCAGTCGAAATATGATATGGGGTAGTCGTCTCCTAACATTTCTCGAACGTAGTTAATCGTCATTCTTTCTGAGTTTCTGATCTCTGAAAATAAATAGAGTTTCTCTTCCTTGATTTCAGTGATGATTACCCAGTCCGTTTGGCGTGTTCCCGCTCGGATAAAAGATCGGTTCGTCGAATCCATTGTCGTCTAGCCATTCTTTGTTGATGAATCTATCCCCAACACTGAATTTTTCTCTCCCATCCTCGTAGCTTTGGGCTTTCTCTTTTAATTTTTGGACAAACATCTCAGTCCCGCTCTCGATTACTTCAGTTTTGCCGTGGAAGACTTTTCCGTCGTCGCCAACTTTCAAACCGCCATGATAAAAAGGATCTTGAAGTGATGGATAAAGTGGCTTCCTGTAAGTTATTTCCTAATTATAAGGTAGAGATTGAATTCATAAAAAGTAGCTCACCCTAGCAGTGCCATCCATGTCCTCTTCATCTAGGCAGTTGCTGCAAAAGAAAGCATCAAAGTGACTTGTCTCTGCGTCAAAAAAATTTTCGCAGACAGGATGGCACCAGATATTACATCCATCGCACTGAACTGATGGATAACGCTCTCCATCCTCTGGATCATAGTTTGGATCATCTTTGTGGAAGCAGCAGTCTTCTTCCTCGCATTTAAGAGGCTCATCTTCCGATTCCGTCATCTCTGAAAGTCGCTAAAGTTAGATTTTTTAATTTGGGCGGAATGGCAGTAAGAATATTGTTTGAAAAAGAAAGAAGATCACATGATTTCCTGAGATTTCTTCAGCGCTTGTTTCAGGATCCTAATCTGCTCCCGCTTCTTTTCAATATCAGCCTCTGTTTCTGCCATCATCTTATCAATGCTATTTTGCGCAGCGCCGATTTTTTCGAGTGCTTCTCTTTCTCGCTCTGCGAAATCGTGGTTATGCGCGTTGTGAAATTTCTAAAAATTTGATTTGCGCCACGCCGCGTGAAAAAGGGATCATAATTTCAAAATATTGATTTGTCAATAAAAATCACGAACCTGTTTGAATTTTCTCGGGTTATTGAGACAACCTGCGAGTACTGGGCTCGGATTGACGAACACAAGCTCATCGTACCACTCAGAAGCTTGTTGGAAATTTAGCGGATGGAAAAGCTGGATTTGGCGTTCGACGTTGTCGGCAAAGAAGATTTTGATTTCGACGTCGAACTCGCCCCAGCCTGTTTCGCGTACTTCGTAGGGGGGTTTGGTAATTGTTCTGATTGGAACTGCGTAGGAACTAAATTTTCGATGTGAATGCACTCTCCGAGAAGCGTCTTTACTTGTGGAGCTTGAACTGGACTTTCTTAATAAAGACCGACATGTCCTCATTGTCATACGACTTCAAATAGACCGTCCATGCATGAGTATGCCCATCTTCCTCTCTTGCTTTGGGAAACGCCTGGAAATGACTCGTTTTGAACCCTTTTTAAAATCAGTCTGCACCTGAGAAGTGTTGCCGAAAATGATCGGCTTCACTATCACTGTTTTATTTGCCTGCGCGCTCATTTTCTATCTGAATGCATATTGAATGCAAACGAGAAGATGAAAGTATCAAATCTTATTTTTATGAGAGGTATTCAGCTTGAACTGTAGCGGGTACATTACCAGATACAAAATCTGAGTTAATTTGTGTAATACTGAAGGCAGCCAGCGAAAAGTGACGAAACTAATCGGATATTAATTTGATAAACGAGTAGTTTCGCCAATTGACGAAAGGCGAAATACTGCTGGATAGAAGAGAAAATGTACAGGAAAGTTTGAGAGGAAGAATAAGGAAAATAATAATTTGAAGAAATAGATCAATTAAGGAATTTATCTTTGAATACGTAGAATGCATTAGAGGTGAACTTCTTTTTCTACGTTGACTTGATTTAACCAAGAGTCGAATGGGTCGCATTTTTGAAGGTAAAAGGATTTTAAAATTGGCGTAGAAACGTTGTAAATCAGCTGAACCAGCTTCGCTTGATTCCGAATATCGAGGTCGAGTTTTCAGCTAAATAATTTAAGGGGGTCGACGAGAATCGGGAATTCCGTGACCAAAAATGCGGGAAAACCGGATTAGATGGGGAAAATCTGAGTATACTGGTGGATAGAAAAGGGTTGAAAAATCAGGCGGCGAAAACTAGAAAAAATTTTCGCCAGAAAAAATCGGTCAAAAATCCCCTCAAAGTAGGGGCATTTTCGCGAAAATGCACCAAAAATGGCCATTCTTTTTACATTTTTCATAATTTCACCCCCTAAATCTCATTTTTATCAAATGTTTTTAGGCTTAACGGATTCGGGAGGATCTGACAATTCCAAAAATATAAGTTTCATAGTCAGACTATGTGTACAAGAGAAATTACGATCACCCCTGAAAAAATTCTCGTCGACCCCCCCCCTTAAGAACTCGTTTTTTCTTCTCAAAAATACCTTGCTTGAGCTTTTCTTGTTCCATTAGGTTCTTCTGCATCTGAACCGCATGTCGCTCTCGCTGATCATCGATCTCTTGTTCTAGTTCGCCCATTTCTTCTTCAATGATGGCCTTGTCCTGAACTAGCTGCACGCATTTCTGAATAAGCGTCTCCTCCGAGTTACGGTCTTCTTCTGTCTTTTCGTACTCGTGCTTGAGACTGAGGACTCGACATTGCCGCTGGACATCAAGATATTCGAGTTCTAGCTTTGCTCTCTTTCTTTGAAGGCCGATAAGTGATCCGCTCTTCAGCAGATCGTCTCGTTTTTGAACAAGAGCAAGCCATTCACCTTAGTTTTGTTAGAAAAAGTAAAGTTTTCTTATAATTTACCTGTTAGCTCGGCCTCTTTCCGCTGATCTTGTTTCATCGCGAGACGAAGATCTGTTTCTACTACTTTCGCTCGATCATCAACTGGAAATCGCCAGTTATAAAACTTACAGATGTACAAAGTTACCTTCATCTTGCTCGTCTAAAATTTGAGCCTCTCTTTCCGTGAGCTGTTGTAGAATCATCATAAATTTCTAAATATAATTTTAATAAAAGCAAATTCCCCTTCGTCTTACCTCTTCGTTTTGTTTATGGATGAGATCTTCTTGTTTCATCATCTCCGCCCTTTTTGCTTCTCATTTTCGTCAACCATTTCTATCGACGATTCACCGTCACTTTCATCCATCACATTTCCGGATTCATCAATCTTGACTGCTATTCGCTCAAGATCGCCGTCGGAAGAATCAGCATCGTTGGCCGATGAGCTCGGACGAACATCAATTGCTTGGTCGGAGCTTGTATTGGAGAAATTTTCGGACTTGATTGATGATACATCTACTTCCGTAGCATCTTTCAATCGCGATAGAAGATCTTCAGCTTGAGAGGCTGGAGCGAGGGCTCGGATTGGACGGGGTGGAGACGAATTCTCTTCCTTGATTTCATTATGGACTGGTTCATCGTCGAAAGGATTTTTACCGCTTTCTTCATCTCTTTGGTCTTCATCGAAGGGATTGGAGGACGAAAATTTTTCTTCCACTTCAAAAGGATTTGAAGGCTCGCCTTCTTCTTTCTCGAAAGGATTGGTGCTTTCTGTAATATTTTGACTTTTTGAAGAATGAATTTTGCTGGAGGTATCTTCTGTTTTTTCCTGGTCGATAAATTTGTTCACTTCTGGCGCGTCATGGATGCTTCTTCTACGTTCGGAAGAGCTTATAAATGCTTCGATAGATTCTTCAATGCTTTCTACTTGGGTAGGTTCGAGTATTAGTTTCGCAGGGGTGATAACTGGAACGGTTTTCTCGTCAAAATAAGTATCAATGGAGTCTTCGATAGACGGTTCTCCGACAGGTTCTGGGACAAAGGGTGGAGAAACATTGTCAATAGCAGCTTCGATAGAGTCCTCTATGGTTTCCTCCTCATTTAACTCTGGAATAAACGGCGGAACATCAGGAGCAATCTTTTCAATCGGAGAGGGGTTAGCCGAGTTTGCCATGGTTTCTTCCTCAATTTCATCAGGGATCGGTAATACACTGGGGGATATACGCTGATCACTAATTGTATCCGTAGAATTTTCTTCTGACTTCGGATTCTTATTGTTATCGAAAACAGGGGTAACGTCGTCAATCAACGTTTGAGAAGTTTCAGATATAGAAACCTTTTCTATTTTTGATTGAAATGAGTCTTCATGGATCGTCGCTTTTGAATCATTTAATCCATTAAATGCTTCTTCCGATTCAAGAGAAGCTAATCGTTCCATCTCTTCAAATTCTTTATCGGATCCCGATAATGAGATATTGTCGTCTGGTTTAGGTTCTTCTGACTTGAGTAAATCTTTTGAAAAGTCTAATGCTTTGGTAAACTCCGATAAGTCGAATTCCGGAGTAAGGACTTCGTTATCAAGCGTTTCTTCATCTTTCAGAAGATCGATAAAGTTTATACCAAGGTTCTTATCTTAAATTCCAATCGATACTTTTCCTATGATACTAAGATTCGGCATATTATCGTCTATCTCGTCGTCAGATTCTTCTATAAGCGTTGACATCCTCTCACGGTGCATCAATTCTATCATCGTTAGCGGAAGCGTCTCTTCCTAAAATAATAGTAATTTATATTCAACATTTGCGCGCACCTTTTTGACTTCATCAAATTCATCTTCCTGAAGCTCTTGTTCTAGGGACAAAAACTCGTCTAGCGAGTTCCGATTTCCAGAATTACCGACAAGATCATCCTTTGGTCGACGAGTAACATTTTCATCTGCCCAAGGATCTTTTTCGTCTTCCAAACTTGAACTTGAGCTTTTTCGATTTGGACTTGAGATTCCAGACAAGGCAACTGTGTGAGTTTCTACTTCCAGCTGTTCTTCTGGCGGAACTGGCGGTCCAGGGAGTGTTTCTGTCTCGCACGTGTTTGCCTCAGAATCACTTTCATTGTGTCCACATGACTTTGACTCTTCTGGAGCAGAAGGATGGAGAATCTCCTCGATGAGCTCTTCTGATTTCAACATTCGCTCCTTCTCGTATTCTATTTCTTTTGAGATTTCAGCCTTTTGTTCGACTTTTTTAATTTCCGTTTCAAAAGCTTCTTCCTCGTCTTCTTCCCCCTCATCTTCGCTCGATGAGAACTCCCCAAGGTCATCAAGTATATTATCGACTGCTTCTGAGTACATATCCGGTACTTCTTCGAGTCTTCTCATTTCTTCCATCAGCGTTTCAATTCGAAACACCGATAGACTCGACCAAACAGTATTGCTGTCAAACATAAGCGACCTCACTGTTTCAGTATCGACATCTCTTCTGGTTGGCTTCTCGCGAAGCTTTGCTGATTTGGGACTGTCAAACTTGGTCTTTATCATGTGAAGAGCGGTGATTACGGCAAGTTTATCGGGCTTTGTTGCCATTTCGTTGATATTGATAACGCCATAAAGATCTTTTACCGGGATGGAAAAATTTGCTCATTATCACGAGCTTGGAAAGAATCTACATTCAGCAGGAATAACGAGAACAAATATTAATCACTGGGATTAAAAGGAGCAGATGGATCCCAAATGTTAATATCTACGGAAATCATGAGTGAGCCTTCGATGTAAAAGAATATTTTCCACCCGACCTAAGCCAGCCTTCTTATACGCCGCAAGAACGGTCTTGAGATTTCCTTTAGCGAGCCGGGGATCGAGCTGGTGGAGCTCAATATTTTCCGGTGAATATTTTTTCAATATGACGCCAAGTGCAATTCCGGAGCGGAAACTAGATGTAAGATTTGTCACGTTCACCATCACGGAATATTTTGTCGCCTCACGAGCCCATGAGAGCAATTCCTAAAGAACAGGAGAATACGAGGCTCTGAACGCAGATAGAAATCATACCTGGGCGTTTCCTCCGACAGTTTCCTCTTCTTCCTCGTCACCATGAAGTCTGTCTATGGTGTTGACAACTTCAAGTCTGCTGGGACGCAGCTTGCGGCTAGGAAAATTTGAGTAGACGTGAAATTTAATGGAATCAATGCTTGGACTTTTCTTCTTCCATCGTTTCAGATTCTGGTATATGAAGGAATTTTCTAATACCTCGTCGGTGGAGTCTTCGCAGCGGGTCTGGGCTCTGGCGTGGAAGATGGAACGATTCTCGTTGATTTTTCTAGCGTTCCACTTCTATTCAAAGTTCCATTGCGAGACGCATGAGAGCTGGATGACTTTATCGAGAGCTCGTCGTAGTCATCCTGTAGTAAAGCGTTCATACCAGCTGTTAGGTTCTGAAAACATTGATTGATTGGGGCTTATTCTGATATCAGTCACCTTGAGTTCTGATAAATGAGAAGCGTTGAATCCAGATGAGACGTCAGAGATAGAATCACTTGAAAAGCGGGCTAGTTAGGCTTTCTGATGTTATTCTTTACCTGAAATCATCGAGATTTCCAATATCAAGTGTATTCGTAGTCAATAAAGAAGCTAATGACTGCATATCATCATCTGTCGCATGGCCAGAGCGGAGAAGAACTCCTGCCATTTGAAATGAAAGCTTGACGGCTTCGACACGCCCTAAATCGATGAAGCGGTATTTCTAACTAGCAATACCTTTGAAGGGCTTGAATTCAATATCTGTAAATTCATGGAAGATTTTATCATCGAGTTCTTCCGCGACAAGTTTACTAAGATCAATTTTCGTTTGAGCAAGGGCCTTTCTTTGGCCCGTCTTGGTAACTTCTTCAAGGAGAAACGACCATTGCTTGACTTCATATGTTTCCTGGATTAATTTGTTTCAGAAGCAGTCGTTATTTGAACACTTACATTATTTAGCGCAGTGCGGGAATTGAAAGTGGTCTCGAATTCAATCGGTTCAAGGTTGTTTGGAATGATAAGAGCAGCGTTATTTGGTTTTGTTGGGTCTGTCACATGCCAACTCGCGGGCTAACAATAAGATGAAGGCTTCGGGTAAGGCTTTCTGGTGTACCTGGGATCTACAGTTTCTTTTCTTTCTCGTTACGAGAAGACTGAGCCTATGCGGTGGGCGTTTGTTCGATCTACCTTTGAGTTTGAATGTGCCCGAATTTAGAACAATTTGAAATCTCCATCTCGCTGCCTTTCGGCCCTGGAGCCGTACCCGAGCCCAGAGGCTACCCCCATCGGGCATCTGAACGTATTCGATCATTAGAGAAGTTAACGGAGAAAGTTGTATGTTTATCATTCAATATTTCGTTCTGTAAGCTCAAGGGCTCGCAAACTACCAAAAAACCTTTGTACAGTAAGTAGAGGAAAATTCAAGTGGTAATCACAAAGCCCGAACAGGTCAGTACTTGTTTCTTTCTGCATTCAACCTTTCTATGTGTACAGTCTTATACTTCCGTCGACGCCAGCACCAAAGACCCAAGGATGATTTGGATGGAACTCAACATCCATGACTCCAAAATTCTTCGTCGTTTTGATTCCCTTGAGCACTTTTACGGGCACAATCAGCGGGTCCGAGCTCAAATCATTGTAAACACGACCATGAGAGACAATGATAGTTCCATCATCAGAGCCAGAGGCGAAAAGTGGATATCTGTTGTGGAATTTACAGGCGCGAATCGCTTTCTTGTGGTATCGAAGTGTCTTGAATGGCTTCTGGGATAAATCTGAAATGAATCTCTTTAGTTTGATTTCTTCTCTTGTTTGAAATTAGATTCGAAACGAGATGCCTGCTACAACAAATTTAAAAAGGCGTTAAATTGATGAAATAGGCCTAACGGGCATCTCAGGGGGATCAAATTACCGTACTAGCGTCGGATCAGGTCCAATCATTAGAATTTATCGATAGATACATAAGCTAATCATAAAATTTTCTATCAAGGAATATCTTTTAAAAGCTCTATTTACTGACGTAAAAAGGGAAAGTGTTTGCCGTCATAAATTGCTAAAGACTATGTGACATAGTCTATGTCGATCAAGTATTGAATTTCCAATGTAAAAGCGTGTCCTTACCTAAATCGATCCAGGCAAGTCTTGTCGAAAAGTCCCCAACGAGCACGTGATCACCTGTCTTGTGAACTGCAATACTCGATACCCACTAAAATCAGCGATGAAAAAACGCTTTCTCTTTCGCATTGATTTGATACCTTGACGTTAGGCTCGAGTTTTCTCTGCATTTCCTGTTTCGCCAGATTCCAAACTTTGACATATCGCTGCGTGGCTAAATAAAACAGTGGCCTGGTCGGGTGGAAGGTGATCTTTTGGAAGACGTTTTTCTGAGCGCTTGTGAAGGGAAGCTGTGTCTTGCGAGTAGAGAGTTGATGTAAGTAAACTGTCGTTTTTGCGTTCGTTCCAGCGACACAGGCGAAATAGTCACCCTTCGAATGCCAGGCGACGTCCCTGACCTCAGCCAAGTGATCGATTACTAATTTAGCACCGACCACAGCGCTCGAAGACCAGCTCAACCTTTATTAAAATCGAGTTTTAATCGGATGAAATATTCAAATCGAGTCCCACCTTGAGCGGTACTCATCTGGCTCCTCCCAGCTGTCAATAAGATCATTTGTAGCATCAACAATTCGTTTGTCGCCAATTTGAGGATTCACCACTGCCACTTTATTTCCAAATCCAATAATAAGGAGGCAAAGATTCGGATTGGGAGACCAGGCGATTTTCAGGCATTTTTCATTTTCTGACAATTTGATTAATCTAAGACAGCGTCCAGAGGTGATCTCCCAAACTCGAGCAGTTCCATCGTCGCCACACGAGGCCAAAAATTGTCCGGAAGGATGAGCAGAGATTGATCGAACCATGCCCACATGACCTTTGTATGTAAGAGCCTACACTTTGATCATAAATAGAGTTGAGATAATCAAACTCAACCTGGAATGTCGGAAAAGGCTGAAGATCTTTTGGTGATGGCAGTTTTGGGATGAGATCTTCCTTCTTCACATTCATTTTCATCTTTCTCTGTCTCGGCGCAAGATACAGGTCCAAACATCGCTCAAAACGTTCTGCGAAAGAGTTAACATAAAGAATCGCTGAGGCTGACATCCTGACCTTTATAGAAATCCGCGTAAGCCGGCACTGTTCGCAAGTTAGCAAAGTTTTTAGGCAGCCAAGATTGTTTCCTGTCCTCAGGATCTTCGGCCTCCCAAGCCAGCTGTTCACTTTCATCGAAGATGAACTCAGGAGCCGGTCGATAACTGAATGACGCGTTTTAAGAAGTGGTGCTTACGTTCGTGGAAAAATACCTCTCCGCATGTCCCGGCAGAGGCAACTTTGGCGCCGGGAAGGCCATTTTTTCCCTGGCAATCTGCGATCTGGACTTCTCCTGTTCCTCCTGTGAGCTCCAGACATTGTAATACTTTGGCTTTGCCTTTTCTTTCGCCTCCCTTTCGCGCTCAGCTTTTGTTTTGATGATGCCTCGGCGGATCAGCAAAGCGAGTTTGTTAACCTTAACATTTTATTAAACCTAAAGCCCTGTAACTTGGCACCGCGGGGGCGCAAACACAGAAGAAATAAAAGGAGAGGGATTCAAATGGAACGAAATGGAATACCTTGTTTCTTTCATCTTTTGACGGGACAAACGAAGCTTTGGACTCTGGAGCCCGGTTGATTGGCATTTCCTCAACCTCATGAGAATATAAGTCTTGAGAGTGCTCATTATAAAATTCAAATACAACATGTTCCAAGCTGAGCTCTTGAATCATAAACTAATTTACATGAATTCAGCGGCTGAAATAAAAAATCGAGAATCGGAGAAGAAGAAGAATCTGAGCACTATTTCCTATCCACTCGGGCGTATCGTCGACTTGCGAAGCATAGGATCCTTTTGTTAATCTCTTGATAAAATCAACTTCTTCGGGGGTAAGTTTGTGCTCTCTTAAAATAACCATCAGATAAAACACTTTTAAACGGGAATAACCGTAAAGTGCTTCGATCGGTAATTGTTCGCCAATAATCTGGGTCTTCGCAGCGCGCGAGGAAATCGTCGATTTCATCCTTGTTTTTAATCGGTTTTGCAATTTTCTTTCCGTCTAAGTCGTAGCCGATGTGTGGCAAATGGTCGTACCTTCAGAAAACAAATTCCAAATCGCATTATTTACTTCACTATTTACCATTCGATTGGCACATTGCCAATTGTGTTTTTTCTGTCTTCCTCGTCAGAAGTATCTCCGTCTTCGAACTCGTCTTTTTTCTCTCTCTCCTCGTCCGAGTCCTCCAGCGAATCGACGTCGCTATCCTCGTCATCTTCACTACTGTAAAAAAATGTAAAAAAACGGGGGATTATTATAATTTATTCAGATTTTTTGCTCGACAGATTGTTTCAATTAAACATTAATAAGCTTTGATAAAATCGCCTCTTATGAATAACGAATGATCTTTTTTTCAAAAATTCTCTTGGGGACGAAATATAATAAAATTATAAGTAGTAGTATGATAAAGTTGAACTTGTCCGCTGACCAATAAAGGAAAAAGGGCGAATCATAAAAATCACTCTCTAAAAAAGCTAATCACGCACCTTTCATCGTTTTCGTCCTCGTAAAGCTCTTCGATCTCGTCGATTACGTCATCATCCTTGTCCTTGAGGACGCCATCCTTTAAATCCTCTAATTCGCCTTTTGAGATTTTCTCGAGTTTTCGCTTTGTGGCCCCTTCGATCATCCTTCCACGAATCTTAATGAAAGGATAAAATTAAAAGGGATTCATCAGTTGAGTGAGGAATTTGAAGAAATCCAAGCAGATGGGATGAGAGTTACAGAAGAGCGATCAAAAGTGGCTTTCATATGAAGCGCTTTATGTGCCCCAAGTTGTGAGGCAGGAAGTGTCTCCTCGCAAAACGGACATTTTGCTATTTTTATTCTGAGAGAGGATATAATTTTAGATATGATCAGCGGTCGGAGGTAATTTTTACGTCGATTTCATCAATAATAATTAATTATATTTTAGAAAGTCTGTTCAACAGACTGTGATGAACAAATTCTCTTAGAGATTCTCTTAGGTATAATTGTATAGCAATTGTCTGAGAGGAAAATTCTCATCCAGAAAGAAACTGTAAATATAAATTTTTATCCATATTCTTGATTTTACTCTTGGTTTTCCACCTTCTGCGGTCTGTTCTTGAAAAGTAAGACTTGCACCTAATCCAATCCAGAACTGTTTTTCGAAATGATGATAGTTTTTTAAATGGTCGACAAGTATTTTCCTCGTTGATGCCGAGAAAAAGCAAAATTTACAGATAAAGGGCGTCCCGTCTTTCGGTACCAGCTTGAGCGCGGTTAAATGAGGTTGAGATAGGCTCTTGTCGTCTTTTGTTTCTAAACTTCGGTTGGATTTTTATTTGTCAGCGGCTTTTACTATGATCTTTAGCAAGGCTGACTACTTTTACTCTTGTAAGCAGAATCTAAGCTTTAGCTTGTTATAACAACCCGGTCCTATCAAGGCTCTTTGCGATAACATCTTGAACAGTGTGCGACTCGGTGTGAGGTTGAAATTTGGACTCTTTGATGAAGCGCTTCAAACAAATGGGACAGGAAAACATTCGACCTGAACCTCGGGCCATCTTCCCTACTTCTTCGATGCTTTTGGCAAGAAGAGAGTGCATGTTTTTAATGTGTTCTTCTAGCTCAACTTGAAAATCACAGTCATAGCGAATAGCAAAAAGAGCTATTTTTACCAGTACTGAACGCTTGAAAGTGACAGAGTGTGCAGAAAACTCGCTGGAATCGAGTTTGGACGGTTGGATGAACTGGCTCCTCTTCTCTTACTCGTTTCTCTGGGCTTGGAATGCCTTCCTTTTGAGTACATTCGATTTGAACCTCTTTGTCTGGATGTAGGCTTCGGAAATGCAAGATACCGTCGGAGCTGGATCCAAGAGGAACATTGCAGATCTTGCACTACAGAAAACAGTCAATTTTCTCTTCCGGAAAATATAGAAGTAGATCTCACCTCGTATTGAAGCTCTGACTGGGGGGAAAAGCTCCTAATAGGCGCACAATCCCTCCTCCGTTTTTTGGTTGGCGAGGTGGTGTTAGATTTTACAAAATTTTGTTTCGGCAAGATACGAATTGGAATCAGCGTTTCATTCCCCATTTTGATTTCCATCTGAGAGGTTCAAAACAGTAAGTTACTAGCTCATGAATGAATTTCAACTCGTTTACATGCGATAATGAACAAAACAGAAATATTTGAATCTTGGTCAGTTGTTTAGTTATTTTTGCTTTGGTTTTTGATAAGTTTGAACTTGTTATGTAAAGTAAATGGAATAAAAACGGATAACGAGGGGACAGCTGGACCACTTTTCAAGAGAGAAACGTTGATTTTTTTTCAAGTTTTACCACGAATGTACATTGAATGAAATTTTATTATGAAGAAATTCAGGAATTCTCTTTTCTAAAAAATATCTTTTTCGAATGAAAATTTGGAACGGCGCTAGATCTTGATAGAAATTGCAGAGATTGTAGACCGAGCCGTTTTACAAGTACTTTGTTGTTACTAAAATAAAAGGGAGTGGCGAGGACTGGGAGTTCAGTGAAATGTGACTGTAAGTGTGAATGTGTAAAACGCTAATACAAAGTGTTTATAAAGTTTTTCTGTGAAGAGCTCGGGCGCCTTCACTTTCCCACTCTTTCTTGGTCACCCAAATTCTTTTGAAGTTGTCCAGCGATGCTAGAATCGAGCCACCAATCCAAGTCGCGTAAAGTCGCTCTTGAGGAGCCGAGATTCGGATTTTCGTGTCCTTTGGCGATGGTCGCCGTAATTCCGAAAGAAGCCGATCGCCAAGTCCTACTCAAACATCACGAAAGAGATTCTTTGCACCTAAAACGTACCTCTGAATAAAGTCGAACCACCGGATAGAACAATATTTTGGTAAAGGGTTTTTCTGAGATCAAGGTCAGACTTTCTGATAGAGTTGTATAACAAATCATGAACTCCAAGTTCTTCCGAGCCAATCACTAGAATTTCGAGTAAAAAACGCGGAAAGAAAGCCAGATTTACATTCTGGATTGAAGAGAATCTCTGGTGCCTTAAATTTCGAGCTGCCGATTTGAATTTTTTCGCCGTCTGGAAGTTGATATTCGCGATTTTGATCCTCAGTTTCTTCTTTTCCCAGCAGAGAAATAACACATGCTTTTTCTAATAAAAACATAATACAAAGCTGATTCAGTTATAAAACCTTTGATCTGACGAACAACTTCCATTTCTGACGATGTAATGAATTTATGGCCTTCTTTCCTCAATAAAAGCTAGAAATAAACCTCAAAAAAGAAGAAAAAAAAGTTGGATTACCTGCAAATGACGAGTGATATCGCGACCGGCAATGTCGCTTCTAGTGATTGAGTGCTTGAGAGCGAATCCTTCATAAATTGGCACAGAATGAGAAACACCATCTCCGATGTCGAGGACGACACCAGTCGTTCGTCCGGAAGAGTAAAGTGATAGAACTGCTTGTACTGAAACGTAGAGAGCGGGGACGTTGAATGATTCGAAGAAGATCTCAGCCATTTTTTCCCTGAAAGATTTCATTTTGAAGCAAGAACAGCAGAAATCGTTTTTGCCTGTTTTTGTAAGGATTAAGAGGCGCCTCTGTTAGTAAAACAGGATGCTCTTCTTTAAACGTAGCGAGCTGCCCCTTGCCATAAATGTGTTGCCAAATGCGCTCCATATCTCCCCAATCGGTGATGATTAGGCTTACCGGACTAAATTTCGACCCTTATTTCTAGCTGAGTTGGGTGGTCATATGACACAGTTTTAGAAAGCTTACCTTCTGGGCTTTCATTTGGGCACAAATTCAAGAGGTCTAGGTCATGCCCGCAAGGCAATTCATGGGACCTGAAGTCCCAAAATAGGTATAACAATCCTTCAAACTATTTTTTCGATGGCCGTCCGGGCTCGAGAGTAGTCAGGAGTCATATATTTAGAAAGCTCAGGCTCTGAGCTTTCAGTAGAGCTCAAGAAATCTTAGTGCCAAGAGGTTTGATTCCACCTGGAGGCGCTAGAAGTTGGCGGTAAAAATCCGGAAATGCCGGAAAACTGGGTTTTTGAGTTCTAAACTCTACAATTATATGTATAAAACATATATAAACAATTATTAACACATTAAAAATTTTAACCGAGGTCAAACCGGGTGGTCAACCGGTTGGTTCATAGTGGGCCATATTTCCATGTTTTTGAAGGTTTCTAGAGTTGAACCGCCCGGTTCGACCGCGGTTCAACTTTTTAATGCATTAATTATTGTTTATAAATGTTTATACATATAATTGTAGAGTTTAGAACTCGAAAACCGAGTTTTCCGGCATTTCCGGATTTTTACCGCCAACTTCTAGCGCCTCCAGGTGGACACAAACCACTTGGCACTAAGATTTCTTTAGCTCTACTGAAAGCTCAGAGCCTGAGCTTTCTAAATATATGACTCTTGACTACTCTCAAGCCCGGACCGCCATCGAAAAATAGTTTGAAGGATTTTTGTACCTATTTTGGGACTTCAGGTCCCATAAATTGCCTTGCGGGCATGACCCAGACCCCTTGAATTTGTGCCCAAATGAAAGCCCAGAAGCTAGGATTTCTAAAACTGTGTCATATGACCACCCAACTCAGCTAGAAATATGGGTCGAAATTTAGTCCGGTAAGCCTAGTGATGATCCCATGTTCCATTGGATATTTAATAGCCATCAGCCCTCTGAATCACCTGATCAGCCAAAAATCTCCTTCGGCGGAGATGCTACCTGTGATCCTCGGCGGTTGAGCCGATAAAATTGTCACCCTCGATTGCGCCCTGCATGATTCGCGTGTGTTTCGGGCGAGCGACGTAATTTCGGAAGTTACATTTTGGCACCTCGTCTCCGGCAAATCCAGCCTAAGAATTTACGTTGAAGGAAATAACCTTTTTCTATTCCAGGGTGGATTCGTCGAGTTTAGACTAGAACAGTGACATAAATCTGTGCGTCGATTGCTACGGTCCCTTTGACTCATTTTTAACCGTGGTAAAGAACGTAACCGTAGCAATTGACGCAAACCCCCAAAACCGTAGAAAATGACGCGCACTCGACAAAAAATACCTTGATCATTCCAGAGCCATTATCAATAACAATCGGCTGATTTGCTATGACGCTATACGAATCCATTCTAGCTGACAATGTTCAACTGATGAATTAACCTCCAATGAAACCGCCAAACCCGAAATTCACCCCCCGCCGCCAAATGTGCCATATATGGCACATTGCAGTGTATTCTATGTGCCAAATATGGCACATGTGTCGAAAAGCCGGCTGTAGATGTAGAAAAAATAAAATTTTATGCCAACATTACAAATGTAAGACATTTGACATTATATGACATCAAATGACATCTTATTGATCTCGGCAATGTTAATGTTCCTCTTATAAGGGAGAATTTCTTACAATGCATTTTCGGCGAAAAAAAGTCCCACCGCCGCCAAATGTGCCATATTTGGCACATCGCAATACATTCTTGTGCCATATATGGCACACGAGTAGCGAAGCTAAATTCGCTATTCTGACGAATTTGTAGCGAAGCTAACCAAACCAAAGGTCTACCACGTGAAAGTTGAGCGAAAAGTAGGGGTATAAAGGGGGGTCGGCGAAACTTCTACTCCAAGTTAAAAATAAGTTACAGGCGTTTTTAAATCTCGGTGCCATATATGGCACACTTGGCGGCGTAAGGTTAACAACAAAACTTATAACTTGAGAAAATGGTTTAATTTTCAGGGCAGTTTTAAATTCTTTAAAATGACAGGTACAAAAAAATTAATTTTCACAGGAATCAGCTTCAACATGATCAGGTACAATTCTATCTTCCATCCCACTGGACATAATTTGATCCTTGCTGAGGGATATTTCTTCTATCGTGGCCTCTATCGTGATGCTCTCGTTTAACAAACTATCCTTGGTTTTTCAAAGTGCAAGTGGACAAACTGAATCAAAATTTAGACAGAAAATGATCAGTTTAAAGAAATCATTTTGAATAACCGTGCCTGATGGTGATTATGATGACCTCCTCTGAAGCCACCTCTTCCTCGTCCTCCATGATTATATCCACCTCTATGGCCTTGCATGTGAGGATTGTACGGATGAAGCTCCTGTCGAAATCTTTGCTGACTAAAACTAAACTTTACACACTCTGCAACATTTGCTTTTTATCTTACCTCCCGCCATTGAAACCTCCAGAATGACCTGGATTGTTCTTTTCTGGAATGTTTCCTTCTCCTTCCCTGTTGCTGTCCCATGCATTCGCGAATTCCTTTGGCACTGGTTTAGCAAATGCTTTCTTCTTTTCGAAGCTGGGCAATTCTTCTTGTGGAACGGGTGTGTTGTGAAGAGTTAATCCGGTTCTAAAGGTTTGTTCGCTATTATTGTAATACTCGTTTGCCATCGACTAAAATAGATAAAATTAGATCAAAATAGAAAAAACGGAAGTTTTTAACCTGGAAGACATTCGGAGGTGCCCCATCTTCAAATCCATCAAGACCGGGTATTTCTATCTCTTCTTCTATAAAAAGAAAAGAAATTAAAGAAATAGAAACACGTCAATAGAATTACCTATCTCTGTCTCATCTTCTAGTCCGGATTCTAGTCGAACTTGTTTACTGATTTCTGCGAGCATTTCTGTCTCATTCTTTGGGTAGTCCTTCGCGACTAGTTCCGTTGTCTAAAAAATCATTTGTACTGAATCATGGTAAAGAAAATACCTGTTGGCGAGACCAGAATTTCGTAGAATGATCATTCGAAGCAGTAGCAAGAACGTGACCAAGCGGGTGCCAAGCCATTGTCCAGATCAAAGACTCGTGGCCGCCATCAACTTGGCCAACCGGCTGAAAACATGTTAAAAACATGATAAAACTCGATCAAATCAATTCAAATTATTTCTTATCCGAGTTCAACCGAAATAACACGATATCAATTCTGACTGCTATGAAAGGGCAATAACCTGATCTTCGCCGATCATCCAATAAATAATTGATCCTTCTGAACCACCGGTCGCCAGTAGGCCCTCATGTTGTGTATGCCAAGCAAGCGAGGATGCTTCTTTTCTGTGCCCTCTCAACACTTGATAATGTGTCTTCAGATTTCGAATGTCAAAAACTTTTACAAGATGATCTCTAGCTGCGCTCGCCAACCAATGTCCATTTCTATTCCACTGGATGTCCATGACAGTTCCTTTGTGACAGTGAAGAGTTGTGATTGATTTGCCCGCTTTTGGATCCCAAAGCTTTATCGGCGTTTGCAAGTCTTTCGATCCTGATGCAATTAGGCCTTTGTGCGGATGCCAGTCGACCTTTTTCACGTCTGAGCCGTGGCCTCGTAGAATTTTTTCTTCAGTGTGATGATAAAAGTCCCATATTCTGACGGTTCCATCGTCTGAGCAACTTGCGAATTTGACGTCTGTTGGCGAAAAGGAGATCCCGCGGCAGGGTTGATCCTTGTGCGCTTGGAACATGCAGCAGTTGTTCATATTCTGCTGCCAGTACTTGATGTATCCTTGATGATCGCCTGTAGCTAGCCAGATCCCGTCGTTTGACCAGCACATTGCGCGGACGGGCTGATCATGCGCCTGCAAAATCGTTTCGAAATTGAATGCCATTCCATTCCACAACGTAAACTCGCCACTAGCCGCACCAGTGACCAAACGCCGGCCATCTGGAGTCCACACAATCTAAAACGTCACGATCATATTCTCCTCTATTAATCCCTCCAACTGCTGTATAAATTATACGATATAAATAACGAGTAACGACTGAATCTACATAATCTTTACATTTATCGAAAAAGCGAGTTTAATCTGTATTAAAACATAATATTCTCCTCGAGAATCTTATCATTCTAATTGCAGCATAATCATTAAACATTACTAGCATATGTTTAGTTGTCAATTAATGCCTTAATCGTAGTATATTCTAATTAAAGTCTGACGAAACACAAGAAAACCTGATAGACGGGACATTTCTGTTTATTGGTAGCAGTCCGGACAAATCTTGTTGTCACACTATTGGCAGGTAAATAAGGCAGTGAGCCAGGAGTTTCCGCTTTAAGAATTGAGCTTGTAAGTGGCTGAAAACCGGTACGGTCCTGTTCTCGGATCAGCAAGCGCTGATGAATTCATTTCAGAAAAAATTTACGACTTTGTTAGATGATCCCTTCCTTGAGTGGCCTCTTGAATCTCCGTGACATCATAGTATTAACGCAGGCACCGGTCCAATCAATAACCTTTCGCCCTTGTTGCTTTTTTTCGCCATCTTGATTTTTCATAAAATTCGGGCGAAACACATACGGCTGAAATTGCCGACTCGGGTCGAAGTGGTGACCCCGATTGTTCTGCATTATCTAAATGAGTCTGCTTGAATACAGATGAATAAACTGATAAGTGCCCTTCTGTTGGCAGGAAAAGACAAGCGAGAAGCGAAAAGAGTGCGCTTCAAGATAGGTTGTTTTCAATAATCGTCAACTGATTGGCGGTTGTTGACCGTGTTTCCTTTGCCATCGCAGGCGACCACTTTTACTTTTGGCACATTGATGCAGTCGATCACTTCTCGGAACTCGGCGTCTTCGATCACGAAAGTCCAGACATTGTCACAGAAGCGATACGTATTGAGTTTGCCCTTGAAAGTGATTCGGTTGCGCACTTTGTTCGCCAGGGCGTAGTTAATTGCTTTGTCGAATTCTTCGAGAACCTTCATCCGGAGACTGTGGGAGATTGCGCCCTGCTGCTGCAACTCGTCGAGAGAATCAATGAGCGTAGTTCCTAGCGTAGTGTTCCGATAGAGCTGATAATTCATGCTCATCTTTAATACGTAGCTTATCTCGATTCCGATGAGAATCTAAATTTATGAAGAACGAACGAGGGATAATAATAATCGTTTCGGGATTATTCTAAAATTTCAGTACAGAGACAGAATAACGCCCTTTTCTTCTTTTTCGTTTCGTTCCTTTTGCCTCCTGGTGCATACAAATCTTGTCGATCTTTTCTAGTTCCTCCAATAAATCAAGCTACAAGAAAGTAGTTAAAACATCATTGAAATAGACAGCTGTCAAAGCTAACCTTGTCCTGAACCACAGATAGAGCCTCCATAAGCATCTTTGCATTATCCTCGTCCGAATACGTGCTTGGGTGAGCATCAATCACCGCTCCAACCCATCGCGATATTTGATTTATTCCCGCCTTTTCTTGATCTGGTTTTATAGGACAGAGTCGAATTTTCGCCGTCAAAAAGTCCAAAAGAGCAACTGCTTTGGTCGTGTCGAGAGCTTTCAGCGCTCCGACAAGATAGTTGTGGGAGAATTCGCGTTTGAGAAGGAAATCGAGCTCCCGGATTGAATCTGCATCATTTCTTTGACGATGAATGAGAATAAATGTTTTATTTCAAGTTTCTTACGATTCCGATTTAGCGGCTTTTTCTATGGCCGCAGCTATTGACCAAACCAACACGCGTTCCGGGAAACACGGGTCCTTGGCGGCTGTAACAATATCAATTGCTGCCCGTTGATTGGCGACATCGAGCATGCCGACAACATGGGGACCAGAGCATCCAAGCGATAACAGGTCAATGATAATACTCTCCGGCCAGCTACCCTCACTGCTCTCTACATTGATAGAAGTTAAAAGAGGCTGAATGCGTCCTTCTTTGTTAGCTTTTTATCATGTTGATTTTGATTAAAACAAGTGGATCATTGCTTTCTACAGGAAAACTCATTTTTATTCGAAAAGTGAACATCTGTAGGGGACCATTTAAAACAAGATAATTTCAAAGAAACTCACCTCGGACACATGAGTTGAGAAATTTCATCGTAGCTGGTGAATGAACAAGAGTCGTCAAGTCAGAGGACTCTTTTAGCTTCTGCCAGATTATATTTTTCTCCTCTACGGTTTCCGCTGATATGAGCTTTTCTAAAAACTCATGTTAACAGTTCTTTCTCTAATAGGATTTTGAACCTATGCTGCCCAAATCGACTCCATTCTGTCTTTTTCCATTTTTCTCAAAGTGCTCTAGTGGCGGACTTCTCGATCTGATTTGCGACAATAACGACATTCGATACTATTCTTCGAAGAATATTTTTGAATACTAATTCTCTTCATTGAACGTTTATAGGGCAGTTAAGTGAAGGGATTCCACGCGAGGAATGTGAAAGAGTCAAAAAAGGCAGGTACAGATTGTGTGAACGCCAGTTTTTATATAATTTAGATAGGCTTAAGGTGAGATGTGAATGTAGTGAAGTAGCTACGTAGTTTATGAAGCAAGTAGTGAAGTAATTGCAATTTTAGCAATTGTCGTCAACAGGTGGCGACATGGTGAAATCCCAGACGCGAAGTTCTTGAAGAACAGTTCTAAAGAAATTATGAATGATTCAAGATCACTTGATGGTGATGAAAAAATGAAAGAAAGAGACTCACCCCAGAGCTTCGCACCATTTCGTCATCTCCTCCGAGGCATCGGCAGAAATCTGATAGCGTACGAACTTGTTGTGATCGTAGCTGAGCGACAGTCCTTCCATATGATTCGCCTGCTCGTTCTTGGGCGGCGCGCGGCCATACAGCTCGAAAGTGTTTGGACGACGGCCACGCTTGTCGGCCCCGACCGAGCGATTGAGCAGATATCGCAGGCTAAATGATATTTTAAAAGCGGCGTAAATAAGTTCCCCAGCGGAAGTTCGTCATTCCTCACATTTCCGCGGCGGGAAATCAACTGATATCCGACGCGGATCGCGATATTTTACCGCTTCTCATTAGATTTCCGGAGGTTACAAAAAATTCAACTGTCAGTTAGTGGAATCCATGTGTCGGAAATTCGATTTCCGACTGTGGAAATCTTTTCCCCATGGTGGTATAAGATTGCGTTAGGGAAGTATAAGAATTGACTCAAGATTAACTCTGAGAATTTTCAAGAATAGAAGGAAAATGTCGGCGGTAATCCGCACACTGTCTAAGCATTTAAACTTTTAAATGACCTCGTTTTGAACCGGCACTAACCTTATTCGACCTTCAGCGGGCTCAGTCTCGGCATGTTCTGGATATCGCCAGAACTCGATTGAGTCACCTCTCAATCTCGCCCAGTAACGAATCCAGTTACCGTAAGTCGTGCATCCTGTATTTCCAGCTCCCTTTGTTTTCACTTTACCAGGGATAAACTTCTAAGTTTTGAACGAAACAGAGAAGTAAATCCCACGTGCCTGTAAGAAAAGACGAGTATTCCATGGAATTGGTAAACGCCGCCTTTATGTTTGAGGTAACCGTGGCGCTGAAAATAGAAGTCATGACGCTCTTCTCAAGCTTGAACGAGGTGATGTTCTGTACATCGCCGATGCGCAGCGTTTTTCGTCCAATAAGCTGAAGTAAAATTTGAAAATCGAATAAATTATCGATGATTAGAGACGATAGAGGAGAATATATTTCTCGTCTAGTTTGAACTGGTATTTGCCAGCTTCCAATTATTCTACCTCGAATCTGGAGCTACTGTCTTCCGGACAAGTGGCCGACGAGCCACTTCCGTTACTGTGATGATTCTTTCGCAGACTTTTCCGACTGAACAGTGATCGACTGAAGAGCCCACCAGATGCTTGTTTCTCCTTCTTTTCTCCAGCGATATTTAGACTAATCAATTTCAGGTAAAATGGACATGATTTCTGTCTGACTACCTAAATATAGAAATGGAAAGCTCAAAGTCCGGCGCGACATTACGTAGAATCCGTTTGCCTTTACTTCCTTCGACGAGCAGGCGGACTTCTCCCTGGACATCCATGCGGCTCATTTCCGTCGCGAAGAATTCCTCGCCGACGGTGATCAGGCCGATCACCCAGGTGTTTCGAAAGTGCTCCGAGTTCGCGATCACCGACTTATTAGCTTTCACCCACAGGTCGGAGATGCGAATCGATCCTTTCGAATAAGGGTCGAGGACTCGTTTCATCGAATTCGCGATGGCACTAGAATAAGCTTAATGACCTTCACCAAAGCGTCTCTTTTTACCGTAATCCTTTATATTTCTCCGTAGCACACAAGAGGGTCTTTTCCGCTTCGGCCTCCACATCCGCCGGGACAGTCTTGCTCATGATCAGCTTATGCGCCTTGATCGCCTGTCGTTTTTGCTGCTCAAGAAGCGCAATTTCATTCTCCAAGTCTTTCCTCTTCTCGTCTCGCTTTAAAGTTCCGATGGCGGTCGAATTCTTCAACGTCATCTGATTCTGCCAGTTGAAAACCGTCTCCCGCGTGGGCTTATCTTTTATGCGCTAGAAAAAACGGTCAATGAGAGAAGTGAAAAGGGTAGTACCTGTGATGCTCGATAGTCATCAATCGTCAGCTTCCTGTTCTGCGGAGAAGTGAGCGCGATTGATATGTCATCGATAGATCCTCTTGATTTCAGATGGCCGGAATGCTGCTTTACGAACTTCTCCCGCGAGTTTTGATAGTCCTCGGCTTCTACGGAGCGCTTCTGGCTCTTAGGAGTTAGGAGGTTGTTCTCCGCATCCACTGGAATTGCTGTTAATCATGGTTTGCCTAAGAATTAGTAGTACGTGCCTGGTACTTCGCGAAATTGCCTTTCGAATTTCGGTGTGCTAGGAGAATCAATCGAGTTTGAATCAGCTGTTTCAAAATCTTGAATCGTGTTATTCAGATAATTCAGCGCTAAGTTAGTCAAATAAATGATTCGATAAGTGGGCTTCCTTTTTTACCTGCCATGGCATCTTCCGACACATCATTCGGTTGGAGAACGGAGGATATGGCGCTGGAAGAATCATCGCCTCGCTCGTCCAGACTGAAGGGAATCGGCGCTGGTTCTTGAGGAGGAGGGGTTGAGCTTGGAGACGGCTGGGATTCCGGTTCAGAAGCGTTGGGTTTGCTAGGCAAGAGTTTTGGCTGCGAAACAGGTTTAATAAGCTTGGCAGTTTGAACAGTCGGAGTTGTCTGGCGCGGAGGAACAATCGGAGCGGGCATTATCGGCGCTTCTTCCAAGTCGAAGTTTTTGAACTTTAAAAAAGAATTGAGTTAGGACAAACAATCAGACTTGAGGCCAATAAATCAACAATTAGGTTGATAACGACAAACAAAATTATGTTAAACATGCGTTTCGAGTTTGCTGATTCCAAAACTAGACATGCAAGGAAAAGGGATATCTTGGAAACACGCTTACGTTTGGCGATGAGACAACAGCTGGGAGAAAATTCTCCTTTTCTGGAATAGGACTTTCCTGAATAAGTGAAAAGATAAAGGACATGCGATGATAAGTGATAAAATAAATGATGAATGATAAAGTATTGAATGAGTGGTTGTTACCAGTTTGGAGACGTGGCCCTTTTGGGAGAGTTCTTTCAAATCGAACTCCTTTTTCGCCGTTCTCTTCACGAAAGGCGTTTCTTTTGCGTCCGGCTTTCCAGATCTACGCAGGGCGCGTTCGACCTGTTCTTTCGCAGAGAGGACTTCGAATTTCTTGCGCACGGCCGAAGGAGCAGATATTTCGGACGATTCTTGTTCTTTTTCTTTCTGTAGTCGTTCCTAAATTCCGAATTTTAAACAGCTTCTCCGAGTAAAATGAAGAAAAAGTCGCGAAAAAGTTTGACTAGAGATAGGCGTGGCACCTCCTTCCTCTGGGCTCAGCAACTTGTGTCCAAATCAAGAACTGGAAGTTCTGTCTAACTCTACCTTTGCAATTTGCGTGGCTTCAACCAGCTCCCTGTCCCAAATCTCTCTCTGTTTTGCCATTTCCTTCCATCGCTCCTTCCTGGCCGTTTCGGGCGCAGCTGGCGGATCGCTCGATTCGCTCGCGGAATTTGAAATTTCTGTTTCTCCATTATCCGGCCCCTTAATTTCCGTCAATATTTCAAAAACACTCGTCCATCTGTCCAACTCGAGATGATCCTCTCTTACCGCGAAATTCTTGTCGATTAAAACTTTTCTCCTCGATTCGGCGGCCTTTTCGATGGCTGTGATTGGATCAACTTCTCTGGCGGCGATTTTCTCGTCCCTCTTCTCTTTCATCAGACGAATACTTCTCAAAAGATCCGATTCCGCCATTTTTTCAGATTATGGACAAAGGAATGAAATCGGAGCGATAAAGAAGAAATCGAAAAGATGAAATTCTCGAGCGCAGGAACCAATCAACGATCGAGACTGAGCTCGGCGCGACTTTTGTATCAAAATCTCGAAAAAGTCGGATTCTCGAGTCGAAAATAACGCTCGTAAAACGGTTGAATTCTTGATTCCCTTCATTATTCTCATTTTTACAAGATATGGCAACATTTATTTTTTTTTGTCTCAAAACGACAAAAATGTTGAATTTTTTGCGACATTTTTTGCTGTAATCTGATTTTTGACAAAATTTTTGTCGATTCGAGACAGCCCCCTTCTACTCTTTGTTGGTTGTTTTTAGGAGACTTTATTTTCAAGACAGTTTTATTCACAAGAAGCGCAGAATTGAATTTATTCTGACTCAGCTTCGTAGTCAGACGTAGACTTCCTCGCCCTTGAATCGTCGCGTGTCTGATCCCTGAATAAGTCGCCTTTTCGTCTTTTCAATTTTTGACTTGCGCTCTTCTCGCTTATTGAAATCCTTCGTCGCCAAAATCGAGCACAATGCAAGCTGATCCAAGACCTCTCAGAAGGATCATCATCAAACAATAAAATAATCATCGGTTAATGCATTTTTTATTAGTAACTAACCACCAGGACAATAGACCAGGTTCTCAACGACAATTGCCGCTTTTACAGCTTTCATAAAATTCTGACGCGGGACAACAGCTTTCCTTATAAAGCGAATAAGTGATAGGTCCATCTAAAATTTAATTTATTCATTTTATTTATCGTAAATTTAAGAAACGAAATCTCATCTTTTACTCATCAAGCTAGAGCAGTTGTTGTTGGAAAAGATGAATAAGCTCTTGTCATTTTTTATCTCTAAATAGACATCTCTATATTGTACATAATTGTATGTATAACGAATAGTGATAGACATCGATTCTCTTGTGAAAATTATTCTAAAAGCCTTATCACTATTCGTAAAATAAATATAACACCATTATTAGAGTGAATCAGCATGTAAAATTATCTTATAAAGCAAGAAATATTCTCATTGAGAATCGGACCAATATTTAATCCATGTTTTGGAATCATTAGGACCTTAATTGCACCTAAACAAGTTATATCTTGAAAGGAGAATCCTCAGTCTCTTCTTATTAGAATCATTTTTTCCCGAAGTAAGAGCAATTAGCGGGTAATTGGCAAAAGCTTTTAGGCGGTAGATGATCCGGCTTAACTGCAGTTCACATTCTCCTGCGTTCTGGAAGCTGGCTGTCCTCGATTTTTGTATTTTCTGGTCGCTCGCTGGGGTTATCAACCTCAATTTCAAGACAACAAAATTGCCAAATATAATTGACCTCGATTCTTGCGCCACGAAAATCAACGACCCAGACGCCGAGTCAATAGGATCGATTAGAATCGCAAATTTTTCTAACCCATTCTCAATAATCGCGTTTTCTTATCGGCCAGTACTCGTTATGCTTGGCCACCTTCTGAACATATTTTTTAGTTACACGAGCTGAGCTCATCAAGGCTGAAAATTGGCGATTTTCGATTATGGAAATCCGACAAATTCTCATGGACATTTGATCTTCTGCCTTTTTAGCATTAGCGATAAGTAGCCCGTGAAAATCGTACTGTAAATATCCCGCTACCGTAAAAACGCTTTTATGAGAAAAGCTAAAGCTATCTCAAGAATTTCATGCGAAAGATAGCAAAAAGAAAATAGAGGCCAGTATTTTCACGAAACGGATCATTAAAATGCTCAAAATTATCATACAAGTGGCAATATACGGAAATCCCCAAGCCATTGAGGTCAATAATGCTAATTTCTCGCCTTTGGCGGTAGCTATATTCGTCAATGAGCTCATCCTCCAATTGACCGAGAATAATCATCATATGAGCGTTTCAAATTCTCAATAGCAACTTACCTGCGCACCCTGCTTTTCTCTGGAAGATACGAGCTGTCTATTACAGGGAAAGTACGGCAAATCCTTGTAGATCCACGCTATAGACGGGGGAATACTCGGCCCGATCCTCATTGCTCTATCTCCGCACTAGTCCGCATTATCTAATCTGAGCCAATTCAAAACCTATCAAGCGCCATCTCAAGACTTCCTCAAGCATCCTCACCAGACTCCAGCTTGTTCAAAATTCAACAGCTTAAATTCACGTCAAACTTTGACGGTCAAAGCCTTATTCAGTTCTATATAAAAATTTGCGTCAAAGCCGGTCAATTAGGGTAATAAGTTGAGAAATGCATAGATTCTCAAACGAGCTCGTTTTTTGATCTTCCAAGTGCGCCATTTGATGATTCAGCGAATATATATTTTATTTTTAATCAATAATTCACACCTCGTATACTGTAAATATGCTGTTATACAGAGTTTACTGCAGTTCCGTTGCTACCAAATCTGCCGGAAACACTAACGATTTCACAATTACAAAAGTTCAGCATCATAAAATCTAACAGCTTTTCCAGAGAACACTAAATTTTTGAAGAACAACTGGAAAATCTGAAGATCCTAGTTTTACTCATACAAGGAAATTTTCTTCCCAGCTATTCTCATCGTCTTCTAGCCGTCCTAGAATAATCAATATGGGATTTTCGCCATCACGAGGTTTACAGAAGATGCTTATTTGAATTGCCGCCCCTAAATGTCAGTCTCGTCGTTTATACAATCGTTTACGAATCGGACTTTCCAAAAACGGAACAAGAATTCGGTACGTCTCGTTTCCTTTCATGGTCAGATCTTCTCATAATAAATGAATAAGTGGAAAAAATACAAAGGAACGTGTGTTTCGTCAAATTCGCGTATTTTACGTCATCCTATACCGCCGTATGTCCGAACATAGACGCAAAGCATATGGTTGAGTATATGCTAAGAGGAAGAATAAATAACTTATTCAAAATAAGAATGAAAGAATAAATAATGGTTCAGTTTAATAAAAAGCCTATTCAGCGAAACATTCATGCTCCTCAATGAGGAGTCCTCATTCTAGGTTTTGGTGAATCACCGACATCTTGCTCCCGGCTGAACTAGTAATGCATTACCAAGGGTAAAGAAAACGGGGATGAGTGGCTCAAACACTCGAGTACGAGCTGAGCAATTTCCGCGTGAAAACCCACATGATTTTTCCGTGTACTTTTGGTGTGCGTAATTTCGTCGGTAGGGCACATTTCGTCACGAGTGCACTACTAATATTTGACCTCGGCAAATTTTTCATCGAACTATATCATTACACATTTGTGAGAAATTGAGAATGGCTCAATCGAACTGTTATCCCTTTTGTCTTTTTCTTTGGTCAAGTTCTATTTAAAATCTTAACCATCGTAATTTGTCAAAAGTTCAATAAAATGACTCAAATTGGGCCAAATAATAGCTCTTTTGTCGGAAGAAATGCTCAATTAAGCCGTCTGATTCATCTGAAAGACCATTCTGCAAACTGATTCGAGTGCTTTACCTGAACAATTTCGTGAATAAGAAAAGACATGCCGGCCTTGGTGATCGTCTCAAGGACAATTTAGAATTCTAGTCATCAAAACACCCATTTGTCCTTGTTTTTGAGCGATTACAGAAGTTCAAAGGGCAAACGACAGAGCTTTTCTATAGAAGTCATTATTTAAAATTGATGGATGATCATTTCACAACCCATATCATCATCAACTCCAACCAGGAAACCTTTTGAAGCTATTTGCCCAGGACGCCACAAACAAAACTAACCGGCCGAAAATTAAACATAACAGGTGATCGATCGCCAAATTACACCAGGTCAGTAACGCTAAACGAGGACACCTTTCGACCTCATCATATTAATCACCGCAGCCGCTTTGAACTACCCGATCCGCCGCTGCTGCCAGATGAGGCACCCTGCCTCAGATAGCAATCACTCCCTGGCTGCGCGCTTGGGACAACGCCGCGCTGTCATGCTCCGCCGCGGCTCTCTGACGCCATCCCGCGTAAACGCGCCCGACTATATAATCGCCGCGCTGAGGACAGAGTGCATTCAACTTTCTTCCATTTATACAGTTAGATTTTACCTTCTGTTCCGCTACAGAACCAGAGTCAAAATGAACGCCACCGAATCCGTCAACACCACCTCCCAATTCAACTTCCCCGCTGTCTCGCAGACAACTGAAAAAACCTCATCAACTCAGCTGTCTCCCGAAGCCAAAGAGAAAAAACGAAGACTGCGACGAGCCATCAAAGCCTGTATGCTCCGACATGGTTTCCAACCCGAACCAGTTGCTCCTAAAATCACGCTCTGCTTGCCGTCAAAATTCACCGCCAAATCGAAGTTTTGTGGTAGAAAAAATCTCAAATCCCTGAGTCTCAAAATTGGAGCATGAAAAATGCCGAGCAAAAGAAAACACCTGTAAATATGTAAAAGAACCAGCAACAATTCTTCAATAGAAAATACGAAACAAAACGAAAACCGCTGCGAAGCTGCCAAAACTGAAAGTTTAAACCTCTGTACATTTTCTGACTTCTTTTCCTAAATGTGCCCTTAGAACAACCATTGACAAATAAAACTGACAAAGTTTCAACTCTTCGTTGTTTTTATGCAAAGCATCAGCAATCATCTGCCACGGAAGCATTTTGTTGAAGGTTGTGATTTACTGATTTTTGAATGATTTTTGCGCTTATGTCTCACACCGGAAATTGGCATCCGGTCAATATGCGCCGCAAATTAGGCTAGAGAAAAGACGATCTCGCTGAGAGGAAATCAGGAATTATCTCCGCTTGAGCCATCCGCGCTATATCCTTCTTATGTCATTCCATCTTCTCACTGTATTTGCGTTCGAGTTCAGATTCGCCACGGCATCTGAATGACAAAAAGAAGATGTTCCATTATTGCACGAGTGTTGAATTGAGTTACTTCTATTCAAACCAGCAGGTGGAACTTCCGGAGGAGAGTTGGATCCACACACCTTCTCCCAAGGCCCATCTTTCTTCTGATTCGGTAAACAAAGATAATTTATAACGCTCAGACTTGGACTTTTCTGACTTTTACTTCGCTGGCGAACTTGAGGAGCTCAAGAGAGGAGGTTAAGAGATGCTGGCCGAAGATTAAAATGTCAAAGTTTGAAATCCGTCTGTCACGAGAATCTTTTTTACTGCTTCATGCTTAACCAGTGTTAAAGTAATCAATTGCAATTTTGAGAGAGAGAGAGAAATGAAGCTGAATTTCTGGCTCCTTTCTCTTGGAGAAGCTAGGCAGAGATTAACGGAGAAGATCCGCAAGGAAATCGAATCTAACTATGGCTGGGAGGATCTTCCCGGGATGAGCCCTAGCTACGACACAGACAAAGATTACGGCGATTTACCCGGAAGCGACTCGAGGTAAGCCACTTGACGAAAGAATATAGATTCTTTTTTTCTTTCTTCTTTAGCACTATTTTTGTTTATGACGACCTCCCTGACATGATGTACATGGACCCCTCTGAAGGTCTCTTTGATGAAACAATCAACGTCCCGAATTCCAAACATGACGAGTTTGAGTCGCTAGACGATGCCTCCAGAAGACCTCGGCAACTTCAGGAGAGAATTATCGAGCCTGAAATTGAATGGCGTGATTATCAGAATTCCCAGGCGTGTTATTGTGATGTTTTCATCCTTTTTTGAGACTCAAGAGGTTCTTTTTTGATAAATATTCTACACAAGTACCTAATCATATACATCTATATTATATGTTACATTCTCCTGAAAATATAAATAGATCTATCGATATCTGAAATAGCATCTATAAGGCATTCCATGGTAATTATGAAGCATCAGATGAGTATTACAATCCGGACGATTACTCAGACAATACAGGAAATAGTTTTGTAGGAATAACAACACTAAGCGTTGCCTATAAAAGATATGATTCGAGACTATCATCAGCGAGTTATGACTACAAAATGGATTACGAGCCCATCGATCTCGACTACAGACGAATTCCGAAAGTTCCTCCAGTGGAGCCACATCTTGCCGAACTAGAATCTCACCAAATGGCAGCGCACAAGACGGAAGTGATAATGGAATTTGTGACTAGATCTCCTGGGGAAGACAAAATCTTGAAGATGAAGCTTCCTATCGAATTCAACAACGAGCATCATACTCTAAGGAAGGTCTTCTTTAATTCAAGTTTTATTAAAAACTCTTACAATATTTTGAAAATCCGAGAAAGCTGGGAATTCGCTCCCGAGCCTTCGGAATTCGAAGATCTTGATCCACAATTATTGGAAAGCGACTACTACCAGGGAAACCAAATGATCGGTGGAGTTGTCGTTGATACATTTTTGATCGCGTTCGCTTCTGCTCCTGACGGAAAATACACGCTTACAGTGAGTCAAGTTCAAAAATAAATCGTTGAATAGGCTCATCAGTCAGACTAATCAGTCTTCTAATTAAGCTGTCGACCGATGACTTCCCGACAGTGGAAAAGATCTTCAATGTCAGAACGGTCGAGCCAGAAACTTTAGTTTGTGACTGCGAGAAAAAACTTGACAAGGAAGAAACATCTGACCTACCGAGCGACTTAGATCCTCTGCATCACTCAAATGGCTATATTTTGCCTTTTACGGGCTCCTTTGAAGATGACGCAGAAGTTAGTTATTTTCAACTCACCAAATATACTATTTTCAAGGCAATTCTTACCAACCACATGACAGAGCACAATTTTGCTCCAATTACAGCTGCGGAAGCGGAGATTCTAGCAAAAAGAATTCGGGAAAAAGCTCTCAGAACATCGGAAAATGGTGGAAATATTGGTAGATATTCATACTTTGAATTGAGAATCTTTATTTTTGTTAGAATGTGTTGTATCAGAGGAAAGTATCGTGTCAAACAGGTTCCTTTTATCTGCTTCAACAGACTTTCTTCATGTGGCGTGCTTTGATGTTTGTGCTCTTAGTGAACCATACAAGGAGTCGGGCAATTATTTTCAGGCGTTTTATATAGTCCTCAAATCTCTATCGGCTATTAGCTGTTGTGAAAGTACCCCTATCGAAAGACCATCGGAAACTCTATGAACTTCAGCCTCTGCCACTTGCGCGAAGAATCTGACAGTTGCTTTTTAAAAATTTTGAGCCAATTCGATGCATGTGATCGTTTCTACCATCAAAGCTGCTCCTGCGGCGACGAGCAAACGATAACAATTCTTTCTGGCAGGACTTTTGGTACTACACTTGGGATCGATTATCTGTAAGTAAAAAAAACCATTTTCATAAATTAAAATGAACGGATCAGGGACGAAGCTGTCGGAAAATATACTCTACTGACTTTATGTAATAAATGCTAATTAACCGTATCTTATGTGCGTTTGTTTATAATCACTCTCGAATGCAGTTCACCGTCAGATCCATGTCGTCTTTGGGGCAAATGAATCCCTAAATATACTTCAATCGACAGTCAGAGTAATGAAAATTCAAATCAGACAAACGCCTTTTCGCAGAGAATAGAAAATGAAATGGGAAAATGCGCGTTTCTGGTACTTTCTTATCGTTGAAAACTTTTCATAAAAACGACTTCAGAATATTACCTGTCGGTTGAGTACGCAAGAAGTCGTTAATATCAAAGAAGGTATTTCTGTGTAAATTCACACGGAGCAGAAAGCATTTTTTAGCTAAATTTACTACTGATATGTGGCAGGTAATGATGTTTCTTGAAAGAGTTTTCGTATAGCTGACGATGGTCAATTCGGTACTCATTGTTGATTTCAATCAATAAAGAACTCTCAAAAAGTAATCGTCTTTGCCGCATGCATTATCGCGAAATTCTGTGGTCAATGCATGAACGGAGCCGAGTTTGAGCAAATTACGGACTCCGGCACTGATTCAAACTACCTTGGTCCCCGCGCAAGTACAGTCACTCGCCGGTCAACTCTTCTCTCTTCCACTTTTGGCAGTAGATTTAAATTTCCCGAGCAAACTCAGGACAAGGGTTTTTAAATTCCATTTTTAACCATCTTTGTGTCAAGATAGAACCCTTCCAACGACCTCCCCAAAATTATAAAACTGAACCATCTAAGAGCCGCTCATTAATAATTTTTCTGACAAATGCACATGAACACATTTATAATACAAAGGCTTCTTGATCATTGTTTGTCCTATGTAAAATTGAATGTGAAAATAACGCTCCAATCAGATGCATCTCGAATGCAATAAAAAACAGGCGATTCACTTGTCTTATTAGAATTTCTGCAGGACATGGACAACGAAAATGCGATCGACCATCTCGCAAAAAGCAGAGACAAGCTCAGCGAAAGCATGACCAAGTATTCCATAGGTAAATTATCAAGCAATGATTGCAATTAACCAGCTTATAAGTTATAACAAATATATTTTAGACAGCGAACCTGTTGTGTTTGACTTCTCAAACTCACAGCTTGAGAGATATGAAACAGTATCGCTGCTTTTTCTTGGAATACCAGCTCTGGTTCTTTCTTTCTCGCTGTTTATTTCTGCTTTTCGTGTTGGAGACATGCTAATTTGGTACTTTCGGGAGGTGAAGGTAACTTTATTGAAATATTTTCAACGAAAGAATTAAAACGTAGGAATACATATTCGAAGCAACGAGCGTTCAAAGCACTACGAAGATCGATAAATCCATCAGTTTTTGATAAAGTCAACTCATTCGGTCACAATAAATTTCAATCGTGAATTCGTTTTGGTCATTTGATCTCCTGCGCATTCTCGATCAAGTTGATTTTCAAAACGCTTTTTTGATAATTTCTCACCTTCCAAAAACGACCCACTTCTTCGTTCTATAAATAGCATTGCAGCGCTGTTTCCAAAGTTTTCTTTCATTTTTTCTGCATTCGAAAAAAAACAGAGAGCTTGAGAAGAAGAAATCGAAAAATCATGAGTGTATCTCGTTGACTCACCTTTCGACTGATCTTTCAAGAAAAGTTTGAAAACAAGAACATCTTGTGACAGGAACTCACCCATCAGAACTCATCATTGTAAAAAAATAGAGAAAAATACGCTTCTAGAACCAGATTTGATAATCTGAAATCATCAACGGTAGGAAAATCAACTGATTTTCAACTGCACTTGCAGTCATGAATGAAGACAGCAAAGATAATCTATATGATCAATTTATGGGTGAGTTCAATAATGTTTCTTGTCAGGATGGCTTGTTTTAGCGAAAGCAAAGACGGCTGCCAGAGAAAAACGGTTGTACGAAGCGATGGAGTACCTAAAAACAGCGCAACGATTCAGAAAAACGGACAAGGTTGCACGACGAATTGAGGGTCTTCAAAAAATAATCGAGAAAGATGAGAACAGCTCTGAAGAAGAAAGTGAAGAAGTAATGAAACCATACTTTTGTTAGTTTTAATAAAAATTATTATACAAGGAAGTCTACGTCAAAGAAGAGGTCGTGGTGAAGGAGGAGCCTGAATCGATGCCGCCAACTCCAGAACATCAGGTAATTTTATGCTGGTTATATGAATTTTCCAACAAAAACACTGTAGTCGCCGTGGGCTACTAACGTTCGAATTTCAAAGCAGATCTTGGAACGAATCCTTCTCAACCCTAAATCATTCATTCAAATCAACGATGACAGCTCCCCAGAACACTGCCAGTATTTGAAGGTAAGGAGCCAAGTTCGTTTTTCGTTATAGCTTTCAAGATTTTTGAACCGACTGATTACTCCCTTTTCCCTGGTGGCAGACAGTTCCGGACGAAGATACCGATAGGCAACGAGGTCAAGCTGATCTACTCCTACACACCTGGCTCTTATGAAAAGTACCTGGACATGAGTACGGCGACCAACGTGATAAAAACTCCTTCTGCTCGACAAAATGATCAACCTTCATCGGAGCCAAGGACACCGCCACCATCATCACCACTTCCACAATCACCGATATCATCTGAGCCAGAACCCGAAACAAGACCTCCATCGCCGCCGTCACCAGCATCACCACAAGATGAGCCAAAAGCCAAAACCGGAGATCAACTGCCTGAAGTGTTCCTTCTTTACGACAACAGCACTGGACAAACTATACATGCTGTTAAAGGTGCGGATGGCAAATTCGAACCTATTGGACAGAGCAAAGGGAAGATTATCAACGTCTCCGACGGTCAATCTTCTGGCTCAATCATGACCGGAAACAAAAGCCCGAGCCAGGAAAATGAAAACAGCACCGAAGAGCAGGAAGGGGTAATAATAAGTTCCTATTCCTTGACTAATGATGAATCTTATAGGAGGCTGACTGTAAAAATAAAAATACATTGAAAAGAAAGGCTGAACCGATAAGGAATGGTTGAATGAAAGACGTGGGCAAAAAAGGGAAAACATATCTGAGACTTTATTATTTGAACGATTCAGTTTGGCAAATTTGCTCTGCAGAAGCGAACCTGTTAAAATTCGGGTGTGAGGGGAAACAAGTCACAAAATAAAACCATTGAAAAGAGAAAGCACCAAGCGGCCCAAGATGAACGACACGAAGACGATCAATGTCGCCAAGATAAACCGGGAAAGTGGCAAAACTTCATTCATTCACTTCATGAATGCGGCTCAATTTGCGAAGAAAATCGACTTCCTAAAATCGGCTATTCGACATTTCACAAATGCATACAAGGTAACTTTGATAGCAAGTAGAAAAAAGTGTGAGTTAACTTCAGACCGTCGAATTTCTCCGATCTCGGCCAGGCATTATCGAAAAAATCTCCATCTCAAAGTCGCTCAGCAACTGCTACAATCGGCTTGGAGAGCTGTACTACAATTTGGCGAAAGAAGAGAATCTTCCTTGCGATGCCGCCCATGACGTTGAAGCTATGTTCACCAAACTCAAGCTCGAGAAGGGCGCTGTTTCTAGCTACGAGCAAGCTATGGTCAATTTTGTCGAGGCGGTTAGATACGGAGCATTGAGTTGCGATTTTGCAGATTCTATCGGTAAGAATTCATTGCAAGACATGCCTGACTGAAATGTTTAAAGAAACGGACCTTGAAAAGGAAAATGACAAGAAAATTGCTGTTTGCATTAATGCCCTCGAACAAATAAAGGAAATTTCCAGATCCGACTACGACTTTAGCTTCAAAGAAATTGCCCTACCCTATTTGTCCGCAGGATTGCTTCTTCTCCCAAATCATCTTCAAGTGAAGGCAGTGAGCTTGATGGAAGTCTGTGAGCAGCTCAACTACGAAGGGCTGAAGTACAAGGATTACCTTCGAGAAATTCGTGCGACGCCGTATGAAAACATCGAGAACGTACGAACTTGGTTTCAGGACAAAACGAGGCTGGAGATGTTATTTCTCAAGGAAATCGAGTCTCTCTTACCACGTAAGGCACATTTCACTTTCAAGTCTCCATGAATTTGTAGATGTCAACAAAGAGGTTCTATCGGAGGAAAAGAAGGATGAGCTCAACGAAATGCTCTTGGAGCTTGAAGACAACCTCTCTCGAACAGCAGGCCTCCAAAACTTATACCAAGCAAGGGAACTGATGAGCAGAGCCATCAAAAATAGAAGACGTCAAGCAGGTGTTATTGACGCGTTGGACCTAATGGTACAATTTTAACTAATATCACCATTCTAATTATTCTTTCAGAAAAGAGGATATGACCAGACTATCGACATCGACCAGAAAGCAAGATGCGTTATTGCCGCTGAGATGGCGTACGTCTACGTCGAATTTGATGAGCGACCGCACGCTAAAATCAAAGCCAAGGAGTACTACAAGGAGTGCATGCGTCTGGCTCTCGAAAATGGCTACACCAAGGAATTCTACTGGTTGAAGAGAGCTAGAGAATATCTCGCTAAAGTCGCGTAAGACTTTAACAATCTTTATTATCGTTTTAAAAATATTTTAGCGCGGAGATGACTCATTTTGGAGTTACATTCAAGCCATCCAAAAAGGGTGCCGAAGTTATTGAGAGATTCAAAAAAGAGGACTTCAGCAGCAAGCCCCCAGCGAAATTCCTCAATTACTTGGCTAGAAATCACCCTCCGAAGAGAGGCACAGTAAGTACTCGTAAAAATTACCTTGGTTAACATTCTCAGATGCCCAAAGTTACAGGAACCGCCGAAAACATCAAGGACTGCCTTACAAAAGCGACGCGATTGTATCATCCGGACAGGTAGACAATCTTTTTCTTAACAAAACATAAATTTCCTCAATAAGAAACTCAAAATACGATGACGATTGGAAGGCTCTCTGTGAGCAAATTTCTATGGTCGCGAACAACTTGTACTCCGGATCCGTGAAGGGCATCTAAGAAAGCGTTTCCTTCAATAATGCCAAAAAATTCAAACACCTCTGCCAATTGAAAAACCCTCAACAAAATTTTGCTAAGAGTCTCCTGAACATATTCACTCTTCTTCTAGAATTTTTGTTTTATTCCGCTGTCCGAGACAACTGCTAAAATAAACTAACAGAAAATGAAAACTTCTCTTTTTGCTATCTTTGTAAGTTTGCATTTGTTTGAATGCCGGTATATAAGTGAGATAGAGAGAGGCGAACCAGATTTTTATGTTGATGCTCCGGAAAATATTTTGGAAATAGAGGAGGTAACAAATTTTCATTAATTCGTATCTCAAACTAACCAAAGCTTCCCGACGATGATCAGAAGCAGGAAGATTTGAGTCCTGATCAGGCTCAAAATCCCGTGGCCAGATATCCACTAAGACGACGAAAACCTGTTTATATGCCAGTATACCGACGGCCTAACGCCCCTCCAATCTACAGTATTCCTTACGACAGTGGCTACGGCTTCCACACTGTACGAATCTTTGATTTTATAGAACTACTAACAATTTTTAAGTACTCTCAATATTGGACCGACCACCCGACACGATTAATTTCTGGGATAATTTCTTTCTTCGTTATGTTCTACTTGATAGTGCTCATGATAACTTGCTGTATTTGGACAACGTGAGCTTATAAAATTGACCGAATTATTCATTTTTAGCAATAACGATGCCATTCATTACCAGCGACTTCAAGAAAATCAAGCTGAACGCGAACGACTAATCAAAAACGCGTCTATTTGAATACCACTGCATTAATTATACAAAATAGACACTCTGGCCTATTTTCATTACTGACTATTTTTTGAGCTTTTTTGTTATTCTTCTTTGTTTTCATTGAAAATATATTTTCTCCATCTCAATTCACTTCCGCTCAAGTAAGGAAATAAAATGGCGGATGTAGAATCTGATCAGATTCATACCTCGAGAAAATGGGTTTTTACTACGACCAAGGATTTTACTACAACGGTTTTTACTACGACCAGGCCGCCCAGTCCACTCTCTACAAGCCTTCTGATGGCTTCTACTATCAGCAAGAGCAGAATGGCTTCTACTACGATGGGTTCTACTACCAAAACGACAAGACCAAGAAGGCTTTAGATAACGGCGTCAAGGATGGTTTCTATTACAACGGTTTCTACTACGACGGTTTCTATTACGATAAGAGCCAGAAACAGGTACTTCTATCAGCTTTTTTCTGTCGATAAATAAAATATCTAGGGCTTCTACTACGACAAGCAGCAAGGATTTTACTACGATGAGAAGGACGCCGTTCCGGCTTACAAGCCCCCAACTGGTGCTCCACCTTCTTTCCCCTCTCCACCAAAGTTCCCTGCTGGCCCACCACCAGCTGCTCCTGCCGCCCCAGCTCCTTCGGCTCCAGCTGCTGATGAAGATGGCGAGTATGAATACGAGTACTCTGACGAGTACACTGATGAAGAGTAAATCATTCGCCAAGCTTGAGACAACACACAACCATCTATTTGAGATCTACGACAAACTGACTGAACTTTTCTATGAAGAATACATCAAAATTATAGAAAATAATATATTTTTAAAAGGCAGGATTATAAAAATAAAATAAATAGAAACAACAGTCAGTTCGGATTTCTATGCGTTTTCGTGTAGGCTTTCGTCAGAAGGAGCATCAACATTGATCGAGAACATAGGTACATTGTCGAAAGCAGCATTGACGGTCATTTCCGATTCAGGTCGTTGTACTGTAAATGTAGGTGCTTCAAAGGTGACGGACTCGTCCTCGATGTCAGTTGTGTAATCGGGCCACGGGTAAATTTTGGAGCCGTCTTCGACTGGTTCTGAATCGCTGCTGCTCTGATTCTCTGTCTGAGCAATCGTTTGCGCGAGTCGTTCCTCCGCTATCTTCTCCATCTTTTCTTTGATATTCGGATACATGTCGAGAATTTTCGTAAAATCTTTGTATTTGAGTGAGTAAACGTAAGTTGCATCTCTAGCAATGACTGTAGCAGTTCGTTTTGTATCGGGAATAAGAAGTGATATTTCCCCGAAAAAGTCTCCTTCTTGCAATACTGAATTTTTTAAGATAATTAGATGTTGAATCAACGAAGAGTACCTAGCGATTTCCTTTTCCGTTTTTTTAAATTGCCAAAAATAATCAAGCACATGCCACTTTGAATGAAAAACATCTTGTTTCCAACTGCACCTTGGCGAATGATCTTGTCGTCTTTGAGATACATCTCGAGACGCATGACATGAAGAACCTCATCGATGAATGAAGCAGGACATTTGTCGAAAAACGGGACTTTTTCGACAAGATCTTTCCGGTTGTGGCGAATCAGAGCTTTTCGGAGGATTGGATTGAGAGTTGCCAGCACTTTTTCTTCGTCAAACATTTTTCCTGTTGTAAAAAGTAAATTATATAATGGAGGAAATTAAATACCTTGATATCGTTTTTCGTAATAGTCAAGAAGTCTTTGGCGGGTATAGGAAGGAAGTCTCTTGTGCTCCATATATTCAGTTACTGCGTTGAGCTTTTCCGTGTAAAGTCTTTTTGACGCGTCCATCATCTGCATCATCGATGAAGCACCGCCGATGAAGACCGCTTTCAGTAGATCTCCGATAAATATCGAGCTAATGAATAATTATGATCTTCTTTGCTACCATAAACTTACAAAAACATCATCCAGAGATCATCGATACATTGTGGTGCCATGGTTCCGTAACCGATGCAGAACATGTGACTGAGCGAACGGAATAGAGACTTTTTGTATTGAAACGAGAAAGAAACTGTATCCTTGTTCAGGTCACTCGCGACCGACCAACTTTCCATATGAGGATATGCAGGGTTGAGTGTCGGGATCAAAAACTGCAAGCATCCGGCGATATGAATCCAAACAAGTAGAATCACCGCAAAACTTGCGATTTTCAGAACTGCTTTGACGCTCTCGATGTTGATCCAGCTCGAATGGACGTCTTGGAAATTTCGGACAAGCTTCGTCAATCGCACAAGTCTTTAAATGATTCAATAAGAACGGATATTATATAAGTGGAAAAATGGAATATCGATTGAACCTTCCTGAGTAAGCCAGCGACCTTCGTAAGTCGTATAAATTTAAAATATCGAACGATGTCCATTGCAGCTTCCTGTCTATCTTCGACTTCAAGTCCCGATCTCACGAGTCGGCCTGACGCTCCATAAACGTCAGTTCGACTGAAAAGTTCAGCAACCTAAGTAAAAATAACGATCTTTAGTATTTTTTTTTTGTTTTACCTGATCAAGTGGAATCGTAGCAATAAGATCAAACCAAAACCAGCCGCGCAGATACTTTTTTCGTATCTTTTTCACTTTGATTCGATAAAAACATTTTCTAATAATCAATTTTCCTACCATTTAGCACTGCTGTGTCTGCTTCAATATATCCAGTTCGAAAATTCATTATGATATCGAGTGTGAACCAGATGTCTTGAAATTGTTCGAAATTCCTTCAGCAAGATCGATTTTCGAGCTCAAGGTTTTGAACAATTTCCTGAAACGAACATCAACCAAAAAGAAATTAACGGATAGCTCTTGTCCGGCCGAATCATCTGATAAATGCTAAAGTATTATTTCTTGAATCAAATAAAATAAGAGGATTTTACCTGTCATACTTTGGAAACGTCACAATAATTGGAATGAAAATAAGGTTAAGGATGAGTATTATCGTCGTTATCGCGTCGAATATAAGGCGAAAGTTTGAATAAGGATGGATTACAAACGGGGAGTCTCTGAAAACAACGATGAGAACCTGTCACTGGAAGATTTAGGCATTACATGATTCGTTCCAGCTCTCTTTGTCGCATATTATCTGATCCTATTCTGTGTTGATGAACTTTACTGACGCCGATGAGTGCTGTGATTGTTCTCCGCGCATATGCTGAAACGACCGATCGACGGCGACCTCCCGATTCCTCCGTGTATTCTTCATCACTATCATCGCTGCTACTTCGGTAATCGTCAAGTGTGAACTCACATGTCAGCCTTTGCCTGTAAAAGGTTGAAAATTTTGTTTACAATTTTTAAAAATAATTGAAGATTTTTCATTTTCGCCCTCTACCTCTGTTTTTTGGTTAAATGACCGCCGCTATTGAATTTTGAGTTCCGCTGCATTTCGCAATTTCGGCGTTTTACCTTCTTTGTGAGTGATTTCTCGGAACTAAAGCAGAACTCGAAAATAATGGATGCAAACAGTAGCGTTCTAGAGATAAATCAATGAAATGCAAAAGTTTTACTGCTGAGTCTTCACTGAAGAAGGAATATTGAATCGAGCTTGATTCTCATTGCTCAAGAGTTTGATAAGAAACCATGCGAGTCATGAATACAGCTTCCTTGGTATTATAAAACTAGTATTTAATAATTTACGAGTGGCTTCCAAATTTGAGTTTCAAATGAGTTTGGGTGTAATTCGGCTGAAATTTAGAATAGAGAAAGAATGGCTTATGCTGGCCAACATCACTTTACTAATGCACGATCAAGTTTGTGTCCGTCACAAAAAAAGCATCTTATGAGAGTATTTAGGTACAGAATCACTTGGGTCATCTTACATAGAAGATATTGGCGAATACGAAGGAGAAAGAAATGAAGCTGGTAGAGTATTTCTAGCGACCAAAAACAACCGATTTTGAAGGGCAAAGACATGGTTACGGAAAAGCTCTGCTCCCGAATGGTGACATTTTCGAAGGAAGCTACAAGAATGGTCTGCGCTACGGAGAAGGAAAATACATTTTTCGTCGGCATCAAGGTTCTAGTGAGACGACAGATGAAATTCTTCCTCATGCAAAATATGTTGGATTTTACAAGCGGAACATGCGAAATGGAAACGGAACCTTTTGGTATCCCGATGGGTAAAAACTCTAAAGACTTCATTTCTTCATAAAATTATAGAGCAACTTACTCCGGTCACTGGTCAAATAATATGAAGCATGGAATGGGTGTTTACACGTACCCGAATGGAGACCGATATCAGGTGATCAACTAAAAAAGAGCAAGAGTTTTGAGCAATCCATTCCTTGAAGGGAAACTGGGAAAACGATCTCAAACATGGAAGCGGGAAATATGTCTACGCGTCTCACGGAGAAAGCATCTCGGGGACATGGGAGAAAGGGCAACTCGTCGGGAAAGTGACTCTGAAATGCTCAAAATTTTCTTTCGAAGGCGATTGGGATGGCGATGGACCGATTCGAGATGGGAAATTCATGTTGCCGAAAGTCAGTCAACTTGGTGGCTATTCAAGACAAATACGAAAGAGTAAATCTTCAGGAAAACAAGCTTTTTATCAATTTTCAGAGCACTTTTACGACGAAGACGAAAAAATTATTTGCGAAGAAGACACACTCATCTGGAGAGCTGATTCTTTTATAAGTGAGCCTTGAAAGCAAGTTAACATTTCAACAAAGATTTTTACTTGAGACTATGTTTTATTTAGAATAAATATTCAAAGAGGATAGTTTGGATCGTAATTACGAAGCCAGTAGATAATCTGGGATCCATACGCATTCATAAAGTCGGAGTTTTGCTCCAATCGCTCTTCGCAAGCTCGGAACTGACCGATTGCTTCCACAGAAAGATCATCGAGTCCAATTAAATCTCTGATCTTCATGATCTCATCGTATTCTAAAAATCTTTATATATACTATCCCTATTGTTATAAGTACCATCTTGAGTCTGAATATACGCGCAGAGATTGCTCACAACCTCTCCCATTCCATTTTTGATCCAAGTGTTGACCACATTTCCGTATTCTAAGATGAAATTCATAACTAGTAAACTATTTTTTAAAATCTAACCTTGAAGATAACTGATCGTGAAATCACGCGTTTCAGTTTGTCGGGCGAATTCTTGAAGCGCAGTCGCCAAATTTGCTGAATCTTGATTTCCCAAAAGCTCATTGAAGAGCTCAAATCCCAAGTCTGAAAAGATCGTAATATGATGTGCCTTGCTTTGACGGGTTACCTGCGCTCTGAGCATTCATATAAGATAGAGTTCGAATAGCAACAGTTGCTTCGTTTGAGCTTCCAGAGTAAATTTCCTGCTTGATGAAGTCTACTTCTTTCTTGCCTCCCGCGCGAATTCCATAGTTTTTGGACAGATCCCGCATGTTGATGTTGATTTCATCCCACGTTTTTTCGCCTGACATAACCTTTGCAAAGTTGCTTGCGGCAGCGGATAAACAGCTAAAATTGGTTTAAGAAAACGCCTAACAAATTGAGCTAACCTTTCTTCGTTGTGGAAACAAGCCCAATCGACGACATCTCTTACTGCTCTTTTAGCGTCATGTGACCCACCGTCTCGATACTCAGGGAAAACGTTGGCGACAGCGCCCTTAGCTAGCGGTCCCATGTAGTCCGCCCAGAGCTTTCGAGAGCTTGAGAACATCATCATTTTCCGCGCCGAGTACGAAGCAGTCTCCCGTCCATTAGGCGCCACAATCCTGTTGAAAACGTAAGCAAGCGTGTTCCACATCGGCCAGCGCTGAACGCCATCAGCAAGACTTGGAATCGTGAAAATCCTTGTCAATTCCATGATGTGGAAGTACTGTGATCCGTAAGTCATATCAGCAACCATAGTCTTCCAGTAACTATGCAGATATTTGGCGACACCATTGTGGAAGTCCTTAGGAAAGAAAGGAATCAAGCCGATCGCGGCCTTTTCTTCTCGGAGGAAAATGTCATTGACTTGCTTTTTAAGCTCTTGGTAGTCTTCGATAATGTAATACGCGTAAATCTTGCCCTCGGGATCGAACCAGAGATTTTTAGGCACACCGACAGTAGTTTCATTAGATAGCATCCAATTCATGACAATTTTGTTGTCCTGGTCAAGTGCTGGAAGAGGCACAGTCCATTTGTAGTCCAGTGAGCTTGGTGGTTCGTTAATGTTCTCGCCAGTTTGCAAATATCGGGATTGAGAAACAAGGAAGAGATTCTGATCAGCTTGGGCGCGAAGAACTGGATATCCCATTTGGCGAACCCATCCGTCGAAAGTTTTGTTGAAGGGAGTCGCTCCTGAGTGGTCGTATGGAAGATCCCATCCATCGACGGCTGGGTAAGAGTCAAGAGCGCTCTGCATGTGTTTGAAGTAAATCTCGCCGTCGGTGTTAGAGAATTTGTTAGCTTGAAGATAATCTTGCATGCCGAGTTGCCATCGGTCCTCACCCATGCAGTAGATCATCATTCTGACAATTGATCCTCCTTTTTGATAAGCAATGAGATCGAACTGCAACATGATTTCAGCTGGATTCTCTACCTTTCCTCCGTTGTTGTTCTGCTTGTTGATCAGTGGTCTCGATGAAGTTCTGTCGTCGAAACGGAGAGCTCTGAAAAGCTCGTTCACGATGAACTCATTTTCAAGGTTCCAAGTAGGCTCAGCCCATTTGAGAGCAAGGTAGCCACCGATATCTGCAAATGCCTCATTGATCCAAATCTCATCCCACCAGGTACACGTGATGAGATTGCCGGTCCATTGATGCTGAAGCTCATGACCGAAAACAGTAGCGACGGACATGACGTTATATTCGAATTGCTCTTCTGGGAGGATATAGATCAAGAAGTTCTGATATGTAACCAAGCCCCAGTTTTCCATGGCACCGGCAAGGAAGTCCGACAGACCGACTTGGTCAGATTTTGCACGGCCTGGCAGGAAAGAGTCAGCATAGTTGTAACCATAGAATGCGGAGAACCCGTCAATAATGTCCATTGCAAGCTGAAGGCCATAATCTCCCTCCCCGTTGTCGAGTCTGACTTTGGGTCCAAGGATAGTTACAGATGTGTCAGTTTCTGGAGATCGAGCGACGAGACTTCTGTCGTAGTCAGAAATGACCATTGCGAGAAGATATGTAGGCATCTTCATTGTTCTATCGAATTTGGTCACATAATAGTCGCCTCCAAGTGGTGATGGACCAACCGATTCCTGCTCGGTGTTGAAAATCGCATGATATTCTGGGTACTTTGTATGAACAGTCATATCAAAATATGCCTTGTATTCGGGCTCATCGAAGCATGGGAACATTTTTCTAGCTCCGCAGCACTCCATTTGAGTCCCTGCCATGTAGTGGACATTTCCATCAGCATCGGGGTAGCTGGTTTCGTAAAGCCCGGAGTTGTCTTTTCGGATGGCACCATTAAACTTGACTTTTATTTCGTGAAATGAACCGATAGGCCAGGTAGCGAGATCATTTTGAATGATCAGATAGTTCTTTTCGCTGTACTGCTCAAACTTGTCGTATTCAACTCCATCTAGCCAAACGTTTGTAACAGTGAAGTCGAAGTTCTTTCCAGAGTGCATGACGATGAAGCGAGAGAGAGTGCGAGACTCAATGAGAACAGTGGATTCGCCTTCGAATCGAAAGAAGCCATCGACTTTGTCTGACTCATAGAACCCATGCTGAATAAGCTCGACGGTGTAGTTGTAGGGGATGTGGTGCATGCTACCATCTTGTTCTCTTGGAAGACGCCAGCAATTGACGATATCTAGGTATTCAGGATCCTCGTAATCAATGCGACTCTCTGGGCGATCATTTGGATCAAAGGGTTTGAACAGGTTGATCTGGCCAAGGGTGACCCCAAGGCAAAAAACGAACAATCTCATGGTTAGCGAGAATGCTGTCGACCGTTTACGGGGGTGTATATTTTAGCAAGAAACCACTTGAAATTTTATGAACGTACAAATCATTATAAGAGCCGGTAATGCGTAAATATTGCGCAAGGCGACCTGCGTCCGATATTGTAAATCAACTCACTAGAAAACTCTACATCTGAAGAAGGCAGTATAATTTATTAAGATAAGCAGAATTAAAAATCAGTAACTATCGAAGAAGAAGATTTTTCACCACTCGATCTTGAGCTGAGCATGTCCATATCTGCGTACTTGGAGATTTTCGGACGAACGGAGTACTTGAATCGTTCAAGCAGGGACTTTGTGTCATCATATTTCATCAATTCGTGAATTATTCCTGAACAAGTTGTTTTACTTTGCAATTTTTTCCAAACTCACCTAGAGGAACGCAAATTAAAGATAAACTGGCGATGCACCATCCAACAGCATTCGCCCAGTTCGGATAGACATAATCAATGTATTGCAAGGGTTTGTAACCAATGATGCTGAAGATCATTATGACGATGACAATCAGCGGTGTCACAAACAGCCACATATAAAGAAGAACTTTCGGGACATCTTTGCCCGTTACTCGGCTGATTTCACGACTGAATTTTCGTTAGGAAAATGGATTTGTACTGAGGAATCACCATAACGGACGAGCACCAAAAACCCAAACTATCGTAACAATTTCTAGCGTTGCGAGGATTGATAACGATTGCACCGCTACGTAACTATCAAAGAGCTAAAAAAATTCATAACGACATATCATTAATTTCAACTCAAACCTTGTATAGGTAGATTCCACCATCAAACATTATCGGTACACCCATGAGGAATGCTACAGCACAAGACATGAGAGCCACGACTTCGCGGCGCATAAATACGCTAAGATTCGTCAGGACATCGAGAACAGTTATGTTCAAACATTCGATAGAGGAGAAAATTGAGTCGATGCCAAGAACGAAAAGAGTGAAGAAGAACATGATAGACCAAAGCCAGCTTGGATACATATCAGCAAGAGCTTGAGGATATGAAACAAAAATGAGTTCGGGCCCATCAAGTTGAAGTTGGTCGATGGGGATGTTCACCATTTCGGAAATATGGCCAAGGACGGAAAAGATGATGAATCCGGCAAAAATAGAAGTGAAGGAGTTGACAAGGCCAATAAGTAGCGTATCTCGTAGAAGGGATGAAGAGTTTCTAAACGAGTGAGTACCCTTCATTCGAATCGAATTTACCTATTGAATGAGCTGAAGGCAATTAAAGAGCCAAAGCCAATTCCAATTGAGTTATAAACCTGGGAGGCCGCGTTGACCCAAACGTTGACGTCAGCCAGTTTTCCCCAGTCGCCTTTTCCATTTAGCCCAAGAAAATATTCAATGCCATTGTATGCCCCGCTGAGTGTGCATCCTCTGATAAGCAGTGCTAGCAGGAGAACATACGGAGCAATTACAGTAACGTAGACGACCTTGCCCACAGACTTGGTGCCCTTGAAGACAAACAGATATATAAGAACCCAGGTAAACAAGAGAATTCCAAAAAGCGGCCAACGAATATTCCCGAACTCATCGATTCCTGACGTTTTATGAAGAACATGGTTTTCAAAGAACTCTTGCGTTACTGGAATTCCGCCGATGTTGTTATTTGTCGAGTCAGTGCAATTGTCAGTAGACCACTCTTTTCCTTCACAAGTTTCCCAGGGTAGCTTTGGTGGATTCAATCAAATACAAACAAATTTAAAGTATAAAAGTATGCTATAAAATATGATCTTAGTGCTTTCAGTCACCTACTGAAAGCTCGTTAAATCCGTGCCTCAGAAGTAAATGAGCTGAACAAGTAAAAAAGACAATAGACGATGATCGCTGTAAAATAGCCAGCGTACAGGAAGGACATTACCACGGTTCCATACCCGCTTCCTAATTATTTAATAAAAAAAATCCGCTGAAATTCACCAACCTTTCATCAGCGGACACAAGGCGTCAATCGCATGAACTGGTCCTCGTTGAGTGACAAGACCAACTGCCATTTCTAAGTACAAGCCAGGAAGGCCGATCAGAATAAGCATCAGAAAATATGGGATGAGAAAGCAAGCTCCTCCGGAGGAAAACATCATATACGGGAACCTCCATATGTTCCCAAGGCCGACGCAGTAACCCAAACATGCCAGGATAAATTCTCTTTTTGAACCCCACGATTCTCTGCTCATTTTCAGTCTGTTTTATCTTCTGTAAACCGTCCCTCTTTTACGACGTTCTTGGAGAGCCTATGTATGTCTCAGAATTTTCTCGAATCTTTCTGAGTTTTGAGTTGGTGTGTTCTATCTTCGTATTGTGGGACAGCAATCTTTTGTTCGCTTCTATCCCTCTGCAAACAGAAAAGGATTCGATTCCGGGAAAAGTAGAACTAGAATTCACACATTTGTTTTTGAAGTAATGCCAATGGATAATGATTTTCTCTTTACGATCCTGTGACGAAAACAAAAAAGCCCTGTTTAGACACAATTTTAGACCTTTAGTTAATGTTATTTGTAAGCTTGTTAATCCTCGCATTTCAAGCTATTTAGATTTTAAACTAACGAGCTATCTATAAATCAATTTATTGGAAAAAGCCACCTACCTAGAAATTTTTCGTTTCTCTGGGAAATAAACTAAACTCAATGATCTGATAGTGAGGTGATTTATAAACAAAAATGCATTTCGATCTGTTTCGCAAAAATGAATAACAGTTGCTGAGAAGGGCGAAGAACCCTGATGCACTGAGTTGACCCCCTGTATTATCGATTATCGCGCGTTCCTCTTGGCATAGAACTTAACCATACTTTTTTCATTCAATTATTCATAGCAATTCGAATCACTAGAAGATTTTTTACAGTCCATCTTTGATATTTCGGCCATTTTTGAAACAAGAAAAGAGTGATAAGAAGTTATGCAATCCTGTTTCAACCTTGGGGCTCTGTATCTACAGAATTGTTTAGAAATCATACCTCAGAATTCTCTGCGCCCCACAAATGAGGACATATGAGAGTTGATATGAAAAAGACCGAACTATTTATTCAGGCAGTAAAATTGCAAGCACAAAGAACACCCTCTGCAAATAGTACCGGTACTGTCTGTCGCATGTCTCGATTCTGATGCCCTCGATTTCAAAGGTCAAGCTTTGAGTTCATCGAGTGTTTGCTTGGAACAACAATTTTCTCATAAGAAGGCACTTTTATTCTTGCTTGTCTAGTACAGTATTGAAAAAAACGAAAACAAAGAACTTTTGAATAAGGGGTTTTCATTTCTAAAGGAGTCATTGAATCGGTAAAAATATAAATTGTCAACCGGCAACATAGAAAAGGAATATTATTAGGCGGATATTTTTAAACAGTGAAACTTTGAGGCGCCATTTGTTGCTGAAGCTCTTGGAGGAAATATCGCCGCGACTTGAGATGTCGGTAGCGCGTGTAGTCGGGATTGTTTTGCTTCTCTTCCGAGTTCGGGCTTCGTGAGTGTTCTGAACGATGGCGAGACTCCCAGGTTCGGATTGAGCGGGCGAGATCGCGTCGATCCAGCTCGATCTTGGAGATTTCACTTTCGACTTCACGGAGAAATGATTCTTTGTCCATCACAGATCTGAAAATAAAAACTGCAACAACGGCAAAAGAAGCTCGGAACTAACCTTGATTCATATTGTTGAACTTTTCGCTTGAGCTCCCTGTATCTCGAGTAAATCGCCCTGCAAGCCTGTCTTTCAGAGCTGGTCGACGGCCTGCCGAACTGTGATTCGAGTAAAAGAAGCTCTCTCTGTAGTTCGGACTTCTCCTCGCGAATCTGTAACTCAGACATAAGTGTGATCTCTTCTGCCCTGATAGAAAAAACTCTCCGCTGAAACATTCGTTTTTCCAAGTCAGTAACAGCGTTCTTCAATCGGTTCATTCGATCCAACCCGTTTTCTAAAGAAAACCATTTTCTGAGCTCTTTATTGCTGATTTTCCGCCGCGCCATTTCAAAAAATGATCTTTTCTTGTTTAAAGAAACCATTTCAATTAGAGCGAAGTGGCCAAAAGTATGATTAAGGTAATCCTCTTGCGGCTTGAGGAAGATGAATAGGCGTGAAAATGACTATAACTTATAGTCTATAAGTCTTTAATTAAACCATTACCTTCTTGAGGAATAGGGGATGCAAGCGAGATAGGAGAAGTCATAGGCGCAGTTCCAGGACGCGCACTGACGTTATTCGCGTCTCGACGAACTGGAGTTCTTCCGCGGCTCTTGTGCTTACTCGATTTATGTTGATCACTTTGCGAGCGAACATGATGGCTCGTTTTCTCTTCCGAATCTTTTTACGGCGGCGGGAATCGCTGGAGATTCTCTTGCTGCGCTTTTTCGAAGCTTTTCGAGGCATAACTGGCGTTTCTTGTTTTTCCGTGATAACTGCTGGCACATCGGGGGACTTTTGTCTGAAGATAAAGTTAGAAATAAGTTCTTTTTGCATTCGCACTAACCCTTGAACTTTAGGCTCTGGTGAGGTAGCAGGGGTATTTGCGAGGCTGGAGACAGCAGTGTTGGGCTCCGTTTTATGAATTTGCTTGGGAGAAACGGTCATCAGATTTGATGGGCTCTCAATATGATTCCCTTCTATTTCTTCTCGAATTATCGATTTGGGAGAGACTGGGGCTGGCTCCTGAGTCTTCGTCTCGGGTTGAATCTTTTCATCGGAATTCGCAGAGACGCCAGAGAGATCGAGCTTTGGAAGATCGAGTTTTTCGAGTTTAGAGTTACCACCGTCCACGTCGGCTTTCACTGGCGCTTCGTTAGGAGTTGGATCTGCATCGGCATATGGCAAGTCGTCGGTTTTGGATGGTGCTGAAGGAATACGAGTAGATTCGATAGGTGTCTTTTCTTTCTTAATATTTTTGTCTGTTTCTTTTTCTTCGAGCGGGGGTTTTTCCTCGGAGAGCTCAGCGGGCGCGGCGTTATCACTCGTTGCGCTGTGTTTGGCGTTGTTATCATTATCAGCGCTGGCGAAATTGAGCATGTCGGCGGTGGAGGAGCGACTGATAGCCGGCGAGCTTCGCCAGCCTTCTAGATTATCTCCCTCCTTGAGCCGCTCGTACGCGCTTGACCCGCCCTCCAGTATTTCTTGAGAGTTGCTCTTATCACTCGAGTGCAGTTCCGCCGAGCCATTTAGAGCGCGATCTTCTCGATGCTTCCGACTAGGCCGTCGCTTTGAACCTCTGAAAAACAACCTTTATCTTATCGAACATTGAATATTTGTTACCTCAGAGGGGCGGACCTCGTGAGCGTTGGAAGTCTTGGGTGATTCTCTTCCGGCTTTGAAAAGACATCAAGAGTTTCATCGCCATCTCCGCTCAGAATTTCATCGAGGCGGTTTTTGACGATCAGTTCTATCGAAGAAGAGGTAGCGACGGAGTACTTCTTAGACTTAGGAGAAGGACTCGGAGATGGAGTCGTTGGAGGCGTCAAACTCGCCATACTATATTAATGGTTAGGTTGGGTTTGGTTCAGTTGTGTTGGTTCGATCGACAATCGGCGTTGATGATCAACTTCAGATTTTACGGTAGGAGTTATCATAATTTTGATCGACTTCTGCTCACCACCGCTAACCATAACTGTGGGTATAAATATGGAATTTTTATGAAAAATAAACATACTTTTTGATACACAATGAAATGAAAACTTTTTGGAATCTTTCCACCCGATTTGCTCGTGGATTATACGAATTCATTTAATATTAAATTTGACATTATAAAATGAAAACTTTACGTTCTACTATGTTTGATCTGCTATTATACGGATCTACTTGATATCCGATTTGACATCTTGATTTGCTATACCTTGATTTTTTAACATGCCTTGGAGACGATATCGAGCTCATCTTGACAATTTCCTTCTCTCCATTATTTGCACCCACAGGAGTAAACAGCTTCGGGAATTGTTTAATGCATTTATTTGCAATTTCGTTCGTCTTATTCGTCGTTTTCAGTGCATCAGCATCAGAACTGCCGATTCTGAAAAGACTCGGGCCGATGCAAATCGCGAGGGAGGAAGCGGTCATGTGATTCTCCGTGTTCTTCGCGACGTCGTTGAGGAATTTGAACAGAAAGAGCAACGTCGAGCGGTTCACGGGAGGCATTCGCGAGATAATCGCTTCCAGCTCTTCGATGGTGCCATTTGAGTTGAGCATTTCTTCTTGGCTCTCCATTGGAATTATTCCTGAAATCAATCAAGAGCAGAAAAGAGGGGAAAAGGTACCTTGAGGAATTTCCCGCAGCCAAGTTTTGAGCAAACATGCCAGAGCTAAAGGATCACGAAGAGGCTCTTCAAAGAGACGGTTCGATTCAGCCTTGGCTTTCAGAACGTTGACTGTGTTCTTAGGGGCACAGGCTCGGAAAATCCCTTCCGCGGAAATATGTGGACGTAGACATAGGATGAGCTAAACTTACAAGTAAGATTCCTTTCAAATAATGAATTAAGAGGTCATATGACCTCGAATGATCCCGGAATGAACTTCAAGGTCATTTGAGGACACGTAACCCTAAATCCTAGCAAATAAAACTAACCGCATTGAGTAAAGAAGGCGTCTGTTGCCCAGGTTCTAACGGAGAGGGTTCAAGAGGAAGAGCAGAAAGAGGACATCCGAATTTTCCAATTCCCTTTTTTGGAGCCACCAGGTGATCGGCTGCGAGAGCTAACAAAAGGCGTTACTTTATTTTTCTTGAAGCAAGGATTGCACATTTTCTCTTTTCAAAAAAGCGCTGGCATTTCCCACTTTCGAAAAAGCGGAAAAAAGAGCTGCTCAAATTGTTTCTGAATCTATTCAAAATCAGCACGCATGAATTACGAAAGTTCAGAATTACGCGCTCGGGGATTAGCCAGGCTTCCGTAATTATCTCACACTAACTTGAGCACTTTCAAGAGGAAAAGCCACAGATGTTTTGTTCGGCGGCTAGCCACGATTATTTTTTCTTGGCCGAGATTTGAAACCCGCGAAAGTGAGATTTAACTTTTTATTTTTCTTATTGAAAATTAAAGTTTCTAAGCCTAAAATCTAAGCATTAGGGACCTAAACCTAGTTGATAGGAAGCGCGAGAAAATGGCTTTAAGGACCCCCCCATCAAGAATCGTGAAAAAGGGGCTGTTTAGTGAAAGTTTTTCTCAGAAACTATCTTAGGTAGATCCTTACTTTCACTTGCTACCGTTAGATCAAACCCTCGGCTGCAACCGTTCCCCTTATGATAATCTCTCGATTACAAATTTAAGGGTATACAGGCCCTTATAGGTAAAGTTGCTTAGTGAAAGTTTTTTTAAGGATTTTAGTTGAGGTATACCCTTAATCTTTTTACAGCATAAAGTTAAGGCCCTAAGCTACGACCGTTCCTCTTTTGAGAGTTTTTGGTCAACGAACTTAAGGAGGACAGCCCCTTTAAAAATTTATAAGTCGAATAAATGGCAAATTTACAGATTTCAATTTTAAGTTTTTCTTAAAAAAACTGCCTTCGATTATATTTTTCTGACTGTTTTTATGATGGAAATGCATTTAAAGATGGGTATACCCTTAATTAAAATGAAAATATAGCAAACCAAGGATTTTCATAAAAAATATAATGCAAATTTCCATTTTTTAAAGCCAATTTTAGTCAAAAATTTCTATAGCAGCGAAAAAAATTTCAACATAAAAGTTTCTCCTCGTTGTCTAAAGAACCCAAAAAGACCAAAAAATACAGAAAATTTTGACCAAATTCATCTTGATGGGGGGGTCCTTAAATTTGAGTTTTGATAGTGAAAAAGTATTCTTTGACTAGCCATTTTTTGAAATGGGTGTCAGATGATACTTTTCAAAAAGATTTATGGTCGAGGATTTCAGGCCTCAGCTCTGCCTTGAGCAAAGTCGACGTAAATCTGCGTGCCAAAGCCTAATCCGCTATAGGTTAGCACTACAACATAACACAGTCCTTGGAGTGCTTTTTCTACAAGAAAAATACTTATTCAATAAAACTTTTTTTATCATTATTATTTCATCAATTTGCAATCAAAACTAATATCAACAAAGATAATTTCCGTCTCCGCTCTATTTTTAAATAAACATACAAAAATCTGAAATTTTTCTATAAAAAATACCAAAAGAAGAAATTCTAGCACTCCAAGAAATAACATTCCCTGGTCTTTTTCAAGGAGGGACTCTCACATGATAACAACGGAAGTACTGGCTTGTGGTCTGATTATTCTGATTCACGTTCAAAAATTTTCCTAAATAAAAAAACTCACCGCAGCGGGAATATTTTCTTCATTCCAACATTTTTCTACAATTCCATCATTTTCTTCTTTCCAATCTCTTTACTAGTTTCTTTCTCGCTCTCTTGTTTGGGTTCTTGTTTATGAGTTTGTTTCGCCAATTTCTCTGAAATAAACGTTTGTTGTTTCTCCAGTCGATAAATCTATGCTAGAGCGGTAAACACGCTTTCAAAATTTCGAGGTGTCAGTGAATAATCTCTCTGGATTGTGTTTTGAGCAACTTGCTTCATGGGGATTGAGCTGCTTTTCGCCGCTCTCCTGCTCTTTGGGCACGCTGCTGATAAAGATAACACACACAGACGCACACACACGCACATAAGCATGTGTAGATTGATCTTTGCGTCTTAGGGTGCTAAGAGGGAGCAGCGGGATTTGAACTTTTCTAAAAGAAAATTTCTTGAAAAAATCTGATTTAAAATTTTTTTAAAATTTCTTCGTCTATTTCTTCCTCTTGAAAAACTGATAAAAGTGGAGAATTTCATGAATTGGAATTTGAACTAATGGTAAAATGAGAGAGAGTGCTTCTCAATTTCAGAAAATAGAGGATCGCTTTCGGTTTCCTTTATTTTCAATTTTAGCGAAAGTCCGGTGCGGGAACGGGCGCGCAGCGGGAGACGCTTCTGCTAGCTGAGCCGGGTGAAGAGGCGCCAGCGGGTGCCAACGGCCGCCCGCAGACTACGCAAAAATGCAGCACAAAAGGCCAGGCCCAGCTCAAGCCAACATTTCACAGCAATAATTTGGGACTAATTTTCGAGTTATGCTTCCCGAGCTGCTCTGTTTTATCGCTTCCGATGATAAGCGCCCCTAGAAAGGAATGGCAGGATGTGACTGATTGAACAACCATTCAACAAGTCTACAGATCATCATCATTTCGAAAACATTAGCTGAATAATTACAGAAGTAAACTGGAAAACTTGAAAATGGAGCTTGTTGTTTCTCTGTCTTTAAACCGGTAATCGGGCGGAGATTTAAACCGCAAGTATCAAACTAATTCAAGCTGTTGCCTTGAGGGGCTGAAGTCGAATCCGAGACAGAAATTAATCACCGCTGACAGAAAAAGTAAAGCTCTCAATTCAGTAGACCCTTGCTTAGTCGCATTCAATTCATCAGCCAAAAATTGATTTTCAGCACTTTTTTCTCCCTTTGCTTAAAAAATTCATTTTTTGAAGGTTACTTTCAAGTGCTATCCTATGTCATTGAATAAGATTTTGAGGTCACGTGACCTCAAATGACCCCGAAAATTCTCTAAAAGCAGCTCGGATCTCTAAATCGAAAAATAGCAGGAAATAGTATTTGAGTGCTGGATGAGATACTTGATTTATTCTTGACTCTGCCCAGTTACTATGGAAATAAAATGAAAAAGACGAGTTTTGCCTTTTCGTGCGTTCACAAAGCGCCCTTTCATCCAACATGTTTAATGCGTTTGAACATCGTGCTAAAACGACACTCCAAAAGTGCTCGAGGAAATTTTCTAGTTTTCAGAAAAGCAGAAAGAACGAAAGCCTCAGCTAATTCTATCTCAAGCTTATTCAAAATTAATCTGAGCTAGCTCAAAATATACTTTTTTGAGCTGCATGAGCTCATACTTAAACTCAATCATTGAGCTCAGCCCGGCTCTGAGTTGACTCAAAACTCGCTCAGGTGTCATATTTTTTAACCTTGAGCGAGCGAATTGAGCGGAGCATGAGCGATCGCTTGCTCGCTCACGCTCAGATGCCGCTCGGCGCCCAGCCAGAATTGGACTTCAAGAAGTAGCTCGTGTCTGTATTTCAGAAAAACAGATACGAATATGCCCAGACTTTTGGTGATGCTTCTTGTTTGTTACTGATAATGAGAGAGAATCTTTACGCTTGTAAAAGTTTCTCTAATTGCTAATGTAAATTACCCTCGCTGCGAATTCTCAACAATTATAAAAAAATCAAAAGTTAAAAAAGTTTAATTTCTTTTCAATAAAAAATCCCGCTTCATACCTTTTTCGATCGCAGCGTGATCCTTCTCAACTTGGATGAGTAATGAGTTTCCTTATTTTTCTGTTTTCCCTTTCTTCTTCTTTTTTTTCGTTTGTTCTCTTTCCAAAAAGTTCGGCGAAAGTTCTGAACTGGCCAAATTGGAAATCCTTCTTTCCGCGGCGCGAAATCTCATTGGGCGCTCCTTTGATCTAAACCCTGGGTGAACTTAGACAACGATTTTCGAGTTTCGCAGAAAAGAGAAAGCGATAAACGTAATAACGAAAGGAATTACTTTCTTCTGCTTTCCTAAACACGCTGATTGTTGCGTAACTGGCTCGACCAAAGACTGGACTCTGACTCGAGTAAAAATAAAATAGCGCCATTTTTTTGCTTTTCTGATTTTATTACCCTTTTTTGAAGAGATTTATGAAAGTTGAATACGCATTTTTCTACTCAAATTGGAGAAAACTCGCCTGAGGGAAGAATAAATCCTACTTACGGCAAAATCGTTTATAAGTAATAACTTCTTATAAAGATTCTTTTCATTTAGAGATTGTCCCGTCACTCAGAAATGATAATCATGGTAATTTACTTTACTATTGTTTTTATTTTAGATATTTCTGCGAAAGATTTTAATTTGAAAGTTCATAAGAACGAAAAACACAATGGCTCTGGAATGTCTCCAAGTGGATCATTTTCCAAATTTATCATCCACAATTGATTATTTTACATGAAGTCAGCTGATCGTGAATCTTGTCCAGTTTTATGTTTCTTTTCCCCTTCTGGATAGAAATAGCACGTGACTGGTTTTATAGTTTTATCAGTCGAATAAACTTATCACTTCCAAAACTCAAGAACAGATTTCGATAATTCTTCAAGATCCCATTTTTAGAGAGAAAAATGAAGCTGAGAGGAAATTGGGAAAAGCTCATTTTTGAGAAATCACTTCCAAAAAAGGCATCGATTTTTTAGGCCGATTATTTTTTTGGCAAATTAAACCGCCTGCTACTCAGTATTAGTCGCCTCGAACGCGAAGAAACAAAGTGAGTGCCTTTTACTTTTGCAGCTCCAGCTGAATGGTGATAAAAACGATTTGCCAATCAGACTAATTTAATTACCCGATTTTGAGAAAGCAAAGAGAAGTTCTCCTTGAGAACACCGATTTCAAGAGGAAACTAAAAACTCAACCGCTCGGAAATTTCAAACCCCGGGGCCATCCGCGGTTCATCGCGGTTTTCGTTTCATTTAGGGTGGGAAAAATTCATTTCCTTTTGAAAAAATAAGAGATAAATTTGAAAGCTTTTGGGGCATTACGAAACTGATCATTATTAACCCTATGCGTGACGCGGATGCACTCAGTGCATCCGCTCATGGTTTTCTGTCCATTTCTCTCTCAAATTTCGCTCGAATTCAAAAATTTAAAAAGAATAAGAATCTACGTCCAAGAGCACGTCCAATCTGCTTCGTAACATTTTGAAAACAGATTTTATAATAACCTTAAAACGTAAAAAATGTCCTAATTTTACTATTTTTCGTCTCGAGAACAGTTATTTAGATGCATGTTACGTAACTTCGAGCCCGTTTCGCCGCCGAAGAAGGGGGTATTTCGGTCTCTGAGACACTGACAACAGCGAATTCAGGCTGTTTTTCTTCTAAAATTGGCAAAAATGAGCAAAAAATTGTTCTAGATGGGTCGGATGCACTGAATGCATCCGCGTCACGTATAGGGGTAGTTCTGATCGTCACGCAGAGGGTTAAGTAAGAATTGAGAAACTCATAGTTGTAGATATCTTCATCAATACTGTGTCTTCGTAATTACGCTCTGCATCTCTAGAATATATTATTTGATCAGAATGGAAAGTCGGCTGAAAAGAGGAATCTCCGGATCGGGTCCGCCGACGCGCTTTTACAACATGAGCTGGAAGAGGCGTCATTCTTGCGAAGATTCAGTCAGAGACGATGGCACCTTCTCCTTCATCTTCCGACCTCACACCTTCTCTTCCTTGCTCATTCTTCTCGGCTTTCTTTCATATATGGCCTTTTCGAACAAAGAAGTCGACGATTTCAACACAAACGTAAAACGAGGACTTTACGCTGTAGCAGTCGTTTTTGTTGCTTTCGGGTAAGAAAGATGTAAAAGGACTAACGAAGCGAAGCTTGGCTCAAATAAAAAGTATTCGAAAACGGAGCGAAGAGAACCTTTGCTTCAAAAAAAAAAGAACCTTTACTTTCGAGTCGAAGCTGTTAGGACCAAAATGTTCTTTTCGGCTCAAGAATTCAGGTTCTTCTTTCGAATTGACGATTCGCTTCGCTCTGTTTTGAAAAATTTTTCATTTGAGCAAAGCCTCGCTTCGCTCCAGCTCTCATCATTCTTTCGCTAACCCTTTTCGTTTTCCAGAGTCACATACGCGCGAGACGGACCCTTCTACCGACCTCACCCGATAATCTGGAGATTTTTGTTTTCTTTCTGCGTTTTGTACGAATTGATCCTAGTGTTCTTCCTCTTCCAAACGCCGAAAATGTTTCGGCAGACAATTCAATTCCTCGACCCGAGTTTGAACAAAACCATCACGGAAACCGCGTACGGAGACACTTGCAAGATTTATGATCCCGAGGCCTATCCAGACGATCCATTCAAGAATTTAAAAGGCAAGAAATATATAAAAAGGAAGGAAAAAACAAAGCACGAAGCTTCTTCTCTTTATTCTTTTTACTAAAGTCGTTATCTTGTGGAAAATCCTATTTTCAGGAAAAATGGACGGTTTCGTCGTGGCCCACGCTGTTGGCTGGTTTTGCAAAACTTTGATCATCCGCGATTTCTGGATGACGAACGTTCTTTCTGTCACATTCGAATTCCTCGAATACTCGCTAGAACATCAACTTCCGAACTTCTCCGAGTGTTGGTGGGATCACTGGATTCTCGACGTTCTTCTTTGCAATTTCGGCGGCATCTGGCTTGGCAACAAGGCGCTCAAGGTGCTGGAGAACAAAGAATACAACTGGATCGGAATCAGAAACCAAATGGGATACAAAAATAAGATGAGAAGAGTTATCGCGCAGTTTTCTCCTTATTCCTGGGTTTCCTTCGCCTGGAAGCCAAATACGAGCATACGAAGATGGGTTAGGTAAGATTCAAAAACGATTTGATAGTTCAATTTGAAAAATTAACGGGAAAACCATCGAAGAATACGAAACAAGTAACGAAATTTCGTGAACACGGCTTTTTTCTTTATAAGAAACTCTTAGAAAAGGCTGCGTTCCGTTACTTTTAACCATATTTCATAAAACTTATCATTCATTCAGCGTAAACGTCATCATCATTTTCGTGCTCATCTGCGAGCTCAACACTTTCTACCTCAAATTCGTCATGTGGGCCCCTCCAGATCACCCGATCGTACTCGGCCGACTCTGGTTCGTCGCCGCTGCCGGAGCCGTGGCAGTTCGTGAAGCCTACGATTTCCTGTCTGGCGTTACTGCCGAAATTGGACAGTCAGCGTGGATTGCTGTCGCCGTTATTATCACAGGAAGGGTGAGAAATTCTATGTTAGAAATTCATTCATTGGGCCCCCATTTCGTTTGTTTGGAATCAATAATTTTGGTGTTTTGGCCATCTGTCGCGGCTTGGAGGGGAGTAAGTTGGGCACGCGCGCGCACTGTGACTGGGGGTCAGTGTCAACGCGCTCACCCTGCCGAGTGGACTGTGTGGGCGGCAACCGCGACCGCTCGATTCGACCGCTTCTCTTTTTCTCTCAAACAACATCGCGGAGAGAGAGAGAGAAAAAGTTTTCCAAAGAATGACTTATTTCAACTTCCCCTTTACTTGAAAACGCGCAATAATTTTTATTTGGCAATAAGGATCATAATGAAAGATTTTCATAATTTTTGGTAATAAGTCTCAATTCTCACCTCTTTGAAAAGAAATGCTCATCTGCCTCAAATTCGGCTGGGAAACGGTTAGCATGCCCTTCCCCGTCCACATTAAATGGTTCTGGGCATTCCTCAGTTTCGGCTACATAATGTGGTCTTTCTGGGATCTCTGGAAAGTCGACATCGTGACTGAGCCGCCCGAGGAGAACCAGAACACGACCGAGCTGCGGGAAAATGAACTTCTAACAGCTGCTAAATCCAAAAATGAGTGAAAAAAAACATGAAGATCTTTTTTTGTACAAATCGCAACTAAATATTTAATAATTATTGAAAACCAATCCGCTGTATAAAATATATTTGATGCAAACAGAATTCCTTCCGTATTTTGATTTCACATTTGTATAGTTTCATTCTTTAATTTAATTATTTAAAATTAAGCATAGAAAAACGAAGAGTAATTGAAAGTTTATCGTTAGCTGAAACCCTCAAAGTACAGTGTTCGTTTCCACAGGCCGATTTATCTCATCAACGATACCTTGCCATTTTAATTAATATATAAGTGATTTTTTATCATGTCTGTTTGTCTCGCTTTAAAAATTTCTCAAGTTTCTGTCTGTTTATTGATAAAAACCAAATATTGAAACTTCATCCTTTTTTAATTATTGAAAAAATAATTACTAGAGCGTGAGACTTGAGCCGAAGCGATAAGATAACAGTAGCTCATTTGCGTGGTGGAAAATGATGTCCGGCGTCGAGCTCAACGCGTTGATGAATCAAATATCTTCTCAGGGCCAAAGCCAAGGCAGCGAGGAGCCGGCTGAAAGCGCGGTGAAAACGGAAAAGAGCGCTTCGAGATCGTACTCGAACTATAACAGAGAGATTTGGAGAGTCCAGGGGGGCATTCTCGAGAGCTCACTCGTCGAATTCTGCGTTCAGAGAACAAGGCGCAAGTTTATCGACGATATCAGTAAGTCTTGGTGTCTCCGAAAGAAAATAAGGGGTCACGCTCCCTTATTTTTGGGGAGCTGGCTCTTGAAACTTTTCACTTGAATAATTCCAAAATTTTCTAGCGGCGAAGCGAAAGCCAAATCTCACGCTTTTCAAAGAAGACTGGCTTGACTTGATAGAAATTCTAAAGAGAATCGTCGCCGACATCATCAACAAGGTAGAAAGCAACTTTTTCTTATCCCCGTTCATTTATTTTTTAGGGAGATGCAAGAAGCGAGTGGCTGAAAACAGTGACGATTACGCATCAACTCTGCGCGCAAAAGTACCGAAATCTCAAGAAGGTCTATCACATTTCCAAGCAGAAGGACTCTCGCAAATTCAGCTATAAGGTATGCATTTTTTTCCTTCTATGAGTATAATGAAATGTTTCAGAACCAATTCAAAGAAATCGAAGACCTCTCCTCAACAGTTCTTCAAGAATCAACAAAAGTCGTCACTGGTCCTTCGCAATTTATCAGCGAAGCAGGGTTGTCTATCGTTCCCGGTTTGATCCCGAATCTTGCCGTTGCAGAAAACGTAATGCACGTCAATCCAGCAAGCCCGAGTCCAACAAATCCCAACGTCAAAACGGAGAGAGAGCCCGAAATCGGCATCGAGGAAATTCTCGTGAATGAAGATTGTGATGAAAGAGCGATGGAGAGCCCTGATTCTAGCTACACCTCGCCAACTCATCTTCATGACGGTAAACAAGAAGAACCTTGTTTTTCTCAACTTATTTATTTTCAGAATCTCCGGAGACGAAAAGTGAGCCTCCCTCAGAATCCGGCCAAGGCATCACAGAGAATGTCATTCCTATTGTTGTTGGCGGAAACAACGCGGTAAAACTCCGTACAGAAGAACTCCTGGCCCAAATCAGCAAATACATAGGTAATTTAACTTGCCAATTCATCCGTGAATGCATCTTATTATTACAAATGTTATATAAATGATTATATAACAGCAATTAAAAACAATGTCAGTCATTATTGCATTAAATTTTATATAACAGAAGGCATAAAAGAAATTCCTATGAATGATGTGCGTATTTATGTCCACCAGCGATTTAAATAATAAGATGAAAATTTGGCAGCCCTGGAAGACCAAGGAAAAGTCAAAAAAGAAAGGCTAGTAGCATTAACGTAACCTCCTGAAAATAATTATCCGTTGATGTAACTATTGACGGGTAAAAGCTTCACATTGAAGCCTTCACATGAAGCTATAAACTCAGTTATATAAATTCTTACGTAACTTTTAATATAAATACAGACGAGAAGGATTTGTTATATCATTTGTATCAAATATGCCTAAAAATAGCAAAAGAAAAATAGAAGATCAAGCAAAAAACAAGAAAATTCAATCAATATATAACTATCTTGTAGGTGATCAAAACGCTGAAAACAAAAAAGTGAAGCTCGTCTCGACCAAGACTGATGTAACCCTCTCGCCTCCGGTTAAAAAAGCACTCTCTGGGATTCCTCATCTTTCGGATACTCAAGCTACAGTCCGTAACTCAACTCCTCCTTCAGCGCCGCAAACTGCCGTTGAGAAGATTCTTCTGAAGATCGGCTGCATGATGGACTCGTGGCACAGAGAAATGCGCGAGCACAACAATCGAATGGAACGGCTCTTGACGGAACGGAATAAAATCTCCGAAGAAAGCAACAGGCTTCAACGAGAGAGGATTGCTCTCGAACGCGAGAAGTTCGAATTCATGAAGCTTAAAAGAACCGTCGAGGAAATGAACAACATCGTGGATGATACACCCGCCGAGCCGACAGATGAAAAACACATCCTTGAAACCGACCCAGACGACATCCCAATCATCCAAACTGTGGAATAGGTCTTGTTGATTCTGTAACTCCCGCCACCCACTTGCTCCAACTTACTTTTCTACTGTTAATACTTTCACGTTTCTACTGAACTTTACTTTCTTGAATTCTAAAAGCCAGGACCGATTTATCTTTTTGGTTACCGAAGCCTTCACTTGAACCTTTTCTTCCGTAGATTTCAAAATTAAAGCTTTTAAAATCACATTCGCATTTCTTCAATGTCGTTTCCTTTACCGATACGGGCAGATCCTTAGTATCATATATTTTCTCATTCCACTGTACAAAAATTGTCACGAAAATTGTTTCTTCTTGACGGCACAAAATATCAAGAATAAAATATTGAAAAACACAAAAAATATTTAAAAGCTGAGCCAATAAATGAACTGATTTTCTACGCGCTAATGATTTTTATTGTCTCAGTTTCTCTTCCTTGATTTCAATTTTCCCTCGTTGCCATGGTTATCGAAAGGAGAGCAGGGCACGCAATGAGTACATCAGGGTCTTAAATTTGGTTTACAGAGAAATTGAGGATGTTTAACTGTACTGAAAATTTTATGTGATGTTGTTGTGTTGTTGCTTTCGTAAATACGTATTTATCGATTTTTTGCTTGAACGCGCTTGTTTTTATCTTTTTTTGAATCACATTTTTCAAAAAATGAAAAGTTTCTAGAGCGTCGCCAAGATAAGACAATTATTTTTGGTAAGATCAGTTGTCCCGTTTTCAGACTGCAGGACGCACCCACGAATTCCTTTGAAGAGGGGGAACCCGTGGAACGTCCAAAAACGATGAGTGGCTTTGAGCCGAAGCAGAAGGGATACTTCTCCGACGTACTCAACGAAAACGCTCCGACTGTGGATAACTCAAAATGCCCAGAATTCAACCAATCCCTACAGGTATTTATTTCTTGAAGAAAAGAGGCCTTAGAAGGTATTTAGTGGGCATCATCCACTGAGGGAGAGACCCCGAAGGTCGATAATATTCCTGAAATGAAAAGCCACGGGCGAGACACTCGCCGAACGATTCCGTCACAATTTGCAGAGCAATCTTCGCTGCCAAAAGTACAGACGCCCTGGTACATTCCACCTGGGCAGGAGCCGCGAAAACTGGCTATAGAAAGACGGAAGAGACAGTACAGAGACTGTCGTGGTACTATTGAAGAAGGAAAACTTAACTCATTACTAGAAAAACAGTAAGTCCCTGATAGGGCTTGAGTTAATCCAAATCCAGAGTTAATCCAAGTACAGAGTTAATCCAAATGTCGACTTAATCCAAATGGATTAACTCTGCATAACTCCCTAAAGTAATCGAAATATCTTCCTTGACTTCAAAAAAGTAAACAAGAGCTGTTCTAGAACAATTTTTAGCAATATAAACCTCGAAAAAATATATCCTGATCCTGAAGCATTGGAAAAGTTTTGCTTACCGCTTGAAGTATTCGACAATAACGACTGGGATGAGAGAACTCCTGAGGAGTGGAACGAGCTGCGCCCCCTACCCTGCCGTGTCTACATCGAAGAACTCGGCTGGCGCGATGGGGCTGCGCTAGAACTAGTTGAGGGTTCGGCCTCTCCGGGAAATAGCGGCGACTGGAGAGTGGCGATCGAAGAAAACGGTGAAGTTGGTCAAGTTGAACTACCAAGGTACTAATCCCCCATTTATCGGCAATCGTACTCACATTTTTCTTAGAATCTTGGTCCTCTTCCACGCAGAGAATCCAATGCACTTCGTCAATCGCCTCGTAGAAGCCTATCACGCTCGAGAGAAAACTGAGCTACTGCTCCAACAGCAGCTCTACATCGATTCGATGCCACGAGAACGTGCACCAATTCTCGACGATCAAATGATTAAGGTTGTTCATCGCAACGTCGAGGAAGAATATGCCGACGAGATTGCATTTGAAGTTGAGATCAACATGCAGCGGGCGGAAAACTCAATCATGTACCAGGCAGAATCAGATTCCAACCCTGCCTTGTTCGAGGCTCTCCACTGGAGATATCAGCAAAAACTTGCTGAAGCGAAAAAGAACCCTCCGAAAAAGCCGCAATATTTTTTCCAAAAAGCGAAGAACGAATTCAACTTCTCATCTTTGTTGACTCGTGCGGAAGTCATTGATGCCCTCGGACGCGTGAGAGAAGAGTGTAACAAAGTCATCGACATGCAGCTCTTCAACACGAACACTGGAAAGCCGCTAAGAATCAACGAATTCGAGCAGAGCCAAATGAGCTCTTGTACGACGACGACTCTCTATCTTGGTGACCCGTGGGTATCAGCGATTAAAGGTGGCGTCCGTGGTGCTCTTCAGTACATGGGCAAGGGCTGGTTCAATCTCAAAGAGAATAACTACCACACTTACTCTCAATCGAAAATGTTCCTGCTACTAAATGTGATTCGATTTAACATGCAAGACGCTCTTCGCTACCTTGTCGAAGGGTCCTGTACGAACTTTGTCGAAATGATCACAGACTGCTGCGACCCTATCCAAAATATCCCCCAAGATTTCGAATGGGGTCCTGAGCTGAAGATTTCCAACTTTGTTCCTGAGCGTGCTCCATTCCTGCTGATGGAACTCCAACTTGGAAAAGAAGAAGTCAGCTACAAAGTACCATACGATGATGTCATCGAAACAATCATCAAAATCTTCGATCAAGCGATCAACGGAACTCAAGCTGTTCCACATATTGAGCGAGGCGTCGTCGACAAAATATTTTGGAAAGGAAACTCCTTGCTAGAGAGCGTTGGAAAGAACGAACCACACATTATCAAAATGCGCGAAGTGATCACCGAAAAACTTGGCGAGTCTCTCGATATGCTCAAGGCTTACGCCAAAGAATTCAACCAGTTCCTGGAGTTTTTCAATTTGAAGATTCCAGAGTATCTCCAAACGTTGAATCTCGATGAGATGAGTGCCAAAGATATTAAAGCTGCAGTTGATGAGCAATTCGCGTTGTCGAAAAAAGTACTTGCTGAGCTTCCGTCGAACCTGGTTATTGGACCTTATTTCGTTGTTGTCGAAAGTGTTCGTCAAAATATCGCTAAGAAACATAAACAGCTTGGAGATGCAATTTTGGAGCTGCTTGTTCAGAAGCTTCGAACCCAAGGAGACGAAGCTTGTAACCTGTGCAAGAACATCCAGCGCAGACTTGGTGAAAAACCTATGACGATTGAAGATCTGGCCGATATGCGAGAATACATGGAAACCGTACCCGCTCAGTTGGAAGAGCTCACACTTGAAGTACAAGATGCTGTCAATGATTACGATCTGATTGAAGAATTCTACTATCCGCTGTCACAAGACGACTTTAATGTTCGATGGGAAGCTGTGTTCTTCCCGGGTAAATTAGAAAAACTGTTGGAGGCAACCTATGGCACTTTGGACGTGATCGAGCAAGACCTGAAGAAGATTCAGATGAAAGATACCGGCGAGTTTCACGAGAAACTTGAGAGCATGCAGATGGCTGTTGCCGGTTTCTCTGCCTACACTGATCCAGCAAAAGCTAACGAAGTTGCCAACGAAGTCCGAAGAACTGTCAAGTCTCTTAACGAATGTCAAGAATCTGCAAACAAGTACAATGCGCGAGAACGTCTTTTCGAAATGCCTGTCACCGACTACTCAAAGATTCAAAAATTGCAGCGCCAATTTCAACCTTTCAAAGACTTGTGGTCTGCCGGTTCTGACTGGTCGCGATGGTCCGATACTTGGTTTAATGACAGCTTGTCTGGAATTGACCCTGAATTGCTCGAGAAACAAGTCGATGAATGTTTTAGAACTTTCCACAAAGCTCAGAAATCTTTCAAGGATGTTCCGGCTGTTTTGAATGTTGCTTCGAATTTCAAACAGTCCGTCGAGGCGTTCAAGCCTTACGTCCCCCTTATTCAAGGTCTGAGAAACCAGGGTATGCGAATCCGTCATTGGGAGCAGCTTTCAGAAGAGCTCGGCTTCAAGATCTCTCTGAAGAAAGAACTCACTTTCCAGAAGTGCTTGGATATGAAGCTCGATACATATACTGAGCAAATCAACAAGGTATCAGAAGTGGCTGCTAAGGAATACGCTATTGAAACGGCACTCGATAAAATGGAGGAGCAATGGAGACCGATTCTCTTCGAAGTCCTCGATTACAAAGATACTGGTACTTACATCATCAAATCACCAGATGAAGCTTCACAGCTACTCGATGATCATATCGGTAAGTTTAAATATTTTTTTTAATTCGATAGTCTTCCTTGTTTTCAATGGCTAAATTCTAACATTGAACTCAAGAGCAGATGACTCCACAAAATAAACTGGTTTAATCTGGTTCGTTTACTAGACTCTACCTCGTGCTCGAAATTAATATCTTTTAATTAAGTCATGACCCAGTCGATGAATTTTTCTCCTTTCAAGAAGCCATTTGAAGAAAGAATCCAAAAATGGGAACTCACACTCCGAACAACCCAGGATGTGCTCGACGAGTGGCTGACCTGCCAGCGATCATGGCTATATTTGGAGCCAATCTTCTCATCTGACGACATTAATCGACAACTTCCCGTTGAAGCAAAGCGATATCAGACTATGGACCGAGCATGGCGTAAAATCATGAAGAATGCGTTTGACAATCCAAAAGTCATCGAAATCTGTGCTGATCAGCGTCTTTGCGACAAGCTCAAAGAATGCAACATGCTCCTCGAGCAAGTACAAAAGGGTCTCTCAGAATATCTCGAGACAAAGCGAATGGGCTTTCCTCGCTTTTTCTTCCTCTCAGACGACGAGCTTTTGGAAATTCTCTCACAGACAAAAGATCCAACGGCTGTTCAACCTCACTTGCGAAAGTGTTTCGAAAACATTGCTCGTATCACATTCGGTGACGACTTGCGAATGACTGAAATGACATCTGCTGAAGGCGAAACTGTTGCTTTCTCTGAAGAAATCTATCCCCGAGGAAATGTCGAAGATTGGCTCACAGAAGTGGAGCGTGTCATGGGCGCTTCTGTCCGTGAATTCCTCCGAATCGCTGTTGAAGCTTATCCACAAATGGATCGAAACGAGTGGGTTCTCAAATGGCCTGGCCAAGTTGTCATTGCCGGATGTCAAACCTACTGGGCTCAAGACGTTGAAAACGCTATCAAAACTGGAACACTGTCCGATTTCTGTGAAGTGTACAACGGAGCACTTTCCGGACTCGTTCATCTAGTCAGAGGAAAACTTACCGGGCTTGAGCGAATGATTCTCTCAGCTCTCATCGTCATTGAGGTGCACGCTCGAGATGTCACACTGGAATTGAACGAACAAAATATCGCATCTGTTAATGATTTCGAGTGGATCTCACAGCTTCGTTACTACTGGTACGATGGAGGACTCTTCATCAGAGCTGTGAATGCCGAGTTTCCATACGGCTATGAATATCTTGGTAATTCTGGCCGTCTTGTCATCACTCCTCTTACTGATCGATGCTACCTCACACTTACTGGTGCTCTCCATCTTAAATTTGGTGGCGCTCCTGCTGGGCCCGCTGGTACTGGAAAGACCGAAACAACCAAGGATCTTGGAAAAGCGCTCGCTGTCCAGTGTGTTGTCTTCAACTGTTCCGATCAGCTCGATTTCATGGCCATGGGTAAATTCTTGAAGGGTCTTGCTTCTACTGGTGCCTGGGCCTGTTTTGATGAGTTTAACCGTATCGACATTGAAGTGTTGTCTGTCGTCGCCCAACAGGTTATGACGATCCAAAAGGCTCAGATCGCTAATGCTGAGACATTCATCTTCGAAGGTGTGGAAATCCGATTGATCAACTCTTGCGCCGTTTTCATTACTATGAACCCTGGTTATGCTGGTCGTACCGAGCTTCCCGATAATCTCAAGGCTCTCTTCCGTCCAGTCGCCATGATGGTGCCGAACTACACAATGATTGCTGAGATTTCTCTGTACTCTTTCGGTTTCGATGAAGCGAAGGTTCTTGCACACAAGATCACCGCTACTTTCAAGCTTTCTTCCGAACAGCTATCGTCCCAAGATCACTACGATTTCGGTATGAGAGCCGTCAAAACGGTCATTTCCGCTGCTGGTAACTTGAAACGAGAACACCCAGAGATGAACGAAGAGTTGATCTGTCTCCGAGCTATTCGGGATGTTAACGTTCCAAAATTCTTGCTCGATGATTTGAAGCTCTTCCGCGGTATTGTCAGCGATTTGTTCCCTGGAATCAAGGAGGAAGAAGTCGACTACGGCTCACTTCTTGAAGCTATTCAAAACGCTTGTTACGAGGACAAGATCAAACCAGTTGAAGGCTTCGTCAACAAATGCATTCAGCTTTACGAAACGACTGTTGTTAGACACGGTCTTATGTTGGTTGGTCCCACTATTTCTGGAAAGACAAAATGCTCACAAGTGCTTGCAAAAGCGCTTACGTCACTCAAAGGAGAAGACTCCATCTCAGGTGGTGTCTACGAAGAAGTACACATTGATTGTTTGAATCCCAAGTCAATTACAATGGGTCAGCTCTATGGTGAGTTCGATCCGATGACTCACGAATGGACCGACGGTATTTTGTCAACTCTTATTCGCCAGGGCTGCGGCGCAACTAACAGTGACAAAAGATGGTACATGTTCGATGGTCCAGTCGACGCTGTTTGGATTGAAAACATGAATACTGTGCTTGATGATAACAAAAAACTTTGTCTTTCCTCTGGTGAAATTATCAAACTGACTCCACATATGACGATGATGTTCGAAGTCGCTGATTTGGCTGTGGCTTCTCCTGCTACTGTATCACGGTGTGGTATGGTTTACCTCGAGCCCGGTGGAATCGGACTCGAGCCATTTGTAGACTGCTGGATTAGTCAACTTCCGCCTGGAGTCGATCGAGCATGCTTGAAGGATCTGTTTGATACATACATGGAGCCAAGTATCGATTTTGTCAGACGCAATCTGAAAGAAATCGTGACCAGTGTCAATGGAAACTTGGTATTTTCTCTTCTTAATTTGCTCGATACTTTTGTTGAGCCACTGCGACCAAAAGAAACTGGTATGCCAGCTATGGGCGTTGAAGGCGGAAAGCGAGTTTCCGTGAGAAGATCCACAACATCAGCTGTTCGAAGTTCTACGAGCATGAAGCGAATCTCACCTGTTGCGAGAAAACGGCTCGATCTTCTTGCTGAGCCTTGGTTCATATTTTCACTCATTTGGTCAATTGGTGGAACCACTGATTCTGAAGGAAGATCGAAGTTTGATGAGTTCCTCCGAAAACTCATGGCTGAGAAAGGCGCGAAATTCCAATTCCCCGAAGATGGGGAGATTTACGACTTTGTTCTCGCTGACGACTCTCTTGGCTTAGACAAGGATGACGATGAAGAAGATGACTTCACACCAGAGTGGGTTTCATGGCTCACTAAGGTCGACGAATACACTGTTCCTGAAGGCGCAAACTTTACAGAAATCTTGGTCCCAACTATCGACACAATTCGTCAATCAATCATTCTCGGTCAACTTGTTAACTGCAACAAACAAGTTCTCGCAGTTGGTCCCACCGGTACTGGTAAATCCGTCGTCATTTCTGATAAGCTTCTGACCGGCATGTCTGACAAATTCATTCCAAACGTCGTGGTCTTCTCCGCAAAGACTTCCGCAAATCAAACTCAAGATCTTATAGATAGCAAGCTTGACAAGCGACGAAAGGGTATCTTTGGCCCACCGATTTCTAAATATGCCGTCTTTTTCATCGATGACTTTAATATGCCAGCGCTTGAAGAATATGGTGCTCAACCGCCCATTGAAATTATTCGACAATGGATGGACTACAAGGGTTGGTACGATCGAAAAGCCATTGGCTCTTTCCGAAATCTTGTCGACATTGGATTCGTCTGTGCTATGGGTCCCCCTGGAGGTGGACGTAATCCAGTCACCGCTCGACTTCTTCGTCATTTTAACCAACTTGCATTTACAGAAATGGGTGACAAATCAAAGGCCCGTATTTTCGGTAAAATTCTCGACTCTTGGCTTCCAGAAAGCCTTCTTGAATTCAAAGATCCTCTTGTCAATAGTACAATTGATGTTTATGGAACAGTCTGCAAGTCACTCTTGCCCACGCCAGCAAAGTCCCACTACACTTTCAATCTTCGAGATCTAGCTAAGGTATTCCAAGGTATGCTTATGCATGCTCCTAAAGAAATCGAGGATGTGCAAGTTCTCACAAAGCTTTGGTTCCACGAAGCTTGCCGAGTCTTCTCTGATCGTCTTATCAACAACGAGGATCGAACTTGGTTCGAAGACCAGCTCAAGGGAAAGATCAATGACTCGTTTGGCCTCGATTTCAATGAAGTTGCTCCTCATAAGCCTGTCATCTTCGCAGATTTCGTGAGCAACAACGGAGCTTATCAATTTGTCAAAGATCACAAGAAAATGATCAACGTAATGACAGAGAGTTTGGAAGACTACAATGAAGTTTCCCAAGCGCAAATGAAACTTGTTCTTTTCATGGATGCTGCTCAACACGTCTCAAGAATCAGTCGAATCATTCGACAGCCACTTGGAAACGCTCTTCTCCTCGGTCTCGGTGGTTCTGGTCGACAATCACTCACTCGTCTCGCGGCACACTTGTCTGACTACGAGTGCTTCCAGATTCAGCTCGCTAAAAATTATGGCGTCAACGAATGGCGAGAAGACATCAAAAAAGTAATGATGCAAGCAGGTCTTCAACAAAAGGCTACAGTCTTCCTCTTCTCAGATACTCAAATCAAAGACGAGTCATTCTTAGAAGACATCAACGGTATTCTCAACTCTGGTGATGTTCCCAACATCTATGCCCAAGATGAGCTAGATAAAATTTACAATGCAATGAAATCAGAATGCGCTAGTCTCGGTCTTGTCCCTACAAAATCGAACATGTTCAGCGTCTACACACGTCGGGTCAAGGCTAATTTGCATACAGTCGTATGCATGTCTCCAATTGGTGACATCTTCCGAGCGCGTCTTCGACAGTTCCCTTCATTGATCACGTGCTGTACTATCGATTGGTTCACCGAGTGGCCCGATGAAGCCTTGCGGTCGGTCGCAAACACTTTCATCGCTGACACTCCTGTTACAGAAGATGTGCTCAAAGGAATCATCGACGTTTGCATGCAGATGCATCAATCCGTCGCCGTAGCTTCTGAAAGATTCAAGGCTGAGCTGCAGCGTCATAACTACGTCACACCAACAGCATATCTAGATCTTCTCGCCCTTTTCAACAAACTCTACGGAATCAAGATCGATGAGGTCCGAACTCAGCGTGATCGAATGAAGGTCGGTCTCGACAAACTCCTCAAAACCGCCGAGGACGTCGCAGTTATGCAAGTCGAGCTCGAAGAAATGCAACCCGAGTTGAAAATTGCTCAGGAAAAGACGGCTGAGACGATGGTGCAGATAGAAAAGATACAATCATTGCAAACGAGACAAAAGCAACTGTTGCTGTGCAAGAACAAGAGTCGGCAGTTGCCGCTGAAAGAGCTTCGAGAATTGCAGAAGACGCCCAAAGAGATTTGGATGAAGCTTTGCCAGCTCTTGAAGCCGCCACTAAATCGCTAAAAGTAAGTCTTCCATGATTCCCACGAACTGCTATTTCAACTTTGAAAACCTCTTTATGAAAATTATTTTTAGTCTCTCAATACATCTGATGTCGTCGAAGTCCGAGCCATGCAGCGTCCACCACCTGGTGTGCGAATGGTCATCGAAGCCGTCTGTATTATGTTCGAGATCAAGCCTAAAATGGTGGCGGGAGAGCAGCCTGGTAAAAAGGTTGCGGACTACTGGGAACCTGGCAAAGCCCTGCTTCAAGCTCCTCCAAAGTTCTTGGAATCTCTTTTCAAATACGACAAGGACAACATTCCCGAACATGTCATTACGAAAATCGCCCCGTACATCGAATCTGAAGACTTCCAGCCCGCTGCAATCGCGAAAGCCTCAAAAGCCTGTACCTCGATTTGTATGTGGGTCAGAGCCATGGACAAGTACCACCACGTCGCCAAAGCCGTCGAGCCAAAGCGACAAGCTCTCGCTGGCGCCCAAGCGGAACTCGCTGAAGCTCAAGAAATTCTTCAATCTGCTCAGGCGAAATTGGCCGAGGTCGAAGCCGGTTTGAACAAGCTCAATGCGGATCTTCATGCGACCGTTGCCAAGAAAGAAGAATTGGAGAGAAACACGCAATTGTGTCAGGACAGATTGGTCCGAGCTGATAAACTCATCGGCGGTCTGGCTGGGGAGAAGGTCAGATGGGCCGAATCTATCACAAAGTAAGCCACTACTAACAGTTGTTGTTCATTAGTTTATCAAAAGCAGATGATTCCTCTTGAGGACCCTTAGGGCAGTGGGGATGTCCACGCCAAAACTTGTTTTCCGAATTATGTTAACACGATAGCAGCTTTTTGTCAAGTCTCTCCGAGACTTGTCTAGAACATGTTTCTCCCAAGCTCGAATCTTCCAGTCAAGAGATTGATCTTTTCAAAATGCCGAGAAAGCTAATGTTTTCTATAAGCGCAATAGTATATTTACAACCGAAAGAAATAAAGAATTGTCTCTTTTTTGTTGTGGGGTAAAGAATATAAGGCTACAGAAGTTGGAAAATATGACACAGTGTAGATATTTTTTCATTAAAACTTGAAAATTCGATTTTCGACATTTTCGTGATCTTTTTGAAGATATTCGTCAGTGAGGATGACTTTCACGGTTTCTCCTTCCGGGTTGACCTTTTCCTCGACGATGCGACCAATTTCCGTCTCAGTAGCTCCTGTTAACCGAGCCAGTCGGGTTCGTATCACATCCACCTTCAATTTCACTCCAGGAAGTTGATACTTTGGTTTTTCAAAAGAGCTCTCCACCTCTTCACACGCTTCAACCAACTCCATCGGTTCGAACTCATCCGAAGACTCGTCGGAAGAGCTCATCGGATCTTCATTATTGTAAGGCCTGTAGGACTCTGACCGCTTTCTAGCCGCTTTCCGCAGCTGTTCATTTTTCTGGTGCGTTTGCAAAATGTTGTAGAGGCGAATTCCATCAGCAACGCCGCACTTGTCGATGATGAACTTTCGCGGGAGCTTCAGAAGCGTCGATCCGTTGCAATTTCGAAATACTTCCTAAATATGGAAATTCGTAAAATTATTCAAGAAACAGAAGGGGGCAATAATGATTTATTACTTAGACATAGCGCTTTATCAACAAAAAAGATGGGTTCATCTCGGTTGACTTTTGATGAGCTCAACATTCCGGTCAATTAAGAATTTTGCGAATTAGAAATAAAAGCTTTTTTACAGTAAATTTGAACAATACCGGTATAAAAACTCTCGTTCACACTTTACATTGGCGATAAGCCAGATTTTTCAGCAAAAATGACGAAAAATTTTCATATTTGCCTCAATTCTATTTTCATCGGCAAAGATTCGCTTCAGTAAATTTCGATAAAACCCACCCGCTCGGTCTAAAAAAACAACCAGAACTCACCAAATGTTCCTCGAATCGTCGATTCGTCAAAAACACTTGAACGTCGGTTTTGGACATTTTCGAGAGCTTGATCATCTTGTTCGAAATCTTGCACATTTTTTCGAAGTTCTCTTTTGCTTCTTTCTCTTTTGTCTCTATTCGAATTTTCGAACTTTGCGAACTTTGTTGCCTTCTGAAGATATTCTTGGTGTTATTTTTGTTTTGTGGTTTACAGTTGTTTTATGACTGCAGTAGGTTGTCGAGTGAGGGTTTTTCCCACGATCTGATTTTTTTCTTCTGCGGATGAGGATAAGGTCTTCGTGCGTTTATTTATGAACTGCTTCAACTGAGGACCAGAGTCGATCTGGTAATTTTTTGGTCTGGTAAATGCGCGTTTAGCGCCGGTCTGGTAGTTCGCGCTCAACTCGAACGCTCATTGGCCCGTCTCAACGAGACTAGTCCCAACTGGTTTCAATGGAAAATACCCAGTCGATGGAAAATTCAAGAATGTTTTTGAGAAGTGAAATTTTCTATACTGAATTTTTTTTTTCATATTTCTATTAGCAAATTTAATACTTTCGGTTTTTTATCTTTTAAAATTATATTTCAAAGCTTTCCTTATTAATTATTTTTCTTATAATCGAGCATTTTGTCAAAACAAATCGATTTTCGTTTCTAAAAATCATAAAAATATTTTCTTTTTATCTACTCCAAATCTCTTAAGATTCCAAAAATGTACAGAAAAGAAAGAATCACTGTTGAACTTTGGGAATTTTCCATTTTGAAAGCCGTTCAAATATTTTTAAATTCCTTCTTCGACTTTGTTCAGAGGTCATTCTACCTGTATCTTATGTTACATTTTCATATTTGCGTTCAATGAACTTTTTCGTTGAAATACGAAAATCCGTTTCGAGCCGGTTCGAACCGTAAAAACTAGAATTCGCTTCCCTAAGATCACGCTTTTTGCGCCTGATGGATATTTTGTCCCACTTATATAGAAATGACCTTAACTGTCTTGTGACCTTATTGTCACACCTACAGCCGGAGTCCAAAATAAGGGACACCAAGATAAGGGACTTTTTGGCTCGAAATGCCTAAAATCTGCGCCCCGATTTGTATGTTTTCTATGTTAAATTGAACCAATTTAAGGGACTTTTTTTCGAAAATTCGGGACCAAAAAAAGTCCCTTATTTTGGACTCCGGCTGTATCTGGCCAGTGACACATTTCGTCCAGAGGCTACTGTTTTTCCTCATTTTAAAATAGGGAGCTAAACATTTCCTCTTCAGATTGAATCATCAACTTGATCATTTGGCTGGAGATGTCCTCGTTTCTGCCGGAACAATCGCCTATCTTGGCCCCTTCACGGGTGAATTCCGAGCTGATCTCGTCAAAGAATGGACTGAATTCATCGACAAGCGGGGAGTGCCCCGCACGGATCAACCCGATCTCGTCGCTGCTTATGGCGACCCAGTGAAAATCCGCAACTGGCAGATCTACGGTTTGCCGAGGGACTCTTTGTCGACGGCAAATGCCATTGTTGCGCAGTATACAAAGCGATGGCCGCTATTCATCGACCCTCAGGAAAGGAGTAGTAAATTTGCGAACTCAGAATTTCTCGTCAATAATTTTCTTTATAAAGAAAAAACCAGACAAGTTTTTCACTAAAAACGAAATAATATAGACACTGAAAAGTGAATCCAATATTTCAACTCTTCGTTAGGGCCAAGCCAACAAATGGATCAAGCAACTGGAGAAAAAGAACCAACTCGACGTGCTAAAACTCACCGACAAGGACTTTCTCCGCTCCCTCGAAAACGCCGTGCGTTTCGGAAAGCCCGTTCTCTTAGAGAATGTGCAAGAAGAACTCGATCCTGCGCTGGAGCCGATTCTACTGAAGCAGATTTTCAAGCAGCAGGGATGGAACGCGATCAAATTGGGAGATGCTGTGATTCCCTACCACGACGATTTCAAGCTTTACCTCACCTCCAAGCTCCCCAATCCTCACTACACGCCCGAAATTTCCACAAAGGTCACCGTCATTAACTTTACTCTTGCTCCGTCTGGACTGGAAGATCAGCTGCTCGGCCGCGTTGTGGCAGAAGAACGACCGGATTTGGAAGAAGCCAAGAACCAGCTCATCGTGCAAAATGCGAATATGAAGCAAGAACTTAAGTCGATCGAGGACGAAATTCTCCAACGTCTTTCCGACTCGCAAGGAAACCCAGTCGACGATGTGGATCTCATCCAAGCGCTAGAAGCCTCGAACGCCAAATCTAAAGAAATCAAGGCCAAGGTCGCTGCGGCAGAAATCACGGAGAAGGAAATCGACGAAACTCGAATGAAATACATCCCCGTCGCTGTCCGATCGCAGATCTTATTCTTCTGCGTCTCCGATTTGTCCAACGTCGATCCGATGTACCAATACTCGCTTGATTGGTACGTTAACATCTTCGTCAACGCGATCGCCAACGCCGAGCGATCAGACGACATCGACGAGCGAATTGCAAATATCAACTCGTTCATGACATTCTCGCTCTATTGCAACGTCTGTCGATCCCTCTTCGAAAGACACAAGCTCATGTTTGCCTTCCTCGTCTGCATTCGCATTCAACTCAACGATGCAGTCATCAATCCTATGGAATTCCGATATCTTCTTGCAGGCTCAGCTGCGTTGCCCGAATCGGAGTTGAAAAAGCCCGAATGGGTTCCAGACAAATCATGGATGGAGCTTCTTCAAATGGAATACTCGATTGATCGATTCAAAGGATTCCCGCAAGAGTTTATTGAGAAAGAAGACGTCTGGCGTCAAATTTATGAAAACCCGAACCCGCACAAAATGGACATGCCCGTCAAAGAAGAACTCAACGATGGCCTCGCGAAAATGATCGTGTTGAGAATGCTTCGGTCGGACAAAATTACGAACGCAGTTCAAGACTACGTCGCAGCTAATCTTGGCCAACGATTCATCGAGCCGCAGAGCACTGATTTGGCTGAGGTATTCGCAGAATCCTCCCCAACATCGGCTCTTATTTTCGTCCTCTCGTCCGGTACAGATCCTGCTGCTGATTTGCACAAATTCGCAGAGGCAAAGAAATTCACCAAGAAAATGAATTCGATCTCGCTCGGCCAAGGTCAGGGCCCGATCGCCGAAGCTTTGATGAAATCAGCGATGGAACGAGGACAGTGGGTATTCTTCCAGAACTGTCACTTGGCGCCATCTTGGATGCCTAGCTTGGAACGACTGATTGAAAACATCTCCCCTGAATTTGTTCATCGCGATTTCCGAATTTGGCTGACTTCGATGCCTTCGAACAAGTTCCCGGTCTCTGTCCTGCAGAATGGCTCTAAAATGACGATGGAGCCTCCTCGTGGAATCAAAGCCAATCTGCTCAAGGCGTACACGACCATGGTTGTCGATGATGACTTCCTCGAAGCGTGCAAGACGCCAAATATCTTCAAGACTCTCCTCTTCTCTCTTTGCATGGTGCACGGTGTTCTCCTTGAGCGCAGAAAGTATGGCTCCCTCGGTTTCAACATTCCGTACGAATTTACGGATGGAGATCTTCGAATCTGTCAGTCGCAGTTGCGAATGTTCTTGGATGAATACGAGCCAGAAGTGCCTTACAAGGTTTTGACTTACACAGCCGGTCACATCAACTACGGAGGTAAGAAACCACAATTCTTTCAACACATAACATTCTTGTTTAGGTCGTGTTACTGACGATTGGGATCGACGATGCATGATGTCCATCCTTGGTGAATTCTACAAGCCCGCCGTTCTCGAGACAGGCTACATTTTCGATCCGTCCGAAATCTTCGTTCAAATCGATCCAGCCGAGTCCGAGTTCGCCGACTACATGAATTACTACAGAACTTTGCCGATCAACGACAAGCCAGATGTTTTCGGCCTTCACGATAACGCTGATATCGCTTACGCCAACAATCAGACTATGTTCCTCCTCAACACTCTTCTCGCCCTCCAGCCGCGATCCGCTTCTGGTGGTATTTCACGAGAAGACGTGGTTTCCAAGCTTGCAACGGAGATTCAAGGCCAGTTACCACCTGTATTCGACTTGGAAGGAATCATGAATAAGTACCCAGTCATGTATGAAGAATCCATGAATACTGTTCTGCAACAAGAAGCAGAAAGATTCAATAAATTGCTGAATGTCATGAAGAGCTCGCTCAGCCAGATGCAAATGGCTATCAAAGGTAAATTTCTAGCTTTATTGTGAGAACAGCGTGCGTCTTTAAATTTAATGTCGGCCTAAAAAGTAAAAGCTATGATAAATTAGTAAAACGCTAGAAACCATAATCGGCATATGTTCTTGAACTATTTCTAATTATTTTTGGCCAATAAGCTTTCGAGGCGAGGGTGTGCCCTCGACGAGCTTGAACTGTTCGTTGAGTCTGCCCGAGCGGCAATTTGGCGTCGGTCAAATCTAAGACCACATGTGATGTCAAGGTCGCAGTCTCGAGAATTAACGTGTGGCGACTCCCTGCTTCTTCGGAAGCACGGTCGCCGCCAGCCGGGCATATTCCTGTTCTGGGCAGTGTTCCCCTTCTGGGGGTGTCATCGCTCCGGATAAACCATGCTCGGTACAAATCCCACCACCAATTATAAAAAAATAAGCATGAAAACAGAATACCAAATGTAAAATCTCAATTACTTGAAGCTCATAACTAACATCTTATTCTATTGATAATTTATTTTAGGTCTCGTTGTTATGTCTGATGCACTTGAAAAGATGTTCAACTCTCTCTTCGACAATCAAGTCCCAGCGAACTGGTCAAAATGCGCGTATCCATCCCTCAAGCCCCTCGGTGCATGGGTAAAAGATCTTGTTGAGCGATGCCAGTTTATCCAAAATTGGGTCGACAACGGTACCCCAGCTGTCTTCTGGATCTCCGGATTCTTCTTCCCACAAGCTTTCATCACTGGTACTCTTCAGAACTTTGCACGAAAAGTGCAAGTATCTATTCATACGATTGGATTCGACTTTGCTGTCCTTCCCGGTCCGCTTGATGAATGGGAGCGTGTTCAGAAGGCGCCAGATGATGGATGTTACATCAGAGGCTTGTTCTTGGAAGCGGCTATTTGGGATGTAGACAAACAGATTGTAAGATTTAGATTTGCAAGAGCGGTTTTAATCAATCGTTTTAGCTTGCTGAATCGCGTCCAAAGGAGCTCTACACCGATATGGCTGCGATGCATTTGATCCCAGTTCCAAATCGCAAAAAGAAAGAATCTGGAATCTACACCTGTCCGATCTACAAGACCATCACTCGAGCTGGTACTCTTTCGACGACTGGTCACTCCACCAACTTCGTCATGCCAGTCGAGCTGCCGACCGACAAGGACGAAAATCATTGGATTCGACGCGCTACTGCGCTCATGTGTTCTCTTGATTACTAATTCCTTTATTTCACCTGTATAATCTCTATTTTTATAATAAATATAATCTATTTTCAACAATTATATTTTCTCTCCTTCAAATGTTTAACTTTCAGAATGACTTTCGATGAGGGACTCGCAAATCACTGCATTAGACAAGCAAGAGATGGGACAGTTAAGCAGCGCCGATTGGCAGAAGCATCTGTCTGCCTTTTGAAATTGACCAAAATCTTGGGCGAAACCAAGGCCCTGGGTGAAACGAATATAGGAGAAGCTATCGGGCAGTTGTATCCCGAGTACTTGGAATCCTTACTTTCCCGGGCCGCCTTTGCTGAGAAGAAAAAAACTTCATCTATCAAAACATCAGTAAGTCTTCAACTTACTCACTGAAAACAAGGAAGAAAACGGCAGATTAGACGATTATTTTAGGCAACAACATTTATCACATCATCAACAAAAGCCAGAATGAATCAAGAGAATTTACTAATGAAACAGGAAAAAATATTGGAGCTTTCTACCGTCACAGCTTTAGGTATTCTGAGGCCTCGGAATTCTAATGCTAACTGTTTTCAGCATTATTACAGTCAGGAAATCACGCTCATGCCTTGCTCGCAGCTCAACAGTTTCTCGTCCTAGCGGGCGACATTTACGGAGTGAACGATTTGCGATTAATACCAGCGTACACTCTTTTGGCGGAAATCTGCATCGGACTTAACAAACACCGTGAAGCGGACCAGCACCTGCAAAAAGCGAACTGGGTTATCAAACGTAATCAAGAAGATGAGACAATTAACCAAGTCTTTTCTCGGCTTTACCGGGCCATGGGATTGCTTGAAGCAGCCAAGGGAAATACTGAAGATGCATCAAGGTAATTTTGGGATATCAAAAGATAGACAAATTTGGTTTTTAAGACTATTCGCAGAACAAGTATTTTACGCTTCGCTGTGGGCTGGAACAGAATCAATCGGCGCCGCTTGTGGATATTTCAACTTGGCGAATATGGCCGCCCGAAATCCAGGAATGATGCAAGTTGCGATTAGTTTCTACGAGAGGACGCTCGACTGCTGGCTTCAACTTTTGGCAGATGAGAATTTGGATATTCCGGTGTTAGAAAAGGGCGAGACTTTTAACATGCTCAAGGCGATTGCAGAAGTAACTTTATAACTCTTTTACAAATACTCATATCAATTTTAAGACGATGGAATCAATCTCAGCCGAGTCTCAGAGCACCGCAAAAGCACTCACAACCCTGGCTTGGTTTAGCGAACGAATCGGTGAACCGAACGACTCGATCAAGACTCGCGCAACAGAACTTGTGCAGAAACTAAAGCTATCCAACTGTAATATTCTTCAATATGTTTCATAAACTAAGCTTTTCATTTATACCGACAATATTTTATTATAATAAAGAGATTATTTTTATACAATTCGCGGGTAACTTTACTAATGAAAATAATAGCAAAGTAAATCGGATTTTCATTTTTATTTTGCAGGAAAAAGTTGCTCATTCTTCTTCGTCGTCTTCTTCGGCGAGATTATGAAGAAGTCGGAGAGTATGTTGAAATAAAAGTAAGCCTTCGTCAGAAGATTCCTCTTTGTCCAACTCGATTTCAATAGAATAAGCGTACGGATAGAGGTACCAACAGTTTGGCTCCATGGCGAAGAAAGAAATTACCTTTCGGGGAAATCTTTCGTGAGTACAAGTTTCGCTGTAGTATTCTCGAGATAACGGAATACGGATCTCAACATCATTATTTTCGTCAGATTGGGTATTTTGTAGTACATATTCCGTATCCTCCACCCTGTCAATGATCATTTGATGCTGTATTAATTCATTTTCGTCTTTGAGAGCGGCGGTAACAGTAAGTGGGCGTTTGAATTTGAATCTTCTGTGTAACTGAACTTAAGAAAAATATAAATTAATAATAATCATTAGAAATTTTTTTTTCACAAACCTCTATGAAAAATCAATTTACTGTCAAAAAGAAAATGACGATCTAGATAATGCTTTCCAATGGCGCCCAACATCCAATTCCACATAGGCATTCGGGCATAAGGTCCATTCTTTAAACTTTCCAAGATACCTTCGATACGCTGTGAATACTGCTTCTGAATTTCATCAAGATTAGGATTCAAGTTCATGCCAGCCAGGCTTCTTGGATATATCAAAAATGTTATGAAGTGAAAGATTCTTGTGAAGCTGAAAGCTTCTTTCACTTTTTCAACATCAAAACAATCTTCATGAAGATAGCTAGGAAGTCTCTTCGTTTTAACGCACTCTAGAATCGCACTACAGAGTAGATTTGCCACACATACTGGTACACATAAAGCTGAGTCTTTTTGATCAACAACATGCTTTGTGATATTCTGAAAACCTTCGTGGAAGAACGTCGTAAATTCAAACTTCATTTCTGACATTTGAATTGATTTCGTGATATTACTGTCCAGAACGAAACTTGCATCATTTCTTGGGAGAGAAAAAACAGAACTCACACTTCTAAAGGCCGCATCGGGTATATTATTCGAGTCTGGAGATAAATGAACAAGCCAGAAAAGATTACAACGCTCAAGTAGTGTGAGAATATGTGCATCTTCTAATTCAGTTGTTGGTCGGAAAAGAAGATTCCATGCTGTCTTCCAATCACAGAAAAGAAAAACTAAAATCGGTATTTCAATTTTCCCAGTGTGATATCTGTCTATGTCTCTGAGGGGATCATGATACCAGTAATAGTCCATGCCACAATCAAATTTTTCGATTTCTTGATCGAACTGTTCAATAAGAGTCTTATTTATGGGACGATCACGATGATTGTATTTCGGGTTTCCCAAAACTTTACTGACTCTACAAAATCCTGGAGTCGCAGCTGAGAGACTCTGACAGTATCGGAACTTGTCTCCTCTTCGAACATAACCCATTTCTCGATATCCCGTGCGGCCCGAGTGATCGTAAACAACGCCAAAATCTATCCATTTAGGAGTTAGATCTCGACCAACGAGAACAATGTTTTCAAGTTTCTGATCGCAATGTTTTATCCCAATAAGTGCCAGATAGTCTAGTCCTGCCCGTACTTGTATCGCGATTTCCCGTCGTTGCTCGATTGTCAAAGACTCAGATCGCAAACGGCTTCTTAAATTTCTGTTTTGTCCTCTTTCCATGATCGTTATCCATCCGAGACAATCGCTTTTATCAGAATCCGACTTCAAGAAAATTTCGATATTCGCGAAGTTTTTGATGACATTTGGATGAATTGGGATGCAGTCATCTTCGTTATCCAAGTCAGATGGATTTATTGCTAAATGATCAAAGAACCTTACAGTTCCAGTCGCTTTTCTGTATTCTTAACTTTTTAATAAATGGATAGAAAACCTTTATAATTTTACCGTTAGGCTGGTGAATAACAAATTCAAGATCGTCAGCTTGAAGTTCAGACGTAAAAAGACACGGATCGAAATGCTGAACTCGGTAAAAAGCATCAAATTGGTCGTTTTCATTGCCAATTATCGATTCTCCACCGGAACTGTCCCTACAAGAAGTGTCCCAAGAACCAAGTTCAGGCCTTAGTTCCTCTCGGAAAATTTTTGTATTGATGAATCTCGGGTTGCGGTCAAGAAGATATTTTTGAAAAGTTGTTGTCGAGAAACTAGCGAGTTTTTCTTCTTCTCCATCGTTTATCTTCCAAAGTGAGCCTACTTCGCGAGTTTCAAAGTTGAAAAAGGTCCAATAAATAGCAGCATAATCCGCGCCAGGATACTCGCCTCTTTCAACAGAAAGTATAAGTCTGCATTTTTCAGTGCGAGTTGTATTTCTCTTCAGCGTTGGTAGAAGTTTAAACAGCCAGTCAGAGATGATGGATTTTTTTATCCTTTTCGACCAATTGGGACCCAAAGCTTTGGCTATATAAAAATGTTTCTTATTTTTATTCCTTCTCATCTCTAGTTGTGGAGAGGAATTCTAAAATAATGATCGAAGGACTATTGGCTCGGTTCCAGCCAATGAAAAACTTGCGTTGTTCTTCAGGATCGATTCAATATTTACGTTGTGCAATGTTCCTCCGCGCGCTGAGTACTTTTAAAAGTAAAAAAAGAAGTTTTTCGTTTACACCTTCCCAATTGTCAACCTTATTACTTATCAATTTTGGCATAAGAAGATGTATATTTTTATTTTTTTTTCATCTTTGAAATCATGGAAGAGAGACATCTTTGCTTGATCTTACTTGTTAAAAACAGTCAGATGCTTATTTTGACAATACATTTTATAGTTTTACGTAAATAGATCTACAAAAACCACAAAACGTCTGAATCCTGACAAGTTTCACGTTCCAGAACTACATCGTAAAAAGATCCCCTGGCTTTTTCATTTATCGTTAAGATGCTTTTATGCTCAGTTTTTCCGCACACTAGAATTAGCGGTCGCGGCTCTGAAATTTTATCGTTATTGCAAAAATACTCTGAGAAAAGAGCGCTCCACTTCAGATCTTTCATTGAAAAATTTTGTTGAAAAAGAAGTTCTCGCAGAAAAACCACGATACGAAAACCACATCCTCTTGCTTAAATTTTTTTAGGTGGAAGATTATCCAGTTCAGAGACCAATTATTGATCTTTTTAACACAGAGAAGAACTGAAGTGTTACAGTGAATCTGTGCTGAGTCGCTTTAGTTGAATTGTGGCTGGAGTAGGGCTAAAGCGGATACTGTTTGGCGGAGGAGTGCGGGTTTGAGCGATCTTTTAGCCGCGGCGGCACCACACTGCTGGGCGTGTGGCGGAGAGCGCGCTTAGCTCCGCCCTACTGCAGCATGTTTCCTCGTTCCTCGCCGCGGAGCACCAGACCAGCGCGCACCTCCGCGCAACTTCGCTGAAACACGCATCGCGCCAATCTGCTGACTGAGGAAAACACCTCCAACGACCCGCTCCACCTTGTGGATACCAAAACGCAAAAGGCAGATTTCTCAACAGTTAAAAAGTTAAATCTCTTAATTGACAAGTGTCATCCACAATTTTGATAAAAAAATCTGTAAACTTTTTTCTTATGAATTTTAAAATGATACAAAAAGTGAAGTTAAAGATTCTCAAGAGTTCTCATAATGTTCTTTTTCTTTGATGATGTATAAAAGCTGCGATAAAGATCTCAATTCTCCTTTTACGCTTTCATTTTTTAAAAGAATTCATGAAATTAATCAAATTGTATTTCTTCTCGAGAATACTGAAAGATAAGGCCTTCATACTCTTATCTTTAACTGGTTGATATTCGAGCAATTACTTCGAATAAACTTCGTTTTAACAGTATTATCTTTGGCCAAAGGTATTTACCGCGTGTGGTACAAGATCCACACAGCGGGCCCCAGCGCTAATAGCGTCTAGGGTCGCCACGGTTCAATTTTCAAGTTCAATTCATATTTTAGTCTTTTTTCGCTCCCGATTTTTTTTTTCAGAAATACGGTATTTAAGCCGCGCTTTCAAAAATGTTCAAAGAAATTCTAACCGATTTGTTTAACATTGAATATCAATAATTAATTGATGAGTTACGAGAGTAACTTATTATGTGAGAATAATTTATTGTGAATCCTGTTTATATTTTGACTTATCCAAATAGAACACCTCTTATATTTGAGGGTTGTAAATTAGGGCGAGGAATAACCAAAATGGGCGATTTTAACAACTAAGCGTTAGCGCTCGGCGAGCGGCCCACTTGTGACGCTGTAGAGCGCGAGGCCCCTTCGCCGCCCGAAATCGCCAAAACCGCCCTGATTCCGTAGCTACTCAATGACAATCAACTGAAGATTAGGCTCTAGGGTGCGTGGAGAAATATATCTTCAACTCAAATGGCTGAATTCAAATCCATACTCGTATTTCCGATATCGTTTTCGATGATCTGAACAATCAACAAATAAAATAATGGAAAATTTACGATTGATTATTTTTAAAAGAGAGTCTGATTACAGTAAGCAGGATGCGCTGTTGTTTTGGGAATAGCCAGCTCTACATATGAATCGGCTCTCGAGCCTTGGTTTTCTAATGGGCCGGAAGCGTTGAGGGAAGACTTCAAGACTGGGGTACCGCGGAATGTCAAGCTCTTGGTTGTAGCTCCTCTCTTTTCCTTTCTCATCATTTTCGATGCATAAATATTAAAACAACAAACAAGCCATTTACTGCTCATTCAAGACGCGTTTACTTTATTTTATAATTTATAAATGAAATATTTTTCAGATTCTTTATTGAAAGATTTTTCGTGTTGCCAACGCCCTTGCTCTTTTTGCATTTCTGGCTGTTCTAAAAAATCGCGGGCACTTTGCAAGTGGCTTGCTGGGAGGATTACGGCGGGAAATATTGGTATTGTTCGAGCAGGTCAAAAAAATAACGCCCTTAGCTTGAAGTGGTTGCTTTCTTAAAATATCTCTGGATTAGGAGCAGTGAGACATTTGGCGTTCGTTCCTGACCGGATCAGTTTTTATGAGCTCTGCATGACTTAACGGAACCGTAAATGACGCACTAAAGATGGCTGAAATTTTCCAATACTCATATAAAAAGCTCCCAGCTTCAAACCCCTAACAAGGGTGACAAAAATCTAGTAAATATGAACGCTGGGGTTAAATGAATCCAAGCTTGAAATTTGAGGCCATTTGTTTATTACGCTCACTTTATTTATCGCTAGAAAAAAATCGCTTGTTTGAACAGGGCTGCGCACTCAAGCAAGGCTAAATGAACACTTCAAGAGCGAGATTGGCTTTTATCGTCTGCTAGAACTTGCAGATACGGAGTCTGACGTAGATAAACTCGCTTTTCTCAACGTGTACGATTTATAAAACATATCGATATTTACTAGCAAGACTCTTCAGAGCCTGAAAATAAGGAAATTACGATATAAAATCTGCATAGGAAAACGCATTTTAGAGATTAACTCATTTTCACATGTGAACCAAATTTGTGGTCATTTAAACTTCGTATCTTGCACAGTTAAATTTGTAGTTTGCAATTGACATGTATTCTGCTAGAATGTATGAAGTCGATTCTCGATTTAGAGATGAATTTGTATCGTACCGAGAAAGCTGCCAAAAAGTGAGGATGAAGCATAAAAGAGCTCTTCTGAGATCTGAGAAGCGCGTCGTTTTGCGCTGCCGCCCCGCGGTCGTCACACAAACGCGCGAGAGAGCCAGAAAGCGCCGCTGCCGCTGCGGACTCAATTCAAAAAGGATTCCTTTTAGGGTGATCGCAAGAATCCAAACTTCCGTATTTATTACTTTCAATTGAAAAATCAATGTCTTATTTGATCTATCAACCCATTTTATCAAAATTCAGTAAATAGCCAAAATATCTTTATAACAGTATTTTTCGAAACAAAAGAAAACTGTCATAAGTCAAGTAAATAAAAATCTGAATGGAAAACAGAAATGATGACAGCTCATTTCTGTAAATAATTGAAGCTAAATTAAATTTGACCAACAAAATATTTTTCGTTACGAAGAATCCTTGGAAACAAATGTTGGTTCAACTAAATTAATATGATGAAAAAAGACCCTCGTTCAGATCTTGAGCTCGGTTAGAGCAAGCTAAGCCTGTGAATTCTCAATTTTTTGGTTTGAGCTCGCGCTCGGCCGCTACCCGTCCCGATGCGCTACCGCCGCCCGCCCGACACGCTAAACACCCCGCCACAACGCGCAGAAATCGCGCAAAAGGAACAAAAATTATTTCCCAAAATAAATTTCCTTCCAAGACCAAATTTTCAACACAGAGAGGTTTCCCTCGACCCCACGAAGATTTCTAGACGAAGAAGAAGGCGATAGCTGGTTGTTTTGAGTACGAAAATCGCACTTTTGGCGGTTTTCGAGAGATTCCACGAAGATTAGAAGCGCTAGAAAAATAGAATGAATGGTGTAGCTGTCCAGCCGATCGTAACGCAACCCATTTCGACTCCAGCGCCAGTACAAGATGAGGTAAAACATTTTTTTGACCCACACATCTGTGGTAATCTTCTATGTCTCCCAAAGTACGGGATATCTATTTTAATCCCATTCTCGAGCTTTTCATTATAAAAAATATGTCGGATGATTTATGAAGACCCTTTGGAAACAAAATACCATCATGTGCTTAATGCAGTTTACAGTAAACATCAGATTTCATCCCGTCGTCTCTTAAATTTTGTCTCAAGTGGAAACTACCGGCGGTAATCCGCTAAAAAGCAAGCTGACCGGTCTTGAGTTGAGTTGGTTGGAGTCTAGGGTGGTTAGTAGCGGGTTTGAGCGCGAGTGCACGCAGTATGGCTCCAGCGCAGCTCTAAGCTAGGGTGGCCACGTGACTTTTGGAAGGCGCGGGTAGAAACGCGCTTCGGCCCGACAGACCGCTCGCACGTCACACTGGGAACTATCCATACGACTAGCTCTGGCGTTAAGACAACCGCCACATTCAAACAACAATTCCTCATCTTTGTGGCAAATTTTTGTTGTTTCAAAGTTTACTGAAGATGATCTTATTCAGATCTACTCGAGTACTCTAATTGTTACAGTCATATTCAGCCTCTAGTCGATATTTACGGGTTTCGAGACAAACATTCATCCCCCGATAAACCCCGGTTCCTGAATATCCATTAACGCCAAGAACGCAGTTTTTCAACGCGTGTCTGTATAATTACTATTCGCCGCTCTCGGGAAACGCGCGCGCGTTCCGTACAAGTAGCAAGTCCCGTGAGTTAGGGAGCCTCGCCAAAATTAAGGATGTCAAGTCCGCCGTGGCGTTATACGCTGCCCCGCTCCGCCGCAGCGCTGCGAATTGAATTTGCGCTGCCCTTTTTTCCACCGAAGGCGCTTACTTTGGCGATAATGGAGCGCGCGGTGGACGACCTCTCCAAAAGTTGAATTTTCATAAACTTAAAGGTGGAATTTTTACACATGTTAATGAGCCTTTCTTGTTTATCGTGAGCACTAGAAAGAAACACAGAGCAACTTTTAAAGGCTCCGGTGGTCATTTTCGAGTACATTCAATGAGAAAACTAAACTCAATGATTTACGCTCTTCAGAAGGATTTAAAACACTCGATGTTTTTCATGAAGTTAGATGATATGGAGATCTAATGATCAGTAGTCTAATTGTTGAATTACTGGAACTGTAAGAGTGTTTAATAGAATGTTTCAGAAAAAAACATCTGAAATCATGAACTTGAGCGGCGGGTGTGGTAAAGCGCGCTGTGCAGTAAAGCTTTCATTCTCTGACGGGGAAAGCGAGCTTTAGGGTAGCTGCACTGCGCGCATGCGCGATGCGCTCGTTTTAAGGGCCTCTCGCAGCGGAGGGCGAATTATCCAACGCATTACCCTTTCTTTGAGTTCGTTCTAAACGAGCCAGTTGTTTCTTCTTCAACGATTTCATGCTTGGCTATTTTTATATCGCTCATTCTAACTTCAATTACAAGGCGTTTTCATGTAAGAAGCTCGGTTTATATTTTCACATCAGCGTATTTGCAGTATACAGTGAAACCCCAACTTAAGGCCACTTTTTGGATGACAGCTAATTTGAAAAGTGGCCTTAAGTTGGGTGATTCTCCAACTAAGTTGGATGACGCTAAAATTTTTCTATTTCTGGAGCAAGGGACTGAATCTGGCCTCGGAATCCTGTACACAGGAACAGGGATTTTATTTTTTGGCCCATCTGCGAAACAGGAAACAGGACAGGATAAAAAACACAGGAACAGGTCCTGTTTTTTCGGGTTTCACAGGCTTTGCAGGCCTGTAAACTAAAATTTCACGGTTTAAATTTTTCCTTGATGAATCAAAATTTAGAAGTTTTTTCTCGTTATTATCATGTCTACAGACAGTTTCAACTATAAAAGTTTCTTTATATTATATTTGAAAGAAATTCCAAGAAAATTTTTACGAAAAATATCTTATCTTCCCCATTTCTCGCCTGTTTTCCTGCGATTTACTTACTGTGAATAAAAATGGAAAAAAGTGGCCTTAAGGGGGTAGAACTAGGTTTTTCGAAAATAGCCGATTCTAGACCGGCGCTCAAAGCGAGGAGAGCTTAGATTTTCAAATTCTCTCTTCGGTTGAAGAAAGAACAAACTTAGATCTAACAACATTTTTCTTAAAATTTTTTTTCGTCAACACATTTTGGCGCTAGAGAGCGAAACGTCAACCCATCTCTTCGAAAATCGCAATTTTTGCGTATTCGCGTCCTCAAATATATCGAGTCACGTGACCAGCCAAATTTTTTAAATCTCATTTTAAGATAGTTTAACCATTTATCTAGCAACATTTTTGAGGAAATTGCGTAATCACAAGTAAAAACAGGTTTTTCTTATTTAAAGTGCCCTCCGAAAATCACGGTTTTTCCGAAAATCTAGTTCTACCCCCTTAAGTTGGATTTTTTTCGGATGACAGATTTTGGGGTTTTTTCAAAAAAGTGGCCTTAAGTTGCTGGGCCTTAAGTTGGGGTTTCACTGTAAATGGCTTACAGTGCCTTACAATTAATCACTTCCACAATCCGGAATCGTCAATCCCCTTCGAAGGAAAAAGAACCTCTTACTGGAAATCGGGTTTCTTGTTTGATTCTAGAGATCGTTTCATTCGATTTCACCATTTCTCTAGATGAAATTCTTACATATCAATCTGTTTCGTAGTCCACTGTAAAGAGAGCTTTTCGATTTAGTCATGAAAGGATTTTTCGCAGGTTTCAATTTCCAAGGACTCGCTTTTGAAACTTATTTCTTCGGACTTCTCGGAGTTCTTTGGCGAGAGTACTCATCTTTGATTAGTGAACCAGCGCGGAAAGTTGGATTTTTTCCTTAGAAACCTCCAATTTCTAAACAGCAATTATAGCCACAGCTGCACGATTCTTCCCAAACCGACCAGCCACCTCAAACAGTTCAAAATGGACATAAGACAGAGCACTCCGTAAAGCAGGAAGCACAGAAGATCGAGAATCAGACGGCGATAAACACCATTGCAAAAATCTGCTCCGTCGCCGCACCCCATGGATTTCTCCTCGTTCATTCTCCCGAAAAAGTCGATGATAAAAGAGTAAGTCGGCCTAATTGTTGAGCCGTGTGTCTAGCTGTGTCGAATCGGCGACCGCGGGAGCCAAAGTTTCTCCAAGGGCTGCCTGTAATAATCCAATCGAGCTCCCTTTTGTGCGAAAACCGCTTAGCCAAGGCAATAACGCCGCGTGGGGCTGTACTCCACGCAGCGTGTAAGATACAGCTGCTGCTCGTGTCTCTATTTCTTTCATGTCTGACACTCAGCCTCTTCGACTCAGTAATAAACGACATAAATACATAAACGTCTCTCTTCAGGTCCAATTTGTCCGACTCATGCAACTCGCTGAAGACCCGATCTTCGATGTCTCCGCCAGCTACATCATCCACATTTACAAAGATCTACTCTGGGACTTAACAATTCACGGGCGAAAAGTGTGCCCGGAACTGGCCCTTCCAAACTTTCCCGAACGCGTGACACACGATACCGCGGAGCTCTTCTTCAGCAGCGTGCTGAAAATCAAAATTTGCCCGGGCGTTCAAGTCGCTGAGAATATTTGCCGATCAATTTCAACGCTCGGCACAGCGGTCTTTCTCGATAATGACAATAATCGCGTCGCGGTGGAAGATAGATTTTCCAGAACGGTAAGACGCTGCGCACAAACCCACTCCTAAGTGGATAAAATTTCAAATTCAAAGCTTGTATTTATATATAAATAGGATATATTTTCACCGAATCTGTAAGGAAATCGTTCGAACGGAAAACGTGCAATTTAAATTTTATAATTTTTAATCCTGAAATTACAGGTCCGGCACGTCGACTGCGAAATCGTCCAGGCTGGCGGAGTGAAATGCTTGGCGTGTGAAAGATGGACGCCACCAGCAACACCGCAGCAACAGCCGCTGAAACCGAAGCCTAGAGCAGTTGTTGCACAGAACGGGAGCCCGCAGATCTCTCTAAAACTCGCGCAAACAACGCCAAATGGTGCCCCAACTAATCATCACAGACTTCAGGCACAACTTTCTCAAGAAAATGGATTTTCCCCCGAAAAAAAGGTAAGAACAAAGGAAAATTTAGAGCCGCTTGTAGATCTAAGATTTTTAATCGATAAGTTAGATATAAATTGTTCGTATCTCAGATTATTTTGATTTAGGCTGGACATGATCTTCTCCCAAAAAAGCGGAGACATCAAGAAGCTTCCGTTAAAATCGAAGTATCCGGCAGTGATTCCTCGATCAATGGGGTAAACCAGGCGGTTAGTGCTAACGGTCAGCACCAAATCCAAGCCCAAAGTCAAGGAAACGGAGGACCCCCAGTGAAAGTGAGTCACATGACCTCTGGACTGTCATTGTTGGCGGATTCGGCAGCGGCGCGGATGCCGCTCACCGCAGATCGCCCAAACATGAGGGAACAGCTACTCGCCAAAGCCGTTGAAAAGAAGCAGGTTTGTTATGCGAGGGGAAATGGAATTTCCTTATTCCCGGCACATTTCATAATAATCAATTGATTTTTATGTCAGTTCAATTTTTGATGAATTTTTTTCTAAAAAAAATTGCTTCTTCAACAACTGTGCTTAAACTTATATCTAGGCTTGCGGGCGATGCGACCGTTGTCAACGCCTAGACGACTGTGGTCAGTGCGATTACTGTCTCGACAAGCCGAAGTTCGGCGGGCCAAACACCAAGCGGCGCAAATGTCGTCTCCGAACGTGCGTCTATTATCGCCAGAGTCAGATTCGAGGCTGTCGCAGGAGCACTGGTTCTACAGGTACGAATCGATAAAAATTGAATAACGGATTGTCTAAACTGATCACCCTAAAAAGGATTGAGCTTTCTATTATCCCATCTTTTGTAAATGACAGCGGAAATTGACAAAATAAATTAAGGCTCGCGAAAGGACTCCGAATCAAGCTACGAAGTGAAAAATGGAGATGAGAAGCGCGTGCAAATCGGAATCATCGACCAGAAAGGGGAAATTGCTCGCATTGAGAAAACCCCGCCGAAAAGTCCGAATGAAGGAGGAGGAAGTTATAGACGACGGCCTACTTTTCAATGCCACAAGTGTGAACCCTGCGGTGCACCAGATTGTGGAAGGTAATTCTAGTCCTTTTAGTGTAAGAAATCAAATCATGTTTAAAGCTGTCGTTTCTGCTTGGATAAACCCAAATTTGGCGGCCCCGGTCGTTTGAAGCAAAAATGTATCGAACGCCGATGCATCCTTGAAAAACAGAGTGACGATCAACACAGCCCTAGAACTTCTTCCACCATGATTTCTTCCATAAATGTTTCGAAAAAGACTGAGAAGCAGCCCGAGTACGTCCTTGCGTATACCCAGCCTGATCAGAAACCGACGACGGCGAAGATCGAAATCAAAGCACCCGGAGGATTTATGCCACTCTTCAAGCCAGTTACTGTCACTCCGCCCGTAGTAATTGATAGATCTGCCAGCAATGGTTCAACAGTCGCGCATCCCATCCACACTCAACATCAACCTGCCGTCGTCCTGCCAAAGCGAGAGCTTACAGTAGAACAGACGCCGCTGGTTAAACGCGAAGATATCATCCAGGATCAGGGCACCATCGCTGTGAGTGAAGGTGAACATCTTACCGATGAGGACGAAGAAATCCAGGTTGATGCTTGATCCGAGTGAATGAACAAAAAATTCCTACGTACTTTTGCCTTCAATTATTGCGGTAGAGAGAACAGTTTCAGAATATGAATTTATAACGCTTATTAAAAACGCTACTTTACCAAGCTACAGAATTTGTATCTTCCTTCTAACATTTACGCCCTATCAAAAACGGTACTATTCTAAAACTTCAATGAAACGACTTTCAGATGAAAGTGTTCACTCAATCGAGAAATATTCTAATATTCTATTCTTAATTCATCTCCAATTAAAAACTAAAACAATCGCTCACTGCCGGCCAGTGTCCTAAATAACTACCAACAAAGTTGCCTTTACTCTGTTTTTAACATTCTTGCTAAAAACCACCACCAGCATAAAATTCTTTTGCCTTGTTGCTTTACCAGTTCAATTTTCTCTTTCAACATTATTATTCAGTCATGTATTATAATTTCTTGTAGATATGTCTTCCCAAATCGACTTGACCCAGGTTTTGGTTTTGGCGATTTTGCGGAATCCAACGCGAAATTAACTGTGCTCAAGTTGGGCCGGTATAATTTCTCTGGTATTTTAAATATTTAACTACGCGCTGTTCCAAACATACATTTATATGATCCAACGGTTTAACTCATACTTACTATTACTCTGTAGAACTTGTGAAAATATAAATCCGCTATTTATTTAACAAAAACTGCTTGTTTATTGTCCAAAATCATGCTGCAGGTTAGATAGGTTAATAATTGACAGAAAACGTGCTCTTCCCGTGATCCGATTTTCCATCCTCTGCGTCGTAAAGAATCTTGTCTAAAGTGTCCAAACTCGGGCCGGATGTAATTCGCCCGGACGGGACGTGATGTGTCGAATGTTTGAAGGAAGCGATTGAGGGGTCTTGGTGGATCACCCGCTGCGGCATAGAAGGTGGCGTTATTGGCTCAATACGTTTCTCCGTTTCGGGGTCGGACCTTGTTTATTGACAACATGGCGATGATCTTTTTAGGCGCCACTGTTGTTAAACCGTAATGTTTCATTTACATCATTATTGTTGTCAACCGAATATATCATTTTTCGGACCCGAACTCTGATTGATTAGATTGCGTTTCATCCCGACTTCTTCTTGCTTCTTCTTCCAACACTTTCTTAGCTTCTTCTACTTTTATCTAAAAACTTGGCTAGAGAAACCCTTGAAAAGAGGAACTCCTCTTTCCTTTCTTACCTTTCTTGTTTCTTCTTCGATCATGCTCGCGCGCTTGGAAGTTTGGCGAACCATTTCACGATCTGAAATCATTTCAATTCGCGATGTGTTGCTTCTTTTATAAAGCCTCCTTTTAGAAACTTTATCTGGCGAATCTAAGGTAGCTCTCGGTCATCAATTCGATAAAGCCACTGTATACTGTATCGTAAAACATACTGTATATCCGCAGTTGTTACCTAAAGATCCCAAACGGCTGAGATCCGTCGTCTCGACTCTTGGAGACTCTGGACGGGGAGATCTTGGCGGTGGAGGACGAGGAGGACCTAGTGATCGACGAGATAGTCGACTTTCTGAACGATCAAAAGTTCCTCCTTCCATGTTTCTGTATGCCATGCTTATGCGCGATTCCGGACGATCCATGTTTTCAAGACGAGAATAAGCTGCCCCTGATAAATTTAATTTTCAATGCTGCAGTAGAGTACAGTACCTTGTCGTGTCGATGGCGGGCGGAAAGAAATGACAGAGCGCGTTTCCAAATGATTTCTTTGATTTCCTGATCTTCCGACGGGTGATAAGCCGCGCTCTATTCTTTCTCTTCCTTCAAACTCTGGAATCCGCATCCTGTAGTCTTTGCCCTGCTGTGTTCCCGACTAAAGAATATCAAAAGCTGTTTCATGAGGACCATTTCATACGAAAACAGTCGGAGAAGTCACTCGACTTTTTATCACTGCGCCTCTGATTATTCCATTTCTGACCCAATACGCTCCGAGAATTGACAAGCAAAAGCATATAGTCATGATCAAGCTTCCCAAAATAATCAAGCTGTTTTGCCAAGATTCTGGGGCTCTTTTGAAGCCGGATAAATTTGTATCATCTAAAAAGGAGCTTGTTGTATTTCGAAATAGCAAGCGGAAGTACGGTACCGATCAAGTAGAGACAAGTCACCGCAGAAGTAATCATTGCAGACAGGATGGCACAGCTGGCGTGGTGAATAAGGAGACAACTGGACGAGCATGAGCTGCCAAGAATTCCCAGCACCGAGCAAAGGATAAAATATAGCGCCCCAATTATTCCCAAAACATAATCTTAAGAAATTCTTAACTCTCAGGAATAACAAATTCTTCGCGATGAAAATCAAGGAGGAGCATCTTTTCAAACCTTTTACATTTTTATTGATGCCACTGGTCTTGATCCAAATGACCGTTCCAAAACCAATTATTCCCAGAACAAGTTCAGCCCAGCAACATATTGCAAAGACTTTTCGAACTTTCGAACCAGACTGACCCATTTTTCTTTTTTTCTTTTCTTCAGCGCATTCTTTCTTGTTTTTTCCTCAACTCTCTCTCTCTCTAACCTTCTACTCTCTGCTTTCGGGAGTTCTTGGGCGCAAAATTTCTGCAAGAGTCTCAGCAATCTAGTATCAGCCAAAGAGGATGAACGCGTGCTAAGCTTTGATGACCACACGCGTGCAAAATTCAAGGTCAGTGACTTTTATTTAAGAGTTGGAATTTTGATAAATGGGGCAGTTAATTATTTTCGATAAATAATGGACAGATAACTTCACTGAAAGAACTCTTCAGGAGTTGTGATATCCAAGGAACTTTATGACTGGCTTCTTGTCGTCGTTGTCAGATGAGAATCGGGAAGCACGCTGGCCACTTTTGAAAAAGCAGGGGTCATGACTGGAGGCTTTGCTGGCTCTTCGGGGGACGAGAGACGACGTCTTTACTTTTTCCACCGAGAATGGAGATCGCCAAACAGCTGAATCTTCGATTTCAGAAGAAATTTCATAGTCAGTTCCAGTAGAAAACGGGGATCGTTCTGGTGTAGATATGGTCGACTCCTGAAATTATATGAAAAAAGATAAAAATCAAGAAGAAATCAAGTTACCATGTCTTCGATCATTGATATTTCGTCGTTTTTGTCTGATAAATCTTGTTCTTTTGTAGCATCAATTTGAAGTCGTGAGATATTCCACGACGTTGTTGTTTGTCTCAATTGTTCTGCAGAAGAGAGCATTTTTTCTTGAAATTTTTAAATGATCTTACCAATGACTCGGTTCATTTTTCTGTTGTTCTGTTTCCGCTGATTTTCTAAACTTTTGATTTCTGTCTTCATTTCATTCACCTTCTTCTTTTTCTTCAAAATTTCATATGATAAAGCTTTTCCTCTCTTTGTTATCTCTGAAAGTTCTTCACTGAGAGCAGCACAGGATTCGGCAGGATTCGGCTTCTTCATACTGCATGTGCTACAGCTGCTACTTCCATTCTGCGATCCTGAATTTTCGAATTGCATTGTCTTAATCTTAAAGCTTTGAATCAACCGTTTTTTGGTTTGGGAGATCCTCTGTTGTAACCTGCAGTTCCGAGACGCCACATCTTCTCTCACAATGGCACTGTTTATTTTCTGGACTCTCGATTCACGAGAATCATTGCTCAAGAGAAATTTTTCATTTCATCTAGAGACTCCTCGAAATAATTTTACTAATTGTCTTAGGTCAGCATGATACGCGCCCAAGTGCATGAGATTATTAAAAAGAAGGATTGCTAATTTAGAGGAAACTCCTATTGCTTCTGCAATTAGCTCATCTCGAGTTTTGGGGGAGCTTTAACCAATTCGCCGAATTAAACTTGGGTATATAAGCAAAACGCAAACTGCTTGGCAGTAGATTTGAGACAACTATTAGGATGAAGCTTCTTTTTCTTACAGGTAATGACAACATGATAGCATAGAAGAGAACTTGAGAGCTTCAGGTCTAGTTGCTGCTCTTCCTCAAGGATTCGACTTCTACGGAAAACGGGGATTCCCATTACTAAGGTTTAGAAATATTAAAATTTCAGTTTTTATAAAATTTTTTTAGGCCATACCAAAAACGGTCCCACTTTGACGACATTTCCTCCGACCTCTTTAGTGACAACCACCAGCAGAATATGGATGCAAGGGGTTGAAAATGAGATTTAATAGGGGTAAAGTGTTGAAAAACTCAAAAATATCATTGCATCCGATAAAAGACGATCTTCTTTCCTCCGTATTTGGCGCAGCCTTCTAAATTCTTCCCGATAAAAGTCACTTATTGATGTTTTCCATATTTTCACTCGCATTTTAAATAAAAAATACAAAATCAAGCTGTCAATTGCTATGTCTATATTCTCGTTCTTAGAATCTAAGAAGACAATTAAAAAGTCGATGATTACGATTGACGCCTAAGAAGATCGTTACATATATTTCGCACAAGCGCGTGATGGCGTCAAAGCTCCTTAAAGTATTTGCAGGGAGATGTTTTCAGCTTTCGCAGTGGGTAAATAAGTCTTTGCAGATTTTAACAGAAAAAGAGTTATGCAAACTTATACGATTTTCTTTCTCCTAGGTAAGGATTCCTCAGCTCTTGCTCTTTATTTCACCGTGCTGAGTTGCTACGGTATGACTTTAAAGTCGTTTCTAGAGAAAAAGAACCTCTTTACTAAAAACCATAACTTGTTTACTTTGAAATTTCGTCCCAAGATTCTCAAAGACGATAGCGATTGTGGTGACAGTGGTCACTGTCTGTTTTGCCTTTAATCCAAAATCAGTTCTTAAAGTCTAGCCAAACATGGTCGAAGAGAACGTAATTTTGGAGCTCGTCACTTAGCCGCGCCGCTCGACGAGCCGTTTTCCCGAAATAAATCTCTCTCTCCTTGAAATCATTTTCAGGCCTCGTTTGCGCATATTTCGTTGAAAAACGCGGTGGACACTGGGGCGATCGTCCGCTAGAATTTGTCCCGTACGTATTTCATCATGGAAATGAGGATACTTTCCACGATCTTCTCAGGAGCCGGATAACAACAAGTCCAAGTTTTAGTTGAAATCGGGATAAATATTTTATCCGATTTAGTACGGTTTTCGAAATGAAAAAGAAGGAACGCGAAGAAGGAAAATCGACGAGCCAGTAGAATTACGCGTCACTGTCAGAATGATTATAAAAATAAAAAAAACGTGCAGTCATCGAAAAATATGGAGGGCAAAGCTCAATGTCATTACTAAAATAAATAGAATGCACTGAGATCAGCAAAATTTGCATTTAAAAATTCAGCGATTCAGTTGCGTCGAAATATGTCCGACAGTAGATCGGATAGATCGCTAAACATATAGATCCGAATATGATTTGTCGAATTCTTTTTGACATCCTTTGTAATTAAAAGTGACCTCTAATTACCGCAAAGATCGATTGCTGAGTCGGAAGTTCTGTGCCGTTCTCCTGGAAGCTGCCCCACCGGGATTTGGGATATAAAACAGTAATTGATCCAGCCGGGTTAAATTTGCGCCTATCAAAGCGCCTTTATAATATTTTTAATATCCCGTTCGGGCACACACTTTTAGGCGCGAATTGTGTGCCCCTGCGTGGCGGCGAGGACCCTTGATCTCCAAATAAGTAAATAAATTTTAAAACTTCCGCGTATCCCATAACCCAGTCAGACGAGAATTTTGAATAAAATCAAACGCCATTGAAAATTCATTTTATAGTTTATACTACAGCCATGATTGCACCCTGAGAGTCGCCAAATCAAAATCATTAAAGAACAGCCTATTCATACCAGACAGCTCAAAAGGCCGGAAACACACTTTAGCCAATTTTGATGCGAGTTTTTCTCAGTCCCCTGCTCCATTTATTTTTCCGGCTTTTAGGGAAAAATTATTCCGTCAATTAAAATTTTGGCCGTCCCACTCATTTTTACGGAAGTTGTAAGATAAGGAGCACAAGCTTGCCTGATCATAACTAGGGAACCCTCTTTATTTTTGAACAAATTGTGGAAGAAACTTGCATGTGAAACTAGAGCACCTTAATCCGCTCTATTAGGAGGTATCTTAGCAGGTGGATTGGATGCCTCTTACCGGACGTAAGGGTGTGAGCTGCCACAATCGATTTTCTGCTTTTTGGAAGTTGTTGATGCGCGCGATTGGCACTCGAAGATCAAACAACAATTAGAATCGTTCTCCAAAACTTATGGATTTAGCAAAGGACGCAGGATCTCGCAATAAGCCAGCATTAATCTTTCAATCTTCGCGCGAAAGAGATCAATTCCGCGAAGCACTTAATAACAAGGACTAATGCAGCTATAATAGCTACGGAATATCAACACCATCGCAAATTCACAAACATTTCATTGCCCAACTTACAAATTAACTTATTCTAAAAGAGCGGCGTCTTTCATTTTAGCGTGACTTTTTCAGTTATATTTTTAGTTTAATTTACACAGTATTCTCTTCGTTGATATCAGACGATTTCCGGAATGTCTTGAAACAACTGCGAGCTCGTGATTCTAGTCCCGGTCGGAGTATGATGGATGATGATGATCTCGAAGTTGATCCTGGATTTTGGCTCCTTTGATCAAGTCGTGAAAATAATCAAAATGGATATTGATCACTCGGAATCAGACGAAAATCAAATGATCATAAAAAATGTACCACTTTGTGAATAGCTTTTCAGACAAATTTGATAAGACTGATGGTCTATTTTTGTTCGTAAATGTTGATTTTGCCCTGACGATTGAAATTGAAAAGAAGGAGAAGTGACTGCCACTTGAGCATGTGTTTGAGTCCCCTTGGATTTCACTATGATTTGGAAGCTGAAATCTCGAGTAATAATCCGCCATAACTACCGCTCTACTTGACCATCTGTTAATTTTCATTTCAAAATGATAGGATGCGGCTTTAATTTTCGCTCCTGACTCATCCTTTTAACATAACTTGATATTTTATGATATAAAAGCTGCTCCTTCTTTTCACGAGCAATTTTCTCCCAGAACAATAATAATTGTAAACTGCATCATAATTTGCTCGACGAATTCTTTACCTGCTTCCAATTGAGACGCATTACAACTTTCGGAAAAGCATTATCAGAAGAAGATGAAAGCGATCGCCGCCTTCAACTGGCAATGTCTCAAGAAACGCGTAATCTGCCGCCGCTCATTTTCAAAGGCAATTGTAATTTTTACGAATCGGACAGAAATCGAGCTATACGCTTTACCGATAAGTCTACTTGAAAAAAAAGGATTTCGGAAAATATCGATTCATCGCACTTTAACGACATGTAAATGGCCCTATGCCGCGTCTTCTGATCTGCCACTGGCTTTCCATAATTTTAAGAATCAAAGTGTCACAAAAATATGGTACGGGGAATCAGATAGGATAAGCCAATTTTTATGATAATTCAATTTTATTGAAGTCCGATGTTTTCTCTTACAAAATTTACTCGAGACTCAATTCTGATGATCTCTGAATCGTTCAAAAATTCCAGAATTAAAGTTTACTTTCGCGTCGTTTTTTACGCAGATGAAAGCCTCGTGCGAGTTATTATAGCTTTCAGTTTCTTCTCATTCTTCGCGCATAAAGATTATAGTAACGTCCAAAAAACACTTCTTTTGGGGTGCAGTGATGTAAATTTTATTACAACGCGCCGCGGCTCATCTGAATGATTCGCAAAAGTTGATATCGCATTGATGGGAAATTATATGCTTTCATAAACTGCCCATGAAAAGTTGAGCCATTCAGAAAGATACGTGACTGTACATGCATTACGCGCTGCTGTGCGAAATTTATACTTCCGCGGGGGCAAATTCATTAGCGCGAGAAGATTTTATGTAAACGATTCTCGCAAGAAAATACTGTGAAGAATTTCATGAATATCGAAGTGAGTCGACAAAGAAATTTCGGAATGTCTTTAACAAATCACATGCTGAAAATAATCATTCGAAAATTCTGAGACTTCAAAGGCGCCATTTCAATTTCTGAACTGGGTTGAGAGTTTGTTTCTTCTTCTTTTCGATAAGTTCATCGATGTTGATTTTGCTTGAGCGGAAAAGGACTCGAGAGCCTATCGCAAGTAATAGGCCATATTGACGATGCTGATACCAAAAAACAATACACAAAAACATCAAATACTATCGCCCGGCGTAATCGACATGTTACTGTTTCTTCGCTGCACGCTGTGCAAAAATGAGGATTTGATAAGCTGAAATCTGAACGAAAATTATAATTAATAGTTCTCAATTTTATGTTCAGATTTGTTTGTCCTCCTCACGTCCTCGTAAAGCTCAAGAAGAGGGTCGGACAAAATTATGAGGGTTTTAATTTGTTGAGCCGGAGTTCTAAATGTGTGAAAATTCGAGTTTCAGTAGGATCACATCCAGTAAGATTAGGGGCCATCAATAGGTTCAATTTAGCAGCAGCCGCGACAAGTCCAAAAACCATCATTTGCTAATCACTTCCGACTGGCACTTTGGAAAACTCCAGCTCGATCAATTAGCTTCCTGGCACATTTATGATTCGCCAGCTTATTTTGTTATTGCGCTTGATTTCCGGTGATCTTTTCAGCAGCCAAGAATATCAAACTGAACAAGACCTTTTCATCAAATCAGTATTAATTATTTCTGTCTCAAATTAAATCTCATTATTTTACATCTCCGATAAAATTTAAGGAAATTTGGGAAAACATGAAAGAGGATATCGGATAAGTACCCATTTTCGGAATCAACATCAATATCTTGTCCCTGAAACATAGCTTTGCGACAAGAGCCGATTTTCGGCTACCCATTTCTTTTGTTATTTGCCGTTGCCTCTTCGTCTGATCCGCGGCGGCGAGGATCAAAGACGATCGAGGCAGAAATTTGCAGCTCGAAGGTGGCGCAGCTACGGGGTCGCGCGATGGCGCCATTTGAAAGAAATCACGGGCGCAGGGGCCCGACGAAGATCATCGACAAATCATAACACACAGTCGCTCATCAGTACATCCTTCTCCTTGTTACAAAGAGATTCAGAGACTAAAACACTTTCTTTTTGAAATGGCTACTGCTCAATCCCAGTTCAGTTCTCCCTTCTCCGTTGAAAACATCATCAACTCAAAGAGCCGACAGGGCGCACAGAAAGCCTCTGGGTCACCTCAGAGTGATCACGAGCATCAAATTCCAACACCAGATGTAAGCAGCTCCACGTCTACTTCTTTCGGTAAGTTTGAGCTTTTTGGATAATTTTGAAATCATAGAAGAGTACTCGAAAATTCAAACAAATCAACCACGCATCCTTAGATTTCATTGGAGATTTTCCTCTAAGAGGGTATTCGCGGGGAATTTTTAACTGAACCTCTTTTGATTTGTAATAATTTGATGTTCTCGATTATTCGTGAAGCGAAATGTATCGTTATTTTTTCATTGAAATTCTTGGTGGAAATAATCATATCGGAATGATCTGCTGACTCAGAACAGAAGAAATTATCATTTATTTGCTTGATGCGATGATTTTTCGATCAGTTTGCTCTTTTTGAACTCCACCATTTTTGTATCAGTTTCAACAACTGTACCTCTCGATCACACGCCAGCGTGTCTCGAACATTTCATTGAAGGTTCAATTCCCAACCCGCTAATCGAAATTGCTTGAATTCCGCTTATCATGGGAGGGCGGGATCAAACGTTTTGGCACCTTCGCCGCAAGGAAGGATCATGCTATCGTTTCGTCGCCGGAAGCCGCGTCGGGTCCCACCTATAGGGCGAGCGCCTTCCCACTCAGGTTTATTGGAGGCTGCTGATTAATCGGAGAATGAGCCTTCGATTAGCTTATTCATTTGAATTCCCAATTGTCATTATCACATCCTCAATTTTGACAATACCCAATCATTAGTCAACTCACATTTTAGAGTCGAAAAACGAGGGTCTTGAAACTCACTCACGAACCTCGTCGCCTGAAATCAACGAGAAGAACCATCACATGTCGCGAGAAGACAGCTGCTACAGGCGATATCGCACTGCTTTCACTCGGTAAGCGAGCTTTACTGTAACACCGATTGTGAGCAGTTTATTCAGGGAGCAACTCGGAAAGCTGGAGAAGGAGTTTTTCAAAGAAAACTACGTCAGCCGGCACAGACGATGCGAACTCGCGAATGAATTGGATCTTCCAGAAGGCACAATTAAGGTAACGTAGGAGATAGAAAGGAAAGATTTAAACCAAGTTTATGAACAAAAAGTGGCGATTATTATCATTGATGATGATTTCAGTACGCGTTGTAAACGCTCGACATTGAAAGTAACATAATTTATTTGAAAATTACGGCTCTTTGATCACATTAATTTCAAAAGCTATTATCACCCCTCGAGCTCATCGATTTTCAAACTTCCGGTGAAGCGCTTTGATCGTGCCCGGCGTCCAATTATTACTCCATATAAGCTAAAATCACCCGTTTCCTGCACCTGCCCTGGTAGATCATCCCCTCCTTTCTAAGGCAACTTTAATCAGGGCAATTACAGGAGATATTCAAAGATATACAAAATGTTGATTTTCGCGCATCCTGAGTGAACTCGTGACCTCAACGAAATACGGACCAAAGATCGTCGAAAATGAGCGTTTATTAGTGCATCCTTGTGCTGATATTTGCTAATAATGTGGCTAGTGCTCCCAGGACTCCCGTTATTGCCGGAATCGATGCATAAGCTGTCTAATAAGCTTCAATAAACGTGCTAGTTAGAGCTCAAAACCGAGCCCCGCGTGACTGCATAATTGGCCCATGAATTTTTCAGTTCGGAATAATATTGATATAATTCATCGAGAGCAGCGATATAAACTCGCCAATTATATGTCGTGAGATGAGCCTCAATTGGAGAGCGCAGATTTGACATTTCAAGCTTTTCGTTCCGATTGATCAGAGTTAACTCTTGTTTTCAGGTTTGGTTCCAGAACCGACGAATGAAAGACAAACGACAGCGACAAGCCACTCAATGGCCGATCGATCCCAACTTCATCGCCATGATGATGCAACAGCTCGCTGCTCAGCAAGCTACTCGATGGCCTTTTCCTCCAGCGATTGGAAGCGGTAAGAATTTTACGAATGGTCAATGCTTTCGAGATTCAATAATTGTTGAACAAGTATTCAATTTTAATCTTTAGCTCCTTCTCCACTTTTGGCAGCTCAGCTCGCCGCCCAACAAAACTCTAGTCTTCTCGCTGCTAGCGCTCGCTTAGGCGCTAACCCCGCTGGCCTCCCTGGTCTTGCTGCTTCCGCCTTGAACCCAGCAGTCTCCGCAGCCTATCCTACCGGTCTTGCGAATCTCAACCCTCTTCTTGCTGCTCAGAGTGCAGCTCAACTTGCTGCCCAAAGCGTTTCTCAGCCACGCGAAGTTCCCTCCTCTCCGGAACACAATCCTCAGTCCCCGCAACTTGAAATCGAAACTTCGGGCGACGAGAAAAACTAGCTTTTCCGTTCTTTATTTGTAAAATATCGAGTACTTTCCAAATTTTCCTGTCTTATTAACTGTAAATACCTGAAACAACAACTCAAAATCTTCATTTGCATGGAAACAATGATCTTTTTATCGATGACAATAAACTATGTCGACCAAATTAACAGTATCTAAAGAAAGTTGTCCTTGGTAAGAAATTATTGAAGCACTCGGATTAATTCTCTAATGATCGGCGCCACGACCGCATTTGAAATATCACTCTGGAGTTTTCTGGCGGTGGTGGTGCTTCTGTTATTGCTGAAGCTGGTACGTGTACCCAATAGTGGCGCACTGGGAGCACCGCGGGCAAAGACTGCGCGCAGCAGGCGGAATGCGCTCCCTTCTGACGCAAAAATAGTGACACTCAATATTTCAAAGCTAGGGATTAAGAACAAGAGAACATGATATAAGAAGATGGGCCTTGCAAGCATTCTAAGCGTGCTCACGCTGGCTCTAGCACAGGTTAATGAGCAAAACACTATTATCTACGGACAAGGGCGCCCCGCTGAGCTAGAGGAAAAAAGATGGACAGGCATCCAAGGATCGAGTAAATCCAAGGAAAACAGTTTTCACTGAGATTGATGAAATTTTAACTTTGATAATTATCGATAATTTTTACTATGTAGAATGTGCTCTAATATTTCATTTTATTTTTTGAAAACTTAAATCAGCCGACTATTTCTGAACCAGAAAGAAGCTCGCCATACGAGCCCAGTGGACCTAAAATAACTGGCGTTAGGGATGTTAAGACATCTTCAATTGATCTTGATGCTGTTCGTCGACAAGAAGCTGCTGATCTGGCGGCGGAGTCAGCTCAAATTGAGCGCACAACTCGAAGCTGTCCGGAGTCTTGCCGTTGTTATAGTTCGGATGAGGAAGACGACATGCAAGACGTTTTCTGCGACAAGCGCGGAAGCTTGATTACTTCTATTCCCCGAGAGATTCCCTCAAATGCTTATCTCGTTCAACTCGCCGAGAACAAAATTGTAAACATTGACCAAATCGAACTCTCTGGGCTCGGTGATGTTCGCGTTTTCAACATCTCTCGTAACGGCTTGGCAAAAGTCGAAGAACGCGCATTTGCCTCACTTCACGGAACAGAAACTCTGGACCTTTCCTTCAACAAACTGTTCGAACTGGACATTCGTGCGATGAGAAGCCTTTCTGAGATAGATCTTTCATTCAACAAGTTTACCACTGTTCCCAGCTTCAAGGACGAATCAGGATACTTTTTGACGTTGGAAAAAATCTCGCTCACAAGAAATCCAATAGAAGATCTGGGTGAGGATAACTTTCCTCCGACATTGACAGAACTACATCTCAGGAATGGCTTGAAAAGACAACTCTCTTCGTTGATTTCATGAGCAGTTTTGAGCCATTAAAAAGTTGCACGAGATTAAAACGAATTGAAAGTGGGAACTTGGAGAGTGCAATTGGACTCAAGAAACTCATAATTCATGGATGTTTAAATTTTGACCTCCGTGAGCGAGGACGAATTACTCACCTGGACCGAGGAGTCTTGTCGAAAGCTGGCAATCTGGAACATTTAGATTTGAGCGGAAATGCAATCAAATCTATTCCGGAAAAGCTCCCTGTATCTCTCAATCAGCTCATCCTGCACAATAATCATTTGACGAACCTACAAGAGATCTGCCGGCCACCAGATTCACTTTACTCCGTTCCGGAACCGGGAAAAGCTGCATTGGAAGGTTCCAAGCTAAAGAATCTCCACAATTTGCGTGGCATTGACTTTTCGATGAACCAGTTCACGCATTTTTGCATCGACGACTTCGTCAACCTAGAAGACTTGGAGTTCTTCAATGCTTCGTCGAATCAGATCACAGAGATTCCAGGAAATACTTTCAGCTTCGCGCGAGAATTAAAGGTTCTGGATCTCCACAAGAACTCGATTCAAGAGTTGAATTTCGCCAATTTGCCTAATTTGAGAATGCTCGATGTTTCTGAAAACCAAATAAGAACATCCGTTGATCCGTATCTCTATGGAGCCCTAGAACAGTTTGACGCAAGATTCAATCCATTCCAGTGCGACTGTCAACTGAAAAAATTCGTCCAATTTGTTCAAGAGCCCGGTCGAGTGAAAATAGTTGGAATTCGTCAGGCGCAAAACACCTACAAATGTCAAATTCCGCGCCTTCTTGGCAACCTTAATCTGCTGCGGTTAACACAGGACAAGCTTGTTTGCGAAAATGAAAAGGACGAAAACGAATTCCGCTATTTGTCAATCCTCGCGCCTATTTCCATCGTTGTCATTCTAGGCATCGTCGTAACAGTAGTTTTCTGTGCTTCGAAGAACCGTCGTCATCGAATGAAGATGAAAGACCTGAGTGGGCGCAATCGAATTGGCGTTGGCGACAAAGTAGTCACTTCTGGTGGCGTCGCGGCAAAGAATCTCAAGATTGTCAAGAACGACGCAGCTATTCTCTGCCACATCAATTCACAGAAGTGGGTAACTGATATAATGCTGCCGACATTAAAGCAGAAACCTCAAGAGAGCCAACTGCGATGCGAGAAGCTTTACATCGACGTCTTCACCATCAAGTCGCAAGTGAAAAACGAAAAGCTTAGAAGATGCGTTGAACAGAACAAACGCGTTATCATCATCATTACGACTGAGTTTGCTTCTTCTGACGCTTGTCTGTTTTGCTTGCAAGCTATTTACGACTTAACTAGAAGAAATAGAAAGGTTTGATGAGTCTTATTTATTCAATTCTATTTTTCTTAGGATGGGATAGTCCTTGTTGTCCTCGAACCAATCCCGTGGAATTCTATGCCTCATGCGTTGAAGATTCTTATGGCTGAGAAGACTTTTATCCAATATCCAGTTGAAGATGTCGGTCGCCAAACTTTTTACTTCTGGGATGCTCTCCGCGCGAGCATTTATGCTGATCAACTTGAGCAAGTCACAAAAGGTGGGTAAAATAACTAGATTTCTTGTTTTGAAAGCTTTGTTAGTGGAAGAAGGAAGAACAACCCGGCTAACAACAGCTGATGACGGGGAGGAAAACTATGACGATGAGAATGAAGTGGACGACATTTATAACGGAATCGATCAAATGAAACAACAGATCTTGGAAAAGTCTACTAACCAGCAAGAACCGGTCACGAATCTGATAAAACTAGAAAGTGCTGACCCCAGCGAGCTAAAGGTTTAGTCGTTAATTGTTGATAAATGAACTATTCCTGTTTAGAGAATCGGAGACTCCACAGCGAAGTTACCAGTAGAGATCGAAATCGAGAACCCGTATCGTGACGCGCAGATTCTCCATGAAATGGCAACAGCGACGAGTAAGAATGAAGTGCTTGAAATTCACGAAGATCTGGAAGATCTCTACCAGAAACGACACTCTTGGCAACGTCCTCGCGTCGTTGTCGATAACTCCAACGTCTGGACTGGTCAGAAATTTTCACTGCCACAGGGAGACGACGCTGAAAGCATGTATTCTAGAGGTGAGCTTTCGAAATTGATTCATTCTTTGATACATAATTTCAGACAATAATGGCATTCCAAAACTTCCGGCTCAAGGTGCCCACATCGGTTCCATTCCCAATCAGAGTTTTAGCCAGGTTAGTCTTTACAAAGTGACTTTAATGACCATCTTGAATTAGCCAAACGCAGGCGGAGGCTTCGATCTCGCTACAGGGAGTCGCAACAATGGCCTGACAGTGATCCCTCGCGATGGAGAGCCAGAACGAATCTACTCAGAAGTCGAGTTCAAAGCCAATAATTAAATGCTTCAAAACTTAAAAATGCTTGCTCTTAATCCCTTTCTTCAACTCCTCAATCAACGCACTGTACAAAGCAATCTTTGAAATACAAACACGATTAATAAAACATAAAGTGACGTGACAATGGAGCTTTGATTGAACAGGAAGCAAGCACTTGGTGACGCACTGAGTTGGTAAATACAGTTGACGATGTCATCGCCATCAAGTTTTATCGCAAACACAACTTTTCCCTTCCAAATCTTATTTAGTAAATTCTGAGTCAGAGTTGCTCTTGGGGAAAAGAACTTCTAAAAATTCAGGTCACGTGTGCACAGTTCTAATTTTAGCCTTTTGGCAATAGAAGGTGCGTTCAAAAAAGCTCTGCCTTGTGACAGTTCAACCGCGCCCCTGGCAGAATTCTCAAAAAAAATACGGAGGATGACGAAAAAAACATACGTAGTGGCGTAAAATTTCGAATTGGCACAGATCAACGAGCTGACGCAAAGATTCGTACTCGAGTGTGATCCAAGCCGATGCATGTTTTTATGGATAACAATATTTTACTTTTGGCCGGAAAAATACTACCCCAGGAGGCTAAAATCATTAGGGCCGATCGAAATCGGACAGATGTGACGCTCCTCAATTAGAAACCAGCCCGGCCTGCTGATCGAAGGGTGCAAAATTTGCATCGTAAACAACTCTGAACGTTTGCGAGTTCGACAATATGAATCCGAAATGAACTGCAGTCGTCTTGAAGACTCTATTTGTCCTAGTAAATGAGAAGAACGCGAGAGAGTTTATCAACTCTCTAAATATTGATGAAGTTCAGACACGCGTTTCCAGAGCCTTGTCTCCAGACAGTGCATGTCTCAAGCGTGAAAAAATATTGTCCAGGTAGTGAGAATCCACAGTCGCCATTTACGTTCAGTGAAAAACACGCTGGGACTCTCCCAGGAAACCAAACTTATCAAAAACACAGTCTGTGATTGTCTTCCTTTATCATTCGTTGACAAAAACATCTGATGGATAAAGTTAGTCGAGGAAACTTTGGAGAGTTTAACGGTCCAAACTCAGACTGAAGTCGTAACAATCAGTCGCGGTTAGTTAGTTATAGCTGCCGACAATATAATTATAACGGGTCGTGACTTTCCGTAATTTTACTTTAGCTAAGTTCATCTTGAGTTTGACAGGTTCAGCGGAGAACATTCCCATCAATCTAAGACCAGAAAAGCTATTTGTTCTTCAGGAAAGCTCAGCAAGCTTTTCCGAATGGTAATAAAACTCAAACTCTGTCGAACTCTGTCGAAACTATATCGAACCCAAAAGAAGTGCGTGATTGAAGGATGATTTTTCGAATAAAGATGATCGAAGAACAGTTTCGTTTGAAAATCGAAGAATCAATGCATTCATCATTGATTTTACGATGTCGTATGTTTATTCCTACAACGAACCGGATCAATCTGGGACAGTCGACCGGTTGATCGTTGCGTAACACCACCCTTCTTGAGATGACATGAGGTGTCTTGATGACCATGACGTTGGACTGAGCTGTGAGCAGGGCGAATGAGCTGCTGGCGAGCGCCGCCCACGAGCTCAGCGCCTGAGAGTGCCCCCTCGAGTTGCTCGCTGGTCTCCCAAAGACTCAGACAACAAAAAACTCGGCCGAAGCTAAAAGGCGCGGTCAGAGACAGAAAGTGAAAAAAGCTTCTCAAAGAAAAAATTCTCTAGAATCCTAATCAATCAAAAAATACAGAAGAAACACTGAGAAAGTAGCGAAGAAAAAAAAGAGGAAAAAGAAAAGAAACTTGGAACAACCCTTTATCGACAGTCAGTTTATGTCAATTACTGTAGCGAATGGCTATGAATATGAAAAGAAGAATCTCATCGGACATGGAGCTTTTGCGATCGTTTTCAAGGGCAAACACAGACAGGTACAGTTATTAATTATGTAATGACGAACTTTTGAACGTTTGCTCTTAGGGATAATCTTTTGAGACAGCTCTTTTATTCGATGATTTTACGAAAAAAATGATGATGAATTCTGGGGAAGTGTTAAGCTCGAATTAGTCGTGTATTTTGAACGTAAACAATATCGCGTAAGGATGAGCTCATCTTCCAGCTCAGCGCGATGTTTTCAAACGTCTAAACAACCCCAAGCGCTTTCAAATGACTTTGGGTGGAATGGGTCGATCCCTTCATTATTTACGGGCTCAAAAATTAACTTCGTAAACATAAAAAATCTCTCACGCCAAAAAAATTATTGATGCCAAAAATATTTTCAGTTATAAAAGTTATCTAATTGTTAATTCAGGAAAAGAAATCGGTCGCTGTCAAGGTGATCCAGCGATCAAAGATCGGCAAGCCGGCGGACAAGTTGCTTGGAAAAGAAATCGAAATTCTAAAATCGTTAAAGGAAGGGGCTCGTTTTTTCGTCGACCTTTTGGCTGTGTCGGGGCACAGAAGGCGCGTTGCCGATATATTTCGGTCCTCTTTTTTTTGGCGCGGGGCCAGCTAATCCAGCCGAAGCATATTCACTAAATTTATTTCAAAAGACATGTTGAAAGGAAATTAGCCCTCCAAAAGCACGAAAACATTGTCTCCTTACTCGACTATGAAGAAAACAACGACCAAATCGTGCTCGTCATGGAATACTGTAATGCCGGTGATCTTGCTGAATATCTACAGAAGCAGGGCACCCTCTCCGAGGATACGGAACGGTTCGATCTTTATTGGCCTCAAGCTACGATGAAATTTCTAAGAAAACTTCTAAAGAAGAATCTTTCCTTTTCTGATTCTTCTTAGAGTTTTATTTCCAGTTTTATAGAGAAATGTCAAGGTCAACGCCCCTCCAAGAATAGCTTTTGTCTACTTTCACTAGTAGGATTGCACAAGCGAGCGAATACGGCTCGTGTGGCCACCATCACATGCTCCAAGCATCTGATTAGCAAAGTTTGTCTAAAAAAGCGCCTCTAGAGCTCACGCGTCAACTCTGAACGCAATCTGGCTCAAGAACGATTAACACGGGCTTTCAATTTACGACTTTCCATTTGAAAATATCCAAAGAAACAGTAGTTTTGCCACTTTGAGTTAAATTAGGAGTCCATCATTGATTGATGCCTTTTGCTGGCTTTATTTGGGCTATTTCCGGTTATAAAATCGATCCGTGAATAGATTCGTACGTTTCTCCAGCAAATTGTGGCTGCTATGAAGGTTCTGCACGAAAAAGGCATCATCCATCGTGACCTAAAGCCTGGCAACATCCTTCTGAATCGCGACTCGAGCGACAACAACCGACTCCGAGTTAAAATAGGTAGGCTTTGATTTATGGCCGTCTGAGAGTGGGCTCAGAAGGCGCACAAAAGATTATTGGCCTCTGTCCAAGATCTGAATCTTTTCATTCAGCCGACTTTGGATTTGCGCGACATCTTCAAGGCACCGACATGGCAGCCACGCTTTGTGGAAGTCCCATGTACATGGCTCCAGAAGTCTTGATGGGTCACAATTACTGCGCCAAAGCTGATCTTTACTCGATAGGAACTATAGGTAAAGCAGTCATCAATTATCGTTTCTAAGATTGCTTCAGTCTATCAGTGCTTGACTGGTCGAGCACCCTTCCACGCCTCTACTCCCCCCGAATTACGTGCCTTCTACGAGAGGACGCACACGCTCAAGCCCTCCATCCCCAATACCACTTCGGCCGCATTAAAAGACCTCATCTGCTCGCTTCTTATCCGCAATCCACGAGATCGGCTCAGCCCGAGCGACTTTTTCCGCCACGCATTCATCAAGACCCGCTCTGGTTCCGCCAGAAGGGTGAGTGCAAATCAGCATTTTTAAAGATTTATTTACAACTGTTTAGGGCTACAACTCGAGCCCAACAATTCCTGACGCCAAAGTGCGCAGCGATTCGCACTCACCTGGACCTGCTATGAGCTTGGACAACACTGACTCCGTCCTGCAGACGGACAATGACGGTGAGCTCCTGGTCCAAACATCTGACGATTCGGAGGAGTTCGTCGTCATCCCTGCTCCACGCCGCCGCGCCGTTACTGTAAGTGCCTTTGTTATCTTTCTAAAAAAGAGGAAATGGTCGCGTGACTCGCCCGAGCGTTGCGCCACTCCTCCTTCATATGACAGTGTGCATAGACATTGGCGAAAACAACCCTCGGGGTATCATTCACATGACATTTTAAGATTGGGTGTAATCTCAACGAGCTAAATCGCACGCCTGAATACGACAACTGCTCGCCGGTCTTTGATTCTCCTCGCTATTCAGCACCAAGTCGACAAATGTCGCCGCGGCACCACCACCGCCGCTCACCGAGCTTCGAGCACCAGCAACACTCGCCCAGAGAAAGACACATCGAGCGCGGTTTCGTCACGCCAGAGTTCAACCACAGAGATCGAGAAATTGGTAAGTTCTTGATAAATTATTTCTTGATCATTATGTGAGCTAGTGATATTCACATAACAATTCTAGTGCGAACAAATTCGACCCCGCTTTTGCGAATCCAGCAAAACGCAACACCTATCCGTCGAATACCCTCGCATAACCATCGAACTCGTCAACGAGCCTTCACCGTTGGCACACCTTCCCCAGATAGCAACCTTGTCTGCTCGAGTCTGCAGCCGCTCATCGAGGAAAATAACAACGTCGAGGTTGTCGAAGATACTCTCATTTCGCGTCTGCACTTTGCGATGAATCTCGGCTGCGCTATTCTCAAAGTGGCGGATTTACATCAAGGCACGAACTACAGACGCCGGGGTGAACGGTTACTGCTCTTCAATCGAGGGCTCCAGGTGATCGCCTCCGCGCTGCACTCAGCTAGGAACTCTTACGACGAAACGGGGCCCTCGCCCGAACTTCGGTAATTTTTAATTAGCTATTCTCCGCTCAATTACTTTTATAGATCGATCCTAATGGAATTGAACTCGAAGTACAAGGAGTGCAGGGGTTACTGCAGCGACCTGCGACACTCAGTTACAGAAAGCATGGCTCCGAAAGATACAAAATTCGACAGCGCTGAACGAATCATGTATAACTTCGCGATCAGACACGCCGAAGAAGCCGCAGAAGGCGACTCGAATGGCGACCTTGAGCACGAAGATATCATTCAGCGATATGAGACCGCAGCCAGTTTACTACAGGTAATAAATTATTTTGTTTGTAATTTGTCAATAACTCCGGATTTTCAGGGAATCTACCAGCTAACAGATTGCCAAGAAGACAAGCGAAAACTGGGAATGTATCAGAGGCAAATCCACGAGCGGCTGGACGAGATAAAGTCTCAGTTGTCCTAATTGTTTATTGCTCCTCTTTTTTATTATTGTCTTTTCCGAAATTCGCTTACCCAAAGGTGTTCAAAAATCAAAAAAAGAAGAAACAAAAACAGGCCTTTTTCTCCCTTTTTCAATTTAACAGATAAACGTATCCTTCGTTACACTCTATTTTTATACAATATAGAAAAGAAACCATCGTCGATGGTCCATCGAAGACAAATTTGACTTGCTGTATGTTTTTATCGAAGTGTTAAAATGCTCTACGGAATAATCAGGTTTATGTATTCCTCATTTATGAAAAAAAAAAGAAAAAGACAAAACTAAAAAACTTCTAGTTCCTCTCGTTCTAATAACTCAAAAAGTACCCCTGTACATAGCTCTTTCGTACTTTTTTACTTTATTTTATTCATTTTCAAAAATATTCAAGTCGATTCATTCGTCCGCTTCATCAAGCGCCTTCAGTAAAACTGGGCCACAAAAAACTCCTCAAAATGGTGTCATATTCAAATAAAAATTTTAAATGTGAAAGTTTAATCCTGTCTTTTCGTTTATTTACAAGCGCGTTTTCAGAGAGTTCTAGCAGACCTGCGAACAGGTTTCGTTTACTTGGCATAGTCTAATCGAGCAGTCCATCGAAAAGTTAGAGTTCTGGTCGTATTCAAAGATGTAGGGAAGCGAGTGGTTTCTAGTTCCTTTGCAAAGACTCATCTCCGCCGAGGCAGTTGAGTTTTGAAAGCGACAGTTCTCGATGAGAAACTCTAACTCGTCAGAAAATGGGTTTTCAAAGTCGACACTGATTTTCTTTTTGTTGTAGTTTTCCTCGAGCGTGCTCATTGAGAGCAGTGGCTCAAGTGTCGATGTTGATTCCAAACCTGGATGAAACGAATTTTCGACTAATACGGCGCTACTGATGTTGAACTTTCTCGGATAATTGCAGACAAGGTCGATCGAGTTGACTTCCTTCTTGTCTCCGAAGCGGCGTCGCACTGCATCGTTAAATGGGTACCTCAGGCTGTGTTGGATTGTGAGAAAATTCTTTTTAGAGCTCGTGAGTTTGCCTCCACAAGCAGCGTGTCCGACTGAGAGGTAGAATCCTGATGCTTCGATATCTAATTTGACAAGACATTCTTCTTTGTTTTCATCTCCCACTGAAAATTGTTCAAAACGAGAGCAATTTTTGCTAGATTTACCTTGCAACCATTTCTTTCCTCTACCAAATCTCTGCTTCAGGGATCCTCCTCCTTTTCGGTATTGGAGTCCCATAACATCGTACGAGATGAACGCATCAAGTCCGGATTCAGAGCACTGTATGTTCGCACAGTCGGCAGAATTACTCAGCTGACAGAAAGTCTTGCCATTAATTTGTACTTTCGTCCAACAATTCTTACTGGGGCATTCTTCATCGTCTCCTAATGGCGCAACACGAAGGGGATTAGCGTCTCGATCTTCTGAGTTATCTTCAAGTTGCTCGATATGTTCTCCGAATCGTTCATAAAAGGCAATTGTTGAGCTTTCCATCGTTGGTGAAATTGTCTGCGGGATAATCTTGCTCTGAGCTTAGAAAAGAAAGATGGATCAGCAATAGATCAATGTTAATTTCATTTCTTTTGATAGAAATTATTCCAAAGCTCTTTCCTGCGGCTCGTTTTCCGAGAAAAGATTGGGTAACGCCTGTCTAGTCAAATTGATCTTCTGGCGAAGTGTCCATTCGTCGTCTGCTGTATGAAGTTTCAGAACTACAGAAGGTCTGTTGCGATACTTTGTGACACGGACGACGTTCGCCGTTAAGTCGAAGGGCGAGTCAGAAGACCGTAGATAATTACTGACTCTTTTCTCAATGTCGCTCTCTCGCAAGTCCAAGGAGTCAGCGGCGAGAGGAATTTTCACGCGGACGTTAATCGGATTGTATTCAAGAAAGGTCGAAGTCGTAGGAGCAAGCTCTGTTGTTGGTTCAAGTGGTTGATCAGCTCCGGAGCCTTCATTCTCTGGTGAGCTGGTAGTGTTTGATGGAGTCTGGTTTGGGCTATGAAACGCATCTCTAGCATCGCTCAATGCACCAACAACGAGGGTGATTGGAAGCTGCAAAAGATCAGCGACTCGATGAAAAATCTCGTTTGCATTAAATTCTTGCAAAAAGTTCATTTTACTCGATTTCGTTTTTCAGAAAGCTCTGATAGATTTTCCGCTTTTCACGTTTTATATCCCCGTTAGAAATTATTTTTTCATCATGTGGTCTATTTTTGAATTGCTATTTAGAGGTTCAATCTGAAGCCCCAGTTTGCTCAAAATAGAGAATACGCAATAACTGTGGTTAAATTACTTTATTTAAATGGATTCTTGATCTGGGTAAATAGAAGAGTTTTTCTTCTGAAATCATGAGGTGTCACAGGAAAGAAGCAATTTTGCGATGTTTCACAAACTAGTCAAGACATGAAGGTAGTATGGTTTTAGTTTGTACTAAGTTAAAGCGCGCAAATGGCAGGGATTCAAAATTATGCGTTTTAAATATCACTTTCTTCGTTGATTTTGGCTTCCTCATCTCGTCTAGAGTCAGATACTTTCCGGTAGGTTCCTTCGGTTGCTGAAATCTGCTGTCGCTCAAGCTCAGTCCCGATAGAAACGGAGTATAACTTTTGATTGCTACAAATTTGAATTAAAAATAAAGAAAATATAAAACTTTGTAGACAATTCCTTTGATCCAAGAACGGCACCAACAATCGGGCCAACGATAGGGATCCAAAAGTGGCATTCATAAAGGTTATTTCCTCTCGTAAACACTGTAGGCCAGCCAGCAACAAAAGTGAACAATCGAGGTCCCAAGTCTCGAGCAGGGTTGAGAGCGTATCCAGTGTTGACACCCAATGCAGCACCGATGGCAAAGACGATTCCGCCGATGAAGAATGGCTCTAATCCAGCTGGAGCGCCACTGATTTCATTTTATTGGCAAAAACAACGATGGCGTGCTTACTTGTTGTTCTTGTCGGTAACGGATCTTACAAAAAGAAGAAGAAATAAGGCTCCAATAACTTCGTTGGCGAAACCCTGCGCCATCGACACGTCGTTTCTCGGATAAGTCGCAAAAATGCCCGATGTCTCAGCTGTCTTCTCCATGTCAGCGTATAACATGTATACAGCGCCTCCAGAAACAAAACCTCCAATAACCTATCCCAGTAAAACATGAGCTTTAGAAATGGTTTTACCTGGCCGATAACATAGAAGCAAGCTTCCTTGATTGCTAAGCGTCCTTCAATTGCTTCAACAATCGTAACTGCGGGGTTTACGTGACCACCACTCACTTTTCCGCAAACATAAACGGCCAATGCAACGGCTATTCCGTAGCAAAGATTAATACCGAGCCATGTTCCACTTTTTCAAGTTCAAAAAGAGAGGAATCAAATTTAAATGCAACAGAAAAATCTGAGAAGTAATCTGTTCCATAATTTAGGACTGTTCCTTTTTGCCACAACTAATTCAGCAACAGAGCCGTTTCCAATAGTGCACAAAATGAAAACTCCGATGGCTTCTGCAAAAGCGCGTCTCGGTAAGCTCGCCTCCATTCTAGGAAAGAAAAAAATCGATCATTGTCAGATTTGTTTATGTGTCATGTAATCGTTTCACAGTGAGGTAGTTGAAGAGTTAATGCAGTGCGGGCAGTTCAATGAAGTCGTAAAAGGGCGAGATTTTCTCTCGGGCGGCGAGTGCTCCCGTGAAGAGGTCCCAGTTCTTCAGCGAGTCCTTCCGCCGCCTCTTTCGCGTCTTCCGGTTGATCTCTTGGATGAAGCTCGAGTTGAACTCGACCTCGTCGTCAGACCCGCGGTCAGCCTTACGGATCTTTTAAAAAAGGATTAGCGCTTGGACAAGAGATAGGGCGCGGCGACTTACGAGGAATCTTGATTCAAGCAATGCTGGAATGTTTGAACGGCGAAGCGAATGTAAACAAGTAGTTAGCAGTAGTGGAGGAGATTGAACTGGTTTCAGCAGCTATAAAAATGTCAATATTTTCGAGTCTGGGATTGATGGTAAAGGTAACTCCATTGAACCTGGCTCGATACTCGAGGATCTCGTTGAAGAGAGAGCAGTTTGGTCGTGTAAGGCGTTCTGGACACAATTCGTTTTGAGAGGTACAACGCGATGTCCAGCCACTCGTCGATTTCGCTCCCAATAAGCGGGGCCATCTCGATCAAACACTGGTCCAAAGCGCTCAGTCCTCGCGCATTCAAAGATGAAGGATCGAGTCCTGCTTTTATCAGCATTTTCACTTCCTAGCATTAATTATTAATGGATAATCTTGAAAAAATAAACAAATGTTTTTTCTAGCACGAAATTTAATAAAAAAAATTAAGTTGAATATCTTTCAACTGAACGGTAAAATACCGTCAATTATTGATTTGAAAATTGAAGGATTTTTACCTTGGACTTGGCGAGATGAACAGCGTGTTCAAGAATAAGGCCATCGTTAATTTCTTTCTTTTCTCTTTTGTAAGTCTTTAGTGAGTGTTTCAAAAGCTTTTCGTCCGAGTAGGTTATTGCCTTTCGACTTGGTTGCCAAAAATATAAAGAATGGTAGCATTTCAGATTATTGAATTCTTACGCAAGAACCATGGCACTATATAAAAATAGTATTGCCCGTAAAATACTTACGCAAATGTTTCAACTCAAAATTATGATATGTATAAATAATAAAATCAAAAATTGAAAAAAAAAATTACTACCACCATTCATTAAAGATTGTCAACCAATTTCCCTTTATAATCCTTTCTTCTAGCCAAATATCACTTGTAAAGCTATTTTCTGATCCACCAGACTCTGAGCACATAATTTATTTTTTCTCTATTGTTTTCTTTTATTATTCGTCTTCAGTTGTCTACGTCGGGTCTTCCTCCAGCAGTCGATGGATGGAACATGCGCCATTTTTGCGCCTAAGGCGGCGCATTTCTGGCTCCTCCGAGAAAGTAGGCGGCCGAGTTTCTTACTCCGCCATTGCCTCGAGTTCAACCCTTTCCCGGAATCGTTCTTTCAAAAAATTATACTCATTCATCGAGAGGCGTCAACGAGAGTAACCGAAACGTCGAAAATCTAAAGTGTAAAATATAAATAAAAATTTATTATATTGCGAACGCAGCAAAAAGAAGAAATTGATAAAGTGATGTTGATATTTCTCTATCCGGGGTAGACTATCCCCCTCTTCTTTAGAAAAATTATAAAAAATAATAGCTTCGGGAGCAAAATTTATTTGTCTTGGAAAGCGAAAAAGATAACATCCTATTTATGAAAATAAAACAAACAAATGCGCATCCTCACTATCGAATGCACAGGCGCTCACAGCTTATGTAGGCTCCTCCTATCTTCGTAATTATGAAGTTGAGACTAAAATAAACCTGCAATTCTGAAGCTCTGAGGTCTTAAATTTCTCTAGCAGACTTTGTCAAGACTAATCAGAAATGTTGAAGATATTCTTGAAGGCTGCTTTGTCTAGAAGAGCTCTGAATTTGCACTAGGATGATGTTGGATTAAAAATTCTTTTTATAATTTTTGAAATCAAAGAAGACTTCGATCACACAATCTTGTTTGTTTTTTCACGAGTTTATAATTTAGTAGATAGCAAATATCAACAATCAAGTAAGGTAGCATATTTCGAGTTTGATGTTTTGGGTTGAATAATTTTTTCTTAGAAATTTCTTGAATGAAGGGCTTGCATCTTGGCATTTTTCAGTCGTCGTTTCGTGTTTGCAAAGGTCTTCAGTGGCTTGAGCTCATCTCGGATAGACAAGCGGACTCTTTTGCATGAAGATGAATTCATTTCTGGTTCGGTGGAGGACGACATCATCAAATCAAGGAGGCTCATATTTGTTTGTTGTGAGTTCAGATACTGTTTGTGTTTGGGGATTCTTGAGTCCTTTTATATCGAAAAAGAGCGATAGAGAGTGCGAAACACTACATATCGCCCAGCTGAATCAGTTTCTAGCGACTGGGAGCATGCTTTGACAATAAGATATCGGCTCATAGGATCAATCATCTCCAGCTGCGATCTGAACATTTGGACTCACCGGATGTCTTTTTTTCTCAAACAAGTGCTTCCCGGAAACGCTTGTTTTCGAACGATTCCTGCATTTCAAAATTCGTATGCCAAGACAATTCATCTAACGCAAATAAACGTAAATCGTAACATGAATTGCTATAGGACGTCTTGCGCACTCAAGAATCCATTATCATGAGATTAATATAAAGGCTTTTTTGTTGATCCAGAATCTATTTGCTATTCGCGCCACATGTGGTTATAAATGATGACCTTCCTGAAGCCAATTTCTTTTCTCCTTCCAGGCTAATCCAAATTTCTTTTCGCACTCCAAAGAAAAGGCAAATAGAGATTAGAGTCAGAAATCAACGAAGGAGAAATCGATACCGTTGGAAATTTATAAGAGCAAAATGGGACTCGTAAGTTGGGTCATTCAATTGGTTTTGAATTTGAGCTACCTCGGAAGCTGGGCATGCTTTGCAGTTGGTAATATCGGACAAACTTGGAATTGTAAGTTCTTTCTCTAGTTATGTTTGAATTAATTAAAGAATAAAAACCATAATATAAACCGATCTAGCGTGGGTTTATTAAAATGAGAATCTTTTGCTTCGATCTCTTACTAATCAAAGTTATTGCTTGAATTTATCCGAAACCACTGTTGTTTAAGTCGCAAACCGTACCAAGTCCACGAATACTGTCGACGGCATCGATGACATTCTACACAACTCCGAATATTACTGTAACGAAGGACTCTGGCTTCGCTGCTGTACTCATCGAGATCAAGAATGCGCCTTAATTTTCACTGACAGGTATTGTTACCCTTGTCAACAACCATTTTCTAACCAACATCAGAGAAACTCTGGCTCCGAATCAACTCGTGATGGATATTCCTACTCTTATGCAGCACGGCTTCGCTGCTGGTTCTATGCTTCTAGCAGGGCTTCTTCCTTTACTCGCCGTCGCTACGCGTACGCTACAGTAACTCTTATCTAAGAGCCTCTTCATAAAAAATCATAAAAAATCTACAACGGAAATCCTGGCCGCCATAAATCATAAAATTTTATTTTCAGTCTGCTGTGGCAATAAGCTTGGTGCTTATGTTCTCCAAGCAACAAGTGGCTTATTTGCTCTGGTATCGCTGGTAACTTATTTGACCTACTATATTGGTGAAAAGGTAAATAGCATTTTTCTAAAAGACAATTTATAGCAGGTTTTATGAGCCTTAAAGTCACAAGAGTTCTTTAGAAAATTACGCCAATAGAAAGTCTAAAGAATGATACGCAATCATGGGACTTTCACGAGTACTTTCCAGACTCAGGAAGCGTTAGTAAATAAACAATCAACAACTATCAGTGTGATATCTAAGACTTATTTATTAACTCGCGACAGAATTCGGCTGGTGCTTCTGGGTCGTCATAACTGGAATCTGTCTCAACATGAGCACAAGTTTCATTCACTGCTGTTTCTGTAGCAAAGAAGCTTCGAACAAAGTCTCTGCCTCATATTCATCAAGACGTAATTCAACTTAAAAACACCCTATTCAAGATAATGCATGAAAATCAAAGAAAATAAACATATATTCACAAAGTAGGTTGAGAAGAAACAGAGGATTTTTGCATTTGTGACCTAAAAAAGTCCATATTTCGCATGTCGGTCTTTTTGTATTCTAAGCCATCTTCAGATAGAATTCGCTCGTAGTGAACATTAAGACTCCAGCTGCTCCCAGAAGCGCGTAGAAAGGTAGAAGAACGAGAACAGATCTCTTGCTCGATCAGACTTAATAGCTCGTATTTGTTCATCGCAAACTAAAAGATACTAATGATTTCGAAATCATCCATGCAAACCTCATCGCAGTGGACGAAATTCTTGTCGAGAAACCCAATCATCTCTCGCGCAGTATAGACTTTCACCCCATCTTTTCGGAGAATCTTCCTAATCTTGAGAATAAACTCCATTTCTGTCGGCGGACAAGCAAAATATATCGACTTCACTCTTCCGTAAGACATTCGAACATATTCTGCAAGGTAATCCGCGACTTTCTCCGGTTCATCCATCAAAACTCTTGCCATCGTACATGCGCCATCCTCTTCAATGTCATCACCTCTTCTCTTCCGCGATCCCCTTTCGCAGTGATTGAACCAGTCTCCATGAGAATATCGCCAATGAATCGCCATATATTCTGACCCAAGATCTGATCTCTGAAGAAATTTCGCGGCAACGTTTCTAATGAACTCTGGGCGTTGTGTCGCCGAGACAATTTTTTGAAGGAACTTGAAGTTGTCAGACTCGCGTGGAGGGTTGGGTATGCTCAGCCTTGAAAAAAATGTAAAAAACAGGTCTAAAGGAAGTTCTTACCTGTCGAAGTCAATAGTTCTGTAAGGGAATAACCAAAGTGGACACTTTTCTTTTGAGTCATAGAGCTCCGCGATCATCGTATGGTTCTGAGAATATCTCAAAGGCTTCTTCATCGAGTCGACGCCTGTGGGATAAGTAGGAACTCTAACTGAACAATCATGTTTTCCAGTATTCTTAGCAAGCTGCATCGGTCCAAATTTGAAAAATCCAGTGAAGTCAGCGATGCTCTTCAACTTTCCATCTTTGCAGTAATTTTTGCCTGCCATGAAGAGAGCATCGAAAGCATAATCGCAGGTGTTGGCAACTTTATGTCCGTCGACGACAGGGATGAGCTCTCGAAGAGATTTGATGTCGACCCGCAAGCTTGGCTGAGCAATTGGCTCCTCTACCGCCAACTTATCATTACGCCCGTGTTTGTAAAAAGGAGGAACAATTAACGTTCTATTCGTAATAATTGCGAGCATTACAGTTTCACGAAAACCGCGGAGCTGATTGTTCGGTCCATAAGAGAATGCTGCGGTCAGGAAGTGACCCTTCCTCAAGTTGAACTTTGGTGTTATCGAGTCTTCCCAGGCGATTGTAAAGTTCGGGCAGGCTAAACGAACAGAGTTCTTATAACAAGATGTCAAAAAGAAGGATAATTTAGAGATAAGTTTTGCAAGATTTGCGACACCCTTGACTGAATTGCCGGAGCTTCAGTTGGTGCTTCTGTCGGGTCGATTTCTTCCTCGAGCTCTTCAATATGAAGCTCCGGGAAGATATCATCTTCATCAGCGTCATCTGCCGTTCTCTGAGGCTCAAACTCTAACTTCTCCATAACGGCTAATCGCTTGTTCGTTTCTGTCGACGCAGTCACTGTCGTCATGATTGCAACTGTCACTTGTTCTATACTTTCCGTTTCTTTCCTCTTCTCGGGGTATTTCTGTAAAGAACCCCTCGGCAACTCTGTTTGCTCATGATAAGCAGGTTTTACAGATGCATTCAGTAACTCTATCTGTATCTCTGAGACATTCAGCTGCACAAAAATGCACAATATTGCCCCTGCGAATAAAACAGCAGCTGTATTTTTTGCTTGAAAGCCCTCAATCACCTTCATTATGTAATTTTTCTTGCGGTAGGGCGTCCTATGCGCGGGGGATAATCCCGTTTCGTCTTGAGTTTCAACTTTTGCCGGCGGTTACGGGAAAAACCGACAACGGCGAACGCCATGGTGATCGTTTTTGTCGATGCAAAGCTTCCAATTTAATGCAACCTGCGAAAAGGAACAAGAAATATCAAGAAAATAAAGTTATTATTCCACCATATTCTGATCTAATTTAAGGCATAAATCAACAGGGATTAATCAGATATTTGAGCGACAGTGCAAAATTGAAAAATGGCTACTTTTGTTGGGTAATTCCTCGCTTTCCTCGGGGATCGCCTGGCTCGTCCCTGTTGCTAGTTTCAAGGTGGTCACTTTACGACGTGGACCTGCGAGATTTAGGATATTTCGAGCTACTAAGCGTTTCTAGAGCGGAAATCAAGAGCAAGGCGTACCTGTTACTTTTTGCTGAGGAGCCGCTCCAGCTTCCATTTTCTTCTGCTTGCGGCGCTCGATCAGACGGTTCTTTGAATGCTTCACATCGCGGATTTTCACTTTGTTGTCGACTCGCATTGTTTGCAACGCGCTTTCCATTTCCCGCTGCGTTTCTCTACAATTTTTCAATTTCAAAAAGCCGCTCTCGGAAACGAACTTACCGGTAGCAATCCGGGTCTTCCATCATATTTGCCGAAGTAAATAGCGGGGTGGAAGGAACTTCGCGAACATTTGCCACCCAAGGAGAGTTCATAAACTCGTAAATGTCGATTCGCTTGTTGACATCTACAGTCAGCATTCGCTTGATGAGATCTTTGGCCGTTAGTGAAATGTTCTTCCATTCTTTGTCGGGAAAAGTGTATTCACCTTAGAGCAAGCCTTAGGAAAATCTTCATCAGTAAAAGGTTATACCTTGTCTAATCCTCTTTTTCATCCCCGGAGAAATGGAGAAACCGTGGTCAGAATAAAACGGCGGGTATCCACAAAGCAAGACGTACATAATTACGCCCATCGACCAAACATCACAGGACATGTCGTATCTTTGCTTTTCGTTCAGAACCTCTGGCGCAGCATAATAGGGAGTGAAGCACGGTGTTTCAAGACCCTTTTGAGTCACTTCTTTCGCAAAACCAAAGTCAGTTAGCTTCAGTAATGACTGGAAGTTGCGTTCGGAATAGAGCAAGTTTTCTGGCTTCAGATCTCTATGAGCGATGTTCCGGCGGTGCAAAAACTAGAAAAAAGAGAATGAATCTTGAGATCAAGGAAAGCTTATTTTACCATGACTGCATTGCCGATTTGTCTCATAATATCGGCCGCATCCCTTTCTGTTATCTTCGTTTGCGTTGTATTCTGAATTCTATCGAAAAGCTCTCCTCCTGGCATGCACTCCATTATCAACAAGTAGCACGGTCGTTGCCGGTAGATATTTTCATACACGTCCAAAATACGCACAACCTAACAATTTATAATAATCTAATAATTAATGATTCCCGAACATTTTCGCATTGAGAAGCATAAGCATGAAGTTTGACTTCGAGTTCTGAATTTCTGCTTTCTTTTATGATGATTTTCAGTGCGCCCTCGGCTCCGGTCTGACGATGAATCACTGAAAACGGACTTTGAAAGATTGCATCATTAAACTCTACAAATGTATGGGCCTCGCCATAAAGCAGCATACTTTTACTGAAGCTATCAGGAATGATCCGAGTGAGGAATTACCTTTGACGACAGATCCATTAATTCCAGTGCCGAGTTTTTCCCTCGTCAGTTGGTAATCTTCCGTTACGGTATTCTGAAGCCAATTGTTAATTAAAAAATCGTTGGTCAATACATGAATCACGGAAATTCTCAATGAGACAATATCCCCTCTCAAATTTATTCGTCTTATATTCCTACAGACCTTTTCATGGTTAACTTCTCAAAACACGGGAGCGCTACTATACCCTCAAAACACGGGGTCCAATAATTGGACCACAATGCATTATCCCCGCCCCGCGCGGCGCGCCAAATTCATAGTGTGAAAAATAGCGCTCAGGACTTTTGGCTCTAATTGACATTTCCGTTGAGTAAAAAAGATTATAAATATATTGTTAGAGAGCTTGAACCCTCTTCTATAATAATTTACTATTGTAAATCGAAAAATCCGTTTCGATTTTCCACCAGAAAGCGAAAGAGAAATATGGCGCAAAACGCCACCACTTTTGAGTTTTCATTCGAAACTTCACAGAGTGGTTCGTTTCCGTCCTATCAGCTCACATTACAAAATTCAGGTCAAACAGATTACTAGAACGGGAAATACAGGGGGTAAAAGTCGCCGTGGTCCAATGATTGGACCACGTGCCTTGAGAAGTTAATTTATTCACTAGAATACATTTGAGGATGCCCCTTTTCGGTCGGAAAAAAGGCACTGATATTGATTAACATACGCTTTTTTGGACGTCAATGAAATGAATATAAATAAAATAATGATTAATATGAAGGATAATGACGACAATTTTTGTAAAAAGTATCGATTTTAATTCATAAAAACGACAATTTTTATGGTTGAACGTATTGTGTCTATTTTTATTTCCGAGTTCAATCCGACCCGCTTTCGTTTTTGAGAAGTTTATCTCCTTTGCCGTCAGTACTGATCCCCTTTCTCAAGAAAAACTGCTTATTTTCGCAAAAACTATCGATTGCGTCTTTTGAAAACAAAACAGGAAGCACTAATTAAACAGTGCGCAATTAATGAACGTCAAAATAATATTTGCTTATCAGTATAAATTATTATTTACGCTACCTTTGAAAAGCCGATTCCAAGTGCCTGTAAGAAAGTCGGCAGGTCTTTTTGTGAGAGATGGTTGAACTGGATATTCTGCTGGTTAGCACTTCTTTGGTCCATGCCCCAGCCACTCATCGTGGAAGAACGTTTTTCTAGTGCTACTTTTCTCTTTTTTCTTTCTTTCTTATTGGCTCAGATTCAAATCCCAACGGAACTCTCTTTTTCGTCAGTAAAAAAGGCTTTTTATGGTCTCCTTGTTGAAAAAAAGATAATTCCGTTTTTCGAGTCGAAACAACGAAAAATCTGCGCGCGAAAAAAGGAGAGCTCGAGCGTTTTCGCGAAAATTTCGCGATTGAGTGGGCGGCGCGATCTGAGCAGACTCAACTCTTAGTCACCATAAAGTAAAGAGATTTACAACAGAGATTTCAAAAGAAAAGAAAAGGAAAAAAGATCAGAAGAGGGGCGATTTCTGGTTATTTATGGTATCAATCGGCGCCAGAATTTTGTTCTCTGGTTGCGTAATCTTAGATAAGCGCTTCTTGGAAAATCCAAATTATTTTTTTCATTAGATCTTGATTTTTAGAAACTCAATCGAATTATTTTATTGAAAAATATTTAAAAGAAATATTTTGAAATTTTGAAACAATTTACTGCTTATCATTATTAATTCATAGCTTTGAAAAATATATTTAATTATGAAAGTAACATTTTTGTCGAAGAATCTTTTTCAAAAAATCCTTATTTTGACCTATTTAGAATATAAACTGAGTTAACCTCTACTTTGAACAACAACACCCCCGGTCGTTACATATCGTGTGTAATATTTATTCCTGCCTTCGGCCACGGTGTTCTCTCGGACCCCTCTTTTTTATTTCACTTTTTCATTTTCAGAAAATCGAAAAAAACTGTGAAAATGTCCAAGATCACGTGCGGACCCGTTGTCGAGATTCAGGGAGATGAAATGACCAGAATCATTTGGGACTTGATCAAGGAGAAGCTCATTCTGCCCTACATTGATTTCGGAGAGAATCTTCACTTTTACGATCTTTCCATCCAGAAGAGAGATGAAACTGATGACCAGATCACTGTCGACTGCGCTGAAGCCATCAAGAAATACGGAGTCGGAATCAAATGCGCCACAATTACTCCTGATGAGAAGAGAGTCGAGGAGTTCGGTCTCAAGGTAATTTTCACTTATAAATATAAAATGTGAACGGCTCAGAAAATGTGGAGATCTCCAAACGGAACGATTCGAAATATCCTCGGCGGCACCGTCTTCCGTGAGCCAATTCTCTGCTCAAACGTCCCCCGACTCGTTACCACCTGGAATCACTCCATCGTCGTCGGTCGCCATGCCCATGCTGATCAGTACAAAGCTACCGATCTGGTCATTCCCAAGGCCGGAACCCTTACAATGACTTTCCAGCCAGACGATGGATCTGCCCCTATTCAACACGTAAATTCAACATTTCAGAAACCAACTAAAACGATACCCTCTTTTTAGACCATTTACAAGTACGAAGATGGTGGAGTTGCCATGGGCATGTACAACACTGACAAATCCATTCGGGATTTCGCACGAAGTTGCATGATTTTCGCGTCTGGTCGTGGCTGGCCCCTCTATCTTTCGACCAAGAACACTATCCTCAAGAAATATGATGGCAGATTCAAGGTTTTGTCGCTTTTCCAACGCTCCTTTTATAAAAATCCTCCAGGACATTTTCGCCGAAGTCTACGAGGCCGAGTTCAAGTCGACTTTCGAGGAAAAAGGAATTTGGTACGAGCACCGACTTATCGACGATATGGTCGCTTACGCTCTCAAATCCAGCGGCCAATTCGTCTGGGCTTGCAAAAACTACGACGGTGATGTGCAATCTGACTCTGTCGCCCAAGGTACAACACTCTTGTAATCTTTTTCCCGTCAACTTTTCAGGTTATGGCTCCTTGGGTTTGATGACTTCCGTGCTCGTCTGTCCCGACGGAAAGACTGTCGAATCCGAAGCTGCTCATGGAACTGTTACTCGACATTACAGAGCTCACCAGGCTGGAAAAGAAACTTCCACGAATCCAATTGGTAAGTTTCTCTCTTTCTTTCGTTGTAACAATGATTCTAGCCTCTATCTTCGCCTGGACTCGAGGACTCGAACACCGCGCAAAACTCGACAAGAACGAAGCCCTTGCCAATTACTGCGCCACTCTTGAAAAGGTCTGCATCTCGACCATCGAGAGCGGCTTCATGACCAAGGATCTCGCCATTTGCACCAAGAACGGCGACGCGTCCAAAGTCACCAGGGCCGACTATCTCAACACTTTCGAATTCTTGGACAAGCTCGCCGAGAATCTCAAAGCTGCCATGATCTAAAAAGAATGAAATCAATCACCAGACTGGTGCTGACTGATTCAACTTTAGAAACAATTATGTTTAGGACAAGAACTTAAAAAAAAGACTTCTGCAATCAACTTTTTACTCATTCTGTTAAAACCCGTCTTACGTAAACCCAATTTTATTCGCATTCACAAATCCATTCTTTCCTTCTTTATTCTTATTTAAAAAATAAACTTTCCCGGTGAAAAGAAAATTATCTTTCTTTCAAATTTGCAGTATCGTTAATTTAAAAAAACTTAAATAAACTCGAAAAGAGTGAATCTGGCACAGGTGACTTCGAAGGGATTTATTTTTAAGGAATCATGAGAATGGACCGCGAGCAAGAATAATTAATCGCACGAACTTTTGTCATCTCTTTTCCACTTTCGTGTTGGTATTGTTCCCTTTTCTGTGGATTAAAAATTCATCCCTTCGGAGTTGCTTGAGCGCCGCGCAAGGAATACTATTGTGTATATTCCATGCAACTAGTCATGTGCGCGCGCGAGCCTTGTTTCATCCCTTTGCTGCAAAGGCCCCGTCAGCAGAAATCAATAACCGATTTTCTTTCTGGTCTCGCTCTCTAAGAAACCTTGTTTTAGAGAATCGAAAGAATGACTTCAAAGAATATGGTCCCCAATCCCGTACCAAGGGTAATAAAATTAAAAAATAAAAGAAAATAGAAATAACCAAGCAAAAATCAGTTATACGAGTCTGTGGTTGAGGAAGTAATCTCTAAAGTGCGGGACTCGGTGCTGGATGAAGGACTAGACGAGAGCGTTCTTTGTGACTTGAAAGCGCTCTGGACAAAGAAACTCGAAGAATCGAAAGCAATGAGCGGGCCCGAACCTACCAACGAGTATCGTTCCTACGTTGGTCGCCACGGCCCACCCGGCGACACTCCCAACATTTATCATCCTCATCCGCAGCAAGCCCCTCTTCATCGTCAGCCACCTTATCGCCACATCCAGCAGCAGCAGATTCCTCATCCAAGAGTAAGAAAACCAACATTTCTATGCCTCCAAAATCAATCATTTTCTAGCTCGGCCCGCGAGTCATGCCGCTGCCTGGAATTCCCACACCACTGCCACAACCAATACCTGTGAGTTCCTCCACTCTTTTTCTTTCTAACTTTTCCTCTTCAGCAGCCTGTGATGCGTCCCCACCCAACCCAGGCATACAACCCGCGGATGCCCGCCCGAGCGAGCCATCACCCCCATCCGATTCCCGCCAGTTCGCCGATGGCGTTGCATCCGCAGCACGGACCTATCCCTCCCCACAGCCAGTCGCCCCACTCCTATCCGAATGAGCACCCAAACCCCTCGCAAACGCCAACACCCCCACTTCACCCACATCACCCAGCATCTCGCAATGCGCCTCGCCACATAAGCCCACATATTATCCGCCAAAATCATACTATTCAGGTATTTGTTCCAGCCATCTTCATTCTTTCAAACCCTTTCTAGCGCCACGGTCTCCCCATTTCATCTCCAGCTCCTCAAATGCAACACCAAAGTGTCATTCAAGCAAATCATTATCGTCCTGGACAGGTTTCTATATTCCTCTTTCGAAAAAGTAACGAAAAATAGGTCGACGGAGCGATAGACACAGATTCTTCCGATTTAGACTCCAGCTCCGACGAAGAACCTCCACCAGCGCCATATACTCAAGGTAAAAAAGGGTCTTTTTCGACGGTACTGAATATGTAACGAATGTAACGAATGTAACGAAAACTCAAAAACATGTCTTTTTTTCGTTACATTGTCAGTAAAATTCTAGAGATTTTTTTGTTTTTCTTATTTCACCCCCTTGTGTTTCCTACAATTTTACCCGCGGAGCGGGCGTTTTGAATCAGAGTTCCAAAAAACGCAAAATTCTCGCGTGCGCGTGCGTGCGCGTGCGGAGAAATTTAGAATTTCGCGTGCGCGTGCGGAGACGACTTTCGAACACGCGTGCACACGCGTTCGCACGCGTGCGTGATCGTGTGCGTGCGCAAAAAGGGATAAAATTGCCAAATTTTAGCAATTTTTTGCTTCTCTAATTTTTTTCAATCGACAATTCTAGAACAATTATTGCTAATACCAAGTCAAAATTATTTTTGAAACATAGGAAATCCTAGAATTTTACGCATTTAAATTGACTCTAGAAATTTTTTCGGCATAAATGACCTAAAAACGCCAAATTTTCTAGGATTTCGAGCACGCGCACGATCACGCACGCGTGCGAAATCTCAATCTTCGCGTGCGCGTGCGCACGCACGCATACACGCGCACGCGTGCGCACGGACGCACGCGTGTTTTGGAACTCTGTTTTGAATCATTCAGAGCAGGTATGGAAAACGAATCTACCATATTAACGCTATTTCGTATTTTTTGAGCTTTTTTTGCTCTTTTGGATATGTTTAATTGTTGTATAAAGTTAAACTCCCCAATATCGCTCTTTAGAATAAGTTTCTAGAATCAGCTAACAAAAAAACAACATGTCTCTGTTTTCGTTACATTGTCAGCAAACTCGTTACATTCGTTACATTCGTTACATATTCAGTATCGACCGTCTTTTTTGCCCTGGATTAATAATTATTTTTAAGAAGACGCTGAGCCACTCAATTCCGACGATGATGTCTCAGATTCTAACGATAATGAAATCTTCGAAACAGGTACCTAAAACAAGATGATCTGGAATAAATTTTTTTCTTCAGAAAATATTGTAATTTGCCAATTCGACAAAATCGCTCGGGTCCGAAACAAGTGGCGCTTCCAGCTCGTGAATGGTATCATGACCCTGAATGGAAAGGACTACGTTTTCCAAAAAGCCACTGGAGATGGAGAGTGGTGAAACTGCTCTTTCTTCTTCGAATTCTACGATGAAACCAACCAGAAAATCAAAGTAACCGGGCGCCAAATTATCAAAAAAAAAAAACAACGCTCTCCTCTTTCTTTTTGCCGAGATAATTTTTATACAAACAGACACACTGTACGTTACGTAGCTGTATTCCCAAAGCCGTTCCCCTTCAACTCGCGCATCACTTCGACGATCTTATTTATTTGGAAAGAAATGTTATTTATTACTCGAATCAACTATTTATTAACTTTCCTTGTTCAACATAAATTTCAATCGCGAAAAATGTGCTCCCAAAAAGTTTCCAAAAATGAAATGTTACGCTGTTCTCAATCTTTAAACTTCTGAAAAAATAAGCTGTCATTTTAATCGAAATGAGAATTTTTGTCGTAATTTTGAACTTATTTATTTTCTGAATTTGTAAGAAAATATAACTCAAAATTGCCACAAACGAACCCGACTGAATCCCAATTAACCTTATACGAGCAATTTTAGTCAAGCCCGAGATTTTTAAAAATATCAATACCTGAGCTCAATAACATGTGTAGAACACCTGAGTCCGGTTTGACAGATATCTAATGATAACAGATTAGCAGCCTTGTTTTAAAAAAGCCGTTTCGCGGCTTATCATTAGAGATATTTCAAACCCTTACTCAGGTCTTCTACACAGGTTACGGAGCCCAGATTAACCCGCTGCAAAATCTCCTGGCTTTTTCTGTTCTCGCATAAACCGAAATTCGAGCTGTTCTACTTATCCAATTGCTAAGACTATCAAAGTATTTAATTTAAAACGCTGTATCTAAAAAACCCGGATGTTCTTTTTATTCACCAGTCACTATTTGAGTTTGACGCCATCGATCTTTTTATTTTATTTTTACTTTGCTCCTTCAAAGTTTCCATTTATCATCTCTTCATTTACACTTTTTTTTCATTTTCTAGTAGATTTGATCCTATCTATATTCCACCAACTTCATGATTTTATTTCACGCAATCATTTATTTCTATTCTTAAACCTGAAATGTTCCGTTTTCCAAGAAAAAGAGGAAAAACATTGAAAAAAAAATCTTAAAATCAAAAATTCGCAAATTCGAATTTGCAAAATCCTAAGAAAAATAAGCTGTTTACAATCTTTCTATTCTCTATGGCATAAATGTAAAATTAAGTTATTCAAATATAAAATTATGATCATTTATGCATGTTCTTTTTACGTTACAACAGTCTTATGCTTCTCAAAAATATCTAAATCTAAGTTTCCCTCCTCTACTGTATTCGGTTATCTATTTAAATCTAAAAAAGCAACTCAAAAAATTTTTTCTTTATCAAAACTTAAATATAAAATAAAGGATAAAAAATGATGATGAATCGAATCGGACCAGCGAGTTATTATCAGCTAACAAACGAAGTCAGAAAGTGCATTCGCATCATCAGAAGGAGCAATTATCAAACGAATAAGAATCAAAATGTCAAAGCTTCTTTGGCGAGATACCAGGAACGGAAAAGAAAATTGCAGCAGAATCAAAACTTTGAACAAAAAGTGTTGATCAACCAGTTTTGTCGAGTGATGGCGCTCGTGGGCAGGGTTCAATGAGATTTCATAAGAGCATTTTTGAAAGCCTTATCCTGTTTAGCTCCTATTTTGAACCCTTCTTGATGATCATCATTGTTTTCTATTCTCTTCGACCAACGAATCGACTTTGAACTCAAGAACAAAAAACTCGACGATCTCTGCGAAAACATCCGCCTTGTCTGCGTTCTACACCGAGAAAGTCTCGAAGGAGTCCTAGCTTATTTTCAAAATCAGAACATAAAAATTTCCGCCGAACTTGGAATTTCTCTCTCAAATGGCAAATTTCACAAGCTCTTTCTTCTCGATGGGAAGCAAGACGAGATCGCCAGGATTCCGAAAATTGCGGCGTTTGACGTTCGAAATCAGTCGTTTCGGGATATTGATCCGGATTTTTGGCATCGATCGAGCATTTCTAGGGTCGATCAAGGACAAACTTTAGGTACGCGAGTTCTTCTCGGCTCTCTCTTTATGGAAAAATTTTAGGGGAGACCCTTGCTTACATGAATCAAAAGCCAGCTTCGATCCAGCTCTCAGTCCTTCAAAAACACCAACTTGTTCGCGACGATTCTTCGCTTCTCGAGCGATATTTCTTAGCGGATTACATCAATTCAATGCTGCGACAAAAGTTTAACTTCACAGGATTCGAGCTTCGACCTTACGGCAGTGCCGTGACTGGCTTTGCCAATAAATATTCGGACGTTGATTTGTGCGTCATCGACAAAAACCCCGAGAAAGACTTTTCTGCGTCAGCTTCTTATCAAGAAAACTTCCAAGAGTGGCGAAAAGAAGCGAGGATGATCATGATCGAGTTGTACGAAGCAATGAATCCCCAGAGATCGAAGAGCTGCCTCATTCCTGGAATCATTTCTCAACAGCTCTTGAGCCACGCAAAGCATCCGATCATAAAGTCCGAATTTGCTCCATTGAATTTGGAATTCGACTTTAGTTACATGGACCCGTCACTTTTGTCCATGGCAAAGGAAATTGATAGAAATAGTCTGTTTATTCAAAAGCTTGAAATCCTAATTGAAATCAAGGAAGAGTACTCATAAAAATTTCCATCTATTTCGAAGCTTCATAATTACTTCTCCTCCCTGGACCCCCGAATCATCCCTTTCATCGGGACCATTCGTCTTTGGGCTCGATTGAGTGGCAACTCCAGTCACGGTCTTTCTGGACAAGTTTCGCCTTATATCATGACGCAACTGGCATTAAATTATCTCCAAAGCATCAATTTCATTCCCAAAATCAAGGATTTAAAATCTGATCAGCCAGAACTTCACCTCGGAGAAGATGTCAGTTTTGAAGCAATCGTCGATTGGAAATGCGTGTTGGAAGATAGTAGATTGGAAAGAGACGCGGCAGAGCTTGTAGGAAAAACTCTCGAAGAATATCAAGAGCTTTCGCCTTTGACTGAAGATCTTAGACAAGAAGACTCACTGCATATTATATTGTACGGTTTCTTGACTTGGATAGAAGAGTTTGATCAGAAGCATTACTATATTTGCTCGCTCAGGTGACATTTGAAATGCATAAATTCGAAACTGAACAGCGAATTTTTCTAGCGGAAAGATGCTGCCTAAACAACGGGCGACTGCTTCATTAGAGATCACTCATCCATTCGCGTCTGATAGAAATATAGCAAGGTACGGTTTCTCCACACAAAAACATTCTGAAGAGTCCCTTTCAGTACTGTCAAATACGATCAGTACCTCAGATTCAAAATCGGAGCAGCTGCTGACAAGAACAAAATTCTGTTCGATTTGTTTAATCAACACAGTTTCCCGCAGCTAAAAAAGACGCCCGAGTTGGTAAAGAAGACAGTAGAAAGTTGGACTGGGCTATCGGCTTTTCTCAATCCGTATTTTTCATTCAATGTTATGGATCATAACTAGGTGTCTTAAATTGATACAAAAACAGCTGCCATGAAAGATTTTCACTTTCAGATGATCGTAGCTGGTCTTAGAAATATTTTTATGACACCGAAAAAGACCGTTTCTTAAAAATCCAGACAGAGTGTCAGGTCATGAAGAGTATCTCGAGAGTGAAGGAATCACGAGGAAAAATGTTCTTAAATTGGCGAAGAATAGTATATTATGAATAATGACATTTTCTGGTATTTTCAGAATGGGTAAAAAAGATCGGAAGGAGAGAAAATTGAACGCGCGGGAGAAACATGAGCAGAAAATTAGGCAAAACCAGCAAAGAGCGAATGAGGAGAGTACAGAGCAAGATAAAGAGTTGGAGAAGCAGCTGAGAGAACTTGGATTAGCTTTGAGGCAGGCAAAGAGTTAGTTTTAGTTGTTCTCGATCGATGTTCAGAGACACTACTGCAGATGGAAATTGTCTATTCCGTGCAATATCCGATCAAATTTGGGGATCAGAAGTTCATCATCATAGAATTCGAAGAGACTGTGTGCAGTTCATGAAAGATTATGAGGACGATTTCAAGCCATTTATCGATGGCGATTTTGATGCTTTCCTTCGAGAGACGAGTACACTTGGAGAATTTGCCGGGAATGAGGTAGAAAAGAACGTTTTTTACCGATTTAAACCAATTTTAGGCCCTTGTAGCGATTGCTAGAAAATTCCAAGTAGAAATTCAAATTCATCAAGCAGGTCAAGCCGTTTGGACGGTGTCTGATGCTATTAGCAATCCAGAGAGACAGATTCATCTTGCGTATCACGACTGGGAACACTACTCCTCAATCAGGAAGATCGGGGATGTAAGTGATCGACCAGCCCTATTGTTTTTGAATTATGACAAGGCTGCGGATGTCAGGAAAGGGCGGAAAAATAAGAAAGGATTTCCTGTTTTTATTCAATTTAAATGACGCGATCGGTCTAAAATTTGACAGTTTTTATGAAATGAAAAACTACTTTTTCTTCTTCAGGGAAAATATAGAGCTTAGAATATTATTTTAAAATGACCTCAATAATATTCACTTCTGTCAGTAATTCATCGTTTAAATGATAACCTTTCTACAAATACTAGCCCATGAAAAAGAGAAGTCTTCCTTGAATTCGACGATAACGAGCGAGAAGTCACAATAATTGAAGAACGAAGTACGCCACGTCCAAAGATGAGCCACAAAGATAGAAAGCGCGAAAAGAAAATGCAAAAGCTCCGTGAAAAGGCAGAACGCGCTCGGTTAAAGAAAGAAGGACCCAGAGTTATCAGTAAGAGAACCATTCATAGAAAGATATTTATCATTGTTTTAGCCATCGAGGATGATATCGACGAAATCGCTTCAAAATCAATTCAACGGCTTCAAATCTAAATTTTTATTTTCTGCTGATAATGCCCAAACAACAAAAAATAAACCATAATCCGAGCTATTTGCTTCAATTTATTTTCGTATGGCATTAAATTTAATGTAAAAGAATGTGAAATGCCAGGAGAAACGCGATCCTACAAGGTTCGAACCGCCACTGACAAGGTCGCTTGTCAGCCTGGTCATGTTAAGGGTTCGCCAAAATTATGTGTTCTTTAATTTCTTGATCTTTTGGCTAACTCCTCGGACGCTCTCTTCCACCCAGATGATTACGATGGGCTGCAGAAAGTCAACACGACGGATCTCGTCGAAATCGCTCCCGTTGACCATGCCCAGAATCCTAGACCAGAACTTCCTGTTCTTCTTTGCCCTTGTCCTTCGAAAAGCGTTCCTTTTGGAGAAGTACATGTTGACAAGCACATTTTCAAGGAACATTTGAAAGATGATGAGTGTGTCAATGTGAATCTCGTCAAAGATATCGCCGAAAAGAAGATTGGTCTCGTTGAAATGTACATCAAAGACTACTACATTTCCCGAATCGACATGCGTGTTGTGACGACAGAGCTCACTGGAAGATGTCTAGTTGAAAACCAGTCACTGAAAATCAACTCATTCTCACTTACAGTCAAGCATCTCGTGGACAGCTCCGGCAAGACTATTAAAAAGGGAGGAATCGTGACGAAAGATACGCGTTTCGCTTTCAGATCAGCTTCAGCCCTGTTTTACCTTTTCATCCAAATCAGCGAAGGTAAATATTCCCCACTCGTGCTTTCCAAACGCTTTGAAAATAGAAATGTGGCACTACGACTCATACGGTTACAAGCAATACCAACGCGCAATCGATGGCTTCCTTGAATCGCTTCTTCTGAAATGGCTAGCAGAAAAATGCGCGCACGAAGTTCATATTGTTTTTTATGCTCGGCATCTTTACCCGATCGATATGTTAGAAAATTCCCATGCCAATCATATCCTCGACAATTTTCCTGACAAATGGAAGAAGTATGTTCATAAGCTCAACAATAAATTTGTGTATATTGATCACTACAGGACTTTGACTGATGCGGGGGAAAGTTTGAGGCCTGACAATCAAGCCAAAGGTAATTCCATTCATCGTCACCATCCTAAATAAAGTTTAGTGTCTGAAATCGTCGCCAAATGTCGCGGAGTTGTGATCAACTGGATCGCTGACAGTCAAATCTACTTCCAAGACGGGACCGAAGCGCCAAGAATGATTCACGACGGTCCTAAATTTCGTCTATCCTCTGCCCCACAAGCGAATTTCGTGGAAGTAATCAACATGTCTCTCCATATTTTCGAGAGGCATCAAAAGATCGCGTTCTCGATCGAACTGGTCAAATGATCCTCGTCATAAGCGCTGGAGTAGGAGTCTACGACTGCACCCATCACATGCAAATTTCCCCAGTACTCGGGCTCAACCAAAAATCAGATCAGCGAATGCAATACAGAAAGGATCTCTACAAAAAGACGCAGCACAGGATTCGCGATTTGGGAATAGGACTGGATTTGCTCTGCCTTGGCGAGCAACCGTTGCATGTTGTTCCCTTATTTCGACTTTATGATGCTGATGGACAAATCGTCAGATATGAGCGACCTGATTTTATCAATCTCAATTATTACCGTGAGAGCCCGATTACTGTTGAGGAAGATCTAGCCAATATCAAATATGTGCCGAGAATTCATTTTCAGGTGAGTTTTTGATTTTGAGTTTTTATTTGAGAAAATGATAATGAACTGTGAAGAAACGAGAATGAATTTTGAGTTCGATGCAACATCGGAAGATTTTAACGGCAGGTGTTGGTAGTTTTCTGGTAGAACATATCTTTGCAGGAAACTCCGACTGGCCACGAGAAACCATCTACTTTGACGAATTCCATAGTGCAGACTTCTTCAGTTTCGATAGAGATCTTCTCAATCGATCCTCGTCCGCAGCAGAGCTCGTCGCAGCTTCCTGGTCCGTAAGATTTTGTTGCATCGCAAACTCGGCCTCGGGTGACTTCACAAAAATTTGGGGATTTCTTTCCGAAGATGAGTCGATCGTTGATAAGAGAGGAGAAAACTGCTTGGGGGAGAATTTCGAGCTGTCGTTGGTGAATTCGAGCAGCAGATTCGTATTTGTCTTTGATGATTTTGTTCATCTTAGCTTCGTTAGTAGTCGCTTTCCAGCAGGTTTTCTGAGCGCAGCTTCCAGAAGGACCGTGGCACTTGCAGACGACATTTTTGGCGCTCTCAGCGGCGTGTCGACCGATTTTGTTGTTGTGAAGTCCGAAGAGGAAGTGCTTCTTTTTGAAAGCGGCAACATCGGTGAATTCAAGAGCAAACTGTTCGGCATTGAATTTCTCGCAGTCGGCTGAGCCCATTTTGCAGAACTTTTCTAACGAATTCTTGAGATGACCAGTAGCGAGAGCGTGGAGATAGGCACTTTCTTGGGTTGGATGTTCAAGCTCGGGTTGCTCTTTGGGAAGAGTTTTGATACCATTGCAGCCCCAGAGAGTGTCAGACATAGAATCGAAGCAGGCAGAAGTGGCAATTTGAGCGGCATTTTTGATTGCAGGGGCGATGAATTTGTTGCGTCGACACAGGTTTGCTTGCTGAGAAGTAAGACCGGAATAGGCGCAGATATCGCCAGTCCAGGATCGGATGCCAATCCAAGAGAGGGAAGAAGCTTCGGTGAAGGCGAGGATGATGCCGGAGATTTTCATTTTTTTTTTAGTTGTTTGTTTGTTGGTGATTGTGTTTGAATGATGACTTGAGATTCGTCTGAGGTTTTATATGACCCAGTGCTCTGGCGCTAGAGTCTAATGCAAGCAGATGTTGCATTATTTTTTCTTTGAAGAGCAGATGGAGCAATACAGCGCACATCCGTTTTTATCTGATTGTCCATCGTAACTTGCAACTTCTCAGAAGTGATCCGCCGCAGCTGCTCGGATCCACCTGATTGGAACAAGCGGCGATCAAACGGGTACATATGTGTGAAATCGTAGTTCAAAGCTACAGGTACACGAGGAATTAGGTCGCAAATATACAAGTTGATAATTATGCATTTATAATTACCCCCTCTTTGAAGTTTTCTTCTTCTGAAGTCTATTTTTAGGAAAAAGACAGCTCCTCGTCGCATTCAATCATTCGTGCTCATACAATGCCAGCGGGAAGAAATCGCGAAGCTCGTCTTTCTTCCTCCAGCAGATCGCATATTTCGCCCAAAAGCCCCATGCTCTGTCTTTCGAGAGAAGAAATGGAAGCGTACGATAACGCTATTTTCATGCCAGAATCGAAATCGTATCACAAGAGCATCTCACAAAGCAATTCTATCAATAGAAAAGTCTCTCAAATTAGCGAGGAAACTTCGCCAAAGAGTACCTTCAACAAAAATCTTCTTTTGATAGCCGATCAGAATTCGAGCTCTTGGGATCCAAAGGAAGGTTTTGTCAGCATAAGTTATCAGAATAGAATATCTCAACAGAATCTTTTCATAACTCCTTCAAAAGCGATACACTTCCCAAAAACGCTCGACCAGACGAATTCGCCATGAGTCAGTTTCCAACGATTTCATTTTTCAACCTCATCGTCTCAAACCGAGATCCAACCTTGGCTCCCTTTTATCACCAGAAAAGTCCCGACCAAGAGATATCAAGACTGCTTCTTCGGCCATGTCTGCCACTCTTGTTATTCCAGAGCAGGACGTGAGCAGGAGTAACAGTCGCTCCTGGACTTCTTCCAGCTACGGTAACTTGAATTATTGAGATCTTGATTTATAATCGATCCTCTTCGCTACAGGGAATCACTGTAGCCCAACTCTCTTGATTACTCATTCAATGTTTAAAAGGCGCCGTCCAACTAACAAATTCACGCTCTGCCATGTCAGTCACAATTAACACCGGCTATCAAGGCACCATGGGTAAATCCCAACTTCGATAACTTAAAAATTTTAACAACTCTAGAGCGTCGACGGCGGCGAATCAGCCAGTGCGACTCGTCAAACAAAGACTACGACAGACATGATTCTTACAGGTTTGTGTTTATTATCTTGCAAGGTTAGACAAGTCGATTGTGCTTGCAAAAGATTCTTGTAGACCAAGTTGTGAAAGTTCCATTAGCTCGCGTTGATTTCTTTTGCTTTCGCGGTACTTTCCATATTTGAATACGCCGTAGTGTCCGAACTTCAGCACAATCAAAAGGAGCGACAGCAAAGCCACTACAATAAATTGCTTAGTTGAACTATTTTCGATACAGTCATGGCTAACTTACAGACAATATTCGCGTTCACAACCATGGTCAGGTCCTCTGGTTTGCAGAGGCAGTTTAGTACAACTTCTTTTTGACAAGTTTGCCATTCAGCATTAGAGTGATATTCTTCGCAGTAGTGAGCAATATAAGCAGCAGCTAAGTTTTTTACTGCAAAAGAGTCAATAAAAGTGGTTTACCAGAAGAAATCGCACATTTTTCATGGCAAAATATTTCAAAACCCGTGCCATTGTGAATCGCCTAGAATACGGAGAAATTTAACAGAAACTTCAATAGCCTGCCTGAGTAAATTTTGTCGAGCTTGCCCAGTTTTGCGTCATCAGCTGTAGAACTCATAAAAATTATTTAAATGATAACGAAGTGATTCTAGAGAATAATGCTAGTTTTAGTTTCAACAATCCATGCAGCATCAACCCTTTCAACGTCAGTGGAACCTCCATAAACCGTCCTGTCACCTACACAAACCACCAATGGGTCGATTTGTTTCCGACCAACTCCGATGGGCAAGCGATTCAGCCTCATCATCGAGATTATGTAAACAAGAACGTTATTATGAACGATGTTATGGCCGAGAGCTTCCGAAGTCAAATCATAGAATCCTTACAAATTGAAAATTCCACAATTTCAACTCTGAATACGGTCGAGTCCCCTCCTATTTCCGCTACAGACTTTCAAGCAGGGGAGTCCAGCAGATTCTCAAGAGGGAATGATCAAAATGATAATTTTCGCGGCCAGAACAAACTCATTCCGCCATCCACAAATGTAGAGTGCCTCGACACTAGAATCGGCGTCGATTGGAAATCCATGACTTATCCCGCTTGTCTGCCCCTAACAACGGCGAAAAAGCTCAATGCGAATGACTTGACACGACAAAAAGGGGCTTATAAACACGCAAATCCGTATAAATGGATCCAGTTGGATAACGAAAATCGCTCCGAGTTCGCCTTCCGCTCGATAAAAGAGAAGTTTTATGAGCTCGTGAATCAACGAATCGCGCAAGGGTTTCAAATCGTAAGAAGCTATGATGACGGGCAGAAGAAACGAGACAAGGATAATTCAACAACGGAAACGATGGTGGTTCTTCTGGGCCCATTTGTGCATCATTTTGAATTCAATAGTCGAAATGGAGCTGCAAAAGGTACATCTCTAGAATTTCTCAAATCTATCATTTTTAAGGCGCCGATAGTCCATTGAAACTGACATGTTACGGCAACCAGTGGGAAACGATGGCTCTTGCCGAATCTTCCATTTACAAGTTTTCTTTTGCCATTGCTAGAAGCCGCTTTGAACCAAGAGAGATGGACTTTCTTCCGCGTTTTGGAAGAGGATTGCTCAAAGTTGAGAATTTGGATAAAGTTATTGAAAAGCCCATTCAAGAAAACCTCGAGGACTATCAGCTTCAATGGGATAGATACTCGTGGAAGTGTCGCTTCGTTTTTGTAATGGACAGGCAAGTGCCGGCTGAACCTCATAGAATCCGAGCAGCGCACGATGATTTCATGAAGCTTCTTACCCAAGTCATCAACGACAACGTAGAAGTCGACGCGAAGAGAAACAACCCCATTCCTATTCACCATCCCTCCGGACGAAAAATATCCCAAGACAACTCAGCTCGTCCATCGTCGCCAAAGTCGATCGTGCAAAGCTTCAAAGGAAATTCAGATAAGCCAGAAACTCCTGCCGGTCGACCTTACACAGGCCATGCAAAAGATTTGGACGACTTAATCGCCAAACTCGAGGAATCGCCAATAACTTTTTACAAAATCTGGAAGCCGAATATGCCAGCAGGAGCAGAGAAAGAGAAAGTCGGGTTTTTCTCAATGCATGCTGTGCAATGGCTGATCTCCCACTGGGGATGCGCTGATAAGGCGCAAGCGAAGGAGTGGCTCAGTCATCTGTTGAATACAAGACGCATTTTGGCTAAAGATGACAATGAATCTTGCATACGAGTTGGATTTTACTTCTACCACATAAATGATAATTTGAACGAAGATGACGACTTGCTCGACCAAGCTGATGATTATGGACTGGACGACGAAGAAGACGAAGAGAATTGCATCCCATTAATCGAAGTCAAGTTCCCGGAAATGTCCGACTATCGAATCCTCGGTCGATTACGGAATGAGTGCAAGACTCAAACTCAAACAATCAAAAAGATCATTCCAAGACGCAATATCAAGACAGTGCAAAAATGCTGCGAAGGCGCCTGTTGTGCAAGCAATCAGCAACGATTCGAGTGGTATCAAGTCTATTACTGCCCTAGACACAATCCAATCTTCGATGCTTTCACACTCATGCATCAGTGGCTCGCCGCCACACCAGCCAAGATATGCGAAAGTGCTCACACGATGATGTTCAACGCAAGAAAAGCTGGTTTCAATATGATACCGTGTCCCGAAGACCCTTTCGATATGTCTGGAGAGCCGTTCAAACAAGTGAAGCAATTTGATATTAGATGGGTAGTTAGCAATCAAGAGAAATCCTGGCACGAGAAGCTGAACAAGCTTGAGCTCGTTGATGTTGTTTCCTCACTTTTCTTCGGTGCGTCATCAGAATATTAACAGTGATTGAAACATTTTCTAGAGCTCGGGTTTTTCTACGATTCGTATTTCAAGCAGAAGACTGCGCATCAAAACCTATTCCAGTTTATTCACAAAACGGGATCCTTCTTTTTGCTAATTGAGCTTGAATCTGATTCAGAGTCATACTACGCGGTAATGTTTCTCTTCGTTTCCCAATTTTACTTTTTTTAGGGATATCCAGTCTTGATAAAGTGGATCTTGAATCCTTTAATAAGGTCACGCAAGTGGGCCATCTCATCACAAGAAAAGTGTGAAGGAGAAGCGAAAAGCATTTGCAGCGAAATTGAGAAAATAATCTCGGATACAACGGAGAACGGTCGAATCTACCAACAGTATCTGAAAATCAAAGAAGTTCCAAAACCTGTTGAATTGTTCAATTAACCCCCCACTGCCTCACTCTATTCAAAAAACCTTTTGTTTATCGACTTTTTGTTCAGAAAAAAGATGCTCACTAAGATTATTCTTTCCTTGGCTGGAATCGGCCTCATGTATTATGAGAAAGTCGTGGATGAAAACATGACTGCTGCTGAGTCGGCAAGAAAGGAATACAAAGCGAGTTGCGACATGAAAGTTGACCTGCTCTTCACAGAACAAGAGTTCAGCTGCTCGACGATTCTCAAATCTGATTACGCCGTAGGCTTTGGATTCCTTCAGAATGTAAATATTTACGAGTTTTCTGCAAACGTAACCCGAAAATCTATTGCTTCATTTTCAAAATCAACCATCGCGAGATACAAACAGAGATTTTTCAGGTCTTGCCCGTCGACAGTCCCTTCATCCAGCCAAATTATGTCTACGGTCTCTGGCACTACATCCTCCAGCTCTTTGTAGCTATCCTTGGAGACGGTAAATTCCTTTTAAAAAATATATGATATGAGTTTTTCTTCAAGCATCTCTTTCCCGAACTCTTTCTGTCGGTGGAATCGGTGCCTCTGTCTATTTCACGTACGCGATGATAAAACTCGAAGCAATGTGCCTCGCCTGCATTATTTGCCACTTCATCAACGTCGCCTTTTTCGTTCTCGACACAGCAAAGCCCGCTGCACCGGAGAAACTCAAGCGTCACTAGGTTCATTTTGCGTACTATATACATTCCTTTACCAACGAAACTATTTTCTGATTCAAAGTCAACTAATCTATCGAAAATTAAGAAATAAATCGTTCTTATAATTAAGAATGACCGAAAAAATCGTCTACGTTCACTTCTCCTACGACGACGAAACACCCACTCCCGTTTTGGAGGAGCTTTCAAAGTCTCGCAATGGATCTGTCTTCGCAGGTCTGAACTCTGCTGGCTGGCCAGGCAAAGGTGAAACCCGAATTCTCTGGAACGATACATTCAGCGGCGAGGGTCGAAACATTCTCATTGCTGGAGCTGGTGCCAAGAACGCCAAAGACTACTGCGAGATCGAAATGCTCAACGAGCGACGTGAAAATGCTCGTGTTGCCGCTGGAGCCGCTGTCAACGCTCTCAAGGGACTCAAAGTCGATAAAGTTCTAATGGAGCTTCTTCCAGGGTGTGAAACTGCCCAGGCTGAAGGAGCCCACCTCGCTCAGTGGCGATACAAAGAAACCGAGCTGGCAAAGATGCCGAAGCTCATCGAGCCCATCAATGGCGCCCATGATGACTGGATGACCGGTGTTCGAGCTGCCAAGGCGCAGAACTTTGCCCGTTACTTGATGGAGTCTCCGGCGAATCTTATGACTCCAACGATATTCTGCGAAAAAGTCACTGAACGACTCAATCCTCTGGGAATCAAATGTACTACTCATGGAAAGGATTTTATTCTTTCCGAGAGAATGGGAGCTTTCTGGTCTGTAGCGAAAGGATCCGCCGAGGAGCCGAAATTGTTGAAGCTTGAGTACAACGGTCCAAGGTATTTATCTCATACTTTCTCATCGACAACGATTTCAGCAACCCCTCCGGTAAGACAATCTGCCTCGTTGGAAAGGGAGTCACCTTCGACGCCGGTGGAATCTCAATCAAACCATCAGCAAACATGGACGCCATGCGAGCTGATATGGGTGGCGCCGCTGTCACCGTCTCTACCATCTACGCCCTAGCCATGGCCAAAGCTCCCGGCAAGTATGTTGCGCTGACGCCCCTTGCAGAGAACTTGCCTTCTGGCACTGCAAACAAGCCCGGAGATGTCGTAACTGCTCGAAATGGAATGACCATCCAGGTTGACAATACAGGTAACGTTGATCGGTAGAGATGGACAGAGATTTACATAATTCCAGATGCCGAGGGTCGACTTCTTCTTTGCGATACACTCTGCTACGCTTGCGACACGATCAAACCTGATGTCATCGTCGATTCGGCCACTCTTACTGGAGCCATGTGCGTCGCAACTGGCTGGGCCTGTGCCGGTTGCTTCACATGGTCGACCGATTTGGCAACGAAGCTGACCGCGGCTGGTGTCGAGACTGGAGACCGAATCTGGCGAATGCCCGTCTTCAATTCTCACAAGAAGAAGATCAGTCCAGCGCAGCTTGCTGATCTTAACAACACTGGTAAATATATTTTTGTTTTTGTGTCGCTGAAATGCTTCAAACTTTGAAGTTCAAAAGATATCGCTTTCTAAAATGCTTTCAGTAAAGTATAAATGTTTGCAATTAAAAAAAAATTATCTAGGTCCTCGATGGGGAGGCGCATGCAACGCCGCTGCGTACCTCCGATCCTTCGTCCCCGCTGATGGCCCCGAATACGCGCATCTCGATATCGCCGGGGTGATGGACACCTGCCCTGGCGCTGATGATCCGTCGTACATTTCCAAGGGCATGACCGGCCGCCCCACAAGAACTCTAGCTGAATTCTGCCGAGCTTACAGCTCATCTTCATAATTTACCAATTGTCCACAATTCATTTGATTCTTTTGAAAGTTCATTTTCTGTTGATCCATGCAATAATTAAAAATAAACTGAAATCGAAGTGAAACTATGCAAATATTGAAATATTAGAAGTAAAATGTCAAAGGCGGCTAAAATTCCAACTATTGGCGGAGGACGTGAGAAATACGCGACCGTACGCAAGCTGCAAAAGAAAACAGTAAAACTGAAGACGCTGCTTGTTGATGAGGTTGGATTCTTCAGTGCGTCTCTTTTTGATTAATTAAAAGATCATGTTTGACGGTGAATTCGATCTCGATTGCCTGACGACGTCGATCCCCAATAAATCCCTTTTCGACGAAGATTTCACAGAGCATTGGGACTTTGACGAAACTTTGAACAAAATAATCGCCGAAAAAACGCAAGAAAAAATCGCAAAATCGAAACAACTTTCCTAACTCGTTCTGAACACCAACTTTTGCCTTACCTTCTATTTTCGTAGTAACAAGCATTTTTCTAATTAAAATTTTAATCAATTCTTTTTTTTAGAATGGTTCAACGAATTTCTGCTCGTTTGAGCAAAAAAGATCCGAACAATGGAAAGTTGACTCATCAGCGTCCTGGCCAAGCACGGTAATTATCAATCACTAATTAGTAAAAACTAATCAAAAGTACTAGAAGCAGAGCTGGCGCGAACCGATCGCGATATGCAAAACTAGAAGATACGATCAACAATGTCACAAAGAGCCTGGAATCGACAAGAATCGACAAAGAATCAAAGAAAGCAGAAGAGCCTTCTACGGATGAGAACAACCGTTACTCGCTTGCTGACATATCCGTCATTCAAGAAACGCAGCCAGAAGAGATGAACAAACGAAAGAGAGCACGAAAGGCGGTGAAAGCTCTCTTTGACTCCGATGATGTAAGAATCTGTTACGAACTAACTTTCTTAAAGAATATTCTAGGAGGCGCCAGCAGCAGCGCCAAAAAGTTACGCTACAAGGTCCACAAAGCGTGCCAGCCCACCCCGATCCAAGCCAAAGCTCGTCATTTCCAAGGTGCTCGCTCCCGACACTCCAGAAATGGAACGAAAATCCCGCGTCGCTGGAAGGGAGAACCTGCCCGGCCCGAGATACATTCCGGAATCTGACGAAGAAATGACATAGAAGGACCTTCTTTTTTCACTCGATTTATCTCAGGAAGATACCAGTTCTTCATTTTCCCTTTTTTACCCTTTTATATTTACCCTTTTTCAATATCGAGATTTTCCCCCCATTTTCGCTTACGGATACTTCATTTATTCCTTATCTTTCTCACAATTCCCGTATTCCTGTCGCTCGAAAACGCATTCACAATAATATTTGTTAATACAACTATAAGTTATAGTCTATAACCTTTTCAGTGTCAGAATGGCTGCCACTCGGCGATTGCAAAAAGAACTGGCTGATCTTCAAAAGTCCGACAAACCCGAAATTCTTCAAGTCAAAGATCTCGGCCCTGCAAATGACCAGATTTTGAAGTGGAACGGGACCATCTTCCCGGAGAAAGTAGATGTCTTTGTTGCTTGTACTTTTCTAACATGCAGACTTTTTAGGAGCCTTACAACAAAGGAGCGTACACTATCATCATAGAATTTCCCGTCGAGTACCCTTTCAAGCCGCCAAAAGTTACCTTCAAAACTCCAATTTATCATCCAAATGTGGACGAAAAAGGCAGCATTTGGTATGCAAAACAATTAAAATCAGGAGGTTAACTCCAACTTTTTTAGTCTCTCCGTTGTAGACAAAGAACACTGGAAGCCCGCAACGAAAGTTGAGCATATTCTTACAGAACTCGTTCGTAAGTCAAACCAGTCCACCAAGGGTAATTGGTTATTCAAAATTCTAGGTCTGATCGAGACGCCCGAGTGCGATCATCCTCTGAGAACCGACATCGCCACCGAATTCCAGAAAGACTACAAGAGCTTCGTGAAGTCAGCAGAAGACCACGCTAAGAAGCACGCTCCAAGATCATAAATTCAAGACCATCCCCATTGTTTTTCTGCTGCTCAATTAATTACCTTTGGAGAATGTTGATATGAAAACTGTATTATTTGAACTGGAACAAAACAAAAAGAACCTTTCCAAATTATAGAAAATCTTACATGTAACTCGTTTTCATATCGCAAATGCAAAAATTATGCATTAGAAACAAGTTTGAATTTGATTCATTAATTATTCCCCGTTTCATGTTTAGATTTTTAAATTCTTGTATGTATCGTTTTATTGAAAATATAATCAATCTCTATCTGCGCTTTTTTAAGTTTTGAGTTGAATCCTATCAATTTACCTTGATAAAGAAAGCTGTGTTCATAGGTTAGAATTCAGATAAGATGGTGTTCGGTCTAGGAAAGAAAAAGAAGAAGGCTCCAGCACCGCCTATACCAATGATAAGGGATCTGAAATTCAGATTCTGAATCATCTGATAATAACTCTTTCTCTTCCTTGATTTCATAAATCTAGAAAATCGTCTAAAATTACTCTTAAAAATCCCGCGCAAGCCATCAAACAATCCAATGCCCAGCGCCAATCCCATGCCTTCTCAGCAATCCGCAGCAGCTCAACCTGTTGAGATTCGATTTGATTGTCAGCTAGCGCATGGGGGTCCTGTTTGCGAAGTCAGAAATTTCAGAAATATCAAAGAACTCTATCTTCGAATGGCTGAGGCTATTGGAGTTGATGTTAATAAGATTCTGTTTGTTACTGGTAATTTATTTTATGATAAAAACATATATCCATGAATTAGTTAACACCGAAAAATGCGACATGACAAAGTTGCTCGGCGGCCAGATCATGTTTGGCGACTTCCTCTACTGCCACGTGTCGGCTCCTACGACCACCGTCATCAATGTCCAGAAGGTCTCTCAAATGTTTGGCCTTACCATTACTGACAACGGGAACGGCCAAGCTTTTGTCAAGGGAAAACGAGCTGGAAGTGTGGTAGAACACAACGATGATATTCTACCCGGTGATGCGATTCTTTCCATCAATGGCGAAGGTAATAAATATATCGTGCCCATTTGTTATATTCACGGTATTCAGTTATGATCGGAAAACGACATATCGATGTTGCAAGAAAGCTACGAGATGTTGAAATAGGTAGCATGGTCGAATTTGTGCTCCAGCCTCCAGTCCGCGGTTTCAACATGGTCGGTGGACGCTCCAAAGCGAAAGTTTCTGGCGACATCAACAAGGGCGGTATGACGGTTAGAATCAAGGCCAACGGAGACGCCGAAGTTGTAGAAGGAGACAAACCCTGCAAAACCTCGTAAGAGAGACATGTGTTATCATCATTATTTCTATTATTAGTAGGGGAAATCACTAATAATTGAGCTTTTTTTTTGGGCTTAGTAGGGTAGGCATATAATACCGTTTTAGAAAGCCCAGGAGCTGGGGATCATTTTGACTATTGATACTTGGGGGTGATCTCGTACCCTGAGGGCATTTTGATACCTCCAAAGTCCCAAAATCTGGCCAATTTCGGAAAAGGGAATTTTTGAAGCCTTAACTCGACCTTTCAGAGGTTATTTACTATCCCAGATTGTAGCCCAGGCTCTGACGGTCATTTTGAGCTAAAAAAAAGTAGTGAGGAGGGGGGGTTCCTGAGGAGCTAGAAGCTCTTGAAATTGGGGAACTCGACAAAAATTGAGTACTTTTTCACAAAAAGTACAGGATTTGTATCACAAATGCCTATAAAAGACTTTTTATCCATCTTTCTCCACAAAAAAATGTTCGAGAAATCATCTGGGGTCATCTGAGGTCATATCGGGTCACTTTTCGCAATTTTCGTTTTCATGGATTTGACCTAGAGTGACCTCAGATGACCTCAAATGACATCTCAATTATTTTTAAATAAATAAATATTGATAAAAAGTCTTTTATAGGCATTTGTGATACAAATCCTGTACTTTTGTGAAAAAGTACTCAATTTTGTCGAGTTCCTCAACTTCAAGAGCTTCTAGCTCCTCAGGAACCCCCTCCTCACTACTTTTCTTTAGCTCAAAATGACCGTCAGAGCCTGGGCTACAATCTGGGATAGTAAACAACCTCTGAAAGGTCGAGTTAAGGCTTCAAAATTCCCTTTTCCGAAATTGGCCAGATTTTGGGACTTTGGAGGTATCAAAATGCCCTCAGGGTACGAGATCACCCCCAAGTATCAATAGTCAAAATGATCCTCAGCTCCTGGGCTTTCTAAAACGGTATTATATGCCTACCCTACTAAGCCCAAAAAAAAGCTCAATTATTAGTGATTTACCCTAATTATTAGAGCAATTGAAATCATCGATCAAATGCTGGAAGAGTACGTTGGGATCAGAGATCGAGAGCTTTCCTTGTCCATTTATGAAAGTGGAACGAAGTCCTCTGATTCTGGGACTTTCCTCGATACAGTTACTAGGTTCGTCTATTGTGCTTGAGTTTGGTAAAAACATTTTTCCATCATTTAGTTCATATCCAATGTTCGCCTTCACCGATCAGTTCATACTCGATGTTTGGAACATTATCTCCGATGCCGAATCTGGAGTCATGCCAAAGAAGCCAGCATAACAGTTCATCTCCTTATTCATTGATTCCTTTCTGTCCACAAATGTGCCATGATTCTCCTTCCTTTCCCCGTTATATTTGCACTGACCTCATAATTCTACTTCTCCTTCCAATTCTGTTCAATTTTTGACATTTCTTGATTTATGTTTTTTAATTCCTTTCAATTTTATTTTTATAATTCCGTAGCAAAATCAATTTCTCTCGCATTTTAGATGACAAGCGAATCGGCCCCGAGAAATTGATCACCTTAGGTAACCGCGTTTTGTACAAAAATTACCAAATCACCTTACTAAAGATCCTGATTTGCACTAAAGGTTTCTATTTGAAAGAATTCTTTTCAGGCCCTAATCATTATTAGATTTCGGGTGTTCCAAATAACAAGAGAGGTGGGCGACTCAGATCCTGCAGTGGCGTTGGCCTGCCTCCACCAACAGAGGTAAAGGAGAATGGATTTCGATCAAATTGACCATTATTACGCAGACTGATAGCAAGGAGGAACCACCGCGTAAACGAAAAAGAAGGACTAAAATGGCCAAAAATGGAGTTGAAAATGAGCCAGACACAAACGGATTGAACGGGCACCTGAGCCAGCGAGATTCTGAAGTCGTTCGGCTCATTGGCCAACATCTCGAAGATCTTGGCCTTCAAAAGGTACTTCAATTCTTCTGATGGTTCCTCCATTCTCTCTAGGTTGCGAAGCATTTGATCGAGGAAACAGGAACAGAACTTGAAAACGAGTACGCTACTGAATTTCGCAGCTCGATTCTCACCGGTGACTGGAGCAAAGCTATTGCAGCGCTAGAAAAACTACGGCCGGAGATAAATCACGATGAGAGAGTCCAGGTACTCAAATTGACAGCTACAGAACTATATTTTCTAAGAACATGATCTTTCAAATCTACGAGCAGAAATATCTTGAGCTGCTTGAAGATGGAGAAACTCTCGAAGGAGTCAAATGCCTCAGACAAGACCTCGCTCCGCTTAATATTCAAACAGAGCATTTACAAAAGCTTGCCCAGATACTTCTTGTCCAGGTACGATCGAGCTAGTGAATCAATTTTAAAACGATTCAGGACAAAAAACAGATCTATTCAATGATGAACTGGCCCGGCAAAGGACGGGCATCACGCGCGGCGCTAATGGATAAACTTCAGTCCTATCTGCCTCATCATATTATGCTTCCGGTGAGTGACAAAACTCTCTTCCTTTGAGTACCCTTTTGTAGCCACATCGGCTATCAGTTCTTCTGCAACAAGCCCAGAAATTTCAACAACAGCAGTGCCTCTTCACAAATGGAAACTTGCCACAGACATCTCTCCTATTTGACGCTAAATCGCCCATCAAAAAGGTTCAATAATAGTTCTGAATATAACAGGTTTTTTTTGAGGCGGACATAGACTTTCTGTAACTTTTGATTGGGTTAAGATAATTATGATCTGTAACTTGCAGAATATAGCCGGGTATTAGGTTACTTATTTTTCATCAATTTGGTGTCAGTAATTATTCTGGTGGTGGAGTTATGACGTCATCAAAATGCATTATGAAATAGAACCTTGAACTTTGTGATGTCATTACTCCTCCACCAGTGGTGCAAATACCACCAAAAGCTTATTTAACACACTGGAGACCCTCCCCAACAAGATGCAAAAGAGAGAATAGAAATATCTCGTCTGTAACACCTTCAAAAACGCTCCACCAATTTATGTTCACCTCAAAAAAAACCTGTTTATACTGTTTCTTAATCGAAATAGATACCATCCAAGTGTATTCAAACCCTCAATCGCCACGCTGGAGATATAACCTACTGCCGCTTCAATCATTCGGGCACGCACCTAGCTACTGGCTCGAAAGATGAAACAGTCGTCATCTGGTCAGTAGCATCCAACGGAACTGTTACCTACGAGAAAACCCTATCTTGTGACTTCGAAGTGACATTTTTCGCCTGGTCTCCAAACGATCAGCTTTTGGCGGTTGTCGGAGCCGAGAACACGCCTTGTGTGAATCTCTGGGACGTCAAAGCCGGAACGAAAAAGCATGAGAGTCGACAAAGCCCAGATGATAGTCTTACCTCTGTAGCGTGGTTTCCCGATGGCCAAAGCTATGTTTGCGGGGGCAAACGTGGACAGTTCTACCAAGTGGGCTTGGAAGGACATATTCTTGAGACGTTTGATGGCGTGAGAGTTTATGGCCTTCATGTTATGGGAGACGGGAGAAACATTTTAGCCTCAGACTCTCATAATCGAATCAGAAGGTATCACAACCAAATGATTTCTTCGATATTAATTTGCAATTAGCTATGATTTCGAAGCAATCTTGGACAAAGAAGTCATCAACAGACTTCCAAATCCGATCATGACTTTCTGTGTATCTGCTGATGAAAAGTACGCGCTACTGAATGTACTCGAAGACGGGCTTCATCTTTATGATCTGACTTGCAATACGTTTGTCAGAAAATTTCGGGGTAACCGACAGAGCATGTATCAAATTCACTCTGCCTTTGGTGGAGACAACGAAGAGTTACTCGCGACTGGATCCGAGTGTGGCACAATTTTCATCTTTCACAAGGACAGAGAAACACCGATAAAAGAGCTTACTGGCCATTCAATGGGTAGGAAGAGGAGTAAATCTGATGTTAACTAAATTAGACAAATGCGTGAACTGCGTGCATTTTCACCCCATTTACACGAATCTCTTGGCTTCTGTTTCTGACGACCAGCTTTTGAAAATTTGGAAGCCAGCAGAGAATGAAGATGAATTTGGAAGGCCAGATTTCGTATGAATCTCACATTTGATTGTCTTTTGAAATATTATGTAGGCAGCCACGACATCTCTTTGAAAGCGAAGCCAGCTGAGGAGACCCTTCACCGAAGAGCTTCAAATAAAAACCTATCTTCACCGTTCTTTATTATATTTTTCTGCAAAGAAGCACTCCTTTCTCTCGTTGCTTCGCCATTCAAAGGATTCTGTTATTCAACTCATTTCAAATGCGTTTGCTTTCAATTTGCGATTTCCATTTTCGAATTCAGAAGAAAATGAAGCTTTTGCTTGGCCTTTTGTTGAGCGCCGCTAACGCGTATTTTGTGGAAGTCGATGCGCACAAAGAAGAGTGCTTCCACGAAAAAGTCTCTGCCGGCACAAAGGTAGAAATTCCCAGAAAACGTGGCTTTGAATAATTTCGATAGCTTGGTTTCACTTTCGAAGTCGCAGAAGGAGGCTTTTTGGACATCGACGTCTCCATTACCGGACCAGACTCTAAGGTCATTCATCAAGGAGAGCGAGAATCAAATGGGCGGTACGAATTCGCCGCTCACATCGAGGGGCAATACAATTTCTGCTTGAGTAACAAAATGAGCACAATGACTCCAAAGGTAAAAATATTGAAAACGAAGCGAGCTAAAATTCTGATAGATTGTTATGTTTGATATTAATGTTGGAAACGCACCTGCAGATATTAGCGAGGGAGACATTACTGAAGAACACTCGAAACTCGGTATGTCTAATGCCTTGAATGAAAAACTAACCAGCTCTAGAATCAATGATGGCCGAGCTCTCGCAAGCCATGCAAACAGTGAAGCACGAGCAAGACTACATGGAAGTCCGAGAGCGCATCCATCGCGCGGTCAACGACAACACGAACTCGCGAGTCGTCATGTGGGCCTTTTTCGAATCCGTCGTGCTCGTCTCAATGACACTAGGACAAATTTACTACTTGAAACGATTCTTCGAGGTCCGAAGAGTTGTCTGAACAAATTTAAATCAATCTGGCTCCAACTTCAGCAACACCCACATTTCTTTCAAAATATTGAACTGGGCCACTCTATTTTGTTCTCATACAATCATTGTGGCGGTAGAATAACATAATTTTACAAATATACATACTAACTCTTTATTTTTATTACTGTAACTCATTTTAGCCCCATCTGCCAATTTAGGACCTTTTTTCTCATCGATCTTTCTGGCCCATTTTCTTCCCGAATCCGTGTTTTAAATGATCAATAGAAAAACAAAACTCTTGTGCAATTATCTTCAGCTTTTTTTGGTTCTGGTTCCAAATAAATAATCTCTTATCGAGCTCGTCAATTTATTCTCCTAAAATTTCAAAAGGCTAAATCAGGTCTACAGAGGTATTTGGTGATTTTAAATAGGTTTCATTCCAAAGAAGTATCGAAGTTGCTCCCAACAGAAAAATTGAATGAGAGCATATGGTCCAAATCGAGCCCACTGAGCTGAGAACCCGCGGAAGAGTCCCAAATATCCATTATTCCTTATTGATTATAAGCGGGCTTTTTTTTAACTCACAAACCTGACGATGTAAACGAGAGCTGCAGGCATACCAGAGAACTTTCCAGGATTCGTCATGATCATGGTTCGAGCATTTGTAAAGGGAGAACTTGAAATTTGAACTAATCTTTTTGTAGTTTTTAAGTTTTACCTCGAGCAAGTTATAGCAAAACCAGTAATAATGGAAGTACAAAATATCAGCCCCAGTCGTTCAGGATTTGTCGGTGCCTCCTTATGACCATATTTTGTAAAGTCGCTGTCTTTCCATGAGTGGAGGAAGGGAACGAAACTTTGCCATGTAGAACTTTTTCTTGATGATTCGTCTGAAGAAGGCGTTCTTTTGAGGAAATCTTTGACTTCGTTGTAGACCGCCATTTTTGTTATTCCTATGCTCATCGCTCTGGATAATGAATAATTTATAAGAACTAGTAAAGGACTGTAAAAGTCAAAACCTGACGACTGTTGTTGAAACACCTTCGTAAAAGTTGCGCAACTTGAAAGGCGTGCCGCCTACTTCGACGATTAGCCTGTGAAACTGCGGCGGTTTTCCTACGTATCCTTGAGCTCTAACTTTTAACAACTCCGTAGGACATGCGACGACAGCGGCTAATCCTCCAGCCGAGCAACCGGCTGCCATTCGCGAGAGAATTCGCTGGAGGTTTGAGTCTTTGTCGATGATCGCGCCGAAACCATCCCTAAACGGCTCGTAGAGACCGAATCGGAGGGAAGAGTAGATTGATTCTCGGGCGAGAGAAGCGGTGATTCCTCGGTACCAACCGGAAAAACCTTCTGTTTTGTAGAGCTCCGCCATGACGACGGGAAAGGGGCGAACAGAGGAGGATTTGGCTCGTTGCTGGAAAACCATGGCAGTTTCGAAAGGCTAGAGTTAATTTATTGAGAGCGTACTGATCAAAGCATGAGGGGTACGATAAACATATCTAAAACGTCATTCGCTTATTAATTAATTCGTTTAATTTTGTTACTAAAAAGCATTGATTAAAAATTAATCGAAGTCATTCTTACGTGAACACATGTCTGCGCCGCGGAGCAGGAGACACCCGCCAGCCCCAAGTTTAGTATTTGCTCTCCGTTCATCTATTTTCGCCGTTTTTGACGCCTTTTCACGAAAAATAATTCCCTCTTTTTTCCGGTCGTCGTTTTCTTATTGGCCAGTGAATGAATGGGGAGCCAATCGATTCTCAAGAATTTTTAATAAATGGTTATTTGAATTAATTTATTTCAGATTGGCTGAAATCGTCAAGTCGTCCGATGAGAAATGACTTCCGCTCTTGTTCTCCATGAAGGAAATGTTTCAAGCAATTTCGATTATTTGCTCGTAAAAGCAAATTGGAAACATATTTTCAAGAGGATGCGGGGATCTTGCTCATATTTGTGGTTCTTTTGACTTTTGTCGTTTTAACAGTCTGGGCGCTAAGGAAAAAGTCTTTACGATTTCTGCATGAAACTGGTCTTGCTTTGATTTATGGACTTATCGGTAAGTTCCATGGTTTGATTCTTTGATCAGTACGTTTGTTGTTTAGTTGGTGCTATCATAAAATATGGAAACCCCCTGCCCGGTGAAACCGACGACGATGGTGAGGAAAGTCAAGGCTTGCATGTCAGCTGTGATAATATTTCGAAACCGGAGGAGGTTCTTTTGATTACTCTCAATGGCTCTGAGGTTTGTTAAGTATGATTATCATGTAGCTAGTTGTTCAGTATTCATATAAACTAATGGAAGAAGTGACCGACGAAGAGAAAGGTTATCGTTTCAATGAAGAACTCAGCAAGATCACCTTCGATCCGGAAATCTTCTTCAATATTCTCCTTCCACCGATCATCTTCAACGCCGGATACTCGATGAAAAAGCGGCATTTCTTCCGAAACATCGGTGCTATCACGCTTTTTGCCTTTATCGGCACAACCATTTCTACTTTTGCAGTTGCCGGCGTCGCCTATTTGGCGATGGAACTTTCGAAACTAGCGTCAACGGCGCCAAAGGACATGGTTTTTGGGCATTGTCTGCAGTTTGGCGCGATGATTTCAGCGACGGATCCGGTCACTACACTAGCGATCTTTAAAGATCTCAAAGTTGAACCGAATCTTGACGCGCTGCTCTTCGGAGAGTCAGTGATGAATGATGCTGTCGCGATTGTTCTGTCTGAGGTAAGAGTGCTTTTTCGACGCATCTAAGCATATTTTCAAAAGGGAGAGTTGAGTTTCAGGTATTTTCGGTGTGAAGTTGCCATAGAAATTTCTTTATTACTTGGCTAGCGAAAAGTGAACTTTCTTTCTGACGATATTTTTAGACATTCTCGACAGTGATGCTCTCAGGATCGGAAAAACAAAATGGTCAAATCCTCGTTGAAGCGATTCTAAACTTCATGACAGTCTTTCTGGGATCACTTGGAATCGGCACTGCTGTCGCCATGAGCTCCGGTAATTTCAATTATTTTGAAATAGTTTACAATAATTTTTAGCGATGATTTTTAAATTCTGTCGATTCGATGGTATGGACACTCTCGAAACAGGCCTATTCTTTCTTCTTTCTTGGAGCAGTTTCTTATTCGCCGAAGCATTAGGCTTGACTGGAATCGTTGCCATTCTTTTCTGTGGAATTCTTCAGGTACAAACATGTCCCTATACTCCTCTAATTGATCACAGGCGCACTACACATACAACAACTTATCCGAGGACTCTCAAAAAGGAACGAAAAAGCTTATGGAACTCCTGAATTTCCTCGCCGAGAATTTTCTCTTCATCTACATGGGCATCAGTGTGTTCTCGTACACTCGCCATAAATGGGATCCTTTCTTCATCATCTTTTCGTTTCTCGGGATCTTCCTCGGACGATTTCTCAACGTTTACCCACTTTCTGGGCTTGTTAATCTGACGAGGAAGACTTCTGACAGACCGCCTATCAGTGTCAAGTTCCAGCATATGATCATGTTTTCTGGACTAAGAGGAGCCGTTGCTTTTGCCCTGGCACTACGAGAAACAAAAGCGGGAGGCGATGTAAGTGAAGCGCAGCAAATGATGTTCTCGACGACACTTTTGATCGTCTTCGTCACGGTTCTTCTTCTTGGAGGGGCTACGACTTCTGTCTTGAGTTATTTACAAATTCCAGGTTTGTTCTCTTCCAGGATTTCAATCTAGCGGTCTTTAGTTGGAGTAGAGGACGACTACGAGTCCTTTGCTTCCGACAATCAGAACAAGGCCTGGCGAAGCTGGTACAAATTCGACTCTCAGATTCTAAAACCAACGCTGACCAACTCTGGGCCACCGTTAACTGCCACCTGCCCTTCTTTTTGCCATAAGCTTGCATATTGCCTCACCAGTCCAGAAGCTCATATTAATGATGCTGATGATCAAGAGGTAAAATAAAAATCGAGAGCCAGCCTTTTATAACATATTCAGTTGTTGAATACTCCCGCTCTCTTTGAAGGAGATGATCCTTTTTGAAAGGTTCCGAAATAAGCATTTACGAGTTTTCATTTACCCATGATTAAAGATTTGATTAACCCAGGATTGAAGATTGACGTGATGGGTTTTGAAATAAACATTTAACTTTGCATCGAAATTATTCGATTTGGATGCCATTTTTGACCACTATAATCTTATTTTCTAACTAACATGTGTTTTAGGTAATTCTGGACGCAGACGAACTATCCATTCATCACAACCAGCAGCAACATTCTAGTACAGCGCTCGCTTGAATCAAAACAGCAAAAAGTTCACTTTATATACAGAAAAATATAGTTTTCTTAATGTAGTGTCGTTCTCGTTGCAAGTTGATATTTTCAACGTCTATTTATTCAGTAAAAAAGACCGATGATTTCTTCATTTATTCTTACACTTTCTACTTATAATTTGACTACCTGCAAAATGATCAATTATAAGTTTTAACAGTCTCTTGCAGATACGTACCTCGTGCAACCTTGATTTCCAACTCTAAGTTTTACTCAAAGTACATAAGAATCGCGCCTTATAATCCCCTCAAAGTTGAAATTATTCTGCTACAGATATTGTCATTGCATTTTGGTGCGATACCGTGTGTTTACCTTGCTTATCTTTAAATAACTTAAATACAGATATTTAAAAAGGAGCTCTTCGAACATTTTGGTTCAGATCTTGAAAAATGTTGCTTGCTGAATGGGAAAGCATCGCAGAGCTTCCAACAGGCTTGGAAGGGTTTGCTTCTGTCTCAATCCCAAAGATGGGCATCTTCATCTTTGGCGGTGCAAATGAAAATATGGAAGAGCAAAATGATCTCTTTCAGTACTCACCGACAAATAATGCGTGGACGAAACTCACCACCAGGTTTTAGCGCGCAACTTTTGGTTTAATAAAACTTGAATAAGTGAAGCCCCAATGGGCCGAAGCTGTTGCGGAATGTCATTTCATGAAAAAGACGGAAAAACGTGCATCTATATTTTCGGCGGTTTAAATTCCGGCGTCGGATGGCTCGGTGACATCTGGAAAGGTCAACTGGATCAAGGAAAAGTTACATGGACTCAGATAGAGGTTGATCCTGTTGATTTCACTCCCAGAGACAAAGTTGCCACAGTCAGAGGCGAAAACGAATGCTTTATTATTGGCGGCTTCGGACCTGTTGATTGCGCAGAATCCGAAGATGAACAGGACGCGGATGATGAGATTAAACGCGAGAAAGAAGCTCAGGAGGCGCTCCAACTCGGGTAAAGTTTCATTTACCAGACTTATCAGAACATTTATTTAGCTGGTTCGACGATGTCGTCCGACTTGATTTCACAACTGATAAAGTAGAGATCCTTGCTTTCAAAGGCATCGAAGGCGCCGCTGCCAAAGCCGCATCAGGAGGCTTCATGAACAAGAAAGGGGAAATCATCCTTTTCGGAGGAAAAGGGACAACAGGCAGAACAAATGAAATGTTCATCTACGATGTTGAAAACAAAATGTGGGAATGTGAAAAGCCTGGAGGATTTTTACCCGCGCCAAGATCATTTTTCGCGTCTGCTTCGGTTGACAATAAGTTTTATGTCTTCGGAGGACAAGGTAAACATTTGATTTTGACGAATATAAAAATCTTTCAGGTAAAAATGACGAGCTTCTTGGTGGCCTTCATCTTTTTACTAACGGCAAATGGTCGAAAATCGAATCGAATGGAAAATCGCTCAATCCGCGGCGACAAGCAAAGATGGAGTTCTACGATGGGGTGTTGTACCTCTTTGGTGGAACAGACAAACTCGATACAGGTGAGATACTCGATTCAATATTTGTTTTACGAGCGTTTTCTCAGAGCAAGGAATCGCCAGCGTTCTCAAGGAGTGCTGGAAAGCCGAATTTGTTGAAGGAGAGGCAGAAGACGGGAATGCGCTGCTCAGTGCGATTGGACTCAAACGACGCGTTGATGCGACTGAGGAACAAATTTAGAGAAAATTTTACAATTTTTACATGTGACAATTTTTGATCACTGCCAGTTATCATCACTCAATTTGAGAAGCCTTCAAGAAATTATTAATATTTTTCAGAAATCGTACATGGGGTACTCATGTGGCTTGTGCGACTCGCTTAGATTTCGAAGGCGCAAGAAAAACAAGAAACGACACCATGAGTCGATGCGATCACTTCAATCATTCAAGGAACTTCTGCCCGCTGATCCGAGGCTTGATATAAATTCAGCCGCTGAGGAACAATTTCTCACACTTCCTGGAATAACTGCAGTAAGTAGCAGCAAGCGAAAATGTTTGCTAGTAGATTTAGGACCTCGCTCTTGGAATAACAAAACATCGGACGAAGATTGGCGAATTCAAAAGCATCAATGATCTGGTCTGTGTACCAGATTTTGGCGGAACAAAAACGCTAGATCTCATAAGGCCTGAAATCAAATGCGCCAAGAAACCAGATGCTGCTATCGCGATTTCATGTAATCCGGCAAGGGATAGAACTGCTCTTAGTCAATTTTTCTTTTATTCAAAATTTACTTATTATCCCATACAAAAGAGATTAAAAAGTATCTTCCGAGTCGCCTACTTTCCTCTTGGCAACGAGTTTAACGAAAGTTACTGTTCGTCTTTGGGCGTGAAAGAAGTTATTTGCAGCTATATTCTCAGAAACTCACTCGACCTCGTTGTTTTCAGCGGGAAAAGTCTTCATGAATGCAAAGACGACTTTAATGAGGTCTTGTCTGAGTTAGAAGATCCAAATATACCAAAGATCAAGCTGACATCCGATCGAGGGAAATGGAAAGTTGTTCCTCTTTATTTCAAAGGTTTCGCTCTTTTTTATCGGTGGCATAAAATTTGTCTTTTAGGAGAAAATGACTTGGTATCTCTCATTGCTTTGAACCTGGAAAAAGTCGTTATTTGCGAAAAAAGCGAAGAGGTCATAAAAATTCGGCTTTCTGCGTTCTTTACTCATCAACACGAGTTAACCCTATCCCACTCTACCTCCTCCTCCCCCTCATTGCTTATTTCTAAGAACCACATCTCCCCAACGACCAGTAAATCTGGCCAAACAGCTTACTCAGACACTGGGGTAATCAAAATTTCTTCAAGTCTTTTATCTTCTAAAGTTTCTCCCAACGGGCCCAAGTACGAGAGCAACTTGGAAAATCTCAAGTCAAGCTATATTCCGGCTAGTCCCAGCTCACCCGTTGGGAGAATCACTACTCTAAAGCCTGAATACTTAGAACTCAATTTAATTTAATCAAAAACTTTTTATAATTGTATAATTAAATAAAACTGTATACTTTTAGTTTTGCAAATTTCTGTACCGTCCACTTTAGTTCCTTTTACTGCACATTCAAAGTTCCCGATTCATTTCTATTTTGCCTTTTCCTATCTTATTGTGAGTTAGATAGATTGAAATAAACTAATCTTTCATGAATCATGATATCTTTACTGCGGGGTTTTCAGCAATGATGTAAAAAATGGCGGAAATTCTAACGCGAAATAAGGATTTTTTGAGCAATAATGTTGTTTTCTACAACAATCTTATTATTCACCAGCATCCGACCTTATTATTCAATGAAACTAATACGCAAATTTCAAAAAGGTGAGTTTGCGAACTATAAATGCCCGGACGAGAATATGATCCTTTAGAATCATTACCTATGTCAAGGCCTACACTCACATCTCCAAGCGGATCAAAGTGATGTTCGATAGATCTATGGAACAAAACTTGAAGGAAAAACTGAGGGATGAAATAAGAGGGACGGAGGAGAGCAAGAAAGAAGAAAAATATCCCATTTTTGAGTCTCATAAGCAGAAGTACTTCCAGAAAATAGCGTCCGAACTGAGATCGTATGGAGAAGAGATTGGTAAAACGATTTTCGTTGTGACGAAAGAGTTTGACGTAAAAAGGCAAATGGAGAAGCAAGGGGTTCGTCCGGACATCGTTATTTTCCTGTCGAAAAATGATGTAGGCTATTCAACTGAGAAGAAAGCCGAAATCGTCTTGCCTGTGATCGAAAAATGCAAAAGACATCGAAGCGTCCCTGAGTTCACCGGTGCGAAAGAGCGACTGCGGGATCTTTTCGGAACAACTAGGCAAGACATCGCCGCGCTCTTCCAGCATCACGAATTTAGTCATCACGAGACAGAAACATCTTATTCCTATTATCGCAACTGTAAAGATGAAGACCATGAGTTCGTCAAACTGATCGACGACTCTCCTGGTGAAGTGACTGTTGAACCGCATGATGATTACATGGTCCATAAGGCGGATGAGATACTGGGCGATTGCTTAAAAATCTTGGACAACTTCGGTACATACGGTTTGATCAGATGGTTTCCAGACTTGCAACTGCGACTTACTCTTCTTGCAACGAGCTACAATAATTCTCAACTGGTGAATAAGATAGAAACGAACATGATGGTCAATACTATTTACGAAATGGTGTTGACGACTTTCTTTTCTTGCAAAGCGATCATTTCCGAGCTTGATGAAATCGAAGAGAAAGAGTGTTTGCTAAGCGACAGGCTCTGGATGTTTCTATGGAACCTTCGGGAACGCTTCAACCCTCCTAAAGAGAATCTTGAGATGGATCGAGCGTCCGATCATGATGATTCGGAAAAAGAGCCTGATTCTGATTATGAAAGAAGAAAGAGGGAATGCGAACTGGATGAGTTCCACGATAATGCTGACGATGATCTACCAGCTTGGTTAAGTCAATTTGATGTAAAAAAGATCAAGAAGCCTGTTGAAAGTAAAAGTGCGTACAATCCATACGAAAAGCCAGTAGAAGAACTCGTTGGGGAAGGATTTGGCAAGTACATCGTCAGCTTCAACAGCGAAGTCCTGTGCTATTCGTTTCAGATGGCCTTGAAGCTCATGACGGAGCGGGAGTTCCCCCTTTTCGCATGCATCATTCCCTTCTTCCATGATTCTAAGATGTTCCAACTCGGCACGCCTTTCAAATCTTCAATGAGAAATCCACGACTTGTAGACGAGATCAACGAAAAGGTGTTTGCGAAGAGAGACAAAGATTATGCGAAGACGATGAAAGAAAGTTTGGAGTTCTTCATGGATAGCAAAAATCGCTCAGGGTTGTTGATCACGACTTCTAGCGTTCCGAACTACGTAATTGAAGGGATTGTCACACAGGGAAAGTGTCCGATCAGCCTTGGCTATCGTTTCGAAGAGCCGAGTGCAGATTTCTTTGACCTCCCGGTTAGAGATGGCATGATACAACTTGTTGTCGACCTAAGTACTCATGACAAGTTCAATGAGGTTAGAAAAGAAGTCGAGCGATTTAGTTCTGGTGGCTGCAAAGAACCTGAAATTAAAAGTAAGAGTGACATCTTTACTGATCCGCTTGAGTCGTCGGAAACAAGAATCGAAAAAGCGGACGAAGGAATAATGGATGGATTTCCCGACGATAAAACGGCGAAAGAAATTCTAAGAGATGTTGTCAGTAAAGTTTGCATTCCGGATATTTTCGCGAAATTACAAGTCAACACAGCGAAGGATGGAAATGGAGGGTGGATGGCTACCGCTGGATTTCCATTTGACTTCCCAGTGTCCAAGAAGGTTATGATAAGTGACACCTTTCAAAACGAAGAAGATGCGGTTGAGAATGTGTGCAAAATTGCCCTCACAAGGTTCAAGAAAGAGAATCCTAATGATTTCTTCCTCTTGAAAAATCCGAGAACCGAGGTTGAGGAAAAACGCGAAAAGTATCATACAAGAGGTCCAAGAGAATTCGAGCCTGATCTACCCGAGCATCCTTTCCATGAGAGCGAAAATTTCAAGAGCAAGTACTCAATTAAAAACGACAAGCAATACCGACGAATTTTCCCAGAATGTCTTCAAGGAGGCCAAATTGAACCTGGCAAGCCTTGTTACCTTTATTTAGTCAGTATCAGCAAGACAAGACGCTACTGCGATAACTTCAACATCAAAAATTCGTCGGAAGCGTCTTTTCCTCACGATTTTAGCGATCAGGCCTTTGGCATTCTTGTTGCCAAGCCGATAGTTTCGGTTGCGCCATTTTCAGTATATCATCCGAAGAAGCAAAAAACCACATACGCCCTTGATGTTGAAGTGACCCTACTCAGATCGATGCTTGTTTTCGACGAAGTGGAATTGAGTCAATTGAAACATTTCTACAGAAATATTACAGAACTACACAATGGATTAGGAGAAGATTGTTTACAAGCTAGCGACGTTCTGATGACACTTGAAAAGAAGCGAGATCTTCAAAAAGAGATGAGCAAGGAATCGAAAAAGTTCACTTCTGGTTGGGGCAATGCCGAGAAGCGTGTTCCGGAATACTGGGAGTTGAAACAGTGGGTAAGACAAGGTGAAGTGCAGTTGCTGTATGTTCCACTTGCGAAGCGCCAGCTCCCATGGCATGGTTTTGACATTGACTGGTTTACAATTACCGAGATGGAGGTCTTTGAAAGTAGGTGCATGCATATAATCAGAGCGAGACGCGAAAATCACGCCAAAAAAGATGCAGAAATGAACAGATTAATCAATCAGAGAAGACAACTCACACCGCAGAAAGATGAGAATGGAGAGCCAACTGCAGAATGGGAAGCGTATACGACAAAAATTATAAGGTTGAGAGAAAATCTCAATTTATTGAACGATGCAAATCTTGAATCCAGTAAGACTGGTCCTGCTCCACATCCTTTAATACCCAAAAGAAGCGGGAAGGCGATCAGGAAGAGACACGAAGAAAAGATCCAAGAGAAGCACTGGGACAAGCAGCGTGTCTGGTATGAACCGTATATGAAGGCAGATGCAGGATTTGGCTTCGGTATCATTCAATCAACGAAACAAGAGCAGTTCATTGTTGGGCGGGAGTTACACTGGCGACAGGAGGTGGAAGAGGCTACCTTTTACTACGGCAATAAAATAATAAAAGCACCTCAATTGATACAAGAATCAGAATACGCTTGGCGACGTCCAGTCAAAGAACTATTCAAAGACTACAGCAAACATATGGACCCAAGAATTCCACGAGTTCCAGAGCCAACTAAGAAAAGACGCTTCTACGGCGAGCTTTACAAGACATTCGATAGACAAGATCACAATGTCCGGATTCTTAATCGAAAATCCGTTTCCGACAATACTCCTGACTCGTTGATCTGGCAACCCACGTGCGACAAGTTCTATCTGACTGTAGAATTCTCGAATAAAGATGGTACAATGAAGGATACAAGTTTGAAAGAGCCCATTCCATACGGCGATTATCATAAGAGGATAAAGCCTGAGTTCAACGCAAAGGGAAAACTTGTGAAGATCAGCGACCCCTTCAATAATTCAAGGCAAACGATGATCACAAGACACGCTCCAGAAGGTGGCAAAAAGCAAACAAAATTCCTTTTCATGGAGCATATTGAGTATCACTTCCTTCCAAAGAACCTGTTTATTCAAGCAGCGAAATTGCCTGGAATCACGGTTCGTCTCATTCAATTGCTAAATGCCGAGGAACTTCGTGTCAAATTCGCGAAAGAGTACAACGGTAGGGTTTTTCCGACTCTCGATGAAGGAAACAATCATAGCAAGCCTGGACTATCACCACTACAAGTTTACAAGATGCTAACCAAATCACCTCTTACTACGTACAAAACGACTTCTATCAAGAGATTCAAAGGCCTGGTCGAAGGAACTGAAGCCAGACATGATACCTTCCTCTTCACAAATCTGCCTCCCACAGCCGCTCCTTCTGGATATGTCGCAAGAGATGATGAATTTACTGGTGACTCGAAAGAAGGGACTGACTATTCCTACAAGAAGATCAAGATATCCGAGAAAAAACTTCCTGCTCCAACAGATCAAGAAAAGTTCCTGAAACTTTTCGACTCACTTGGTCCAGTTTATCCTCCGCCAGTCTTCGGTGAGAAAGCTTTTTATCTCCCGCCACATGTAGATAAAATCGTTGATCACAAGGTCCTATCAATTCCACAGAAGCAGGAAAATCTTGATTTTGGTTTACTCAGCAACACGATCAACTGCCAAGAAAAACAAGCATGGTATTTAAAACGCGTCAATCCGAAGAAAACTCCTCCTCGGTACACGGAAATATCTTGCTGGTCAAAACCCTCATCAGAAGAGTTTTCGGACAAGGATCATTTCGACCGGGAAATCGAGTGGTACGGCGAAAAGGAGCTAGAACTGTTCGGAAAACAGCAAGTGGAGCACCCTGGCACTTTCATTCCTTGGTATAAAGATGGAAAGACACCTGGAATCGTCGATGAATCATTGAAGCTCTTCAAATCATTTGGAAAATTCAATGAAAACAAAAAAGAAGGCGAGGCGAGGGAAGAAGCATATGAAAGTCTTGTGCAGCAGGCGATCAATCGATTAGTAATTCAAAGTCACTGCAAAGACTGGTTTTCACTCATTCAAAAAGATGCGGCAATATTCACGGCAGAGTGCGAAACAGATACAGATTCTGAAGAGACAAATACTGTTCTGTCCTTGAAGAATGAGAGCGAAGACCAGCTGAAGATCCACAAATGTTTTGAGAGAATCGAGCGAAAAGCTACCGACCCACCGATTGACTTTATCACTCGCGAGTGTTTCGCTCCTCCTCCATCCCTTCTTCTACGCGCACTTACTCAACGAACCGCAAATGACTTTTTCAATCTTGAGCGACTCGAGTTTTTCGGCGATTCATTCATTAAAATCGCCTGTACTCGTGTTCTTTACGAGAAGTACAGTTATTTTACAGATGGAGAACTGACGAGCGCCCGTGGAGCATATATTTCCAACGCAAATTTTCTAAAGCTGTTCAAACTCAAGCTTTCTGATGGAAGTTGCCTCCAGATCCCCCGCTATATGAACTGTCACGATCTCAGTCAGAAGGGACGTGGGATTCTACGAGCGCCAGGATGGGTTTACACCTTGAATCACGCTCTGACAGACGATAACCAGGATGAAACAGAAATCTTCCCTCGGATTTCCGATGAATTTACCAGCGAGACCGTCCGTCCTTCCCACTTCAACTATATGACGATCGATAGCATTAACAAACTCGTCGACAAGAAAACCGCCGACGTAATCGAATCGCTTATCGGAGCATACCTGGTGACTGGCGGGGAGAAAATGGCTGCTCGATTTGTCTGGATGCTGAATCAGCTCTACATGGATACACTCATTAGTAACCCTGAATACTTGGAAGGAATTCGCAGGAAGCGAACTGTACAGGGCGATTGCCTCATCACCCACCCTCCAGAATTCTGGCCAGAAAATGCCTACGAAGCTAGAGCCGCATTTGGGGAAGATCACATGACTTACAAATCTGAACTAGTGGAGCCCGATTCAAAGACAGATAAAATCATCAAGGACCTTCAGAATGAGCTTCAGTATGAATTCATTTCACCTCATCTTTGCAGACTCGCGCTTGCGAAAAAGAAGTTCACAAAAGATCCCAAAGACAATTATGAGCGGCTTGAATTCCTTGGTGATGCGATTTTGGATTATTTGGTCGTTGATGAGCTCTTCAATCGAAGGTCGGCTTCACTCGATTCTGGAGAGCTTACCGATTTGAAGCAAGCAATCACTTCGAATAACCTTTTTGGATCGTTGGCGTTTTGCATGGGATTACCACAATCGACGTTGATGAAAGCGAGCGCCGCGAAGGATCACATCTCTGCGATGCACAAACTCGAAGAGTTCAAGAATCTGCTCAACAAGCAGGAACGAGGCGTTCCCTTGAATCCTGACTTGCAGCGTGTTCTCAACGTTATGGAATGGACTGATAAGACCGTAAACCGAGCGAAGGAGTATTCTTGCCGTAAGTCGTACTCTCAGTGGCGAAATTTTCAACTAGTCATGAAATAACTCTGTTTTAGCTTATCTTCTCGACATTCCCAAATGGTTTGGTGACGTATTCGAATCTATGTTCGGCGCCGTCTGGCTGGATTGCAATCAATGCCTCCCTCAAATATGGGATATCTACAAGTCCAAGATCATCCCCATCATGGGCATTGAAGGGAACAAGCCATACAAGTAAACTACGCTTCTTTACTTATTTCCAACTTATTTAAATTCTAGTCCTGAGTTCATAAACAAGCTCAATCCAAGAAGAGAGATCGCAAAGCGACTTTACTCCGAAACAGCCGGCACCGGAAAAACAGAGAAACTCAATTCACGGGACAAAATCCGCGAGTTTTTGAAGTCGCATAGAATGGAAGAGCATACTGAAGACTGCCTTAGATTCACTGGATATTACTTCTGTGTAAGTCAATAGTTTTGGTAATAACTTGCTAATCGTCTATAAGTACGTGGAGATATATCTTTCAAGCCAGAAAAACGTCACAAAGCGCGATATCGGAATCGGACTAACGGAGAATTCCGCAATTTTCGCTGTCTTTCACCGCCTGCTTTTTCAGCTAAATCTCTGAAAATTCACCTCACTGCTAACTCTCACCATTTCATAACGGATAATAAACCATGGAAACATCACGCAAACAAAACAAAATTTGGTTATTCCAATACATTTTATTTCTATTTACAAAGAATAATTGTTCACCATGGGCGCCAGATGTTCAAGTCAAGAGCAGGGTTGAATGCAGTTTTGCCAGAAAGGTTAGATAAGAAATATGCGATTCGCAGTTTCTGCAGGAGCTGCTCGTGTTCGGGAGAGAGCTGAAGGGAGCCAGAAGATGAAGAAGCTGGCGAGGGAGTGAAGTTGATTGATGAGGGTCGTTTAGCTGGAGGAGTAAATTCGCAAGAGTCAGTGGAGCGTCGTTTCTTGGGTGATCTTCGGACGATAGGAGTTGGCAAAAAATCGATTCTCAATTCGTCGGGCTCGCCGAACTTTGTGACGAGGCAGTCGATCGTAAACTCCAGCAATCCTGCTCGAGTGTTAAGTTGACGAGTTGTTCCAGCGCTGATAAAGCCTTCGGTGTCGAGCGTTTGCTTGAGGATTTCGAAGCAGTTCTTGAGCTTGTTTCTGTAATACGCGCAGGCTTCTTGGTTGTTCATGGCAGTCCGACGCTCTGTGGGGTTGGCAGAGAGTGGCTTACCGCCGAGCAAGGCAATGGCAGCGTCGAGAATGCGGAATCTGTTCCAGTCGTGAATCTCTGGAAAACGCTTTTCGACAATGACTCGAAGTCTCGAGAAGCGCTCGTTCAACTTGACTCGTGATTTCTTGGAGAAATCGTTGCCGCTGGTTCGTGGGGTGTTCATGTTCTCGACTTTATAAAATGAGATTGATTGTTTCTTTTTTGTTGTTTGTATCTGGAATGATATGAGTTGCCTGGTTATGTCGCCTCGGTTTTATATTTTCTCAAGGATGGCGCAGTCTGATATCAAACGGAATCCCATCTTGAAATCGCGCTTTTGAGGACAGGAGAAGCCAATCGAAAGTTAAAGGGCTTTCGCGACGACTCATTACGGAACAGCTGGTGTGTAGTTCCTCATTTTACACGCGCTTGATGGACTCAAAGATACCGTCTAGATTAGTACTTTTGATGTGCCACCTGGCCGAAAGCTAATTGACAATTAAATTGTCGATTGAATATGCAAAAATTTCTCAACTGTATATTTTGTACTATTTTATTCGGGTCAGCAAGACTAACACAGAAAGTCGTATTCCGAGGCTTCAGGAATACGAATATCGACATCCTCAGACTCGTCTTCTGTTTTATCGCCATCGTCTTCGCTCCTTTGTTCATCAGACTCGTCCTCTGTCTCATTGCCATCGTCTTCGCTACTTTCATCGTCAGAGTCGTCGTCAGACTCGTCGGTACATTCTTCGGCAGTTTCAACGATTATTTCTTCACTGCCTTCTCCGTCAGTCTCTTCCGCGGCCTCCGCGTTTACCACCTCATCTACGTATTCAATATCGGCGTAAACGTAGGTATCGCCTCGCTCTTGGGCGCGAATAAATTCTTGACAGATGCCGTCCATCTTTTCAGGAAGAGCAGGGAGAACTTTGGTCAGGTTTCGTTCAACAGTTATTGTTTATTATTTTAATTCTGAAACATCCCATATAATCATAGCCAATTTAGTTCAATGCATAAAACCTGTTCCTATGATCATCATTTTTCTCATCCCGTCCCACATGTACACGTACCCGTCCTCATTCTTTACTTTTTCACGGAATTCATCTTCGAACTGCGGTCCTGGTAAGTTCACGAGAGAGTCCGGATCGTGGAAGTTGGGTCGTACGGGGCTAGGTTTATTTTAATAATAATATAATATTATAAAACGACAAAAATGGTACCTCTCCTGATTCTCTGCCATCGTTGAGTGATTGAATTTTCTAAGAAACTACAAATAGGTACTGAATCTAGAAAAAACAACAATCTGGAGAATATCAACTACCCGTTATCGGAATGGAAGAAACTAGAATTTTTTGACCATGACTCATAGAGAAGAACTTGTATGAGAATCCACAAGATGAAGCATTGACGAATGCTCGATAACATGTATCTATATTTTTGTACGATAATCTTAACCTTCGACCTTTAGAAACCTCAATGGAATCATTCCGACAGAAATTCTTCTCACAGTTCCCGACTGCAAACTTGGCAGGTTCAATTCATCGATACGGTGTCGGAAGCATTTTCTCATGCTACCAAGGCGCTCCCCAGCTTATCACTGGATAAAGCTCGTTTTGATGTGCGCTCAAGGCCACCGCTGTAGCCGGGAGAACCGACAGGAGGGCGAAGAAGAGCAAAAATACTTCTGCAATTTTCAAATCGAGAACTTCACTGCTGTAGAAGGTGTATTTTCTGTGAAAGGATTTTAGCAGATAGAATTGAAGACAACGAAGACCCACTTGGAAATAGAAAGAGAATCATCACGTACTCACTTCGCTTACGAAATAGAAGACTGATAGGAAACGAAAAGGATATTATCGAGATTCAGGTAGAAAGCGAGAATCCTGGCAGACAACAAGGACTACTCTCCGGCGGAGATTGAGAAATTTGTCAGGAAAAGAGCAAATAGACTTATGATTACAAATTTCTACTAGCTTCAAAAAACTCTTTGTAAGACGAAAATTCATCGAACCGATGAGCGAAACTGTTATGGACGTTGGTGCTGCGGCAAAGACTACTGTTGACCAAGGAAAGTTATTGAAAGTCTTTCTTGAAAAAATATTCATGATGACATTTAGGCTACGCGCGAAGTCAAGATTTCTTCGAGGATATGTCAAATTTCTTTGGTGGCTTCTCCAGTTTTCTTCTGAAGGCTGTCATCGTCATCGTAACTATATTGGTAGTCTACTTTGCGCTCAAGTATTGTACGAAGAATTTCATACAGCGGCTAAACTCAGCTTTATGCTGCGACGAGTAAGTCTTCTACCCTAGATATCAGTAATAATGAAAATTTTTAATAAGCTACGAGCCCGATTACCATCACCAACATCGGCGTTTCTACCGGCCAAGCAACCATGTCACCCTCCAACCTCGCTATCAAGAGCCACTTTCGCGAGAACGAATGCCTCACTACGCCGAATCCAGATTTCACCCTGTCCATTCCTACCCTGACGATCAACCAACGCCGGAACAGTTTCAGGGCTCAAATGGCTACGAGACGGACCGATTCGAATTCGCTAGTGATATAAGTATGTCGTCGATATAATTAGCGCTTTCTCTGATAAAATTATATCTAGCCCCGAAAGCTCCCAAGCGTCAGCGACGAGACCGAAAGCTCTACGGAAGCCGAGACGACTCACTCCTCACGTCTTCAACCTCATCGGATAGTCAGCGCCGCGATGGCAAGAAAATGAAAAGATTGGGATATGATTACATTTTAAGTTTCGATAATTAGTTTTCGATAAATTTAGAAAAAGTCATATCCCCGCACGCAGATCGGAACGACGGCGATCGGCATCTCAAGGCAGCGAGCGACGCCATCGGCCCCAAGCATGGTGGCAAGCACTCCTAGAGAAAGGAAAATCAAGTACCCGACACTACGCTCACCGAAAAGCTGTGAAACTGGCTTCGTCTGTAAGTTTTCCTGCATCCGTCAAATATTTCACAAATCATTTTAGCTGAACCCGACTGCATAATCGAAAACGACTACGTCCTGGCTGGACGAAAATTTTAGCCTGTGCGAACAAAGAAGAACTCAAATACACCCAACTTACTTTTATTTTGCGACTCATTTTCTTCCAACTTATTGTCAGATTCTTCCTATTTTTGAATAAATAAAAATATCAAAAATCATACCAAAATTTATATTTTGTTAACAGAATCAAGCACTTTATTTTGTAAGCGTTGCCATAAAAATGGTTCCACAATCTTGTTATTTCCGCCGAAATTAAGAGTCCAATCGCGATTCTTTCGTTTTTATTTTACGGTTTCGTGGTGAGGGGAGATAACACCGTTTTTCGGATGTTTTATTTACCCGATTAAACTATCGGTACAAACATACAATACTGCTTTATCTCAATCTACTTTACTAAGCTTGCAGAAACCCTCCTATTATTGACTTTTAGTTGACCCTGTCAAAAAGTATGAAGAAATCAATCATGCATGTGAGCGCGGTAAAATTTCCCACTGCTCCGAAATAGCATCCTTTCAATACTTTATCAAACAAAATGCGCCGAATATTCTCCCTGTCTAGCCGAATCCCTCAGAAAAGTCAACAATGCTTCTTCCTAACGGATTTCAAGCAATTTCGATAATAATTTTTGCAAGAGAGATTCAGGGCGAAGAATGCGCTAGAAATGCTTGGGGGATTTGCGAATGTTCAGCCAGGGGCTTAGAATCCACGGAATTTTAGTGAAAACAGCAGATTTTCATGAAGTCATTTTTTCTATTTCGATGGAATTGTTCAAGCTCCATTAGAGGCGCAAGTGCTGACTGATTGGCCATTCGAGACCGTCAATAGCACTTGCCTCAACTGTACTGATATTTCCGGGCCACTTTGGTAAGCTAAAATGTAAAACAGCAAAGCATGAGAAATAAGGGACGGTCCGAAGTGCTCGTGTGTTCCATACTCGTCGCTTTCCTCTTCTGGTTCCTGCTCGTGCGCGTCTAATTACACTGAAACATCCGCTGGAACATGTGTAGATTCATCAAAACTATCAGGAACGTAGAGCGCCCGGTGGTTTCATTCAGTAGACTAATTTTGAACTTGTGTCTCCACTTTGCTAATAGGTGTCAGAAACGACTCGTCGGACTTGGGATGTGGTCTAAACGCGGTGCCTGACGAATATGGAGTGTGTTCCTGCGACGAGGTAAAAGTTGTTTTTTCGTGCGTTTCTGAATGACGAGTGTTTAGAATTTTACCGAGCACCTATCAGGCAAGTGTCCCCTCTCCAATCTAATTTTTCATTCTCTCTCTTGTGAAGGAACCTACTGTGTCTCATGTTCCTCCCTCTCACTGACAGGTCCTGGTGCCGATGGACAAGCCTGCACGTGCCATCCGTACGCCAAAGCCGACGACAACGGAGTCTGTCAATGTTTACCAGGTTTAAATAAGTGGTTCACAGTTTTATTTTGCATAATTTTGAGCTCTCGAACTTTCCTCAGCTCTTTTTTGTTAAGGCTTTAAAAGATTCAACGACGGATTAGTGGACATTTGCATATCGTGTGATCAAGTCCAAGGGCTTTTCAGGTGATCGAGCTTATTTTCAACTAGTTTTTACAATGACTTTTAGCAATCCGGAAAGCTGCTCTTGCTCTAGTGGCTCCTCTATCAACGAATTTGGCGTATGCATGCCGGATGAGAACGGTTTATCCGCGACAACATCTTCACCAACGTTATCAACTACTAACACGGGAGAGACTACTGCCGCTCAAACCGAGTGGGGTAACTCTACCACCGAATTAGACAGCACAACAGATTTGATGGAAGATACCACTTCAGTGGAAACATTAGCTAGCACAACAGCAATATCTGTTGACGACCAAACAAGCTTTATTGGCGACTTCGGAACTACGCAAGAAATGGCTTCGTTAAGTGATTCTTACTCCAGTCAGACAACAGAAGAATATGCATTCACTTCAGGAATAACGTCGACTCTTGCCGCTTCAACGCTGGAATCAGAAACAGAAAGTGTAACGGACTATTTCACCGAAGAAATTACGAGCGCTGAAACTCAAACTGCTGAAGTGACTTCAATAAAAATGGAAAGTGACGAAGCAACAACTGGGCCGAACTCTATATTCACCGACGTGCCAAGTGCGACGCCTGAGCAAACTGATACAATACCGCACACAACTGCAGATAACACCTACCCATCCAGCACGTTAGAAACGGGACGATTCATTTTCAATTTATATCACTCAGAATTATATAAAATGTGAATCCCGCGAATCAGCCCCAACAAATGCGGAAACGGAAGGATTGCTGGTGACCACGGTGGGCGAGAATGACCTGAGTTCCGAAAACTTTACCGCACCGGAAGAGCCAATAGATTATACGGAAACGGTTACTGACGCATATTTTGATGGTGATGCAACAGAACCGATTTCAATCGATGAAATTGATGATTTTACCGAAAGCTTTACCGATTTTGAGGAAGAGTTTATTTCTGTGACAGAAGTACTTACAGTAACAGATGCTTCTATGGATATGATAACAGAGAGCGCTGTCAATGAAGATTTTGTAACAGAAAGCGTTGGTGATAATGAAGCTTTCACTGAAAGTTCGACAGATGGAGAGGTGTACAAAGAAGAAACAGGAACGCGATATCATTCCTTTCTTCTCATAACTTTGAAAACTCCAATTTACTTGAGACACACTTAAGTTCCGAGAAAGTTATTTGAACGCCCTTGTAAGTAACTGTCGCTGAATATGCAACATCCGCGGCGTTGGCTTTGGAGGACTCAACAATCGCGATGTCGAACGACGTGTTCACAAGTGACAGCCACGTTCCAATTGATGAGACAACTGCGGGTGAGAGTTTCACGCAAACGGCGACCACTGGATCGACCCTTCAATTTTCGGAAGCGTCAACTTCTCCGGCCGCAGCCGGTCCAGTTTCAACAACGCAAGGGTTTACCGACTTGCCAACTGTTTGGGACGATTTAAATTTAGGCAATTGGTTCATAAATATGCATAATTATAGCTGAAGTGACTTAAATTCACGGAAACTATTAGCGAACCATTTAAAAGGAAAAGTCTCCTCAACTTTTTAGCCGATCGAAGTTTGAAACAGGTTCATTAAGGAGGGGGTCGACGAGAAAAATTTTTTCGCTTTTTCAAAATTTTAGTTATATTTTTGGATTCCTTAATAAAAAAGGAAAATTTTTGGTCTCCAGCTTTTTGGGCATTGATTAACTTTTTTTACCAAAATTTTCGATTTTGTGTCTGGAATTCGAGATTTTACGATATTTTAAAGTTGGTTATTTCACCCAAAAACAATCTTAATCCGATTTTTATTTACTAGGTATTGTTTTTAAATGGTATTCTTATCATTACCAGTAAAAAATTCCGAGTCTCGGCGCTTTTGGTAAAATTCTCCGTGAAAAATGAGCAAAAATGACGATTTTAAGGAAAATCGCATATTTTTAGTGAAAAGAAAAAAATTTTTAAATAAAAGCAGCCCGTTTTATATTGTCGCCGCTGTATTTTTAAGGGTTTCAACTTACTATTTATTTAATTTGACGAAGAAAAAAAAATCCCGTTTTTGAGATTTTTTGGTTACGAGTAACCCCCACTTTGACCCAATTTTTTGAAAATTTTTTCGAAAAAATTTTTTTTCTAGTTTTCGCCGCTGTATTTTTGAAACACTTTTCTATCCACCTGAAAAGTCAGAATTTGCCTATCTAAGCAGGTTTTTCCGGATTTTTGGTTACAGAAATCCCGATTCTCGTCGACCTCCCCCTTAAGTATCTTTCGTCCACGTCTGAGTACGTCAGGGTTGATCTTGTCTGAGAAAACTATCTCTTTGAGTCGGTCGATTTTTTGAGACTCCAAGGCAGGCTCTGTTTCGGGAACGAGCTCTGTGGATGATCCTCTTTTTGATTTTACGTCGCCCGGAACAATAACGTCGGATGTTTTCACTGAGGCGGCAGTTGCGTCAGCAGAAATCACAAGCGACCAAACTTCTCTTCCTTCAACAACAAAACATTCAACCCAAGAATCAACTAGTCTTATTGATCACACTACTGTAACAGTCATCGCTGGTTTAGAAACGACATCCCAATATGGTGAGAAGACATTTTCTTTTTTAAGATTAATTTCTAAAATAAATTGTTAGAACAAACAAGCACAGATGGCGACGAATTGTTAGTTACAACACCTTTACCGTCCAGCGCTACAGTCGCCGACACTCTAGTCACAACGCACTCCTTTGTTACTAGTGAGGAGATTATTGCGACGACTTCTGAGTTGATTACTACAGCACTTCCAATAGGTACTGATAAAATAACAAATGCTGATAACTTGATAAAAACAATATTCAATTGCGCTGAAATGTGAAATTTGATTAGATTGGACGGTCACCGAAAACCTCGTTACGAGCACATGGTCAGGATCAACGGCAAGTTCAGAAAAAGCAACAACCGCCAGGTAGGATTACCGCTCCACAAAATCCCACCACCTCTGAATCAGACACAATAGCATTTTGGTTTTGTAATGACGCCCGCATTTCATAATTGTTTTACGCTAAGACCCGTGATTTGCGAACGCGATTGCCGATAGATCACCATGCAAAATTTTTAAGTTCATTACAACTCATTTTTGCTTGTCGCAAATTTCAATTGAAATTTAGCGAAATTGCAACAACCGAGGAAAATGAAGCCACGACTTTCACGACCGAAGTTTTCATAAGCAACGGTACTCAACCAGAAGAGCTTGAGCCAACAACCTCTGCCGAATCTCTTCTAACGCAAACAGAGCCTCTTACAGCTGCTTTTACTACTCATGCTCGTACGATTTCCATTTTGGAACGTGTTTTTCATTTATTTTAGAAACAACAGAAATTTCGATGACGACCGCACTTTCTGATAATTTCACAACAGCTGGATTCTCAAATGAGTCTGTCGTGGATTGGGTAACGCAAAATAATATTATCAATGTCTTCTTCATTTATTTTTCTATTTAGACTTTTGTCGATAATGAAAGCTGGTCCACGTGTTCTGTTTCTTGTGGGGAAAGGGCTAGATATTTCTATTCAATGTAGAAAACCACCCTCAAAAGGGGCTTCTTTCTAGCCCCTGAAAAGATATGGCGGAGTTCGAACTCGCACCCAAGTCTGCAACACGGACAACTGCGGAGTCGGCTCGACACGAACTGTAACTGAGGTAGGAGCGCGGAGGTATAAAATTCCGAGCGTTTGAACTTTTGCGCGATAAGAGCGGGAGAGAAGTTTATTTAATTTAATTCTGTCCAATACAGCTTGCGGTGGGTGTTTTTCTTTCTTACAGAATTGGACGGCGGTTTGACATTTTTTATCGTGATAAACTCTTTTTAGTCTTGCAACGCGGCGTCGAGCTGTTTCGCCATCGTTACTAATAACGTGACCATGTCCTTTGACCTGACGGTCAGTTTCTCCACCAACGCGACGTACAATTCTTCAACTGATGATAATATAGGTATGTATGTTATCTTCTCTTATCAGTTTTTTCACATGTATTCTATTTGGTGAGTAAAACGACAAGTTCAAGCTTCTATTAGAGATCCAATTCCAATCTGAGCAAATGGCGGATTTTTCGGGTTCCTAATTGACAATCTTGGACCAGCGTTGTCCGTATCTCGAGTCTACGTAACAATCATGAATAAGACCTCAAGAGGAAAATTAGTTATCATCAAGGACATGAATTCAAGTAATTACTGCCCCCTCTAAAAATGACTGCAAGACAGTAAATAGTACGATACAGTACCTTCTTTCTCGAGCCACGTTTTAACCACCCGCTCTCATTGCGCACGCGATAAGAGGAACTCAGTAATGAGTTTTTCTTCGAGTTACTTTCTTCTGCCGGTGCGTTTGAGCGTTCCCACGACTTTGGAGTTCTAAAAACTTATCAGACAATTAACGCCGATGTATATTGCTCACTTCAGGAATTGTATTGACACAAAAAGGTTCTAAAAAGGTGTTTAGACATGATTACGTCGGGAATACGCGATGCTCTGGAAAGTATTGGTTCTTATCTGGGCAGGTAAAGTAACAAATTGAAGACCATAAAAAAGGAAAATTCCTTATTAATTTATATTAAAAAATGTTTGAATTTACGATACCCACCAAACTTCCCCCCCTTCCTCGTAAGGATTATACTCTAGCGCCTGAACATTATTAACTCCTCGTAAATTATCAGATTCTAACACAATTAATAGTTATAACATCATGATCAACGTCCAACCAACAACTGCAAGACGACGAAGAACAGCTGACCTGTCGAATATTGAAGACTATCATATCGAATCGGAAATCTACCTCGAGGAAAAGCTCGAAAAGGATAAAATTCAGAGCTTGAGATTACTCAATGTCTCGGTAACCTTTCCTCTTATATCACCAAGTTCTTACTGATTTGAGGATTTCTTGGAACGATTCAACCTCTTGCTCGACGAAAATGGCTACCAGGTCGAATCTGAGTCCGACCCAGAAGTAGCCGTGGAAGAAAGTTTGAAGACGGACAATTCTTTCGACCCATCAGATGGAATTTCATGCGCAGATGTCAACGCTGAACCAGTTGGGGCTCAGTGCTTGTGCAGATATGGATTCAAAGATTATGGCGTTGGTTGTCGACGAACTCAGCCACTGACGCTTTTAAGGATTTCTTGAGAAAAACTTATTTTCAATTTTCAAGTCAAGTACGCATAGGTGGCGCTTTAAGGATTAATCTCGCTCTCTGATTGGATCGAAGTTGAAATAAGAAATCCTGGAATAAGAGCGCTAGACAACGTTTTCTTCCGCATTTACCACTCTCATGTTCTTTCAGAGAGCTTCAAAAGCTCACTCATCAAGAGGTAATAATTATTTGTGCATTACGGGATCGCTTTTCATTTTTTGCATGCTTAGATTCTCCCGGGCCCACATGATAGCGCGTTATCAGTGGAAGCTGACTAAAATGGCGGAAGTTCACGGGCCAAAGAGTTCATCTATGTAAGTGAGCGTAATTATGCTGTACTAACTGTTTTTATCAAACGACTAATGCGTCAGTTACAAGCAGACAGGTCACTGATGCTATCAATCTCTGCTGCTTATAATTGTTTGTTCATAAATGTCGGTGAAAATTTTTTTTCAGGAAACGCTGCAGTCAACAATCGGTGACCTTGGCTACTAGCCGTTACGAAAGCGAATTGCGTTTAGGAACGTGTTTGATCAAGCTTGTTTTTGGAAAGTCTCTTCGTAAAGAAATTTATCACAAGTGTCCCTATATTGCTTATCACTGTGTCTGGATAGAGAGGGTCTTATTGCCCTCTTCAGAACAGGAGGCGATCATAGTTCAAAATATTCAAACGCAAAACAAAGCCGTGGCCGAAGTCGATCTTTTGACGATCGAAATCGAGGATGATCTAAAAGGAAATGGATTTTTAGAGCAAGTTTTTTAGAAAAGCTCCGATTCGTGAACTTTTTTCGGCGTTGACAGCTCATTAGCAAATCCGACAGCGGATTTACAGTTTACGAAACTTTTTTTCCTTAACATTTTTCAACATCATTTTTTTCAAACTCGATCTTTTTCAAAAATCCGAAAAAAAGCTTCTCCATCAAAATTCGATTCTCAAAGTTGGCTTGAGGAGAACTTGTGCTCTTATGTTGGACGGATTCATGAGATTTTGATTGATTTCATCCATATTACTTCTTTCAAATGTCGCAAAGCCGGATTTTTGTGGCCCAAACAGGTATTTTTTTTTTGAAAAACTTGGTTTTGATATTTTTTTCTTCAGAAGCTGGACTTGGGCAAGAAAGCGCTGAAAGGAACCTTCCATCATAAACTCAAGCGATTTCTTCAATGCTAATAATAAGTAATTAAAGTTACTAAAACGTACAGTGTATTGCTTTGTTTTGTTGTTTTGTGCAGTCGTTGTTTAGGGAAAAATAATTTCGGCGATAATTTTCGGCTAAACGGGTAGAACTCTTTGCGGACATGAAAATCCACTTTGCGATTTCGTCACAAAATAAGCGATAAACTTATAAGAAGGCGATAAGCACTACCAATTCGCCGAGGAGATGCACCGTGAGGCACGAGTCTTTTTTGAAGGGACTTTTCCTAAAATTGGTAAAGACTTTTTTTGACTTCTAAATTTTCGAAAATTCGATTTTTTGGAAACCACGTGATGCAATAAATGCAACAGGCGGTGCAACACTCGCGTGCACATTTTGTCAGAAATTCTGATTCTCGCCACGAGAAACAGAATAAGGTTTTTTATTCGTTAAAAAATCTCTTTCTGATAAAAAAAAATTTTTTGAAAATTTTCTTTATGAAAAAAGATGTTAAATATTAGTTAAAGAAGTGTCGAATGACGAGTTGAACATGTCAATTTGAGTCCACATGACCGTTGCGGCAATTTTTCTTGAGCAAGAAAAGAGGTTCATTTTAGAGCTCATCACGCTCCCCTGATTGATCCGTTTCGGGCGCTAAATAAGATGACACTGCGGTGTGAATATCAACCCGAAGATAGCCCAGAAAAACGCCGCTAGATCACACTTTCTAACTATTTTATACACAAGCAGCTCCAACCAACGCACGTTACCTTCCTATCAAGTAAAAATGGGAAGTTTTCTCTTGAATGAGGAAGTTCTGAAATTGAAAGCTGACGGGGTACATTCTATTCTACAAGCCATCGTGGCTCGAGTCGAAGCCTCAAAACAAAGCGGATTACGGGAAAATTATTTTGGATAATTAATTCAAAAAACGATTGTTACGATTAGACAAACGAAAAAAAAAATGCTTGGTAAGGAAGCAATTTTAGTTGCGCAATCTGTTAACTCGATTTTCGCGACTCTTTCAAGGAGAAACTTCCAGGAGAAAGTTCTCTGTGGGCTTGCTTGTTCTCTGAAGGGTTAGTTTGACCTACCTGTAGCTTTTTCTTTCCGCTTTTTTGGGCAATATTATGATTTAATCTTAATTACGGACCGTCACGTTTAGAAGCTCTTTCCTGTTTATTTAGCAGATACGAAAAAGTCTGGCCAAGGCAAAAACACTGCGTAACTGGTGAAATTCTTTTTATTTTAAATGATTAACCCCGCCTATAACATCAATTTGCACCGTTTATCCCAAAATTCACGTTTGTGGAAAGTCGTGTTGACACCAGAGATAAATTATTTCACGCTAAAATCAATCTTTCCTTCGAATTTTTCAAAAAAAAATTCTTGAGAATTTTCTAGTGAAAATTAAATTTTTCTCAATTTTTCCGGGCGGCCGGTCTTTTCGAACTGAATTCGTAAATTCACGCGGCTAACTGTAACTGATTCGCCAATCTTCTATCTCAAGAATTCCTGATTCACGTAGAATAACCCGTTAATTTGTTTCTTTCTCGCGAAAAAGAATTCACCCGCAAAGTTCATTTTTTCGAGTCGAGCGAACAAAAGCGTAATTAGCCGCGCTTTGCGGCTACTTATAATGCCGCTCGTGGTTTGTAAGAGTTACATAAGTTTTTCACGTTTGCATTTTTGATCGTCCAGAAGTTACTGCTCAGAGCAGACCTCTCCAGGAGTAACGGTATTCAGTCGTAGACGAGATAAGCGAGAGAATGAAAATATCAATTTATGGAACATTCGGAAATGATATAACTGCTCATTTTTCCTTCCCGGGCAAGAACGAACACTTCGCTTCAGGAGAAGTGAAAATACAGTCATTTTCTAGCCTCCTATTATAGATCTGGGCTCGGCAACCTGAGTAAAAACCTGAGTCAGGCTTTTAGAAATCTCAAATGAAAAGCCGTAGCGGCTTTTTGAAAAACGAAGCCGCAAGGCGGCTTTGCAAGTATACCTTTTTTACCAATATTGATTATCGTTTAAAAAAAGCTGCTACGCGGCTTTTCATTTCGGCTTTTTCAGAGCCTGACTAAGGTTTTTACTGAGGTTACCGAGCCCAGTTATAGATATTTTGTAAGTTTTATCGTATGCGCATATTATCGCTGGAAATTAAATTTCGAGACGTTGCGTTGTCAAGTTGTCAACAGAACGAAGTTTGTCTTCTTCCGGCTTCGGCCCTTGAGAGAATTTCCCTCAATTCCCAGACAGATTGAAAGATTCGAAAGGATTGAAGCAAAACGGAAACGATTTTTTTTCGTTCAAAAAGTGAAACGTGTGGGGAATCCCTTAACCGCTATTTATCGGAAATGGCCGGCCACGTTTGGAATGCCTAACCATTGACCAGGGCGGTCGGTTCATAGAGATCTTCAATTTTTGAATTGTCTTCTTTTCAAATAAGCCGCTGGTATTTTATCCGAAAAATTCTTTGTTTTGTTGGTATTTTAGAATTTATCCCAACAAGCTACTACTGTTGATTTCTCAAAAAAAGGGCTGACATCTATTTCATCCCTTCTTTGTGGATCGACCATCCGTTGTGGCGGTTTTGATAATGAGTTCTATTTTGAATTGATCGCGCGGGGGAAGTTTTTCTTGCGAAAAAGACGGCTCACGTGTTTCAAAGCGAAAATTTCCAGTACTTGTTTCAATGCCACGTTTTTTGGCCAAGTTTATTTTCCAGTGGAAGCACTAACTGTTTCTTCGATTCGAAAATCCGGGGAGAGGTGGCTTTCAAAGCCAAGAAGAAGGGTTATTTGGACAAAAACAAACTATTAGATTACTATTGCAAGAATCTTCAAAGAAAACTTTGTCGAAAAAAACCTTCAATAAGTTCAAAATTAATTTGCGTCCGTTAGAGGCTTTCGATCAGCTGGCGCGATATACGCCGCGGATCCAATTTACCTGTCCCCTAATAACCATTATCTACCCGTGAGGTGCCAAAAAGTAGCGTAACGCGTGGCCACAAAAGAGCCAAGTCGTTGTGGAAAAAATGCTCTGACAAAAATATTTTTGAAATCAATTTTTTTTTCTCGTGAAATGGAATCAGGAAATTCTCAGGCCAGGATAAACTTTAAATCCAATTTGGATTCTTTTGGAAACGAGCTGTTTTGGAAGTATACAAAAAATGAGAAGCGATATAAACTTACGATGACAAATAGTTGTTTGGCCAAAAAACACAAGTAAACTGAAGACGCCCTTAGAAAGCGCCTTTTAATTACGATCTAAACGGTTTGCACCTACAGTAGGGTCTGTCATTTTTCTTTCACGCCCATCTGAATACGGTATTCTGAATACCGCCCCTTCAACTTCACTTCCCACTTAATGTAGAAATTCTACTACAACTCACTCTCTGTACTTGATCTAAGCTAACCGAACCTGCGAAGAAAGAAACAAAAAGAGATAAAGTTGTTTTCAAAAATTGATTTTATTCAGGAAGTTTGATCTCCATGTCCGATTATCGGTTCTTTATCGGTTCTACATCGGCTTTCCGATGGCCATTGTTGTCACCTAGAAGGGACAATCCCTTTCGCTTGAAGTAGCCCGTTACTCCAATTATTGGCTCTTCTTCGTTGAGGTTGAAGCGTCGCTCGGAGTCACCTCGCCGGTATCTCAATTTTTCTGAATTCTCAGTCGCTTTTTTGCGTTGAAATTAAAATCTTACCTTGAAAAACCTCTTTGACGGACTCTTGAAGTCGGAGGACTGATGATTATACGATCTTGCCCCTGACAACAACAGATTTTCTAGAGAAAAAGCTCCTTTGCATGCAAAATTTTCAAAATTGCAAAATTTTTCTCAATTTTCTAGAGAAAAATTCTAGCTTCAGTTAGCTAAGCTACTGTTGTTGCATGAGAATTTTCAAACACGTGGGCAAGTGAAGGATTAAATTTGTAAATTTTATTGAGGTTTTTGATTGACCACCAAAAAGTCATGTCAAAAATTTGAAGGTGCGCGCTCTACATGGCACTTTTTCTCCCTTGATCGGGTATTTCTCCGGAGAGTCGGGGAGCTGAGAAACGCAAAAGGTGTTGGTTGCGAGTTTCTAAGGACCAAACGCGTATTTGAGAATTTCTTCACTGCATTTACCATTCCATCGACATATTCAAGCTAAGACAAGCTAGAATAGCGAGTCGACAATTATCCTATTCTAAGTTTAAACGAAGAACTAAAAAATATGGAACTTCGTTTTTGAAATTCTCGGATTTGAAAAATACTCCCGATGCTTTATCTTTATCTTTTTCGATTACGATAAGTTAAATTGTGAATATGACACGAGAAACAAGAGACAACAACTTTGGTACTTTTTGATTAGATAAGGAACTTCCGGAACCAAGCACAAAATTAGACCCTTTCTTTGATAAATCGATAGAAAAAAATCAGACTAAGGGACTACAAATTGTAGTCTACAATGAACTTGGTATCAGAAAACATACAGTATGATAGCATTTCATCAGTAATTAAAAAAAACGCTAGCTTCAGGAAAATATTCGGGTAAAGTTCGAAGTTACTGACTATTAGCTTATTATTGACATTGAATTTTGACCGTTAACTCCTGCCCGATTGACGATTCGCGGCGAAGGAGTAGCGGATTTCGCTGCTCCATGGCGCTGGGTTCGTAAGTTTGCGATAGGTGGCGACGGTGAGGCGGCGCGCGCTTGCGTTTTCACGATCGAGGAGTGGGCGCTGGAGTTTTTGGTCGATTGAAGTCCTATCTTCTGATACATGGTACTCTTGTAATAGACAGAGCCACTTGTAAATAACACAACAGTCGATTTTTTTTATTTGATTTTTTGAAATCAACGAAGAGAAAGAGATTAACGAAAAGAAGAAGCTTTTCAACAACAACAAAAAAGAGAAATAACACAACATAATGCGGATCTTTTCCGCGCTGGTGGCTACTTGCGTGGCCAGAAAAAGAGATCAGCACTGGAAGACGCAAGCAGGAGCTTGTGACGATTTCGGAAGCGAACTCGTTAAAGCTGGTTTACATGATCAAGGAACCGTTTTTCAAATATTTGAGGGGGAATGTTTAGAACACATATGCAAGGGAACGAGATAATTGATTGAGTCGTGGATAAACTTTATGTATTTTTTTCAATATCGAACAAGAATAAGGTCTTTTTCATATTTCTGATCAACCATTTCTCGAAGAAAAGATATGGTGTCATTCTTTGATTACTCTACTGCTAAAATTTGCAGATTGGGCAAGTCGGAGTTCGAGAGATCGAGAATTCTAAGTCTGAGATTAAATTTTAGAAAATTTGTGCCAGGCGTCTAGTTCGAATTATTTCATATTTATTTTGGTTTAAAACGATTGCGCGTTGAAGCTATAAATAGAGCTACTTCTCAATAGAATGCTTGGGATCGATGTTTTCTGTTTTTATCGTGTTCTATTCAAACAAACCATATACAGAATTCAACAACTATTTGTTGCTTCAATTTGTTCTAGCAACATTTGTTGTGAGATTAATCTGTAAAATCGACCTCAATTAGCCTTTCTTTGTAGTTTTATCATCGAAAAACATGCGAAACTAGGTTTATTAAATAAAAGTTTCGCATATTTTCGAGGTCTCAGAGTCTCAGACGCAAATCATCAATATCCCCATTGCCCGAGTACTCAAACGTGGATGAATCAATCACATTTTAAACTGACTGATTGGCAAAAGCGGAAGGACATCTGAAAGTTAACGTCAACCCGTTCGTAACTCTCGACATTTTTTGCTTCTCAAGCATTTAGCAACATCTTTAAAAACAGTAAAAAAGTACTTTTGATGTGCGACAATGTAGAAAACCCAGGAACCTGCCGACTACAATGTATAAATAAACACAAACCAAGGATAAAGACGTCCAGATGTGTCTGTAAGGAAAGTGGTGCCAAAAGAAAATAAGCCCTTTGATTAATATTCAAGCCTTTTTTAATGCTTTTTGAGGATATTTCTTTACGCCTTTGCAAGATTGCAAGATTGCACTTTTTGGACAAGTGGATTTGTAATAAGGAGTTGTCATGAAAAACAAGCGCCCTTCATCCTTTCCACGGCGTCTCCTCCTTTTCGTAAATTTCCCTCTAGAATTTTGTCAAAACTTCTAATCGAAATTCGTCTCTAAAGCATCCGAAATTTTTGGCTTAAGATAACTTCATCTTTTTGAAGATTTTATATTATAAAGGGAGCATTTTTGGACAAAATTATAATAAAATTCAGCCTCTTTATTTGAGTCTTGTTTCAGGTAAAAAGAAAAATTACGCTTTGAAATAAAATTGTTGAGTGTCATTGTTGCGCAGTCCGTGTCGATTGAAATCAGTTGCGTGTTTTTGCAACAAACTCACATTATGCTCTAGCGTGACTAGCTCGCTTTTTGTAAAAGCACAACTCCACCAGATCGAAATGAGATAATCCAAAATCGCAACCAGTCGAAGATAAAGCACATCCTTCTTTTGTTCTCTTCGCTCAACTAAAAGAAAACTTCAGACACTAGAATTTTCATCCATTTTGTAGCATAAAATCTGGTCAAATTCTTGTCAGAAAACGACAAAGACCCGTTTTTTCTCAGCAAAAATTTTTTTTCAAGAAATAATTTAGTGACACCCTTATTTTGATGCAATAAGGGCGTAAATGTAAAATTTTGAAGAGAAAAAATATGTTAGGTCTACCCCTTAATTTGGCCAAGCAAAAATAGGATGTTCAGCCAATGATATGGATTTTTTCGACAATATTTTTGAGGCATTTTTTCTAGCATTTTTTAATTAAAAAAAAGTGTCAATCAGCCCCTAACAAACAAAATGTCGCGAAAGGAACTTTTGGCACCGCTTGTCTCAGAATGGCCCGAATCGCAATGGAAAACAAATCAACAAAGGCTGCACGTGGACGCGCCTAACAAAGCTCACTTCTGATTTCTGCCAAGGAGAGGGTAACAACTTTCTTCATCCAGCCCCAGAGCTGCTAATTAGCTGGGTGCATAATTAGAACGGATAAATTGAACGGAAGACTTTTTTTCACCAACCGCTGAAACAACCGCGTAATGACCAAAGAGTTCGTGGACAAACAAAGGATTCCCCAAAATTATTTCCAAGGAAACACTGTGTCAGATATCGTTTTTATAAAATATCGGCTAAGATTGCGTAAAATCATGATCGCCAAAGAATTAAGAGGTTTTAACCTGTCTAAGCCCTTACAAAACGTGAACAGGTTTCGAGTTTATTCTTTGCGGAAGTGACTTTTGAATTACGAGAACGTGTTCAATTTTTGCCCCGCCGCTAGAAACTCTCTTTTTTAATTTTAAAAATCTGGCGTTTGTTTGTTTTCGCGAACGTACAACTTTCGTCCAGAATGTCGACTCCGCCCAGAAAAAAAAGAGGATGAAGCCTCTTTGCAAAAAGGAAGCGAATCGAAAACATTGACGCGCTCCAAGACTAAACTTACGGACTTAGCCACGTAATCAGAAAGTGCTGAGCTTTTCATGAATTTATTTTCCTGCATTTCAATGGCTTCGCCAAAACAGTCGATAGGGTCTTCTGAGAGTCAAATATTTATTAAGAGGGATAAAGGCGTTCTTGAGATGATAAGGAATATAAAATAATATAAATAAGCGATGTATTTGTTTATATATATACACTTTTTAAACTGAGGAGAAATCGTCTGCATCTACCCAAAATTAGGGATCTTTAGGCCTAGGGACCCTAGGCTAGGGTTAGGGTTAGCTTGAATCGGCAAAAATGTTACAATCAACTCAAATTTTGTGCCTTTTTTTTCTGTAATCTCATTGGCTCGCGGGCCGAATACGAATATTTGATTGGTTTAAAAGTTTTTCGCCTTTTTGTCGATTCGTGTCTTCTCCCAATCTTTCTTCTTCATTGATAGAATCTAAAATAAGTTAAAAATGCATCATTCTGAAAATTAAAGGTGAAACAAGATTATTCCTACACGACATTGCTGGTCGGTAGTTTATCGCCGTACGTAATAACTTCCGGGAGCTTCCACCACACCAATTGACTTTATTTTTCTTGTTTTAATAAATTCGATCATTCACCGTGGGAAATTCACTTCCGACAAGTTTCTTCTAAATTTCACGCCTCTCCACTGTTACGGTTTTTCGTCTTGTAAGACCTCGGCTTTCTCGAAAATCAGAGGAGGAATCCAAGCTAAGTTTATAAATTAAAAAGTCGGCAGTGGGCTCGGCAAAGCTGAGGAGGGGCTGATCTTTGGAAAAGCGTCAACAGAATTAGACGCAACGGGTTGGGAGCGCGCTGCCTAGAGAAACCATAATCGTATTTACTGTCACATCTTCTGGGTGACACCGAGCATCGATCCGATTTCCACGCGTTCCTTCGCATAGAACACTTACTTTCAAGTCCTTCTAAAAATGATCTTATAAGCCTCTTAGTAGTCGAAATATCTAAAATCTCTTTGATTCTTTGGCCTTATTTCTTTGATTTTCAACTAAAAATTGCTCTTGAAAATTGTCTGATGAGCGATTCCATCGGAATATAATCTATGTTAAATTCACTTGCATTATAATTTCTCGTAAACGGAAGCGATCGCGTGTAACTGTCCGCCATTAATCGCTTTCTAAATGAGGGAACTGTCGTGGAACTTGTGTAAACTTGTTGATACCCGATTTGCAGGAAGCGAATTGGAACGCGGTGGACGCGAAGACGATATGATTTTTGGCGAGTGGCAGGCGCAGAAGATGCGCGACAAGGGACAATCGACGATTGGACATAGAATTGACCCAACTCTCGACATCAACCCTCTTTACCGGCAGTATTTGGCGAGGAATGGAATGAACAGAAACGAAACAACGGACGCGATGGAACGAAGAAGAGAGCTCACCAGAGCTATTGGAGCTGTTGTCAAGTGGGATCAATACAGAGAACACAACAAGTAAGTTTCAAATACACGTGTTTCTTGTACAGTAGCTACTGCGCGATTTCTCCGTCCCGAGTAACAGGGCAGGTGGCAAATGAGCTCAGTGGCTTTGGTTTAGCCAGTCAGCCCATCCGTCACATTTTTTTGAAGACGGGGAATTCCATTTTGCCCAGATTGGATTCACCGCTCATCTTCCTTTTTCTCCCTGAATTAACCTTTTGTTTTTCAGGCACGTGATTCCGTTCTACTTCCAAGACAATTACCCAGCCGAGTTGCGAGAGGACATCAAGCGAGCTCTCTTTGATCTTGGATCGAATACCTGCATTGACTTCCGACTCGTCAACGCAAAGGACAGAAGTTACGACAGCAAGATCAAAATCACGAGTGGATCGGGCTGCTATTCCTACGTCGGCTTTCAGGGCGTGAGCGAACAGGAGATCTCCATTAGATCGCTGGGTTGCGTCTCGAGAGGAACCGTTCAGCACGAATTTATGCATGCGCTTGGATTTTATCACGAACAGGCTCGACCGGACGCCAAAAATACATCGAAGTCAAGGTAACAAGCTTAAAACGGAGATTTATTTCGATGAAAATGTGTGATAAGCGTCACTTTTCAATAAGAGTTTTTTCACATTATGAAACATCTACTGTATTTTTCGCAGAAAACTAGTTGATCTTAACTTAATTTTGTCAGATTCATCTTGATTTTCGATTGTTTAAAAATGCTGTTCTCTAGTACCAAAACATCGGAAACATGTGCGGCTCAACTGGACAAGAGAGTTGCAACGCGCAATTCGATCAGCTGCCCCTCCATGAGTGGGAATCATCTTCCGAAGGTGGCGACTACGATTTCCAGAGGGAGGCGATTTTCTGGCAGTTAGATTTTCTGGCAGTTAGACTTTCTGGCAAAGGCGATTTTCTGGCAATGCCAGAAAATCTAATATGCCAGAAAGTCTAACTGCCAGAAAATCGCCTCTTTGATTTCACATCTATAGTTAATGATCCTGGAAGATAAAAACGGAGAGAAGAAGAGCTCGGAATTCATCTTCTGATTCTTCTGAGAAATAGTCAGGCGCGCGTGGGCGGCGCGCTCCTCCCTTATTCGCCGCGCTGTGCTCGCCTGAATTTAGTTGATAAATCAACGGTTTTTTTCAAGCGGAAATGATGAAGATCAGAGAAGAATTAACTGCCAGAGGAATTAGAGAAGAATTAACTGCCTATAAAATTTTGCCCAATTCGCTTAAAACTTATGAACTGTGTTTCCGCTTTGTTTCGCCTCCAAACTTCAACCTTTCGTATTTAATGTATGATGCGTTTTCTTCTCTCTTTCGATGCACAAACCGTTGATAAGTTAAATGTTTCTATTTTTTTTCAATTTTTGACATTAAAGCTTTACGAGTTGCGAAACTAAAATACTGTCTATCATTTTTAAATTTTAATTCAGAATTTCAATTTCAGAAAGGACTCAGTGTTGAAAATTGACCATATAAAATAACAACGGGGAGAATATTGAACCCGTTATAATTGTGGGCCTCCAGAAGAATTTACCCGTTATAATTGTGCCCTTTCTTTAATTTAACATGATTTTGAACTCCTCGAAAGATATTGAAGAACTTCCTGCCAGTATTCTTCTCGCAGACAACAAAGAAAGCTTCCGAATTCTAGGAACTCGATGAATCAACAAAACGACGTGCTCGATTCCATCTTTAGGAGCTCCAACGAAGAAGAAAAATATATAGGAAAGGAGTTTCGAATTTTCTTTTGCAATCAATTTTTTCACTTATTGGTTTATTTTTCAGCGGCTTCAATTAACTGAGACGTTACAAATTTACCGGTGCAAATGCGTCAAATACAGTGCTGTGATTGGCTGAATTAGGGACACGTAGTCCTTTGAAAAATGAAAAATCGCCATAAATCCGAAATTTTTTGAGATCTCGAAAATCTGAGATGATACTGGCATAGAGCTTGAGATTCTCCGTCGATACGTATAAAGATGTCTTGGGCTACAATGTAACCCTTAGGCGCTAGAGCAACAGCAAGTTTGCCCCGGTAATTTTGTAACGGCTCTGACCTATGGAAATCGTCCGTAACGAATGTAACGAGTTTGATGAAAATGTAAGGAGCTTTTTTTATAGAACATCAGAAGTCTTCTTCGTCGGAAGTGGCGAGTACTTCTTTTAATTGGCGCATCAAATCGTCATCGTCTTTTTATTATTTATCAAGTTATTCTAATTAAATACAATTAAATAAGAAACCATTATATACGTGTAAACAATCCTGGGATATCTGCTTTTCTCATTTCTTCGCGTTTTCGCAATTTCGCATTTTCCGCCTTCATTTTTTCCAGCTCTTCCCGTAACTCTGCGATCAACTCTTCATTTTGTTCTTTTTTTCTTTGAATGGTTTGACGCCGTTTATTTGCTATATCAGCATAGTAGCCCTAAATATTCTGCTATTTTCTTAAAGAAACATACAAGCATTACCTTAGGATCATTTTCTCTTTTTTTTCGATTTCTTTCTTTAAGAATTTTCTTTTCTTTCGCAATTTGGGCTGCCAAACGCACTTCGGCTTCAGTTTTCTTCTTTTTCTTTTTTGGTGGGGAATCATGCTCGCAATAGGTTGATTTTTTCGCATTCCGCTTCACTTTTGCGCACAAACTACGCGTATTTTGCGAAGATTCGGGGCGCTCATCTAGAATAATTAACATTCTGCTTGATAAAACTAAACTTACGATCCGATTCAGAATCTGACAATGAAAGATCCCGCGTTTTGCGCTGTTTTGCGGATTTTGCGCTGCGAATATACTTCCGTGGCTGCTTGGGTTCAGATAGAACCAGCTTTTCGGGACTAGTTCTGTCATCAAAATTCCGGTAAGAATCAGATGTTGGACGAGAACGATTAGCTTGTCCGGCTTCGTCATTTTCTTAAATGAAAGTCATTTATTTTTTAAATATGGACAGTTACCTTGCTCCGATTCTGAAGACGAAGGACGATTTGGAAACTGTTTTCTGATCGTTTCATCTATCTCATCGGTTTTATCCAGAAGTCGTTCCCAATGTATTGGAGATGGCGATTTTTCAACTAGAAATATTAAATTTTTGATATTTACATTTTTGATATATTACAGTTTTCAGGCTCACGATCCTCATTGTCCGACGGTAAAGAGTCCACTGGAGGTGGGTCGAACTCATGGATAACAGCTGGCACATCGACTTCATCATTGCTCGTCTCCTCATCGACTCTTCTTTCCACTCTTTGAACTGGCTGAGCGATTGGCGCCGCAACTCTTCTCAAATCGAATTCTCCTCCTTGCTGAGCGAAAGGATCTGGGTCAACTTGCTCACCAGCTGTTTCTTGCTCATCGCGAACTGGGGACATCACAGGCATTGCTTCTTGAAACTGGTATGACTAAATAATTTTTATTTTTGTATAAAAAATAGTAACTATACGTCAGCTGTTGATTCTTTAATCAAATTTTGAAATACAGCAGTTTCTGGTTGCGTGGCGTTGTTGATAAAATGTCGGAGTTTCTGAGTAGATTTCAATGACTCGGCCTTTGATCTGGCCCTCATCAAGCCGAAGCCGACAGAAACAATTGCTTCTTCGATTGAGCCATTTTCTGCGCATTTTTTGTCAAATCTTGCTAGCTGCTCGTAGCGTACAACCGCAACTAAGGCGCACAATCTGTCATTTTTAGTACTTTGCTGGCTGTTGCTCTCAAGCTTAGCAATTTCCGTACTGAAGCTTTCACTTTTAAAGCCATTAGCAATGGAGATGACCGTAGATAGCTCTGTCGCATTGTTGATTCCTTGATCCACCAGGGATGAGTTCTAAACATTTAATTTTAGTTGGAATCGCATCTTCACGAATTCGATGTTTTTACAAGATTTCCCATCGAAAAAGGTAACTTACCATGATTTCAAGACTGTTATTAGTCAAGAATTTTGAACCATTCCTCGCTCCTATCGATAATGCAAGGGCCCATGAACTAGGAGGGAATTTAGCATCGTCATTCAAGTACGTCGTAGAAAGATATCTGTAGAACTCATTAATCTCGTCTTTGATTAGTGGTGTAGACAGTTCATCAAGTGTTCGACGCAAAAGCTGCATAAATGTGTCGTAGAATGTAGGTTCGGTCAAGTGAATGAATGGGATCGCATGGATGAGTGCTTGGAGTATCTTTCCATTTTTCTCCCAGAGTGCCAACAGTCCATGACTTTGTAAATATCTTCTAACACTCTGTAACCAATGAAAGTAGCACCCAACCATGCGTAGATTCTTCTCCGGCCATGTTTCGCGAATCGAATTTCTGAGCCCAGGTTCGAAATCGGACGAGACAGTTGTAAATTCAGAATCAGGACAAAGTTTCTTTTTGTAGATCAATTTACAGTTTTTCAGGAAAATCGGCTGCTCTGCTATTCAAAACTACCGAACGGCCGATTGTGGTCCTCATCAACGTTATTACACACGACAAATTCGCTGCCGAACCAAGTAAGTTCAAAATTTTCAATATTGATCATTTCCTTTAAAGCCTCAAAGACAATCTTGTAGCCTTCTTTAGACTGACCCTTGAGAATAATAAAGAATCTAGGATTAACACTATCATCTCGGTCTCTTGATCCAATAATGAGGAGTTGACGGTAGCCAAACTTCTTTTGCTGGCCTTTCGTAAAGAATTTACCGTCAACAAACCAGTGTTTTGAAGAGGTCAGCATGCGCAAATCGTGTTGAGTCGCAAAAGCTAGAGCTTCATCCCATATCGGGCTTCGTTGTTCCGGCGAAAGAAACTCATTCATTAGAATCCATTTTGTTTCACCATCGCCTTTTCGTGATTTATTAATGAATTATTACTTTTCAATGTTCGTTTCGTGAAACAAAAATGATGTCCTCGTTGTCTCCACCTTACCCCTCATCTTTCGAATCGTTTTTAATCAAGCTACATTTGGTTTAGGTTCCATCCGACTAAAGACAGTAAAGTACAATGCAAAACACGAGCACGAATATGTCAATAACTTCAAAGTCTTGCAAAACTCGTTCAAAAAATGGGCGTAGATAAGGTTTGTCTTCATCAAAATTATAACTCTACACAGAAACAAGAAATTAGACTACGTTGACGCGCCACAAAGTTATGAAGCAGATTCTGAAACCTTCGCAAGACACAATATTCTCTGCGAGAAGAAAGGACTCTGGACTCTGCCAGCTGATTATCCACAGGTAAAGCGTATCACTCAGAACTTTCTTTACAGTTATTCAGACAATTCTTGAGTGCTTCCAGCGAGGAAGAGAGACCGCCAGTGATAATGCTATCATTTGAGGCACTCCGACGCCAGATTTGACAGATTACACGACCCGTACTTATGGCGAGTTCGCTGCAACATCTCAATACCTGGCGAATTCACTGAAAAAGCACGGACTTATCAGTGGAGAAAGCAAAATTGCGATCTACTCGTCGAATTGCTACGAATACGACGCAGTAATCATTGGAGGATACTATCAAAATATATGCAATGTTTCGCTTTACGATACTTTTGGTGAACAAGCAGTCAAATACATTCTCGAGCACGTAAGTTTACAACTTCTTTACGAGATTATTTTTACTTTTTCTTCAGATTGAAGCTCCAATCTGCTTCGTTCAAAATCAAAAGAAACTTGACCTCATTCTCAAAATCAAGCCTGCTCATCTTCAAACAATCGTTGTGTTTCGAAAATTCAAGAAGGTCAAGTCCTCCAATTATAAAATCATAAGTTTCGACGATTTTATTGCAATCGGAAAAGACAGCTCGTTTGATAATGTTCCGCCGACTTCTTCAGGTAAAAATGATAAAAATAGGGGCGATCATTTAATTTCATTATTCAGACATTGCTACGATCAATTACACATCCGACACGACTGGCGATCCGAAAGGCGTCGTCTTGACTCACAAGAACATCTGCACCGTCTGCTGTGGCATTACAATCTTCTCGGTTAAAGAGCCTTGGAAAACAAGCGACGTCTGGTTCAGCTATTTGCCGATGGCTAATATTTTTTAAACTTGTTGACGTGCCCGACATGGATTATTATGCGCGCGAAGGAAAAGGAGAAATCTGCTTCCGTGGCGACAACGTCATGCAAAGTAATTTCCTTTCACCACTGTCAAGTGTCTCACACTTCGTTCAATGGTTTAAAAAGTTTTTCGACGCTAACTATCAGGTAAATCAAAAAGAACGCGAAATCCTTTTTCAATTCTGATTTCAAAGGGAGAACCTCTTGGTCCCGTTCATGCGAGAGCGAACGCTGGTGTGACTCCCGCTTCAAATTCGCTGCAGTTTCTACAACAGCAAAGAAAGCACCCGCTCGAGCTGGAGCTCCCGCTGCTCGGGTCCTCGAAGCCCCAAGAACTCCTGCATCGTAAGAGAAGCCGCTTGCGGCTTCGAATTTATGTTAGTTCAGGGAAAGACAAAGGAAAAAGAAGAACGCACGGCCTCTGCTTTTCTACCGTATCAAGGATGTCCCAAGCTCTAAAGGATAATTCAACTCAAGATTTAACTAAACTATATTCACTGTCATTTCTTTCGTGCATCTGTGCTCGGTCAAATAAATCACTTTCCTAGTACTGTCATCCAGTCTTCCAAGCGTCGAGGATCAGGAACTGTAGCGGCCTTTATTTTTCTTTCGTACTTTCTGGAATTCTGAGCAAGACGTCTCATCTCCTTTTTCGTGAAAAGATTGCCTCTTTCCATGCTCGAAAGTTGTGAATCTTTTTGAACTTCTCCACGAATTGTCTGTTGACTTTTTGGGCGAATTTGGTTCCTGTTGAGCATGGACACAGTCGTTGCGTACTGTAATCGCTTCTTTTCGAGTGCATCGTTCTTCAGACATTTATTCATGTGAATGTCTACTTTCGACTCTAGCTTTCCACATCGCCAATTGCTGAGCTCAAAAAAACGAGGAGATTCCATATCAACAACTTTTGCAAACATCCAAATCTTCGTTGAACAGCGGAATGAAGCGTCTTTCGAATATGATTGATTTTCACACTCGACTCGCATCTTGAAACGGAAGTCAGGATCGTCGTTTTTAGAATGCAGAATCGTTTTCTTCGCTTTTCTTGCTTTGAAAGCAAATGATCTGGAAGCAACTTTGACGAGGAAGGATGCATTGTTTTTTGAGTTTCGTTGAATCGTTACCAAGGCAGGGTTTTCGACAGTACCACCAATGTTTTCTTACACGTTTTATAAAAATTCATTGACAAAGGCCACTTTTGACCCATTTATTCAAGATTAATAGCTGTAGCAAACATAAATCAGCTTCTTCCGGGAATTTCTGTGTTAATCACCCGGTGTTTGCATCTGATTTCGAGTACTTGGTCACAGTGAGCACCCACTGAGATAATGGCGCACGCAAATGCTTTTTGAAACTGAACTTGTTATAAAACTATCCTGAAAATTCTTCCTCAGAAGGTGGTGGAATCGGTGTCAGTTTCAACATTTTTCTATCCGCATTCTCTTCATCATCCTCCATTTTCTCAGAAAAATCAAAATCTAACTTTTCAGCTGCCTGTTAACCCGTTTGTTACTCCGAAAATAGCAAGAACGAACTGTGGATGCTGCCCTCATTCTATTTTTAGCGCAGAAATTTCAATTCCAAATTCGTCGTCTTTTTTAGCGCCCTGAATAGTCGGCTTTTAGATCAAACGCTCCCGTCGAAAGGTGCAAACTCCTGCTGAAACTGCTCCGGAATGAAATTTGTGTGATAATCACCAGTTTTTCGAATTTATAAATGATTTTATTAAAAAGAGTTTTTTGCAGAGTTTCAAATAATATGCATACTAAAAAGGCGATTTTCTGGCAGTTAGACTTTCTGGCAGTTAGATTTTCTGGCAAAGGCGATTTTCTGGAAGTTAGATTTTCTGGCAGTGCCAGAAAATCGCCTTTGCCAGAAAGTCTAACTGCCAGAAAATCTAACTGCCAGAAAATCGCCTCTCTCCGATTTCCAATCTGTCATGCATTACGGTAAGCAGTGGAAGAATGAGACTTTTTTTGAGGACGTTGCTCGAAAAAAAAAAACAATTTCACTTAGAGAGGTTGGCCCTTTAACTTTCCGTGGCGAGTTTATGTACGCTTTTCTGACATGCTTTTGAATTTCAGGAAGGGCGAACGCACGCACGTTTTTTCATTATTTCGAAAGGACGGAAGCCGCGTATTTTATCCCAGATTATCTCTAAGCGATGAATTTTTGATACATAAACTTCCGTAACAAGGACATCCACGAAATCGGAAGACTAATATTAACGATTTTTTATAAGGTGGTTACGCTTTTTCGGTGAATGGAGAACCAACAGTTGTTCACCGAGAATCCGGAAAGCCCGTCGTCGTCCAGCGAAACCGATTTTCCCAAAACGATGCTCTCCAAATCTGCGAAATCTACAACTGCGGTGGAATGGGCTACGAGTGCATGGGCGGCAAGTGGCAATGCCGAAGCGGCGTTGGACACACTTACGTCAACAAGGTTAGTTCAAATCCAGCTTAGATCACTTCAAGTCCCATTCGAGAGAATATCATTATTATAATATTATTTCGTGATCGTTATCAAAGTCTGTTCCGCGAAGAATTTTTATGATAAAGTAAAAAGAAAGTGAATTTATTTTTTTCAAAAAGAAAAGTATTCAATATTCCAGCTTGTTGATCACAAGAGACGTCGAATGTCCTCCTTCTTAAATTTTTTGCCGCATGTTGGGCATTTTTCGCTTTTATCTAGATTTTGCTGAGATTTATTCTGCAAGCAGCTTTCACAAAATCGATGACCGCACTTAACTTCAAGCTAAAGTTTACGTATTCTTGTTAACTTCTCAAGGCACGTGGTCCAATCATTGGACCACGGCGACTTTTACCCCCTGTATTTCCCGTTCTAGTAATCTGTTTGACCTGAATTTTGTAATGTGAGCTGATAGGACGAAAACGAACCACTCTGTGAAGTTTCGAATGAAAACTCAAAAGTGGTGGCGTTTTGCGCCATATTTCTCTTTCGCTCTCTGGTGGAATATCGAAACGGATTTTTCGATTTACAATTGTAAATTATTATAGAAGAGGGTTCAAGCTCTCTAACAATATATTTATAATCTTTTTTACTCAATGGAAACGTCAATTAGAGCCAAAAGTTCTGAGCGCTATTTTTCACACTATGAATTTGGCGCGCCGCGCGGGGCTGCATAATGCATTGTGGTCCAATTATTGGACCCCGTGTTTTGAGGGTATAGTAGCGCGCCCGTGTTTTGAGAAGTTAATTGATATTTACTCGAATACAAGCTTCTTGAACACTCTCTGAGAAAGACTTCATGCAAAGAGCACATTTACGTCCACGAAATGCTCTTTCTGTGATTTTTCTTTTTGTTTCCTCATATCGTTCAAGCTTGATGTCATCTTCTTTGATTCGGTCTTGAAGTTTCTTGTATGTCTTATCACTTCACTCAGATATAGCAAAGCATTATTAAAACAAATGAATAGTGAAGAACCTTAGCATTTCGCAACTTCAATTTTTTCAAGATCAAGATTAAGATTAATCTCTGTAATTTTTCTCTGTAATTCATTCTTCTCGCCTTCCAGTCTTTCGCATTCTTTTTCAAATCTTTCTCTTGCATCTTATAACATTTTAGCTAAAAAAGTTCGAAATTCACAAACTTTTTGCCTCCTTCGCTTCGTGTTTTTTTCTTGACCTAGATTTTTTAATGTTTTCAATCTCAATTTGGCATTCGGTTAGATCCTTCAAATCTTTAACACACTGATTTTGATCTTTCACAATTTCCTCGGCAGCACTAGATATATAATTTTAATCATCAATCCGTTTTCTTACGTTCTTGTTCTAATTGAAGTAAAAGGATCCAAATTAGGATCAAGAAATTTCTCTTTCTCCGCCATGAGTTTTTATGAGTGGTAGTCAGAGAAACCAAAAGAGGGAAAGAGAAAGAAGCAAAAGCTGAATCGCAAATATTAAAATTTCGTTTACTGTTGACTGGCACTGTAAATAGATGTCGACAGTCCCCAAGCTCGCTCAGATAACTTAAAAAGCTACTGTTTTTGTACTGTGTAAATTTTCGCCATGAATACTTACTTTTTACCTAAGACGCGTGTTCATCTCAGGAAATTGCTGCTTGTTACAGTGCCGCAACCACGCGAGATGTTAATGACTGTCTTCAACCAGCCAAATTCTAAAATATTTGATTAGGTGTGCGACGGATTGGTCGACTGCGCTGATGGATCCGACGAAGCCGGCTGCGTCGAGAAAGTTTGCTGCGACCGCGTCGAAATTGAAGGATAAGGGTTAAATTTTCGCATTTAGGTCAAAAAAAAAAGAATTGTTTCGCGAACTCTACGTAGCAGCCACTTGGAAAAGCACTTTTCGGAGGTGTTCCAATTTATTATCAAAAGCACTCGTGTTTGAGTAATGGTTCTTTATCACGGGAGCTACTCGAAACAACCAATTTGTAAAAGTGCGCAATCGTAACTTGCTACAGATGGCCTAGTCTGCTGAATGAAAAGCTAAGCAGAAAAGTGGCTGAAAGTATCTATTTTCTAGTCGAATCTCGTCACATTATCTTTTCGTGATTGCATGGTAGTCTTTAATCAAACGTGAACGATGCATACATTTTCTAACCCTGTGCAAGGCAAAGTATTCGCTCGATTAGAAGGACGATCTCTAAATGATCGACCAATCTACGAACTTGAAGGGCCCGGACGCGAGTATTTCCTGTACTACTACTCGACAGCAACGGATAACTTCTGGCTTATAAGCGATCAAATCAACACGCTCCAGGTCAACGGCTACAGTTTCGAGCAGCAACTCTGCCCGCAAGATATGCACATAAGAAGTTCAATGTCTGGTGCTTGGAAGTGGGCCTGGGCAAGCTGTGCTAATGCACCGAGGTGAGAAAATAAGGAGAATTGTGGTTTCTGGGGTGAAAATTGCAATTTTGAGCGAGAAAAAGCGGAACTACCTGTTATTCTAAAACAACAATTTTGGCCACAACATTGACTCCCAGACAGACAATAGTTCCATAGATTCTCGGTCAATAGTTTTTAGCATAAGGGAATAAAGAGAAGAGATAATTGAGTTTATCCCCTAATTCGCTGCGTGCTGAAATAACACGTCGGCGGAGTCTGGGAGTTAATCTTTCGGTAATTTAATTTTTCAGATTTGGTGAATGGTCTGAATGGGATTCCTGTCAAGCTGACCGCCGCGGCAACTGTTCAAGAAAGCGACTCAGATTTTGCAAAGGAGGCCAGGCTGGTTACGCGGTAGGCTGCCCCGAAGGACAGAACGTCGAGTCCGAATCCTGCAACTGCCTCGGATTCGAGCCAGAGGCCGTTTCCGCCCCTGGCGCAAAGGAAGTATCTAGCATCGCCTGGGGCGGGTGGGGAGCCTGGAGCGGTTGTTCACGCTCTTGTGGCGCCGGAATGCGCAGGAGAAATAGACTCTGCGATGGAGGTTTTATCGGGCAAGGCTCGTGCTCCCGTTTTGATAATATTGAAACTGAACAGTGTAACACGCACACTTGCCCTGGCTGGGCGAATTGGGGCGCTTGGGAAGGATGTAGCAAAACTTGCGGCCACGGACAACAGGTAGGCCTACTTGGAATACTTGAACACTTTTGATTTTTACGCAGGAATCAAAGTTCTATGATAATAAACGCGCGCTCAACAGAATAGCTTAGATAATCAACTTTTCTTAGCGTCGAACACGGGAATGCGAGGGCGCACAGGTAGGAAGTTCTAGTTGCCCAAAGAAGGACGAGCAAGATTTCCAATTCTGCGGAGGTCTTCCTTGCCCTAGCTGGAGTGGCTGGGGAATCTGGTCCCCATGCTCGAGCACCTGCGGTCAAGGCCACCGAGCACGATCCAGAGGCTGCCTTTACGCAAGTATCGGAAGTTCGGAATGCCCAGCTGCAGATGCCGCTGAAATGGAAACGTGCACAGAGAAAGCTTGTGGTAAGTTAAAAAAAAGAATCTTGATTGTTCTTAACTTACTTTTTTATTTCAGCCAATAATGTGAAAAAACCAACGGCAGCGGCAAGCATGCTCGGTTCTTGGACTTCGTGGAGTTCTTGCAGCGTCAGTTGTGGAGGAGGAACCCAAGAACGGAGCCGATCCTGCTCTGGAAGAAAGCCTCAGTGTCGTAAGTTCATTACAGCCGAATCGAGAAGCTGCGGTGAAGAAGAATGCCCGGTCGCACTTGGCTGGGCGGACTGGACAGCTTGGACTCAGTGCAGGTAACAGCGCGTTTTTTTCGCTTTTACGGAGCTTTGAAATGGAAAGTAGGCACGCGCGAGTTTTTAGAATAGAGAAAAGTTCAAGCTAATATGCTAATTTTTGTCGATTTTCCGCGACCTGATTAAAGTACAGTGGTGAATCCTCGATTGGGAAGGTCACTTTGACTTGCCGCTTCCCAATCGAGGATTCGGTCCGCACCGCACTTCTCTAGAGATTGGCTTGCTATATGCGCTGCCGCTTCCCAATCGAGGATTCAGCGCGTCCTTCCCAATCGAGGATTCACCACTGTAGTCTTCGAAAGGAGACATAAATAAGTAAATTAAACATGCTCTGGTAACATCCTCAAATATCTGTTTATTTTACTTTTCCCGAGTACTTACGGCAAGAACTGAACAAGAGCTCCGATTCTTTGATTCTATTAATCCTCGAAAACGAAACTAACCAAGTTTCTAAAACGCTTTATTCAGCGCTAGCTGCGGAGAGGGACAACAAACGCGTACACGATCCTGCCCGGATGGCGAAACTTGTCAAGGAACTGCTCAACAAAGCCAGCAGTGTTCTAATCAAGGTAAGCTCGATCCTAATCTCGGGATTATTCATAGACAAGGGTCTTCTTAAGTTCAATCGTCTAAAATTATTTTATTTCAGATTGCCCCAAAGCAGCGGTGGAAGAAGCACAAGCTGCTGGTTGCAAAATTGAAGCACAGTATAAATACGGTCTATGCAAGGGCGCAAATAAGAAGAAGGCCGTCATCAAGAACGGATTTTATCCAGAAGGGACTCAGTGTGGAAGAATTTTCTGCGACAAGGAATGGTTCAGATTCAATTTTTTCAAGTACGAGCTTTTCTGGAAAGCATCTTTTTTGCGGTAATTTAAGAACCAAAACCAGGCATTCTACGGATTTTTATGGAAGCCAAATGCATCGAAGACAACTTGCGTTTGCAAAAATGGCAGTTGCGACTGGAGCAAATCGCCCCCGATTTGTCCTATTGGTATCAAATCCTTCCCCTTTCTATCTTCTTTCATTTTGATTTCTTATCATTTTAACAATAGGCTGCGAGATGCCAATCGGCTGGGACGATTCAAGCTGCATCAAGCCAGTTAGCAAGAAGGTGATCGACCGTGTCGAGTCTTCGAGGAGTATGAGCCTCGCTGGAAAGATTTTCTACGCTCCGAGGGTAAGATATTTACTCAAAAAGAGAGTTGAAAAAGCATCAATTCATTTAGGCTGGTAAATGCAAGAGTGTCACATGTGCAAGTGACTCGTCGAAATTGCAGAAGCAGCTGAAGTGCAACTGCAATCCAAAAACTGCCGTCTGTGCCTGGAACAAATCGCTCGAGTGCTAAAAATGCCTAATACTTGCAAAGAACTAATGTTGAACAAACGTTACTGTCCTCTTCCTGTAAATATCCTTCAACTTTAACGCCCCCTAGATAACTTTTTAGCTTTTTTGCTTATATTTTAGTCCGATTTTTAATGGGCATAAATCCGCTTTGCCTGTTTTTAAATCACTAGAATAAAAATCATAATTATTGCTTCAATAATTATGCTTGAATAGTATGATACGAAATAATGTAAATTTTATAAAGAAGCCCAAGAAGATCGCTCAGTATAAGGCCGTTCCTGAGAACTAGAGCATCTTTTGTTAAAAATGATAAACTACCAAAAGATAATTTTGAAAAAGAAGATCATCAATATTTATTTTCCAAGCTTTGGGTGGACATTTTCGCCCTCAAGCTGCATTAACTGCCCAGATGATTTGAGTTTTGCTAAAAAAGAAAAGAATCCTAAAATGAAGCTTTTGTAAATTGTACATAGCTAATTGTGTGGTATCTAACTGTAATATACTTTCGAAGAACAATTAAACTCCCTGTGTTTCTTTCTTGCAGGCTGATTTTCTCGCAAATTAAAAAGTTCAAAGCTTATTTTGATGTAATTCTTTGGAACGTGCAGAAATTCGAGTCGAATAATCCAGGAACTTCCGTTGGAACGTGCACTCATCACTTTCAAGTGCTTTTTCATTTCCTACAGGTCGATTTTTTATTTCAATTTTCTCCGGTTTATTGAACGAAAGTTCGAGCTCATGAACATAAATTTAATGATTTTTGACAGAAACATAAATAAAGAAAAGGATGCTTTTTCCCAGTTAATCGTGACAATCAACAGAAATGCATCCCATAAAAACGAGGCCGATTTTTCTTCTTCTCGATTTCCTCAAATTTTTCTTCGAAACTTCAATTATCTTCCCAGAAAGTCGTCTCTTGCAGTGTTGAATGTTCTTGCAAAATCTGGTGCTCTGGAATCGCTCGTGGTTGACTGAAACAAGCAAGCAGCTGCTGGATGGTACTGGTGTTTTTTGTGGATCTTCGGTCATTGTTTTTTAAATAAAGAGTTTTAAATAAAATGTCGAGTAGAGAGTAGTTTCACTCGAGTTATGATGGAAACGCTTCACAGCCTGAGCGTTTTAAAAGCTGTGGAAAATGACTCTAGCGACAATTTTCCTTACGTCAATCTCTGAAAAGATTAGGTGTCGGAGCACTGGAACCGATAGAGAAAATGCTAATCAGAGCTATTCTGCGTCAATCTAAAATTTTAATTCATAATTTTGGGTACTAATTTTGTTTTGCCGACTGTCTTGAATTGTTGTCGTTTCGGCGTTTTATATCATTATTTTATTAAAATGAAATTGCGTCATTCAATTTGCGATTTTCCGAATTTTTAAATTTTCGTTGCGATTTTTAGACGTGAGTGGTGGAAAGAGGCAAACGTAGCGGAATTTCCCCTTTTTGGAGGATTTCCATAATTTATGAAAGACCTCTGGAACGTCAGGGTCAGGCTTTGCACTCTCGCACTCCCTTTTTTCTGAAGATGTGGATACTTACACTTGCAAGATAACGTGCGAAAACAGAAGACGAATAATTAGCAATGTCTTCTCTAGCACAAGAGCAACCTAGTTCTGATCGATTCTCCAAAAAAAGTTATTTCCGGTGGAGAAATCAGTGCATCACAAATTGTGTCTAGACTGATAAATGATGTCTGCTAGAAAATACAGTCGCTAATGTCTGGGTTAGTGAAGGTCTAGCCTTTTATGACAATAATCGAAAAAGTTAAATTTGTCCGCTGTAAGGAGTTAACCTCAATATTCCGCTCAATTTAATCGCTCAATCCTCAAATCCTGTGCTAAATAAATCTGTCCTGCTCATTTTAGATCCGCTGTCACGTGTTTGGTTACCGGTCACCCAGCGGTTGACCCTGACGCGTCGATAAGTTCTTATCAATGTCCTTATCATCAGAATTAAATCGTCAACGTTGCACCACCAAACACTAATTTTGGCTGTTTATTTAAAAGCACCAGCAAGGTTTTGAACTTTGTTGCGGCATAAATTAATTGAATTGAACAAGGCTAGTGGATAAGATCAAAGTCGATGTTGCATCAACTTCTAAAGTAAATTAAAATCTATTCGCGAATCGCGATGGAAGTCAAAAAGTCGTGAAGTTTTTGTCTTCGCGGTTTTCAATCAGGTCTTCTGGATCTATTTTGGGGTCATTTTGCCACTTGAATTTAACAATTGAATGCTCTTAAAATACTATTGTTTGATCAAAAAATAAAGAAAGTTGACCCCTGCCTGCTGTTTTCCTGGACTCGACTGGAATTAGGACGACTAAAAAGGCAGAAACTGAGACGACGGATCCGACAATTTGCAGCGTGCTGAAGTCAAACTCGCGGAAGATCAGGTCCACCACAAAATTGAGAGGCGGGACAAGAGCCTGCCCAATCGCCATATAAAGTGGCTGTAACGAGTTTCTTTTGGATATTTTTTAGCAAACACTTCTGCTGGATAAAATAGTTGAAACTCTTAGATAAGTGTAGGCGACGCCGAAATTGAGTGTAAGATTGAAGCAGAGTCCTAGAAAGGCGGAGAGGGCGAGGAAGTCCCAGGGGATATCGGCAGCATCAATCACTTCTATTCCGGCTGCGCTTAGGCTATCTAACGACTCATTGATGAGGTGCAGTTTCAAACGTGCGGATAAGAAACTCGTAACGAGCACAGACACGTGATACCGACCGTTCACGTTATTAAGATAGCCGAACTTTAGAGAGACCAAGAACTAGCGGCCAAATGAACAAAGCATTCAAAACTCCAATAATTCCGAGGAACCAGCTGACTTGACCGATTCCGAGGTCGGAGGGAAAGCATTTGGCGAAGGCGACCTTATAAGTCGAAGATAAACTCACTGATCCGCAGATAAGAAGAATTCCAATAATGGTATCGTTGATTCCATCCTCTTTATTCAAAGTCTAAATATGCTTTTGCAAAAAAGTTTTCAAACTAGAAGAATCAAAAATTACGACTTTTTCCTGAAAAATTCGAGTCGTCACTTTTTTGCCCATCAACAGCAAAAAGAACAGTTCCAGTTACAGCCATTGCACTCGCAATAATCTGCAGAAGATTGCGCCTCCAGCCCATCTTGAAGTTCTCAAGGAAGCAAATTGAAAACATGAATACAATCGCTGGATCCATCGCCATTATCGAAGAAGTGCTTTTTTGGACTACTTAGAGAATTTCGAAAATGTGGAGAAAAAAAATAGCATTTTTGTTTGCAGTTCTGTTAGGAGCTTAAATGCGTCCGCGAGCTTAATTTTTTGAGCATGTTTAATGGTGTCGTTTAGAAAGACGGCGGTGGAGTTTTTCCCAAAATAATTTGCCGAGTTTTTAGCCCGTCCATGGTGTTTGGCAAAAAACGCAGCCCTTCAACGTATAGCACGTTACAGCCGACATAAATCAACATGAACAAGAAGCAGAAGCGTAATTTGAAGACAATCGAATGTCCAGGAGTAAAACCGATCGGTTCCAAGTTTGGGATGATGTTTTCGCTCCACGGAAAGCCTCTTTGTCAGTTTCAAAAATGAATACTTTCTCACTCACGTCAAGTTCATGTAGAAAATTTGGCCTATTCCATTTTGAGTGGATCGCTTGGGAAAAAAACTCAGTTTTACAAATTGAACCCTTCCTGCGTAAATTTTGAATCCACACACCCGCCGAGTACACGAGTGCGCAAATGACCATCCATGAGGTCGAAAAGTACTGTATAAAGACAGGAGCCGGAAAGTCATAGTCTGCCACAAGTGTTTTTGAGGTCTAAAAGTCACTGTAGGATGAGTCAAATTTTAATAATGGAGGTTATTCCTCAGGCTCAAGAATTAAAATAATTGGGCGTAATAAAACCGCCCCGATAAATTAGCGATATTGACGTCAAAATTTACGGAGATGGATAATTTCTGCTCCAGATAAGATGAGGCGAAATACGGGATGATTTCATAGCAAAAGTTCATCTGTAATCATTAGCTGGCTCATTTATTAATTGAGTACATTCATCCCCCTTTTACTGTAATTTTCCAGTTCTAATTTGAATTTTCACGAACTTTTTAGGGGTCAAAGGTGAAAGTTCCTAAACCAGCCAAAGCAAATTTACAAAGCAGACGAATGAAACTTTACGACCTCTTTTGAAATTGACGTAATACCCCGAAGAGCGAAAAGTTGAAATTCAAAATGCTTCTGTTTTAAATTAATCTTTTTTATAAAAATTGACCTGTTCCGCAGCAACGTTAAATAACGCCATTCCAAGTACCAAAGAAATTGCCAATAAATGACTCTTTTTCTCAGGCTCTTCCGCCTTTTCCGGCATTCCGATTACATTTTTCTCCTTCTCCATAAAATGGTCGTCCTTGTCTTCCGAGAAGCTCATTGTCTCTCTTTTCTACAGATAAAAAACTTTTAGTTCCAGAAATAGAATCGATGATTTTAAACTCTGCGCACATTTCGACCAATAATTTGGCATGTAAGAATTACTCATTTCGCCCTTTTATTCAATAAAAATTCGTAGCGCGGCTAAATGTCATCAAGATAGCCGCGCGCGGCTTTTTAAATTTCATCGTTTAAGCTGATCATTCAGTCATCAAATAATTGATTTAAAATTGAATCTGTTCCTTTTTCAAATAGGAAAATTGATTATCAAGCTCTTCTTTTATCTCTATCAATGGGAGTCAAATGCTTTTCTTGTGAATCTGACTCTTTCTTGAAGAGAAAATATTGACGTTTTCGGTACTTTCTAGCAGGGTCGGAGACGAACTTATTATCTTGCCCTGTTTATTCTTCTTTTTTGACTCTTTCTTTCATGCAAGAAAAGCATGGATTCTCAATTGACAATTGCGCACGCCTTTTCTGCTGTTAATCGCTGGGAAAGATTGAAAAAAAGACGATATGGGAAGTAGAAAAGTCAAGTTTATTGAGAATCTCGATTTGAGATACCAGTAGTGCATTTAGATGAAGAATTTGATTTAATAAAATTAATGAGCAGGAATAATGGCAGCAGTAGTGCCCTTAGTTGGCTTGTAACCTTCGATCTTTGGACGGGCGCTAGAAAAAACCGACCACTACAAAATTCCTTGTTCTCGGCTCATGGTCAAATTGCCGCGGTTGGATTTTGTGGCTAACGGTAACATCGTAACCGTGGGCATCAACACATTCTGAATGGGGGCTCTCACTAATTCCTCGGTCGATTTTGATCAAATTCCGATGCTACTGTAAAACCGAGGTCATTCGATATCATTCTGGTGGACTTAGAATTTGCGATATCAGAGGCAAAAACAGAAAAAATATTCTTCAATTTCGAAAAAAAGCCAAGACCGGAAAAAATCTGAAAAATCCGTGTATCGGAATTGCAGGCGGAATTGCATTTCTGTCCGCGTTGCAAGATCCGCGCGCCCTTCCTGTAGCAATTCAGTAGTATTGTCAGCTGAATGGAACACTTCTGATGTTCCGTCCAACTCGCCGCCAATGCACCACAGGTCGTTGCCATAGCGCACCGATGCAAACCTAGCAAAATATCATCTCCATCTTTTTTTAACCCTTGCGGATCCGCAAATCAGAAATAATCCTTCAACAACAAAATTGCATACCAATGTCTGGCACGTTGGAGCTTTGCGATCTTCATCCAGCGAATTCCTCCCTCCCTAAAAACTGAATTAGCCGAGAGCAGAGCTCGGTAACCTGTGTAGAAAACCTGAGTCAGGCTCCTGAAGAGGCTATAATGAAAAACCGCCTAGCGGCTTTTTTTAATAACGAAGCCGCAAAGCGGCTTCGCCATAGTTACAATTTCAATCAATTTTATATTCTAGCGGAACCGCCTTGCGACCGAGAAAGACCATAGGTTCTAAAAAATTCTAAGAAGATTGACTTACGATAGCATAAGAATATTATCCGTGGCTCCAATCGACATCCATCCGCCGAGAAGGTAGATCGACTCGCCAATCGCCACGGCAGCCATATCTTCCAGAACATACGGCAAACTTGGTCTGAAAAGAACATGTTGACTTTTCTCAAATTTTACTGTCTAAAAACGTACCCTCACTTCTTTTTTGCCAACAAAGCAAAAACTCGAGAGAGCGCGTAAAAAAGTGGATTATTTAAGCTTCTAATTTCGAACTTTTAACTTTAAAAGCAATTTATTATTTACCCTTCCGCCCAAAATAGTTCGTGGGATGGAATTTGCTCAACAGAACGCGTGCCAGATCCGCCGATGACGACTATTCCGCGGCTCGGCGTAGCAACCATTGCTCGTTACTTGTTTATCAAACAGAACGGACAGTTTGGATTCATTTTTCTTCGAAGAACTTTTCTTCAATAAAGGAGAGATTCTTTCTAAACAAGTTCCTGATCTTGAACGCATTCTCCACATGGGCGGCGCTTGTTGCCAGGGCGCGGAGCCAATATGCCCTGGCTTCATCACTTCGCAGCTTGTTTCCGGCCCACAAGCCCAAATGTACCCATTCCAGGCGGTGCACACGTGATTCGATCTACGTATTTTTGAAGAGATTGGGATATTCGAGCTACGGTACCTCTCCTTGATCATATCGTGCGCATCTACCCAGAGCTTTTTCTTCGGAATTAGGCGCAGAACGGAATTTGTCCGCACTTGGGTGCTTCCTTGTACACTTGGCGACAGGTTGCGAAAACACAAGAAAAACAACTACACAAGGAAAATGGCCCTAGAACATTATTTACGGAAAAATTGCAGAATTTATCAAAAATTCACTGCAATTCGCAAACGGATATAAAAGCGTCTACCCGGATAATCAGCATGGGAACGGTCAGATTTGACGCGTGAAACTACTCCGTCAATTTGCTTTCTCAACCCGGGTTTCCTTTGGTATCGATTCGTCGCCCTGCCAATAATGCCTCCCATGACGTAGACGGACCCAGACAGCGTTACGGAACTTCATCGGGAGATCAAGAATATTGAACTCAATAATTAAAAAAAGGCGTCAAGAAAAATCAATTTTTCTGTCTGGCATTACGACAGGAAACTTGAATATTGCAGAAGAATTCGAGGAAAAAAAATTATTTTGCATTTTTTTTCTTGACAAAAAGTTATATTGAGTTCAATTTTGATCCCCTTTACAATGATGATACCTCTCCTCTGGTAGCTGAGCATATTCTTCAGCGAAGAAGTGAGCAGTAGTCGTGAAGTTCTCCCACCTGTCGTATGGAGTGATTTTTGATGTCTCTTGCAGATGGTTTTTGAAATTTCAAATTACACTCTGCGGAACACGTTACCGTGATTCATAATAAAGCGAAGCATCATGCTTTTTCTTCTTTCTAATCGTGAACTTGGAACTAGCCCGATTAATTAAGCCGCTGTAATTATAATAATAAATTTGAACCTTTTCGGGTGAACTTGGACACGTAGAAAATCCGACTTACGATCCTAGAATTCAAACAAAAAGAACTCAAAACCAGCCTGAAAATGGGTTTGGCAACCTGTGGAGAAACCTGAGTCAGGTTTTGAAACGCCTAAATCGAAAGCCGCGTAGCGGCTTTTAAAACGAAGCCGCAAAGCGAAGACATAGATTGAAATGGTAATACTGCGGTCATTTTGCGGCTTCGTCTGAAAAGTAGCCGCTACGCGGCTTTATATCGAAGCTTTTCAGAACCTAACTCAACTTTTCCATGGTTGCCGAGCCCAGGCCTGAAAGTCCAATGCCGCCAATAATTCCAATCGTTGGCCCTTCTGGAGGAGCTTCTGTTGTCGTGGTGGTAGTAGTCGTCGTCGTTGTAGTCGTCGTCGTGGTCGTTTCAGTTATCGTCGTGACGTTGAGCATGCTTTTGTTGATGTTTGAAAATAATTATCCTAGATTGCAAATAAGCGAGTTCAAACAACGTCCCTCCAAATGGCGTTGATCTGACCGGCTTGACTGTTGATCACCGCGACCAAATCTTTTTGGGGAATCACTCAAGACACAAAGAGCATTACTGACTCAATCCTTTTTAATTGTGACGTTTCGCTGTTTTAAAATCTCATCAGATTTTTCTAGCAATTATAAAACTTGCATTAGACCTTTTTTCTTTAAAATGAGTGAATCTTTTCCTTCAACGACAATTTTAAAAGCATCTTCTTGCGCTTGAACCCTTTTCTTCAACTTTTTAACCTGTCGCCTAAAAACCTCAAGGTCCAAATTAAACAATGAACTTGTTCTGTTGATGAATTACCGTAGTCTTGCTTCACCAGTTAGACGCCCCGTACGTCGCCGCGCTTGTCCTCAAAAATTATTTATTGACCGCAAAAATAATCAAAACTTCTAATAAAAAATGAATAAAATTATCCTCAAAGGCCTCAAACGTGATCCCCTTTGTCTCCAGAAAAGAGAACATTTCCGAAGTTTCCGATTTGAAAGGTTTCCTTGTAATTAATCCGACATTTAAAAAGCGCCCAAAGGGTACTTTTGATTTCCTTTGAAAAGATTTGAAGGGTCAATAATTCTTCTGTCCGCTGCGCGCCACACACATGGTGTGATTCGCCAGTGATTTACATAATCGTGCTTGTCACTTTGGACACGTTATAAAACCTCGATTTACTTTCATCGCCTCTACACTTTATTTCTTGATCTCGCCGCGCGCATCCGTCAAAATTTTGGCAAAATCGAGGAAGCTAAAAGTTCGCAAAGGTTCAACCTTTTTTCCAGGGCGATAGAAGATCTCCTCATTTGAATAAAAAGGTTGCCTCTTGACCTTTGCCCCTTTTTTGTTTCTTTACATTCTGGTGAACAGTCACTGATAAGGATAGCTACGAAAGATTATTTTATCGGCGACATTCTAGAGCAGCCACGAGTGAGTGCCACAACGTGACGGGAATTCAAAAAGACGGAAACATTCACGATCAAGGAAATCCGAAACAATACTAGTTCCGTGTTTCATTTATTGAGAAAAAAAAAATTAAAAAAGATAGTTCAAGTCAACTGAATCTTTCTTCTTTATGAACATTTCTGAATATGATTTTAAAATATATAATTCTTCAAATCGAACTTTAAACCAGTGTTTGAAAAAAGCCTGAGAATCGAATGGTCGGACGAGCGCGGGCGCGAAGGGTCCGATTTTTTGGAAGGGCGGATGGGAGCGGGCATGTAAAGGCCAGATTTTCGGATGGGCGGATGTGCGCGGGCACCCTCCCGCGCCCGCCCGCTCACCCTCCCGGGGCGCTAAATTCTACTCAAAGAAAACCAACCGAAAGAAACGTAAAAATAAACCAAAACCGACCAAAACAGAGTTGGAAAAAACGGACGTATTCTACACAGAAAAGGGACCTATTTTACATAGAATACGGACTTATTTTACACAGATCATAAACGATTTTCTATTTTTCTGTGTAAAATAAGTCCCAATCTTATGTAAAATAAGTCCTTGTTCTGTGTAAAATGAGTCCATTTTACTCGATAATACCCGGTCCGATCACATGCACTCACGGGCAAGGGGCGAGCATGGGAGGGGAGGGCGGGCGAGCGGGGAGCATGAGCGGTACGTGCGCGTGCGAGCAGTATGAGCCCTGATTTTTTGACGGGCGGATGGGCAGGGGCAAAATTTGTCAAAATTTTAGGTGGTCGGATGGACGAGCGCGCCCGCCCGCGCCCCGCTCGCCCGCTCGCAGCCCGCGCACATTCTTTTTTCAAACACTGCTTTAAACGATCCATAAATAAACTTACTTGTACTGTTATCACTATCTCTGTCTGCCAGAACGAAGAAAAATAACGCCGCAGACAAAAATATTCTCATCCTTGATTTCAATTCTTCCTTTCTTTTTTATTCTCTTCTGTTTTTGAGCTTTCTCTAGTTATAGATTGGCAAAATAATTTCAGAATCTTCTGTTGGATATTCCTCTGAATGATAGTAACTGGATCAACAGCGAGCAGGGTTCACTCCTTGGCTTAACCCGAAATGGTCGACACCTTCTCGGGTCAACTCTTCACTTGACACGACTTTGATCTGATGGAACGAAGATTTATGTCTCATCAAAATGCTTTGTCGAAACTAACTTTGCAATTAACAATTGTTTCTCTATTTCTTCGAAAAAAAGAAGATAGGAGCTGAACCCAGCCTTGAACCCGCTTTTTCCACGGAAAGCAATTTGAGGTTATCTCATGGACGAACTGAAATGACTAATTCAAGGTTTTAAAACATTTTAAAGCGAACACAGATTCCGGAAGTGTCTTGAAAGAACGTCGTAAATTTGGTGGTGACAGGCTGTTAATCGTTTTCGGCGAATTCTGATCGTAACAAATTATGAATCCGGTATAAGATCATATATTTATTCAAAGAATACATATCTATCTTTTACGTTCTTTAGCATGAGTGTAATATAGCTAGGATAAACTGAATGACATTCTGGTTAATCTTCTGACATTATCGTTACGCCTGAGTTCCTCCACTCTCCCCGTGCTTTCTGCTTTTTTCCATTATTAAAAGAGATAGAGAGAGAGAGAGAAAGATGAAGCTTCATAGCGCGCTTTTGGCGTCTTCTTTAGTTGGAGCTCAAAAATTGAGCTTCGACTCTTCCAATTATGGATTCGACGACTACATGAGCAGCTTCGGTAATGGCATGCTCGACTTCAGTTCTTACTGCAAAGCTGATAATTACGACCAGGATCCAGTTAACATCGCTCTCAACTACGTTCGTGGTGTTTTTGAGATGCTGGAACAGCCGGAATTCGCGATTTCGAAGCTCTTTGACGATCGGAGATTCACGGAACTCTCTCTGACTGATCTTTTGAAGATAACTGAAGGTTTTGTTCTTTTATTGATAGAATTATAATTTCATAAGTCCTTATGGAAAACTTTGACAAGAATTGGTGCAACAGGATCGTCACTGCTGTCATGGAGGCCGGGTTTGATATCGGAAAAATCGTCAAAGCTAGCTCTGGCCAGACAGTTAGAATTCTGGAGACTCTTGGGTAAGTCGTCTAAAACTTCAGTACAAGATTTGTTATTGCCCTCAGAACCAATGCAGAGCTTCAAAATCTCCTTCACTTCGTCGATGCCAACAGAGATTATTTGGTAAGCTTACTGGTATTTGGAGATCGTTAAATTTTCTAACCGTTAGCTCAAATTGGGTCCCATCTTTGAACGATCTTCGGCTGGTTGGGCAACAGTTGAGGAAATCCTTAGCAACATGGATACAAATCCTCAGATGTCATCCTTAAAATCTCTTCCATCATTCTACGATGATGAAATTGATCGGTCTTGCGCTGTTATGGAGGATGCTGAGATGTACATCAACTTTGTAAAACCACTTGCAGTTGGTTTGATTGAGGATCTTCTTGAAGGCTTCAGGTAAAGAATTAATGATTTATTTACTTACTTTGTCGAAAATTCAGAGGCCAAGAAAACCTCCTTAGCGTTGGCAAGATGATTGAGTTTACTTACCGAGTGAACAAGCATCTCCTTTTCGACGAGCAAGCCTGCACCAGATTCATCCAAGACATGTCTGATCTTCTTGCTCCATTGATGCAACTTCCCTTTGCTGCTGATTACTCCAGCTATGGCTCGAGCTACAACAGCGGCTACGAAATGATGGCTGGAGCAGCTATGGATCCCTTGACACAAATGTTCACAATGGTCCAATCTGGTGCCATTAGCCAGATCATCCAAAACTTGGATATTAAAAAGATCAACGACACAGTCTTTGAATTTCTTCGCTCCGAAATCCCATCTGCCAGAGAACAATCACTTGTTTCTGAAGCTCTGCAAGCGGACAAAACCTTTGCGATTTTGGCTAAAGTTGCTCCTAAAATGATTCAAACCTTCGTTGACAATGCTGCTCCACTGATGAAAGCTCTTGGAATTGAAGATGGTCAGATTATGGGTAGGTTTTTTAATATCTAGGGTAGAGCTTCAAACATTTAGACATCATCTCGATGCTTGGCAACAATAATCAAATGATGAACTTTGGCGATTCTACTTTCGCCAACTACGGGTCTGATCATTAATCATTTTCTTTGTGAATACTTCTTCAGAAAATTTCAACCGCGAGACTTCGGGCGAACCTTCGGCGAATACTACCGAAAGTAGATAAAATCGACAAGTCTTAGATTCATTTCTCCACCCTTCTTTACTTTTCTTGCTCAATAAAATAACTGTAGCAAATAACAAAACTTGAAACCATGAAACTAAGATGAATTATTTTATGATTAGCGTGTCTTGATAATTTATTTAACAGAAGAAGAAGGCACCCGAATGTCATTGTCACTAACACTATTCATCGGGGACAAAATCACCCGTCGCATTGAGGTGTTTTTCGTATCGCTTAAAAATGCACTTGAATCAATTATTGACCCGTCAAAGATCATTTTCGGCAAATGCTTACGATTTTGAATGACGCTTGGATCCAAGCACGTAGTAATAAATAACTGGATTGAACGCTTAGAATGGTTTTATATCTAAATCGAATTCTTATAGCATTATTGCATAGAATGATATTTGAAGAGAAAGATTAATTGAAACCAAATCCTGAGTTGATCCAACCAAGCCAGATTGAAAACTCTTGGAGAACTCGGCCGACCTCCTCGGTAAACCAGCCCGGATAATAGCTCTTCAGAGGGTTTATACACGCAAATGGGAACCAGCAAACCAAGAACGATATACAGACAAGCAAGCAAGTCCTAGACGCGTTAAAAGCCCCTCAAAAGACAAAGAAGAATACCTCAATAGTCTCGTCGCATTCACAGAAGTCGACGAAGTGTATTTTACACTGGTAGTTGGGGTCTGAGCTGGATCAGGAGCAACCATCGGTGTGCCAGAATTTACTGTGCTTGCGTTCGAAGCACAGTCGTTCAGAGGAAATGGTGATTTCTTGACGCTGGGCGACTTCGCTAATGGACTTTTTGCCGCGTTCATCCTCTCAGATAATGTTCGGTACACTGAACTCTGATTATTAGCGGCTATTTCTGATCAATGCAGAACTTCGCGAATAGAATGGTGAACACGGCGGATTAAATTGAAAAAAGAATCAAAACGAGGAGACAGCAGATTATTACTGCTGATCAGAGCATCAAAGCCGTTTATTTTGCGCTAATTGTGAACTCACGGGAATATGCCGGTGACATCTCGTGCTGTTTGTTGGCTTATCTTTTGTCAGAGAACGAATTCGCTTTTAATATTTTATGATTGAATAATAATGATGGGATGCTGATGGTAATTCTTTGTTTTCTTTCAGAACCTAAAGTTAGGGTCTTTTAAATATTTTGTATAAATATCAAATGAATCATTATTTCAGCAAAAAAATAAGCCATTTCCTTATTAGATTGTAGAGCGCGCAGCTGATCAGATGAGACGTGTCCCGACCTAAAGAAACGTTTCATGGATTTATCCTTTTCTTCCTTGTCATATGAGATTAAATACTGACTCGTATAGTTTATAGACTACGCAGTAAAATCCTTTATAAAAGAGGCTTACCGTTTTAAAGCATTTGAACCCGCTTGATAGAGTATGCAAGTGCAGCAAAGGATCTAAAGTGGGGATAATGCTTATATTTTTTGGAGCGAGGGCTATTTTAAGGTTAATCCCTCTCAAAAGTATAGGAAGGTAAAATGATATGGTCGAACTCCAGACGGCAAAAGTTGGATCCATCTTCAAGTCGCATATGGAATACATTTTTGACGTTCTTGAATTGACGCTTGATTCGAGTTGTTCTCTGTAACGATTTTGAAGTCTGAAAACATTCACTTTTCAAAGAGATCGAAATTCTTTACTCTTTAGTAGCATTTGCGTCTCCAGAAGAAAAATCGGAAATTTCCACTTCGGGTTCGTATGATTTTTCGTCGTGAATGAAAAAGGCCCAGCTTCCAACGACAATTGAACTTTGTTAAGGAATTACCAAGTTTATTTTTAAGCTTCTCTGATGTTTTCTGATATTGATTAAACCTTTCCTGCACCAAATAGTGATTAAAAAGCGTGTGGCAGTATTTGAGCTTCTAAAATTGATCAAATCAAGTTTAAGTCTCTAGTTATAAGTAGACTGAACCTGTATTTGAGATGAGAAAGTGGTGAAAAACATGCGAGGCTTCTGTCGAAACTTATTAGCAGAATTGAAAGAATTGAAGCTGTACAGAAAACGATGTCAAGCGAGTTCCAGACTCGGCAGAGTAGCACGGGCACTTCAAGTTCACATGCTCGCCATAGCCCTAAAGGTCGAGCAATTACCGAAGAAAGTCTCTTCACAAGATTGAGTCTAAGAATAATCAAGGAAGTCTAATTCGATTTCATTATTTCATGTCTTTTTCTATCGAATCACATGAATATATTTATACATATTTGTTTTGTTATTATTTTTAGATTCTAATTTCTTGGATATTTTCATGGCAAACCGCCTGTTTTATAAAAAAAAATAGACCCGCTTGCAAGAACACGTCACGTGGGTAACCATCTTTTTAGTGTCTATTTGACCCTCTTACTGTATTTTTGGCGGGTTATATATTTACTCATCCCTCTTTCGGTCGAGAGATAAGCCCTACCTATTGGCATGATGGTGGCCCCAATAAAGAAATCTGCAATGGAGAGGGAGAAAATAAAGACTTCTGGCGGCCTGTACATTTTTCGTCTGATGAAGTAGATCATGAACATAAAGTTGATTACACAAATCCATACTATAAGCTTTTACAGGTTCCATCTGATGCCTTTTTTTGCCCTTAGACGTTCAATTTTGGCAAATAATTTTCATGAAATTTGAAGATTTTACTCTTTTTGTAGAACCTTGTCATAGACAAACAACTAAGAATTATAAAATAAATCATCGTCTTCGATTATTTTTGCTCTTCATATTAAATCTCTTTTCGAAGATATCAAAAAATCTCTCTTCTTTTTTTTTAGCGACTCAGATTTAGTTTAAAATTGAAGGATTCGGAAAAGAAAAATGAGCTGCAGAAAAAAACTTGAAAAGAAGAGGGCGAAAGGGCGCCTCGGAGGAGGGTATTTATGAGCACAGATGACGACCAGGGGTGCAAGAATGAGCATTCCTCGTTCATCGAGCAATTATCTTCTAATCGCTTTGGAAATTATTCATTAAGTTCGAGATGCACAGTAGATTTCGTGTTAGAATTTGTGGAGAAAATCAGACTCTGTCTATATTCTGCTTGAACTTTTTCAACTTGGGAAAATGTACGTCAAAATGCTGTCAGATCAAAAACTGAAGACCACTAAAAAAACTCTCTTGGGAGGGATTTATTTGAGAATGTTTATTATAAAAGTCTTTCTTTGAAGGAAAGTTAGGCACTAAAGCATGGGTGATCTTCTGGAAGATTGTAGGGCCAGTCGCAAATGAAATATCGCTGGTTCCACACAAGTCCACCAGCACAATCGAATCCATCTCCGAAAAGGCCTTGGTCCCAGCAGACGATGTACTAGAATGAATTTAACGATCATGAACTTGAATTAAGGATTTTTTACCTTGGAGCACTCATCAGGATACGGATAGAAGCCGTCCAAGCAGTGTCCGGCAGGATCTTCAAAATCAGTGTCTTTGCAGCCGCTAGCGCAGAATTCCATAGCGACAGGATCGTGGGGGAACTTGAAAAATGATTTGATCAGATCATGGTGGAAAAGGTTCGAATTGGCATGTTAGTTCGGTCGAAAGAAGGTAGTTTGTTCTTGAGATTTTGATCTTAGACGATTTTCGGATAAGAAAAATTTCCAATAAAAGGGCGAAAAGTGCCCAAAAAAGTACAAATTGTCGTGAAAATGATTTTAATGAATGTGAAATGAAGACTTATCACGTATCAGACCCTATGAACTTTATTTTTCTAAGAAATAAAAAAGAAAAATTCTTAATAAAGGCATCAATAAATACTCACAGGATTCTCCGTGGTGGTTTCGATAACAGCTTCTGTAGTGAAAACTTCTTGAGCAAAAGCAGCGCATCCAAAAAGAGCAAAAACCTTCATTTCCAAAAAATTATAATATCCACTTTTTCATTATTAATTTCTCAAAACGCCGTTCTCTGACCACGTGCGTAATTCTCATAAAAGATTAGAGAATCTGTCGAATTACCGTACCAGGGTTCACTTTATTATATTTGAACTTTTTGCAGACTGAAGAATTCCCACAGAAATAAAGCTTTGTTTTGCAGGTTTACACCATTTATCTGTCTAGTTTTGAGCAGTAAGATAGATTGGTTTATTTTATAATCCAGAGCATGTCGTGAGACCCTAGTTTGTGTTTGAAATATTATTATCTTTTGAATGAATATTATTTAGTCTAAAAATTAACATTTCAAACTGTTCCTCAGAGTATAATGCCGCAAAGTCAATCTCGTCGCCATCAATTTTGAGATCGCTCATGCATCCATAAAAGCCCTGTTCGCCATCTGCGTTCCCCAAGTACCCATAAAGATCGTGATCGAAACCTCGGAAGAGTCCACGTGACTGGGCTCGATAGGACTCATCGTTGACTGTCAAAGTGGCTTCTCTGTCGCATCGCCGAAGACTTCAAATCAATTAATTATTTTGCCATTATAAAATTGCAGCACCTGATTGAGCTCCAAACGCCAGTTCTGATCATGTGACTTTCTGTCTTTCCTCGACCACTCCCGAGATCGTAGTCCAAATGAATTATGCCTCCTTTCATGAAAAGTCGCAGAAAGTCAACATTGTTGCTTCCGGTTATTAGCAGCAAAACTCCATCGTAATATTGCGGCTTGATGTTGAAGCTGATATCGACGCATTCATACCAAGTTCGAGGTACGGAAAATCGAGCGACGGAGTAAGGAGTATGCGTGAATTCCATCGCCTGATTATATAAAAAAGAGCAATCCAATTGTCAGTTACCTGGGTGAAAACAGACACTGTCGATTTCGTAAAATCATCGCCACTAAAGCAGGAATATTCTCCAGCATCATCTTTGAAAATCTTCTTAAAAATCAGCGTTCCATTTCTATTGAAAACTCTGTCTTCTGGATCAAATGCTGCCGGAGGACGGTAAGGAATTTCCTCCCCAACAGGGCTTAGCCAAGTTCTTGCTCCTCCTGCGTGACACTGAATTTCCAGTCGGGATCCTGAAGGAACAGATGATTTGACCGGATCAACCCAGACTGGTTCAACATCGAGGTCGAGAACTCTCTCTGTTCCGCCGATCGCATTTTTAGCTGTGCATTTTGCTACCATGCCAGGTCTATTTTTGTGCTACGAACAAACTGTTTTTTCTCAAAAAAATAAGTGACATAAGGTCGACTGTATCGAGCAGACATTCCTTGTGACAGAAATTAAGAGGCTTACTTCGCCCAGTCCTTCTGCTTTGAAATTTCCAACCTCGAGGAAAACCTTCGGCGGAGGATTACCCTCAGATTTACAGGTGATCTCTAGTTCAGAGTCTACTCGCGCTTGGCTGAGTTTCTCGATGGCAACAGTTGGCACGGCGAGGACAGAAATATGAGTCTGAGACGAGAATTCGCCATTTACACATTTCCATGTTCCACTATCTTCTGGCTCCAGATTCTCCAATTTTAGCATGTTGCCTACATGCTCGAGTGTTCTATTATTGAAGATCCATTTTGTCAAATTATCGCCTTCACTTCTCAAGTCACATCTGAACGAAACACCTTCTCCAGCCTTGAAGACAGTGCCAGCGGGCTCCGTTACCAAGGTCAAAACATCCATAGGTTCGAGGAGGAAGATTTTTTCAGCAAATCCGACAGGATTTTTTGCGATGCACGTGATGTTAATCGGCTGTTGTCCTTCGTATATGACATGAGCAGAGTTTATCTGGGTTTTTGTTATCTCCGAGGGCTGAAAATAATTAGAAAAACAATGATATATTATTCATTTGAAATCGTTCTTTTGTCAACCCTTCCTGTATCTCCTCACTCGCTATCCAAGTGAAAGTTAAATCCGATCCTTTTTCAACTTGGCATTCCAAATTCACTTCCGTTTGATTCATCTGAACAACTTCAAGTTGCGCCAAAATGACTGGTTCTTCGTAGACAAAGATCTCCACCGACTTATTGTTGCCTCCACTTGAACAGAAATAGACTCCAGTATCTTCAAGTCTGACATCAGTAAGCTCAAGCAGCGCGTCAGAATTTTCAATGACTCTAATACTGTTTTCTGCGGCAAAATGTGTCCATGTCACGGTTGCATTTGATTTATCCAGTTCACAAACGACAGTGACGCTTTCATTTACTCTGACGTACTCAGATGACGCGTGAATGCTGAGTACTTCTGCTGCTTTTTGAAACTCAGCAGCTTTGAGCTTTGCTTCGGCTTCTTGAATTGCTTCGTATAAAAGAGAAATTTCTTTCAAAGGAATAGAAGGGCCAAATTGATTGCCAAAAGCATTGTAGCCGAAACATGTAGCCTCGTCCATTTCACCTAGCTCAATTAGCGCTACGGGATGATCTTGACCCCATTCTTCACCATCTTTCTTGAAAATCCAGGTTGGGAGGCCGTTTTCGACGTTGCAAGTTATGTTGATTGGGAATGTGGCGATATCTTCTGGAGAAGGGTCGATGCTGACAGTCGGAAGGATTCCAATATGAACAGTTATTGGTAAACTCGTCGCGTTCCCATATTTATTAGAAGCTGTGCATTTATAAGATCCAGAATCTTCGTCTGTCAAATCATCAAAAGCTAATTCAGCGCCAATTTCTTCCAATTCTACATCATCTTTGGACCAGTGATAATTGACGTCAATTCCTAGCGCTGAGCAAGTAATAGACAAGTTGCTCCCTACTCTTGCATAAAGATCGGGCTGTTCGATTCTCACATTATGCGGTAGGCTGGAGCTTGGAATACTCGCAATTTCAATAATTTTCGAGAGACGCGTTCCAAACTCGTTTCGCGCTCCGCATTGAACAGCTTTCCATAGACTGTAGCCAACAGTAACCTCGTCAGACTGGATTTCTCGTGGGAGCTCGTCTGTTGAGTTTAGATAAACTCGCCAGAACACGTCCCCGTCTTTCGAGAAACAGTATATTTTCTCCAACTTTGAACCTTCAACGAACTCCAAGAGGCTGTCTTCGGTCGATGTCCTCAAAAATGGAGCCTCTCCAACTGTCAATTCGTGGATTCTGGATGTTTGCAGTCCATCCAAGTCGCTGACAATACACGTCAAATTGATCGTACTTTCTGGGTAGAAAGACAGCTGCGCGTCTGTTGAGATATTGTTGTTTTGTCCGTCCATCCACCGAAAGTTCAGTCCATTACCCGTCGCCTTGCACTCAAAATTTATCGGCTGTCCGATTTGAGCACTATCTGGACCGATTATCTGCACATTCTGTGGCCCAATCGGACCAATTTTCTTGTTGATATTAGCCCAGCTAAATAATCATTAAAGCTTTATAAATATGACAGAATAGAAAAAGAACACGATTGGAGTTCAGACGCACAGATTTGAACCTTACAAAGTTCACTGAACTGTCAGTTCAATCAAGTACCGCATAAATCCAGTTTCCATGAAAAATGATTGCTAAACAAACCTGACAAAGCTGACATCTGTCTGATTGGTGACAGCTCGGCATACGAATAAACCAGCACGGTTGATGCTCACCCGAGGAGAGTGCGAAAACACGTGCTGGTTGATACTCCAGATAATCGGGAACTGGCTTTTGCAGTTGAGACTTTTGAAGAATTATAGAAATGAAATTTTTTCAAGCCTTGAAGTTTTCAAGGTCTATCTTAGCAAAGAAAGCATAGTCTTCCTTGATTTCATTTTGAAATTCTGGCTTGTTGGGAAAGAAGGAATTGACATTGTTCTGTTAGAAATATTGTGCCCGTTGTGGACAATAACTGGACTTCTACCTGGTGCATCTATAAATTTTCCATGTTATCATTTCTGGTGACCTTTAAATGCTCAATCGCAAATTGATAGTTCATTTGAGATCGTAAATGAATAGATCGGATTCGCTTCAATTTATTATTTTTGTGGCATTATGGGCAGGTGTCAGAATATACAAATAATATTTTGCAGAAATGAAAGTTCCGAGAGAGAGAGGAGACTGGGCAGAATATACATACATGATGAATGTACATACTTTGCGAGTGTTGATGACGATCAGTTAATATGCGAAATGTACAGAGATGATGATTTTTACAAAATTGAATTTTGAAATAAAATAGTTTAAAATTGAACTAATGAAGGTGGCGATGCTTCTTTTGCAATGACTTTAGTTACCTCCAATGACCACCAATTCGATGGATACTTCGTCTTGGGCATAAATATTCGCGCCGATGCTTTAAAAATAAATTAAGAAATGGATCCAACATAAACTCCCTTACCAAGTATAAGTGCCAGCTGAGCTAGGTTGAATGTCCTTGATAACGAGCAGACCATTAGAATTAGCAGCAGTTCCCTTGGGCATTGCTGCTTGTCCGTTTCTGTACCAATTGAGTGCATAAGATGGAATCTATAAAATTTCTTATATGAATATGGAAATTGAAAAATTACCGAAGAGTGCGCAGAACATTTGAGTTCCACTCTTGACCCGGCTCTGACGACCTTGCGGGACTCATTCGATCGAAGATAGACTGATATTTTAGGATTTCCACGCTTTAGGTATTGGGGAGATCGATAGCTAGAATATCTGTTTTCTTCATTGTCGCCTCCTTGAAATATGTTAACAGGAGAAAAAGGGAGTTATTATACTTGAAGGAAGCTGAGGTCGATTAGTTGGCCTACTAATTTTTCGAGAATATGATCTTGTCGGCTGGTCCTCTCTTGATGAGCTTTGCGATGTTCTAGTATAGCCTGAGGATTTCTCCGAGCATTGAGAAGCAACAGATTGCAGAATATTCTCAACGAGATCCGCAAGTGCTAAAGATTGCAATCAAGGAAGAAAACCGACGACAATAACTAACCATCGTATTCCTTAACGTGAATTGATCGGCCCTTTGTGGAAAGCATCCTTAGCTCGTCATCGCGAGCGCTTGGGCCAACTCCAACAGCGAGCATGAAGTCAAACTGTTCCTGAAGCGTTTTGACGTCCTCCCGACGAATGTGATCACGTGAGCCACCATCTGTGAAAGTAATCATCGTCTTGAGCGATTCCGCGCGTAAGCTAATAAACAAAGGCGTAACGAGTGATTTCAAAAAGTATCAAAGGAAAAGCAAAATTAATCCTCGACGCACCTGGGCAGGGTATTTTCAGCGACGAAAGAAAGCGCCTTGCCCGTCATGGTGTTTTTCGCAATTTGCCGGATCACGGCCAAGCGCAAGTCAAACTCGGCCAAGTCGGACGCCGAATTAAGCTGGTAATCAACGTTTGTCAGTACGATGTCGGAGAATTGAACGACGACAACTCGTAGTGCCTGAGTGAGTTCGGAGGGAGACAGGTCGGACGTGAACTTGGAGATCCATTTTTGAATCTTCGCGAAATCGTTTGGCGGGATTGAATCTAAAATTTATTTTTATAAAAACCATAAATCTGATTTTATGTATTAATGTTTAAGTTTTGTCACTGCTGTTTGACAAACATTAAGGATAACAGACTCAATTAATTTTTAACGTGTGCTAGTATGGTAGCATGCCGTTTTCACCGCAATCCATTTACCTGAACCATCAACAAGGAAAACAATATCAAGCATTTGCTCCTTGCAAATCTCCTTCACATCATCAGTCTGGCAAGGGACAGCTGGAATTCTGACGCAATCACCACTTCGTATTTTTTGATACCCATGTCTACATTGATCGCATTTTGGTCCTGCAGTTGATCCTTGGCAACCCTGAAATAACATTTTCAAGGAATTGAAAATATTGAAATAATTACAATACACGCGCCAGTGTGCTTATTGCAGGTCTTTGCCATTCCATTACATTCGCAAGGGATGCATTGTCCAAGGTAAAGGCCTTTTCCGCGGTAGTATCCATCTGTGCATTTTTCGCAAGATGTTCCTGAAATGAATTTTCATTCGAAATCAGATTTAAGTTGAGTTTGTACCTTCATATCCAACTGGACATTGGCAAAGCTCAACTGTCGCAGCATTTTGCTCGCCTCGGTCAGGCAAAGCTTTGTCAATCTCCACATTTGAGATTTTCACAGAGCTGCCGTCTTTGTTGTATTGAGCGCGGATTGAGATCGTCTCACAGGTTGCCAAGCTCATCAGGAAATCCTCGCGAGTGACGGATTTTCCGTTTCTTCGGGCGAAAGAATTTTCATGGAGCTCGATTGAGTTTGCTCCCTTAGTGTGTGGGGATGGACCACAGCTTTGGATCAGATCGGGTTCATGGCGGGAACGGATGATAGCACATTCGAAACCCCTACAAAATTTTAGAACCATAACTCCACGAACAAAATTTTCTTTAAGATGTTTTTAAATACATTGTGAGTGACCACAGATATAATTAAACGTCAAAAATTATTAGATCATCGTCCATAAAACACTGTTTTAAAAGTATTTTCCATCAAAACTAACTTGTTGTGAACTTGGCCATTGAACTCAAGCTCAAATCTCAGGGAAGCACCGTAAGACTGAACCAGCTCTCCTCCAAGAACGCTGCAAGGAACCGTCCAAAAAGCATCATAATTTTCAGAAATCTTCAATGGAGCGTACAAACAGCCGATTCCACAACTTCGAACTTCATTGTCCTTTGATCGGCCGAATTTGTCCGTCAAATGGGTTCCTAAAATATTAAAATTTTGAAGAGAAAAAAGTCAAACCTGTAAGTTGTTTGGCTTGAACGGTGCTCCATTTGAGCTTGTCAAAGCTACAGTCATCCGATCGTCCCATGCAGAAGCAGGGCATAGACAAAGGGGTCGATGGGTTTTCATTGCAAAGGACTTTTGACTTAAATATATAATAAATAAAAGTGCAAGATAATTAAACACTTGTTTTGGCCAAGATACGCCTAACAAAAATATTTGTGTTTCTTCACTAGAAAAACGAGTAGTAAAATACAAAATACTTTAGTAAAAACGCAAACAATATGGTTTCTTAAAGTTCACTCGCACTTCAAATTAGAACCTTTCTCGGCGAGCAAACGGGATCAATGCCGCAGTAAACAGTGCTCTGATAAGCTTATCAAAATATGGCTGGACGCATGCGGTGCGCTGGTTAATTACCGCCTTGGAAAGTTAAAAGGTTCTATTTCTCAAACACACCTGGCACTCGCCGGTAAAGTCTTCACAGTCGTTGTCATCACCGCAGTTGCATTTTTGACAGTGACCAGTGGTAAGGCGGAAATAGCCATGTGCACATTCCTCGCAACTCAAACCTCGATAGCCGCGAGGGCAGAAGCACTTTTCGACGGATGTAGCTGGGATCGAGCTTCCTAAAAACATTGATTTATAGAAATAATAAAAGAAGGCTTTACTTTGAGTGCTAGCCATATCTACTTGGAAGTTGGCGATCTCTGAGAATTCAGTGTATCCAATGCATCCTTGAATAAGGATTCTTTGAATATCTGCAAGTACTGATAAAATATCCTCCCGACTTGCACTCCTTCCATTTTCAAGCTCCCAGCCAGCATTTTCAGAGATTTTGACATTAACAGATCCTCGAATGACGCCGAAATTATACTTGAGGGTTTTTCCTTTTCCAGTCAGAATAAGTTCAACTCGTCCGCCAGGGTTCCTTTCTCCGTCAATGATGATATCGAAGACCATTGAGCCGCCGTAATATGTTAGCTTGTCACCAAGGAATCGATCAGGAATAAGCCAGTAGCAGTTCTCTTTTCGATAAGTACGAGCGTGGTAGCCACCTTGTCTCTGGTGGTTGATATCGGAACGCTCTAACTGGTCCAGGCCGCCGTGTGAATTAATCTCGACGATTGGGAATCTATCCATGTCCTGTGGAATAAATCTGTTGAAGAAAAGATTCGAGGCTTTGCAGTTCTTTGTGACATCAGAGCACCAGCAATCTAAACAGCCTTCTGGATATTCCTCTTTTGGGCCATCGAAAGTGTTGATCTTGCAGCGATCGCATCTGCTTCCAACAGTATTATTCTTGCAATTGCAGTCACCATCAAAGTTTTCTGTCCCAGCTGGATTGCATGGAGAGACTTCAGGAGCTTCCGTCGACGTTGTTGTTTGAGTCGTTGGTGTTGTTGTCGCCGCCTTAGAGGTTGTTTTCTCAATTTTGAGTGAGCAGTCTTCCTGATTTAGATGAGCCGGGCATTTGCAAATAGGCTCCGTACCGGATACATCATCAAGCTCGCATTCGTATCCATTGCAAGGACATTCGATGCATTCATTTCCTTTTCTGTAATGACCTTCGACACATTTCTCACAGCTAGTTCCGGAGAATCCCCATGGGCAAGAACAATGCTCGACGTAGCTTGATCCTCGCTGAGTGGAAACTTTTTCAATGGACACATTCGATAAGCTTGTCTCGAACATATTCTCGTCATATGTTGTTCTGAGGAAAACGCCGGCAACATTCGCTAAAACATTCAAAAAGTCTTCTCGTGAGACTGACCGGCCATTGATGTCTTGCCAGTTATCTTCGCGGAAAGAAACGCGTCTGGTGTTGTCCCGATTCGGCAGTGTTGGTGTCCGGAAGCGATATGAAAGTTGCGAACCATCGGCCGCTTGTATCACTACATCTGGCAGGTCGATCGGCGTGTCGTATTGGGACTTGAAGGAGACGGTGTATTCCAGGGATCCACCATAAGTCTGGATCATGCTGCCGGAGAATGGTTCTTGAAGCGACCAGTAGTTAGCAGAAGCAAGAAAGCGCTTTGAAAGATCGATCAGTGTTATTTTCTTGTGACCTCGAATGACTTGCTCGGGCTTGGGGTAAAATGAAGAAGCATGATCATCAAGGGGAGCAAGTTTGATTTCGGAATAATCATCAGGATCAAGGTGTACTCGAGCGTAACCTCTATGAAGCTGAGCGCAGGCGCTGCTTTGGCCAGAACACCAGCAGTTCAAACAATCTCCGTCTGGCGATTTAAAAGTATTGTCAGGACATCGTCCGGCGGTTGGTTTCCGGACAAAAAGGGCTGCGTCAGGTACAGGGATAATATTACCACGAGAATTCATCGCCTCGCAAGAATATGCTCCTTCATCCTCTTTTGTGACGTTTCGAATGGTGAGTCGGCCGTGACCAAGGTGGGTTTTCTGGTCACATCTTGGCGCGGAGCAAGTGTGGCCCCAGTTTTTTCTCCAGGAAATAATGGGCATTGGAGTTCCTACCGCTGTGCATTCAAGGACAACAGTGCTGCCAACAGAAGCATGCACTTCAGGAAGTGGTGGATTTGTTACAGTCGGAGCGGCGCAATCAAGCTCATCAGAACTGTCGGAGCAATCAGGGTGATCATCGCATTGGTAAGACTTGGGAATGCAGTTACCGCTCGCTTTGCACTGAAACTGGGTGCTCTCACATGGACCCTCAAAGCTTGCTGGACATTCGCTCTCGTCAAAGGCATTGGCACAGTCCATGTCGCCATCGCAGAGCCATACTTTCGATCCGCACTTGCCGTTTCCACACATGAATTCGTTTGGCTCACATTCTCCAGCACCGCCTTCAAAAGTTCCACATCCCCACTCGTCAGATCCGTCAGAGCAGTCTTTTACTCCATCGCATGCTTGAGATCTATCAATACAATCTTTGCCATTGTGACATCTCATTTCTGTGTACTGATTGCACTGAATATTGTCATATCCATTCTGAGCAGTGTATTTTGTCATGTATTTAGTGCTCTTAGGAGTTGTTCTTGGGGCAGTTGCTTTTGGCATCTCAGTTGTAGTGGTTCTCTCGGGCAAGTCATATTCAATAGGTTCATATTCGTATTCTGATGACTCGGGGCCACTGACATCGACAACATCAGGAGTGATGGTTGGTGGGATAACGTAGTTATCACATCCTTGCATACCCAGATCAGTAAATCTAAATCCATTTTCTTTCAGAACATAGTTTTCAATGTATTTCATTTCGACAATACTCTTCAAAAATTCTTCAGTATCGTCAGCATCACAAGCAGAATTGACCAATTGACAGCCTATGTCGATGAAGACCATGACATCGCCATTGACTTCTTTGATTTGAATTGGAGTGACTTCGTAGTGGCCAGGGATTCGATCGTATTCTTCTTCGAAGACACGCATTATACGCTCGCTTTCGAAGAGAAAACGATTGTTGCGCTCTGTGGGGGAATCGTAGTTCCATTCTGTCTGGCCAGCCATGTCGATGGAACTGCCAAAATTGACTCGGGCACGGCTGTAACGATAACAATAGGATGAGTACAACGACTGTGGTGATGAGTGGCTAGCACTGCTTGTAAGACGGGATGTTTTAGAAGTCGTCGATGTTGAAGAGGTCGTCTGAGGAAGAGTTGTTGTACTAGTAGTGCTTGTCGTTGTCGTAGTTGTTGTCGTTGTGGTAGAAGTTTGTGTGGTTGTAGAAGTTTTCGTGGTCGTTGAAGTTGTCGTGGTTGTTGGTTGCTTTGAAGTAGTTGTGCTAACAGTTGAAGTAGAAGTGGTTGTTGTTGAAGTAGTGCTAGTTGAAGGCGGATTAGTTGTTGATGAAATTTCTTCTGTTGCTGGTGAAGATTTATCATTTGAATCGGGCTTGTTTTCTTTCATATAAGTTTCATCATAATCAGCGAAGCCATAGTCACTCTCGAAGTTGCCGTCTCCTGAAAACTCTTCGCCAGAGCCTTCGATCATGAGATCCTCATCATCAGTGGTGTGGACGGCTTTGAGCTTACTGAACTGGTCGCGTAAGTTTGCCGGTTCTGTGTTCATCTCGTTCATCTTGAGGACAAAACTTGGCTGAACAAAGTCGTCTTCAAATTTCCACTCGTCTTGGGTCCATTTCCAGCTTTTCTTGAGCGGATTTGCGAGAGAGATTGTTTCTCGGCCTTTTCGAAAAAATTATAAATAGGAAAGGGATTCGAGCTTACCTGAAATAACACCTTCATTGAGTAAATTTTCTTGCTGCGTGTTTCCAATATCCCTCCTCAATCTAATTTTCGTCACTTCTTCCCTGATCTTGTTCCGCTTCGTGCAATCCGTGCATGAGCTCCAAGCCACCTAAAGCAGGTTTTTAGCTTTTTCCTCCCTGGAAAAATGATCAATCAAAAAAAACTTCAGCAAGTCGCGTAGCGAGTGGTACGCTGATCGACGAGCGGGATAAACTTGAATTGTTTTATTCGCCGGAAATAATCCCTTTTTTGAAATTTCAAAGGAGGCAGAAGAAAAGTTCCTTTTCAAGGTGATGGGTACTCAATTTCAAGAAAACTCCGGAATCTTGTTGTTTGGCGTCTTTTTTGGCATGTTTGGCTGTTTGGCACATTATTTAGATTTTCAGGTGTGAAGGAAAAATCCCTATTTAGCAAGGTGCGGTATCTTTAAAACAACAAATTTCTCGCCCAATTTCATGATTTTGAAAAAGAGCGACACTCTTTCAAAACGGATAAGCTGTTTTTGTTTGTTGCGTTTTTTGAATAAACAAAACAGTATAAAACAGCTTGAGCAAAGATTTGAGAAAAGCTCGTGAATCGAAATATCATTTAAAATAAATCCGAATTGAGTCAGAAAAACCGCAAGAACAGAAATTGACAGTGGAGCGAGGCGGCAGTCTTGGATCAACTCCAAGCGCCAAACACCTCCGACAGAGAGCACCAAAACATGTTCGAGTGGCTTAGAAATGCTGTCACCGCATTTTGACGCACTTTTTATGCCAACAAAGAATGTACGATTCTGAATTATTACGCGAATAAGTCGATTGAATTATTGAATCTTACACTTCTCAAGAAAAAAAAACTCAGGGAAGCAAACTGGGGAATGCGGAAACGGCCAAGTCCGCAAACGGGAGCTCAAATATTATCGATGAAGTTTTGTCATAATTACGGCGTTGATCTTGACTTTTTCACTCGCAGACTAAAAATTCTAATTTGGGTTATCCAAAATGTAGTTTTTCCCTATTTTCGGGAGCCGTAACCTTTCGCGTCTAGAGTCTAGACAATCTGTAGCCACGCGTAAGCCACGACCCTCAGAGGTCACTTCCGGTGTCACATGGTGATCATCAACAGAAAGTCCCTTCGCCCATCATCAAACACGTGATCGGCAACCGCGAGCGCTCGGTCACGCAGAAAATTGCCACCCGCATCTTCTCCTCGAAAGAACTTGAAGTCAATATTGAAAAAAATATGGAGACGCAGCTACGGTAGCTATTTTCGGAATTTCACGCCTTGAATCTTTCTACACCTGAAAATTTCACTAATAGGCACTAGAACCGTCTCCAAATCAATCATTAAAACTTTCTTATTGGAGAAATTAGCAAAATTTTCGATTTTCCCGAATCCGAAAATATAGCGATTTTTCCTCTTTATAGCATGTTCAGAACAAATTCATTGGCGGCTATTAATCACCCGCGCAGGCAATGATGGGGGACATGCGCGGAAGTAGTAAAACGTTCCTTTCTCTCTGAAGAAGCGACATAAAACAATAATCAGCCGGAACTTGCTTCCTCCAGCGAAACAGTTATTTTTCTGATATAAGTTTTTGAATAAACACCTTCGAGTTCCAGGAGTTGTATTGACAAAGAGCCCCTTTGAAGTTGCGTTTTTGGAATCTTTAAAATTCTAAACTTAGTTTCCGCCCCTCTTGTTGTCGAAAAAAACCCGTGTCCGGGACACCCCTTGGCAAGAGATCATACATAAAAAGACTATTTAGCATTATACGCTTCAATTTTTTCTTGATCAAGAGAGGAGGTCCTAAACTGCGGAAAAAGCACTCATTTGAGAAGATTAAGAGGTCATTATCAAATTGCACGAAATTGGGGCGAAGGGTATTTTTTGACGCGTCCAGTGTTCAACGATAATCCAGTGTTGATTCCTTCAGCGCTTGACCAAAACACAGTACGTACTAAAACGCACCCCTGAGGGCACGTTCGACATCCCCCGGGCAAATTCACTGACGAAAATTGTAAAAGATATCAATTTTATCAAGAAATCTTTGATTATAAAAAGGGGTACCATTCTTGATCGCGTCATTAATTTTGGGCACCCAATTGTTGCTCATCTTTTTAGTTGATGGAATCTTTTTTACTTACTTGGGCTAGTAGAACCGATATCTTCATGTTCTAAGAATCTGTCGTTTCTTTCTTCTCAATCAGCTTGTCATTTAAATTCTGCCAAGAAAAACGTCCGTCCAAGAATATTCTGAATGGAATCTCTTTTTGACTTCCTCTCTCTTTCTATCAATTCGAAAAAGCGGCAAAAGTACTTTGTAAAGGTGAGAAAGGGGAAAGTTGTGAAAAGGCTAATTTGAGAAAGTTAGGTCCATAAGAAGATGGTAAAAATTCGCGCGTTAGCGATTTGAGGCGCGGCGCCCGAGCGACCCCACTTAGACAGCCTACAAAAGTTTGACAGGCTAGGGGTCCTTTTTCAGAAAAAAAATTATATGAAAGTATACAGTATTTCGACGTAATACTCATTAAAAAAAGGTTAATGCTGATATTCTCGCTAAATAAAGGAATAAATAAGGAGGAAGCTTTTGAAAAGGTTCAATAACGAAATTGTCAGATTAGCGATTGAATAATTTGACAGGAAAATTGAGCCCAAGAGCGGCAGAAGGTTAAATTATCTAAATTGAAAGGGGAATTTAAAAATTTACTGTTCAAAAAGTCTGATTCGTTTGCGGAAATAATTGAGTCACTTACAAAAAACATAAGCTAATCGATTTATATTCAGAGCACTTTTTTAGGTTGATTAAAACTTTCAAATAACCATTTCAATGTCGTATTTTGGGCTTGATACGATCAGGGCATTGTGCATCATTAGTACTAGGTATGATCTACTCGCTTTGTCGGTCAGTAAGGCGTGAAAAATTTCACTGGCGTGATATCACTTCCTCCGCTGCGAAAAATGGACTAATTAGTACATAAATGAGGACTATCTTCCGCCAACGAAAAAATTATCATCGAATGGTCTTTAACTAATGTTTTGTATAAAAGATATTCGTTTTAATAAAGGAATAATACAGTATTCTTCGCCAAAGCCGCGGAGTCTGCATCAAAAGTCTCTCATCAAAGTGATATTGCGAAAAAGTAAACAGAAAGCAATTAAGGCACACTTGGACAATGGTCAAGCGGAAACACGAGCTTGCTCTTTTATTTCTTCAAAAACTGGGCAGAGTATTGAAAAGCCAAGTACCCAACATTTTGTTTTGACAGGCAAAGCCGCATTCGTAAACAAGTTCAATCCACTCGCCTTGAGCATGTGTTTGGGCAAGGCTCAAGCTGGTTCGGAGTCCGCCCAGCTTTTTCTTGAACTTCATTGAGAAATTACAATCAAGATCTGTTTTATTTCAGCGAAGAAGAAAGTAGATTAATTGCGTTTTTCGAATCGAACGTGGCCTTCTTCGGGGATTCGTAAAAATCGATGGTTCGCGATCTTCATAGATTTCGATTTTCTAAAAACAAGTAAATTATGCACAACGATCTCTGTACATACCTAGATAAGCGGAAGTCGCGAATGATATTCGTCGTGAAAATGAAATACTCATCGATTGCAATCTGTTTGCCAATGCAGTTCCGAAGGCCGATGGAGAAGCTGACTACTTTAACGTCATTAACGAACTCTCCGTTTTTGTAAAATCGATCAGGGATGAACTTTTCTGGCTCCGGAAAGTTTGCTGGGTTGTGCATTACAGCCGTCAGAGATGCTAGAAATCACGATTTGCGAGAAAATCCTTTTCAAACCTTGAAGAGTGGAGCCTTTTTCAATAAAAACTCCGTCGACAACAATGTCTTCCGACGCTCGGTGGAGCAAACTATCGACGACGGGATTCCATCTTTGGCATTCAAGCAAAACTGATCTCGTAAAGGGGCAGTTCTCCTTCTTGATTTCATTCTCATTATCAAGAGAAGCGATTATTTCCTCGTACATCTTTTCTTGTACTTCTGGGTGATCAGCAAGAGTGACGCAGAACCACGAGAGTTGGTTTCTATAAAATTGTTCTTTTTTCTCTACTTTTTAGTTTATCTTACGCAAGAGTATCGCTCGCTCCAAGATATATTCCAAGAACTGTAGCGACCACGACATCATACCCAAGTCGTTTTTCTTTCTCAGCAGCAATAAGAAGCATATCTTGAAATAAAGGAAAGAAAAAACAGTTCGCTATTACCAAGATAGTCCCGAGGGTTGTTTTTGTCCAAGTCGATCCGATGGTTAACGATTTGTTTGTGAAGAAACTCGTGAAACTTTAGAACGACTTCGTTTCTTTCTTTGAGAAAACTGTGCCAAATTCTCTGATAAACAAAATTTCTAGTGACCCAAGATGGGACTTTTCCGGCAATGGTTCTTTTCAAAATTGAAACGCTGAAAAATTTAAATATTGTAGTCACAGCGTTGGCGATTTCTTTGAAGACTAAAAAACCATTTATGAAGTATGAAAATATTTGAAATTATCAGTACCTGGATCGTCGAATTCCATGGTGTTTCCAAAAGCAAAGCCGGTGATGACATTCATTGTTCCGTTCATAAATACTCTTTTTGGATCCATGCCACTTTCTTTGCTCCCTTCCCGGAGTAAAATCTCGTTCACAGAGCTGGAACTTTGCTGCATGATTTCGATCATTCGGTTCTTTCCGGTGAGTCGTTTTGAGGTATCAAACCACATTTGTCTGAATGATTTGTGCACAGCATCATATGGGCCATCTCCGATGCCGATGAAATTTCCAGGGCCGTTTTTTATAAGTTGGTCATCTGGACCAAGAATTTCATGCGCCTTTTTATCAAGTCCGATGAATGCCCTGTCGCTGGCTATCTCTTGGCTCTGTTTTTCTGACCCCTCTCTGTTCGAAAGTTCTTTTTGCGAAAAAGCTTCTTTGATCATCTTGAAATCAGTGAGAATGTAACCATTGCTGTAGGAAGAGAACGGAAACATCTTTGGTCGAAAAATTTTGGGGAGTGTTCCATTTTTAACAGCTCTCCCGATGACCTCTGCGTTCAAATCTTTTCGAAGCGGGTAAGGATGACTTGGAATCGGATGGAATTTGTACTTGAGCCATATTTGCAAAAATCGACATAAGAAAAGCGAAAATACTGTGGCAGCTATATAAGATAGCATTTTTCTCTTTGTCCAAGAATATCGTTTGAGCCAAGCATTTTATATGGGCTATCCAAATAGAAATTTTGTGAAGGAGATATAAAAATACTCATCCGCAAATATGTTTTTCTCGTACACTTTTTCTCCTATTCAAAACTCTTTTTTAATATAATGAACTTTGACCTATCTCAGAAAAAGCAAGGAATGCGATGAAAATACTGAATCTGACTTGATTTTCTTCCTTGATTTCATTAAAGACGATGAAAGAATAATGCTTGTTCCAAAAAGACCTCACAAATTATAAAAGAAAGAAATTTTTCACTCGCAAAAAATACAGCATATTTTGTGACAAAAGCTTTCTACCGTGTAATTTTATGGGATTATCGTGGCATAATTGGCGTTTTGATGGTATAAGCAGCATTGTCGACAATCATAATTTGCGGCTATAAATTTGGTGCAATACTTTTGCGCGAGTATAAAAGATGCCACCTGATGAAATTTTCTATCACAAATAAATGAAAGTCTTGATTTTTCTCTTGAAATTTCTCTTCGCTTCTCACTTCGTGAAGGCCGCAATTATCCTGCGTATAGGTCCCACGATACCCGTAAGATACAAGTAGTTGAAAAAGAAATGATAGACCCGACCGTGGTTCAGTGTTTTCTTCAAAAATGATGGGGTAAGGTGTCACTAAGTTGTGATACCGATAGGCAGGATAAATGGGACCTTCCTTTTTGGGAATAAAGATGCAGAGTTCACGGAGGAGAAACTTTTGGTGCAGCTAGAAGAAGGTTACCAAAGGAGCATCTCTCCGCTCAACCCAAGATACAAGCGTGAAGGCAACGAGATCGTTCGGCGTGACAACAACGTCATCAAGGTTGACATTTTTCTCGAGTTGATTAGCATTAACGAAATCGACCTCGCTGGCTCGTTGATGGATGTCACTTTTGAAATTCACTCTTCCTGGTTCGACAGTAGACTCGCATGGTTTCCCGAAGATTACGATCTGATCCAGAAAATGTCACTCTGCAACGAATGTTTTTGGAAACCAAAGCTTGAAATATCCAATGTCGACAAGTGGATCACTACAGGACGTACTATGGTTGATCCTCGATTGGGAAGCGCGCGCCGAGTCCTCGATTGGGAAGCGACGAGATAAAGTGCCCTTCCCAATCGAGGATCAACCATTGTACTATGGGAAAATCTCAGGCCTCTGTTTCTGCTTTTACTAGTCGCTAAAATATGGCTTAATTTCCGCGTAATATGCTAAGTTGCGAAAAACTGACGATCTGACGTAAAAATTGAACCAGAAAAAGGGTCAAGAATCGACGCGATTTCACGTCTCCCACATTGGCGAAGTGTTCTACTACGAAAAAGTACGAGCTCTTATTATGTGCGACATGCAATTGGGCTTGTATCCATTCGACTCGCAAGAATGCTCGATTGACATCGCTACACCAGGATTTAAAACCGAAGAGCTGAAATTCTCAGCTTCTCGATGGATCAAGCGAAACGGATATCAGGGCGACGTCTCAAACATGACAGGATTGGATTATGATGACACTCAAGAAGACGTTTTGTATAATGCCTTCTACCAGGAAAACGAAGAGTGGCAGTTCAAAGCCTACAAGGTAAACACACTCCATCTCTTTCAAAAATACTCTTTTAGTTTGAAATTTCTGAAAAAGAAGGACCAGATGGAAGCGTCTTTTCCACCTTTTCGACGACGTTTTCGCTGAAGCGAAATATTATCTATTATCAAATTACCTTGTTTTACCCACTTATTTGCATGAATATTCTAGTGTGCCTAGGTAAAGATGGATAATTGTTCACAATTTAACGGACTTTAGGGCTTTGGATACCCGTCAGCAGTGGCGAGGCAATAGGGTTTCAGGTATGGAATAAAATAAAATCATTGTTATAAGATTTTATACCTAAAAATACGATTGAAGGTAAGTTGGCTCAATGATAATTAAGGTGACCATGCTCTTGACAATTGTTGTCTATCTTGACGTTTTGACACAATCGATTCCAGTTTTTGGCGCTCTTAGGCTTATTTGAAATTTTAAAAGTGATTGACACATATTTGACAGAATGTCGCTCAAATAGAATAGGAATTCTATTATATGCTTCGATTTCAAAAATCTGACCAGCTCCTCCCCAGAATTACTGCTTCTGTTTCTTGTGAGCACCTTGTCAAGTGTGTTTGCTCAAATTCTAACAGGTACGTATTATTCTCTTTTGCCCTAATATAACTCGTTTTTACCACAGTAATGGTTCTTTGGAACGAAGATAAGACCCCCGATCAAGTGCAGAATTTTACAATTTATAAAGCAAAGTTTTCGTTTTACTCGGCAAAATTTTACGAAAAAATTCATTTTGCGAGCTATGTGATCCCGGCTGTCATCCTCCACAAAGCGGAAAAGGAAAAACCGCAGGAAAAATATAAAAAACGTGCATCACTAGACACGGTGACTTTAAAAGGTACCTTCTTTAAAAATATATTTACTTGTAATTGGCATGATTAATGTAAATTACACCGCGTAATAAATTCAATTTTAGAAAATGCGATTTCGTTCTCCGAAGAAGATTTAACACTTGCTTGGCGCTTCTATGGAAAGATGTTCAGGTACGTATAAGAATGACGACCATTTTGTGGCCCAAATTGGGCCGCCCAATTTCAGATTATGATAAAAAAATGAGCACCCAGTGTAATGAAGTTTTTTATAAAAGAATTCAATAAGTAGAGTTAATTATATATTCTGAACATGATAAGAACATAGAAATTTGAGTTACATTTTAGTCATTTTTGGGCGCTGGCTTTGACTTCCACAGTTTTCTTCGCCTCCTTTGGAATTCTTCTCAAACTGCATCTTCAGAGTTCAATTTGATCCTTCGTAATAGCTGGATAATAAAATTTTACAACTTGGCGGAATTATATTAGCATTATGAGCCTTATCTGTCAATTTTGTCTCGATTATACCGGCAATAGTGGTCTAAAAGGCACTTCTCGTTATTCAAGAGTACTATTTGTTCGTGATCATGAAAACAAAATAAGCGGCGCGCGAGAGCTGAGAGAGATCAAGAAATTGTGAAAAGCCGGACAATCTAACAAGTCTAGATCAGACATGTCTGAAAAGTTCTTTTCCCTGAAGTCTATTGTTATAAGTTTTTTATGCGTATTATTAATTATCATAAACGCGAACAACTTGCATCAGAGATATTCTAAAGAAGATAAGCTGCCCGCTAAATTTGACAAAGCTGTCGAATGGAAAAGAGAAAACCCAAAACAAATTTATTTTTGCAAAACCCACAAAACAGGAGGATCAACTCTCCAGAGCATCATTTTCAGGACAGTTTAACACGGAAATAGACTTAGATTGCTAATAATAATTTATTATGTATTCATCGTTTCAACCATCAAAAAAGATATGCCATGTCAAGGAACCTTACAATCGGCTTTCCTCCCCATGGTGTAGTGTTATGCGAAGGGAACTCCGGATTTCACAAAGGTTGTACGGATGAACCTGACGAAAATTACGACGTTATCGCGAATCATAACAACTGGGGACGGGCCTAAGGACTTCAATTACTTCGTATTTGTCGAAAAGGATTTGCGTTGTAAAAATAAACGCCGATTATTCACGGTGGCCAGGATATCTTGAAATATAAATTATGCAAATGTAAGCAGGCTTGACGAATCCTCGAAAGATTAATCAAGATTAACTATACGAAGCCCGTGAAAAGAGTCCATTCGTAGATCAAGTCCTTCCGAATGCCTCTAGGCTCACTATAATCCGCCATCCTCTGGGACAAGTGGTTTCGCATTTCCACTATTTTTTCTCCGCCTGGTCAAAATTTGGTGTCAAAGAAAGAAGCATCGAAGACTTTCAGCGAGCACTTATGAAAATGGAAGGAAATCAGATTTTCCCTGGCTCTCCGTGGGAGACCTCCAAGAATTTCGTAAGTCAAAATACGTTCGATCTGGGTCTGTCCAGAATCGATCCTCAAAAAGCGACAATCGAAGAAGCATCTCAATGGGCGGTAGAATACTACGACCTGATTCTGCTGACTGAGCGTTTCGATGAATGCCTCATTCTCCTCAAAGACATGTGGCATCTAAAACTAGATGATATTCTGTCACTAAAAGCAAAGGACAACTCCGCGGCAAAGACCTTTGGTGTCGGTGATTTACCACAAAACCTGACGGTAAGCATCGTGTAGAAACAGTTTTGAGATCAATAACCGTCATGTTCATCGTGATGATTATTCTCCGAGCACATAAGCAGAAAAAATTGGTTACTTTTACAAGCACTACTCTGACATGAAATTGCTGATTTAAAGCCAAATTTTAAGAAATTTATTCTGGAGAAAAATCATCTGGATGTTGTTCTTTATGAAGCGGCAAGTGCTGAACTAGACATGAAAATTGAACTCTTCGGGAAAGAAAAAATGGCTACGGAAGTCAAAGAACTTAAAATTGCTCGGGCAGAACTTGAACACCTCTGCGACAATTCTGACTTATCGAAAGTAGATGCACGGTGCGAGCTTCTGAGAAGAGAAGGCTCCCGCTTTACGAATTATCTCAAGGAAATGAAAAGGAAAAATTGAATCTTTTCCACTGCTTATAAAGAAACTTCCATTGCTGCATAGACTTCATATTTATGACATAAAACAATAAAAGTTCTTTGAAATAAAGCTCGAATTTATTTTTGGTATTTCGTAGATACAGTGAAGTCGTGGATTTGTTGCTGATTTAGGGTTGAAGGCAGTAGAGGCAGAAAACAATATTTTAAGAAGAGGAAATAATGAGAAGGTGGAATTGGTGATTCTTTGCGTGTTGACAATCAAATAACTTTTGAACGAGAAATAGAAGGCCCCATGGTGCGAGGAACTGAATCGTAGTCTATGCGGCGGTTGACTGAATTGGATCGTTTGGTTTCGGAGGATTTCGGTGTCGAAGCGCCCGGAGTAAAGAAGGGCCGGGCGCTCGTCGGCTGATGCGGTCGGAAATCTTGACAAGAGATCGTCCCGGGAGAACGGTACCGATTCGCCATTTTCACACTAGATAAAAATTGAAGCCGAAGAAAAATATATGCACTACCGGCCGATCGTTGGATACTTTGGCTCAGTGACGATTGGGAGGTACTTTCCGCTGAGAGCGCGTAAGTTGGGTGCATCGTTGCCGTTTTTGCAGTCGTCTTTTTCTTTACTTTCAACTTTTCGGCGGCCCAGATCCACCGTTGCTTTACGAATTCTGAAATCGATGAGTTCCTTATGAGTCGTTTTCGCTTACTGGTCATATCTGCGACGGTCTTCTTCGCTGAAGTGCGCGTAGAAATGTCGGCCGTTGTGTTGCTGTCTGGGAGCGGAGGCGGGGGTAATTCGTGGCGGGGGCCTCTCCCTGCCAGGGTCGTAAGAGCACGGCGCCATCGGCGGCGAGCGAGCGGAGTTGCTTGCGGCTCCGATTGAGCTGACGCCGCTCGTACTGGCACGGGTGCTGACACTCGCTCGATCGGAGCTGGCCGAGCGACGCAGTAGCTGGCTCTTCTCTGAACCGCTTCCGAACTCGTTGGAGCTCGTTCTTCCTCTGGAAGAGCTGGAAGATCGACGTGAAGACTAAACTCTATCGAAACACGGCTTTGGCTGCGAAGCTACCTGAAAACTCGACGTAGAGCTTGCGGACGCGTTCGTCTGATAACGTTTGTGGATCTTGTTGCCTTCTGTGGCTCGTCGATTTCGCTCGATAGATCTCGAACGCGGGGAATGATTGCCTAAAAGCTCCATCAACAAAGTTGGAAGTTGAAAGAAAGCGAACATGAATTGTGGATATATTTTTGAAGGCGTTAACATGAATTCAAACAACAAGCAACATGAAAGACGACATAAGCAAACAATAAACAAACATGCATATTATATATTTTATAATATGTTTTAGTGATGAAAAAAAATTGACTAAAGCACCAAGGATTTTGAAATCAACGAGGAGATTTTAAAAAGAATGTGTCGATTATTATTTATAGATCGAGAAAGTAGAATATCTCTAGCAGATATCTACTCAATAAGAATATGGACTAAGAATACTTTACCAATTCATCCGAGGTGAGTTATGAAATTAATTGATATTTTTGTGGAATTGATATTTTAAATCTGTACATTCTAAATACCAATATTGTAAGGATGTTTAATAAGCCCTGTTGTTATCAAATGCATAGAATGGAATATTCGAGTGAAGCGGGATAATTAATTATCGTTCACTGCAAACGCGCAAAAATGCCCTTTGGTTTAGTTGAATTTGAAAACTAGAATACCTTTGGAGTGTAATCATAGTGCTCTATAAGAAAATTATCAATGAAAACATTAGAACGAAAAAAGGATGAAGCGCTCAAATATTGAGCAAGTAGTGATGGGTGCCGCAGTCCGTGATTTGTGACTTTTACGGGAGTAAGTGTGAGCTTACTGTGTGGCTCCCAGGTGAAATCCTGAGACACGTCTGGTTGAGAAGCGGAGCGCTTTCTCGCCATAGCCCGCGCGGGTCGCCCCTTTTTGCCCGCGCTGTAGATTAGCCCGCGAACTATCCGCGCGATCGCTCCTGAACCCCATTTTTCCGAAATCAAGAACAGCTCACAATACAGAAGTTATAACAATATATTTTACAATGTTAGGAGAAGAGTATTGCATAAAATTGAAAGGATTAGATCACAATGTCGATAAATTTACCGTTTTTCTTTTTTCGATACGCGTCATACATGTTGAAGAATTTGGCCGGGGGCGAGTTCGATTGCTTGCGATTTTCGTGGAAACTTTTGCGCATTGAGCTCTCACGCTCGAAGGCGAGATAGTCGGACTCTTCAGAGTCGATCGAGCACTCTGAAAATTGTTTTAATCGAATATTCCAAAGAATATTCAAATCAAGATCGAAATCAAGCTTTGTGTTCAAGTATACGTATTGACAAGCAGTACCTATATAACTCATTGAATCGCATTTATTGATGATTTTGTTTTGAGCGGAGTTGCACTCGTGCAGGCTTTGCGATCTATTGATACCGGATTTTGCGGAATTGGAGTCGAGTGAGAATGTACGGATGCCGTGCTGAGTTGCCATAATGTACGAATCGTTGAACTGTCGAGGAAGTGAGTCGGTTTTCCGGGGTGAATGAGGCTGAGAAAGTTGTAAAAATCGTATTCTGGAGGAGAGATACCTTTGAAATGACGAACGAGTTTGGGTATGAGAGTGATTTCTTTACAGATGTTTTTGGTCTTTCGACTTTTATGAGAACTTCGGAGCGACTATAACTCGCGAGGTTTTGGCGGATGACTTCTAGTGCTGTTTCATTGTCTAAAGAAATCAATTTGAAGAGATAAAGAAAAAGATGAACTCACCATATCCGTGCAGGGAATGATTATTAATGGCGAGAATCTTGTCGTTTTCCTTGATCCGCCCGTCCTAAAATAATGCGTCACGAGCAATTTCCCTTCTAACGTGTTATTTCACTGAAAATTAATAACAGTGATCTTTGCCGAGTACTACAAGGGGCATTGCAAATGTTTAATCAGCTTCTAATGTCCGGTAGCTCGCTTTATTATTCATGTAGTCCAGAAAAGGTACTTGTAGAAACTGGCCTTAGCCTAAGAACAAAGTGAGAGAAGCACGAAAAATGAAAAAATTGACAATATTTTCGATATTTTTAAAGATCGGAAAGATTGATAGCTCGTTTTCTCCATCAAGACACATGGTGGGTATGCACGACGATGATGATGAGAAGCCTTGGAGATTTTTGTGAAGAAATACTCCGATGGAATCTGTGATTTCGATAAGACAAGGACCGATTGTGCAGAATGCGTCAATGTAAGTCGAGTTTCATATGATTGAAAATGGAAAATCATAGGGAGCGTGTCAATGCGGAATTCACAACAAACATCGATGCTATGACTGCCTCGATAAAAATATCTGCACAGCAGATAATTCTGAACTGGCTCCTTTTAAAATTTGGACGAAAAAGAAATCATCTTGCGTGTGTGAATGGAAACCTGAACTAGGAAATAACTGTGCTTGTTGTTTCGATGGTAAGTCTACTCAGAAAAATAAGTTAATTTCAATGAAATAAAGGGGGTGTGCAGTGCGAGATCGAGGAGTACAAAAACAGATGCATCGCGAAAGATAAATCGCTTCGGCACTTTCAAGATACACGAGAAGAATGTGCAAGTGGCAAAATAGAACTCGTCCCAACTTTCTCCCAGAATGGTATTCACATCAATGACAACGTCGCGCCCGTGCCACTCGTTGATGTCCATAACGCTAATGACGCTGATCATCATTACCCAGTATCAATTCAGGTACTGTATAATAACCTCATTCAACCCGTTATGATATTCTCAAGACCTACCCTACATCATCCCCGCAAGAGCCACATGGAGTCGGTCACTCATCAAACCAAGAACTAATCCAAACAATCATGGACAGCATGAACGACGCGCTGGAAGGAATAACAACCGACCCTGTTGAGGCTGAAATTCCGCTTCCTCCAGAATGTGCTCCGAAACAGAAACTCTATGTTCCTCTCTTTTTCTGGCCGTCTGTCGACGAGGTAATGTAAAGAAAACAGGGCAGTGTAAAGAAAACTTTCTAGGATCATACCGGGGAGAAAAAGTGCAGAGACTCATTCTGGCTCAGCTTACGCCATGGGGGACCCAATGTGAATATCGTGGTTCAGGTAAGAAATCAGGGCAAGAAAGTCGAATGCTTATTAAATCGAAACTCAGACACGAGATGCTCCAGTAAAAATCGACGACACAGAAATCGAAGCGATCCAGGCCTGTGTAGATTCTGCGACTTCAGGTCAAACCCAAGTCCTGGGATATGTCGACGCTGATTTTCAACAACGAAATATGAACGGTACCACTCGATATCAATTCTTTCTGATCACTAATTTTTGAAGAGATTCTCGATGATGTAAAGGTCTGGAGCGACAAATTCAAGAACATGGATGGACTTTACTTGGACCCTGTAGGAGTACAACTGAATGGAGCAGATCTACACAACTTGCTAACGAATATTTCAAAATTCATTAGAGAAAATATTTTCGACCATAAAGGCAACTATCAAATGAAAAAATTCCTTTCTATTTTATTTCTAGTGATCGTATTCAGCCCGCAGCCCGATTTCTACCGGTACTAACCTTGAACGCAGCGCCTGTCGTTAAAATTTTGTCAACGAATAAACCAGAAAGCGTGGAATGTTTATCGGAATTAGTTCCTTTCAGCTGAATGCCCAAACTCGTGTTCACCATCGGAATATTGAATGAGCACACTTCGGTTGGGCCTTTGAACATTTCCAAGACTTTTGAGTGAACTGTGAATTTATCTTCTTCGTTTTCTGATTCTGGCGCGCATTTTCGCTCCTTTCGAACTTGGCGGGAGATTCCTAGCGAAACCAAAGCACCGCTTGGACATGCTTTTAAGAGTTTCACGACTTGGGATTGAGTCAGTGAGGAAATATCGTCGCCATTGATGCTCAGTAGCTTGTCGCCTATCTGTAAGTCGCTGGATTGAGCTGCACTGTCGGGTAGAATTCGATTCACAATCAACGGCGATACTCCTCGGTTCGCTGGACAAACAATATCCATCAAATTCATGAAGAAAAGGTACCTGAAAGAGCAGTGTCTCTGGAAGTAATTGTGAATCCCAGGCCGCTGTTTCCTTTGAAGACTTCTATCTCCAGCTTTTTCCAGCGTCCTGTTCTTCTATTCGCGTTTATTACATTTGTAGCGGCTTTGAGCTCGAAATTTGAGGAATTCTCAAGATGTTGCTCGTCGCGAGCATCATCGGACATAAGACTGAAAAGATCTAGTAAGAAAAATGCAAGTTTCTATATAAAAAGCTACATTACAAAGCTTCTCTTTTCACTCATCGAGTCATAACTCAGAAAATAAAGGCGTAAATAATAAAATAAAAGCCTGCGGAAATGAGACATAAAGCTATTTTTACGAGCGATTGGAAAGTTTAAACTGGACTAACCTCGATTCCAGTGATTGTATCTCTTGAATGACGTCTTGCGTCACCACTCTGAGTACGATTGAAGGCTCTTTGAATGCTTTTTGAACAAATTCGTTTCGTGAACTAACACCTTGGCTCACGAGCAGTTAAAAAATGAAGCTGCGTCACGTCAGAGTAGACATAGACAAATTGAGTCAATAATACCCCCTAAGAGAAAATATTATTGGCGCTGTTTCGTGAAATACTGCATTTCGCAGTCTACAGAATAATCCTCGTGAACCATTCCTGAGCGATCCAGAGGCAAGCGAAATGTTGTTTACTGTAACTGGGTCAATAACTGACAGGATCGAACCGACTGTAACAATAAAATCAACCCCTGACCTTCTAGAATTCCGTCGCCAGGAAAAAAGAACTGCTCTCTATTGGCATTTCTGACTGAAGCAACTTTGAGTCCCAAAACTGCTCCATCAGATCTTGAGCTTTTCCAATCGCTGAATTCGATTCTCATCTCATCACGAGGATCTCGGTTGATTTTCAAAATAGTTGAATGCTGAATCAAACTCATTAAACTTACTGTCTATCAAGAAAAGATTCACTTGATTTGAATCATCTTATCAACTTTGACGCAATTTACAAACCTGAAAATAGACTGAAATCGTTGCGTCCGAGTAAAATCCCTCGTCGTCTTTGTTCTCGTCTAAATTGTGTCCTTCGCTGCGGAACTTTTCATAGTCAAACTCGCTGCTTCTCAGGGAATGTCTCGATCTATTCATTCCACCGCGGGAGAAAGTGGATATTTCCGCGATGGAGTTCAGTGGACTCGAAGTAGCCGGTTCCTCTTGAAGCCTAAAACACAGTCATTCTCCTTTCACCCGGTCATGGGATCGGTTGATGAGTCACGAGCAGATCAGAAGGATTATTCGAAGGGATGATGAATCACTCATCTTTCTCCCGCGGATGTAAAATTAGCTCCTTTCGGGGTGTTAAAAATCTGCTCTTCAAAGCTCGGCGACTTCCGCGTCCGACATTTTCTCACCTTTGATGGTTCGGATTCTGAATGGGACTGAGTCCGAGGGAAGCTTCTCCGGCCAGCCGCGGGTGGCAATAAGGCGAGGACATCAGCCCAGGTGTCGTGTCCTCTAGTGTTTCTTCTTCTTCGTCGTAGACTGCGACGAGGATTTCTTTGTCGTCAACGACGTCTTGAACCAAATCGTCGCCGCACAGCAGGGCGCCGTCCGAAGTTTCCAATTTGAATACATGGCAGTTTTTGTTGAGCAATTTCAGATAGCGGTAGGCAGCTTCAAAAGAACAATTATAAAAATAGAATTAAAAACAATAATTTTTCATAAAAGACATCAAATTCGATCTTTTTAGGTCACTTTATTTGACGGACCCTTATACTTCAAACCTCGTAAAATTGAGATTTGAGGTCAAAGGTCCCAATATATATCGAATTTCCATACCTTGTTGCATAAGTTCGTGAACAGTCTGGCTCGATTGACTTGGCACAACGACCCTGGTGTACCCGAAAGCGATTGTAACTTTCATCTTTTCAATAATTCTCTCATTTCTGAACGGATATTCGTTTTGAAAATTTGCTCTCATTTTCTGCCCCTTCCGCGTTTTCTTTTCAACTCTATTTTTAGATCGCAAAAAGTGAAAAAGTTTCTTCCGTTGCCAAAAAAAGAAGATTTCGCCCGTGGCGCGTTACTTATTTTTTCTTCAAAAAACGACTGTACCCAACAATTGGGGATAAACACTCCAAGTGACAAAAGCGCGCCCTTATTCCGACAGCTTACGTGGAAATTTGATTGATTCCGAATATCAGTCAATCAATCATCCACTTTTTATATTCAAAAGTAAGACACGCAGATGATAAATATTAAGAACGGTCAAAAGTTTATTATTCGGAAAGGAGATGAGAAAACTTAAGAACTTGAGAAACTGGAGAATAAACTTGACAAAAATGAACAATTTGAAATTTGAAAACCGAGTAAAAGACATAAGCGCGCTTGAAATGAGCCATAAAACATCAGTTATTATTAGTAAAAATGAATAGTCGAATTTCTAAAAATCTTTTAGAAATTTAAATTAAATTTGAAGAAAAATGAAAAATTAACTTTGATCTTGAGGCGACATTTGATGGTTCGTTTTCTTGATGCCTATCTTATTAAATAAAACTTGAATTTATCGCCGTGAAAACGCTGATTTATGAATCTGGATTAAAAAAATTGAGAATTGGAACGACGAGAAAACGAGGCTATTTTGTAATGAGATGATGGTAATCTTCATTATTCGTGTTGTTAAAGTTTAATTTTGAACATTTAGAGATGAACATTGAGGAGCAGAAGATTCGGAGATTTGAACAAGAAGCTCAGAAGTCCAAGGCGAGATAGATGTGATCCTCGCTCCAACCGGCGGCGGGAGGGATGAGCTCGAAGTCAAGAAATTGACACAAATTTCGAACTAAATAGGCCATAAGAATTTTGTTTTAATGATGCTAGTAGGTGTACCTGTCGTTCGAAGGTCCGATCGATTCTTGGGGATCGCCATCATGCAGCTTTGATACTGTAACTCGTCTTCGCAAAAACTATACATATGTATGGTCAACTTCCATCAATAATAGAATTCCTCTTCTTACCTCAGAAGTTCGACGAAAGCCTGTTTTGAAGCTGTAGCCTCGGAATTGCCCTCCACGACGATCACCTTTGCTTTTTCAAAAAGCAGGCATTCTAAAAAAGACAGTCAGAAATCGGTTCGCTCGTTGAACTTGTCATACCAAATTGTAGTGCGTGGCAAACTCCATGGACATTGACATCGATCGCAGTTTCCTCGCCTAGCTCGGGCAGAAGTGCTCCTGGTTCGTCCAAAGTGACCAGGGTTGGAGCTTGGAGCCGATTCGAGAAGCTCTGAAATGGGGATTGAAGTTTTCATTAGAAAAAAGGAGGTGAACTTACTTGTCGTTTGTCATTGTCCATAATCATTTTGTTGGCCATTTGTCTTTTCTTACACTGCGGGCCGCACTCTCCGACCTTGGCCAGGGCCGGATTGACGGCTATTTTGCGACGTTTCTTCTTGGCACTCATTAGCAGCGGCGCAGCACTGGCTTTTGTTCATACAATTACTCGGTGCAGGAAAAAACTCAACCCTCTTTCGTAAGTGCTTCTTGCGCAGCAACAATACACACAGTCTGAAATTGACTTTGATCGTACTGGAGAAATCTCGATAATTGAAAAATACAGGGATTAGCCCCAGTTTTGAGACGGAAGTGGCTCTTGAACTTGCTATTTTTGAGATTTTATCAATTTTCTATTTATACATGGATTAATTGATATGCTATAGACGACAATTTTAATTCTAAAATATTTTAGTAAAAAAATCAGAAATTAATTAAAAATAAAGAATAAAAAGTTCGAAGAATCATCTGTTTTTTCACAAGTTTGTAGAGCAAGGAAATTCTTCCGGAAGAAAAATCTCTGCGGCCAAATTTGCTTCAGTAGCGAAACAGTTCTCGGAATCTGAAAAGCAGCGCAGTTCGAGTTGAAAACAAGAGGCGGACTCGGGAGAGCGCTGAATTGGAAAGCCACCCTCGCCCCTCGCTTATTGGCCCGAGCACCCTCTCACTCTGTCTCAAGGTCAGGCAACCATTATCATACAGTCATCTACTGTATTAGCGGCGTTCATCTGATAGCTACTCTTGTCTCAGATAATTTCGAATAAAATAACTCGGAAAAAATTTTAATTTATTTGTCAGAAAATTTGGGTCCGAAATTAATGATTGATGCAAAAGAGCTCTATCTAAACATTTTCACTGGCATTTCCTCTTGAGTATCTTTCCCTTCTATGGTTCGTGATTTTCTTGTAGCAACAGCAAAGTAGGTAAAATATGATGACCAGCACAGCGACGATAAATATAATCGGAAAGAACAGGAAAGTTGCTTCATAAGATTTACCCATTTGTTGATTTTTAATTTTTAAAGAAGTAGATCCACCCATCTTCTCTACAGTGGTCATTGTTCTAATTCAAGTCCATTTCCGACCATTTATTAGATGGAAATTTAATCGGAAGAAACTCCTTCCTTTTCAACGAAGCGTAATCACAATCATAATCCGGTACTTGCCGAGTTTTGGCTAATCAAATTTATTCAAAATACGAGATGTTAGTAAATTTGAGTCCGAAATCAATGGTTGATGCATAATTTATGCAGCATAGAGGGCAAATGGTCTTTGACAGTGTTAGTGTATCAGTTGCAGTATTTTCGAAAGTCATTCACTGGTCGAACGAGTATATGTCGACCAAACATTCCTCTCCGAAAGATTGTTTGCAGGTAGGACACCGTCCCCTGTCTTCGTATGGGAAGTCGTCATCCGTGGGATCGAGGATATTTACGAGGCATCTGTGGCAGGCAACATGACCGCATCGTCGAAGCACCACTCGATGGACGCTAAACCAACCGTGGGATTCTTCAGTGAACTCTTCCTTACAAACACGACAGAAGTCGAAAAAACCTAAAAAAATATTGGAATAGATATTTTTAGAAAGAGTTAAGCTACCTGTTTTCTTTTTTTCTTCTTTGATGTCCTCTTCGCCTGTGACCTCATGGTACTCGTAAGAAAGCTGCTTGTAGCGCTTCACAACCATGTTCACCTCTCGAACTTTGTCTTCCAGCGTTCTCTCCATCGGTTCTTGAGCTTTCTTTTCGTCCGCAAGTTCTTTTTCTGCTTCCTCTAGCTTTTTCATAGCCGCCTCTACTTCTCTCTTGAGTACTTCTCGATTTTGCTCCTTACGCTTGATGATTTTCGCCTTTTCGTCAAATTTGATCTTTGCCTCGATTTTCTCTTGCTTGATTTCTGCATGGAGAGTTTTGACTACCTCGAGCTTCTTTCTCTTCGCTTAAATTATATTAAGAATTTTACTTCTGATTTTTATTACCTTTTTCATTCTCTGTCAACCATTTAGAAGCTTGCTCACAGCAAGATCCGAGGTAGAATTCGCGGAAAGAGATTCTCTCCGACTTACAGCTTCCGTCGGTATTGAAAGCTGGGCATTTGAATTCCGCGTCGGTCTTGTCGAATGTTCTGTCAAGAAATCTGTGGCCATGCTTCTTTTTCACGCACTCTACGCATAGTCTCTCGTCGTTGATTTCGACTGTCTTTGCGGGTACTCTAAAAAGCCAGTAGCATAAGTCATGATTTTAAGTTCTTCATTTAAATTAAATATTATCCTTTAATTCTTACCCGTCGCATTCAGGTCCAACGCATTTTCCAAACTGTCCGTAGGATGTGACGGAATCGGGGTGAACAAGTTCGAAGTCGTCTGGTTTCTTAATTCTTAGCTTTTTTGGTGTTGATGAAGATTCGGGAATGCCGATGGATTCTTCAAAACTCCCGGACCTTTTCATTTTTGCTGCACTTGTTTTTCTGCGGATCCCTCGTCTCGGAGCGTATATATGCGGGGGTTCGCTCAGAAGAGGGCGCCAGATACTGATACAGTTGGAAGGTTGGACTCCAACCGGGCGCTTTTTGGTTTTGCAGATGGTTTGATGATTATCTTTGAGCAAATTTTCCTCGCTAGGTTCAACTTAGTAAGCTAAGGTTAAGGTAGGCGAAAATTTTCTAGCTTGAATAATATGCTTAGCCTGATATGAAAGACAATCAATTAAATCCTTGGTTATCCTGTCCATTATGATTTCATAGACCACTATGATTTCTGTCAATTCTGAAGCATCAAAAAGGAAGATATTCATCGATAGTAACGATTTTTGAGCACTGAATGAGCTCAAGATCAGCAGATTTCGAGAGTCTTTCACCTTTAGAAAAAGTCAAGGGGGATAAAGAGACACAAAAGAAAATCGTAAAGATGACCATTCCTCCAAAACCTGGAATGGACAGAGATGAGCCTTACAAAATGTATTTCCAGTTTCTTATTGTCTGCTCATTTTAATTGTCGAATTTTAGTCCATGTACGATTCTCACGAGAGATTTTGAGCATCATCTGAATGTCCCAAAGGTAACCCTTGTCAACTTTTTATAATAAAAATGACAATTTAGCGACTTCGCTTTGTATGGTCGAAAATCGGGACATAAAGGGATCATTTATGTAAACGGATAACTGCGTATTTATCGCAAATGATCCTTTAAAAGTCACTCTACGATTTTTTATTCTTTTCTGTTTCTATGAATTCTTTGACTTCTGCTGGGCAGCTGAGTTGATCACATCTAATGTCTACCGCCTCATAAAAGTAGGATTATTTCTTGAACGAATGCAAAGGCCAAATTCAGCCTGCTTTGCCAATAATCGATGTCAGTTGCATTCTATTCCTTGTCTGGTACTTCCTCGTTGTCTTCTTCCGTGAAACGAGAGCTGAAGAGAAGGAGTACAAAATAGCATCATACTGCCACAAGAAAAAGCGCTGGATCGTGCAAGGCTCCGAAGTTATGGGGCTCAAAATGATCAAAAATGACTTCACTTAGAAAATAATGAGCTCCAACTATAGATGAATATACGATTCCTGCAAGTGGACACGAGATACATTCTGGTTTTATGTAGAATAAAGCGTTATTTGTTTGTTTTATTAATTTATTATTTGAATGAAGGAGGAAGTCTAACAGGTTCAAGTCGAAAGTCTTGTGAGCCGCCGTGTGGAAGACTTGCGCTAAATCGGCGCTCGTTGATTGCGAAAGGATTGCCAGTAGGTCGCTCAAATGTTTGGGACGGATTATCTCTTATTGAACTGAATATGCTCGGAAGAGGGAAGAAAGGATAAACTGTACCTGACTCTGGATCGTCGATAGAAGCGATTCACCAGAAATATTCCGAGGCAAAGAATGATGACGAAGAGAATTATTGGGATTGTGTAAGCTAGACAAACGATAAAAATGAAAGTTATGGTTGAAAAGGACGATTACCTAGCGGAGAAACGTAAGCACTTTTAGGGGGAATATCCAGATACTCTTCGTTTAGGTTTCGGAGGTTTGAAAGATAGTTCTAAGTTTCAAATGAAAACGTGCCATATGCAACTATAAATCTTACGTAAGAGTTTCTATCCGCATTGAAATGGGAGCTCGTTTTTTTTTCGCCTCGTCGTCGAAGGTTATCACCGCACTTGCGATTGTTCTCTTCCGAATTTACACAGACTCGGCAATCGTCTTTATTGTCATCGGGACACGGAGACCACTCAGACCAGTAGACTTTGAAAATTAGATTTTATTAAATATGCTTAATGTGCTTACGGGGATAGACGAATTTGTATCCAGAGCCGAGATGGTGATTCATTTCCGGAGGGCAACTGGTATTGCCCTGTTCTTCGGAGCAGCAGAATGCATGCTTGAAGTCATTGCATCCGGAAGCTGCCTTGCAGTTATGATCGCAGCGATTCCAGAGCGTGTTGTACAGGAGCAACTGTCTTTCACAAACACGGGTTTCGTGGTTGCATTTGCACCCTTTAGAATTTCGATTAAGGAATCATTTTATTGACCAACCTTGGTGGGAGGTTCCATGACTCTGCCAGCAAGGGATCGAAGTTGAAACGTAGTTAACTTTCTCAAGTGTTAGAGATCCAGGATTATTGTAAGGGTACCCGAAGTTGGAAAAGTCAAAGCTTGGGCAAAACTCAACGCCTGGCCGGGTTGAGTAGCACCTGTTTGTGCACTTCTGAGTTTTCGTATTCACGAAGCGCCATTTACATGACTGGTCCACATCATCTTGAAGGATTTAATATTGAGTAAAACGATTTGATTTTCTTACCGGAGCAGAGAACTAGAGCAAGTTGAGGAATCGTCGCGTGCTGATAGATGAACGGCTTCAAGTAGGTATTCACAGCGGAAATAGTGTAATCATAAACAGCGTAGTACATCCCATCTACTTGGTGTCTCGTGTCTACAACATGGATATGCTCTGCACATGATCGCTGCTCCACAAGATGGAGGTTTTCAAGATACTCCCGCGCAGCAGTATACAGCCCCTTTTGAAACTGTGGTCCCTTGTCACTCTCGTAAACCTCATTCAACTCTGCGAGCGAGCATTTTTCTTCGAGACATTCCCGCTCTGGAATAAAACAGGTCAAATTGAATGCTCGAAAGTGAGTTTAGTTAACCTAGATTATCGTTGTTGCTAAAAAGTGAACCCTCTTCCAAGTGACTTCTCGTATTTTCTCGTCTGTCTCTGCCTAAGAACTGACTGGCCTCTCTTTTGGAGATGCGTAAACTGTCCATTGCTTATTAAATTTGTCTTCTGAGATCATCTGAGTATCTCATCTCATATTTTCACGCGATTCAACATAAAAGCGGAAGTGCCTGTGATTCACTCTACTTTTCCTGCTCAACTTTTCAAATATTTTATCCCTTTGCTTAAAATTTCCCTGCAAGAATAAAATATAACCAAAAAGAACGATCAAAATGATCTCCTTTGAGAAGAGAGGTTTTTTTCCTGCCTACTGGCATGGCTTTTATTTTGAGAATTATCCGAAGATGTCGAAGCCCATGTCTTCCTCGGATTCGGAGGAGGACTCCTTCTTGGCCTCTTCCTTGGCTTCCTCAGCGGCACCACCGGCGGCGGCAGCACCACCAGCAACAGCGGGTCCAGCACCGACACCGGAGCTGATGTTGGAGATCAACTCGGAGACGTCGCAGTTCTTGAGGGCACCAGCGAAAAGTCCGGGCCAGAATGGCTCAACATCGACGTTGGCGGCCTTGAAAAATAAATAAGAATAGGGAGACGAGAAGGAAAGAAAATACCTTGAGGAGGGAGGCGATCTTGTCACCAGAGATGTCGACTCCATCATCGTTGAGGATGAGAGCGGCGTAGGTGCATGCCAATTCAGCGGACATTTTTGGTTGAAATCCTTTTTAAATCGTCTGAAAAGGAAGCTATAAGTGACCTGAGCTAAGATCCAAACAATGAGATCTTATTGAAGGCAAAAGGCAGTGAAAAATTTTTAAAGCAGCTATTTACAGTGAATAAATACAGAAATACAAGTCGATGGGGATTTCACCACTCAAGCAATTCGTCGAGATAGATACAGGTCTCGGGCGAGATTTGTCCTCCCGGTCGGCATTGCTCCACCAAAGGACAGACGCCACACGGTGTGAAGGAAAGTCCAGCGGCGACAAGAGGCTTGTCAGTCAAGGTAGCGTGGTATTCGTCGCCTCTTCGGTCAGCAAAGCCTTCCAAAACGAGAGCGTCGAGCAACTGGCGGCAATCGGTTTCTGTCAGGAGAAATTTGACGAAGCGTTTTTCATTCAACCAGTCGGCAATTTGACCTGGAGTCACACTCGCAGCGCGGAAGAGCAGAGCTGGATGTCCTTCTGTCGCTTTTTGGGCATCTTCAAAATTTTGTATGAAAGAGAAGTTCTGAAAAGCACCTACCCATGATTTGCCGAAGATGAGGCTTGAGAATATGAGTGATTCCATCGACAAGTTCCTTGTCAAATCTGTCGTTGTCGTAAAACGCACCGCCAGTGACTGTATGATCGGGCGTTACGTCGTACAGGAAGTACTTTTGCTTCGGCGTTCCAACTTTCTTGATCAGCTTCTTTTTCTCAAACTCGTCAAGGGTGCGCGTCAAATCTTTCTTCTTTACGTCTAGTTGAGCCATTATTTCGGATTTCAGGACTCCTAGGTTTTTTCCTTCCGCGATAAGCCTAAATCAGCTTTTAGGAGAATAGGGGAATCGGGGGATAAATAATGGGGAAAATTTAAAATCACCTGTAAACTGGCTCTTCGGACGCAGAAACAATCGACGGAATATTAATTTCGTCCTTGTAGGAATACGCCATGGACCCATTCTTCGCCTTGGCAAGTTCGACTTTGTTCGCCATGACGAGCTCGTTGATGATATTCGCTCTATCCATGATGGAGATGTCTGGACAGCCTTTTGGAGCTCCTCATCGCGAACGGGCTTTCCTCCGGCGCTTTTGATCAGAGCGAGAATCGCCGCTTCTTTACGCATTTTGTCCGATTGAACGAAGTCTAACGATGGTTCCTTTTTAATCTCCATTCTATAAGCAGCGAAAATAAATACAAAAAGATTATTTTTTATCATCTGCTTCCATCCATAAGCAGAGACAGAGAATCAACTCATCATCAACTCAGTAGATAGAAGCAGGGTGTTTTTATAGGAGTCGACTGGTTCAGAGAGCAACAGAAAAAGAACTGGCTCGGAGAAAGAGCGATTCCAGAGGGTTGGGCCGCGAGTAATTTACAAGCCAATCTTGGATCGTCGCCAGTGTCGTCGCTTGGCGTTGTACCGGATGTTGGTGTCGGTCTTGAATCTGAAAGCAGAACAGTTGATCTCTATGGAAAATGAGAAAGCGAAGATTTCCTCGGAAAATAAACTTTTTGATCAAGAGAATTGATTTTCCAGCGACTATTTTTCTCGAGTAATATTGATAAATTTTTTTCATAATAAAATTTGGACTTACCGGAACCAAGTGGGAACAGGTCGGTTCTGTTTCTGCTTCTTGGCGAGGATGAGCTTGTTGCGGAGGGATTTATGAGCCGCCATGTCTAAAATCAAACGGTTTTTTCACTTTTCGATCCATTCTCTTTCACTTCGTTATTTACAGTAACAATTTTTCTCTACAGAACACACCCCATGGGGCCAAAAAATCGAAAAGAACTCCGGAGTTTCCGATTTGAAATATTCACCGCGCTCATTTGCCAGCGTGACTTCGCCCACGCGATACGCGCGCCAAAATGACTCATTTGAGTATTTTTTCCATTCTTTGGATTTTTTCACAGAAGTTTCTTCGGAGAACATTCTTCAGTGGGATCAATCAACTAATTATCATTCTGAGGAGCAAATTATTAAGAAAAATAGTTCAGCTCTTTCCTGAAAGTCTAAGCGTCATTATATGGTTTCAATCTGCAAGTTAGAATTTAAAAAGTCCGATGATTTATCGGATTACTATCGGACACCTACAGTTTTTCCCTATCGCCCTGCTTATTGAGCACGAGTCTGTCCTTGTTAAACCTTTTTCTAATGAGCGAAATGGTACCATTTCGGCCCCTAACTAGCAAGGAACTGCATAATTTATTAAATCTCTCAAAAGTACAAGAACTTCTAAGTTAAAGTAAGCTTTATTTGCATGAAATATTAACACATTGTTTCGCACCGCATTCGACGGGATTTTGGAAGCTTCGCAGGACTTCGTAACTTCAAATCGTCAAATCATCACTTACAGTAGCTCTCTTACCATAGTCGTTTCTGAGGAATAAGGAGCAAACTTTGCCTTCAGGTAGCCTCCCCAATCGACGACCAGGAAAGCAAGGCTGATTGGAAAATAGCAGTTAAAAAGGACCGATTTTTTTACCTGAGAAAAAGGAATATTGCCGGCACTAGGTAAATACGATTAGGTTAAACAGTTTATCAGGTTAGAGATTTAAGAAATAAAAACCAAAGTAGGTTATTTTACCGATAATTAATGCAAATATTCTTAAAGCGGTTCGTATTTTTCATCGGATTTTCAAGGTACCGACGAGTTAAAAACCATAGCTACTAATGATCAAATCGCTTCCTGAAAATCAGGACTTTATGCAGCTCTGTTGAAAATTCTGTCTCTGCATTTATCTTTGGATTTCCAAGTTGTTCTTCTCTCATCACTTTCAAGAGCGGGATTTTGCCCTAGAATTCTCTTTCGGAACAGACTCTTCAAATCTCCTGTCACCTGTAGTTCTTCGATTGCGAAGTTTTCCAAGTTTATGAGAGCGACCGAGCTCATTTTTGAAGGAATAAAAGTTCAGGAATTCGAAAAGTTTGGCTTGTCAAGTTAATCAGATTTGTAATTTTAAAAGTGAGGAGTGGCGGACGTGGCGCCCCTATCCAGACATAAATAATTACAATAAGGGAGGGCCTTCTGGAGCAAAATCGTTGTGACCACTGGAGAGCACCTCAAATCGATAGTTGAACATTAATTAGGACGTAAAGATGCCGACAATGTCCATCAAACCATGCAACCTGCTGCAAGAAATTTAAATCATTTATCCATCAACATCTGTCAGCGATCCTTCGCCCTGGATCAGGGGTTCTCTTCCTTGATTTCTGCAGAAAAAAGCCTGCTTTTAGAAGTCAACAGCAGGGTGGAACGTTGGGGCAAGAAAATTGAATTTGGCCGCCCGATTGCCGCCCGACTTTTTGCCCGCCCGATTTGCCCGGGCGCCGACTTTTGCCCGGAAATTTCGGCAACCCCCAAACCAAAAAATATGTAAATTTATTGAAGAAAAAGCATTATTTTGTATCCCGAAGGAAGAAGGGCACTCATGGAGAACCGAAACCGGACGTTTTAAATAAAATTCCAGTATTTATGTCCCTTTAGATGCCATTTTTTCTTCTGGGCGCCGACTTTTTCCCGGGCGCCGATTTCTGCCCGACTGCCCGATTTTACCTCGTAAAATCGAGCCTTGAGCCGCCCGATTTGCCCGCCCGCCCGATTTTTTGCCCGGTTTGCCCGACTTGCCCGGTCCCAACGTTCCACCCTGGTCAACAGAGGGCCCATATTTGCAAATAAAAAAAAAACTCATGAAGCTACCAAAAGATCTCATGCATAGAAATACACATTGAAAGCAATCGGTAGCTTTTCAATTCAATTTCAACGCTGTGTTTCATTACAAGTACATGTTTTTATCAATTTGCTCAGAGCAACAGTTTTCGGTGAACTTCGAGGATTGTTAACTAATGAATCGTGAGCCCAAAAATTGTTGAGAATATAGAAATAGCTAAAAGTGAGTTTGGTTGTACCCAGGGTGGCTATTTTGGACAAAATTTTGGGGTCTGGCCATCCAATTTCCATCCAATAAATTTTGAGCCGGAACTATCCATCCAAAATCCAATCCAACCCAATTATTACCCAATTACCCAAAAATCCCCAATTCCAATTAGATCCAATTGGATTTCCAATTTTTCCAAGGCTTTTATCTCTTTGAAAAGAAGGGAAACAGTAAGTTTTTATCCAAAAGGAGGGTCAACATAGCCAAAACAATGATTTTTTATCCGAAATTTCTCATTTTCATTATGAAAATGACCCTTCTTTGCATAGTTTAGCGATATATTTTTTATTGGATCCAATTCCCCAATTTCCCCCAATTGCCCAATTTTCCCCAACAAAATCCGGTACCCTGGCCATCCAAATTCCATCCAAACCTTATTGGATTGGATCCAATCCAATTCCAACTAACCCCCAAATCCAAAATAGCCACCCTGGTTGTACCCGTGATTCAAATAAAAATTGGAATAGTCGAGACAGAAGAAAAAAGGTGAAGATCTGTTTGTTTAGGCGAGGGATCCCAAGTAATCACGCACTTCGGAAGGCTCAAGTCGCTTGAATCCGTTTTCGCCGCAGACGCCAATTTCGATATTTGATTCGTTCATTTGTCCTTGGAAAGAGGTTGAAGAAGCTGCTTTTATAGGAAGAATTACCTTCAAAGGATTCCTTGAGCGTTAAAATGGCAGTGTGGACGGCATCGTCCAATTCGAGGTCTTCATTGTACCTTCGTTCCAAAAACGATCGAGCGTTGAAGTAGTTTTTGCCTGAACACGAAAGTCAACTTTTGTTGTATAAGAAAGATTTTACCAAGAGCAGTCGCTTTCCAAGGGTAGTAGCAGCCGGACGGATCACACTGGTACAACATCGGCCCTTTGCTGTCGAAGCCGATTATCAAGAGCGAAATTCCAAATACACGAACACCTCCTTGTTGAGTGTAGTTCTGAATGAAAAATCAATGAGCAGGAAAGCGCGGAGAAAGGTCGAACCTGAAAGATTTCAGCGACGGTCTGTACGAGCTGTTCAGTGGGAATGTCCTCTCCATATCTCTGTTTGTAAGCAGCAGCTTCGTGTCGAGCATGTTTGACAATGACGCGATAATCAGGGCCCATTCCAGAGTAGACGACGCCGATATGCGGGCAAATTGTCTCAACCTAGAAAAGTGGTGAAAATAGGATGAAAGATAGGGATACCTTGTGGTAGGAAGTTTCATCTTGCAGAGCTGACTTGTGCTTCTTTTCTGTTGCAATTACAACGCCATCCTTAAAATTTAACATGAACCACGGTCAAGAAAGTACCCGCTATTCTCTTCTTTGATTTCATGTCCATTTTACCTTGGCCTTTATTCCAACAGCCGGCTGGCCCGCATTTACCGCATTGAGCGCATATTCAATTTGCACAAGTTTTCCTGACGGGTTGAAGGTCGTCAATGAAAACGAATATCTCTCGGACATATTTTTCTAAATGCAGATAATGAGAGACAAACTTCAATCTTCAATTTCTGGATATTTGACTTTTCAAGCTGTTTGGAATTGATTTTGATGACTCGGCAGAAAACGCTTCCTCTTTCAGCTTGAAAAAAGGGACAAGTGACAGTATGTGGCAGCGACAGTTTAGTTGGACGTTGAGAATTTTCATTGAACAGGGGAATAAAATTGTTACTAGATAAGCTCCATTTGCTCTGCGTCGACGTTGTTCGTCATCTGATCATATTCTAGCTTCGCTTCGGCGTACTCTTTCTGGAGATTTTGCTCGCGAATTCTCTGTCGCTTCACTTCAATATCGAGAATTTCGCGGCGGCGGGGGATGGCAGCGTCTTCGACCAGCTTCAGTTGGCTGAAAAGAAATTTGTTTGCAAAACGGACAAATGCTCTAGAAAAGTACCTGAAGACGTTGAGATCGCGTTCGGCGTTCTCGATCTCTGTCATGATCGATTCATAGTTTTTGACAAGATCGGCTGCTCGTGAACGGTATCCTCCGGTTTTGACCTAATTTTTAAAATTGAAAATCAGATAATTTCTTGAATCAGGTGTACCTTTAGGTTCTTTTCAAGTTTTGCTGCGCGTTTGGCTTCTCGTTTCATGTGGTTACGATTGATTTCAAGGCGATTTTCCGCACTCTCAACTTTATTCTTCTTGCTCGCCATCGACGCTCTTGTATATTTTGCCTTCTCTCCCTTGTCCGTTGGAAGGAATAAAACCTACAAAATATTACAATAAGAAATGATTTCGATTCTTACCTCGTTGTAGCATTCGGTCCAGACTTGATCAAAGATGCTTCCACTGATTTCTCCATGATCCATCTGTTCTTTCACTAAATCGAAAAGGTTACTTTTGCTCGAGATCACTTTTGTCTTACCGTAAAGTGCTTCTTCGAGAATAACTTCATTTGCTTCTTCCAAGTCTTCAGCATCGATTTCATCGTAGCCGTTCCTCTCCAAATAAGCAACGTGACTAAAATAATGTTAACCTCGGATTCAATTTATAGCTTGTTTACGTTGCTGGGAGCTGCGCTCGCTTGTTCGTCTTGCTTTGAATTTGGTTATCAGCGGAGTGGTTTAACGCGTCGTAATGAAGCATGGTCAACATTTCGGCCTAAATTTGTATGAGCGATTTTTTCGCCCATTCACTGACCTTGATCATTTCCTCGGCACGCTGATACTCAGAAAGCTGCACGTCGGCCTGTCGCATTATTGAATCATTAATAGCAGAAGGCCGAGGTAGACTAAAAAGTTCATTATGTACGTTAACATTATCGATTCTTTACCTGGTCTTGACCGCAGAGTGTCTCTTTGAAAGTTCAATTTCTTCCAATCGTTTTAGTTCAGCGGCGTGCTTGTCCTCCTCATCGCCCATGTCCACGACATAGTCTTCTGCGCGCTCTCCATCAAGCTCTTCTTGATGAACACCGTCAGGGAGTTCTTCTGGTAGAACGATTTCAAAATCATTTTTTGGGGTGGGTAGACGAGCGAGTCCTTCCCTCAAGTTGGCGATAGTCTCCTCGCCTCCGAATCCAGGAGTCATGCCTCCAGGAGTCATTCCCATTCCACCACCGGGAGTGTTGAGACCGAGTTTATCACGAACAGGGGTTTGACCAGTGGTTTGTCCTCCTTGTCCTGGAGTTTGGCCAGGAGTTCTAAATGGAGTGCCAAGAACAGTGTTTGGTGTCGCTTGAGTCTGCCGAACTGGAGTAACACCGGAGAAGTCACCGATTCCAGCTTCTTCTCCTTCTCCGCCCATCGACTGATCACCAGTGTCGAGGTAGGTATTTTCGCCCCCAGCGAGAGCTGAGTTAGTTTGATTCAGCGCTCGAATATTTTGAGCTTGGCGCTGGATGGCATCAGTAGTTGGAGCAGGAGTGGCACCACCAGTACCAATGGTACGCTGTGGGGTAAGCGTTGAATAGTCAGAGAGAAGCTGGTTATTGCCGTCACTTTGGTCGACAAGTTCCTTAGCTTGCTGCGAAGCCTTTCCTAGCTTGACGACTTCTTGAAGTTCTTCGTCAGTAATTTGAGGCGAGGGAAGAACGATCTTATTACGCTGATTCCAAGGCTTAACCTCCCTTCGTTTGAGAAGATGGAGCATGTCGTTTTCACGGAGCTCTTTCATCCGCTGCTGATCTTTCTTTCGCTCTCTTGCTTCTTTCTGAGAGTGCAGTTCCGGTTCGATGTCTTGCTGCGTGAGCTTTCGGAAGTCCTTATCGTCTGGGTTGAATTCGTCGTCGTTGGTGTCATAGAAACCCTTCGGAACATCCTTTTTGAAAGGAATTTCAGCGTTATAGTCGACCATTGCTCGTTTGTTTCGCTTAAATAGACTTGGAATCAATCGGCAACGAATTCCAGCAGCCTTCATTTCTCGACGCTTCTGAATCAGAGCTAGTCGTCGAGCTTCTTCCAGTTGCTTTTCTCGAGCCTTTCTCTTGGCTTTTTTACCCTGTGTGTTGGCCAGACGAGCTCGAGCTTCTGACAACATTTCAAGCTCATCTTCGTCCATATCAACTGGATCAGGTCGTGCTGGTTTCGTTTCTGGATTCGGATCAATCTCACCCGGCTTGAGTTTTCGAGGATCTTCTCCTGCTTCCAAGCCAGCTTCTCGATCAGCAGCTTTGTCAAGCAGATATTCGTAGTGCTCCAAACATTGCGAAGCCGTGCGACCGATGATAGGGGCAATCGTTCGCCACTGCGTCGGCATAAGCTTCGCAAGATGCAGCAACTTCTCTTCCTCTTCCCGACTCCACTCGGTCTTTTTGATATTTGGGTCGAGCCACTCGTACCAACGCGCCTTACACTGCTTCGCTGCTTTTCGATGAAGGAGAGACGCAATTCGACTCCACTGGTTCAAACCGTACTTCATCACCGCCGCCTTGAGAATTTCATCTTCTGTGTTTCGCCACACGCCTCCCTTGATTTGCATCCGCACCATGGCTGCGAAATTTCGATTTCCACTCTAAGAAAATTAAATTGAAAACATTTTCATAGAAGGTACTTTGTTTGAATATGAAAGTTTGTTCTTGAAACAGAAGCGGACTTTTGATGAAATTGAAATGCGTCTAGGAGTTATTGAGAAACATATTTAAATTAGACTGGAAACATCCAGTTGAAACAGCATATCATAAAAATACCGAAATATAATTCAAAATGATTGTAATCTAAATAAAACAACAGATAACTTTGTCGAAGATACTTTTCTTAGCTGAGGAGGTTACTTGCAGAGTCAATATTCACTTATTGCACATTGAATAAGGCTGATCACTCAACTCTCTCTTCTTCAATATATTATTTCTGTACAAAAAAGGCTAAGATTAGGAAGAAGAGAAAGACATGAGCAAAAATAATAATAGAATGCACCCTTCACAAACAGTAGAGAATACAACAGATAATGAAGAAAACGATGTAGATAATTAATGAGATTGGGTACGTGGCATCTCTAACAACTGGAACTAGTCGCACTGTATTGTCATAGGAAACTGTAAACATCGCGGGAGTACGTTCTTTTTCGGAAGGGAGGAAGCAGCAGGCGGTAACTGTAGCGTCATGGACATTTTCTTTTCTAAAACACAGTTGAGACGGCATTAAAATCTTGCTTGCTACCTCAAAATAAGCTCCATCCCACAAGATGAAAAAACATCCACGCTTCCATCAGAGCATCCCAGCCCAATAAGCTTGCCATCATCTGATACAGTCATACTAGAGACTTTCTGTGCGAGCTCTCTCACAACCACTGGCTCTGCGAGACGATACAGTTCGTCTTGAGGTTTCACTCTCCAACCGGCTACTAGACACGGCGTCGGCGGTTTTGTCATTCTTCGAGGCTCGTGAGCGGAAACAATGCCGAACTCATTTGGATTGGATCCTTTGAAATCCAGTTTAAATGCAGAATAGAGGGATAAAATTACCTGGAATAAATTTCACAGATCTGAATCTATAAGCGTCTGTTCCTTGACTTATGAGAAATAGCGTGTGCAGCTCCGTACAAAGCTTGCCGTTTTGCGCGTCATGGAGAAAAGCTGAATTCGAATAGTCAATAAACAAAATTCCCCTATGATTTTTGAACCTGTTCCGTCTCTAAAGGCAGAGACAAGCCATTTCGAATCAGGTGACCAGTCGATGCATTGGATTTCATCGTTGGCGATGTTCTTCCACTTCCAAATTGGCGCTTGTTGCGATGCAAGATCCCAAACTGATATCGTTCTAAAATCAGATACTGACGCTCGTCCTCTTTCTATTTTCCTACCCATCAGATCCAGCACAAGCGATGCGTTGTCCATTTGGACTAAATTTCACACCCTTTTGGAAGTTCTTTGTGTCCGTTTGCAGAATAGCTTGCTCTTGCGCATAGAAATTGTCGACTCCTCCAATCAATCCTTCTGCGTGGCGAGCTTCTTTGGAGTCTTTTGGGATGTTCTTTCGTTGCGTCAAGCCATTTTTATTCCTTGAAAATGAATAAAGGGGTCGGAAAGTAAACCTTACTGATTTCCTCCAGCCTTCAAAGGAGTTCGCTTTATGTGATAAACTCGGCATTCTCCATCCCGCCCAAACGCGACAAGCTGTCTTGATCGATGCGTGTCCATGTTCCAAGCGCAAGCTTTTCCCAGACCCAGAGACATCGTTGGATTTGCACTACAACAAATTCACCCCGTGAATGCCTCATTGAACTCACATGACTTCATTTCTCCTCTGGTCAAGTTCAAGCAACTCCACTGCGTTTCGAACGCCTGTCTTTGGCCCTAGTGCTCCTCCACCACCGCCGACCATGACCGATTTCGATTCGAAGGGCGAACAGCAGTAAATTGGGTAGTCGAGTTTGCACAAATTATGCACCCCCGACATGACTTCTTTCAAAACAAAAATTAGCCATCAACTTCAGAAGATTAAATATAATATATTTTGGTGAAAGTTTTTCGAAGAAAGTGAATAGAGCATAAGAAACACTGTCAGAAACATAAGATAGCGACATAAGAAGTACAAACACTGTTTTTTTAGGTTTACTCCCACTTTTTCAGACGCCCTTTATTCGCGTCAGGGCACGAGTTAATCTCTTATGATCAATAGTAAAATGATCCTCGTCATCTTGGGATTCTAAAACAATATTATATATGGATGTTCCTTGGCCAGAGTCATGGAAAATTTTTACGGTTTTACACATAAAATAGGCCATTTTGGGCATACCCTCTCTTCGAATGAGTCATTCGAGGTCATGTGACCTCACCAAGGTCACGAGACCCAGACGAGGACACGCAGCAGAGTCTGGGCTTTCAGAAAATATATAGAAGTATGGGGGTTACAACTAAAGATTTTGAATGCGGTTGGGACAAAGTGGGAGTAAACCTAAAAAAAACAGTGTTACAGTCATAGAACATTTTCTTGAACGATTTTTATTGCTTTGAAAACAGAAGTATAGAATTGTTAGAGCGAATACAAATGCGATTGATTCTTTTTGATGTTGAAATCAAGGAAGAAAATTTAATGAAGCCAGAAATTCATCAAATTTGTGAACTGTTTTTATAAAATCTTTATAAAAGACGTGTAAAAGTGTCAAAAGCATCGAAAGCAGACATGAACGAAGAATGAAAATAGAATAGTAGATAAATAGGGCTGTAGGATAGAGAGACAATTCTCAATAGTTAATGACAATCTCGAAAAACAGACAGTAGCAAACATTAATTTCACTCAATCTTGGAACACGCATGGTCAAACACGTCGACAGCAAAATCAATGTCTTCTTTGTTAACGCACATTGGCGGCTTCACACTAAAACAGACATTCCATTACTGCGAAAGAAAGAGATCACTGACCGGAAAGTTTGTCCGTAAGCGCCTCCCTTGCCGAACAAAACACCCTGGTCCTTGCACTCATTCCAGATCTTGTTGACTTGGGCAGCGGCAAGAGGCTTCGTCGGGTCTCGGTTCTCGCTCATTTCGAAGCCGAGCATAAGGCCCTAGATTCTGTTCAAGATATGCATCTTCGAGCAAACTTACCATTCCCCTGACGTCGCCGATAAAGTCATATTTGTCCATAAGTTTTCTCATTCTTTCAAGGAAATATGTTCCAACAACGTGGCTATTTTCTTGGAGCTTTTCATCGTCGATGACATCCAGCACTTCCATACCAACTCGGCAAGCCATTGGGTTGCCTCCGAAAGTATTGAAGTGAAGAGCCTTAAAAATCATCATCGAATTCTCTGATCAAAATGTACCTTGGACATATTAGAAGCTATTTCTTTAGTTGTGACAACTGCAGCCATTGGGAATCCATTTCCAATTCCCTTGGCCATCACAACCATGTCTGGAACAACATCGTGGGTTTCATATCCCCAGTAGTGCGTTCCGCAGCGACCGAAGCCAGTTTGAACTTCGTCAGCAACGCAAATGCCGCCCATTGATCGAACCTTTTCATAAACGCCCTTGAGGTAGCCCTTTGGATACATGTTCGATCCACCGACGCCTTGAATACCCTGTCAAATGGTTAACGATCGATTGATAGTACCTTGAATAGGTTCAGCCCAAAAACCAGCGAGGTTGTCACCGATATTGAGGTCGATAACGTCATTGAAATTCTTCAAATAAGCTTGGCAGTTGTCGCCATGGTCGCCAGCGTAAGTACATGGGTGAGGAACGTGATGGACTCCACCAATGCCGTGAAGGTTGTACTTCCAGGATCCATGGGAGGTGAGCTAAGATAGGTTGAAATTAACAACAATTCTGAAAAACAAACCTGTCTTGCGTAAGGAGAAGCGCCATGGTAAGCGTTTTGCAGCGCGACAATGTTAAATTTGCCGGTGTGCAATCTGGCCAACATCATCGCCAAGTCGTTTGCTTCTGATCCAGAATTTACAAAGTAGACTTGGTCGAGTCCGTCGGGGAACTTGTCGGCCAGCTTCTTGGCGTATTCATGGATTTGTGGGTACCAGTAGATTTGTGTCGTGTGCCAGAGCTGGTCGATTTGTTCTTTGAGGACTTTGTTGACGCGCGGGTGGCAGTGTCCGACTGAGACGGTCACGATGCCAGCGAAGAGATCGAGGTATTTCTTGCCAGTGTGGTCGTATAAATACTGAGGAAAAGGTAAAGGCTAAAGAAAGGGGGTTTGAAAGTACCTGCATCTCTCCTCGCTCAATCAAAACAGGCTCAGCAAAGTGCGCGGTCATACAGGGGAAAAGATGCTTTTCACGGAGCTCCGCATTTTGCTGGTAGCTCATGCAACGACGAAGGTTACGGAACACTTTGCTACTCATTTTTGTCTGAAAATATCTTATGTCAGGATTGATAGATTGTCAGTTGATTTAAAAATTAGGTCTAGCAGATATTTCAATTAAATTAAAAATCAGTTGGGTTACTGTAGTCTTCGTCAATCGTCTCTATCGGCTCTTGATACTTTTCCGCTGGATTTTTGAGAATGGATTCGGCAGGATCGCTGAAAACAGCATCGATTCCATTTAGCTTCGCCGCCACGAGATGAATGAGGCACACGGAAAATCCATGAAGGAAGATGTATTCGAACATGCTTGACAAACAAACATAATCGAAGAGAAAAGGCATAAAAACAAACCTGTAGAAAAAGTACGCTCCGAGAGCAGCTGTCCTTAGCAGACCAGAAAGCATGTTGATCATGGCCGGCGGGGCAAAGATGGAATTGAAGCCCAGAAAGTGCAGAGTGGCTAGAATCACCGCAGATGTCCCCAGCGCGTAGCCATAGTTAACTCTCAGAAAGTAGCAGCCCATGTTCAGCAAAAGGCAAAGAAAAACTTTTGCAATCGGGTTGAGTGGCGGAGGACCGGCATTTTTGCGCGGTAAATCGTTGGAGCCTCTCTTAAAATCAAAGTCGGCATATTTTCTTAAAAGTTCACGATGGTGCTCGGTAATTTAACGACTCATGATTCTAGACAAAACCAGTTTTAAACAACACGAGTTTGTAGGAGGGGCTGAATTGGGACGTAATAGCCCCAGGAGCCGTTAAAAGTGACCTCGTTATAGAAAAGTTTTTTATTTACCAGGGGATTTTGAGAAGTCGTCAAGTTTCGCTTTCCTCCGTTATTAGGCGCATTTGCCATGATCTTTTCGATTTGCTTTTCGAATTCTTCATTTCCGACCCCAGCCTTGTCATTTCCAGGTTGCGGAAAATCGAGGCCAGGTGCAATTCTATCGCCGGAAATCTGAGCTGCTCCCGCAGCTCCCCGCCCTAGAATTCGTTGTCTTCGTTTTTCAGCGCGAATCTGCGCTGCCGATTTCTTTGGTTGTTCTTCAGTCATTCTAGGGGAGAGAACAGATTACGTTGATTTTGAAGGATATGTAGAAAAATATATTTAGTAGCGTTATAAAATAAAAAAAGAGTCTACAGAATTAGATAGGTGTTGTTCTTGAGCTCTCTCTGCAGCTTCTTTCTTAGTTGAAATAAATGCCAAAAACAATGACGGAGCAGAAGAACTGCTCGTTTTTGAACTGGCTGTGGGCAGATTTGTCCGAGTCCGAATCCCAAATCGCTCGCATTCCACAAGTCACTCCCTGAACCATTCATTTAACTCTATTTCGAACAGCGTGAATTAACCTGTCCACGAAGCTCGCCAACTTTGGCGTCGACAATGAATTTATATCGCTGCGACATTCCAAGAGCTTGAACTTTTTCCAAAATCTCGTTTGTTACTTTTTGATTGAGCTCGTCGAGCGTATCTTATTTTTGGGCTCTTCAGTTTGAAAGTTTTTCTGAAAATGCTAAAAAACGAAGTGGAGCCGTTCCGTTGAAATCGACTCCATCGAAATTCTCGGATAGAACATCGTCAATAACTCGCTTTACAGCTGCTTTGTTGAATTTTTCGTCAGGGCTAGAATTATATAATTACTTCGTTGTTTACGGTAAAGATAAAAGTATTTATCTAGAGATATTTTTATAAATTTTTAGACGAAATGGCTTTCTAGTCCAATTTTTAATTAGAAATTTTAATAAAAATTCTAATTGGAATCCAATTATTGGATCAATTCAAAATGTGAAATACACGAAGTCATCAAGTTTTCTCAAAAAAGAAAAGAACCCTGAAAACGTACTTTGGGCGTATTTGATAAGTATAGTTGGCATCATCTCCAAAACCGAACATTTTCCGTCTTTTTCGCTATTTCTGGTTTCTCCCTCTCTTTCGGCCAATCACAATCGCGCTCCGACGCGCACCATATTCTCCGCTTCGGTACCCTCCCCCAATAAATCAGAAACTGCTACAGTTACTGTAAGAAGGCCCTGAGAAATGCACCTGTCCAGAAAAGTAAAGAGCAATGAGAGATTGATAGACGTGCACTTGAACATTTGCGGCAGCCGGACTTAAAACTCAAGTTTTTCGTTTTTTTCATTCGATGGATCGTCAAAAATTGAATGTGTGGCTGCTGCAGAAGCTTTTATCTATTAAAAAATCGACGAAACAGAAAAATATCCAACTTCATGCGAAAACGAAACTTCATCACTACGAAAATGCGCTTTTCAACCTTTTTTATGGATGAACTCGAATAGATTCCAGCGATGATTGTGTGTCAATATGTCTCAGTGCCAGAAACAACAAAGTCCTGTGAGATTACAGAACAGGAAGAATAACCAGTTTTATATCTCATTGTTCGCAATATGTCGTCTTTGTCGCAATGCGCCGTTGATCTGGCTTTATGGCTGACTTCTATTCTGAGTTGTGAGCAAATATACAGCGCTCAAATACTGCTGCCTCCATTCTAGTGAGTCTCCTCAAACTGATACAACCAACATGGAGAAATATGAAGAGATAAAAAAGCTTGGAAAAGGAGCTCAAGGTAAGAACCCATAAAAAGCTCTGGCGATCGAAATTTTATGCTAGAAATGAACCCTTTAAAAATTTCCCTTTTGATGCTACATTTTCCTTCTTGTACTTCGCCCTTTTATAGAAAGAATGAACGGATATCAGCTGTTTCGTGATAGAGAGATTTTCGTTCTTACTTTCATACAAGTCAGTGGAAGTCTACCATTCTTGGTAGAACCATGATCGTTCTGGCCATATGTTTTTGATTTCAATCATCAAAAAAGACGTAAACCTTTTTCTAAAGACATGGATATTGAAGTTGCTAAGTAAAGGCCTTTGAAATTCCTACTTGACTGGATTTACAAGTTCATTTACTGCCCTTCTTTGGAAATACACCTGAAGAAACGCAGGTGCGGTTTACATCATTGATGTTAAACCAAATACCAATCGATACCCAATGTTTCATCGTGTGTGAATTACGTTTTATTTGGCGTGACATCTACTTTCTCAAGAAATTACTTTATTTAGCATCATGCTACCTGGTCAAACACAAAGCAGAAGGGAAAGAATATGTCCTGAAGAAGATTGAGTGCGACGATGAAGGAGCTGCTCGAAAGGCCTTTCAGGTTCGTTATAGAAACGATTCGATATCATAGAGGAGAAGCATCTGTAGCTAAGGCTCCTGAGAGTACAATAAATAAGTCAAAATGTTTACTGTAGGAAGCGATGGCCCTTAACGAACTCCGCCACCAGTCAGTATGCGGATACAAAGAATTCTTCGTCTTTTGGGACAAGAAAACTTCCGCCATGTACGTTTGCATCATCATGGAAAACTACCCAAAGGGCGATCTAAGCAGAATTTTAACAAATCGGCGAGGAAAGAAACAACTGATTGAATTGCCCATTCTCCAAAAGTGGACTGGACAGATGCTCTCTGGACTGGCGTACATTCATGCCAAGAACATAATTCATCGCGATTTGAAGCCATCCAACATCTTTCTCCGCAACGACCTGACTCTCGCTATTGGCGACTTTGGCGTAGCCACCCTCATGGACGATAAACGAACGAAGACGAGAACAACAGTGGGTTCTGTAAACTGGATGGCGCCAGAAGTCTTTGAAAGGCCCTACGACGATCGCTCGGACATCTGGTCCTTTGGCTGTATTCTGCTGGAAATGGTTACTTGTTCCATTCTTGACCAAAAAGAAGTGCGCGAGCTATTGTTTGAAATCAAAAAGGAAGACAATTCTCTGACGAAAGTGCTCGCCAAAGTTAAGCAAATTTATTCAAAAGAGCTCGCTGATGTTCTCAAAGCCTGTCTTACCAGGAACTTCCATCAAAGACCAAATGCTCAGGAATGCGGTTGTCGAAAGTATTTTAGATAATTGTAGAAAAAATGTATGTTTATTATTTCGATTTGTATACCGAATGACAGGATCTTTGCAAATCCCCCTTTGGCGCTGCTGCTCTCAAATCTTCAGGAATCTCTTCATCAGCTACCAGTGACAAGACAGAAACAAATGCGAAAATACCCGCTCCAAAAGCAGACCTCAACCTCAAAGATTCGATGGCATATCTTGAGAAATACTACAAATCCTCCTCGGCAGCTACAGCGATTCTTCCACGCATTTCTTTCTTCACAAAGAGCGAGAAACTGACTCAGTACTCCCGACCACTTCTGCTCACCATGCTTAGTCACAAAGAAAACGACGCGATCGTGATTCAGTGCCTGAAATTGCTCCAATTTGGCTGCGTCACTTCAGAACTACTACGACCTTTGTACAGTATTGTGCGCACGTCAAAATGTAAAGATGTCGTTAACGAGTCGATGATTATCCTGTCACAGCTCAACTCGGAAAAGTCGATTGCAACTATTGGGTCATTAGGATTCATTCATGAGATTTGCCTCTTCATCAAAAAGTACAAATCAGGTACAGTCCAACTTCATGTAGAATTTCCTTCTATTGTCGATTAATTAGAGAAGGAAGTATTCAAAAACTGTGTGAAGGCATTATGGTCGGCTTGTGTAAACGAATCAAACGCAGAGCTCGCTTCCCAAGAAAATGTTCTTCCGGTACGATTCTTTAAAAAAACTGAAAATTGAACTTGAATGATTTTTTCAGGATGTTTTCGACGGAGCAAGTAAATTCAAGTCTGATGCTTTGGTTACTGCAGAAGTCGTTTCACTTTACTGGGCGTTGTCGCTGGAAGATGCGTGCGAAAAACAGATCCTAGAGTCAGCTGTTCCTGGGATCTTTTTGGCCCTTCAGTTGCATAAAAAAGATGTGAAAGGTTTGAAAATTCGCACGAAGAAGGGACATTAATTTGGACATTTTTAGTTGTTCGAGCGTGTTTTATGGCGCTGACTTCAATAGCTTCATGCGGGGAAGCTGCGTGTGCGAAGATATTGAACCCTTCATCGACGGAAAAGAAAGTCAACGGGCTGATGGTTTTTGTGACGGTTGTCAAGGAACAAGCGAGTGATAAACAAGGGATGGAAGAGTTTGTTCTTCTTATTGATGAAATGATCCAAGAAAAAAGCATAAAAGGTATAGAATCAGTGAAAATCTAAAGCTTTTAAAATATTCCTTTAGAACAGATGAAGAAATGCAGCGCGCTGAAGGCAGAATTGAAGAAGATCCAAACGTACCATAAGAATATCGAAAAACTTTCTGAAATAATCGCTGCCCTGTAAAAAAAAAATAAATAAAACGCAAAGAATGACTTCTTGTTTCTAACATGGCTAAGTTTCAGATTGTTAAATATGTTACTTCTAATAGCGTACGCGCCACTCGGGCTTGCGTTGCTCATACTTCGTCTTGCACTTTTACTCGTTTTGTTTGTGATGCGTGCATTGCTCTGCGCTACTTATGGAGTTACAGACGAAGTAACCGTCAATTTGTCAAAGTTGTATATGATCAGCTGCGGTGTATTTTTAACCTCTTCCGGTGACATTAGCGGAGGTTTGTGACTTTTCTTGTACTGATTAAAACTTTTCTTAGCCACGTATTTTCCAATCAATCGAACGACCTCCTGCGATGAGTTTATCCTAGCCATCACTTCCAAAATAAAAGCTATCATCTCTCCAAGCTCGTGGAGAGGATATTTTCTCAGACGAATTTGCAATATATCAGTCGGAGGCGCAGACTTACAGGGTTCAAAACGATTTGTTTTCGAAGATTCAAGTCATTTTAAAAATATTCCTGCGCAGCAAACTGTCCAGGTATCTTCCCATCATTCATCATTTCATCTTATTTCATTTCTAGCCTATCACCACTTCTCACTACATGATTTCGCCAATTTCAATAAATAAAGATGATGGATTTGTCTTGACGGCCGTGAAAATTCTAGCGTCGCCGCTGATGGTCCTTGATAGCAGATATTTAATGCCCGTAAAGCTTTCAGGTAATCAAACAAAATCCCAGCGCTGTTTTCAAAGTTTCTGAACATAGAAATCCCCGCAGAAAAATCCATCACAGACCATTTGCAAGAAATTATGGAGAAGTCGCGCTCCCAGCCGTCCGCCACACAACTTTTTCGAAGAACAGTTGTTCGAAGACAGCCTCCAGTCGTTCAGCAGCCGCAAATTACACTTTCTGCTGAGTTGCTTGCCAAACTAAATTCTATCTTAGAAGGTCAGAAGCCGTGGTTTCTCACTTGAAGTTAAATCTTTTCAAGTGTTTCCGGAAATTGACCGAGCAGCGACCATCCGTGATTTGAGCCAGACCAACAGTATCGATCTCACCATTCAAAACATTCTCAACGGCAAGATCCCCAACGCACCACCAAAAGCAAAGCCTGTACGGAAAGCGATCCCAAAATTGTCAGAAATCAAGACAGATCTCGTTGCCGAGAGCCTAAAAGACGGCTCAAATCCCATCAAGTCGCACATGAGCCTCGAAGAGCGTAAAGAAGCCTTGTTACAATTTGCTCGAGCAAAATTTCTTTCTAAATTAAACGATTCTAAGTAGTAAAGAAAATGCCCCTTTTTTACGATCAAGTCAAATTATAACGTTCACTGTAAATATATATCCGTAGTGCGTATTTTTAAAACTTGTTCTACCAAATTCTGTTCACGATATCAGCTTCAAAACTTGTCAGCATTTTGTTTTCTAAAAATTATTCAAATTGATTAAGATGCTGGAAGGAGCTCCCGTTACGAGGTCGGTTTTGATAGGGATCGGGCTTTCGAGCCTCGTCGGATTTCAACTCGGAAATAATGCGGAGAAACTGCTCGGAGTATTTTCAAATTTGCTCCTAAAAGGATCACATGAGCTCGTCCCTTTCGGATACTTGAGTTATCATTATGCTTCGGTGGAGAGAATTATTGGCTCTGAGCAACTCCTCGCTAGAAACATCGTCACTTCTGCCTTGATCATGTATTTCTTCGACTCAATTATGAATCTAACAATTTTTAGGAGCTCATGGTCTCTTGGACTCGGAATAACTCTTCCAATCGCACTTATGGCTTCATACACGCCCATTTTCATCGCATATTGCGCGCCTAAGAGAAAGCTTCATATCTTTTCGAAACTGTCTTTGTCGGAAAAATGCATGACGTACATGTTTCTCGCTAGTCTTGCTCAAGGTTTGAAACCTTCTGACATAGTTTTTATATCTTTCGATTTTCAGGAAATCCAAAGAGTGCTGCATTTGGCTTCGTGATGGGAATGACTCTGTTTAGCTGGGATGGAAGCATCGGATCGTTCTCGGAAGAAAAAGAAGCCGTGAAAGACCCCATCGGAGCGACACTAAAAATACAGCAGAAAATTAGGCTAGATGAAGAAGAACAGAGACTGATTCAAGCCCAAATGGCGAGGTTTCGAGCTGGGCCACCAACCGCAGCTCGGCCGCAAGTCAGAAGACAGCAACAACCTCCTCAATGTAAAATTTTCTTCTTCTATGTTCATCTTCAAAATCATTATTCAGTTGTTCCAAGTCGCGAGGCAATCGAAAGCCTAGTCGCTATGGGATTTCCTGAGGATCGTGCAAAGGCAGCTCTTATCAACACGAGAGGGGACATTTCTCGTGCTGCCGAGATTTTAGTCCAAAACCTTTAGGAGTTATTTCATATTTTTGTTCAAGTTATTCTGTCTGTGCAATCTTCTGAATCTCTAAATTGAGATAATAAATGTAAATTAGATAAAAGACTGTTAATTTTTTCATCGTTTAGATTTTTCGATGTCGGATGAAATGATGAATGAGTTTGAGGAGGTTGATAACCAGAGCGAGGTCTCTGACTCAAGTTTACCGCCTGATCTGGAGTTTGCCTCTGATGATGTAAGATGACAAGTCAATCTTTTTCATGAGTATTCACTTATATTTATAGGAAGCCGACTTGGATCAACTAATCGCAGATATTCCAAAATACGAGATCCCACAAGCTCATTCAGAGACGAAAGAAAACTGCCAGGAGATCATTTCGATTAACTCAACAGAAACAGAGCCAAGCTCCTTGAATGCGTTGATGGCTCTGCCAACACCAAGCAATCAAGTTGAGGAGAGAGCAGCAAGATATACAGGAGTGCCATGGAGGTCGATCGCCTCTCTTCAAGGAGAATCTATCGACGATGCCTTGGAACAAGCGAAAAAGATCCTGGAAAATGCGAATATCAGGGAGGCTCCGACTTTAAGTAGCCGCGATCAAGTATTCAACAAGCCAACAGATCCGCGCCGTCGACCCCAACAAAAAAGAGAGAATCAAGAAGTCATTGTGATCGGTGATTCATTCGAAAGCTTTCCTTCCAATCACTTGCGGCAAATCACAACTCCTTCTGTCAAAGGCGAAGTTATTGTGCTTGAGGACTTTGATTCAGAAGTACAAGAAGTGACTGTCAAGGAGCCTGAACTAAAACCAGTTGAGGATGATAATGAAAACGACGATGAAGACTTCGGTATGTTTTTTGTCGAAAAAAGTTCTTGACGTGGGTTTTAGAGATAACTGGAGAAAAGCAAGGTGACATACTTTCTCATCATCGATCAGATTGCCCGAAAAATAAGTTCACCAAGCTTCAGCCCTATGAGCAAGCGATTGAAGCGAACGAGTCCTTTTGCGAGAAGTGTTTTTGCTTTATTTGCGATAAAGCTTCAAAAGACTGCGAGTCTTGGTCAGCAACAGATGCTCCTCATTGCAACGCTTGGAAAACAGCAGACTGGAAGATACAGAAGCAGATCTGGAAAAATGAAACTGAGAAGCCAAAGTATCCTGAGGTCCAACCATCTCGTCCGCCTTCTTCGGGCTGGGGATTCGAAGACTATGCCTGGCATAACAGAAATCGAAACAGAGTGCGCCAGCAATCACCTCCAAAATGGGGTGAATCTAGGTCTATCTTTGAGGCTGGAATATCGAATTCTTGGGGCTGGAATGCGACTTCTTCGACAACAGAAGCTAGCAATAATCCCGGAAGATCCACTGCGAGCGGATGTGGAGGCGAAAATGAAGGTTCTTTAGTAAAAAGAGAAATAGAGAGCAAGGGAAGTTCATCGAACGGAAACTCACCAAATCCTTACTCGGATAACTCCGACGTCGAGTTTGTTGCAGATCGCACGAATGAAGAACTAGAATTTGGACAAGAAGATGGACCGATTTTGAATCTCATGAATATGAGTAGATTCAGCTGTCGCATCAGAGAGCAAGAAAGAGAGCGAGAGAAGAAACAAAAAGAGGAAAGAAAGCGGTTGCGTAAAGAGCGCGAATGGAGACCTCCAACAGCAAGCCAGATCGCATTTTGGGAAAAGAAAAAAGAAGAAAGGCAAAGGAATCCAACCCCAAGACCGAAAAAGAGGTACTCTTCTTGGGACGAGGATCCAAGACCAAGCACTTCATCCTCTGTCGGATCAGACGCGCCATCAACATCAGGCTTTAATCAGAGAATCAATCGCAACAGTCCGACAGTCAGATATGAAACTCGAACCTTGGACACTAATCAACAGAATCGCCATTCATCTACCACGTTTCACTCACAAGATTCATCACACAATTGTTCATCATCAGGACCAACTGGAACACAAGGTTTCAATCGTGGTAGACGACAATCACGACCTCCAAATACCTTTTCACATTTTCAAGGCACACGTCCTGGAGGTTATTAGGGTAGAGGTCCTAGGGTTATTTATGAGTAAATTTAGTACCAGTACCATCAAGCCCAGTTAGAAATGGACCTATCTACAACGATGTCCAATCGAATAATTCTTCCACAGTTTCGACCATGCCTAAGCGTCGAAAACATCACCACAATCACCAGCCATCAAAACAACCTTCTTTTAAAATGGGATACAATCGTGGATCCCGCTCGTAATTTTTCATGTCATGCCTCCTCACTGCTCTCACATAGAAAATAAAATTGTCATCTAAAATCCTGTCTTTTTTGTCATGCGAGAACGCTTTTTTTGAATTCCCGATTTGTTAGTATTTGTCAGTCCTGGTGGGTTTTGATTCAGTGTGTTTGAATGGAATGGAATCGCAACGAAAGCGTAGTACAACTATCGAGTATGATCCTATAGTACTGGCTCACGCTGCAAAAGGTATTTTCTTCCTTGTTTTTGCGAGAATTCACCACTTTCAGCTGTGGACCATGGAATATTCTCAAAAATGCACCCAGAGCTTGCATCCCTCGTGATGAATTGCCACTCTCATCCGAATGGAAATTCAGTTGAGATCTACGACAATCCTCGAATGGTCGAGCAATTAGCATCGACAAATTCTAGCCTCAAAGTGTCGGATCGTATCGCGTTATCGAAGATCCACCGGCTAGCAAAGACAAGATTCGAATTCTTTAATCTTTCCAAAAAATATCCCGCAGCGACCGACAGTAAACGGTGAAAATCTTCAAAAAAGCCAAATCTTACTGACAAACGTCTCTGGGATCCACTGGAAGATGAGGGAGACGCCATGCCTATCCATCCGCCTTTAGGAAGGGATAAAATATAATTCGACCGTTAAGATTTATATGAATTGTGATAGCCCTACTTACAGAGACTGTAATGAAGACATCGGAGTCGCGATCATTCAGCAAGTTTATGCAGGAGCTCGTCCCAGGAGATATACTCGTGGGAAAAGTCCGAAGTTGGAGAAGAGCTCAATTCGAACTGATCTTAGTCAGTCTTGACTGTGGCAGATTGAGACGAGTACCGGAAAATGTCACGATTCTTTGTACAATCCCACAGGTCTATTTATTAACTTGCAATTTTTTCTTTAACTTTCTGACACAGAAAGACGAACTTTTGGAAGAGGGTGACTATGTCCGCTGCGTCTTTGAACGATTCCAAAAAGATGTCCTTATCGCCACAACAGACGTAGATGTTCTGAAAGAATTCGATCCCCTCATGTCTCTAAAAACAAAACTCGGCTCAATTGACAGACCAAGGAGGCTTTCAGAAGAAGCGAAGGAGAAAGACTCGATTCACGATATCATTACCAGCTCGAACGCGTATCTAAATCCTACTGGAAGTCACTACATTCTTGAACGACTCGGTGTCGATTTAAAAGACACTCTGTCTTTCTTAGCACCTATCACACCCCCAAAACAAGGTAATATTTAACAGTTTATTTATTCTATCTCTAACGATTTCCAATTTAGAAGAAATGAAAAGCTGTCTGAGGGAGCGTCAATCAAAGCTTGCATCGAAGAAATACGTTACAAAAGGGGTGGAATACTTCAAAAAAGGGGAACTTCAGGAAGCAATGAATAATTATCGCACGGCGCTTGAACTTGATAAGGAGAATACCGATGCTCTCGTTGCTCGTGGAGCTCTTTATTCATCCAGGTTCGTTTTTTCGTTTATTTCTCCTTTCATAAGCTTATTCTTTTATCAGAAAGCAATGGCGAGCAGCATGCGAAGACCTCGAAGCAGCGTACAAAATCGACCCGGAGCATAAAAACGCGAAGGCCTACCTTATCCGTGTCCTTTTTGACTGGTCGAATGTTATCTCAACCCAAGCCGTTTCAGCAAACGAATCCTCAAAACCCGACCTAAAGCGCGCAGCAACTTTGCTCGAGCAAATACTTGACCTTGAACCAGACCATGTCGAGGCAAAGACAAAACTTCAAATCTTGAGGTTTGTAGATTATTTTCATAAAAGAAGATGAAAATACACTTCTGAGGAAACCTTCTGTTTTTTCGTCGATTCAAGACCAGATAAATGACAGAATTCGCCCTCCCGAAGACGAAAAGGTTTCCAAAATCGACAAGGAGATTCGAAAACTTATGAAGAAGAAAGACAAGGAGAGAAGGAAGGATAGAAAACGAGAGAAAAGGTCGAAGAAGGAAAAACGGGACAGCAGGGAGAGAAGTGTCAGCTCTTCAAGAAGTCCTCCTGTAAGTACTTACTCATTAAGATAATCGATCACGCATTCCTTCAGAGAGGAAGGCACCGCTCTGGATCAAGTAATGATTGTATTGTTATCGAGGACAAAAAGCCTGAGAAGAGACCCGCGTCGAAGGGCGTTACTGGCATTACCGGATTCTACCAGGTTTGCGCTTTTCAATCGACATTATATTTCCACTGCTTCTAAGCCGCCAAAGAGAAGGTTCGCAAAGCCCGAAAGTTTTGAAAAACTCGACGCTCTTTCGCGGAAGACCGATAATGTGAAAGGAAACCTCAACGATATTTTAAAAATGTTACAGTAGCTCAATTGCAATCTTCCTGTTATTCTGCTAATACGCTTGGCTCGTCGAGTCCCTGACCTTTCAATACATCTTCCATTATTTCAATTATTACAGCTGTGTACATATTTATTTACAGGAAACGGGCGTCGTCTTTCTAGCGACTTTTATCTCATTGCGGGGCAGGTTTCGTCACATGACATTGTCGTTTTTAGTTTTCTCGACTCACGGCCAATTTTTGAAAACCGCCGTGAAAGCGGTGTTACTTTTGAAGTAACCGCTGTTATCATTGCAGAAATAGGGCTCTTCTATAAAAGACACTATTTTCAAACGAAAATTATTTCTAGTACTAACCTTCATGCTCATGATAACTCCTTGTCTGATGTTCTTCCCATGCAGCGCGTATAAAAAAGGGTTGATTGCTACCGCGAGAATGAGCCAACAAGAGTTGAGTTTGTGCATAAACATCAGCGGTTTCATGACTCTTCCTGGAATGTTTGCTATTTCGTATTGTTGAATCATGATAAGTGAAGAAGTGACCCTGTAAATTTTTGATGAAGGAGAAGCTTTTTGAAACTGCATGGGATCATTTCTGTTCCCATACGACAGAATAGAGCTTAAAATGGTTCTAACGAAAGTTTTAGGGACCATCAATTATTCTTCTGAAACTTTTTGGCCTGGCTTTATTTTTATTACCATTCATTATTAATATCTTATATTTTTGAAAATCAAACAATAGTTGAAATGGGTTCAAAAGCTTTTAACATAAATTACCTATTTGGGAGCCAAGAAATGAGATAGACAAATACTATCAAAACGCCACTTATCGATGCTTTCCGTCGGATTATCACTGTACGTTCCGAAGAGTTCGTCTTAAAATCGTTTTCAAATATATCGACTACATGCCAGAATTGATCCATAATTTTTGCGTAACATTGAAAGCTACCTTCATTGCTGTGATGACGAAATGAACGATGGCGGCATTGCAATAAATAATGATCACAAGAGGGAAGATGAAGCCAACAATGATTTTCAGTATATCGTTCAAGGTCATCATGAAATACGCTCGATTCTCTCTAAATTAAGTTTTCGGTTCGTTCACGTTCTTCCTCATTATTTTTTCACAGGGTTTAACATGAAGTCGAACGAAGCGATAACTCCGTTTAAAAAAAATCTGCATTGAATAATTAAAAATAATTAACTAACCGAACCCGATTAGATTTTCACTTTGAATAATCATCATCTTAAATTTTTAGTCCGGATCATCCAGGTAAGTTCATGATCACAAACAAAAACCATAAAGATATTGCACGGTAGTCGATTCGGGCCTCAAAACACGTCCAATATTCTAACGCTACGGGGTCATTTATCGAAGCCTAGTGGTCCTTATCAGCGGATCATCGGGTCAAGTTGGCCTCCAAAAAATAACCAGTTCGACGGTCGCGGATTGACCATAGCCAAGTTGACTTTCCGCATCACATACTTATTGGGACATATAATAATTGTATTTATCAAAATTTATAAATCATAAGAAGATTCCTCGTCATACGTAATTACGAATATTCTACCTATTATGAGTTACTACTGATTAAACCACTAGCAAAATAAAATGGCTTTAATCGAGATTCTTCTAATAAAATATGGATCGCTGGCGAGGTACGATTGTTCCGCAGAATAAATAATGCCCATTTTCTACGAAAAACACTCACCCGAATTCACTGAAGTCTGGCCGACACATCGTATCGTTTTTAGCGTCGACATGTAGAATAGATGACACCCACATCGGAACAGAGCACAGAAATGAAAATATCCAGATGATTATTGACATGCCGCGGACGGATATGAATTTGTTCCAACTTAGAACGTTGAAGAGGATTGAGTAGCGATTCCAGCTGAGCGCGCAGATGAAGTACGACATTGCGTTCATTCCTGTCCAGGCTTTTTGAATCGGTCTTCAAAAAGGACCTCCGAAAATTAACAATTAAAGATTTCAAAAAACCCGCCTACATAGAACATTCCAGTGCAAAATTTACATATAATGAGCCCCATTGCACCTCCAAAGGGCCAAGAAAAGCCACGAAAGGCGTTGATGATCCAGAAGGGCTTTGAGTCGTGTTGACAAATCGCTTTTGCATGTTTTCAATTGAGAACGGCATATGCTCGATTGACAATTGATCATTTAATTGTACCACTATAACTGGTATATCTATCAACACGATCCAGAATTATCACATAGCATAGATCGGTAAGCAGCAATTGCAAAATCAGGTACTCGGAGTCGTTCTTCTTCGGCATCCTTGCAATCATCGAATAAAGCACCACAATATTCGCAAAGAATCCAATAACGAAGGCTTAAAATTACAAATTTGCCGGAGATTTTTGTCAAAAAAAACTGCAATTTCGACGATTGGACGATTGATTAAAGTACCATATAAATCAGAATTTAGTATAATTTAAGATACCTATTGTGTATAAAATTCCAGTTGTCATCGCAATCGCCTCCATATCGTTTCTTTGCGGCTGGTCTCTGTATAAATATGGGGTTATTGCAATTCAAAGTTCGCTTTAAAAATGAGTGGGATAATATGATTTTGTCCGCGCCGCAAGAGGGCTTCGCTCATATACAGAGTCGACAGCGGGCTGTCCGTGCTTAATAATGTGGATTAATATGTTATTCTAATTTTCTTGAAACTATCTACCATATAATAGTTTACGTGATATATAGTACCACGTTTAATATGGTCGCGTATACGAGTTCTATATTCAAGGGATAGATTCTCGTTCAATTCAAGGAATAGAAATTCTATTCCTTATTCTATATAGGATTATCCTACCTAAACCTAGTTATGGTTTAAAAGTTGGGGACCAAAACTAATTATCACGTAACTTATGCAAGTGAAGAAGCTATCTTTAAGGCGTCGACTGACGCAGAATCTAAATCTTCCCACCCGACCTTATTTCACCAGATCTATTCTGATATTCCAAAAAATCTCAAAGCGAAAAATCAACTTACATAAATTTATTCATGTTAATTTGCTTTGCAAGGTTTCTTAGCTTCCCAAAGTCTAAGTTCAAGGCTTCTGTCATCTCTGTACTGTCTTCGCAGCTGATAAAAATGAAAGTATCGCACTTCGGCTTGAGGTGAATTGTGTTCTGATCTATCCTTCGATCGCCGAGTGCTGAAAATATAAAAATGGTAAAAAGCACGCGATCAACCAAACACCCTAATGAGTTTCATGCATTATTCAACGCCCTCTTCGTATGTCGAGCCTATATACAGTATAGCGCCCTTTGTTCTTGCGGCGAATCTGCCAATCAAAGTTCATGGTTATGTCAAAGTCGTGTCGGCTAGTTGAAGGTTCACAAAATGGATGAACTTTATTCATCAGAAATAGACTCTTTATTTGCAAATTAATCGGTCTTAATACCTGCCATTTTTATCTTTTCTCCTTTTTTCTCTTTAATTTATCCCTTTCATGCTTTTATTTTTTTAATTTTGTCGGATAAGTGAGACAATTGTATTAAGGTTTTTTATAAATAATAAATGTTTCTATCACTATCAAAAGATCTCGTCTAACTAAAAATAAATCTGTACCTCTTTTTAATTTCATACCGATACTCATTTTGACGGATGAAAATGCTTAGTCTCTCCTTTTTACAAAATCTATCGACATTTTTACAAACTTCTCTGCTCTCAATGAAACAAACCTGTTTCTTCGTCGGTCGCAACAGAAGGAAATTAATTAATTGCGAAGGCAGTCAATAGAAGGTCAAAAAATAAAATAAAAGGGAGGGTGAACGCATCAACGGATGACAAGATCATGTTTCTAAGGAGCTTTGTGCTATTTTACGTGCATTTACTTTCAAGCAGACAAATCTGCTGCGAGAATAACTCAAGAAAAAGAAGATCTTACATCTAATATTGAAAGTTTATTGAAGACGGTAGAAATCACTGCACTTTGATTTGAAAGCGTTTCCCACGAAGAATTTCGCGGAAATTCACTTGAAGGCGAATTTAACGGCAGACAGAAGTAGAAGAGTACTCGATCTTGATGACGACCTTCTGAGATGATGCCGCTGCGGCAGATCGACCTCCACAAGTAGATTTACCCGCGGCGAACTGGGCAGAAGTCATGCCAGCCTAATAGCTTTGTTAGAAATTAATTCACTAAAATAGATTTCTTACAGTAACGGTGAAGCCATTCGAGGTAGTGAACTTGCACTTTTTCAGATCAATCTTGTAGTAAGCAGCGGCTTTGGTCAGATAGGAGCCGATAGTTTCGGTCTAAAAAAAGTCAGTCAAGTTGAGAATTTTTTTCTCAAATTTTAAACTACCTCCTTGATTTGCACTTGGTAGGCAGCGGCTTGGACGGCGGCGTATTCGAAGGAGACGAGCATCTTTCAATTTTTTTTCTGTCAAGATAATGGAACCTTCTTCAGCAGTTGTTTATATGCTGGGGTTTAGCATTTGCAAATTTGCGTGGCAAACGTCGACGTTACTTACGTATACGTGCCTGTAAATGTCGAGGCGGTCTTCTGACCGCGTGTTTTTATCGCGTCTTAGAAACTAGGACAGTTTTCTATGCAGATAAATGACGCTCAAATAGTATTCATAGGTCTGCTCAAGGACGATTTCATCGCTTGCTTTTACTGTTTGAAATTTTTGCATGCAAATTTTGAGCATCGATTTGAAGAAAATAATTTCGTTTATTTCGAACGGAGAGTATTTATAAAGGAATGGTTGATGGAAATCGCAATTGTGAACATTTCGGTGTTAGTGCAATAATTTAAAAGAACAGAAGGCTTCCGCAATGTTTGAGGACTGCATAATTATCGATAGTATTCAGACGTATTCCTGGACGGCGTGTGTGAGTTTGTTCTGAGTTCGCAAGCCTTCAAGTTGTTTGTACCCTGAATGATTCATTTCTTATTTTTGTTTCAGTCTATTTCTTTACCCAAATGCTTCTTGAGGTAGCCGTTTTGCAGAATTTCTCCTTTGGCAATTTTTGATAGGACCATTAGTGATGCTGCAGACATAATGACAGACGATAGGACACCTAATTTTTATGAGAAGATATTCAGATTTGTTGTAACATACCCATGATAAGCGAAATCCATCCAATAAAAAGCGCACTTCCGTATTCGAATCTGAGATAGAGCGGCGTGTTGTAAGGCAGTACGGGGTTGAAGTATTCCTGCACGACTTTGTGCGCGTAGTAAGAGACGCTGGCGCCCGTGCAGGCAGCTGAAAACAACGGTCATAGGTACGAGTGAACTTGGATATGGTCGGCGGAAACTTGAGGTGGCGAGTTCGAATTCGAACTGGCCCCGCTCAAGGCCCGCGCTTGCGACACCAAAGACGAGAATTTCGGTTCACTCAATTGGCTAGAATTGTCCAAATGTGGACTTTTCCGCCTTTCATTTCGCTTCCAAAAGAGTTCAAGAATGTCTTGACTTGTTAACATCAAGAATTTCTGAAACTCTCCCTGAGTAACGGTCAGAACTGCTCCGACAAAAAACATCCACGGCCCAATCATATTTGGGGGCAAAGCGCTGCCAGTTTTGAAAGGTGAAGTTACAGCACACTGTTGACTGGGATAATCGTCGTTTGGCATTTGGCAATTTGTCTGCTTATTTTTGATCAGACTTTTTATCCCTCCTGAGAAGCGTCTGCATTGGTTGTCGGACATTCGCAAAATCTGAACCTGTCTCTTCTCGAAGCAGCCGTTACTCCGCCATTTTTGCAAATATACCGCGGATCCTTAAAGTCAAAGTTAGCTTGTACATGTAACATGTAAAAAGTGATTTACCTGGTTTTTAGTGGTGACATTTGTTGTCCAAACGATCGCCATAAGAAGCTACTCTCGAAAGTCATAAGCTCTATCGTTCCTGTTTGACTTACCTGCGAAACACCTAACACACCGATTAACATTTATAACACCAAATAACTCCTGCTCGTAAAGAGAAATAATTTACGAGTAGAAGACACCGAAAATCATATTCTTTCTTACCGGCGACGCCAAGCAATAGACCACCAAGCAAAGCAGTCCTTGCTTTTGCCTTATGATTGGATGCTCCGACTGAAGTGCACTTCATTCCTAACACGGAGAGTAAGATGCCGAGAAAGCCAAGGCCGATGGCTGTGATCATCAACGCTCTGCATGTTTGTAGCACCTCTGGAATTTCGTTTAGTTACTGAAAGATCTACGTCTATTTTACCTGGTAGGCCAATGAAAAATACATTGTAGCTTTCACAATTTGTGTTCCCATTTGGCATCTGCTCGCATTGAGTCCATAAGCCGTCGAATCTTTTGATCATGGTAATGAATCAATGGATAAATCAGGATTATATACTGTTTATTTAATGCATTTATTGGGTAATTACCTCTTATGCTCATCAAGGGCTGTTCCACCAACTGAATTTTGTCTCCATTCCGGGCTCATGCAAGTTGCAATCATTCCCGACCAGGCGATGACCCCGAGGACGAACCCCAGGAGCTGTAGTCCCGTGGTCGCCATGTTCTCTCTGGTTTCTTACTTCTTTTTATTAAATCTCTTTGCTTGGCAATACTTCCGATTCTTTCTGTTTCTGAAAATTTTCGTTATTTTCTCTGATGATTGAGCTTTTCTCGGCGGAGGAGGTTGGTGCCAAGATCGGCGCGCCCGGGGGCGAGGAATTCGCAGCTTTTGAGTAAAAAAAAGGGATGAATGAATACAGACACTAAAGAGATCAGAAAACAGTTTTCACGGTCGGGGAAGCGAATGAATTATATATTCAAGTCATCAACATCTTGATCGTTTATTTTTTCATTTTACGCACCTTCTGAGCAGCCTCGCGGGAAATATGCTCTCTGTATGATTATGAATATTATTCGAACAGCATACTGGAATGTTTTTCTCTTCAATAAGATATTTTTAGTGAAAATAAATATTTTTCCTTTAAAAAAAAGCGGTGCTCGATAATCCTAGATCAATGTAAATCTGCAATAATCGCTTGGAATCGGGGTCATGGCTGGCTTGCGTGAAAATTAACCTGTTTGAACACAAAATGCATCCCCCTAATTTGGCGAAAATCGACGCATGGTTTTATTGCTCAAAGGCACCCAGATGAATTCAAATCGAATTAGGCTTGAGAGCTTTAAATCTTGATATTGCCTCGCAAAATTAACTTGATTACAATCAGTCCGATGACCTGTTCTGTGAGAAACGTTTTTATTCTTCATAAAAATCCAAAAAATATCTAACATTTTTTTTCTCCTTGTTGATTTCTGTTATCCCAATCTTAGCAAGATGCTCTCTCTGAATTTATTCTCTCTCTGAACGGCGAAGACGGCCTAGACGGAAGGTTTGTTGACAAAACTGTGCGAAGTACATAAGTGAGTTTTGATCGATGTCTCGCTTGATGTGAGAAGAGGACAAGCAGCATCATCCGGATAAGCTGATTGAGCCAAAGACGAAATTTGCAGAAATTAATTAAACATGCATTCTACTATAATAGAACGGGCAAGCTCTGGACTTCTTCGTAGATTAGACGGGATCACGGGCTCTTGCATTTATAAAGATCGTCTCACTGGACAATCACTGCGACAGAGTACCGATTTTTTGATGAATCAGTAATTGATTCTTCAATTTATACGAAGGCCAATTTATGAAGGATCAAAGAATGTCTTTTCGGCAAATACCGACTCTGGGTGCAGGACCCTAAGTACAAGTCTTCCGATGTCAACGGTACTAAGTTAGTACTACTAACTGAAGAAGATGAATTCATCGACATGAAATTAGAAATTGACGAAGAAAACGTTAGTTACTCGTCACCCGCTAGTTTCAGCCATTTAGAACACCAGCTTGATTGCAGGACAGAAGAGTCCCCCTCACCCCCTTTCTTCCCAGGGAGCGGCCCTTTCTTCGACAAATTAATTCTTCGAGGCGGGACCGACTTGCGTGGCCATAGTGACTCATCGTATTGCCTACGCAAGCATTGTTTTACTCAATGTCAGGTCATATCGAACAAGCTCATAAAATACGGATAAATCTCAGAGAAAAAGTGAGATGAACTCAATCGACGAAAATGGAGAAACTGAAATAAAAATTGAAGAAAATACCGAAGAACGGGATGAAATTATCGGTAATCCTCTGCCCGAAGAAACAATCAACGTCAAGGAAGAAAAGAAATACAAGTCGAGACTAGGTCAGCAGTCATTTACAGTAAGTGAGCAACTTACTTACATCCTCGAGCGGGAGAAGCAAATGGCAACATTGAATCCGCCAACCTGGCGAGAATCCGGTGAACTTATTGGAGCCAGCACTTCTTGCGTCAAAGGTATCTTCGCAAAGAAAGAGCTTGTCAAAGAATACGCTGCGCTTGGCCTCGGTTTCAAGCGAGTTCTCACCAAAAGCGACTTGGAGAAATACAAATGTCTTCGCGCAACATTGTCCGATGAGGAATACAACAATCTGTTAATAAAACAGCAGAAAAGACAACGATGCAAGAAAGCGCAAGCACTCCGAAGAGTGGAGAGAAAATTGAAGGAAAAGAATGAGGAACTACCTGCTAAATCGAGGAAATTGCTGACAAACTGGGAAGAAACAAGAGGAAGAGAAGCGTGGCTGAATAAAAAATGGAAATGCGAAATTTCCTTGGAGGAATTCCCAACAATGCCGAGCAATATCGATGTGACAGTAAAGACCGACATTCGTCAGTTGACCGTCGACGGTCTCTCCATAAAATTTGGCATCACAGAAAGCGGCGTGAAGTTCCGAAGTGAAACGAGATGGAGAAAGAAGTTCGCTATTCCTGAAGATGTCGATATTGATCAAGGACCCACGATTGAAAAAGAAAGGGGCAAGTCGAATAATCTTACCGTTTGGTATTATCGGAAACAAATCGGTGAAGAAGATGACATGATGACACTGGAGAATGCTCCAAAGAATATTGAAACACAGCCGCAAATAAAACAACATTTAACGACTAAGGATAAGTGCCTGAAGAAAAACTCAACGAACAGCAACACAAATTCAGAAAATTTACCCGAAATCAATGTACCAGAGTTTTCCTCGAGCGAGGATGAATCAATGATTGAAGAGGAGGGTTTTTTCATCCAAAATGCAACTCCAAAAACGGTTTGATCAGTTTTCCCTCGCAACAAAATGACTGTTTTATAGCATTACAAAATACACAATGGAAGAGAGGTAATGGCCGATGCTGACATTCCTGAAAGAGCTAAAAGAATTCTCCAGACAAATTTCTCCAGCTCTAATCGTCCAACAAAAACTCAATTGAAAATTATTTGTGAAGACACAGGAGCAAAGTATTCTCACCTCGAGCATTTCATGAAAAGGTATTTCCTCATTAGTGCCCCGTTTTCTTATTATTTGTAAGACTCTTCGTTATTGGGAATTACGGCTCTGCGATTCAAAGAAAAAAAGAAAGGATGGAAGGAAAGGACCGCTCTGAGTTGAGGACCCTCAGCCAAGGTCTTCCAATGTCGACGATGACAAATGAAGAAGTCGAGTTTGTCGTCACAAAAATTGAAGCTGACGATTATGAAGACTGTAGACAACTCTTACAAATTGAGGAAATTATGGACACGGAGATGGAATGCACTGATGAAGAAAATAATATATGTAAAACTGAGATAATTGACATCAACGATTAAACAAGTAACTCTTCGTTCTGTAGGGCAGATTTTTAACTGTGATATCATGGGCAACACTATTCTTTTTCTCAGAAACACTGAACTCTTTCTGCATTTAAACATTAGCTCACAAATAAAGAATAAAACTTTTGAATACTCATTAACCAATCTTGATATATAATGTGAATTGAAGCAGCCTCCATCGCTTAGCGTCATACCGCGTAGAATAAACCAGTTCTCGTCCGATCACTGAAGTCATACTACGACGGGCGGGGTTAGTACTTACATGGGTGACCGGTTGGGAATACCTCGTGCGCTAAGCATTTTGCCATTTTACGGAAAAGGGTCATCCTTTTCTTCTATACCGACACTTTCGCATAACATTTTGATGAATCGAACAATAAGAAAAGGTGCTTCTTTTCGGGTCAGGAATGCATTGAGACTCTCAATTTGAGAGTGGACCTTGCCTGGCGGGCGGCGTGGCACTTGAGAAAAAGCGCCCTCTACCGCGTGCTTATCCGAAAAGAGGCCGAAAATAGGAGCGTGCAGCGACAAAACGACCTCGACATCAAGCACCTTCTCTCGTCACTCATCCCATTTTTGAGTCCGATTTCGATTGTCTAACAGGTAAGAATCGCCTCCATGCCCACCCTCTCCTATCCCTCTCGCCTCTCACAAATAATGAAGACATCTGAAAGAATACGGAAAGACGCGCTTTTTTTAAGGTTGGGCAAGTTATTTCACCCACTTCTTGATCTTAAACCCTGGAACACCATACATATTTGGAATCAGCAGGAAATTTTAAGAACTTTGACCGTTTTAGTTTCCAAAATTTCCACTTCCGGTCCGATTCTAGAGCCGGAAGTTGACAAAATTTTTGAGTTTGGCCAACTTATGACCTATCAAATTGATGCTCAGAAAATTTTGAGTAAACTCATCTTAAAATCATTCAAAAAAACCGTCCCAACCGCAGTCAAACCGACCGGCAAAACTAGGAAAAAAGGCATAAATTTCTGATTTTTCTTTCAGTTTTTAGCGGTTGATTTGACCGCGGTCGGCATTGATTCTTCTCTCAGATGATAGGAAATCTTCTGAGAATCAATTTGATAGGTCACAAGTTGGCCAAACTCAAAAATTTTGTCAACTTCCGGCTCTAGAATCGGACCGGAAGTGGAAATTTTGGAAACTAAAACGGTCAAAGTTCTTAAAATTTCCTGCTGATTCCAAATATGTATGGTGTTCCAGGGTTTAAAATCAAAAAGTGGGTGAAATAACTTGCCCAACCTTAAAAAAGCGCGTCAAACCTTTCCTCCTCCTTCGAGATTTCTCCTTGGAAATTCACTAATAACAAGGGCGTTCTATTAGAAGATCAACTGCACATGCAGGTCACATGTGACCTTATGAATGGCAAAAGTTGCCCACCTTCAGTGTGTTTAGACGTTCTACTGCATCTAAGTGTAGAACTAGGGTGTGGAAGGCACGAGCTTGGTGAACATATCAATATTGATTTTCTAAATGAAGGTTTTTTACTGATTGGACGCGCTTTTTTAAGGTTGTGGAAGTTTTCTAGCACACTTCCGCCATACCGACCCTGGAACACCATACCTTTTCTGAATCAGCAGGAAATTTCAAGAATTTTGACCCTTGAAAATCCTAGAAAACTCCACTTCCGGTCGATTCTAGAGCCGGAAGTTGACAAAATTCACGTGAAAGGGTGAAGTGTGACCTATTAAATTGACGCGCTTTTTTAAGGTTGGGCAAGTTATTTCACCCACTTCTTTATTTTAGACCCTGGAACATCATACATATTTGGAATCAGCAGGAAATTTTAAGAACTTTGACCGTTTTAGTTTCCAAAATTTCCACTTCCGGTCCGATTCTAGAGCCGGAAGTTGACGAAATTTTTGAGTTTGGGTAACTTGTGACCTATCAAATTGATTCTCAGAAAATTTCCTATCATCTGGAAGAAGAATCAATGCCGACCGCGGTCAAATCAACCGCAAAAACTGAAAGAAAAATCGAAAATTTATGCCTTTTTTCCTAGTTTTGCCGGTCGGTTTGACTGCGGTTGGGACGGTTTTTTTGGATGATTTTAAGATGACCTTACTCAAAATTTTCTGAGGATCAATTTGATAGGTCACAAGTTGGCCAAACTCAAAAATTTCGTCAACTTCCGGCTCTAGAATCGGACCGGAAGTGGAAATTTTGGAAACTAAAACGGTCAAAGTTCTTAAAATTTCCTGCTGATTCCAAATATGTATGGTGTTCCAGGGTCTAAAATAAAGAAGTGGGTGAAATAACTTGCCCAACCTTAAAAAGCGCGTCATTGAAGCTCAGAAGAGTTTCCCGTAATGAACTCAAATGTTGTGGGGAGAAGTCCCGTTTTTCTTTCCATAGAGTTTATATTTGTAGGAGGCGAGAGGGATAGGAGAGAGTAGGCATGGAGACGATTCTTACCTGTTAGACAATCGAAATCGGACTCAAAAATGGGATGAGTGAAGAGATGGGGTGCCTGATTTCGAGGTCGTTTTGTCGCTGCACGCTCCTATTTTCGGCCTCTTTTCGGATAAGCACGCGGTAGAGGGCGCTTTTTCTCAAGTGCCACGCCGCCCGCCAGGCAAGGTCCACTCTCAAATTGAGAAAATATTATGCGAAAGTGTCGGTATCGAAGAAAAGGATCACCCTTTTCCGTAAAATGGCAAAATGCTTAGCGCACGAGGTATTCCCAACCGGTCACCCATGTAAGTACTAACCCCGCCCGTCGTAGTATGACTTCAGTGATCGGACGAGAACTGGTTTATTCTACGCGGTATGACGCTAAGCGATGGAGGCTGCTTCAATTCACATTGTATAGCAAGATTGGTTAATGAGTATTCAAAAGTTTTATTCTTTACTTGTGAGTTAATGTTTAAATGCGGAAAGTGTTCAGTGTTTCTGAGAAAAAGAATAGTGTTGCCCATGATATCACAGATATAAATCTGCCCTACAGAACGAAGTGTTACTTGTTTAATCGTTGATGTCAATTATTGCGCAGACGTAAAAATGAGCTCCAGAGTGTCAGGGAGTTATAGTATGACAACCGGAGAGGACTCCTAAAATGCGCACGCAGTTTGACTCATCGCCTTGCCTACGCATTATCAATTTCAAAGCTTTCAGAATGTATTTATTTTACTACCAATCAAATCGTCAGAGAATTACTCAATTAAAAAAAAATCCGCCGTATTCTTTTGAGAGCAAAGAATCGTTCGGAAGGTCCTGCAGAGATGGGCAGAATGTGGAACACAGCATCTGGCCTCGTTCAGTGCGCAGATCCAGCAGCGACTCCAACACAATCAGGCTTCAATGAAGTCAAGATGTTAAAAAGGATAGGGCGTTTTTCTGCTTGTGTTTGTTTAGAATATATTTATTCCCTTTCATTTAGTTTTTCAATTTATCAAAAAACATCCATCGCAGAGGAAGAAAACCAGGAAAACAAACAATGACAGTAGCTGAGCAACTGACTTACATCGTGAAACGAGAAGACGAACTTACAAGATTATATGTTCCTAGCTGGAGAAAATCTGCAGAGGATTTTTTACTCCAAAATCCACAATTTGGAATGTCTACTACAAACGCTAGATTGATTTATGACAGGAGGGATCTTATCAGAGAATACGTTGATCTTGGACTTACTTTCAGGCAGAAAACGACGAAAAAGGAAGCCGACAAGTTCAGGCATCTTCGTTCGACTTTGTCGGACAAAGCCTACAAGGAAGAAGTGATGAAAGTGAAGAAAATACAACGAATTAAGACTTTCAACAGATTAAAGTATTTGAAAAGACAACTGAACGAAAAAGGCGAAGATTTGTCCGACGAGCAGAAGGAGATGCTCAGCGTTTGCGAAATGAAAAAACTTGAAAAAGACGAGGATATAGAGAATCGAAGAAAACAAGTATGGAGGTGCGAAATTAGTCTGGTCGAATTCCCTACTATACCTGGCAATATCGATGTCACCGTAAGACCAGAATCTCGTAAATTTACTGTCGATGGGCTCTCAATGAAGCAAGGCATGACTGAAAGTGGCTTCAAATTTCGAGGTGAGACACGATGGCGAAAGAGCTTCGACATACCTGAAAACGTTGACACGGAGCGAGGTCCGAGAATCAGAAAGAAGGACGGGGACGCTACTACTCTCATCGTTACATTCGATCTCAAAAAAGATGATGATGATGATGATGAGGACGATGAAGAAGTGATAACTCTAGTTGAAGTCACGGAGGAGCAAGAAAACATGGAAAAAGACTCCCACAGCTCTGGAGAAGGAATGAAATTGAGATCTAAGAAAAAATCTCGAAAGACAAGCGACAGAATAACAAAAGAAACTTTCCCTACGATAACCGTACCGGAGCTTTCGTCCAGCGAAGATGAATCAAAGGTCGAAGACAAGAAAGAAGGCTTTTTCATTCAAAACAGCTCATCAAAAACGGTAAGATTGTCAAGAATAAGATCATAAACTCAAAAAATATATTGAAGGTTTACAAAATGGTATCTCGAAAAGAATATTGTATTGATCCAGATGTTCCCGAAAGTGCAAAGAAAATTATCAGGGAAGAATTCTCCAAGAAGAAGCCACCATCAGAGACGGAACTGAAACTTATTTGTCTAAAAACTGGCGCGAAGTTCGCAGAGTTGAATCATTTCATGAAGAGGTAATCCCGTATTTCAATTCCTTTTTATTGAGTTTTCATTATATTCTAGGTATTTTACGATAGGCAATTACGCTCGGTCCCCTTTGCCAAGAGGACGACTGTCAAATGATGATCCAAATCCTCCTCAACAAAAATCGACGGAAATTATTGAAGAGGATCAAGTCACCAAAGAAACGTCTGACGAAGGAGAAGCGACGAAGGACGAAGGAGATTCTTCTGAATCTGAAGAGGAGACAGATGAAGAAGGCGAATACAACTCAGATGGCGATCAAGTTTTTCATATAACTGATATTTTTGATACATCTACCGGAAAATCCTTCTTTGCCTGAGGAGCTTTTCCGTTTACAAATATCGATAGATACTTTCGCTCAGTAGGACCTGCACTCGTATTATTTAATATCACTGTAATAAAATTCGGAACGAAAAGATGGCAAAAAGAGTCAAGGAAGACGTTGCTAGTGGAGCGGAGGCGGGACCAAAATAAAATTCCATGTTTGAGGCAGAGGGGCCATTTTTGCCCGCGTATTGATTCACCGACTCGCCCACGCACGTACCGTCCTTTTCAAACTTTGAGTGTTTGATATCGTTCTAAAATTTTTAAGAGAAAAATGAGCACAGGGCAAGAAGCAATTGAAAGTATGGAAGTTCCATTTGAGCATGTAGAGCAGGCTGATGAAGAAATTATTGAGACCGCGCTGCCTTCCTCTGAAATTATTAAGGTCAACGAAGTCAAGAAAAGAAAGAAAAGGAATGGTTGGCTTTTTCGGGAGGATGATATGATAAACGCACGACCATAAAGTTCAACCAAAAAAAGAGTCACCGGGGTACCTGCTTTTACAGTGACTGAGCAGCTTGCTTTTGTCCTACAACGAGAACAGCAACTCGCAACTAAGAAACCCGGAAGCTGGAAAAAAGCAGCTGAGGAGTTTGGTACATCTCCATCTAACGCTAGATGTCTTTACGCGAAAAAGAAGCTGATCAAAGAATACGCAGCTCTTGGACTTGGTTACAAAAAGTTTCTCACCGAAGCCGAACTGGAGAAATTCAAAAATCTCCGTGCTACGTTGTCGGATAAAGACTACAATGATGTTTTGATAAATGATCAGAAAAGGCAACGAATGAAGCAAGCATCACACCTTCGAGCTATGGAAAGAGACCTGCAGAAAAAGGAAAAAGAACTGCCTGCGACTGCTAAGAAACTACTGAAAGAATGGGACGAACAGAAAAAGCAACCGAAGAAATGGATATGCGAAGTAAATTTGGATGAGTTTCCGACGCTTCCGGGGAATATCAATGTGACTGTCAAGGCACTATCGCGCCAATTTACTGTCGACGGGCTGTCAGTCAAAAGTGGCATATCTGAGAATGGCTTCAAGTTTCGCAGTGAAACAAGATGGAAGAAGAGCTTCTCCATACCGTTAAATGTAGACATGGATCGAGGACCAGTGATCAGAAAAAAACATGCCTCTTCGTCGATCACGGTCACTTACGATATCAAAGAAGAAGGCTTTGAAACAATTGACGGAAAACATGGACAGATTGTTTCGGCCAAAAAAGTTGCTGAAGATTTCCAAGCTCAAAAAGAGGAGGGGCCTCAAAGAAAAAAAGAGTTGGTAAAGTCTACTGGTGCTCTAACCGACCAATTCTCCAGTGACACTAAGAAGAAAAATAATCCCAGAATAATGCTAAAGAGAGACGAGTTTGAACCGATTAACGTAGCAGAACTCTCCTCGAGTGAAGATGAGTCAAACACGCAAGATGATTTCTTTACACACAACAGCTCATCAACATCAACGGTTTCATAATGACATATTGACAAAAGAATGAAATATGTTTATAGATGTACAAAATGTGGGCCGGAAAAGAGGTTTGTGTCGACCCTTTAGTTCCTGAAACCGCGAAAAAGATAATCAAGAAAAATTTCTCGAGCACAAACCCTCCGTCAATTCATCAATTGAATAAAATTTGCCAAGACACAGGTGCAAAATTCACAAACTTGCAGCATTTTGTCAAAAGGTAAAGCATCTTGCATGATGTCTGAAACTTTTTATGATTTTAGGCTCTTTATGATAGGGAACTACGCTTCTTTTTCACAGATGAGCATACAAGAACCAATCGAAACATGTGAAATCACCATCAAAGAGGAAGATATTTCCTCTTCAGAGTCAGGGGACGAATTGGAGGGTGAATATGATTCCGACGGAAATAGAGTTGTTTATATTACTGATGTATTTGATGTGCGTACGGGAAATTTACTACATAATTAATTACATCATGTTCTACATGTACTGTTTTATTTGAAATAAATTGTTTTCATAATCAAAGAAAATTGATAAAAATGATTGCAGGGAAAACAGCAAAGATTAGACTTTGTCTAGACGAGTTCATCGAATTCTCAAGCTCCAGGTTGGATTGAATCGTAAATTTTCGCTGGTAAACATCACTCACGGTTTCCACGCTACGAGTGTTATTCGTACATGTATCCAGGTATGAGAGGACATTTGCGTCGGTGGCATCCACCATGATCACAGAACATGTTACCGAAAGGTTAGAATATCCTTCTAAGAAAAACGCGATGAAGGATATTTCGTGAAGCTCATTTCAAGGTTCAATTTTACTGTTCAGAATTTGAGACTAGTCTAAAAATCTGACCTTTTCCTTTTTATACTGAACAAGTCCAATATTTTTGATACTCCAAGCATTCGGACATCCATTCTCAAGAAGAGGAATTGTAACGGGCCCAATTGAAGCTTCGCACGAAGAAAACCGAAAGCTAAGACAGAAAGTTTAAAACTCTTGGTTCTTGGTTAAAATAGTTTATCCAATTTGGTTTTATTGAATTAGGTTGATTGTTTGAAAACATGAGGGTTACCCAGTAGAGCTTGATATCGCCGTGTATTTCATATCAACAGTGATCATATCGCCAGTGAAAACAGGAGTTGAATCGGTTCTTGTGACCAGCTCGATGTTATAATCTTTTATGACATCCTGCGCAGAAACTATTTGAATCAAAGGAGCATCAGTTGTTGAAGAAACCGTCAAATTTGCTTATTTAGGTTAGCGCTATTCCACATGACAATATTTTCAGAAGTCATAATTCGAAAACCCTCCCTGATAAACTTGGGCTGTCGAACTTGCATACAAGCTCTACCGGAGTCATCGTCAGGGCCAGACTATTTGCATTCTCAAAGTTATTCTTCTTGCCGAAGATTCACTATTTATTGCTGTATGAATATTCACGACGCGAAAATATTCAAATGAATGGAAAAGAATATCTTCCGTGAATTTTTGAAAAATTCGTGAATATCTCAAATATTCGCGAATGCTGCGCGCCCTGATTGGTTAAGCTCCGAGCCGGCGGCCGAATTAAATCGGGCCCTCAGGCTCACATCTCGCGGGCGCCACCCAAACTGAAGCCCCGTCCCCGTCCGCTCAAAATTTCGTGAATATGCACGAGAATAGGCTAAAATGAATATGCACGCATTTCTTTTTCGTAAAAGAATATTCACAGGCAATTTCGTGAATTTTTTCAAGAATGCAAATAGTCTGGCCCTGGTCATCGTGGTGACCGTCGTGTCTGGGATTTTCTGGACGACATAGAATCGAAAAACCGAGTCGTCTTTGCTTCCAGTTGTCAATTCTGGCTTTCCGCAGGCACCGGCGGCTTGTCCACTGTCAGTGAACTGACATGAAGAGCTAAGATTAGCCGATTTTTGCCATGTGAGGTACAGTGTGTCTTTTCAAGGGGTCCTCAGAGTTTTTCGACTTTTGCATCTTATGGACCTAAACTCCTTTCCTATCGGGATATGTGTCCAGCAGTTTTGATCAAAATTGACGGAAATGTGCCGAGTTGAGCACATGAGCACGAACGGGTCGCATGTCTTGGCCGTTACTGTCTGTATAGTTGTCGAGCTTGAAAAAGAAGATAGCTCCGTAGACGAAGGGTTGTATGGAATCGTGGTGGATGAGAAAGTGGATGTCTCTTGTGCAAAATTCGGACGAGCAGAAAATAAAAGTGTCAAAAATAGCATTTTGAAAATGCGAAAATATGCACTTTGCAGATGTGACAGGTCAAATTTTGCTTTATGAGTGCATAAATTATTACCCGCTTGCGTAAAAGTTTTTATTTGCAGCGCTCAATTATCCGGTCTGGGGGTTTGCTGCGTTATACTACCGAGGATAGGTAAAAATGGATATTGTGTCCATTGATCTCGTCGGTCACCAATAGGCTTTTAAATTTATTGCCTGAGCTCTTGAACAAGATTCTCTACTCAAGAGCCTTTTCTTGAAAAGCAAAATTACCGTATTTTTTGGATAAATACAAAGCTACCTTGTTCGCTTTCAAAAACTTGTTTTCTGTTGAAATGAAAAACACAAACAGTGTAAAAGAGGTAAAGAATTTATTTACATTCCGTTAAACATCTAACGTTAAGCACAGTAAATATCAAAGCAAACAAACAGAGCACAATCGAATTATTTTAACCAAGAGTCAATTGTTTCTTCGGGGAAATCAATGTTATTCTTCTTGAAAAATTCTTTGTACTCTTCGATGAATTTGTTTATCATCATAATCTCGTCTAAAAAAGTAATCTTCACTGCTTTTCTGAAACGAGACTAACCTGGTAAAAATAGATCAAAGTCGATTTCTTGCTTTTTTCGCTTATATCGGTCTAAATTTTGATTCTCGATGCATTCCAGCCGCTCTTCGAAGTTTTCGACTTCAAAATTGTCACTGGCTTCTTCTTGCAAGAACGAATACAGCTTCCGCATCTGGCCAATCTTGTCGGTCTTGAGCAGGTCGTACCATAAAAAGTGAAAGTTTTCTCCGTTTTTCTCCGAAAGTCGAACAGCTTCTTGATAGTATTCGCTCCAAACTTGTCCATGATTCTTGATGTAATTTCGCCACGAAGAAGAGAGGAAAAGTTCCGCAGATATTGTGCCCGTGTGAGCACCATGACCATCACCTGACTCTTTCTCGGAAACTATCCGATTAAAATTCGCCTTTAGAGTATCATAAGGATTCCTCATGATGAGAACTATCGCCGATCCTTTTCGGATGTGACCGCGAGCATGAGATTTCACGCCTAAAAATAAATTTTGGCGAAGATATCTAATTTGATTATGAGATAATATTGTGAACAATTTTATCGGTAGTTCAGCAGAATGTATTAATTTAACGGCGGAGTTTTGTAAACATTTACAATTGTAACGATGGCTTTATTTGAAGGAAAAACATCACGTTCAAAGGGGTCGGTCTTGGAACTAATCAATTGAAATTGGGTCTATTTTTTAAAGCATAAACTTTATACTATAAACCTTTAATTTTACCTCTAAGACTCTTTAGTTTAAGACTTCATTTGCTAGTTTTTCCTCCGCAATGTTCATCTAGATTTTTATAATCGTATTTTTCAACCTTTTATTAAGCTCTTTCGTCCAAAATTCTTATTAAAACTTACCAAGAACTCTTCCGGATTCTGGTGCGAAATGTTCGCCAGGAAAAGGAGATTTTTCAAATAGCTCATCTGTATCAAACTCTTCGTCGATCTCGCGATAAACTCCTCCCGCATAGTAGCCCGTCATCGACTGCAGTAGTTGTCTGGTCCAAGTGTTTCCTGAGCCCTGGACAGAAAGAAGTAGAATCCAGTTGAATTGTCCCGGATCGCCGAGTTTAACATCAGCAGCGCAGTCGTAATATTCTCCACTGACGTCTCGTTTTTGAATTGCTGCGATTCTCTCTTCAGAAAGGTTTAAAAAGGTAATGAAAAGCAATGCACATAGAATTAAAAATAGTTTTCCGATCATTTTTATGAACATTATTTGTTACGAATGATTTCAGAAATGATTATAATTCTGTGGCAGTCGCGCTACAAATGAGGCGCCCCCTTTCTTTGTTATTGCTAAGAACATAGCCGTTGGATCAAATTTACCCAAGACTTGACCGATTTCAGCAGATATGTTTAGATTTCTAACATTTTGACAAAGTATAATCTCTAATTCCCCCTTTCCCCAGGGAATGATTTCACTGATCTTATTTAGAAAACCCATTTTCTAATTCGATTTTGTAATCAAATTTTCTTGATTCTCGGGCTCGTTTTCCAGATTTTTAAAATTTCATAAGATAGCCACAGTCGATAGCAAATCAAGGAAGCTGCCGCCCAACGGTCTGGACAACTCAAAATCTGGATTTGACCCGTTTCTGTTTTGTTTTCGATTTGACCTCCGCTGATTTTGCGTTATTGACCCGACTAACTCCGTTTTTATTTTGAGAATTGCGTCAAAGAAAGAAAGAGAAACAGCGAGTTTTTTGCTATGAACGAGAAGTTGGAGCGGTTGTTGCCTGATTTGGCGATATTCAAGTACTCGATTAGAAATCCTGCGAGATACGATTTGCAGATAGATCTGGTGCAGTGTGTCCTGGATCGGCTGATTGAGACGGAAGGGGTGGTTCCTTTGAGAAGGTTCGTTGAAATAACTCTTCAAGGCATCAATAGTATTAAGAGCGACGGAAGTATTAAAGGAGTACTTCAACAAGAAGCGAAGCGGAGTCTGTCGGCAGTTGAACATGTCGCCTGAAAAGATACGCACGGTTGTCTTTGGCCTTGCCAAGCCATTCGACAAGAGGATCAGTAAGGTGGGAATCATCAATCCATCCTTCCGCTGCATCAACAAAAGGATGGAGAGGTTCGTGATGACCAATGAGTGCACTGTGTGTCGGCTAAGGTTCCAAATTTATTTTCATCTAATTGATCATTAATAATCACTTTTTTATATTAAAATTCTTTAAAATAAACTTAAAAAATGAAACCTGAGAAAGAGAGAGGAAGTCCCAAAGCGATTCGATACGACGATCGACTTTAGCTACATTCGGCGAGGATTTCTGCTGAACGTGAGGCCAGTTTATTTCGAGAGAATACGCACTTGGTGGTGGGACGATCGGATCAAGCGGGGCTTCATCCGCACAACCAAGGGAAGAGAAATTGTGAATCGAGCCGGCTGTCTCGTGCGCTTCCTTATTTACTCGCAGGAGGACAGTAAATTGGAGGAGTATCGGTTTCAGCTTTACACAGAAATAGGTAAAGAAACACTTCACGATTTGAAATTTTGAATAAACCCTCTATGTATAAATGTTGATTTTTTATGTTATACAAATGTAATTGCAATGTTATACTTACTTGTTAATATGAACTTTCACTAGAATCATAAAATGGGATTACCTCTATCAAATTATCATTACAGGGCTAATCTTATAATTTGCTTGATTTATAATTTCGTTATGATCAATAACCAGTTCCAGTGCTAGAAAAATAGACACGCGAGATTCAACCAAGAGAACCCTCTAGTTCTAATGAAACGCGAAATTGACACTTGTAATTTGGCAATAATATTTTATACGGTATAAATTATACCCGTTAATTCGTGAGCTCAGCGTAGAGGTCAAAGTATTAGACACAAAGAAACATGAACAAAAAAATTTAGCGGAGAGAATCGGTAAAGCGATTGAGGAGAGTGCGAATGGATGTGTTAACGTACTGACGGTATCATACGGTATTTTCAACCTGACGCCGTTTTTCGTGGACGAGGGAATCATAGCTAACGTCGTTATTGCTACAAGAGAGTTGCAGGTATTTGTTTTGCGTTCAACCTGTTGTGTTTAGATAAAATAAGGATCTGGAATTTAGTTTGTTGATCGGTGGACGATCGCCTTTGTGGAGGAAAAAAAGCAGCGGAAGCCAAAGAAGTCTAAACAACGGGTTTCGAGCGACAGAGCATCATCCGCGGACTACCGTTACTTCTCTGGTGGGGACTACGTGTCGGACCAGCACAACAACTCTGACTCTAACGAGCGGAAACGAATTGAGAAAAATTCCTTGTCTCCGACATCGAGCCGCGACAGCCAGTACGAGAGCCTGGAATCGTCGATTAACGAGCAAAAATCTCGGTGAAAGTTATTTATTTATTGATCAAATGTGACGATTGATAACTTCACGAATAAATTATTTATTGTTTAATTTGTTGGCGTATATTCTAGAGCATTTTCTAGAGCTTGTTTATCTTTATGTCAATTTCAGATAACCGCAATTTGCAAAATTTTCAAAACTGCAGAATCGTCTCTAGAACGCAGCTCTGAAAAAGTATAAAAAGGGCCGCCGCATCCGAGTCTTCACTCAGTCAAGCTCTTGACTCTGTCGATGAGAGATCCCTAGAACACAAAAAGGATCAAAGCAAATCGACTTTGAGCATCTAATGTTCCCTGAAAAGGAACTCTTGCTCACCCACCGATGACTACCGTCATCACCTACTAATCTTCTGGCCCTTTTTAGGGCCAAAATTCTTGAACAAAAACTAAGAGTCAACTCAGACTAGAAATTCCATGACTCTATTTATGATTTTAGCGAAGCATTATTCATCCGTCTCGGAATGCAGAGTCCATTGTCCTAGTTTATCCTCAAGAGTCTGTTTATTTACAATTTTTCCACTCGTCGTCTGCTGATCGCACCTCTTCTAAAGGGGTCTCAGCGGGTTAAGTAGTTTTTTCAATGGCAGTGGAAATGGCCCTCCTGCTTGTTTGTGCACCTTTATAACCTCCACAAGGTGGTGGCAACTTCATAAAGCCTGCCGATGCTGCTTCGTCCTTCCATAAAAAAATTTTGCCCAACGTCGAGCTCGTCATGAATTCGCTTTTGAACAAACTTGTATTTTTCGCCGTCGCGTTTTATAGCCTTGTCGAGGGGTTCGAGCTTTTTGTACTCACAGATGGACCGAGAGACAAAATCACACACCATAGAAGGTAAAAAAGAATTTATTTTTCTTTCCCTAAAAAATTCTCGCAGATGGAAGGCTGCGAAGACATGGCTAACTCACGTGATCGATGCGACCAAAATTGGAACTGAGATCCACTTCATAACTTCTTCGGACCCAAATCATAAAGTCAACATTCGACATGCTTCTGGAACTCGTGACATTCACTCAAGGTTTGAAGTTTTTTGCTATAAAATAGTGCTCTAAATATTTTCAAGAATTTCTTATTTGGGACGACCCGGATATGATACTTACTCCGCGATTGTCTCCCTTGCGCATCAATTAGAAGACGACAAAGAGAATCGATTCAATCTGAATGATCTGAAGGCACTCATCCTTCTTACTGGTAATTTTTTTCTCTGATTTGCAACTCTAAGGGTTTTCTTTCAAGATGGCGACATTGGAGTCGATATCGAAGCAAACTGCTTTGTTAGCCCCAACTTCGAAATCTTCGACAAATCGTCCAACTGTGGTAAAATTTATCTAGACGCGTTGAACTACGCCACAAAGCCAGGGCAGCTCAGTTCCATAGGTAGATATTTTCTCTAATCAAAAAATGACAAAGGATATTAGATCTTGTGTTTGTCGTCAACTGGGCGACGGATGAGCTTATCGACCAGTCGTTAATCAAGGCGATGACGAAAATATTTCCAGACTCGAGAATTGTCTGCGGTACTCTTGACAGTCTCCGGTAGAAACCTTTTTCTAAGCAAATATTCAAGATAATATTCTAGTGAAACTGCAGTTGAGCTTCTCCGTGAGCTGAACACTGATATAACTGACGAACCAAAGCTGTTTGCTCCCGAAATTCGCATGCTTGATCAACTCGTTGATCACTAAAATTGACAGCAACTAACAATGGCCTTCTTCGTATGCTACAGACTGCTACAAGCGAATACAAACAACAAAGTGAACAAAAAACATGTGCTACAAAACAAAAATATCTCCCAATAAAACACCAAAAGATTAAAACTGACTAAAACGCATAATAAGAATTTTCCGATGGCGGCTATCATTATTATTAAAAATGAAAAAGTTTATTTGGCAAAAAACGTTCCCAAGAAAAAGCGCAGGAAATTAGACCGGAATAGATTTTAGAGGTAGAGGTGGAAGAGCTTTTCGACTTTTTCAAAGCCTCGGAAGATTTTATTCGTTTTTCACGTTCTTCAAGCCAGCATTTCTCCATTATCGCTAAAATGATATTTTTAGTAAAGCTGGACGCTACATGAAGTGATAAGTGACGATCAAGCACATTTTACCATTAGGCACTGTTTAGATGATAAATGGTATGCTTTCACTAAAAACTAAGATGTTGAATAATTTATACCGTAAATTCCTTTGTAAAATGGCTTGACATCTGGATGGTTTGTATTGCAGTTGAAGTTTGATGGTTTTAGCCGACGACCTTTGCGAATTTGTTTTTGGACTTCTCCGTTTTGAATGTCCCTAGAATTGAGTAACATCAGGTTTTGAAAAGAATCTCACTTGTAAGGCCGCTCTCCGAGTGCGCAAATCTCCCAAATGGTGACTCCATAAGCCCAAATATCAGAAGCAGGTGAAAATATCCATCTTTTAGATGCCTCTGGCGCTATCCATCGGACAGGAAGTTTTGCTGAAGATGTCATTCTAAAACAAATTTAGAAATCTATTATTCAAAAAAGCAGGACCTGTAGTATTCCTCTTCCTCTTCAAGAACTTTAGCCATTCCGAAATCTCCGATCTTGGCAATGTGTTTGTGATTGAGCAGTATATTTCTTGCAGCTATGTCGCGATGAATAACCCCATGCGTCGTTAAAAAGTTCAAGCCAGAGATGATATCAAAACACCAATGAATCTGGTCGCGCAGGGTCACTCGGTCCGGTTTCTCTCTGAGGTTGTTGAGCAAGGAACCACCGCTCATCTTATTTTGGGTCAAGAACTTCTGCGTTGATCCTCACAAAAGGAGAATTTCTCAACCCGTCTCATTTCCATGGCCATCAATTCAATTGGATCTCCTGATATTCCAAGAAGAGTTAGAATATTCGAATGCCTCAGATTCGCCAACAATTGAGCCTCTTTTTCGAACTCGAATCTGAGAGGTATTTATAACATAAAAAAGGAACTTAACTACCTGGAACCTCTCCCTTCTTTGAGCAACTTGAGTGCAACTGGAGTATCACCATTCAATTTTCCCGACATAACTTCGCCAAAATATCCGGCGCCGATTTTGTCGCCAAGAAGAAGATCCCTTTTGTCAAACACAAACGGGCTTCTCCCGCTTATGACTGGCTCAATAAGTTGAAGCTCCATCTTTCCCGAATCTTTCCAGTAGTATTCTGCAAGTGCGCTTTTAAATGATATGAAATTATCGTTGGCTGTTTGGAAGAAAAACTTATTTCCGCAAAAATAATCAACTTCTTAATTATCTTCAATGTGAACTGTGTTTAAGGTCATTACGTGCTTACATAAAATATATATATATATATATATATATGATATATCATATAATCTATCAAATTAGATTTGTTCGGTATTGTATTTTGAGTTCAATTGACATCATTTCTTAGAAGATTAAATCGACGATGCGAGGCAATGTAGTACTGTCTATTTTCTCTGAAGATTCTGTAGTGTTTGATTCCTCCACTTGGCGCTCTCGCACTCAAAGTATACTTGTGATTTTCTTGGCTCGTGTTGACATCAGATTTTCTTATCAGAAAAGCGCCGTGAACATCTGACGTTACTGAACGTGGATCTTAACATTTGCGATCTTAAATCTACGATCTACATATTTATTGAAAATCCGTTCATAGAAGTTTTCCAGCCTCTGGCCTAGAAACGTTGGGGAAGAACCAGGTTGTGTCAGAAAGACACAAACAGCATCTCCACTGAGTAGTCGTTATCAAAGTTTTCTTCTCTCCAATTTTGACAAAGATTCTGTTGTTTCTTTGGTTATCCAGCGGCATTTCAACTTCGAAAATGTCCCCCGTCACAATTTCTTTTCAGAAGTTTTGAATAAAAAAAGCTTGGTTATTTTGCATTTGACTTCTTTCCTATGTGGTCAGTGTTAAGTTCACATTTTGCTTCGAAGTGCCTCGTTTCTCTTAGTCTTTGCATTTCTAAGTAATTGTACGATTTGCTCCTTGAGGAAACGATGCTTCTACCCCTCTTTGAATATTCAGTCCACGCAGCTTTCTCTTATTACTTTCTAATTAATTTTTCCTTCTTATTAGAAAATATGTGAATCAATAAGTAGATCCCTGAAGGGATAAAACTAAGGTTTTTTCATGGAAAACAATAAAAGTATTCATACGAACTAGAAAAAATAAACCATTTCCGCTTCCTTGATCCCCCTTGATTTCTTTGTGAGTATGAAGTTTTCGTCTAAACTTGATTGAGTGCCAAACCTGCCATCTATTCTTGTTGCTCTCTTTTTTCTGTAAGTTATGTAAGCAGCAAATAGGTTGCATTGTGAGCAGAGCGTTGATTGTTTGTACAAGACAACCACTTAGTTAGTCAGTAGAACTGACTTCAAAATAGACTTTTTTCAGGAAAGAATACATGAACTGATGAGATCCAAATTTTTGCTACTTTTTTCGTATTGCCTGGCACTTTCGCAAATAAAGCAAAAGAGTATCATTGTTTACGAAGCAGAGGATGGGAATTTTGAACCGCTGGAAATATCGATAAAGGACTCGTTTTCAGAAGATGCTGCTGAGATTTTAGATGTGAGAGGACAGGGAAGAGAGTTCTTTTCTGGGAACGGGATGAATTTAACGCTATTCAAGGCGATAGACTTTGAAGAGCTCCAACTTGCTCAGGGATCGACCAGCTTTTCATTCCCCGTGCTCATTGCTAATCAAGAGGGGACAGAAACAATAGAAGGCATCATCGAAACAATCGTCACAAATCTCAACGATCACGACCCCTACTTCGTCGATCGGTTCAACACACGAATCGACAGACTTGACATTTTCTTCAATCTAGCCGGGAATCAAGAATGCTACGGACCATCCGAAGAAAATTGTATTCGCGGAATTCCTGAGTTTTCCTCTGGCTTGATTAGAAATGGAAGCGTTGTGGCTCAATTAATGGCTGATGATCTCGATTGCCGCCTGCCGAACGAATGCTCGAGCTCGCTAGAATTCTTAGTTGAAGAGAATCCTTGGATAGAACTGGCTGGGAATGGGATTTTGCAGCTCAAGAATGCGGAGCAATTTGACTTTGAAACAGATAGAGGGCCATTTCGGATAATAGCGAAAGTCATTGACTTTGGAGTGCGCTTTGACCGACGCCAGAGAAGCTCTCGAATTCCAGGTGAAAGGATGATTAATTATTCGAAATATTAATTCTCAATTCTAGTGTATCTGTATGTAAAGGACTTTCCAGATACGCCTCCAGTGTATCAACGGGATCGGAACTTTTTTCAAGTGTTGGAAAACTCGCAAGAAAACACGCTTATTGGCGAAGTCACAGCATTTGATGGAGATGAAGAAATAAATTGGCCAATTATCTACAGCACTTTTGACAATAGAATTTCAGTGGATAGAACATCTGGAAAGATTTTTATAAAAGACTCGATCGCGTTTGATAGAGAGGCGAACGAAAAACTGGAATTTGAAATTGAAGCCTTAGAACAACCAACAGGCTTCTTCAAAAATGAACGAGCCCTCAGCTCTGTTGCGAAAGTAGTTGTTACGTTACTAGACGTCAATGACAACGAGCCGTATATCGTCGATTTTGACGAAGACTTCATCTTTTCCGTCGACGAGAATTCTCTTCCGGGGACTGAAATAACCGGAAGCAGAATTGTGATTCAAGATGACGATCAATATTCAAACACTCATTGGAAGGCATCTATCACTGTTGATGATCCGAGGTGCAAAATCGACGTGATTCCCCGAGAAGGATACCACCGCAACTCTATTTCCCTCCGAACAAAAGAACCAATGGATTTCGAAGAGATTCAGTTTTGTGATGTCCAGCTCAAGTCGAGGTTTAAAACTGTATAAAACAAATTGTTAATAATTGAATTCCTTTGAAACCCCGGGGCTAAGATATTTGATGGCCAAACACTTGGTTTAGCGGAAGCTAAGAATTTTACCGTTGTTATTAATAATCTTAATGATAATTCTCCCACGTTTGAGACCACGTCATATGCATTTAGTGTATATGAAAATGAATCCCCTCCTTTGTTTATTGGACAGGTAGGATAAATACCCGAAGCTTGACGTTGTTAAAAGAGTAGGTTCGAGCAACTGATGAAGATTTTGGAGAATTCGGGGTCGTTACTTATGATTTACTTGCTGGGAGATCAGACTTCGCCGTCAATGCAACAACGGGGAAATAGCATGTTTCAGGAGCTTCGATCGTGAAGAAATGGAGTCAATACAGATACAAATAAGGGCGACGGATGTTGAATTGCGTTCGACAAATGTAGAAGTTAATATTCATATCTTGGATATCAACGACACGCCACCTTCCTTTAAAGACGAAAGAATTGCTAAATTTGTTGCCGAAAATGCAAAGAATCTATCTCTTGGGGAAATCACTATCGAGGATGATGATTTGGACGCAATTCTGAAGCCGTCAATTGAATGCAACACTTTGAAGAATGAAAATATTGTTCAGAAAGATATAAAATCGATTGTTTTAAGAAATCATCTCGATGATAACTCTTTGGATTTGTGGCTAACAGAGGGTTTCGATTATGAAGAAACAGACGCTGTAAAATGCCAACTGAATGTCGTTGATCTCAACACAGCGGCTGATTACGACAACTCTTCAATACTTGAATTTATAATTTTCGTCGAAAATGAAAATGACAATGCGCCTGAATTTCTCATTCCAACGATGGATATTTTTGTCAACGAAGACAGTCCTGTTGGAACGTTCTTGGCTACAGTAGCGGCAAGTGACGAAGATCACGATAGACTTCATTATTATACGAAAGATGAAAAGATCAATGTGGAGAGGAATAGTGGAAATATATTCCTAAGACGACCATATGATTTTGAGGAACGGCAATAAATTAATAAAGTAAAGAATCAAAAATAAAAGAATTTTTTTAAACCTTATAAAGATTTCTAACTTTGATGAAATCAACGTATTTGCTTCTGATGGTCTATTTAACGCTACTCAAACACTCCGAATTTATATCAATGATGTTAACGATGATGTTCCCGTATTGACAGAAGGTCAAACACAAATCAATATTTCTGAAGCTATTGAAGTTGGCACAGTATTGAGTACTTATTGTGCGGAAGATTTGGATGCTTCTGACGAAAGCTTGAATTTCATGATTGTAACCAGTCTATCTCAGTTTGAGCTTGAGGAGAAATCTCCTTTCTGTGCAGATCTTGTACTCAGCAAAAAGATAGACTATGAAACTGATCCTTCTACTATTGAGCTAAGGATACGAGTCATCGATGGTCTGACTTCAGTGCAGTCAAATATGGCCGAAAGGAACGTTGAGATCAACATTTTCGACGAAAACGACAATCCTCCGGCATTCAGTAAGAGCTTGTATAGAATAGAAGTTCTAGAAACTATTTCGGCACTGGAAACGATTCTTATTCCGACGATAGTAGATGATGATTCTGACAGCGTGAATGCTTTTAATGTTAGACTCAAAAATGGCACGAATATGTTCTCAATTATGGCTACTGAAAGCGTTTTCTCAATTATCGTCAAAGAAGATGTAAGCCTCCTTGGTCGCGGGTTCAGCACAGTTATTGCTGTCATAGAAGTCAGTGACGGCGTTTTCAAAAGTGAAGCTACCGTGGAAGTCGGTATTCAAGGAGTCAATTTCAACTCGCCGGTATTCTTGAATGATGGACACTTGATCGAGTCCAATATGCTGAATATAGCGATAGAAGAGAATCGAAATGATGCTCTGTTAAATCTATCATCTACAGACGATGATGCAGGTCTAAATGGAAAGACACAAATAAATGTTCGCGAGTCCGCTGACTATGTCGACTTCAATTTCTCAAATGGAGTATTGAAATTTAATAGTGCTCCAGATTACGAAGAAAAAAGAGAGTACATGGTTATTTTCGATGCTTTTGATGAAGGAGTCCCACCCCGAACAGTCAGTCTCACTGTGATTATTTCAATTATCGATGTAGATGACAATGAACCATTCCTCAACAAAAAAGTTCTGAATTCGATGAAAATATCCATCAAGGAAGAGACACCAATTATCATCAATATTCCTGCAGATTCGATCATTGATGTTGATACTGTTGGAAACGAGGACAACTTATTATGCATTATTGAACAGGATAATTCTTCGAATTGCTTCGCAAAGGTAAATTCTACCTGGCCATTGGGAAAGGGTTATAGTTTTTCTAAAAATAAAGTATTATTTATTCGGTGCGATCATGATTTTAAACCTCAGCAGAGATATCGGAACAGTTTGACTTTGAAAAATCACCCGTTGGAAACATCAAGATCGGCACCAGAAGATCTGAAACAAATCAATTTAAAGAAGACCAGCAAGCTCATTTGAAAATCTTAATTGAAGACATAAACGATAATGCTCCACTCTTTCTTGATGCCGGAGTCCTCGAACGCGGGATTAGTCTTTCAGAAGATCCAGCTGTTGGTTCAAGTTTATTCTCTTTCCAAGTATGGTTATATATTTTACAAAGTTAATTATGCATTTTAGATTTCCGATAAAGACACAACTTATGAAAACACTGTTCCGATATTCAGTATCGTTAATTCTTCCCAGAGCCCATTCTCAATAGGTATAAAATCATAAGAGCACTGGGTATTGAGCATTTTTCAGATCGAAACGGAATCATGCGGCTTCAGAATCCTCTAAGGTCGACCGATTCGATAATAACGACAATCAAGTGCGAAAATCTGGCGGCGGGACCATGTTCGTTAAAAAACATCACCTTCTTTCCAGCAGCTGAAGAAGACATTTTCGAAGTTCAATGCCTGAATATCGCTACATTCAACGAAAGCGCGTTTCGAAACGCTATCGAAGCAAAGATTCAAGGCGCAAAAATCTATTTTCATAAAAGCTCCAGACGTATTTCAGCTACAGGTGAGATGACAAGCACTGGGACAATAAGATTTCACATGGAAGACATGGTCTTGAAGGAAAAGGTCGGAGTCAAAGCGATCTTCAATGATCTTTCATCAATCGACTTTCGAGAAAATATTCGAGTTTTTGGACTTGTCCTTGAACAATCTCAGGTTTAACGAGCATGTTCGATTGAGTTGATCATCACTTGGTTCATTTATAGGTCGCGCAAGAGCAAAATCTGCAAACTCTTTGGACGACAATCTGGGTCCTATCTGGGATGATCCTTGTTTCATGGGTTTTTGCGATTGTATTTGTTAAAGTATACGCGTCAAGATTGCGAACGAAATTCAGACTGAAATGCATTCAGAACGGGAATTTTGACGGTAAAGAGATCAACAGTTCATTCGAATTAGAACTTATTCAGATTTGACTGAACTGCCACAAGAAACAGACAATCCATTGAAAGAGTGTCAGTTCGATACTCAATCTCAGTGTCCGTATACACTTGAAGACACTGCTCCTGAAGACTCGATGTCAACTGAGGTAAGTCTGTGCTTTGATTTTCACATGAAAATAACCTTTCAAGAGCTCAATGACAAACCATGACTCGGACCCGGAATGCGAGCACAATCAGAAAACCAAATCTACAAAAGCGAACAAACTATCTCCATCAAACTCTATTCAAGAAGAATCATTCTAGTAAATTTTTATAATAAAGAGTTCTATTTTTCTAATAAATAAATAAAATGACATTTTAGCTTCCTCGGGAATAATGAATAAACATGGTTGTAAAATTATTTAATTGAACTATCCAATTCTGGGTTTTCTCAGAATCCACTTTCCCAAGGTTAATCAATTAGCGTTCATACGAAGTAAGCATTTATTGCCTCTTCAACCTTCGGGAAATGCTTTCCCACATATTTTCGCGCAGCCACTCTTTTAGACTATCTTACATATTTATTTGACAACAAAAGATGTGTACATAATAAGTTACTACATATATAATTATCAAATGGACAGCGACTACGTCAAGCGAGTTGCAATCGTTTCAAATACTTCTGACAGACTCGTTGTCGAGGTTTTCCAATCTTTGTCTTCTACTTCTACATCTGTTTCTGTGCCTATGGCGTCTTCAAAAAGAATGCCTTCCAATCCAGTTTGAAAGTTCAGCTAAAAATGGCCATGAAACTAAATGACGTTGACCTTTACCTTTTCAAGATAATCAACGGCCTCCTCAGTTAGATTTCCAGTTGCAAAGTCGATCCTTTGTCGCAAATCCCGGACGAATCTCAGGCCATTATCCAAGCTGGTACGCGCTATAAACAACAATTTAAAATCTCTTCGATCTTTTTGTTGTCATTTTTATACTCGCAAATTTGCCAGAATTCAGCTGGCTTCAAGGAAAATTACTCTGAGTACCGACGCAACTCTGCCAAGTCATGTTAAATTAGCAAAATCTTACCGACATAAGTATTTTGTCGTAAAAGTCTATCAGTTTCAACCGTTTCAGGCAAAAAGCTCCACAGCGATCCGCCCTTGTTATTATTCGGCCTTTTGACAAAGCTTCTACAGCTGCTCAAGTTATGTCGAATGGAGTCTTTCCAGCCAAGATAGGGCCCTCGAAAAAATGGAAAAAGCGTTGAAATTCTACGGACGATTTCTCTCAGGGGTAGTGCTCTTGAGGGCTCCGTCAGCAAGGCAATCATGACGATAGAAGAGTATGAGTAGGGAGGCTTTGCATGCCGCGTGTACTTTTATCCTCTTCTTTCGATTCCGGCTGGGTTACTGATAGGGGTAACTGTTGAGCCTGTTTCTGTACAACGCCTTGAAGTCGAGATTAAACATAGAAAGAATATCAAAAATTACCGAATCGAGATGCCATAAGCGGAAGGAGTGACTGGTACGGCGGGTAGTAGTTGAAGTACAACGAGTTCTGTAAAATGTTCGGTCGGAACAGAGGCATTTGTTGATTTTGTTGAACACGAGGAATGGCAAAGTCTAGTTGAGAGCCAGAAATTGATGAAAGACTGTCAGACGCTATTCGTTGAATCTTACTCGGGCTTCCTTCCGTTGAAGCTGAGTTTTCATCATCAGAGTTGCTATGATCGACGTTCTTTCTTCTCAAAAGAACTGAGAAGACCTCATTTGAAGACAAGGAAGAAAGTGTGGACTCAAATTCGTGAATAACACCGAGAAGATTGTCAACGAACAGGTCTTCTAAGTCTTCAAGACGAATCTTGTTCATAAAAATCGAGTTCGCGTCGAGGGCGCTGCGATTAAGAGTCCAGTGTGCCACTTTTAATCGATCTTGTGAGAACAATGCCTAGGAAATAGTAAGAAGTTTAGATTTGCAAAGATCTTTACCGGTAAATTTGTCAGTGCCGCAGTAATTTGAAGTAGTAGAGAGCAGAGTTTTGTTCGCTCATTCCAATATGGAAAACAGTTACGAATCTATGAAAGATTTTTGGACATTCGTTAATACAGATGTGGCTTACCTTTTCCGCTATTTGCCAGCCGGTCACCGAATCCTGTTTCAAAGCGACAAAGGCGAAAATAGTCAATGCAGCTGTAGTGAAAGGAGGCTTATGATTCAAGCTAGGAGAAATCTCGTGCTTAGGCTGCGAAATGTAGTGTTGGAAAAGAGATGGCGATATCAGATTTTGCGGCATACATGTCGGAAAATATTGTGTAAACAGCGACTGAGGCGGCATCGACGGAATATCCGGGGAAAATGGCGATTTTCTCTTTCGATATGGCGACACAGCAAAGTTAGAGCTCGCCAAGTTTTCATCATTTTTGAGTGTTTCAATCACTTCTTGAATCGATGGCGCTTCGTCTTCTGTAAAGAACTCCATCGACTCTCCAGGTATGTCTGTTATTTGCTGCAGCAGGAGCGGCGTTATTCCCGTGGAGACGGTTAGTTCCACCGATGTTTTTCGGCGAATTTTTCCAGTTCGCAAGAAGAAAACATCTTGCAAATCGGAAGCGTATGTGAATCCAGCTTGAACATTTCTCGACACTGAAGTATTTTGCCGGCGAAGTTTGTCTTCCAATATTTTGTCTACATCCACTCTCCAATAGTTTCCTAGACATTAATTGAGACTTGATCTTGATGAGTCTTAGTACCTTTTGTATTCGTTCTCCGAGGATCTTTCAGGTCTAGCACGAAACAGTTGTTGTTGCTTAGATTGTGGCGGATGGAATCTTTCCAGCCAGCGTAACTTGTTTTGAAGAACGGAAACATCTCGCAGATGCGCTTGAGGATCTCAGAAAGTCTCAGGCGTTTCTGGGGCGATGACTGGATCGCGAGCGCGGTTAGGGCCACATATGTGAACGGCGGCTTATCTAATCGGCTAAAAGCTCAAATAAGGAAAAGAAGGGAATGTTGACTCACCGGTATTTCCGACTAAAAGTGATTTTCTGATGCATTTGCGCTGGAACGTGTTCCATTTTTGAGATCAAGGTAACTTCGCTTCTGAAAAAGTAAATTGTTAATGAGGCCCATTAACAAGTCCATCTCGCTACTTGTCCGAAATAAGACGGATCAAGCATGGCGATTTCCGGAAGTAGCCATTTGGCTGTCACCGGGCGCGAGTGGCAGATTAAAAACGCCGATTTCAAGTTGTATTCTGATTTTGTTGTGTGGACAAATTTCATGACTCCGGAAATTGAGCATTTAAAGAGCCTCAAACGAGTTTTAAACTGAACAATTTAGCCGACATGCTGAGTAACAAACACTCTTTTACTGATCTCATGTATTTTTTAAATAAGCAAATATTGATGATTTTGGTAAAAATTGTTCAATTTCTTTTAACAGCAGTATTATCAATAGCTCGATAAAACTGATTTTGGAAGGGTTAGGAAGGGAATTTTAGAATGTTATCATGATCATTGTGTTTATCGGTGACTTTCCTCATTCTTACCGAAATTTATGAAGAAGCCAGTTTATCGTTCTTTACTGTTTTTCAATAATCTGCGGATGATCTCTTTCTGATCTCCTCCGTTGCGATTTCTTATTGCGCGAGGACGAAAACAGCGCCACCATGCACCAAAAGTCAAGCAAATTATCCACCTCGATAATTTCCTTTTTATAATATCGGATTGGGGACTCGAGCAGCTTATCTTCGCTGGATACGAAAGATCACTGGTTTTTGTTCTCTGGAAACTTGTTTTCTTCAGAGTGTGAAAAAACTTGATGACGACCGGTGTTGAGCAAATTATCGTGTCAGATTTGGAGGAGGAAAATGAGGAATAAGCGTCGCAAAAACACTTGAATATACTTCTGCGATTTCGGAATACGAAAAACACTCATTTATATATGAGATTTTGAGCAGAAATTGAAGACCGTAATCTTACGAATTCTTGAGAAAATTAATACTTTTCTATGTAGGAAACATTGAGATTACCAATCCAAGATATACAATGTTGTCAACTAGTGAATTTCCTCGGATACTTCGATAATCATAATTATAAATTCAAGACCAAAAAATATCCAAAAAAGAAGCTTTCCAGCGAGTCTGTAGGTCTCATATCCACTACCGCTTTCGCGCAAATTATGATGGACGATGCGAAATGGTGATGCTTTACAATGCGAATTGCACGTTAGTGTAGTTATTTACGATAATATTAATTCCGCTTTCTGAGCGTAGAACATTTTTATAACTCTGATAATCTTGAGGAATGCTGACAACTTTGATGAAGTGCGTGTTTAATCTGGGCCCGCTTTTTCTTGCTTCAAATAATCTTCAAAACAACATTGTCTGGGGATTTCGTGGAGCTTCTTCAAATCTTCGAAGATACATTTTGGGCGCTAGAATTCTTGTTTATCATTTGCCCAACGATTCGTCCCGGTGACATGTTCCATCCACACGGGAACATGCGCCGATTTCCACGCTTTAACCGAAATTCATCTAAATTTATTCATCTAGCAGTTTTTTGTTTACTTTTAAGTAGAGAAATAAAAGCAGTACTTTTCAACTTTTCGGCTCTCATGAGTAATTACAGTCGATTATAGAGCGTGTGAATGAAGTGTGATTTTTCGTAATCCGGCTCTATTAAATGTATATTTTCAATTCAGAGTCGGCGCTAATTTTCAGATTTTGCGGCGCTTTTTCAAACTCGCCGAGCGCACTGTCGCCGCCGCAATCTCACCAGCACGCCCAGAAAGGGAAGCCAAAGCTCATAATTTCCATCAGTCCTTTGTAAATTACTTCTTCGGATTTGTGCGCGATACACGAACGATAACTGGTTCTCAGAGTTATACATTCAACTTGGCCTTACTTTTTTGAAACTCAGTTGCTGAAAGCAAAAAAGTTCTGACTTAGAACAGTCTGTTCTAATCATTCTGAATGATGTCAACCTTTACCATTTCGGTAGAGCTTTTTGACATTTCAAACTACTTCGAGCGACAATAAAATATTTTTACCTCACGAAAGAAAGATATCTTAGAAGCACAGGAACAAAGCTAGTTTGAAAGTTTTATCAAATTAAGAAGGTAACGAATGTAAAAGATATGATAGGATAACTGTAGGAATAAAGAGTGAAAAGAGAGAGAGATCAGATTTCTATCTAATAAAGAAAAAATCCAGTAATTTGAATTTTCCATCCAGTAAATTGATTTTTTTCAGGAATATCCACGAAAAAGAGAAAATAGAAAATGGGAGACGAAGATTCGAACAGAAGATCCAGATTAACAGTTTTACAGAAACTCTGGGCCGGAATAATTTTCGGGATGCCTGGAGCCAGTAAGTTCAACATATGATTTACATCCTATTTTTGTTTCAGTTATTACAGCACCCTTTTACACAAGGGCTTTTGCTCCAGTAAGTTCTTATCCTCGGGAACAGATCCAAACAGCTGCCGGTCCCATTTCGCATACGATCATTCCAACAATGTCTGATTATTTCTCAAACAAAGAAAGCAAGAGAAAAGAATTCGAGCGAAATTTCAAGCGCGCATACGCCATCGAATACTACAACCAAGAGACCAGAGACATGGAGAAAAAGTTCCGCTGGCGAATGGAAATGCTGACAAAGGAGCGATTTCTGGACACTCAAAATTTTGAGCAACTTCGATTACCGATCCTAATGTGTCTTTTATATTCCGTACTTTGGGTATTTATCTACTCTAGAATTTCATCTATGGTTACGAAGACTCAGAGTAAGAATATTCTTTTCAAGAGAGGACTCAGTCCTTCTGGCAATCCTTTTTATACAAGCATTGGTTCTGCTAAACAGCAATGGTTCAAAGCCTATCGTTACAACATTTTGGTAACAAAAGGATTCGGGTTTATGGTTGGTTTTTTCGTTGGAGTGTTAGTTGTATTCCCTCCTTTTTAAAGTAACTGTCATCTATCTGTATATATTTATGATTGAATAAAAAGCAAGTTGACAAGTGATGCTCGCATAATTAACGATTTGGAGCGCGCTAAAAGGATTTGTTTTTGATAGAAAGGGATGAGCCTTTGCGACAACTCTAAGCAGCCTCATCGCGCCGTGAAATCTCAAACTTCAAACCAAATTAATGATTTTTTCGGGATCACGATTCTAATGGAATGGAAAACGAGAAATGCACAACGACAGGTATAGATTTATTTTTAAGAGAGAAGAGGAGGTACTATATGATTATTTCTCTAGTCATCTTCGTAGACTTCTTCCCATCTAAAGGGCGGTTTTCTGCACGAAGCAGGCATCATTACTCGATCTCCCATTCGAGATTCTGTGCATGCAAGCCACGGAGGAAGTTTTCCTTTTGATAGATAGTCTAGGATATCCATCGGTGCTGGGGATTCGAGGCCCTGTTCGTCTTGAACACATTTCGTTGAGGACTTTGAAATGACTTTTCCGCCACAGCACGACTCTGCAAGAGCACTATACAAACTTGACTCAGTCCTAAATCAAATTTGAAAAAAATTATTTTGACTTTCAGACTTACTGAGACGCACAGCAGGCTTGAAAACGCTTGTCATATTTTATGCCAAAGATTTTCTTTCCACAACATTGTTGCGATTTCTCCGAGCTCTTTATGAAATCGTCTCCGCAGCAGACGGCATCTTTACCAGCTTCTGCAGCGATGAGAGTTTTGGAATGCGTCTTTCCCCGGCAGCACTTGTCTCCTTTTGTGGGATCAAAAGTCACAACTTTTCCGAATTCCTCGCTGCAGCATCGCTCTGGGCTGTCTTTTCTCTTCAACGCTGTGATATCACAGCAGTGGAACTCGCTCTTGTCGAAAGCCATGTTGTTGCAGCAGATGAATTTACGCTTGTCGTAGATTTCCTCCCCGCAGCAAATCTGTTTTCTAGTATTATATGCACTTTTCGCGCAGCAGGCATTCCCTGCACTTCGATAGAAAAGAAAGCCATCGCAGCAAAGTGATTTTCGATCGCTAAAACATTTTAAAAATGATGTAAATAATGAGCTATTTTATACCTAAAAATATCATAAAGAAGAGTTGTTTTTGTGCAAGTTTTTCTTCCTCTCAAACGAGGAATGGCTGTTGACTTCATTGAAGGGGGAGTGGCAAAGGGAAGGAGTGGGGGATTAGTGACTTTCGATTTTTGAGTTGTTCCAATCGGTTTCCATGCGCGTTGCCTCTCAATTTCCAGTGAGGATTTAGGCCGCTCTCTAGGTGTTGGGATTTGCTGACATTTTCCAGGACGCAGGTAAACATCGTCTATCGCAATGTCTCCGTCGTATCCACTTCCTTTGACAGCGACGAAAAGAAAGTTCATCTTTTGTAGATTTCGATATTGGCAGTTTTGATGTTGTGCTGCGAGTACCGCCAGTCTGTTTTCGATCGAGATATTCCAGTTCGTAGGGTGAAAAGAGGACTCCAGATGGTTGAGCCGAGGTTCATCATGCTTTGGCTGATGTCTTTTATCAGGACGTAAAACTCTCCAACATTATTGCCGAATGCGAGGTACCAAAAAGATAGACACATATTCGGGATATTGGACGAGTCGATTGTGGGTGTTATCGCAATTAGAGCATCTTTTGAGCTTATAAGAGCCATTCGAGCGTATAAAACATCACCACCTTTATTACAGTGTTCAGAAAAATAACGATTTTAGAATACCACCTTTGCTTAGTGTTGTATGATCAATTGCTGGTCCAGTGCGTAGGGATCCACTAGCCCCGCCCTGAACATCCATATCGTAGAACTTTTTGTTCCGAATGGTCAATGGAAGGACTTCTTTCAATTCCAAATCTTCTGCTTTTCCCCATTCCTTACAAAAGCCTTTTTAAAAGTGCAACTGAACCCATCTCTGCTATTCTTCGGGCCTGTCATTTTGTCTGATATATTTTTGCTTTTCACGGTTTCAAAAGAAAAGTAAGGAATCAAGGAGGAAAATGATTATTTCGAACGGAACCGTTTCTAGGGGATAGTCGTCTAAAATTGTGTGCATGTGGAACATGTTCTCGGGATCGAATTCGACATAGTCTGACTTTTTTCCATAATTAGGCGGCTGCAAGATTCCATTTCTGTACTTTGGCTTTCGTAAATACGCGTTTCCCTTCTCTTTCTGTGCGATAAACTCTTCATAAGTGAGACCGAAAGAATAGGCAAAGCTAAGAAAATAGATTGTCGCTAGAAAAAACATTTTGCATTTTTGGCCTATATTTTTTTCAAGAATTTATTTACTCATTGTTAAAATTCTGCGCACTGGATTTGCCAAGAGCAAGGTTTGGCAAATGCAGCTTGAAAAGGATGATTCAGAGTCAATTTGAAGAGATTTTTTATTGGAAGCAGATTTTATTGTGCGTGATTATTGTCCAGTATATATTTTGAAAAGTAGCGGTTGAATTGTTGTTGGCCGAAACGAGAAGAGATGAGGTTTTTGTTTTGAAACTGCTCCTGCATTGTAGCGTATCGGAGGACCATCCGGTTGATACGGGTTGCTTCAATCGGTATCGAACTGTAGTCGGACATGGAACTGGTTTGGTCGTCGAGGTGGTAGCGGGAGAAGCCAGCAGACTTGATTCCTCGAGCAAAGCACAGGGAGATAAAAAGAAAGAAGATCTTCATTTTGACGGTTGTTCTATTTCTAATTTGATTCGAAAGCACTCCTTACTCCTCCTTTTATGTCGATTGTTACTCCAATTTATATAATTTTTTATATGCGCGCTCGAAAATATCGTAAACGGTGTCATCATCATCGAGTTATATAAATTGGAATAAAATTTAATAGAGCCTCCAATAAAGAAGATGGTTGCTTTTGAACATTCCTTGCAATTAGAGGAAGCGATCGGTGTTGTTGGCTCGTTGTTGTCTTTTTGTTGTTGTTTTGCGTTTCTTTTTCTGAGAAAAAAAAAGTAAACAAAGGTTATGAGAACTGAAAATCACCTGTGGATCGGTGGAGAAGAGCATCTTGCACTTCTTTTTACTTTCATTCTTTTCGCTCCCAGCTGTCTGATTGTGATTACGTTTTGTAGATGATCGCAAGACCATTTTTGCTGGAGGAGGAGGACGTTTATCTGCTTCGGAAGCGACCTCTGTTGGTAGAGTGGGTTTTGGCGGCTCATTTTTCACGGAAGGCTTCTCATGGGTTGTCTTTGATGATGAAGGTTCTCCAGGAGAGCTTGGGAACGGACCAAAGTACTTTTCATAGTCGGGCACGTCCGAGCCAGAGTCTGAAGAAGACCAGTCCGAATCACACTCGTCCTCCTCGTCAGAGTCATCAAAAAATTTGATTTTATGCTTTCCAGCTAAAATCGCCGGAATTTTGAGAAGATGCTCTTCATATTGCCTCTCTCGTAGTTGCTGCTCGTAAGGTTTGTTTCTGTTCATGTTGCCCGAATTACCGTCTGAAAAAGGCGTCTATTAGAAGAAATTATCTCGAGAATGCCGATTTCAAGAGACAAAAGGAAAATTTGAGTCGAAAACAGGCAAAGAATGAATGAGAGAATCACTCAGTTACGAATATTGTAGCGGAGTTTCATCCGTCCCCATGCTCCTTCGAGTTTGAATGCCTCATCCTTGAGGTCTTGAATCTCCTGCTGTTGCTGCATCTCCGATATCTAAATAAAACAATTAAGACCGATTCAATTCTTTAATTATTACGATAAGGACGTAGATCGCAAAACCAACGCATGCCAAGATGATGAGCCCGATTAGTCCGAGAGTGCAAATGCGACACTCGTTCTTGGAGATCTGTTTTTGTAGCCTGATTGCTTCGGCAGATTGCATCGTTTCTCTTCAAAAAAAAAGATTTCTCGACTTTCGACTTGCTTCGATTCCGTGAAAGTGCGGAATGAAATGAGTAAGTGCGTCGTATCGGAGCAAAGTTTTGTCTTTCGAGAATTGAAATCTCTGCGGCGCCGAGTCTATCTCGGTCGATCCGGATTTTTCTGAAGCGGGAGTTTCGAAAGCGAACTCGATAAAGCAAGTCGTCAACAAAAAATAATAACTAAACTTTAAGATCAACTCTAACTTTCACCATCAAATCAGTCTATCTTTTCATTAACCCTTCAATTTATCAGTAAGACTCGTCAGTAAGATTCAGTGATATTTTTTTCGATTTTTTTATTGAAAGAAACGTATGTGCTAAGCATAGTCAACTAGAATTCTGTTTCAGTACACATGAGAGCAAAGAAAAGATAAAAATCATTCCCGGAAAGTCTCGAATGCTTGCTGGAGGCGTTGAATTTCCACTTGTTGCTGAATGTCGATGTCCTTAAAATAGTCATAGAAAATTTACATGCTTCATCTTGACACTAACCACGAGAACACAGAAGACAAAAAGAATCGACAAGAGAAGGAACCATCCAAAAATCCAGAGCATTTTAGTTGAACAGGCGTTCAGGACGATTTGTTTCTGCAGCTTCAAGGCTTCAGCAGTCTTCATTTCTACAGAGCCGGACATTTTTGAAAAAAATTTCGATGAAAGAAAATCTTGTAAAAAGCAAATGATGAGGAAATGAAAGTGAGTCTTCTTTTTATGTCGGTATAGGTGTCAAACCGGAAAACGAAGGAAAAATAATCAGACCTGGAAAAAAGTTGATTTGACCAAACAAAATAAATAATAATCTACTTTTCGAAGTCTCCTCTGATCTTCTTTTGAGTGCTTGACGCATTATCCCGGCAACGTCTTCTTATGAGAAAAGGTCTCGAATTGAGAATCTCAATACACTAATACAAAAAAACCAAGTAATTGTTAAAAAGGTTGTAAAAAATTATGAGCCGACCTCATTTCAGCTAAACTCATCGACAAAGAATTTTCAATTCTGACTAAAATTTCCCTCTCTCCTTGAGTAAAGATGCATTATGTATCATTTATTTAGATAATTGTTCCAATTGAGAAGTTAAAATTTAAATACTACCAAAAAATATTTCTTCGGTAACTTCGGGCTACACTATTTTTACAATAAAAAGGCAAAGGAAGATTCTCACGAGTTGAGTGGGCTTAGTTTCCGTACTTATCCATTAGATGAATCAGAGCTAGAAAATATAAAAAGCGGCAAATAATCAATTTCTCAAATAAAAAAAACGGAAAAATAAAGAGACAAAATGATGAACGAAATCTACAGAATAGAGTGGGAATATTCCGATGTCGGAAATATCAATAGAGTGAGGCCGTACTTGAGGGAAACTTACCACAAAAAAAGAACATCTTGGTCCACTTGACATCATCAACGACAGTTTGCTTAAAAGAACGCAGAGGAAAGAACTTGCGGTTTTTCATGAAAGAATAAAAAACGAGTTCAACATTGAATGGAATGCACTTGACGACATTGCCAGCTTCGATGACATCCACGTCGATTTGGCTCTGATGCTCGCCATGCAACAATACATCACTGAAAACCAAGAATTTCCCAAAGTCGAAGACAACTGTTTCATTAGTTCTGTTCTCGAGCTGCGTGACCCCTGCGTCGGAGTAGAAATGTACCCCGAATTTGAACAGGGCCTCGTTGGAAAAACCAAAATTCAATTTCCATTCGAAAAACTTGAAATTATCGATAACGATTACGAAATGGCCTTTCACTTTGAAAGTGTTTCTAACGCAGACGAATTTTTGATTGAATATTCTGTTGCTCAAAATTGCTTCGGGAAAAACGGCTGGGGAAGCAGGTAGAGAATCGCTTCTTTGTCAGCACGCTCACGAAACAAATTTAAATTCAGAGACAATTTTGTTGCTGTTAACTCAACATCGAACGTTCCGTTAACGCTGAACTGGTGTGGCGAATCCATTGAGAGCACAAACCTCTGCATCACTGTGTTCAGTACATCTGAAAATAGCCCGATATTGAAATGGAGAGAACCAGTTCTGAAGAAAAAGACGCAAGTAAATACGAACCTGAATGATCTCAAATCGGTCGATTATTATGACGATGACATAAACGACATAAATCCAGTAGCCTGTCCAGAAGTAGTCAAACCTGGAAGTTGTGTCATAAACGGCTCGAAAGCTACTTGTAAAGGAGCTATCAACGGATGCGAAGAAGAAGGAGTCAACTGTCCACGGCCAAAGGTTGACCCTAAAATTGCCGGATCAGGTAAAGATTCTTTCTAACTCGTACAGAAGTAAAGGAGCTTGTTACAAAGCTTCCGCCTAAGGCATCTTTTTGACAATAAACTTTAGCCGCTGGTGGAATCGTTTTGGCTATTGGGATTGTGATAACGATTGTTGTTCTTTTTATGAAAAAGAGAGAATCATCAGCGTCTGAAATTCTGCCGACATATGCTCAAGCGAAGACTAAGACTCGCGGCGCTGCAACTGGCTATTCTTACCGTTAAACTTACCAACCGATAGTTGACTGAACTGCCGAAAATCAGCAACCCTGACGTCCATGATTTCACAAATGTAAATAAGTAACAATGCTTCAAAACTAAACTTGCGCATCAATATAAAATTGGTAGTTCAAATAAAGAGTGGATCGAATGCTTTTTATGATCGTATGAAAATATTTTACTGCTACACCGATAAACAGAAATAAATAATTGAAGTTCTATCAAAAGTCGTCCGCATCGTCACTTTGAAGCCGGACAAGCAAGTCTTCGAGGCGCTGAATTCTTCTATCATTGGCAGTCAAGGCATTCACGAGCGCATTAACTATCGCCTTAGTTTCTTTTCTTTCTGAAAATGATCATTAATATGACTATTCAAGTGTCGCTCATTATTTACCGTAGCCCATATCTCGAAAGCCCGCTGAGAGCTCCCTGTTCAAATTATGCGATATCGAAGTTCCAAAAGGCTGCAACACACATCTTTCGTTCTCTCTCCCGTATTCAGTGGGTAAGAACTCGAAAGTAGAATTCACATGCGTTAAATCTTTGAAGCGGAGCATATTTGTCGCCTTCGAACGTGGCAGTTTTGGCTTCGCAATTTCCTCTGCCTCTCTTGGCTTTCGAATTTTGCCTTCTTTTCGAAGTCTTCTGCGCTCTTCTTTTGAGAGTTTGACGCATTCTCCGTCGGGACCCAGTTTTTTCTTGCCATTTCTACATTTTTCTTTGTCTCTCTTTCTTGATTTGCTTGGTGCGGCAACAAGATCAACCGGAATAGGAGCTTCTGTAGTAGATGTAACCGTTTTCGTCGTTGTCACACTAAAAAGTCGAGATATGAGCATTTTTAGGAAATCTTACTTTTCCGCTAACATTTCGTCTCGCTCTCCTGATCCAGCTTCTAAATCAACAATGTACACCTCGTTGGTTTCTTCTTGAATTTGGACTTCCACTTTTTCTTCTATAATTTCTTCGGCTTCCATCTTCAATAAGCTTTCTCTGTACTTTCGAATGGTCACTTCTGCATTTTCTCCTCCTTCAGCAGATCCGTCTGAGTTATAAATTCCGACTTTGAAATACGGTAAGACTTCGTCGTTTCTGCCCATAAACAGATCTGGACTCAGAGAAGCAGAATCGATGATAATTTTGTCATTCATTGAAATTTTTAAAAAGGCCGGTGTTGGGTGGTAAGTCCTTTTTGTCTTGTGATATTTTGACCACTAAAAATAGTCATTTGAGGACAACAAAATCGCTAACCTTGATCTCATATCGCCAGCGCACCCACTTGTCTATCAGTTCCTCACTTTCAGTAACATTTTGCCGCCAGAGAACATACACTTGCTCTCCATTTTCGTCGCATACTTTGTACTCGTCTATGTCTTCAGGCTTCAGAGCACAGCCCCCTTTTCTCAGATAAAAATGCTCTTTTATATAAAAAAGAAAATTTTAAATCCAGTCCTTTATTTTTGAAGAAATTCGAGTCCGATCGAGCCGAAATATAAAACTTCCCTTTTTTACTCCAAAAATAAGAGGTGGTTTGCCTCCTTGCTCCTGCTCGATTCCAATAAAAGACCAAAGATCCTTTCTCGCTGATTGAATCTTTTCCATCACAAGTCCATTTTTGCACGAGTACCATTCTGTATTTTCACAGCAAATAGTGCTGTAGTCTTCGAAAGACAAGTCTCCAACGCACTGATTGCTGTCACGGAAGCGACGACGGTTTGGGGTCCCGTGCCACTGAGTTAAAATCATCGATGGCTCTGAGCAGTTTGGGCAAGGTTTGGTCACCGTCGCTCGGGAAATCTTCATGTCGAATTCGTAAATTATACGACTATCTGGATCATGATTGACGGCTTAAAAATTAAATACGAGAATCGAAGCTCAAGTACCTTGGCAAGTTATTTCTGTATCGCAACATCGATTGCGCTCTTTTTTGAGTGCCAGTATCTCTGGATCAGGCCTCACGGAAAAACAGTTTTTCAACTCGGCTCTTTGCTTCGATGCGTGTTTTTCATTTTGAATCACCATTTTTATCTCGTATTCTCCATCTACTTCTGCTTTCAACACTTTTGCATTCTTATTTGAGGTCGGAAAACTCACAAATAAAAATAAGGCTTCATTTTGAAGTAAATATGGATGTTTTCAAGACCGAACTCTCCCATTTTTATCGGATGCAAAGCTGTTTCAAGAGGTGTTTCAGTTCCATCCCTCGCGTTTCTGATATTTTGTCGGAAGAAAAGGTCGTTTTGGTGGGTAAAACAATTTGTCTTGTCTCCTCTGCTGAAATTTTGCGTCCACAAGCTCCATTGAATTATTTTCCTGTCTTCAATCACTGTCGGCGTGGTAGTCTTCTCTTCTTGAAATAAGGTGCCAGGGTCCTTTCGAACTTAAACTTTTCATAAAATATTTTTTCAGCAAAACTAACCTAAGTCAGAAATGGCAGCAATGAAACCGTCTCTGTCGTTGAAAAACTCTTTATCGACGTTGACAGAGGGAATTTGAACAACGTCATTGGAAGTTATTGAGACAAAGACAGGAATACTTCCGGGAAGATTTAGAGAAGGCGATGTTTCAAAAGAGATAATTCCAATAACTCCCGTTGAATCTTTCATATCTCGCTCGATGAAGCCAACAAGCGTCTCTACCTCCTAAAAAATTGACAATTTTTGTTTTTTGATCCCCTGACCTTGGTTAGCCTCGGAACCGCTGGCAAAAAGTCCAGGTTCCAAATTAGCTGGGAGCTTTTTCGCAAAGTTTTCCGAACAAAATCACATCTTCGCCTTGCTTTCTGAACTCTCTAGCAAATCCTGAAACGCTTTTAGATGAAGGGATCCAAACGCTGACGATGGTCCGTAAAGAGCTGAGATCATGGAGGAGTTTTTGCACGGTGCGAATTGATTCTCGCCAGATTGAAGAATGCGCGGTATTTTCGAGGTAATCCCCTGGTGGTCCTAGATTAATAAGAGGAAAGAGTAAAGCAGAAAATGTCACGTAAAAATGATGATAACTTTACCCGAGATGATAATATGCAGCTGCTCAAGGCCAACGTCGCATTCGTGAAAATTCTTGCACTTGAGTGGAACCAGCTCGCGAGTGTACTTCTCGATTGCCACTTCGGTCTTCTTTCGAAACGGCGAGTGCGTCTTTGAGATGATAATTGGACTATCGTACAAGTTGTTGCTCTCTTTCAAAGAGTCGAAGAGCTCGCTGCTGTATCCGAACGGAGAGCCTTGAGATCAATTACCAAGGAAAAGATGTTGAATCCCTACCTATTGCAATATTCAAGTCAATCTTGCCAATCACATGATCAAAAAGCTGAGGAGCAGTTCTTATGAGCCCATCGAAGATTCTTAGTCATTAAAAAGGTCGAGCAATATCAATTCAAATCGCCAAATTTTAATTTTGAATCGATCGATTATTTCGCTGATTCTATAAAGTCTCATTCTTTTCTCGCACCTTTTCCCGTCTGGCTTGTTCCAAGAAACGCGCACGATCGTCAGGTGAAGCGATTTATAGCGTTCGATCGCCTTGAATTCAGAATTAAAATCGACCTCTAAAAGAACGAGCATGCCTTGAGCAAAGTTCGCAGCTGCTCGATGCCCTCGTTCACCCAGAATTTGTCGCCCTCGTCATTGAACACGATTCCCAAGCCCCCGCAGTCGCGTTCTATTAAAAATGTTCTTTACTTTCGCTTTTATTGCTCATTAAACCTTGCGTCGACTTATGGGAAAACTCAACGGGAGTAAAACTTTCCAGGCTTTCTTTCCCAAGTTGTGTAGTTTCCTGAAGAATGCCGTGGTTCGTCTCGTACGTTAGAATTTCATAATCATCGCCGGAAAACTCCAGATCCGGAAAAAGTTCGTAATCACCGGATGCGAAACTGGCGTCTTCTGCTAAAATTGGCCCTAAAGATCAAATTAGCTCACGAGCATTCCTCCTTGGAAGTACAGTTTAGTAAATAGAGCGTTTCGACAAGAACGTGAGTTAATTATCATATTTATACATTCACTATTGTGGCAATAGAAGTACCGTAATTTCGTTCTTACATCCTTCTTGTTTCTACAATTATACACGCTCGAATATAAATCTCACCCAAAAGCAAAAGCAGCACTTTCGCAAAATTTGCTTTCATCCTTCTCAGAGCAGTTTTTCAAAGCTTCATCAACTCTCTTTCGCGTAAAATCGCATCTGCTTCAAAAAGTACTTTTCAAAAAATGAAATTCGGAGCAGTAAAAGTTCAAAGGAAGTGCCTCGTCCACGGGTGGTCAAGGCGGAAAATCTAGTTCAATCACACCCTCCAGGCGATTTGGGAGATTGCGCCTGGGGCTGAATCAAATTGGCCACTTGAGGAAAAGGCCTCGCTAATTACAGGGATCATTCGATACTTCATCCCTTTTTGAATATCTTGACATTTTTCGCAGTCGTTCTAATAATAGCTTTTTCGTAAAAGAAAACTTATGGTGGCCTTTAAAAGTAATGTTAATAAATTGTGTTGATTAATTAAGGGACCCCGCCGACCGAGCTCCGCGCGCTTCTCGCTCTTTTTCACTCTCACTATTCACCTGGTTTAATTTTTCAATTATCGTGATTTTTGTACAATAACTAATCTTTTATGCTCTTTCATCTCCATTTCTTAAAATTTTCATAGCTTATTGCTACGCTGAGTTAGGGCGAAAACATTGGCGCTCGATTTCAAGTGTACATAAGTACTCGAATTATTCGGATTGACACTTCGAGACTACCCTCATTGAAAAGCCCGTGCCTTCTTGCATAAGGCTTACTTATTGAGATTTCCCGGAAGAGTTTACTCATCCGATTATCGTGGGATTAATGCGGGTCACCTGGAGCGCTCGGCGTGAAATACGGGCATTTTACACTGTTGGCGCGGGATTCCGCTGCGCTGGTCAGAAGAACCTTTATTTACCGCTCGATTACGAGAGCTGCATAAATTATAATTTAATCTCAATAAGTAGGCCTTATGCAAGAAGGCACGGGCTTTTCAATGAGGGTAGTCTCGAAGTGTCAATCCGAATAATTCGAGTACTTATGTACACTTGAAATCGAGCGCCAATGTTTTCGCCCTAACTCAGCGTAGCAAAATGCTATGAAAATTTTAAGAAATGGAGATGAAAGAGCATAAAAGATTAGTTTGTGTACAAAAATCACGATAATCGAAAGAATTAAACCAACTGAAGAGTGAGAGTAAAAGAGCGAGAAGCGCGCGGAGCTCGGTCGGCGGGGTCCCTTAAGCATGACTCAAAAATTGCTGGACGCATGTTACGTGGCTTGAACTTACTGACATTTGCAGACATCGGCGCAAACACTAGCAGACGTGTAATGTCACTTGTCGCCCCAAGAAAGGGAGAAAAATATTTGAACAAGATTTCCGAAAAATCCCCTTTCTCGCGTGTCCCTTCAAAATTTTTAAACAAACGCTAAAACAGTAGATTTTAGCCAAACCAGCTGTGTATGAAAACGGGCGTAATCGTTGTGTAAGGTCGTTCCCATTTACCGACTTCGTTTGATCCCTAGGCTTATTAGATGAAAACTTGGCCCATTTTTCTAGCTTAGTTTAGGGGTCATAAACCAGACCCCTTGATATGGTGCCCAAATGAAAGCTCAGCTTCTGAGCTTTCCAAAACTGTGTCATATGACCCCTACACTAACTTATAAAGATGGGCCGAATTTTCATCTAATAAGCCTATTGATCCCAAGCACTGCCCTTTATCGTCAAAAGCGGACTATAATCAGCTCGTTTTCTTTTCAAATTTACTTGTGTGCAAAACTTCCGCTGGAAAATTACCAACCGCGTATTTTTCTTTCAAAGCAATAATTACTCTTGTTGCAAAATCTACGTTTCTGTCAACATTTTTATTATTCAGAACTTCTGAATTTCAGAAGAACAAGTTTATTTAATTTTTTTTATTTATTCAATTTTAAGTATTTGATTTCCTAAATTAATTGCAAGCAATATGCCAGTAGAAGCTATTGGAATTACAAGGGACTCATTTGATAATTTTGAAAAAACAAGTCATCAAAACTTTCGGATAAAGCTGAAATCTCCCCTATTTATATGCTGATTATGGAACTCCCGATAAAAATCGAACCAAGAACGTCCCATTTTCAAAAGAACCAAATGATAGAATGTTCGAACCACCACCTGTTCATCGAATTTAACTCGTAATCATTTTGAACGACACAAAGCTTTATACCTCCCTATCAACGTCTTTTACATTGCCAATTTGAGACAATAAAGACGGTTACAGTGCGAAAGACTGTTCAAACTCAGGAATTCCTTTCTGAGCTTTAGCTGCGCAAATATACTGAAACAATGCGCGACGGAACGAAATTCCTGGCAAGTAACGAAAGAATCTGAGCAAGTCGACAGCCGGAATCGCGAGCTGGCCATTATAGAATGGACATATATATTTCGGGGTAGAATTATGCCCTCGAGAACGCAATCAATTTTCGTCAAATATGATGGTTTATGTGATCTGACCAAGCGGCGCTTTGCGTAAGTTCCACTTGAATCAAATTCAGAGCAATTTTAGAAGAAGCTTACGCGCTTTTTTCAGGGCTGTTATCAGCAGATCACAGAGGACAACAGTTGAAACAACAGTAACACTGGCTGACAAACTGTTAGGATCTTCGTTGGGTAAGCTCCATCGAGTGGGCTCAAATCTGTTCAAATATTTTGGCGTTTCAACCCGTGCGCTCACGGTATTTTTACACATGTTCCTCGAGCATAGAACGGGCCCCTACAAAAGAGCACTTTCGACACCACGACAACCACGAAGAAGCCTTCTAACGCCTTTTTCATGTGGTTCCATGGAATCTCTATCCATGCTTTCTCGCTTTGTCACATGAAAGATCACCAGAGGAAATTTTTCGATGATGAGTAGTAAACCGGGCTATTTATAATCAGGAAATCAAACTTTTTAGAAGCTAAGTTACCATGAAGCAGATTTCCTTCCTCTCAAGTTATTGATACAGCCTTTTTCTCATTGTTTCTCGTTCATAAGCGGTAGGTCTGGGTAAATAAGCACCGGGTGAGCTCTGAATTGGAATCCAAGTTATGCCGGAAGGACGTTGTTTTCTGAAAAAATGGCGAATGATGGAATCAGTATTTGACAATTTGGTTTTATCAGCCCTTCATTATGGGGCTCCAAGGCGTGTTTTCTTCCCGCTAGCCGGAATTTCATAAGGAAGGGCCCGAAATCCTTTCTAAGGGAAGGTTTTTCCTTTAGAAGCTGAATTTCTTTCATTACGGTAATTTTTAGAGGGCAATATCTCCCGCTGTACTGTTCCGATAAGAATAACGCAACGGCATAGAGTTCAGACCAGCTCCTGTTTATCAGCTAAACGGATTATAAAACGAGAATAAGGGGCACTTGTGGCGCAAGTAACGGATTTTGCGATAAGCGTGTGGCGCGTACTTTTTTTCGATAACCAGCATAAGCGACAGGGGCAGCTTTTATCGGGCTTTGGAGAGTAGGAGCACTCGAGCTAAGTGACTCTGTCCCTGCATTTTTGGATCAGAATAGCCAGTGTTCTCAAGTACTGGAGTTTTTAGATCGAAGCGTTACTGTAACTTCCTTTTCTAAAAAGACGCGTTTGAGTACAAGGGTAAAGTATTTGCTGTTTGGCGTCTTGGCGGTGGAAAATCCGACTGGAAGCTTCACAAAAGCCTGGCCAAGTGACGCGCTGTCAAATACGATGAGAGCCGTTCCAGTTATATACAGTAACAAAGTGTTTCAGAGCTTCTTTTGTGTGGTTATTCGGATGATAGTCTCGGTGATATTGAAAGTGGCTACGTCAAATACAATAGCTATCATTGTATCTAGGCAGGCTTGATTGATCGACCGGCTACAGTAAAAACGCCTCCCGTAGCATCGCTGCTCCATAAAGCTCTAGAATCTGACATTGTTTTAGACCAGCAAGCAGTGATCTGGCAAGGGACCATTTGTAAGCCTCTCAATGCTGCTTTTTCGCGCTTTCCATCATGATTATGCATTTGACGTCAAATTTTCGCAACGACTGTATGAACTCTTGAATAAAAAAGAGAGCCGCACACGTGCCTAGAAACAGTAATAATTCTGTTAAATCGGGGCGACGAAGCGGAACAAAGCAAAATTTTCTAGCTAAAGTTCGCGGCGAAATTTTAGTTCAAAATGCCATGTCGATGTTCTTCCCAGATTTCTCAGCACGGGGGATGTACCGGATTTTCTTGTAGAAAGAAGGGAGGAAATTGCACTTGATTAAATTCGTGGAGGGAAACTTCCGATGCGGAAGTTTTTGCTTCTTGGAGTTTTTTAATTAATTGCTCGTGTTGATTCAAATATTCTAATTTAATTTGCGAAAGCGTCTTATACAGTTACTTCTGTAAGAAATAGCTGCTCTTTGAACGGAAAAATGAACCAAAACTCGCGAAAGCTGTTTCAGTGCTCGTGCGTTCCAGATCCCAACATTTACGAACTTCAAATCCGCCTAAAACGAGTAATCTTCAGCACGTTGAAAACAAACTCGAGCGGAGACTGTTTATTTTCGAAAATGGAGATCTTCAATCTCGGTACTGGCGCGATCCGCATCTTATGCAGTTCTTTTTGATTTTTTCTAACGGCTCGTCAAGTTCATCAAAATCGAAATTTCCCTCCTTGAATTTTCAATTTTCAAGGCTAAGAAGAGATGAGTCAAGAATTGTAAGAATCAGATCCGAAAGCTCTTTTAAAAACCACAAGAATAATATTATCGCCCCCGCCCCTTGAGAGGAGGCCCTTTTTTATATCAACCCTCAAACTCGGAAGCCACAAAATACGTCTCCACTCGATTCTAAACACACTCGCCCTGAAAAAAACACATGCCAGAGTCAACCACGAGTTTACCAGTGCCAATTGCAGTGGAATTTCTATTCCAGCATTCCGAGGGAGATCACGTTTTCTTTCAAGCTCGCGGGGAGTATGGAACTTCCAGCTATTCTATTTTTCGGCCTGGCTCTTGAAGATGCGTTCAAGATAACATTCTGAAATGAATTCATTCCCTTATCGTATTCTGACTCATTTAGTGGACTTTAGGGGGCTTCAACGGACTGTATTACCGTAATAGATTTAAAAAATTGAAAGGCCTTAATTTCAATAGTAATTAGTCTCTAACCGGTCTTTAGGGCTGGTCTAACGAAAAATCTGGAAGTTGATGTCCCCACAAATGTCCAAAAACTTGCATAATCTCATTTCACGGCAAGCCCGTTCCATAAAAAATGAACCGAGGCTTGTTTGAGCTTTAAACGCCCTCGGAAATGGAATTGAAAGTGAGCGGAAATGAGCAGTGAAGCGTCGTGGTCAACCGGTCGGGCGCCAGAGCAGTAGCGCTAACAACAAATATTTACGGATGAAGCCGTGATAATGTGGCAAATAGTGACGGACTTGACAATTTATCAGCGGAAAATGAAATAATTGCCGAGAAGTCGAAAATTCGGATAACAAAATTATTATCTTCTTTGATTTTCGGGAGAAAGCGGCGATTTGTGTAGTGAAATTGCTCGTTAATTTCGCTGACGATCGAGAATTTCGACAAACTTCAGGAAAAAACGCTTCCCGTCGACTGCGTGTCAGTTTCCTGTCACTATCGTGCCGGCTCGCCAAATCAATCGTAAAAAGACGTTGCTCCCTTCCGTTGATCGATTTACATTCAGGATGTTGCAACTTGCATCCTTTCCAATATTTCAAAATAGCTCGTAGTTAATCCCGTTTCACTGCTCCAATTAAATAATTCACACGAATTTCATCCCCTCTGACCTTCGAGGTTAGCCGCTTGTTTTTGCGCATCACCGCGTATGACAATATTACCTGGCTGGCCCGCTCCGTGCTGGGTCACAAAGGTGAATCTGCTTTAATCTTATTATCAAGCTCCGAACACGTGAATACGAACTGTCTTCATCATACTATTTCTAAACGGTTATTGTTGATGAAAAAGGTGGAAGGGTTCCTCTCGTGGTCATTTCGAGAAATGTTCCTCTCGTGGTCATGTTCCTCTCGTGGTCATATTCCTCTCGTGGTCATTACTCACCGGCTTATGAAAGTTAGGGTCTCCCAATTTCCCCCGAATTTCCTCAAAGATAGTGCTTACACGCTTTATATATTTATAATAAGAGGTCATAAATTAAGTTTTTAGATGAATAAAAATCGAGATGAATTGATGAAAACAATTTTTTTAAATCGAAAAACCTGAGAAAGATAATTACATTTAATATAGTTTGCCTCATACGTTTGCCTCTTATTCTAAAGAGAATTTCTTCTGGTTTGTGCAAATAAATAAACTTATTCCTATTTGAAATTATTGAAAATTGAACTCAATCAAATGGACCTTCTCATAGTATCCTTGAAAAAATGCTTGGAGACCCAACTTATCATCAAAATGCTCCGTGATCGCAAGTCTCTACGTCATGACCACGAGAGGAATATGACCACGAGAGGTGCATGACCACGAGAGGAACATTTCTCGAAATGACCACGAGAGGAACCCTTCCGAAAAAGGTTGTTCTTCAACTTCTTAGAAGCTAAAAACTTCGATACATTCAGCAGCTTTATTTTATCCCAAACTTCATGACATCATTTATATCTCACAATTTTAATTGAATGCAATGTTGCTCTTCCAATTAAATGAAAATGTTCAAATGTAGTATACTCAACATAAACCAGACCGTTTGTTACATAGTCATGTTTAGTCCTTGCCCTCAAAATTAATAAAAATTAATTAGTAGCGCGCTACTGACAAGAAATAAGTATTCAGAATAATTACTACTAGTTCATGCGTTTTCAATAATAATAAATCTATCTTGACATACACCGATTTCACATCACAAGAGTGGCGATCGATTAGTGTTATTTCCGAAAATGTCTGAAGAAAGGAAATCAATGCATTTGAGATAATCAGTCTCAGACAATCAGAATCGCTCTGTGTTTTTTAGATTGTTTTGCACCTTCGGCTAAGTCTTAAATTTTTGTTAACAAGGCTAATTTGACAGAAAAGTAAACACTACCGAAATCTAGGTCAGTTTACTTTTTAGACTGTTGAAGGGGAAAATACGATTAGCTCAAAGAAAAATGTTAATCTCAAATAACCTCCTGCTTAAAAATGCGAACATGCGTTCTTTTTCGTGTAAAAGTACAAAACAATTTATATTAAAAACCTTTCTAAGGATTAAATTTTGGCTCTGTCCAAAAAATTCACCGCAGAACACGACTTTTACATGTCGAAAGTGAAAAAAAAAAATTAAAAGTTTACGAGTTGGTCAAACAGAGCCCAGTCCCTTCGCCGAATTGTTTTAATTCGAGCCGCTAAACAATATACATTAGGAGCAAACATTCATCCCAAAAACGAAACAAAAGACGTGCCAGTTTTTCAACAATAAGCTTGGTCATTTACAGTTAGATTTGGCGGAAGTATCTTTCAAGCTTTTTTAAAAGAATAAGCTACTTATGGACTTATTTAATGGGTCTGACAAGTACTAGACGTTTTGGAATGTTGTTGACGTAAATTTACGGCAAAGTGCTGATCAACGTGCCCTTATCCAGTCACTGTGGTCGCCACGTGAAGTAAATGTTTGCTTATCAAGCCTGCGATGAGGTTAGCAGACCAACAATCACAGATAAAGCTTCATAATCGCCTGTCACAAGCCAATTTACAAAACCCCCCTTCCCTGCCAGTTTGTTAATTACCGGTATGCGACGAGAAGTCCTAGCGATATTTCAAAGTCAATCGGAGGAGACGGCGAATTCGCGATCCTGACCGGACGCACTTCCTGTCGTGGAATTCCCAATCGCAGACAATGGGAACGAGATGAGATTTGGACGAACGGATTATCAAATTTGCCTTTTGCGCAAATCGCAAGAACTTTCTGGGGAAATCAAAAACGATGCTTGAGTCATTTCAATAAAATAAAAACGGTTTCAAAAACGGCGAGGATCAAAGGTTGACCCCAACAAAGAAGAAAAAACAACGACTTATGCTTAGGGTCTCTTCTCAAAAAGAGCAAGTACCAAAAACAAAGCTGACTTCAACGAAAAGAAAGAAGAAAGCCTAAAGACGAGATTTGTGCCGGATTTGTGTGTGCGTATTTGCGCAGTTTCTTGTTGTACTCTTCCGGTGTACCGTTCCTCAATGAGAGGATTAGAAAAGATACACAAAAAGGGCCTTTGTTGTTCTTTCTGGATTTAGAAGGATTTCGTTTTCGATCGCGTATTCAAAATATATCTTTACAAGTTCCGTACCGTAAGTCGCGGTAAAAACTCGACTGCTGGACAGAAAAAACTATTTTAAATTCCCAAACTTCCAGAAACAGCTTATTGAAACAAAGATCATCTATCCGACTAAAAGAGCTGTTATTTGCCCTGGCTTCACACCTGGCCATGTGCAGAGTACCCCCTACAGAAAGCGGCAAACCCCATAACTTATACCATTACCATTCTATATATGCATTTTAAAGAGCTCTATGTTGAGTAGATACAGCTTCACTGGTTAGCCTTTACGTAAACTGCATAAGAACAGATTGAGCCAGTTGTTCATTGAGCCTCACGTTTGCGATCCCACGGTAATTACCTTTCCGCAATGGGCTGAAAACTGTTTTCCCCGATTGGAGAGTTTCCACCTGCCGGAGACAGATCACCAAGACACTTGTCCGCATTTAGAAGGTTCGCTTTCCAAGATTACCGAAAACCAAAACGGTGTTTGAGACAATAAGGCTGAGTTTTCAAATAATATTGAAGGGTTAATTTATACACCTTATCAAAGAATAATGAAATAAAGGTGCATTCTTGCTTCTGAAGAAAAACGTGAGTTCAGAAGAAAGAATTAGCCACATGGGCTTTGATTTGAATCGAAAGAGAAAGAATCTGCGCATAGTTTATGTAAAAATGTAAATAGAAAAGACGGGGTTATTTGGACAGCCCGAATTTGCTCTTTTCTTTAGAAATTAGAAATTCTCGGATCCCGATTCTCGTGACGGGCGGAAGTGTTTACCCTTCGTGAAAACGATATTTGCCACCTGAAATAATGCCTTGCATAAATTTGGGTTTGCACGACTCTAAAATCACTTTAGTTTTTAATCGGAGTTTATTTGATCATGTGAGTGTTTTATTTTTTGTACAAAGGCGGCAATAAATACGATTTTTGAAGATAGCGGCTTGTTTCTACAAACAGAAAGAAAAATCGGTTTTAGATGAGATTTTCGCGGAAGGGAGGATCGGAAGACGATGACTCGGTGTCAGTGGAAGACAGATTGAGCGGGTCCATGGGACTGGGAAGGGTTGATTCTAGCGTGGGAGCTTTCGCTTTCGGGGTGGAGTCAAACTCAGCTGCGAGCTCCTCGAATTTTCGGATTTCCTCGAGTGTGTCTGGATCCAATTTCGCCATGTTCTTTTGCTTCGTCTTTTCTTTGTCGGACAGAACCGAAGTGTTCGACTTTTGCTTTTGGAGATTAGGAGTCGTCAAGCCACAGTCAATGGATTTGTAGCTGTCTGTTCGTGTTGAACTGGCGGTTCGAAGAGAAGCAGAGCTTTTCGTTGGTCGTTCCTTGTTGACCGATGTTGAGCGAGAAAGAGATCGCGCGAAGGAGCGGATCTTTCGGAATGTCTTCGGCAAACTGGATCGACGAGATTGGGGAGTGGCCGATTGTGGTCTGGATTCCATCATGATTGCCGTCGGAATGATCACTTCCTGATTGTCAAGCTCGCTGCTGGACTCGTCAATGCTAGAATCGCCAGGGGTTCTGATGAGCCGTTTTCGCGTCAGCTCTCGCTCACGTGATGCTGCAATCTGGCTCATAGACGACTTCGAGTTGAGCACGGTGTTTTCAATGTCCTTATTGACCGCGGCGAGATCATTCTGAAGCCGGAAGCGGCGGCTTTTCGTCGGATCAAGACCCGAGCGATTGAGCGACTGAATCTTCTGCGAGATGGAGTGACGACGTTGAGTAAGGCGTGTTAGTTTGCATTGGATCTCTATGGCTGTTTCAATCTCGAGCCGGCGGTGGTCTTCTTGGATTTTTTCTTTCTCCAAGCTTCGTGGGGAGAGATCGAGTTTCTTCATGTCTCCGAGAATATCGAATGGCTGTTCATGGATTGTAAAAGTCTTTATTTTTGATAATTATTCAACAAAATTTCTAAAAAGAAGTATCGAGACCGTGAGTAGATGATCACTCAATTTTCTCAAAAGCGTAGATCTTTATAGGATCTTGTGTCTACTGAATTAGATCAAATTGAGAAAAACTAAAGTGGTTTCCGGGCCCAGTGCCAGCGCAGAGCTTCGCGCCTGGTTCTGCTCCCGCCTTTTTTCCAGCTGATTACAGCTCTTACTTGTGTCTTAATTTATACTATTCATCATTGGATAAGCGGGATGATCCCTCGCCCGAGAGTTTTGTCTTTGAAGGGCCTAATAAACAAAGTTCGCGCTATAAGTCAACAAAGGGAACAAGAAAGCTAAAAGGGTTAAGGGTATACACCCAGAAAAGGGCACGTTATTTCTATTTGTACAAAACAGTCTCGTCTTTAGGTGCTTCTTTCCCTGAAACTTTTCAAAGAGAATGGCTTCGGCCAAAAAAGGCGCTTCGTGTGTCCTTTTTTTTCTTTTATAGAGTAGACAATCCGTGCCTTGATCGATTTCTTCGCCTCGCGTTTCATGCTGAGCTGATTTTGCTGCTGAATCTTCTCCTGCACAATGGTCTTGGGCGTTGTTCGCTTTGACGAGAGCCGGTCAAAGGTGGCGAACCAAAGATAGAATGAGTCTGCATTCGTTGTGTAGAACTCGTGTGTTTCTGCTTGTGGGTGGGTGATCTTCAATCGGAACTTGTGTTGGCTTGGTTGAATCAGGTCGCCTTCGAGGGTGTAGTCGTTCAGGTTGACGACGTCGATTGTCACATCCGATGTGACCGATGAGTACAGATACAGCAGTCGCTCGACGGCTAGAATTTCGTGTGAGAGTGATGTCAATTTTGACGAAGATGCGACTTCGATGTTGTGAAAACACCGCCTTCCACTTAGTCGTAATAATGGTCAGATAAGCACTTACCGACTGCCCAAATCTGGGTCCATTTGCGTCTCCCGACTCTATGATGAATGTATCCAGCATGTTCCTGTCGAACATGGCTGCTTGCTTCAATGTTCACCCTAATTGGGCGGTAGCGAGATGCTCTTCTATTTATTTGCAACTTTTCGACGGGTTGGACACACGCTTTCATCCATATCCCGCTTGAGACTCGAGTAATAAAATATTTACTCCCCATTTTGTTTTTTCAAAGAGCAGCTTTAGTAAGTCACTTCTCGGAAAAATATGGGCCATACTCGTAAAACACGATTTCAAGGGCTGTAAAGATTCCGATCGCAATAAAAACGCAACCGTAAATGGGTATGGATTTTCCGTCTAAACCTTTGTTTTTCTTACAAGTTTTTATTGTCGTCTGTGTTCAACCCTTTCCTGAGCCTCGAGGGGAATGTCTGGCACGGCGAGCTCATCTTGCGACTGGGTGCGCTCGGAGTAGTCAGAGCCGACGCCGGATGAGCATGTTTCGACAGAGTTGAAGTTAAGGCGATCAGCTGATCCACGTGAGGGATCTTCGGACATCCCGCTGGGCTCGTCCAGGCTTTGAGAGGAAAGCTCATCGCGGGATCCAAGCTCGTCTTTTGATGCCCAACTCGACGAATCTGCAACCTAAAAAAGGGATTAATTTCAAAAGTCTCCGAAAAAATGATCGATGAAAAATTTTTCTTTTGCCGATTTCTAACAATAGAAAAAGTCAACTTCTATTTTGTTTGTCAAAAAAATTATGCAATCTTGATGACCCAGTTGAAAGATAGCATTATCGAACTGAACATACACACTTATTTAGTCAGACGATTTCTCGGTAATCTGTGCGGCCATGCGCAAACTTTTGCAAACGGTTGACTGCGCCTAACTACCCAACCGGTAGCCCGGTAAGTAACCTAGCACTTAGGCGGGAATTCAAAGAAACTCGAACACTTAATTTTAAGGAGGTCATGTTTTGGTGCAATTCTGAGACAGGTTAAAACGAACCCTTTCAAAAGTGAACTTTTTGGAGCGAAAACCGAAGAGATCAATCATTTTGACAGTTTTTCATGACTTGTTCTATGTACAAATATGTTTTAAAAAAGCTAGAAAGACTCTACGGTATTCACTGTGCTTGAAAACCAAAAATGCCAGATTTTATCTTGATCCCTTTATGCGTTGTATGTTAAGTGTGCTGGGAAAGAAGCCGGCCCCGTTGATAAGGAAAGTTATGACTTTTCGTGGTTTCATTGAGCTCCTTGGCGAAGCAAAAAGCGGATCAAGACAGTTTTTTGTTATTCTATAAATTGGATGATACCGCCGCAGTTTTGCACATGCAGAGCCGCGCTGGCAACGGGCCAATGCGGGCCCGCATTTTTCTTGTGTACTCACGCAATATGCGCGCACTTTTCAAACGAGCGCATTTTGCAAAAATCAAAACGGCTCAAAGCCTCAAAGTCAGGGTTAAATTATTCAAACAAGAATCGAATCAATCAGTCAGAATTGAACAAACACTTCCGCAACTGTGACTCTGAAAGGGTCGCTTTCTCAACAAAGAAATTCCTCTTCAATTTCTCGTAGGAAGACAGAAAGAAAAAAATCACCTGATTATTCATTATTTCATAAGCAGATATTCTCGTTTTGTTTTACAAATTGCTCCATTATTCACGCATTTTTTATTTGAAATGATCTCTCACGAGATCCCTGTTTCTTTATTTTATTCTTAATCCATGTTTGAGCTCGATTACGACCCTTTTATCGTGCTCGTTTGGGTAGGAAAATTTAGAAAATGGGTTGATTAAAGAATAGAGCGATGTATTCAAGTCTTTAGCCCAGAAGATCAGCTGTTAAGTACGCACCGATTTCGCCGGGATTACGCGGCGAGTAGGGATCACCAACGGGACTTGCGCCCTGGCGATTGGATTCTGCTTGAATCCGAATGCCTCGCGGAACTCATCCTCGGACAGTTGCCGCGATTTTCGTTTTTTCAATGCTTTCATGTTTCGGTTTTGTTCTTCTGCCAAGAAAGGAAGCTCTCTCAGTATCAAGTCTTCTTCGTTACTGTATTTCAATCTCTGAATTTGAAGCTTTTTTCTGAGTTTCGATTGCTGCTTTCAAGTTTTGCGAGGAGTAAAAACAATGGTTCGTATTTTATCTGAGAAAATGATGCGAAATCGCGAAATCGAGATCGCGGCCTCGAGAAAATGAAAAAATACGCGCAACGACGCCCCGCGCGCTATCCCGCGCCCGCAGCGCCATCACTTTCCCGCACCAGGACCAACGGGACGCACTCACAAGCGCCCTCTACGATACGAACCAGGTCTTTGCCTTTTTTCGAGATTTGAGGATTGAACTTTACTGAAGACTTTACTTTTATAAAGTTCTTTCGTAGTTAAATTAATAAATGACTAATGAATCCATTGATTCTAAGAACCAGTTTTTAGTATTTTTCTTAGCTCATTACAATCCATTTTTCTACAGTAGGCCGATATTGAACTTTATGATAAAGTACAAGGTAATTTCTTTTATCGCAAAGCTGGGATGCTGGTAGAAATGCCCAATAATTGCTGTTTACACAGGGGAGCCGGGACTATGCTTATCACTCCCGTAAAACTGCAATTACAGTAGTAACTGGACCGCGTGACAGCTTGACTAAGAAGCTTACTCATTTTCCATCTTTTAATATCAAATCATCGCTAGAAACGAAAACAGTGTTTTTCGCACATCCTGTTTTATTGTTCGCGAACTTCCTTTTCCCGATTCGTCACCAATTCAAACATTCCAACAAAAAAGGAAAACCGAAAAAACTTGTGACTCAAACCGCACTTGAGATGGGAAAGAAAATTGAGCTGGTTGAAGACTGAAGCGGGTCAAACTTTTTGAACTCTACTTTTGGTTCATTTGCATAGGATTGAGTTCATTTTCCGGCTTTGTCGGAAATGGATCTGCTCAGCTGTCAAGTTTTGAAGAGGCAAGCTTTTTTATGCGTTATATTTATTTGCTCAACGATGCTGAAAACAAGGTCAAAGTGGATACAAGGACGAATAACAAGAAAGGCTACGATATCCGCCTAAGAAAAATCAACAACAAAGTGATCATCATCAGTTCAAAAGTTGAATCAAGTGCTTACATTTTAAAAATCATGTCCAAGTCATCATAAAATCGCCATTTGGCACGTGGTTTCTTGGAGAATTGAATAAGCCCACTTCTATTTGTATAATTGCCCTTTCAGCTGCTATAAAAAGCCATGCAAAAATATCGATCCCCATAAATACATCCCCTTGACATTCCAAAAAGAAGCCTCAACGGTAAAACAGCTGCAGTCAGTTCAAATGTTCCACTAATTTTGAACCACTCAAAATTTTTGACACGGACACAGGGGTCGATGTTTTTCTACAAATCGGGTTAATTAAATGCTACCTCTTGAAAAGCTCACTTTTGAATAGACGACCATGTGGGGCGGATAAATCTAATTCCTCGCGCTAGTAGCGACGGTTGAATGCGGTATTTAGAGAGTCGTCTTTTGGTAATCCGGAATTTCGGGGGCGATTTCGGTTTTCTTTTCTTCGGCCAGAGAGGAGAGATTATAAGCTGTTAAATAATGCCACCGATACTAAAATAGGCTTTTACATTTGTTAGCTATTGAAAAGCAAAATGAGAGCTACCAGATTCGAAGTTTGAATAGAGCTCACTAATCCACTGAAACAGCTCCAATGCTCGTTCAATGCGGTTTTGTTCGAACGGGGGTCGATCTATTTTCGAGTTGTTGAGTTTGGAGAAATCCCAAAAAACTTCGCAGCTTTCTTTTTCATAACTCAAAGATCAATTTTGTGATGTTTACTCGATTTCCGAAGAATTCATCTCCCAGAAATCATGGCCAGAAAAGCATCTTACTTCAAATATGCCAGCTTTCGATTCCTGCGGTCCGTTTGACCCGTTCAGTCGTCCAATTAAATGCATATCAAACTGTTCAGTGAACTTAACAGAATAATTGCCAAAGCTGTTGCCATTAATATGAGCATGAAAAATCTCAGTGATCAATTTTCTCGTTACTCTCGGCAGCATGTGCATTTTCAACGCATTCTATCTTCGACCGCAAGGGCAGGTGCATGGTCAGCGCCTCTCAATAACACAAGGCCTAATCAACAACACCAAGAAAGTCGAAGCGATAGACCTCAAAACACATGGCCAGGTGTGTTAACTACCTCGAGTACTCCTAAACTTGCGAAGTTACGAAGGCATTAACGACCGCTCGGTCCAATAATCCTGTCGCCAGAAGTCCACCTGGCAGCTTCTTGCCACTGGCACGGATCTTTGACTTCTGAGTGATCACGTGACATGATGGCTTTAATTCGATCGGAAATGGTTATAAATGAGCGAGGAGGATAAGAGCCTTAATAATTTCACGGACCGGAAGTTTTACTTGAGTATTAGATTTTCTAGGCCAGAACGAAGGGATCAAAACACTTTTGAGCTAAACAAAAACTGATTACATCCCACAAATTGTTTCGAAAAATTCGCCATGAAAATCGACATTGAAAAGAAAACCGAGATTTCTGTAGAATAAATTTCGTACTTTTTTGGTACTTAGAAATGAACACAGCTGCCAAATGAGAAATTTGGTTTCCTCAAAAAACCTGTGGCGTATTCAAGAGGCGCGTTGTTTGTCCTTCGAATGTCATTTAATTTTCGACGTTATTCCAAGGAGTGCGTAATGAAGAGCGAGAAGAAAAGAGCATCGAAGCTGGCCATTACAAAACGGTCAAGTGGCCGTGTCGAGTTTGTTGAAGACCAACTTGAGTAGATAGTTGTCTTTGCAGGAGCAACTACCCGGCAGAAGCAATAGAGCTTGTTGCATAATTGGACAAATCGCTGCTTTGTTTAATAATTCTCTCGAATCTCACCTTTTCTAGTGTCTTAAATTGGTTTAGTTCACAAGGAAAATCACCAAAGAAGAATTTGCGATGATAGAAAAATATGATAGAAAAGGATGCTGGGAAGATGAAAAAATGAGTGAACATGAACGAGCGATTATCCGATTTTACACGCGACGATATTCTGTAACTCGGCGTCAGGAGCTCCTTATTGTCCCACGGAACATTCCTTTAGCTTGATCAGCGGCCAAAATCATCCTCCATTTGATCACGCAATGAATGGCTCGCAAATACCTCCGAATTAAGACCTGCTTGAACGAAGAGTCGAAATTGGTGCATGACTAGTCTTCTGTTCACGCGGAAATCGTAAAAATAATACGCTGACCACATGATTATAATGTTTACGGGGCTACTTGGACACAAATTATACGTACAATCGACGAAAAAAGGAAACGCAGTGGTTTTATTTTCGGAAATATCAAATTTGCAATTGCTCTTGTTTTGGACTTTTTCCGGTTTTACAGTGTTTTGAGAAGAATAATACAGTCAGACATCAATACTAGTGGAAGATAGGAGTTGTTTGTCTGTGATACACTTGAACTCAGCGAGATACGAGTAGATTCCAAAGGTGATTATGGATTCAAGTGCTCTCAGAGAAGTCTGTGCAAATTTACTCTACAAGCTCGCGTGTAGGGGAATCTCCTCTCCCATGACCGAGATATCAAGACATAATCGATAGGAGTAGCTGAGAAAGAAACGGGGTTCATGGCGGATTGATCGGGGCGACCACCTGCTGCTCCGACCTGTCCCGGAATCATTCGGTCCCGCGGCGGGGCTTCTCTCCCACTCGTGCCCGGGCTTTGTTTGGTTGAGCGAATTCGAAAATGAAAATATGGCTTTCTTTGATTTGGAAACAAGGCCGACTTTGATAACGAGAAAAAGCTGTTGGAATCCGTTAATCTGTGATATAATTCGCCACTTTCTAACCTTTATCTTTTAAAATTGGTTAAAAAGAGGATTGATGAATCAACGAAATTTCGTCTCCCACAGACAGTATATTCAAACAGGACGAGTGTTATTACAGATGGAGCCATTATACGATTTACATCAATCGTAACGAGCAGGTCGTCAATCTGAACCAACACAACACGGAAATTTCCGCCGCAATTGCGCACAAAATCTCCATTTTTCCGTGGGCTTGCCGCTAAATACCTCCTTCAGTCTGTCGTCGAGAATCTATCAACACATTCGAGGCGGCAAAAGTGAAGCACTCGCTCGAGGGCATTCAGGATCGTGATTTTTCACAATACGAAGTGCTTCTTGAATGCGTGAAAAATTGAAGGCAAACCAAACATGCACAGTCTGCTCGTTCAAACATGACCAGTGTTTCGTTTTCAAACGTCCTATTTTACCATCAAACAGTTTTTATGAAGCGTAGATCTGTTTTCCTTAAGAAAATTAATATTTTCAAAAGTCTCGAAGCTCTTGTAATTCTTCATGGCTAAAAAGAAGCCACAAATTCTTAAAAAGCTACATACGAAAGTTCATTCTTCAGAGCAGCATCCTCAAATTACAGTAAGAAGTTCTTACTAAGAACATTTGAAAAATGTCTTCAACGGTGGGAAAAAACTACTTCAAATAAAACCAGAATTCAGCATTTTCGATTGCCTGCGTTTATCGATAACCGGCTGATTTCATACCGTGATAATGTGTCGGCCCACACATTGAGCTTCTCCACGGGCACTCAGAATGAATCCAATAAACGCAATGGGTGGTTTAATAAAATCCAGATTAACCAGCAGAGAGCCTTTTATATATTTGAGCTGCTCTCCTTATTTCCGGGAAGGTCGATCAATCATCGTTTAGGAGTTCCATTTCTGACGATCGAAAATTCTAATTTATCAAAGGGGCACTTAAGAATGTAACACAAAACGAGCTGGACAAGGATATGCTAGTGCTCATCAATCTAGTGATTCGAGGAACTATTTTTCGTTTTTCGGATTCTCAGAAGCGAGGAAGGATAAACCAATGTTAAAAATTATCAAACATCAAAGACCATGTGGCGCAAGATCAGCTGAGCCAGATGTTCTTGTTAAAAGAATCTAAAAGAGGGATAATAGCGAGATAATTGAGTTTTGAGTTTGTTCATGTGCAATTATTTCTGAGATTGTGAAAATCTGTTGCATAAATATTTAAAGAACAAGCTCGCTTGGTTTTTAATCGATTTCTGAATATACCCTTAGCCCTTTCTGAAAGTGGAAGAAAATGACTGAGTTCGCGAACTTGGCGTGATTAGCCGGCTGTTGTAGATTTCTGTTACCTAACCCAGAGAAGGGATAACTGAGGAAATCTCACTCACAGCGATAAGGATCAGTTCCTCTATGAGAGGGACGAGTAGTCGTTTCTAATCCAGCCGCAACCCTTACCCACGTTTTTCAGCTTTTACCAAAATTTGATTTGCCCAATTCAATTTGATCTAAAAATTCTAATCCGTAATCCAGTGATTCTCTAATCCTTGAAATTGCTCGTCGAAGTTCCGTTAATCCTCGCATAAGTGGCACTGAACGTGGTGTCTCGCTAACTCGATCACCTGGTAATATAATCACGTGATTGATCGGTATTTGAAAGAAATATTTTTCTAGCAACAGAACGTTTTGACAGGCTACCATGATTGAAAATTGCCCCCAAAGAAGGTGTGAAAAGAGAGAGACACGCGGAGAACCCATAATTTCATTTTACGTAATTGGGGCCTTTCCCAGGCATCTAATCGGTTTACAAATACCACTTAGCGCTCTTTTCGAAAACAGTTGAATGCGAAAAAACCACTTCCGGGAAAATAAGTTATTAAGCAGTGCCAATTTGCATTTCTCGGCGGAAATCCATATGGCTTTTGACGAGTTTGGCCTCAATTCTCGGTCTGCGCGAATTTCAAAGAGAGACTCACGTGTATCTTTCGCACTCTTGAAACGACTGTTTTATTGCGGGCAGAAGAGTTTATCTTATTTCGAGTTGATATTTCGACAAAATCAAGGGCCCACACGTTCAATTTCAATCACAATTCGAGTGATTTATTACCGTACTTCTTTCATAATTTTCAAAAATCAAAATCCTGCCCGTTTTACATCTGTAAAGTTTTCTTCCAGAAATCGAACATGATTTTACTAAAAATTTACACGGCCTATGCGTGTTTTTCACGCGTAAGATTTGAATTACCAAGTTTTTTTCTGAATCCAAACCATTTAGAACATTCTCGGTTCTCAGAGTCTTTAAAAAAAGAAAGTGTTTAGAGGGGAAGAAAGCTCTCAAAGGGTTCACTGGGATTTCCCAGCCAAAGCCGCGGAACTTAGTTGGCTCAGGTGTCATCTTCGGGAGACCAGAGGCTGCTAATTTTAATATTTCTTTATCGCTCAACACTTGAAAAAACGAGCTTTGCAAAACAGGTAAATAACAAAATCTCGGTGCCTACTAAAAGTGAAGAATTCACAGTACAATGAGGCTGAAGGCGTCAATTTCCTGCTGTGTTCCAATAACTCTGGAGCATGATTAAAAATCCAGCGCTAGAATGAATTGGAACACGGTGATTCAACACGTGGCGCGTTTGGCGTTTCTCATAAAAGTGTACTACTGTATTTGAGTTACCATACATTTTCGGAATTTATCTTTATCATTATTTGTAGACGCTCCTTTGTAGAATGTGCCTATGCCCAGGATTTTGTAGTGTTTGTGCTCTTTCTAATCTCCAGCCGGAGATTTGCGCTGCTTGCAAAACAATCTTTTTGAACCGCACTTTTTCGATATAAAAATGCAATTCGCGCTTTTTCTAGCGAGCAATTACATTTCATAAGTGTTGAATTTTAGGGGATTTCTTGTTGAATATGGAATCGAGCACGTCTTTTATTTTTTGGCGAAAAATGCATAAGAGAGACGTAAGTCCGGAAACGGAAATCATGTTGCGCGATGGAAGTCATCGAAAACAACAATAAGAACAGTAGAAATCGGTAGAATAGATAAAAAACAAAACAGGTTGCCAAACAAGATAAATGAGTACAGAAATATAAATTTAGGAACAAAAAATTATTACGAAAGTTGCTTGAGGGTGTAAGTCGATCGCAGCATGAAAGCTTTAGCTAGAATTTCGGAAATTTCAGATTCGCCCCAGCCGTTCGTGGGGAGTCCTTGAACTGTCATCATCAAACCTAAATTACGTGATTATACTTCAATATTTCTACCATCAAGTCTCTGATTGGCCGAGTAAACGGTCGACCAATCACGATTGAATCACGTATTGATGAAACTCTTTTGTTATTCGAAGTAGCTTACGTAGACTTTGGAATTACCTTGGAAATCACATTGATCAAGCAACAGCCGTTTCCAGTGAATGAGAAAAGCCGCGCAGACGAACAAGTGCAAGCTCGACCTTTCATCAGCCCCTGCTTCAGAAAAGTACGAGTCCCATAAGCGTACAATCGCAGATAGAGGCAGCTAAAATCAGATCTTGACTTGAATTCAAAGCTTGATTGTTACCTCGCGCATCAATAAATTATTAAACCACCGGAAGGCGAACTGAAGGAATTGAACGGAGTTTTCTTGCAAGTGCTGGAAGAGATCAGGCTGAATTCGCTCTATCAGATCTTCTAGCTGGGAAACTTGGCGCTGAATGCCTGGCTGAGCGAATGTGTAGTTGTCTTGGATCCCGTCTAAGAGCCATCCAAGGCACCAGAAACAATCTGCTTCAACCTGAAAAAAGTGATACCGAGGGGATCCAAACAATTGTAAGCCTAGGATTGGCAAGGGTTAGGTTTTTTCAGAGTAAATTTTGAGGGGACTCGTTTTTGCCGTAGAGAAATTTTCTCCGACGAAAGAATTTCGAGCAAGAATCTAGGAATTTCCGAAATGCTCGCTAAAAATAGCTATCATATGTTCCTCGATAAACAGCCAAATATTTTTGCGAAGTTGCTTGAAGTTGACTTTTCTTTGTTGCATTATTTGAACCTCGATTGAACCAAGAATTTATCGCTGAAAAAAGTTCATTCCATAAATTACGAAGTAAGAGCATAGAATTACGTGCCAAAAAATTGCCCGCAACCCGAAATTAACCTGACGGATTCTGAGGCTCACAATCGCGGCAAAAGTGCTGGACGCATCGTTTTTTAGAATTTCTCGTAACTCGTAATTTATCGTAATATTGTTATCTCGGGATATAACCGTTTATTCTACCACGAGTAATACTATTTCTACGGCGAAGAACATTAGATTCGTGTGTAGCGAGAAAATCGTAACAGTAAACAAAACTTGTATTTCTTGGTAACAAATTACCTCTCTTAGCGCTTCTTGAGGAATGAGGTCCATGTTGGTCGTTTCGAACTTTTCACCGGCTCTTAGATGCTCGGAAAGGAAAACGTGAAGAAAGGGGGTGACGAGGTCGTTCATTCCTTGGACATAGCCCGACGCCGGATGTCGAATCGCCCAAATAAATAAAATGCGTTCCATTAATTCCTTTTGGCATATTTTTCAGATGGAATTTCTAAAGGATCGCGACTCACCTGGATTAGCTTTTGCTGAAAGAGCGGAACCGACGGATTGGTTCTGGGGATGTCGATTGTTATCTGGTGGTACGTGTCCTTGTGAGACGGTTCTTTTGAAAGTTTGAAGTAACGATCAACCTTTTTGAAAATAAAAGTTATTCTCAAGTAAAAAGAAACTAAAACTAGGAGTATTCGATTCGCGGCTGAAAAATACGTACAAGCTTCCAATATTCATTTCTTTTCTTTTCTAGCGTCGCTAATCGCCGCTCCCTTGCCGTGGGAAGAAGTCCAGTAATCAGCCGCCAGCAAATGGGCCTGTAACAAGGGGGACAGCCTCTCCATGCTAATTCCCGTAGATCGGCGAGATCTGTCAGGTCTCTGTTTATTGCACTTGAAAATTTTTCCGATCTGGCAATTTGGGCATCAGTGAGCGGAGGCAGTCCTGTGAATGATTTATTTGGCGGTCCTGAACAGTGCTTGTGTTGGAAATACAAGAGCTAAAATAAATGCTTGGGTACCTGGCGAGACGATTATTGGGGATTTCGGCTTCGTTTTGGATTCTTCTGTATTACTGTTTGTTGCAGCGTTTTCTTTAGGCGGAATATTCAATTTCTGCTTTGGAATATTATTGCTAGAAGATTTGCTGGTTGATTCTTGAGGGGCGGGAGGCGGTGATTTTGGCGATTTACTGTGATTAAGGGTGGTCAACCGAGCTGATTCAAAAGGATGAAAACATTGGTTTACAAGAATTTAGGGCTTGAGATACCGCAGCGATCAGCATCTTTGACATCTTTGACATAGTTCCATAGAGAATATGCTACATTTGTGACGTGGCCACCCGAACCTGTAACGAGCTAGAACAGCAAGGGCAGCAGAACGCGAGGCATCAGGATCAACCCCAAATCCTTTGACGAGCTCGTCGTCTGCTGCATCCCAAGCGTCGGCCGTCTCGTTTTGGTACTTTTTGAACTTGGAACTTTCGGGAGCAGGTTGCGAACCTGCCGACTTGCCTGGCTTTTTCGTTGACCGCCAGAACAAGTCGGCCATCTGAAGAAATCAAAATTTTTTTTACTTGAATAGAGAGATTTTTTATCAATTTTAATGAAGGCAGGGAGACATAGAATGTTGTTAGGAAGAAAATTTACAGAGGAAGAGATGTTAAGGAAAAAGGTATTGCAGGTCAATAAGGTAGAGAGTACTTTTAGTTGTTGTATTTTTCTTGCATATTCCGTCGCGCAAGTCTTTTTGCTTCTAATGCCTAAAAGTGTTGTTAGCAAATAAGCAATCACGTGAGCACTGAAGAAAAGACAAGAGTTTTCTTGAGTGTGAGCCCCGTAGAAAAATTATGAAAAAAAAACAAATTGGTTGTTGAAGAGTGTTTCCACTTTAGTTCCAAAAAATCCCATCTTGGTGACCAAGACTCAAGTTTAATAAGAGCATGGTCTTATAAATGCGGAGAAATACAGTAAGACTTACGTCAGTAATAGGCTTTTGCTTTTGCAAATAGGCCTCGCGCGTTTCTTCGAGTTCTTGCTCCATCATGGGGTCAATTAAATCCAAAAATCTGCGTAGCTGATCGCTCGAGTAATCTTTCAGGTTTCGCGTTCCCTTTAGAATATTGCGTATTTCTTCTACATCTGGGTTCATACTTTTTAAAACGCGGTTAATTACTACATATGTAATAGTTTTTTTTTATCTCTCCATTTGTTACATGAGCTTTACAACAGTATTTCGCTTCTTTTTATCAAGACGTTTCTATTTCTAAAGTTTCAACCGCTGTTCTGGGCTATTTATCTCAAAGACGTAAATATATATACGCGTTACCTAATCTGGGCAGCTTGAGGCGGTGGTGGCAAATCTTGGATATAATTCATGAACGTATTGCGCTGATTTGACGACTGCTTGGTTGTGTTTTCGTAAACACACATACTGTTGAATGACTTTACGATCGTAGATGATCCTTCAAGCATTGTTCCGGCTGGAGAGTTTTCGCTTTTGAGGACAGTACTGTATTCATTCTCTTCAGATCCTACACAAGTCAGTAAAAACGCATGTTGACTCAACCTTGATCAACCTGAGCTACGATTAATAGATTCCTGACGCTTGTTTTTCGTCTGACTCAGTCGTCTCTTGATTTCATGAGCTTCTTCAATAATTTCAATAATGTGTTCCCTCGATCGACGAGCATTTTTGATGAACTCTTCTTCCAGCAGCTCGGCAGCAGAACTCCGTTTCTCGGGTTTCTTGATAAGACAACGCTTGACGAAATTGTTGAAAATGTTCGACACATTTGCTGGATCCTGTAATTACAAGTGAACAAACTGAAAGACTAAAGCAAGAGCGTTTTTAAGATTGAATCAAGAGATAGATTTTTGTTACTCTCCTTGAATGTCGGAGGGCTATTTTGCGGAATCGTATAAATAGCGCGAGCAACCTGCATTTCCGAATACGGCGGTTTTCCGTCTATCATTTCAATGGCAGTGATCCCCAGCGACCATATATCGGCTAAGCAGTCGTATCCGATTTCCTGAATGACTTCCGGCGCCATCCAATACTTAACAGAGTCTTAATTGGGCCGCTAATTCGATTATGAGGCAACTTTACCGGCGTTCCGATGACGGTATTGCGTTTATTGAACGTTTCTGTAAGTTGCCCGGAGACACCGAAGTCTGCTAGCTTGGCTACGCCCTTCTCTGAACGCCATCAATCAAATTTTCTTCGAAAAATCGAAAGCAGTACTACCTGTCAGCAGAATATTTCCACACTTGACATCTCGATGAATCTTTCTTTGCTGATGAAGATAGTCGAGTCCAAACAGGGTGTCCCGAATAATCGTGGCGCAAGCCTCTTCTGTCAGTGTTTGCTTTCTACACCTGTAAATATCGCTGATACTTCCTCCGCTGCAGTACTCCATGACGATCGCTAAACTGATCTTCTGAAATCTGATCCAAAAAAAAGCTCCAAAAACTAACCTGTTGTCCAAGCAGAATGATCCGTAGTACTTGATAATGAACTGGGAGTCGAGTTGCTTCATGAAGGAGATTTCGCGGATCATATCGCTCAAATCGCTTGTAGTAACTTTCTTGATCGCGAATTCGTTTCCGAGCCCGTCTTTTGTCACCGCCCTGTGAACCGATCCATAAGAACCAGTGCCGAGTAACTCCAACATATCGAAGGAGTACTCTCCCATGTTCTCCATGAATTCGTCTGTCATTTTATTCTTTGTTCTAGCGATTTAACATTCTTCAATCAAAGGGTGTCAGCTTGACTTTGAAGCATTTTTATAACAGAAGAAAGGGTAAATTTAAAGAGAATCCAGGCAGCGATGACATTAAAAATGCGCTCCACCATAAGTCGTGGCATGTGGCCCTTTGAACTTGTGGCTTCATAAGTTCGCTGAAGATCCTCTTTTGGAGAAGAAACATGTTGTTTATCGCTGTGTTCAGCGGCGCCCCTCGAAGGGGCTTAGCCTCATCCGACCTTCTTGAGCTCGCTCATGTTCGTTGTGGCAATGGGCGAACCGATAAATTGCACTTTGGACATGGAGGTCACATCTTGATCACCTTGGTTGTTCTAAAGAGCGAACTCAAAAAAAAAGATCCCGGAAAAGATGTACCTTGAAGAAAATTGTGATATTATTGACTTTTTGGAATTTGACAAATCGAACTTCAATCGGCTTCGACAGCTCTTCGAAGGACAAGTCAAAGTCCTGCGTCGACTTTCTCTGCTCAGCATCATCAAAAGAAATCGGACTCGTTTCATTCGCAAAGAGTCGAATTTCCTAGAAAAGCACCCTGGTTTGAGAAATTCGCACCTCCGAGAAGCTCTCTTACTTTGGGGGCTTGCTCCGCGTCACACCCAGCTTCAATGACGAGAGAATGAAGCTTAACGGGCTGAGTAAACTCTACTCTGAGGATAAGCTGCTCATCGCAGTCGGATTTGAGCTCTCCGGTTGCGGATTCTTCGATCACGTTCAACCACGTGTGATCATCGTCTTCGTTCAAGCACTCAGACTTCCCCTGATAAGAAATTCATGAATACCCACCCGGCAATTTTCGGACAATTTTACCTTGTCCACGAGGGGATCTAATTCGACAAGTTTCACACAACCACTCATCTCTGTTTGTGTTTTCTATCAGTTCATTCTTCAACTTTTTTCTTCAATCAAAAATTGATTTTTTTATTAAACGAGAACAGTCAATATATACCGATATACTTTAACAACAGGCAGTGCACGAGAAATCGCTTATTAGGATTTATATTGAATATATCAACAGTAAGTGTGAAAAGCAGTGATACAACAAAAATCGTTTATCCTGCTGATGTCAAGAGGATAAAGACAATCTTAGACGAGAAGAAAATTTTCCACCAAAAGTCGTGGCAGGTACCCTTTGAGCTTGAGGCTTCATGAGCTCGCACGAAGAAAGTCTTTGCTTACTGAGACGTATGAATAAGTAGAATCATTGAGGGCCCCAAATGGGGCTTAGCCTCATTTGGACTTCTGCTGCGATTTCTCGACAGCTTGGGGTTTCTGTCAGCCACCTGAGGATTCGATAGGCTAAACATTCTCAAACCAATAAAATTAAAAGAAGACTACCTTTTGGCTATCGTCACCCTTGAGGGCCTTAGAAATGGCATTACTCGCGGAGCGGATGCCCGAAACAATCAATCACAAAACCATGGTGTTCGTTGTCTGAAAAGTCAAAATTAAGGAAGAACTCGAAATTGGAATGCGAAAAATTTATTCAGAAATCAAAATAATTATGGAGGAATATTAAATAATGCTGGATCAAATGGGAGGGAATGGTTTATTTTACGAAATAGTAGATTTGAGAATTGGACGAAGAGTTTCTGCAAAATGTGTCGACAGAATCGTTTCACAAGAAGCTTCATTGGCTCGTCCAGAAGGATGAGTCGTGAGTTGACTCAAAGCATGGTGGATTTAGTTCGCCTCTCGAAGAGGCTTAACCTCATCCACCTCGAGTTCGCTGTTGCTGCTGCGGGGGCCGTTGTCAAGAAGCTTGCGGCTTGTCTTCCTCGTCTTTGTAACAACCAAAACATCGGCCGATAGCCTTGAAGGCCTCCGAACAGCACGAAATTAACACTCAGCACATGTTTCTTCTGAAGATGAAAGTGTTTGTCAAATGCTACGTAAGTAAGTGAACCTCGTTGAATGACAGACAGAAATAAATTAAAAAAGAAGCAGCCACAATATTATAATTTTCCTATCTTACGCCCTTAATTTCTTCATTTATCCGCTTTGCCCGCGAATCGTACTCGATACTCTTTCACTTCTTCGTCTTCAATCTTTCTGAATAATGGCCTGCTCTCGTAGACTTTGTGGTCTTTTTCCAAGAAAGCGCCGAACTTTGATGGAATCTGAGCGCGCGCGACACCAAGTTGTCTCGCGATTTCGAATGAAGTCATGGGCATGAAGGGCTCCAACAATGAGGACAATAAAAAGACGAGGTTAGCTGAAAGCATCACACATGCTGATGCTTCGTTGCGCAACGCTGGATCCTTAAAACTGATTTCAGACAGCTTTTTCCCCGAAAAAGCTTACCTTTGATTTGACCTTGACCCACGGTTGCCATGTTTGAATCAATTTGTTACCAAGTTTTGAGATGGCAAGCACTCTTCTTAATCCCTCTCTTTGTTGATTACTTTCCATGCATTCAATGTACTCCTTGAGCAAAACGTTGACTTCAGCAACCCAAGCTCGCATATTTCCGTTTATCTCCGCGCTGGGCACTTTCTGGTCGTAGAACTTGACCACAAAGGACAGTCCTCTGTTGATGAAGTTGCCCAAGTTGTTGAGCAATTCTGAGTTGTTCTTCAACTGGAAATCGCTCCACTATAATTTTATGTGCTACCAAGCTCTTGAGATTACAATAGCTTACCTGGAACTCAGTATCCTGCACTTCAGGCCTCATGTAAATCAAGTAAAACCTCCAAACATCAGATGGAATATTCGTTTCTGCCGCTTGATTGCCGAAAACACCGACCCCTCTCGACTTCGAAAACTTACCGTTTTCATAATTTAAATATTCCGTCGCGTTTATAACGTTCACCTAAGTAAACAAATTTTCTTCTCGAAAGTTCTAGGGTCTGCCTACCAAATTCCAGGGCTTGCCAGTGCCGAGCAAATAGGAGGGGAAAAGAACAGAATGGAACGGAACATTATCTTTGCCCATGAATTGGTAATATTTGACATCTTTGCCTTGCCACCAATCTCGCCATTTAGGAGTATACTCAGCTGAAGAAAATTTCGATCTAGGGCTTTACGATAATTTGAGATAGTCTCACCTGTAATAGAAGGATATCCAATAGGCGCATCAAACCAAACGTAAAAGACCTTATGATCAAATCCTTCTTTTGGCACTTTTACTCCCCATTTCAAATCTCTTGTCATGCATCTTGGCTCCAAACCCTTCTTGATCCACGAATCAAAGATCTGTTTAGCATTGTTAGACCACTCGCTGGTCACTTCATTGAGCCAGACTTTGAGTTCGCTTTCAATTTTAGGCAGATTGAGGAAGAGATGTTTTGAAGTTCGGATTTCAGGAGTACAGCCAGTGAATTTACATCGAGGATTAACCAAGTCGATAGCGTTGAGCAAACCGCCGCATTTGTCGCATTGATCTCCTCTGGCATCTTCGTACGCGCACTCCGGTTTAGGGCATGTTCCCTCGACGAATCTGTCAGCCAAGAACTTGTCCAACTTTGGACTGAACAGCTGCTGAACATCCTTTTCTAGCCACATGCCTCGCTTGTCCAAATCGTTGAAAATTTCATGCACGACGTCATCTTGAAACTGGGTCGATGTTCGCCCAAAATGGTCGGTCGAAATTTGGAACCACTGGTAAACTTCTTTATGCAAAGCGTGGTACTTATCGCACACTGCCTTGCACGCTTGCCGAACATCCTTATCATAGAGCTCTTTGAAGTCTTGGAATGCTTTTGTCTCGGTAGCAGTTCCATATTCATCAGTTCCGCAAATATAGAGCGTATTCTTTCCTAGAAAAAAAATTTTCAAGAATGTTTCTAGAATGCCCACGAACCGAGTGGTGTTTTGCTTTGAAGAATTTAGTTAGTTTTGCGACCGGTTGAAAAAAGCACGAATGGCCGGGCGCACGAAAATTCAAGAAAGAGCCTTCCGCGAATCTTGCACCGTCTTCGACTGTCTCGAGCGACGGCACAAGGAGGAAGAATGGTGGGAGCAGGCAAAGTGGAGAATCAGAAAGACGGCAAAGCAGATTTCCCTCGATTTAGCCCTCAAGGAAGCGGTCGGATATATTAATTTGAGCGAAGACAGGTAACTTGAGGTAGTTTTCATTTGATAAAGGATTTCTAGTTCTGCGATAAATGGCCACAATCGAATCGGCGATACATCATCAGTGATCAGAAAGTTGGACGAAGGAGCAACCAACGATCACGTCGATCGCCGAGGAAATACTGCTCTCCATTTTGCCGTGCGCTTTGGTTATATAAGAATTGTTCAGGTAAGACCAAACACCTGGCGCGATAAGCACCACAAAATGCATTTTTAGCTTATCTTGGAGCATCACCCTCAAGAGTTAGAGAGGAAAAACATTCATGGTCACACTGCGCTGAGAATAGCCTTCGAGACGAATAATTATGAGATGTATCACATGTTACTCAAGAAGAAGCCGGAGAATCCGATCTATCACTGGCTCATGAGTCAGGGACAGTCGGGAGATGTTGGACTCGCCTGTATTGATAAATCTTACGAGCTAGGTAAGAATTAATCGAAGTCTACAAAAAAACAAAAGTTTAAGGCTCCGTGATTGTAAACGATTACAAGCATTTGAAAGAAACTGGGGATTTAAATCGACACGACTGGCGATTCCGCATTGCTTTCCCAAAGCTCGAAACGTTTTGCACTTCCCAAAAGGGGCCGTATTTTCTCACGAATTTCTTCAAGAGCACTTTGGGCTTCAGAACTGCCAATATTGATGGCGATTTGACTTCACTTGTGAACAAGAACGGCGCTCTTTTATGTAAGTTTCAAATCAAAAATTGAAATATAAAAGCTGTTTCCTAGCCCGCGAAAATTTCAATGGCGAAGTGAAGCTGGTTGAATTGCTTGTATATTTTAACCTGATGAACTGTCATTATCGATTCTTGGACGAAGACATAACCTTCAATTCCTTTCAACAACTTCGTCAAGATGATCTTGAACGAATGGGCTTTCGCCTGGGAACTATTCGCTCGATTCTAGCAGCAATTTACGGTAAGATTCTCCGACGCATAAACCCTTATTTTTATAAATTTAGAGTTGAAAACAAACGGAGCAAATGTGATGCAAGCAATTCTCCGCCGGCGCGTAGAATCTGTCTGTGAATCTTCAAGCAAAACTGATGCAGGTCCTTTATAACGAAAAAATCAACCCACTTCTGTACAGAAAATGTAAATATAACATATTTTTATATTTAAAAAGCAAATCTTTCTTACCACTGAATCGGGAGTAGCGGGCGAAGATGTCGGCACTGAGAACACAGCCGACGACGTTGCCGAGGTGAGGGACGTTGTTGACGTAGGGAAGAGCAGAGGTTATTAAGATATTTTGCTTGCCAGGTTTAGGTAGGACGGTTCCACTTGGAGCTAGAATTGATGGTCAGGTCGGATAATGGCTTTGAAGGGGAAAATGGATCACCTGCGAGAGCAACTGCACATATGGCAGTAGCACCTTGCCATGTTCAGAACTATATCATATGGTCCATATGCTCTAGCACATATAAGAAACCCAAATTCGAAAGGATAAAACAAACGCTTTCAAGAAAATTTGCCCCGAAATGAATCAAAAATGAGAAAAGGGTTTTCCTTAAAATTTCCCCAGTACAAAACAAAAATCAAAACACAATAATAACCGTGAATCTAAAATGAATCAACAATCGCTTCAATCTTGTCATCATATAGAATACATTTCTTGCGAAGCTCAAAATAAATCATTTACCTTGATAAGTAGTTGGTTTGACTCTTTCAAATTGCGAAAGAACATTATTTTTCTCTGCCTCGATTTTCTCTGCATTAACTGATCTTCTGAGAATATTCGCCTGGCTCAAAATAAATCACAAAATCTCAAAAACTCCATCTTACCTGGTAGATTAGCTTCTGTTTATCTGCCTGGAGAGCCTTGACACTTTCTTGAACTCTTTCAGGGGCACTGGCCGTCGCTTGTTCAAGAAGAGCATCAAGTTCTCTGCTCAACTCTTCAATCTGCGCTATTTTCTGGCTGGTTTGGTCCATTCTGGCGTTTGAAGTTCGAAAACGAGCGGCTTTCTGAAAAAGAATCCTTCGGGTCAATTTGAGCATTTTTCTAAATTCGAAAAATTTCATCATTTTTTTGACAATCATTTTTTATTTTTTAAAAACAGCATATTTTCGGGTAGGTGTATGTTCCAAAGATTAACACAACGAAATCTGAGGGAGAGTTTCGAGGATAGAAGGATTTTTTTCTTCAAAAAATGAAAGGTAAACCTAGTTTAAAAAGAATATTTAACAAAATAATAAAGACGAGGAGAAGAAGAACGATGAGGAACTTAAGAGTTAAAATCGGAAATCGTTAGGAAGGTTTCTTTATAAGTTGGGTAATATAAACAGTTAGGGTAGTTTTAGAGGTCAAAAAGGGGTGAATTCACGAAGAAACTAAAAGTTTCGAGCTAAATTTTGCTTTGAAATTTTAGCCAATCAGAAGCTGTTCATCGATCAGCAAGCCAATCAGAAGCTGAAAAGCCACCACCGAAATTTTGTCGTAACATCATGATGCTTCATGAAATCTCCTCTTTAGTGGTCAAATTGTTAGATGAACATAAGAGTTAAAAAGAAAAATAATATATATGGAAGATCGATTGCAGCCTTTACGGGAAATTCCGCGATTGAAAAAGAAAAATGCTAGAATTTGCATTTGCGTTCCAATTTTGAAACTACTTTGAATATTATTCAGGTAAAGGAGAGATAAGAATACTTTATTGGTTTTTGTTGTTTGATAAGTTGAAAATGGAAAAGTTGAAAAAAAGGAAGACGAAATTTTAAATGATATTAACATTTTTAATTCTTGATAAAAAAAATAGTAAAACTCGAACCGGGATTAATTGTGAATAATTATTGATGAAGCGGAAAAACGGGAGCTTTGACTTTGATTGATGAAAAGTAAAATCTGGTACGCGATTTTCAAGAGACAAAGAAAATATCTTCCTACTTCGATATGAGAGAAAAAAAGCAGCCAAATAGTCAAAAAATAAGCTAGTAAAATTGATTTTTAATTGTGTGAAGAAAGGCAGGCTGAAATAAAAATTACTTGAGAGAGTGGTAATTTGAAAAAGCTGAATTTCCAAGATGCAAATTTGTCAAGTCAAATGTACGAAAATGCCGAGACGACCTTATTCTAGTGCTTAAAAACTGTACTACCGACGGTACAAATTTAGGATGTCCTTTCTCTTGACCTGTTTTAGTTTAGTAGATAATAAATAATAGTAAGCACTCCCAGAAATTTATAAATCGCTGTTTCTGTGATTGTGACTGTATCTGTAATTGCTACTGTAACTGTAAATAGGGAAAAACAACCTGCAAGAAAGAAACACGCAAGACAGAGGCCGCTTTTTGCGCCTTCGAGTGTTCGTTTTAACCAGATATTCAGGGAACGACAGGATATTTACAATGTACAGTGCAGAAAGTACTCGTACAGAGCCCGTGGAGGTTCGTTGCTTCTTCAAATCGTTCAACCCTTCCGGTACAAACAGCATAAGAAAGTACAGAAGGGAGAAAAGGAAGATGAAAGTGGAAGAAAACAAGGAAGAGAACCCAACATGAGGGTATGTAAAGTTGCACTGGAATGGGGCTACAAGTAGCTTCATTTTTTTTTGGGTTGGAAACAGTTTTTGAAAATTGCTCTAAAATCGCCAAAAATGTCCAGTCGGTCGGCAAGTTTTTGTGTTTCCAAGAATTTTGGAAAGAAATTTAAATTTTAAATGGATGTAGTTTCTTTTCGAAATAAGATTTAGACTCGTACGAAACTAGTAGCTCGAGGATCGAGTTTTTTGGAGAGGTGATATTGGAAAGTAAAGTAAATTGTTGCTGCTGTTTGCGTTTTGTTGTAATTGTTTAATAAATTTTGGAAAGGAGACTCGCTAGATCAGTTCGTATTGGCGTAAGTGCATTCTTTGGATGATGTCGCGACAGTCGTTGAACACTCTCTTGATGTTTTCGGTGTCGACGGCGCAGGTGAAGTGCGGGTAGCAGTAGTGTTTTCCCTCGCCCGTCGCCGTCGAGATTCGGATGAAGAGATCGCGGATGAAATATTTGGCACTGGTTACACTTGCAGGCTCGTCGTTGATCTTCTCTGGACATACATAGCTCTTGTAGTCTTCGAAATAATCTAAGGAGAGACAATGAATATCAAGAAGAAGAGAAAGAGCTACCTTCAAGCTTTGATTTTCCTAGTAATATTTTTTCCCTCAGCAGATCCTGTTTGTTCAGAAAGAGGATGACGGAGATAGTCTTGAGCCAGCGATTGTTCCATATCGTTTGGAAGAGGTGGACCGCTTCTTCAAGTCGGTTTTGACTGTTGTCCTCGCGCAGCATCATGTTATACGAACTCGATGCAACAACTAGAAAGATTGTTAGTCAGATGAATGGCGATTCTAGGTCTTTACCAAAGATAATCGCCGTTACATCGTTAAAGCACTGGATCCACTTGCGCCGCTCATCACGCTGACCGCCAACGTCGAACATATGAAAGTTGACCTTTTCGATGGTGAATCTCGTCTCGAAGATGCCCTGCGTGAGGACTCGACACCTGAGCATGTCTTGACTGCTGGGCGCGTAGTCGGGCTTGCGGACATCGTCAACCTTGTCGAGGAAGTACTTGGCGCAGTCGATGAGTTGGTATTCGTGGCTGCGGTCGTAGCACTCTTGAACGCCCGGATCCTTCCACAGCCGCGACACATGCGAGAAGAAGACATCGTCGTACTCCTGCTCGTTCTTTTTGTTCACACAATAGTCAAAAGAGGCTTGAGATTCGGGGTTATGTAACTGTACAGGCGGATTTATTTCACTCATCGCTGAATAAAAAAGAATGTTAGTTTATGAGACGATCCAAAATGGAAGAGGGAGAATGACGTAAAATGAGGTCTGAGATTGTTATAAATGCATAATTGAGTGAAAGAGAGGGAGAGAGAATCTCAAATTTGGGTGACGTCAAGTTTGGAACGCGTCGAAAATAGACGTCAGAGCGAGAGACTGTGTCTGATGACAGTTACGGTCAAAGCTGGTGCAGCCTTAGATCTAGGAGAATATATCAAATTAGGATTAAAACAATTCTGATTTATCAAACTCTCAAATAAGTTCTTTCTCCACAGTGTCGTTTTTCAGGGGTGAGTTGTTTGTTGCTAACCTGAAATAATAGATACGATTCCATCTCTTATATTCCTCTTGATATCGGCTATTTTTCGCCTCTTCTCGTCGTCGCTAAAGCCGTTGACGTGGAGGATGCGCATTTGTTTGACGACTGTGCTCTTGCCGCTTTCTCCAGCGCCGAGGAGGAGGAGGCGATGCGTCGATCGGTACTCTTGCTTGCATTTTCCGAGCTCCTTGTCGATGCGCTTGCTCTGTTCAATCCGCTCGCGCTCGTCGTCGTCGTTCGATTTTACTTTAAAACAGCCCATACTACACATGTCGGCATACTTGATCAAAACTCAACGATCTTGCAAAACCAATTCGTTGAGACTGTCCTGAACGAAAATTATTTAAAAACGCGCGAAATAATATATTCGCGCAGACATTTAAAATTGCTGGCGCCATGTTTTAATACCTTTTTCTAATTGGCGTGAACGAAAAAGAAGATAGGAACGATCTCCCCGACTAAAGAGTCCCGAGGACGACGATGCTCTTCAACACTGCTCGACAGCCGACTGGGAGCAGCCCTCTTTTTTCTGAAAAAATTGAGGATTACTGACTGGCTAAGATTCATAAGAGTCTCAGGCAGTAATTATGGCAGAATGAGCGCGGCAGTGTGCGATGAACTCCTTCCAAGTTGAGTCCAGTTCTAGCAATTCCAACTTTCCGATGAGAATGATCAATTCTTTCGCTCTAAAAGATACAGTCAGACAGTCAAGTCAATAAGTGAATCTAACGAGGGGTCTCTAGAATAGATAGGACCTCTGTTTATACGCTGGAAAAATTAGCTGGCTCTTATACCGCGTGGCAGAGAGAATGAACCCTAAAGAGTCCGAAAGTAAAATCGTCGTCTATGGCAAAGAAATCCTCATGCCATCCTTTGGCCGGGGAAATCCCACATATCCACTGAAAATCGGTAAGTTTTCTAAAAGTTTGTTCTCGTAAAATAGAAAATTTATGGGCGAGTCACTTTTGTTTATGACGAAAAAGTGGTACACAATTTACGTTAAAACATTGCTAGTCTTATCAGAAGGGCAATTAACATTAAAGCGTATTTGTTTAGGTGAAGATCCGGTGAAAAAAGCAGGCAGTTCCGTATCACTAGTTTCTCGAGACATCAAGCTGTTATCTGGCGTGTGGCAACAAGTAAAATGTGAAAACGTCTGGCGTTATAATCTAGCAATAGGTAAGAGAGGGTGTCGACCTTGATCTTGCGCTACGGGCTTATCCGATAGCCAATGAAGCGCTCGGCCTCTGCGCTTCTATTGTCCCTTTATTTGATTGACAGCTTGGCCATCTATTCTACTCCTAACAATCTACCAACTTGTCTTATTTGGAAACGAACAAAAACTAGCCCCACTTATAAAAAGCGTTGTTTCAACTGAATTCCATTTCAGTAAATCCCCGTTTTAAACTCTGAATTACCGACTAAGGTAAGATAGAGCGTCTAATACTCGAAGCGCTAATTATTAGAAAAAAACTTTCCACAAGTTCCTTCCTACAAAACTAAAAATAAAGTGGTCAGGAAAAATACACTGAAAATACCGTTTTGGCTGGACGAGTTTAATTTCTCGCGTTCGAGTAGGATAACGACTTGGCCGCTCTAATCCGGCGATCAATGACAGCCCAGTTAATTACTGACAGGCCAATATCTCTCTGTTCCTCTTTTTTCCGCGCTTTCTCTCTTTCAAAATCGTCTTCATTTTTGACCTGTTCTCTTTTTCGCATTTGTTTACACTACGAATGGCCCTGTACAAATGCCTGGGCTCCAAGATCAGTCGAGGTCGAGCTGAGAGCCCAGGCGGCCCTGGCCAGTCAACGTTCCATTCTCTCTGGCTGACTCTGCGGCGAGCAGAAAAGGTTAGCGACGATGGCGTATGTATATATGCCAATGGCGATATACTCTCTATTTTCAATGAGTCAAAGGTTCCCCTGGGACTCGGAGACGTACACAGACACACAAAAAAACAGCGCACAACTCATTTTTTCACTCGTCCATTACAAAAATGGATCCATTTGGGGTCAATTTGCCTATTGTTTTCCAAGGTTTTTGTTCCGTACTTTCACTGAAATCAACAAGGATTTCCAGTGGAAATCGGGAAGCAACGCGCTTTTTTCTGTCAATTTCTCTACTCTGGCCCTTCAATACTAATACGATCCGTCCTTTAACAATGCCATAAATTTGGCTAAACGATCGACACAGCGAAACAACATTCCACGGATGGATCTTCCTACTTGTCATTATAAAAACTATTCAAAAAATGAAAGCGAGAGCTCAAGTCGAATTCGCAGCAGAAAAAAAAAAGAAAACTCAATAAAAACGAATCGATATAATATTTAAATGGCGGTTTAAGGGGGTAGAACTAGGTTTTTCAAAAATAGCTGATTCTAGACCGGCGCTCAAAGCCAGTAGAGCTTAGATTTTCAAATTCTCTCTTTGGCTGAAGATAGATCAAACTTAGATCTAACAACATTTTTCTTAAAATTTTATTTAGTCAACACATTTTGGCGTTAGAGAGCGAAACGTCAACCCATCTCTTCGAAAATCGCAATTTTAGCGTATTCGCGTCCTCAAATTTCTCGAGTCACGTGAATAGCCAAATTTTTTCAATCTCATTTTAAGATAGTTTAACCCTTTATCTAGCAGTATTTTTGAGGAAATTGCGTAATCATAAGTAAAAACAGATTTTTCTTATTAAAAGTGCCTTTCGAAAATCAAGGTTTTTCGAAAAATCTAGTTCTACCCCCTTAAATAAGCAAGATACGAATGAATGATATGCATCATCGCTGACAGCTTATTTCCAAGCGTAAATAAGCACCAATAAAATACAGAAAAACATTATCTACTGGATAATAAAACCTCTACTAAAATATTCTAATTACGCGGCATTTCTCTTTAGATTCCTTTAGATAAAAGTAAGTAGAGATCGTTTCCAATCGAATGAGGTAATATGAGACTCTGGAATTTACTTTTTTTATGTAAATTTTACGCAGAAGTCCTCATTCCACTTCTGAATCACGTAGTACTTTCTTTTGTTTTCATAACCTTTAGCAATAGAAGTTTTTGAGAAGGTTATGAATCACATCATTTTTAGGGCACGATTTGTTCTGGAGCCTGGCCTCGAATTTCTTCGCCCCGATCATAAAGTATAATTTTCCGGATGAAGAGAGTTTCCGCGTGCGGATCATCACCGAAACGGGCTGGTCCTGGTTCCAAGGTCAAAAAATAACGCAAACATTTGACCTGAATGGAATTAACGATCACGATTGTCCCATGTCTACAGGCCGTAAGAACAAAAGGAGTTAAAGTTTGGTCAATAAATTGTGATCTTTAGCGTCCTGGTCAAAAGCCTCGACCGCTGGTACTAGCAGCAGTACCGAAACTTCTGGAGCTATGAAGACAATCACACAAAATGTCCTTCTTGATGAGGATAACGAGACAATCGTCTCGTACGCAGTTGGACACAGGAATGGCTCTAAAATAACCTGCTGAAGTTCAGTCTATATTTTGTAAAGCCCAAACCAAGCTGTGGCCCAATAACGACCACACGGCGAGTCCTGGACAACGGTCAGCTCGAGTGGACAGGAACGAGGCGGAAAAACAAAAAAAAACTGAGACCGATCTAAAATGACATTTTTCATTTTCATGCGAGTGGCACTCTCGTTTACATATGGACGGGGCGCGAGTTGCACATAGTGCGAAATAAAAATCAATAAATGCTTATATAATTCTGCGTTTTATTTTGCGACGCTCGCCTTTATAAATTTTAAGACCTCACTAAAGCGACGCTGGAAAATCATAAAATTACCTGCAGACGATTATTTGCGAAGGTAAGTCAATAATCAAAATTCTTGAGATATCCTCGTTCAATAAAAGAATCATCAAAGAAAATATATAAAACTAAAAACTTTTAGATTGATGAGATACCCGCACGGTTTTGCGAGCCCGCCTTGCCTTTATAGAACACCTTGAACCCGGAAAATATTTACCGAATTCACAAATATATTCTCCAACTTTCTCTAACGCATTTTCTATTTCACGAATAAAATATTTACCTTGTTAGAGCCACACACGTTCTTTGTTTGCTTGCGACGAAGCCTATACAAGTTCTGAGCAAGGAATTTCGATTGTCTCTTTACTAAAAATAGTCTCTAGCTAAGTCGAAAAAGGGAAACCCCAAGATATTTGAGATCGTTTTTTCCGAAAACAAAGTGCTCTCTCGATTGAGCTCGCTCGTAAAGATCACTCACGCGATTTCAACATCAAGGTTTCCTAGATGTTTTCAATTAGGAATACTTCATACTAGCTAAACAAAAAATAATAATCAAGTCAACAAAATCAGAACGAAACTAAAATAGAAATCTCAGAAAACATTATCTTCCATGATTTCAGTGATCAAAATAAATCCCTTTCCTTGCGTCATATTCAAGCAGCCTCTCATTCGCCCTCACTGTGCTAATAATGATACACTTGTACTCGGTTCCCTGAAACTCTTCCGTTGATCCGACGCGAATGTCATTCAAATTCGAAAGTTTCAAAATTTTTCGAATTTCAACCACTTGCTGCCGATATGGACTGATGATGCCAACATCGCTCTGCGCAAGTCCAGCTTTGATCACATTCTTACAGTAGGATAACACTTGAACCGCCTCTCTAGCATTGAACCAAGAGAAAGAGCCAGTCTGGCGGGCCTCAGTTCCACTGGCAACATCCACCAAAACGAAGGGAAATCCCGGCTTCGGGAGGAAATCAGCGTATTTATCAAGTGTCCCATCGAAGTGCTCATTATCTGCAGGCATAAGCTCCCTTCGGAAGTTGAAAACATTGTGTTCTCAATAGTCTTGAGTCAAGAATAGAATGGCGTTTTCGACTGTTCCTTTCGTAGAATAAATTGGATGTTATTTCGAGCAGACTTGGATGACTGCGATAGTTAATCAAAAGCTTTGTTAGATAAAGCCGGTCGTACTGTCCTGTTGATTGCTTTTCATAAAGGCTGTTGCCCATAAGTCGCATAAGCAATGATGTAGTCAATCCAAAATGACAGCTGTACGGGCTTTTTACTGTAGGCCCTGATTGGAGCTCGAACATGACACTTTCGCATGGCTATATTTAAACTGGTTTCTAGCTCTTTCCTAATTGCGCCGGATCGCCAGCAAGAATCACCTGCGATCCCGGCAAGGTGAATCGCATCGCCACCAATGTTTCCGGCTCTGTACACTGTGACGCTTCATCGACTACAAATTTGATTTTATTGAAAGCCCAGAATATGTCTGGTGTGTCGGTGCTTTCCAAAAATAGCCCACTAATGGCGATATCATTTTACTAATTTGGTGACTTTGAATTGAAGAAAAACCGTCGCGCTTGAACGGAATAAAATGATGAAAAAATAATTTACCCAGAAGAAAGTCGAATTTTCTTCGAGGTAGTGACGATGTCGCTAGACAAGTGCTAATGACGCATCTTGCTTCTTTGGCGAAATCATCTTTGCTGAACTTTTTGCAGTTTTCGGAAAGTGTTTCGTTGTTTCTTCTGAGTGCGTTCCAGCGGCAGATGATTTGTTCCGCTCGTTCTCCTAGGGCATTGCTCAAACGGGAAAGTAAAATATCCGCAGCTGCGTTAGATGGAGCGACTATCAGTACTCTAGCTGTGCTGCAAGTGATGAGTATTCTAGCGAGCTCGACCATTGTCCGGGTTTTTCCCGTGCCAGCAGGGCCAAAGATGATTTTTGGATGAAACATCCCCGCGCCCTCGAGAACACTCAACACGGCGTCGTTTTGGAATTGATTCAATCCGCTGATCATGGAAGCTGTAACATGATAGGGTTGAATATACTCAAATCGTCGCCTGTCTTCCAGCCCGAAAAAGTTCGTCGGCGTCGGGAAAAGCGTCACGAGCGATAGATCACGGCCGATTCCTTTTAATGCGTTCTGCATTGTTCTGATAGGATAGCGGTTCAGCGTGAATTTGATCGTCACTGGAGAGGCTTTGTGCTTTTCGGTGAAAACATCGGACATTTCGAAAATAACAGTGCTTGCGGCAAAGCGAATGGTGTGGATAAACGCGTGAAACTCCATCGTATCGTTTTCTTTTACGGTTATAATCAGCAAATCTGCGATTCCAAGCGGAGGACTTTCATTCTTCAAGCCTGGGATTTCGAGACTGAAGTGGTTGCAACTGAGGTGTTCCAAAACAACGTCTTTCAATGAAAACTGTTCCATTTCAATTCCAAGTGCGACTTCTTCACAAAACAGTAGCGCCGTCATTTTATCCTGGTAGTTTTTCTCGTTGAGATCAAGAGTGAGGGAAGGGACGATCTTGAGGATATCTGTTCCACCGCGGATACCGTTGACGAGGGCAGTGGGCACGTCGAAATTTGGGAGAAAGTGGGGTGGAGCGTCGCGTCTCTTTAACACTTGAGGGCGAGGGCCTTTGAAGATAAATCGTCGTTGGTCATTCCTGGAAGTCAATGTTACTGGTAGTTGAATAGGATAGACAGTTTACCTACTGACAGGAGCGATTCTCGCCCTCCCCGCCGCGGTTCCTCGAAATTTTTCAACCTCAATCGCTCTAGGTCCCTTTCTATTCGGAATCTGAAGAAAGAAGACTTCTTCATTCACTCGCGGCGTCCAAGTCAAGCAGTCGGATATATTAAACGCAATATTGCCATTCAACCAGCCGGTCTCGCGCTTCCGATCCCAGAACGTGATTGACCCGGATTTCTTCGTCACCTGACTCGGTCGAATACCGCTAACCATTCTGTTCTCTGTGATTTCTTGCCGCGGAACAATGATGTTGTCGCCGACTCGGGGTGTGTAAGTATTCACTTTCTGGCCATTAGCTTCGAAATGGACTCTTGAAATGTCGCAAATCAAGTCTGATTCTTCAAGGAAGGCAATTTGGCGATCGAAATCGATGAATTTGATGTTCTTAGTCTCCATCGCTTCCACTCCTTCGGGGATCGGCGCCGGAAGAGCGAGAACAAAGCTGTTTGTCCAACCTTTTTGAGAGTTATCGTCGCTGTTTTTATTTTAAATACGCAAGGAAATGCATAGCGCTTGAAAATGCTAATGAGGATGGAGATTTAAGGATAATTGCGCGATTTGGGCCTTGGCGCGGCTGTATAGCGGCGATATGATTTAATTGAATAAAAAGGAGGATAGACTCTTTCCTTGGACGAACTTGGGTTGGGCGGCTTGTCTCCAGCGCTGCTGGCCGACATCGATCGGAAGACCCTTGGCGGGGACGACGTCTTCGCCAAACTCTGAGAATATCACTGGTCGATGGGGTCGATAAATATCCGAGCGATGACGACAACGAGATAGACACAAGAAAGATACTGTACTTCTTCGATACCCACACCTGTCACGCTATTGTCCACCAGGCAGTATTCATTTTCGTAGTTGATATGCGTCACATGCCCAGATATAGTTCTCTTAAAACAGCCATTAAAATTCGAAATAGCGGCACAAAATTAAGTAAAAAAGTTTTCTACAAGTAGGGCGGGAATTAAAAAAACTGGTGTACCTTGTCTAGGATCACCCCTTTGTAGCGATTGAAAGGGCGCAGCGGGAGCTCGTATTCATCATTCGATGAGAGAAAATGGTCTTCACTTGAACACTTCTTTTCCAATAATGAGGAGGCTTCGACGATTTCTGTTCTTCGGGATAACAATTTTTCACATTTTTCACAAGAAAATGGGCTCGAAGAAGCCGATTTAGGACCTTCTATGTTGCTACAGAAAGGGCCTCCCTATTTCATTTTTTCGTTAGAATTTCATCCCGAACTCCTCTGTTTCTTTGGTAGCCAAATGTTCATTGGTTTGGCTCATGGTTTCACTTCTCGTTTCATTCTAAAAGAAAACAGTCGGTTAGAAAGGTAGATAAGTCGTAATTGAGTTATCAGGCGTTCTCTTTCTGGCTCGGAGAAGGGATGAATGCCCCGAGGGGAGTGCGGCTCACACCTTGGAGCGTACACGCGCTGCCAGCAATGTGCAGCAGCAGCACGTAATTCGGCATGAATCATCGCCATATTGATCCGCCGCCATTTTTCAGCCACTTCTTCTTCCCCGCCACCCACTTTACCAATCTAACACTTCCTATTCCCAATAAATTGTCTTCATCAAATTATTACCTACATAAATGGTATGATAAGAAGTCAAATATCAAAACTCTCCATTCTGCATTGATCAAAAAATGTCGGATACCGCGGAGGCAACCGATTTTGACGTCTTTTCATTGGCTAATTTTTCTTGCAGAACATTTTTTCCAAAAATCGAACCTATTTGATCATAATTATCTGGATAATATTATTGTGAAATCCTTCGATTCTAAATGATGATCAATTTTATCACAGAATCAAACATTTTACGATTAAATTTTGTTATAGAGTAAAATTCCGCTCTGAAAATTGTTCTAATTTAGAACCTCTAAATATTAAGTAGTAGTAAAGCATTCCGGCGACATTGACTCTTTGATCCAGCGGATCAACAGTTACTGTTACCGTGCTTAAAAGTACTTCAAAATTGCAGTTATGACTTCCACTATTCGAATTTTTATGTCTTATTTCAGATTCTGCTGAAAATGTCTCTTCCTCAGATCTGTAATTATCAAAAAGTATGAATCATTGGTCGGAAATTTCTCCCTTTGCCGCCTCTGCCCGGGGCTAATAGCCATTCATCATCCTAATCAACCCTTTTTTCGAATCCACAATTTTCGCCCTCGATTTCGCTCTTTTTCTTATTTTCTCGCGTTTTCTTTATGTTTTTTTATTTTCGCTTTGAAAGAAAAAATCAATTTTGATTTGACGATTGGCGATTGGGATGAAGCGATAAGAGATACGAAGCTGGGGAGCTACCAAAGCTGAAAGCGATAAGGGAAAAAGTGAAAAGGAGAGAAAGAGAGAGAGTTATTAGCTCTTCAGAGAGAGAGAGAGGCACAGGAGCGTAGTAAGTGCGTAGGTAACTGAAGCAGCTTGATTCATACAAACATCAATTCACGCTCGTCAAAAAGACAAGTGAATTTTCTTTTCAAACCACGCCATTTTTCATCACTTCCGAAATTTCAACAACATGCATTTTTTAATGAACTAGAGGTTATCGGCGAGAAGAAGACCTTAGAGTAGACCTTTATGATTTATATTCCAAGCGCATTTATAAATTATTGTGTTTGATATAAAAACTTTACATCGTTTGTTAGTGCGTGCTTCGACCAATAAGAACCAAGAGCCTTGTTTTTTGACCAATAAGATACTGCCCAAAAGGATAAATAATGGTTTTAAGAGAGTGGGGCCCAATAAATTCTACTTATTGAGAAGAAAATTTGATGAAAAATTGATTTTTTACATAAAGCAGTCTTTCACACCCGTGTTAGCTTTACAAGGTGTTTCAGCTCATCTTGGATTAGCATCTGAGCCAAAGCTAAATTTACTATTTGAGTTTTCTGCTGCCAGAACTAGAGAACCCTGTTTATCCTTTCCTTCCAGTCGTTAAAAAGACATACAGTTAGGCATACAGGATGAATAAGAGTAATTCTTACGCGCGGTGCTGTGCAAATTTGCTTTTTGTGAATGCGCTATTTCAAAAATGACTGGCTAAACATTCGAATTTTCCAAGAGCTGACAGAGTCAAGGGCACAGAGAATCAGGCGGAATCATTATCGTTATTAAAACGGGCTTTGACATTTATAAAAAACACGGTTTAGCAGCGCTAGTTATCGGATTTTGGCGCGGGCTCCGAGAATTAGCACTAGTGCGAACTTTTAATTAGCAATTTTCAGCCCCTCTCTCCTGGGCTTTCCAGGTCGACAGATGGCCACAGCCCCGAAAGAAAGAAAAACTGGCGGTTTTGAAAAGTAGAAAGATGAAAGAGAGTTGCGCGGGCAATTTGTACTTCCGCTCCAGGCGCGTTGAAACAGAATTTTTAAAGAAATGCAAAAAACGGAAAATAGCTCAAAAGAAAAAAGTCAAAAAACGTTAAGACAACAAAGGGAATGACGCTCGTGCCGAGGGTATAAGTTTCCATAAGACTAAAGTTATGTATCCAATTACCTTTTATACTAAAGCCTTCTCGTTGTTGTTTCGAAGAGGTCCTAAATACGGTGTTTAAAATACCCCTTCAACTTGATTATTGAATATTTTTCCTGATTGAAAGAGTTATTACTACTTTTCCTAATATAACGTACAGTTCCCTGTGGAGTTTATTACTGAGTCATTTTTGAGCTATTTTCGCTGCAATATTCAAAAGACGCAATCGATTTTCTTCGAGGCGGTTTCTTTTGAAAAAGAAAGATGCGCTGACTAACCGGTTCAGTCTTGTTTAAAATCCCCTTTTTTAGACGGGCACGCTTGAGTTAGAGGCAGTCTGAGAGGAAAACAGTTGAAATGACGCTGCGACAGCAACACCATGCCCAGTGGGACCCGAAGAATTTTGAAATTAGGACTTTGTCCGTTGAGCGACAGTTGGAACAGCTTGTTAAACAGGTACTGAATTAATAATTTCATTTTCTGATGTGTTATTTTTTAAGGTGACGACGCTCGTGTCTGGAAAACCGTCAAATTACCGCAAGGGACAATCAAAATCAGGCGCTGTCTTGATTGAGGTAAAAATTAAGGCTGAAAATAACTCCGTTCTGACGATCTTCTGATTAGGCAGTTGACAGGGCGCTGGACGGATTTATGCAAGTGGGCCATGAAGTCTCGCAAATTGCATCCAAGTACGGCACCTTGGGAAATGACATGAACGGCATTCTTCAAGAAATTGCCACTTCTGGCGCGAGCCTCAAATCCGCCGCTGGCGAATTCGTCAGCGATCCATTCGAAACTAAGAAGAGAGAGAAGGTCGTTCGCCATGCTCGGGCAGTCCTTTCTGCTGTTACTCGATTGCTGGTTCTGGCCGATATGGTTGATGTGGAACGACTTTTGGAAAAGCTGAGAATCGCGAAGGGAAGCTTGGGAAAAGTGAAAGAAGCGAGCACCCAAGACGAATTGAACGCGACTTTCAAAGAATTCGGCTCCGACGTGGCGAAGCTTCAAGCAGCCGCTGGCTTCCGACAAAAAGACTTGAAGGATCCAACACGACGAGACGAGCTCGCCGCTGCTCGACGAGACTTGAAAGACAATTCATTGATGCTCTACACGGCTTCGAAAGCTGCGCTGGAACATCCTGAAGTCGCCGCCGCCAAGCAAAACCGTGACTTTGTCCTGCGAAAAGTTCAGGACGCCATGCAGCGAATCGAGCGAGCCGTGACTGGCACTGGGCCATTGTCGGCGCGTGATGGCACAGGCAACAACCTAGCCGATGCGTTTGACCAGTTCGAGGAGCAGATCGACTTTTCGCCGTTGAAATTCGAAGAGAGCGTTGTCCGACCAAGCCTGGAGGAAAAACTGGAAAGAATTATTTCCGGAGCTGCGTTGATGGCAGATGCCGATTGCACGAGAGAGGACAGACGAGAACGAATCGTCGAAGAAGCCAATAATGTTCGCCAGGCGCTTCAGGATCTGCTGAACGAGTACATCAATAACTCTGGTAATCCAAACAGATCAGCGATGTTGGAGAATGCGATCGACGCAATGGTCATGAAAAATAAAGACCTGAAGAGACAACTGCGAAAGGCCGTCGTAGATCACGTCAGTGACACCTATCTTCAAACCTCAGTACCTCTGCTCGTCCTGATCGAAGCTGCGAAAAAGGGAAACGAAGAAGAAGTCAAGGAATACGCACAGGTCTTCCGAGAGCACGCTGAGAAGCTCGTAGAAGTGGCGAAACTGGCGACGACGATGTCGAATAATGAGGAAGGCGTACGAATGGTGAAACTAGCGTGCAACCAAATCGAAACTTTGTGTCCACAAGTCATCAACGCAGCGCTCACTCTCGCCGCAAGGACGGATTCGGAGATTGCTCAGGAAAATATGGAAGCTTTCAGACGAAAGTGGGAAGGAGAAGTGCAAAACTTAACCGACGCTGTTGATGAAATTGTAACGATCGGCGACTTTTTGGCGGTTTCGGAAGCTCATGTTTTGGAAGACGTCACTCAATGCGTCGCCGCGTTACAATCGAAAGAGCTCGATCAACTCGATAGAACTGCTGGGGCGATTCAAGGACGCGTCCAACGAGTTCATCAAGTTGTCATGGCGGAAATGGACAATTACGAGCCAGACTTTTACACCGACAAAGTGCGTGAAGAAACAGACAGGCTTTTGGAAGAGATCACTCCAATCTTTACCCAGCGGGTTTCGGCTGTTATCGAAGCTCTCGACAAGGACCCACCAGAGGAAATTGACGAGAACGAATTCATTGGTAAGCTTTTCTCTCATTTTCCCGTCTAAAGTGATCTTTTAGAGGCCGCTCGAATGGTCTACGAAGGCGTTCGAGACGTCCGACGCTCTGTTCTTCAAATGCGAGATCCCAACGACGACGACATCGACTCGGATATTGATACTCACTCACATGCCTCCACGAACAAAACCACCGACACTCTCAATCGCGATCCCTCCCGAGAAGCATTCAAGTAAGCAAACATCTTTGTTTTAGTCTCTTCATTTTCAGAAACCTTCCTGAGCCAGCGAAAGAAGTTATTGATGCTAACATCAAGGAGTTTAATGAGCAGCGTGCTGAGATGGATCGAGAGGTGAGTAACATTCAAAGAGATTTCAAGTCTCAAAGTATTATTTTAGGTTGGCAAGTGGGACGAGTCTTCCAACGATATTATCGTCTTGGCGAAAAAGATGTGCATGGTTATGATGCAGATGACGGACTTTACCCGTGGTACAGGTCCACTAAAGAGCACGAGCGATGTGATCAGTTCTGCCACTCAAATCGCTCACCTGGGTAATCAGCTCGAGTCGCTTGCTTCCCAGATCGCCGAGGTAAGATTTTACGACACATCCATTTTTCCAACGAGATTCAGGCTTGCCCAGAAGATTGGGCGCGAAACGAGCTCATGGCTCACATCAACAAAATCAAGTTCTACTGCCACCAGCTGAACATGTGCGCCAAGGTCAAGGCCGAAGTGCAAAATATCGCAGGCGAACTGGTTGTCTCCGGCCTTGACTCCGCCACATCCCTCATTCAGGTACCATTCTCTTGCAGCATCAGCCGAATAACACTTCTTTTAGGCTGCGAAGAACCTGATGAATGCTGTTGTTCAAACCGTCAAGGCTTCATATGTTGCTTCCACGAAGTTCAAGCGCGCTGAAACCAATTCCAGCGTGGTAAGTTTCAGTTAATAATTATGAGCGCTTGTCACCTTTTTACGAAAACCTTTTACTCAAACAAATTTTAGGTTGTCATGTGGCGACTGAAAGCTCCCGAGAAAAAGCCCCTTGTCCGACGAGACGGGCAAAACAACGGCGGAAACGGGCGAAAACCCGTGCGCCGCGCATCCCAAAAACGCGTCAACCACCAACAGGAAATGTCGAATTTCCACCAAAACATTTAGAAAAAGCCTTTTCTAGTACCCAATTTCCCCCTCAATCTCAACCTTATCTGCTTCTTTCCCCCAAGATAACGTACTTTACACAACCTATTGACCTTGTTACTTTCTTGTTATTTTTTCTACCCACAGCATTCGTACGATCAGTTTTCCTTACCAGTGAAAAGCGAATTAGTGACCAATTTAACAATCTGAAATCTTCATATTATTATCTTTTATAGACTATTCAACATTTCCAAGAAACATGAGTTTTGAATTATTCAAACAAGCTTTCAAAAATGAAAAAAATTTTCATTCTCAATCTCAAAAAAAAATGCAACAACCTCGTCAAAAACCATTTTTCAAAGAATCCAAACTTTAAGTTCTACTCAACTATTCACTGATAACATTGAAATTTTCAATTTTAAGTTTCTACTTTTTGTCATATTTTCCACATTTGTCCTTACTTTCTCTGTAAATATGATTCCCGACTCTTTCTTTTACCTTCGGTCGTAATCACCTCCGAATATTCGAAAAAAACAAACTCGCGTACTAACGAAACATTTGTCATTTTTACTATTTCTCCTTCATTTACGAACTTCTACTATCGCATGCTCTGATTTTCTATGAGAGCTGGGCAACTTCTACGAGCAACTTGTACTGTGCGTACCACTGTGTTTGGACTGAACCTTTCAATACAAAAATAGTAATAACTGGAGGACTAGATGTACTATCGAAGAAATGGAATAAACGTTCGAAAGCCATATCTGTTTGTTTTGTCTTCCTTTCCACGAAAATTTCATGGTTGAAATTCTGGGGTTGAAAAAATTTTGACCGTGCCCGGGGGTCGGAATTTCCGAGAAGCGGAGGGGAAAAGGACCGCGAATTATCGCAGAATACGCAGCTTAGCAATATTCTTAATATAATTGGTTTTCTAGAGTGATAACAGTATGAAGCAAATCCAAAAAATCGTACAAGTTGCTGCATCGAGTAAGTACTTAGCGCGCTGAAATCAACAACGAAAATTTTTTCAAGGTTTTCTGTTTCCAAATTTTCGCAGCTTGAAATGTCCCTAAAAATCTTGGAGCCGACGATTTGCCCAAAAATTTCCAACACACTTCAATTTCGACAGTTTGTTTTTCGCAAATTTCAGCCATTTGCCGAGAAAATTTCGCCAGTAAAAGTCAAAAATTTCACGAAAGGACGAAATTAATCCAAATCTGCCGCAAAAGTCACAACCATTCCGTTTTCTAATAAACAAATCTTTCAAAATTCGACTATCTCAAATTCTTTTCTTTTCTAGTTTCGCCGATTTTTTCAATACTAACACAGTTACTTTTTCAGTACCTAGTTTGCGTCTGGAAAGATGGACGAGATAAAACAGGAAGAGGTTAAGGTAAGGGCTTATAGTTCTGCTTCAAAATATATTTTTTTTTTAACTCATTTGAAGGTCGAACCGGAGGCGATTGTGGGTGAAGTCAAGGAGGAAAACGGAGCTGCTGAAGCAAACGGAGTCGAAAATGGCGCTGAAAACGGCTCTGGCGAAGCGAAGCTCTCTGATGATATTGCGGGCTACCTCGATCCCGAGCTGCGGGAAAAGATGGAGGCGATTCTTGCTTACCCAAACGTCGTCGGCCAGACTATTGACAAATTCGCCATCACTCGATTCAAGAATCTCAACGCCAAACACGCCAAAGAGGCTTTGAGCGAGCTCGATCGAATTGCGCAAAGCGCGCCTATCGAGAAAATCAGCCAATTCTTTGCAAACATCATTGCCTGCCACCAGCAGAATCAAGGTAAACGCATTCTTCCCGCCAAAAAGAGAAGAAATTAATTTTCAGACCTGGAGCAAGGTGGATCAGACCCGATCGAGTGGTCGTACCATGCGCCCGACCCTGAGCCGATTCAAGAACTAATTGCTAAGACTGGCTACAACTTGACAATTACTACTGGCCAGCGAAAGTTCGGAGGTCCCCCTCCAGAGAGCGTTTTCTCCGGAAAGAAGAAAAACAACGGTGAATGCTTCATTGGTTCTCTTCATCGAGATGCTTTTGAACCTGAAATCTGGTCGCTGCTTGAAGTAGTTCCCGAAGCAACAGTTTATGAGATTCGTTTGATGATGGGCTACGATGGAAAGTCAAGAGGATTTGCCTTTGTCAGCTTCGTTGAAGATGGTGCTGCACAACGATGCAAGGCTCTTCTTGACACCAAGGTATGTAACTGTCTCTATGCTCATCTTTAACTTTATTTTGAAGCCTTTTATGGAGAAAAAGCTCCACGTGAATGTGTCCATCCCTGCAACTCGCCTCTTCATCGGCTCGATTCCAAAAGACAAGTCAAAACAAGAATTCGAGCAAGAGCTTACAAATATGGGCGTCTCGACGGTAAGTGTTACTTTGATTTTATTAGTAATATCGGATATTGAATTTGCCAAAACGGCGAAAGTGATCACAAGCATCAGAGAATGTACGAATCGCTTTGCAGGTTGGAAAGCGGTAGTCTGTGTTCCTCGAGTAGGGGCTGTTGCAGCACTTAAATTGTATGTAAAAGGGGGGTTTATTGATGATAACTTACAGGAATGCAGAATTCGTAATGATTGTACAGAGTCTCTGTACAAGATCTGTCCCTACAGTCGACTTGAAGCCCTCTTTCATCTTTAAAACAATCATTAGAAAGACTAAATGAACAGTTCATCTTACCAGCATGGATTTGAAGTAGCCCGTTATACAGTTGCATGATATTTTCTCGTCTTGGACATTGATATTCAAAGCACATATAATTAACTGGCGCATTTGGAGTCGATCCAGCGTTTCCATTCGCCGTCAGATCGCAGAAATACTCCGGGACATAACCTTCAATCAATTTTGAATATTTTTACGACTGACTTGTTTTATTTTTACCTGCAAGAGCAGAACCAAGAACAGCAAAAAATCTCATTTCTTTTTTGAATATCTCGTAAGAAGTTCCATTCGCCGTGAATTCACGGGCTAAAAGTATTGTTTGTACAAATAGAATCAATCAACAGTAAGGCCCATTACTTGGACATGATCCAAACTTGATACAATAAAGTCGCAAAAAGCGCCAACTATAAATGATGCCAACTTGACCAAATCAAAGTCGAATCATTTTTTATTTAGTGGACCGAGGTCATCATGTACGAGCCGATGGAGTCTCAGAAGAGCAATGGAGCAGCGAATCGTGGATTTGCTTTTGTCGAGTTTGAAACTCATATGGACGCGTCAACTGTCAAGGTAGGGATGTCTTGAGGTTGGGTGTTTGAACCAGCGCTTTCAGAAAAACCTTCTCAATCGATCCCTGGCCCTTTTCGGCCGCTACTACCAAAATGTGGACTGGGCTGATCCCGAGAACACGCCGGATGATGCCGTCATGTCAACTGTGAAAAACCTCTATGTCAAAGGTACCCTGCGGCGAGTGTGATAGCACGCGTAGTCGCTCTCTAGCGCCCCTGGAACTGCCCAAATGGGATAATAATTTTAAGGTTGGTCGGAGAGTCGAACTGAAGAGGAAATAAAGGGGCTATTCGAGCCGTATGGAAGTGTTGAAAAGGTCAAGAAAATCAACAACTTCTCGTTTGTCCATTTTGTTGAGAGAGAATCGGCTCTGAAAGGCAAGAATATGAACGGCTTTCGAGTTTTTAAGAAATCATTCTAGCGATGGAAGCGATGAATGGAAAAGAATTTGACAATGGAGAAGTTATTGATGTAACTCTTGCGAAGCCAAATGACAAGAACCTAAAAGGTAAGAGATTGATGCTAATCTAAGATAGTAAAACAGGCGTTTTTAGCGAAAAAAATGCAGCGTCAAAACCAGCGTCAGCAGCAAGGAAACTGGGACTACGGATGGAATGGCGGCGGATACGGCTATGGCGGAGGATATGGAGGTGGCTTCCAACCTCAAGGCGGTTTCAACGGCAACTTCAACCGAGGCGGCCCTGGTGGACGTGGCGGCCGAGGTGGAATGGGCCGTGGAGGCGGGGGTCAACGAGGAGGATTCAAGAGAAATTTCCGCGGCGGTGGAAACAACCCTGGAGGCTTTCAAGGCGGCCCTGGAGGGCCCAAGCGATTCAAAGACGACTCTCAGTGGTATCAAGACCAGCAAAACTTCGGCCAGTGGTAGGCTGCCACTACTCCGAAATCCTGACATGAAGCGGCTAGCTATCAATATTTACAACTACCCTGATTTACCTGGACCTTTTATTATTTAGGATTATTATCTTAATTCTCAATTTCTCAACTGCCGCCCTTTTTGGGCAAAAAACCTAAAATATCTAGAACTACGAATTGTTTCGCAAGTTCACAACTCTGTACGAGATTACCCGTCACAGTAACCTGTTTACAGTAATCCAATATTGTCTCCGAACAAAAACTCGCCTTCAGTAATCAATTTTTCAGACCGTATTGAAATCGGATAAAATGACGGGACAAAAAGGCCAGTCTCTTTATGAGCTCGCGAACTCGTCGTTTGTTCACTCCCTGGGGCAACAAGAAAAGAACGTCTCTACCACCATTCCCAGCGCTGTTTCATCCTCAATCGTCGACATGATATGCTCAAACTTTCACAAGCGTCTCTCCAACGATCCTGACCCATTTTACTCCGACGACGATGATGATGCACAGTCTAATCGCAATAATTCCGACCCACCAAACATCAGAGCCCAAGAAAGCCTCAAGAAACTTGATGGGCTGATGCTCGAAGAATTCTCGACGGAGAAATATCCTCATATTGATCAAGAAATTGTCTTCGACATTTTAGCGAAGCCCCAGAATCGCTTGAAATCAGTGGACCTGAGTAACATGAAAATTTCGCAGCAAATTTCTTACAACGCTCTTACTGTTCTTGACATGGTCGACTTGGATGATGATCTCGATTATCCAACAAATGATAGCGGACACGAAACGATGGAAACTGATCAATTATCGATTGAAACTCCGAAAGAACGATGCATGGAAATGCGTCTGCGAAATAAATCCGAAAGGCGTGGTCCCCGAATCAAGCTCGCTAGAAGTTGCAAAACAATCAAATTCCCCTGCATCAATAAATCGCCTCCTTCCCATCCAGCGAGCTACTCTTTCCGCCGCTCGCCAGCGAACGAACAATTGGCCGCTCGACTAGCTGTAAATACTTTTGTAATAGATTGCACCGACGTATCTCCGAATCTTACTCCCGATGATAGCAACACTAGTACAGGGATCAACTACAGCACTGTTCGGACTATCGCCTTGTCGAAGGAAGCGTTTCCTTCTCTCAAAGAGCTCAGTGTTGGTTCCGTTACGTGTCTCAGTCTATTCCATCCGAACCCACCAGCGCTTACATACCTGGATCTCTCGCACATCGTCCAGCCCAACTACCAAGCCGACATTTTCAATCACCTCGACCTCATTAGATTTCCAATCGGCTGCCTCCGGAACACCCTTAAAACTCTCATTCTCCACGAGACCGAGTTTGATTCGAATTTTCTGGAAGCCCAAGTCTTCAAATGCAACCTTCTCGAGGTCCTTGATGTTTCCCAAGTACCGAGAGAGCATCGTTACACAGAGGAGGAAAATATCTCTGATAACAGACTAAGAGGCTATAAAATAAGCACCTTTCTTGATATGCTGCCCAACTTGATTTCTTTGGATGTCTCTGGCACTTGCGCCGGTAGAGGATTGAAGGATGAAAAGATGATCATAATTTCCGGTGAAAATGGCTGCAAAAAGATAGAAATCCCCTCTCCAAGTCCTAACGATATGTCACCAGGCCTCCCAAGCTGGCTAGATCGCCTACCGTTGAGCTTTCTCGGCCTCTGGGGATGCGGAATCGACTACGAGAATATGCACCTTCTGGCTAACCATATTTCTGGCTCAAAATCAGCGAAACAGCTGCTGATAACTGCGCGCAAATGGCAAAACGAACCAGCAATGGCCGCAACGATTTGGAATTGCATTTTCGATTTTCTTAAAAATTCAAATGAACCGGCATATTTCTTGGAAGACTGCATCGGTATTTTCGAAAAATACTACAACGATCATGAGTACAAGCTGCCCCTTATTCTTTCGGCAAATATGTATTATGTTGTTTCGCCTATTATCGAGGGTCATCGTAAGTTTTCTTTTTTCTTGCAAAATCGAATTAATCTTTTCTAGCTTGCAAGCATGTGAGAGCCATGAAAGAAAGAGCAATCAAATGCTTGATTCGATGTATCAACTTCAATCTACATCACATGAGAGTGATTCGAAATTGCCTCCTTACACTTTTAAAATTCCGCATTCCAGCTGACTTACTCTTCATTTATGAAACCTCTGCTTCCACTTTGTTAAAGGTACTCTTCAGAGGGAATGAACCTCTTAATCATTGTCTAAGATTTTAACAAAATATCAAACCGATCGCGAGTCGGAGCTTCTGGTCCAAATGGCCGTACAAATCGCCAACCAAATCGTCTGCCAAGTAAACCAAGAGCGCAAACTAGCAACAAAAAAGATCAAGTTCATCGATACTATCTGCCAAGGTACGGAAACATCATCAATCAGTTATAAAGAGTATAATGGTAGTGATTACACAACGCCTCGAATTCGATTCTGTGGACGATAGCTTGAAGGGATGTTGGAGCTGCCTCTGGAACGTTACTGACGAAGCTCCTGCGAACTCGGAGCGTTTCATCAAGCACAACGGAGTCGACCTCTTTCTCAAGTGTCTAAATAAATTCCCAGAAGATACGGAGCTCAAGAGGAATATCATGGGCTTAGTCGGTAAGAGATATGCCTTTGCTGTTCCTCCTGGTAATGAATCTTTCCTAGGGAATATCGCTGAAGTGCCTGAACTGCGAAAAGACCTTATTCGCACGGAAACGATACGATTCTACACGATGGCGTTGACAGAAAGCGGCGAGAGCAGCTTGGAAGTGGCGTACAATGCCTGTGGAACTCTTTCCCATCTGATGAGCGACACAAGCACTCCTTGGCCAGACTCTTTGTTAGGTAGATAGCCCCGTTTTCTTCTGATATTAACGCTGCTCTAGCGCGAAAACCGGAAATCGCTGAAATGATGTGTGAAGCAATCAAGAGCTGGGATGAGTCCGCTGAGCGGAATATCAACTACAGAAGTCTAAAGGTACTGGATTACGAACCAATCCGTTTGTAAAGCCTTTCTAGCCTATTATTCACTTACTGAAGTGTTTCCATTGCCCAGAAGCGCAAACTTGGGCCACCTGGGCTCTTGCTAGTTTAACCCACGGTGATCCTGACAAAAAGGTAGTTTTTTACAACTCTGAAGTCTTTAATCATTAACGTGTAGTATTGCAAATTAACCCACGAAGAGGGGGTTTCGAATGCCTCCAAGAAATCGTCAACTACGAGTACACCGACGAGTTTGTCCGAAATGTGGCCCAGAAAGTCATCGACCGCGTTTCATACTACATCTCATGGCATTCAACTTAAACCCGGCTGCTGGTCAGCTGAAACGCCTCTTTTTTCTTGATTCAAAGATTCAACTTAATCTATTTATTTATGTATGATTTGATTTCCCTGCAAAGCACTGTATCTAACTTGCCCGCTAAGTTTTAAACAATGTTTTCATCGAACCAAATCGTGAATATTTAAATAACTTATTCTCTCTCTTCATACTTCTCACCTTATTCTTCTTTGCTTCTCCACTCAGTTCCATTTTATTTAACTTTAACGTTTTAAACGTATAATGGTGTAAATTATTTTTATCTGAAAAAGTTCGGTTCTCATCATTTTGCTTTTTTAAATAAACGCGCGCCATTTTATTCTTCACCCACTTTGGCGTCGGTTTTAAACTACACTCTTTTATAATTGATATTCTTGAAGCTAGAATAAACGTCTAGCTGGATCTGTCCGGCTGTTTCATAATATAAAATCTAGTCAAATTGGGATCTACGTCTTTCCCTTGATTTGATAATTGAAAACTGATTTATTGCAGTTGTTAGAAATTTCCTTCAGGAAGAGCTTGTTTCAACGCATTATCTAAGTCAGCAATGATATCTTCCGCATCTTCTAGTCCAACAGACATTCTGATCATTGTGTCCGTGATACCAAGGGCTTCTCTGTGCTCTTTTGGTACATTTGCATGGGTCATACTAGCAGGATGTTCGGCCAAAGATTCGTAGCCACCGAGGGAGACGGCAAGAGTGACGACTTTTGTAGATTTGAGGAATTTGACGGCATGCTCTTCTTGACCTTTAGTGGAGAAAGTAATGATTCCTGGAGCTCCTCGTGCAACTTTTTTCAACGTTTCGTGCTCTGGATGGGATGGGAGGCCTGAAATTCGATCTGATGTCTTTTGAAAACTGGTTTTTCTTACCCGGATAGTAGACTTTTTCGATTCTTGGGTTAGCTTCGAGCCACTCTGAAACTTTCAGCGCATTTTCGGCATGTCTTGGCATTCGGAGATGAAGTGTTTTCATTCCTCTGTTGACCAAGTAAGAGTCGAAGGGAGAAGGAACTCCACCGAGGGTGATTTGAGTCATAAAGAGGGCTTCTCGCATATTATTGCTAATTGCGTATTTTCAATCAAAAAAGTGTTTTGCAGGTTTACCTGTTTGTCGATAGAAGACCACAAACAACATCAGAGTGTCCGTTGATGTATTTTGTCGCTGAGTGCACGACAATATCCGCCCCGAGATCGAGCGGGCGCATGTTCCATGGAGTCATGAAGGTATTGTCAACGATGACGACAATATCGTCTCGGATTCGATGGACAGCTTCAGCAACGGCAGCTACGTCGACGACGCGGAGAAGAGGATTTGTCATGGACTCGAAGAAAACGATCTGACATCATTTTTTTAATAGGAGAAATGAAATTCGAATAACCTGTGTATTATCTTTGACAGCAGCGACTACGGCGTCGATGTTTCGCATGTCGACCATATCAACCTGGAGCCCATTTTTGTTGGCGATATTGTTGAAATACCAGTTGGTACCACCGTAAACATCGTCACCGCAAATCACATGATCACCAGCCTTAGCAAAAGTTTGAATGCAGCCAGTAATAGCGGCCATTCCCGAGGAGAAGGCAAGCCCGTGCTTGGCATTTTCTAATTTAGCGATACACTGTTCCAAACATTCTCGAGTTGGGTTGCCGAGTCTATGAATATTTTTAAGGGCCTGAGTTGTAGATTGATCATTAACCTTGAGTAAATGTACTTTCCATTGGTTAGATCCGGGATTCCCGTGTCACTTCGTTGATAAGTCGAGGCCATTGTAATCGGTGGAACAGCTGATTTGAAGTTAAACTTCTCAGGATCCTGACCGGCATGGATGGCATCAGTGCCGAAGCTTGGGAAGCCTGGGTTGGACATTTTTAATGATTTCGCTCCTTTCAGTGAAATCGAACTGGTCATGTTCTTATGATAATTCAGGGAACTAACATCTATTCTAGAGAAGAAAGCAAAACAATTGCGTCAGTATTCAGTTTTGTTGAGGAAATAAAAATGCATCAATCCTTCATAATTTCATTTTACAATTGACTGACGCAGATTCTTCAGCGATCATAAAATTTGACTAGTCATGGAGCAGATGATTCTTTTTCCTCTGAGAAACTCGACAGATGGACAAAGATTATTTTTATTTATTTTGATAATAAAACAGATTCTTTTTGCGCAATAAGGCCTATAAAAAGAAGCAACCTCTTCACTTTTTTTTCAAAAATGAGACTTCGAAGTTTCCTTACTTTTTTGCTTGCTCCAGTCTTGACTGCTGTCATAAGATGTGAAGACTACTCAAGAACTTGTGAAGAGGCTATTAGAGCCGAAGCAACAAAGATTCAATCAAGGGAGCAGAAGCCTTGCCGCAATATACGAAGTTGCCGCAGATATCGTTTCATTCAGAGACTCCGAGAGTCTGCAGCAGAGCGATTTCGAAAAAACTCTTCCATGATTTCAAATAAATAAACCTTGTGAACTTTTATTAATGTCTTATGAATTGTTGTGAGTGAAAGATCGCCACAATCGTGGTGCTACAGAGATCTTCTAAAATAATTTTCTACTTTCGTTTTCCAAAGCGGCCAGAAATAAACCTAAAATATTTATCAGAAAAGAGCTAAAAATAAAAGCACTCACTGAGCAGCATATGAGCGTGGGTAAATTAGTTCGCCGAAAAAAGAATCTTCAATTGCCGCATCATTAGTTCCACCATGCTGCATTCCCTCTGGCAAAGCATCGTTGGCAGTAGTGAAGTAGTCGTAGAAGTTGAATTGGGGAAGGAGAATATCTCTCGCGGTGTCAGGAAAGTCCTCGTTGGAGACTGGTGCGTCGATGGAGTCAGCAAATCCGGATGAGAAAAAGTCGATGGTGCACTTTAACATCTGAAAAAATCCTTTTTCGTAATGAAATTTAATTCCGCTTTACTTTTTGCATCTTTTCGCGAGAATCGATCTCAGGAGGAATGTTGTCGCTGTTCTTGATCGACTTCTTCCAGCAGGCAGTTTTCATGTCGCATTTATAGACGGTGTCGATGTACCACTGGCTCATCGTCACGAAGATGATGTCGATCTCGCCAACGAGGCCATCGGCGCACTCAGTGAAATATTCAATCATCTCGTGCGGCGGACTGCGCACATCCTCGGCACTCTCGTATCCTCCATCCGGGGCATTCATGCAAGCTTAAATTCCGATTAAAATAAGTTCGTGGTTCCAAAAACTGGTCACTACGTGCCTGTGTCATTCGGAGCATGGCTGCGTATATAAACAAAATAACGCAAAAAGTGCAGAGCTGCACGGAATTTCCAAAAATAACAACTTACAGATGAAAAAAAACCCAGTGAACCCTTGGCTTACCCGCAGCGATGTTGATAAGAAAGAAGAGCCTCATCTTTATTCTCTATAATTTCTCCTACTGTATTTTAGGAGAAAGAAACAGCCCAAAAGGTAATGTTAAGGACACCTCTTGATTCTGGTGCTCTGCTGGTGTGCCAATTTGTTGCCTGCGGGGCAGCACCGCATTCAAAAAAAACTGTGCTCTATTAGGAAATTACTCCATAGACAAGCATTTCTAGTGCAAAAGCTTCTATTTTCTATTTTCATGCAGACGTCTATGTTTCGATGAAGTTCAGCTCAAAGTCGATTCATATGAGCACCAAATAATTCAACTTGCGATTTTTCGTCAGCCATCTTCCAAAGCTGGATTCCGAACCATGGTTACAAAAAAACAATTGGTCGAAATGCTTTAGAAATAGGGTCTATTTGTCCGCACGAAATTATTTATAGCTAAACACTTGTTATTCACTACAACGAGCATCACTTTTGCATCATCATAAACAACCTTCACTTGGCTATTGCTGGAGAGTTAGCACTCTTATCTCAACTATAAATAATTCTCCTCGTCATATTTATCCATTAAATAGATTATAGGCAGATTCGAAAAAGGCCTATTTTTCCCTATCTGGCAAATACCATTGTGTATGGGAAGTTCTAAATGGCCGATTGTCCAGCGAAGTGCATCTTCCCAAGTACTTCCAAGTGTGCCGTGCTGCTTCGTGCCAGTTGCTCAGTGCCGAGGTGACGTCACTGTCACCGGACGCTTGGTGGTGGTGCCAACGAGCCCACAGGGCCTCAGCACCACCAAATCATACTGGATACGATAAATTGTTTAATAAAGCACCAAATTAATCCCTTTTCCTTTCACATTCATATTCAATTTTTTGATCGTTTTTCTTATTTTGTAATCGTATTTTCTCAAAACCCCATCAAAAAATCATAAACACGGAACAAGAGAGCATAAAAATTAAAGAGATCACAAAAGAAAAGTAGCAACGAAGATAGAACGCATTTGAAGAAAGATCAGGTCAGTGAGAAAGGAGCACGAGCGGATAATCCAGCCATCTTGAGCCGCGGATTACAACGCGGCGGGTTCTTTATCCACGTGATCTGTCTGCAAAAAAGTGCCATTGATGTATGAAAATATTGTGCAAAATTCTCCCACGAAAATGTTAATTCAACTATTTTTCTAACAGAAAAATCGGGCCCCGATTATCGGGAACAGAAATCGATTCTTGAAGGTTACTAGAATTTTCGATTTTATTCTTAGATTGTTACTAGAACTGGACGTGTAGGTTATTTTTAGTACGAATCGCTAGAGGGCGGTAAATCTCGTCGGAAGGACAAAAACTTTAGGACAAGGAAGGTTGTCTCCCGATGCGGCCTTTTCGAGGATGCTAGTGACGGCAAAACTCACAAACAACCAGTTTGATCAACCAAAGACATGGGAAATACTTCTCTTTGGACGCTTCTTTCTACTTTTCTCCTGCTTTCAGGAAGATGGACTGTAGCACAGGGACGAAGGTGAAAATAATTAATTACTAGAAAAGGTGCTCTTGAAACCGATAGAACCGCTAAGTGGCCCCAATTTCGCGTTGCTCAAAATAGTAATAGACCAACGTCCATGGTCATTGATGATTTCAAAAAACTTTTTGTGGGGCCGGAAATCGTAAAAAATCTGTAAGTGCAGTTTTCTTCAGCTTATCGAGACGAGTCGAATGATGGGTCTAGCTCCTGATAACTGTTAGGATTTACCGGTTTACCGGCTGGTTACCGGAAAATACGTTGTCACCGGCCGTTTTTGTTCTAGAAGTGGTAAACAGATGATCGACCCAGGAAATTGTTCCTTTTAGTCAGTTCTACTTTAGGCTCAAAGATTAGGCTCGTATCAATACTCTGAAGAGAGTTATCACTAAAATACTATTTATGGCAGAAATGGGACTAAAAATCAGGAACGTGCAGCAACTACAAAATGTATGTAAAATTTACTGTTTTTGTGATAACTCTCTTCAAAGTATTGATAAGAGCCTCATCTTTTAGCCTAGAGTAGAACCGACTATAAGGAACAATTTCCTGGGTCGATCATCTGTTTACCACTTCTAGAACAAAAACGGCCGGTGACAACGTATTTTCCGGTAACCAGCCGGTAAACCGGTAAATCCTAACAGTTATCAGGAGCTAAACCCATCATTCGACTCGTCTCGATAAGCTGAAGAAAACTGCACTTACAGATTTTTTACGATTTCCGGCCCCACAAAAAGTTTTTTGAAATCATCATTATTGGTTACACATTGAGCTGATCAGCCAAAAATCAAACTTTTATCTTCGAAAAAGACAACTTTCAAGGATAAATTCACACGGGGCGATGTTCCTAACACTTGTAAATCTCCTGATGTGGTGGCTCGGTGCGTGCAAAAGGCGGACATTGATTTGATCTTTCTCGTGGATACTTCGGACCATCAGCAGGGCTTTGATAAGGCAAAAGATCTGATTCGAAATGTTGTTCAGTGCTTGCGCGTTGCTAAGGATTGGGTCTAACCATGAGCTTGCTTATTTCGCAAGAAAGACATTTGATTGACCTCGAAAAAGGATGAGACACATGTTTCCATCGTTCGTTATCGCAATCAGGCCAACATTGATCTCCCGCTGCAAACAAGCAAGCCAAAGTTGCTCACTTATCTCAAGAAGATGACAAATGGACAAACAACGAAGAATACTCGCTCTTTTCTTGGCAAGGCTTTCTCCTACCTCAACACTGCCATCAGCCACCCTAAGTTTGGATCGAGATCGGACAAGTTTACAGTCGTTGTTGTCATCACGAAATCTCCCTCGGCGGATAGCTTTTTAGAGCAAAGAAAGTCACTTTTACGACAAGGCGTGAAAATCATCAGCGTCGTCTATAACGACGTCGATCCAAAACTTCTTGCTAAATCTGTCACTGAAAAAAATGATGATTATTTAATCGCTCTTCGTGGATCATCGGAACTGCCACTAGCTGGAGCTTCCGTTAGCTCGGCTATTTGCGAGCTAAGCACAAATTACCCGGGCATCGAAGCTGCTCTAGAATACGATCAATTGAAGAAAGCGTACATCAGTTCAATTTCCGACGTGAAAAGCATTTCTCTTCTTGGACCAATAATGGTTACTCCAATTGCAACCATGGCAAAGATCACTTGGGCCGGCGCAAACTCGAATCTCGTCACTGATTATGCTCTGAGCTGGACTCCTGAGCATGGCGAGCTGGTACAGGCGCAAGGAACAAAGACCGAACGGATTATAAAAGGACTGCGACCTGGAACTGCATATGCTCTCGAAATAACACCCATTGTCAAGATGAGGTTCAAAATTTCATGAGATGAACATTTGATTCTTACCTGATTTTGAACCTGTTTATTGAGAGATTCAGGGAAATCAATTATCATTATGTTTTCAACTGAGTCAAATCCCCTGGAGAACTTAGAAGTTCGTGCCGAAACCTGCGTGGAGAGTACTTACGAACCATTCCTTGAAGTCAAATGGGACGAAGAACAAGACGATTCCATTGCTCGTTTAACAATCACTCCTCCTCTTGAGGAAGACAAGTCAAGAAGTGTGACTTCAGAGCTCTCTTCTGGTATGATGGAAAATCATCGTTTCTTCAAACTTGTGACCCCGGGTCAACAATATCAAGTTGAGATGACCAAAGTCGGAATCAAAAACGTCGTCTCCGTCCCAAACATGAGGAAAGTAGTTGTGCCACCTGAAGAGCCCGAGAAAATCTCGATTGGTTTAATAACACAAAGTTCCGTCCAGTTGAAGCTCGCTGCGCCTAAAAATGGAATCTTTGATTATTTTTTCATAACAATCACTTCTGCTTTTGGAAAGACCGAACACAACACGACGATTTCGGATAAGGACTCTCTTGGTGGCCAATTCTATACGATGGTCTTTGATAACTTACTTCCTGGCGCTCATTATAAGATAAAAACTTTTACAGTATCAAATGGAGTGAGCTCTCTTGCGGCTAAAGTTGAATCTTGCTTTACTCTCAGTCCGACGAAACCAGTTTTAGGAATGGTTTTACGATTACTGAGTATGATTTAAATGTGAAAATCCTGAAGGGTAGAGCGTCTAGTCGTCGTTAGGATAACGAATTCCTGTGGCTTTTGACCATGAAAATTTCCACTCTGGTTAGTCATGTCCGACTAACTCTGCCTGGTAGTTTCAGGCTGAAACTTTCATCAATCATAGCATCATTCTGACGATAAAAAATCTTCCAGGACAAATGACTAACTCTAATCATAACCATCCCACAGATCGCAATCTTTTACTTTCCGGCTCTGGAGGAGTATGCGTTCTTTCTTTCCTGGGCAATGCTGTTCAATGTTTGTCAAACATTCGATCCACAACTCCTGATGAAATTGGGGCTGTTCTCTACTATGAAAACTGGGAGCCGATCTCCAGAATGACGAATAAATACATGATCTATGCAAAGCCAAAAGACCGAAAAATCCTTGTTACCGGAATGAACGGATATCCTCACCTCACTCTTGTCGGAGATTTAGATATGCCTTTTGGGCTTGCTCTTGACAAGTATGGAGAGAATTTATATTTTACTGATCAGTGGACGTATTCCATCGGTGTTGCGTCTATTTCGGCTGCTCTTCAGGAAATGATGCGAAGAAAGATTATTTTTTGAAATTCCTATCAATTATATAATCCCGCGTCATTTGCTCTAAATTTATGCTTAATTTCTCCATCATGTTCAAGGGAAACGTTAAAGCGACGAAGCAAATTATTACCTCTAATAATGGAATTCCACGATTTATTGCCGTCGATCCTATCCGCCGGCTTCTGTACTGGTCCTCTCGCGACGGCGTTCTCGAAAGTGTCTCGCGGTCGGACTTGAATGGCAAAGGCCAGAGGATGATTTGGTTCAGCCTTGGTGATACCGATATTGATGGACTTTCCGTTGACTTGAAAACCGGGGACGTCTGCTGGAGGAACTCATTGATGAACAGGGTTGAGAAAATCGACTCAAACGGCGATAACTTTGAAATAATGGCTGAAGATATTAAAAGCAAGGCACTTTGGAGAGTATTTTCTGCTTCGTTGTCCGATGAAAATATGTTGTCAATTAGGTATCTTTTATACTAAATATTTTGAGAATATATAACCAAGCATAAATCATTTTCGCTAGCCAAACGCTTGGAAAAATTGGTGATATTACCTGGGTTGACTTTTACAATGCTCCGGATTATGCAGAGATGATGGTGAAGCTCAAACCAAAAATGGACTTTCCATGCGCCGTTGGCCTCTGTCAAGATGACGTTTGCATCCCGGACTCGAAGGATGACGAGTACTGCTCCAAGTCCTGCCAGGTCTGGGAAGAAATGTGCCCAAGAAGCAAACAATGTATCCCGAAAGAGTATTTCTGTGATGGGTTCGTCGATTGCCAGTATGGAGAGGATGAAGACTTGGAATTTCTAGGATTCGAATGCCCGCAAAAGCCAAAATGCACAGAAGATGATGATTTTGTTTGTGATGTGACTAAAAGATGCATAAGGAAAGGGGTCATATTTTGTCTAATGATGCGTTCTCTTCCTTGATTTCATTTTCTTTATTTTTGACGAAAATCATAAAACTGACCTTATATTAAAGCAAAAGTCTTGTCTGCGATGGCAAGTTTGACTGCCGCGATGGTTCTGACGAGCAAAACTGTCTAGATTTTTCGTCAAATTGCACATTTCAAGACGGCCTCTGCACATGGAACTTCGGAGAGAGTTCCATCAACTGGAAGCTAACAGATGAGCCTTCTCCATCCAAAGAAACTGGGCCATTTTCCGTCGATGAAAACAATCGCTATCTTCTATTCGAAGCTTCGGAAATCAACGAAGACGATGAGTCCGAGTTGGTTTCTAGCGTTATCAGTCAAACTGTGTGCCTCTCTTTCAAGTATATGATGAATGGAGCACAAATGGGAGAACTGAAAGTGGAACGTCGTGACGAAGTTGATTCTGTCGAGTCTATCGTTTGGCAGAAATCAGGAGACCAGGGCCAGTCGTGGATGGAGTCTGAAATAAGCGTGATACCATCGAATGGTCCTTTCCAAATTGTTCTTACAGCGGTCAGAGGGCGGACATTCTCTTCGGATATTGCAATTGACGACATAAGAATTAAAAACGGGATATGTGAGGCAAAAACGAAGTGTACATTCGGAGCCAAAGAAGATTGCGGTATTCAGTTTCCAGATACGCAGGAGAGCTTCTTTTCCTGGGTAGCTGATTTTGCTAAGATAATACCACCTAGACTTTCGAAGGAAATGGTTCAAAGATAAGGTGTTTTTTGAAATATAAATATGAAAACAAGGCTGAACTAAAGTAAGACAAATTCAATCGTCTCGCCAGATTGGCAGACTGGAAACATAGAAGACTCAGACTGGCGCATCTTTGATTTTCACGAAGATGATGTAGATGTATGCGGTGGTTGTGGAACGGGCAAGAATCCGAAGTTCATCAAACGGCATAATTCTGTTTGGATTGGCGTTGTCAGATGTCCAGAGAATGCCGATGAGTTCAAAATATACATTTCTGACAGTCGCGAAGGAGTCTATCGACACATTCAATTCCCTCATCATACCGACATTTGTGAAATCTTAGGAGGTCGCGCGAATGTTCGATCATATGCAGTTACTGTATTTTGCCCAGTGGAACTCGCGTACAAGCAGCATTCTGATGGAAGCTTCAGAGAAGTGAATAGTTTCGCAAGCAGCTATGCAAAGGATAAAGGTTTCCGAACAGTCAAGTCATACAAATGCTTGGATACGAACGTCCCAGAGCTTAAATCATCGGCTGAGGAATACAGTTACTTCGTTGCTTCAGCTTGGGGAAGTGGCTCAAAGAAGCCAAGAATGGCGTTCTTTACATGGCCTGTTCATCAACCAGCAGAATCTTCGGAGCCGACGGAAAATTCGAGTTCATGGTGTTTACGTTTTTCATACTCGATTGTGTTCACGCCTGAGCTTGTTGTTAATATGAATGGAAATTTGCTATGGTCGTCTGAAGGAATCTCGACTGGAGAGTTTAGGGAGCACGTGGCAATCAATATTCCGAAGCCTATCGGGCTGGTCATAAAATTATCTATATCTAATAAAAGGAAATTCTATAGAAGAAGTTTCGTTAGATTAGCCAGGGCGCTTTTTATTAATATAAGGTATGCCCTTCTAAGTCAGATGTTCTAGGCTGATGAAGGCTATTTTATTGATTCGTTCAATTAACCCTAAAAATCTCACTATCTATAAATTTTTGACCACTGAGAAAGTTGGATATGACTTGACATTCATTGCAATTATGCCCGAGCGAAAGTCCGGCGCTGCATTGGTCGACGATATTACGATCGACCAAAAAAGTTGCTTTGTTCGACAAAACAAGTGCGATTTCAACTCAATAGCGGACATTGAAAACTGTTTCTTCCATCTAAATGAAGGTTCACTGACCATCGAGCATCAACACCGTCTCTACGAGAAATCTCCATTTGATCCGGAATTACTTGCTCCTGTTCTTAAACCAGGATATACAATCACTTTGAAATCAGAAAATCAATGGAACAGCATTTATGAGTCCGACGAGTTCTTCATCGGCAAGCCCTTTTACGACGAGTATTGCGTTCTATTCCGCTATCGACAACGCGTTTCTGGCGAGATTAAGGTTAATTTACTCATCGATGGATACGAAAAAGCGCTTTTCCACAAGTTTGAACGTCCGAATCCGCACAAGATCTATCCATGGGTCGACGTGGCAATCGATGTTAAACTTGACGATGAGAAGTTTCCACTGGGCGCCATGGCCAAGATCCAGTACAAGGGGCTCTACGAAACTTATCTGTCTAGGATCGAACTTCAAAATGGCGCCTGTCCAGCTACGAACTGTAACGGAAAATTATCCTGCGTAAGTGATCGGAAACAGTGCGTCGAGCCATATCAATTATGCGACACGGACAATGACTGCGACGACTGGTCAGATGAAATGGGCTGCGCAAGTGGCTGTGGAGACCAGTCGGAACACTTCGAGACTAAAGGAAGTCTAGGAGCAAAGCCTGGACGATCCTCGTGTTTGTGGCGAATCCATGGAAGACCGGGCAAGAAAATCGCTGTGAAGGTCACAATGTTTGGCGATCTTGATCAGATCAAATTCATGACAATGTTCGAAGGATTGAAAACGCTTGATTCTTATTACGGCGGAGTTTCTGTCGATTTGGAGCAGGGTATAAATGGCACTGTCGTCAAAGAATATCTCTTGAACAGCAACGAAGCCACTATAATCGTTGATTTTAATTTGGTCTTGATTACTGCCGACGGTCAGATAAATGCTATGCCGCTCATTTCGTACGAGCAAGTCGATGATTCATATTGCTCGTTTGTTTGCAAGAACGGCGAATGCCTTCACGACAACTACCAATGTGACGGAAACCCTGGATGCTTGGCTGAAGACGACGAGCTTGACTGCGTTCGCGAGAACCAAGTCGACGGGTTTAACGTTGCAGAGGTTCGACAAATCGATGGAAGCTGGGCACAAGTCTGCGCTGACAAAAACTTCACAAGAAAGATAGCTAATCGACTCTGCTATCAAATGGGCTTCTGGGCGGCTTCATCTTTTAATTATGAGAACTTGGTTTCTCCATACAACAACAATTTTGTTGTCGCGTTACCTGAAACTGATGACCTTGCTGGAGATTACTGGGTTCAGGGCAAACTTGTGGCAGGAACATGTCCAGGGAGAAAGGTCTGGACAGTAGATTGTGCCAGCTACGCTTGCGGCAAACGACAAGTCAACACTCGCCCTGTAACCCGCATTGTTGGTGGGTCAAAGACTTATCTTGGCAAGTGGCCCTGGATGGCGTCCTTTCAAATTCGAAATGTTCATAACTGTGGTGGCGCGATCATAAGCGATTCACTCGTTCTCACTGCAGGACATTGCTTCGATAAGAATTTACCCAAAGTTCATACCATCCTCGTTGGTGGTAACAATCACAAATCTCCTGAGATTATTCGTCGTGGTGTGAAACAAGCTTATATTCATCCAGAGTACTACCCTGATTCGAACGTACCGAATCACGATATTGCAATTGTTCAGCTGGATAGAAAACTCTCTTTTTCGAAATATCTTCAGGATAAGTTCAAAAACATGTTTTTGGAATTGCGTTTAAGAGAACATAAACTCGCAATTAAACAAATGTGTGCCGACTAATTATTCGCACTCGAATTCGAGCTTGATTAAACCTATAGAACTTAATTAAGCCGATATGCCTCCCAACGTTGAAATTCGTTCATGGTCCAGGAAATCTTTGTAATTTAGCTGGTTGGGGAAAGCTCTCAAAGGTAATTTAATTCTTGAATATTCGTTGTTATAATATTTTACCCGTCATAAGGATAATGTGAATGGGTTCCCGAGTATCATGTACGATGTCTCTTCGCCCATTATTCCCAATTCGAAATGCGGTGTTGGGGAGTACTCGCATGTTGATTTTGCTCGAAACGGCTCACCCATTACAGACAATCAGTTGTGTGCTGGAAAGATGGACACCGGCGGTGTCGGAATCTGTCATGGTGACAGTGGCGGGCCTCTAATGTGCGAAAACAACGGAACCTTCTACCTAACAGGAATCGTTAGTTGGTCAAGCGGGTGTGCGGAGAAGAATGCTCCTGATGTATTGACCAGGGTTGATAAATATTTGGACTGGATTGTGGAAACGACGAATTTCCAGACAGATACCGAACCATCTGAACTGACTGCCCGTAAACCGGAGAGTACAATATGTAGTGGTGCAGTTGTCGCACGCGGACGTTCCGGTTTTATCCAGTCAGACGGCTGGCCAAATGAATATGGACCGGATATTGACTGCACGGTAAAAATCATGAGGCAATCTGCACGTGTGATTGAGCTCTCTCCGCTGTATTTTGCTTTGCCTAAAGAGGTAAACACAGGGTATTTTTTATAAATATGACCCGAAATTAAGGAAACAAGAAGCAGACTCCGTATTTATGCCGGTGAAGTTCAGCCAGATAATCTTATTCAATCTTACTCGGGAATCGGACACTTCGACGATGCAGCATTCAGTCAAAATCTTTATATAAACGACTCTGATATAACCATCAGATTCACGTCTGGTACTCATAAGGTATGATATGAACGAAGCTAATTTATGTCACATAAATTAAAACTATATCGTAGCTCTGGCATATTTGGGCTGGTTTCCAAATTCAGTACCGTCTTCTCGATGAAATGCCGATGGAAGATACGCAAATAAGACTTGACTCCCAGTGTGGTGGTCCTCTCCTAGACGAGCCTTTCTATTTCGAATGGGGAACATCTATGAAAAACGTTGCCGAGAGCAAATGTCTTTGGACTATACCGAAAGCTGCAGATGGGTATATTACGTTGATAGGAAGGTTAGATATCGGAAATTTGAATCAGAATCCAGACGTTGCATTAGTTTGTCTTGTCTCCCCCGGAAGTAAATAATGCTCGAATAAACATACCTAACCTCAAAAGAATTTACTGAGTTCGACATCCCAGCTGACGTCGGCCTCTTCCATATATATTTTGACAAGATGTTACCAAATAACTTCTATGCTTCATATTCTGGGTCTGAGCTTCCGCCACCGATTGAGACAAGTTCTCAGGTCATCATTCAATTCGTCGGGCTGACTGAAGTAGAGGCTTACTTCCGCATCGATGTGGTCTATCAGCAGCGACGAAGTCACGCATTGGCGAGTGAAGTTGTCGGCAGCTGCGGCGGGAAACTAGGCCCTACTTCCGGTTATATAGCTAGCCCAAGCTGGCCGAATCCCTACCCAGGGCATCAGGAAGGGTTTAGTGATTCAGCCTCGTCCACAGCAAAGAAAATATATTAAAGAATCATTCGCTTTCGATTCTCATTGAAGTTCATTTGAGTCCAAAATTTGGACTCCAAATTCTACATTATTTTCTTCGAAACTAAACCGCTAAATAAGGAATGTATTTGGATGATAGATGCGAAGGCGCATCAACGAGTGGTCCTCGAGTTCGAAACATTGGATCTTGAGTTCGAATACGACGATTTAGACGTTACAGATTCACTGGGAACAATTCGAATCGGCCGTGAATACGCTCCTGGCCTTCAAATGTACGGAGCGCCGGAGCCGGTATTTGACGGAGCAGTGACTATTCGCTTCTCCACCGATCAAGACATCAATTACACGAATAAACATCTTGGCTTTCTGCTGTACTTCCGCGTTGAAGATTACGTCATCGATAATTCTAATGAGTTTGATTCATCCTTCATGTATTCCACCAGTACCAATGCTCCGTCCACTTATACAACCGCTGCGGAAAATCTTGTGCCGAGCTACAATGCGACGTGTCCTTATACATCTGATATTCGAAATGGAGTTCTTGTTCTAAAATCCCCCGGATTTCCAAATGGTTATCCGACAAATGCCGATTGTATCTGGGAGATTGGAATAAGCAATGAGGAACTAATGATGGAACTTGACGTCAAACAGTTTCATGTTGAAGAATCAAACGAGTGCCAATTCGATTCTCTCTCGATTTCCGAGGGAAACAATGGCTGGGGCATGAAACTTTGTGGCGCTTTGGGCAAAGAAGTCCCGAGTCGACTTGAAGTCAGAAGCACAAAAGCGCGTCTGCACTTTTTGTCGGACAACGTGCACGGCTACGAGGGGTTCGAAATTCACGTGCTGCTTATACAACGACCTCCAACAACGCCAATGCCAGCGAATGTTCTTTTCACCTGCAATTTCGACTTTGACATGTGCGACTTTCACAATGGTATTGGCAACACTGCCGAGTGGATTCGAATGCGGGATGGAACCCCATCCTCAGAGACTGGCCCTCCATACGACGTTTCCCTTACTGGCTATTATATTTATTTCGAAGCGACAGACAAGAACGAAGGCAGCCTTGGTCGAGTATTCACGCCCACTATTGATTATTTCGGAGAAGCGGACAATGTTAATCTTGATCTGGATCCTCACTGTATTCAGTTTTATTTCGATATGTATGGCAGCGATATGGGCACGCTGAGACTGTTTCTCGTGAATGAAGAATATGAAGGCAGACGGAAAAGTTTACTCTGGGAGCAGCATGGGCAACAGCGAGTCGAAGAAGAAGAAGAGCCATGGGAGCAAGTGTCTCTTACGTTCTATCCGTACACCAAATTCAATCTCGTCTGGGAAGCCGAGGCGGGCGCCGGATATAGAAGCGACATGGCCTTAGACCAAATTAAAATTTCTCAAGGAAAATGCCGAGATTGTACGGGAGACGGTCTATTCGACTGCGAGGATGACGCCTTTACGTGTATCTTATCTGAGTTCCGCTGCGATGGCTACTCCGACTGCCCAAATTCAGCGGACGAGGAAAACTGTTTGTCTGAAGAATCTAAAGAAGTTTATGAAACTTTTTGTGAGGATAAATCGTACAAGAATCTCGCCGCTTGTCGAGAAGACAACTATGTTAATTTCTGCGATGGCGAGGAGACTCAAAAATTATGCGATGGAAAGTGGGATTGTCGATACGGCGCCGATGAGGCTGGCTGCTCTACAGTCACAGAATCGCCGGTTTGTGGGCTCCCTGATCCTGAACCAAGGTTCGTCTTGTTAACATCCGTGTTTACAATCATTTTTATATTAGATCTATGGGTTGGGCTATTGGAAGGGCAAGATTCATGAATGTTCAATATAGATGGGCTTGGACTGCATCTCTTCACTTCAATAGGAGCCGGTTTATGCATCTATTTTAAGACATGTAACCATTTGATATTGGAATGTTAATGTAAGTTTATGCGATAAAATAATTAAGATGAGGCTTTCTATGGAGTTTTCTTCAAAGAAAGTAACATTATAAATAGAATCTTCAGAAACTACCTCTTTTCTATTTTAAAATCAGATAATTGCACTGATGGACCGATCTCAACTAGAGATGCATCGATTTGAAAATCTACTATTATCCAAATTTTAAGCCATATATGATGAAATAATTACATATGATATGTAGCATATCTGATGTAAAAAATGTCATATATCATATACATGTATCATATACATGTATAATATATGATATATAAGATCATTTTATGATACAGAGATTATGCACAAAACGCGCATTTATAACCGATGAAAGTAAGTTTGAATGCTCGGTTCATATGGTCGCAAAAGACTGGTACATCACCTCCGCTAGATGTGTTCAAAAAGGAGTAACAAGGACAAAATCGAAAACGTCATGGATGTCTTATGGAGGCTGTCAAGAGGAAAACGATGATGAGTACGATATAAACGTCACGACGAAAGACTTCAGCATAGGAATGTTTTTTCATAAATTACTTTTTTCCAGAGCGATTCCGTTTCGTCGTGTCTTTGAATGACAAATAGAATATGATTCTATCAATAATAACCTCCAATTGAAAAAACAAAAATAGAACACTTTTCCGTTCAAGGCGACTTGGTAATTCAACGAGTAACGCAAATTATCCTGCATAATTCCGATCTCGAGGATCATGGCAATATGGCTTTAATTGGAATTGAAAGCTCGGAGGAGATCATGCAGTATCCAGTTTGTTTCGATTTTGATGAAACGCATCGATTTGACTTTGCTTTGGAGAAGCCGCATCTTTGCCAACTTGTTGGGCATAGAAGAGATCTGCTCGGGGATACGTTTACGAAATGGCAGAGCATGGTTCCAGGTAAAAAATTCTTACAGGCGTTACTTACTGTTACACAATATTCGAGAACGTTAAGAAACTCATGTCTCGCTTTAGTAACATCAAGCGACGAAGACGTGCTCAAAGCTGGTTACAGAATGCTCCTTGTCCAGCCATTTCACGATGACCACGGCACTGGACTCTTTTGTCAGTCGTGGAATCAAAAATGGCACTTGATTGGAATAACGCAACCAAATGACGGTGACATAGAAGGACGCTCTGCGACTTGGCCAAGTATGAGGGCTGGACTCAATGTTGTCTCGGATATTCAGGTAACGAAATAGAGCTTTTATAAGGTCTTTACGATGACGTGATACTAAGGGTCTCACGAAATGGGTTCAACAAGAATGCCCTGGACAATTCTTGTGTAAAAAAGATCGGGTTTGTATCGACCGGAAGAACGTCTGCAACGGCCAAGTCGACTGCTCGGACGGAACCGATGAGCGGGAATGTGACTCGGGGTGTGGCGGCAGTTCTTGGATTGAAAAAATAGGAACATCAGTAAGTCTGAAAAAAAAAACAACTTTCGATTTTATTTTCCTTTTTATTTTAATATTGGCCCCAATAAATATCAGATATTATTTTGTAGAGTTATAAAAGTAGTAGAAATACATAAATTAATCTATAAACAAGGTATCCGTATCAACAGATGTTACAAAATGCCGTTGGATCATTCCGTCTTCACCAAATTCCATCAATATCATTCGAATAGACAAGCTTGTTTCCGACCGGAAATTCAAAGTCTCAACATTTGACTCCATCAACCACACATGGCTTGTCTACAAGACCGTGCCGAAGTATTTTTCGTCGTCGCCAGGCGGTACGCTGACTCTTCAAATCGATATGGAAACGGAGAACTCTTTGCTCGACATGAGATTCGAAAGCTTCCGCGAAGAAATCGCTGTCGATGGAGTCTATCCATGCGAGGGTCAGTTCAAGTGCAAGTCCACAGGAATGCGCCAAGTTTATTGCATCTCGCCGGAATTTGTAAGTCCTAAATAAAGATCCAGCAATCATTTGATGTTAGGTCTGCAATGGTATCAATGATTGCGCGGACGGAGAAGACGAAGAAAACTGTGAGAGCATCCTCGAATGTGGCAGTCCAAAATTTCAAACTGCGCTCGCAACTCCAAGATTCTTATTTTCCGAAAATCACCCTCAGAGCTGGACAGGTATTGCGACAAACGAGGCTAAATTCTTTCATGTTTGATTTAAGGACAAGGAAAATGCATCTACAAAATTGATTCTCCCGATGGCAAGCCAATCACCCTTGATTTCGAAGAGTTCAGGTCGGACCCCTCTGATGTCGTGCGAATCTTTGCCGGCTTTGGCTGCTCAAAACGTCAAATTGGCGAGCATTCGGGCGACCAACCATATTTGCTCAATACCAAGGAAACTTCAATATCTATAGGTAAGAGCTTCTGAAACTTATTGGCTCCCAAGCCCTAATTTAAGAATGGAATTACACCGACAATATTCACATACGACGCTACGCTCTCAAGTTTTTTACGAAACAATAATAATCCAAACACACTTAAACTAAACTGTACAAAAATTTACCCTCTTCTCAAACTGCCATTTTTCTGCTTTATACTGGTATAAAGCCACATTACTACAACTGATCTTCTCATACCACAGTGTTCTCAAAACGCTGCCTCTTCATCAATAAGTTATGATTTTGCCAATAAATTATTCGCCTCACTATTTGGTCAAGTTCTACTCATCGAAATTAGGAAGAGAAAATACTTAACGTTGACGGAAAAACGTCAATTTCCATAATCTTTTGGTGCGTTGGTAGGAAAAATCATGATCATCAACTAAGAAGACCAAGATCTTCTTCTTGTTGAAAGAAATACGATTCTCGACCACCATCCCCTTAAGACCTTGTGTCTTTTACAGGATGGTTCCTTTCATCCTCTACCTAAAAGAAAAAGCTGCAAATCGCGCTATCAGCTGGCCATGGGCGCTAACTAGGAGGTGCGAAAATACGCAAAAAATAAGAGCGAAAGAGAATGAAAAGTACGCTAATTGCCCTATTCGTATTTCATCTTGCAAATGCACAAAATATTGCGAAAATGATTCGTCCTCAGCTTCCGCCTGGATGGTGGGAGAATAAATTACAAAAGACGATTCTCTCCGGCTATGGTATCTTTCAATAATTTTTGCAAATTTTATGTTTTGAATTTTATTAGAAAAGAACATCGCTCCGTTTTCAAATCAAATGATGGAGGATGGAATGCAGTCGCCAATTATAGTTAATTTCGGGACGGAGGTTATACAAATTCCATGAAGTTCATCTCGTTTCTTTTCAATTATCATCGGATGATTTTATTATATAATCAAAAATGCTTGTCTATTCAAGCGCGGTAGAAAATCACTTTACGGTTTTATCACTTTATATAATCTTTGTGAATTGTATTAGAGCTATTAAAAAAAACCTCCACCTGAGCCATGGTTGTTCAACGCCTTCTTACAATAAAGATGCGAGAGGAAGAAATTGTCATGGCCGGTAAGCCATACGATTTTATTGCTCATCTAAAGCAATTAATAGGATATAACGTGGTTGACTGGACTGATGAACGCCTTAGCTGGAATCCAGAAGACTATAAGTACCTTTAATTGATTTTCGTTTTTCTCATTAATTAATAGCAATATATCGGTGACGAATATCAATAGCCAATTAATTTGGAAGCCTGGAACGGTGTTCTACAACAACAAGGACGGTGTGTTTGAAACTAAGTTCAAAACGAAGTTGAAGCTCTACAACACTGGATATATTTCATGGATGCCGCCAGGATAGGTTCTTCGAAAATAAGAGTGCCGGCGAATAATTCATGATTGCATAAATCTACCTTTATTCACGATATTTATATGCGTAAAAGCTTCTTGTATATTAATTGTCTTGGATAATGTGTATTGGATCCAAGGCAAAGTAAAATTGAATTACTATGTTTCATATAATTGTACATCTATGATAGATCTATTCTTGAAGAATTATCTGCAGCTCTTTATAAATCTACTTGCTCGCTGAATGTCAAGGTCTTTCCCTTTGTAAAGGATTTGATAATTATAATTGGTTTCAGAAAATAGACTTAGAGAATCAATCGGTCAACTCCATGGCTACTAGTCTAATTATATTTTTTATCAAAAATAGATCGACAAAAATGCAGTTTGATTTTCCGATCCACCGACTTTGTTACGGGATAAAGCTCAAGCTCAAGTTAACCTGCTCTCGCTCGCTTGCTTTAGCCCTAGAATTAGACGCGCGCAATCTGGATTTTAACTATGACTTTGCTCTTGAAACGTCGTATGTAGAAGGCTCAAATGTTTCCGCTGAATGGGTTCTGGAAAGGCTTACTGAAAGACAATCATTTTAACACGCTTTGCTTGCTTACTAACAAGCTACTTGTAGTTGAACACTTTTTATCCTGAGCAGAAAACTCATATCTCGACTACAACCTAACATTTGCCGGCGAAACTTCTTATGTTGAAGGCTCAAATGTTTCTGCCGAGTGGGTTTTGTGACTCGGGCTTATATTCATTTGTACCTTAAGTTTGTAAAAAAGTATGTTAAAAAGCCAATTAAAGTTGCGAACAAATATCTCGATTGTCGATTCTATGGACTCCGACCTGTCTTTCAAGGAGATTCACTTTGAATATCACTTCCAACGAATGCCCCTATTCTACATCCTGAAGTAAGTATGACCTCGAAGATTCTTTTTCCTTCCTTGTAGCTTTTTCCGTTAACTCAGTCATCGCTCATAAGAGCATCTGTCAAATATTTTGATAAATGTCACAGCTTACACCCATAGCTATGTCACAGCTTTGCCCTTAAAGAAAATCGAATGATATCTTTTAGCATGATTCTCCCTATATGGCTAATGTTCTTCCTCTCTATTTTCGTCTTCTACCTCCCAACGGATGCCTGCGAAAAAATGACGCTTTCAATTTCCATTTTGATCGGACAGACAGTCTTTCTTACGCTCTTAGCTAAGGTGAGGGCAGACGGAAGCTTATGATTTATTTTCTTTGTAAGCATACTCCAGAAACGTCGATGGAAATACCGCTTCTCAGGATACGGCTTGAAAAATTTAATTCAAGAAACTATTACGCCATTTTAGACAGATTTATTAAAAGGATAAAATCTAATTGCTTAAATGAGCCTTTCAAAAGTAGCTATCTGCTGTTTACAATCATGATGGTATCTTTCTCCGTGATTATGAGCGTCGTCGTTTGTAATGTACACTTCCGATCGAGCGCGACTCACAAGCTTCCTCGATATTTTCAAGTCATCTTCATTGACTACATCGCGAGATATTTGAATATCAAGAGACCCCCTCCTTTTGAAATTGATATGCCAAGAAGAAACTCTCACGGAGAAGATAGTAAGGGAACATCTTCCATTCTATATCTAACGATTCTCTAGCGAAAACGACATCAATGTGCTACGAACTAGAGCTTGAAGAAGACGGGGGAAAAGCTGTAGCGTCAGAAATTATGTTTAACACCCATTCGAAGCTATTTGGTTGTTCAGGATCGTAATTTTCATTGAAATCAAGTTCTAAAAAGCACGAGGTCTAATCTCTTTGTTATACGTGCGTAAACGAGGTACAATTGAAGATTATTCTCAAGATAGAAAGGCGATGTCGACATCAGTGCGAAATACAACACGGCCATTAGCGCGAGAACTCAGGAATCGGGCTTCGTTTCACGAAAACAAGTTAATACGGTATTAGAGAAAGAAGCCCGTTTCAGGCCAGCGGTAGAAGCTATCGGTAAGCTTAATCTCAAAATTGATTCAATACCAAAACGATTACAATCAAATTGAAGAACTTAAGAACTGCTCCCAATTTCAAAAGCGTTGTTTCCATATGATTACATTCGCAGCTGCTGAGAGAACTTAAAATAGAAATTCAGAAAGCGGCTTTTAAAACTGAGAATGTGCGTTACTATTCAAGAGGTTGAGGCGGTTCATTTAGATTTCATCACTACAACGATGCAGCAAAACGACGATGAAAGTACTGTAAGTGATGAGTGGAGGTACATCGCGCTGATAATAGACAGTCTACTGTTTGGGATCCAAAGACATCAAACTGATAACATTGACTAGATTTTATTGCTAGACTGGATCCCAAGTAAGCTTTATGTCTATTGCTTTGTGGCTATCGTGGGAAGCATTTATTATTTCTGGAGCATCAGTAAGTGAAAATTTATGGAAATTCAATGTCCACATAGGAGATTTCGTTGAACATTACGTTATTGATAAATTATAAAAATTCCATATATGATATATCCCATCATATACCATTCTATATGATATATCGCGTTTGTCAAAATCGAGCTATTTCGACTCATCCTAAACGGTCAAGAGAATTTCAACGACGAGACGTACCGAGAGACACGCCTTTTATAGATGCCTAAATATATGATTTACGGTATATCATATACCCTATATGCCTAAATACTATTAAGATTATGTGGCAATCTTCTGGCTTCAAAGTTGCGCTTCGTCTGGTGACTGGAGAGCATGCTATCAGAACAATACTAATCTGAATGCTTTCATTAATAAACCTACATGAAATTATTCAGTCAAAAAGTTATTTTACTAATCATTTGGTTGACGATGTCAACTTTACAGAGCAATAGAAGCAATAAGTAACAGTGAGTTAAATTTTCTGCGACAGTCGTAACTATTGACTAATGACATTTTCAAAGGGAATCAAAATTAGTTCCGACCATAAAAGGTCATTGGCGGATAAAGGGTAGAGAATTTTTCGACAGTAGTAAGCTTCTTTCCTGGAGACGCACTTCATTCTAACGCTATGATTCTTATTGAGGATTTTTTAGAATATGTTATACTTATACATAGAATATACTATACTGTATAGTCTATACATATAAATTTCTGTTTCTGATAGACTACTGATTGTATTAGACTGATAGACTGACTTCTATAGAATCACAGGATGATAGTAGGATTTGTAGGCTATATAATATGTAGCCTTTTATATATAGCTATGATATACAATCAGTTGATAGTGTGACGACATGGGCGAAACTTACATTGCTAGGTACACCTACAATCTGTCTTTATATACACTGTATCTCATACAGTTATGATTATATCGGTATGATTAAGAAGGATAACAGAAAATTCACATTACATAAAACTATGTTATGTTATGTTCCATTATATTTTTACGTAGAAAAGTTTCTTTCAATAATAATAAGTTATTAAGAAATATACGTCACATTATATATTCATATGTTTTTTGTTAAATGATCCCCGAAGAATATTCATCAGTATGCTGCATACTGTATGCAGATGCAACTACTCGATAGATTCTGAGAATTCATCTATCCATGCGCGAGAATGTAATTTTGATACCAGAATCTGCACTTCAGTGGTCGAAGACGAAATTGAAAGAACCTTATCACGACTAAAAGTCAATCAGGGCGCCATCATCCTCGACGCGAAACACACCGCGCGTCGCTAGCGCCCCTAAGTTGTAGTTCTCAAAGCATATAAGCAATTTCGGAACACTAAAACTCACACCACTTATTTGCTCATTCCGCACAAAGAAAAACAAAAATATCCCAAATAATCAGTGGAAAATGTCAAATATTGTCAAGGCAGTTCTTCTTTTAAAACTCGTTGCAGCAACTACGCCAGATCTACTCGTCAAAAAACTATCGGAGATAATCGAGTGTGCCCATCAGTCTCCAGTCAGTTTGCCAAGTCAACAGGATAAATTTGTTGTGCCACCTCATTGTTTCAGGTAAATATAAAAAGAAAATGCAAGAAGATTAATTTTTTTCTAGCTCAGAAAGCATCAGTCCGCTTTCTTTGGCAAGATCCGCCCGAAACACCAAACAAATATTCTATCATCGTCAAGATTTTTGCGAAAATACGAAATGTTCTCTTCACGATCTTTATCTTTCCATCGAGGTAAGAAAGTACACTATATACAAACTGATTAATGAGACACGTGCGCTAACCGGATTTCATCCTGAACTTCTCGTTATTATTCCAGCATCAAATTGAGTAATTCTCAATTTTTATATTCAGCATATGGAATCGTATACAAAAGCCCGCTTGGTTGGGAAAGAAAATCACCCATCCGTGCTAGAAATAAGAGGAAAGTGGTACCTCAACCTTGGAATGTGTGGAGGATTCTGCCCTGGATCCCTGATCAGAGGCAAAAATCATCTGTAAGTTCAGCCTTCAAAAAATATGACTACTTCTTATGTAAAAATATGCTCATTTATATCTATCTATAAACATCCGTCGCCAGATGCTTCTATTTTGTCTGGGAAGAATCGTTCTTTTCTCATTTCCATTTTTAGCTATGACTCGATTCATGAAACCAGCATCTCGAAAAATGTCGGATGCGCTGCCACATCAACAAGTTCAATCCGCCTTATTACGCAAAATCATCAAATCGTAGAAATCGAGGATGTTATCACTCACGGCTGCTCTTGTGTAAAGTTCCATAGCTGCTAAGGAAAAACAAAACTACATGGACTTCAACAGTGAAGACATAGAAGACCTCTTCTCTTCCAGAATCTCTTCAAAGCCATGAGACCGAATTCCTGATCATTTCGAAAGAAAAAAATGCAAAACAACATACTGTATCTGACGCCTACTCTTTGTGCTTACCTATAGTCGAACGAATCTTCTTTACTCTGTTCAAATGCAATAAAAGAAATCATTTTTTATCAAAGATAACAGTTTATTGAGAATATCTTATTTCATCGAAAGCAGCAAGTTTTCCTCTTGCTAGAGCTCAAATGAGGGATTCTTAATAGAGTTCGCAGTAGCTAGAATCCTCGAATCTGCACGTGACTTGGAACTTGGTGTTGCAGTCTTCATCGTTCCAACGACCCGTGTATCCTGCCTTGACACAAGCTTTAGTCGTGTCATCCATGCTAGGCTCGCCGTCTTTCCAGTTTGTCCAGCTGGGAATAGTCTTCGCAACTGTCTTGAAAAGTCTTGAATTCCTTTTGATGCCGATCCAATCATTACGCTCAGCGCTTCTACCAGCTCTGAACACATTGTACTCTTCTTCAGAGTCGAAGTATGCGAGTGATCCTCCCATTACAGCACAAGTTCGTTTGGCTTTCGAGAAGGACATGGTTATGTCATCAGGTAGTTCCAAAAATCCAGCGCAGGTTGGCTCACATTGCTTGCAACTGACAGGGCAGTTTTTTCAGCATGTACACTGGATTAACCATGCATTGGTTTCGACTTGCCCACCCTTCGCAAGCCGGGCTTTTGTCAACACAGGTTTCAGAAGTCCAATTATCCAAAAAGGTTAAATCACCGATGGTTTGAGGCGTCCAAGTGTCGCAGAGCCCAAATGTCTTTGGGCAAAACATTTGTTCGAAACCGCCCGTCGCGCAATTTGACGCGTTACAGTTAGGCTCGATGTCTGCGCAAGTTGGGGGATCGTCGATTCGGCAACTATACAATCTGCTGGCGGAGCATGATTTATCGTTCATAACAGCAGGTTCATCACCCGGCTGAACGTATAGCTCAACACATCGTTCCTCTGAGTTATTTGGCTCGCCGTTGTTCCAATTCAGCCATGGTGTTGTTCCGTCAACGTTCTTAAAGGTTGATGAGGATCCAATTTGCTGGACACCGATCCAGTGATTGCTACCGCCGTGGCCTGTTGCTTCGTTGAAATCCTCGAACTCAGCTGCATTTCGGAAGAAAGCAAGATGACCTCCAAGTTTTCTGCATCGAATCTCTCCTTCGAATGCAGTTTTAGCAATTCCTTGGACGGGGGTAAAAGTGGTTGTGGATTGGGCCCGGTCGAAAAAGGAGCCTAAAATCAAACTGGTAAAGACTTTCATAGTTTCTCTTTGAAAATCAGCTCGTTAATAGTCTTTATATAATGCTGGGCACCAAGCATTCTTGGTGGTGTAAGTTTAACCGCGTGCAGCGTACAAGAGCTGTCAACTTCAGAGTGCTCAACTTCAACGTCCCGAAATAAATTTCGAATTTAAAAACCCGTTCCAGACATGAACTTCAACGTATACGGTATACCCGAGGCCAAATCAGATTTTTTTTCGTGTCGCTAGAAATACCGACTGTCAGTCTATCGTCGTAACAAGCGTATCAAGTTAGCCTCATTTTGGTTTTGTTTTTAGGTTTTTGAAAGATAAGCGAATACCGTGATTCTCACTGTTGAAATTTATTTTACATCTGCTGTACAAAAAACTGCAAAAATAATCACTTTTTTGACTCGTAGTTTTGATATCTAAACTCGTTTTCCGCCACATCATATCCAATTTCATCCCCTTGTTTCCGCGAAACCATCTCCAAAATTTGTGAATCCACTTTCGGGAAATCTTTTCGCGCCTTTTAAATTATAACAGTCAGTGCAATCGGAGAATTTTACCTCGAATTCTTTTGAGTGTTCTTTTAGCCACTCAAGAATATTTGTATCCGGTGTAAGAACTTCTGCTTGGTGGCGATTATCGTTGCCGATAATACGAGCACGTTCCTATTAATAATTCATTTTAGCTCAGTTTAGTTTGTTTACGAGCCTCAATCAGACGACGCTGGTAGTTGTCCTTGTTCCACGCAAAGTCTTGAATTTGAAACAAAGTTGACTTCGGGCTCAACGTGAAGAAAGTCGGCCACTGATGTCGCTTTTGATTTGCGGGCATTCTTACTCGATGCCAGGTCGCTGAATTTACTCCAATCTACTCTATTCGATGCATTATTGTTCACCTTTGACGACACCATAAGTCGCATGCTCAAGTATATTCCCCAGATTGACGGTAAAGGTGTTCTCTCTAAATGGAACTTCCTCCCATCTACCATTGAAATCCATCTCCAAGCCGCCGACTTCACTTTGCATGAGGAAGGTCAAAATACTACTTTTTTCTGGTTGAAATCAACGAAGAGTCACGGCGAAATAAAACATTTATCAACCAGTTTCTATCAACATGTTCCACAAAAGCCCATCGTTCATTAGGCTTAGTATGATAGTAGTTAATATGCTTTTATGAGGATACCTTTAGCACTAGAATGAACATCGCTATTTTCAGTATCCTCTCCTGAACAAGAATGGGGTCTTTTCCATACGCTTCTGAAAGAGCGCCATTTTTAAGTCCCAAGACTTTTTCGACCCAGTAAACAAGGATTTCCCCTAATAATGAATTAACTTTGCCAAAACTCGAAACATACCAACTCTGTACATTTCTGAAATATAATCGAAAAACGCTTCATCGATTTCCTTCTTGTCCAATTTGACATCGGATCTTTCATTCACCACGCGTTGGTCTTTTTCGTTGTAAATATCTCCGTACGAAAGTTTTCCCTCTCTCCATTGTGCGAGCTCTTGTCTTTCCCATTTGTCAGCAAGAAAAACGTCCGGCGATAGTCTCTTGACTCGGTCGGTAATTGATTTTGGGACACCGTGGTCGCAAATGTACAGGAAGCCGACTTTTGTCAAACCCTTGAAGAGCTTTTGCCGCTCTTCTGCAGAATGACGGAGGTTTTGGATGCTTATCGAGGGAACGTTCTCTGACATTTCGAAGAATTATTGAAAATTGATTTTGATTTGGAGCGGAAGTCATTATTGGTGATGAGTCAAAATATTCAAATTCAGGATAAAAAATAATATCAGAAAAACTTGCTACCACAATAGAATGGTCCACCTAAACCAGCAGATATTCCCGCAAATGATTTATTAGGGATTTCCAATTTGAAAAATTGATAGCGAGCTAAAGTCAGCTGGTGGCGCCACATGCGCGGCTTGCGCATCAATTTCTGAGTCTCCGACTTTCGACAAGGAATAATAAAAACTTGACCAGAAACCACACGAAAATAAATATACAGAGACAGACAATGAAGTTCTTTCCCATTCGAATTTTTACAGTTTTACAGGCGACAGAGGCGATCGATCTTTATAAAAGTGTTGGATTTGTGAGCGAAGATTTAACAAGAAAAATTGAGGTTAGTACAAAATTAGAACTGTCTTCTGCGAACACTTTTGTTCAGCAAGGATTTGGTAAAAGATCCAACAATGTCGAAATGCACATGAACAATCAAATCTCAAAATGGCGGCCAGACATCCGCAATCCAATATCATCCGAGTCCTCAGAAATCACATCATTTCGCACAAACTTCACAAAGCAGCTTGATGATCTTGCAAAGAACGTAGACAGAGAAATAGCCAACACAGAAGCCGCCGTAAAAGAGATCAAAGAAGCACTGAAGAGAAGTATTGGCAAGTTCAACTGGTCTTCAGAGAAATCAAGCAAGGGCGCGGCTTGGGAAAATGAAACTTATTACAATGCCGGCTATGTTAATACAGGTTAATATTGCACCCTTATCTTTTTATAGGTAATTTTTCATTATCTAAAATAGGCCCCAATAAATTATTTCATCTTCTCTTGAGCGAGAAAATATTTAAAATTGCCTATCTCTTATTTCCTTAGGATTCATATTCATTTCTTAAATGCATTCATAATGCATTTGAAATCCAAGTAAATGGATGAAAATTTAAGATGAAGATGATAAGTACAGCTCGCTGCGCAACATGACGATTTCGAATATGCAGCAGGACAAATGCTTTGCGAATGGGGAGATAGGAACCGGGCGCTGATTTATTTAACAGCTTGCGTTGTCCGCAGATCGTGAGAAAACGCTAGAAACAATCGAGGCACCCCGAAAAACAGATGTTTCGTTTGACCAGTCAGCAGTCCACGTACCTTTCAATGTCTATTCTTTATCAACCGAAGTTGTCAGGGGAGCGACGTACACTAAGGAATGTTTCACTAAAAATCAATCGCAGGATTCTTCATTTCTTACTTTAATCTCCCATGTTCATCGATGAAACAAAGAAAGGAACTCGACCAAAACTTCTATCAAAACATCCGCAAAGGCCGCGTCTCAAGCTGGCAATATTTCGCCTCGTCTTCTGGCTTCACTAGATTTTACCCAACTCCGCAGTGGAAGAGGAAGGACGAGTTTGACAGACCTATCGACTACGACGCGCGTTTCGAACATTGGTACATTGGGACGATCAATTACCCCAAAGAGGTCGTCATTGCCCTCGATGCGTCGGGCTCAATGAAAGGAAAAAGGTTTATAGTCAGTTCGGGGAGCTAGGACAAATCGATTCCAATCGCTTTCGATTTAATTAACGACCTGGAGTTAATTGCAATTTGTATAAACCCGCTTCTTAGTCTAATTAGATCATAGCTATCAACCTTTAAATGAGGTTATCGTCAAATTCTAGCGACGCTAACGATACGAAATATCATCGAGAGCTTGACTTCAAAGGATTACTTCACAATCATCAGCTACAATGATCAAACGCGATTCGTACATCCGTGCTACGAGAACAAACTCTTCCGTGCAACGGACAAAGTCAAAGCTGAATTCGCCGTTCGATTGCAGAAAGTGGAAACGACGGGAGTAGCAAATTTTACGTCTGCCCTTGAAACTGGCTACCGAGTGCTCAAGAACTCGAACCGGCCAGTGAGCACATCGCGCGCCATGCTCTTCGTAACGGATGGGGTTTTGTCGCAGGATCTCGCTCGCTTCAATGAAGTAAAAAAGTCGATCGGAATGATGGAAGTGGAAATGCATAATATAAGAATATTCACTTATCTAATCGGGAAAGACATCAAATATGCATCTCGCCTGAAAAAAATAGGAACGGGTTTGTTTAATGAGTCCAGTGAATAATCAAGACTTGAGTGTCTTCGGTGCTCGAAAAATAAGGCGGAAAAACTGTAACTAACCTAAGAAAGCTTGTACTCATTGCGGTTACTTCTCGCATGTCGCTTCTCCTGCTGATGTGAAAGAAAATGTCATGAAGTTTTACCACGTGATGAATAGACAGCTTGCCAATGCCAAAAACTCCTATTATCAAGCAATGGATTTGATCTTGTTCAAAGCCATTTTTTTAAAACTGATCAAAATCCGACACTTAGCCCCAAAATGGAGCGAAGTCTACTCTAAAACGTCAATAGGAGGGGTAGATGTTCAGGATATGATACTGTCCAGCACAGTTGGAATTTACAGAACTGACGTGGAAAAGCCAGATATAACACGGCTCTTTGGAGTGGCCGGAGTCGATTTACCGCTGTGGAAAATTTCAAGGCATTTCAAGGCGATGAACATGGCCCCGAATTCTCGGCAGTTTCTTCTCAACAAAAGCGGCTTCGTAATAATTCATCCCTACCTTCAAGATACCATCGATGAGATGACCGTTCGGCGATCCTATCGAAGCATGTCTCTCCACCAGCTCGAGTACATTTCGGATCCAAACTGGGTTCAGGATTTTCGACTGATACTACACAAAATGAGCAGAAAAAATTATCTTGAGTTCAAAAATGTTCCAGTAAAAATGCCTCTTGATTGCGTTGGAAACCCAACATGCGATAGAAGGTGTGATTTTCTTCAAGATTAAAGTTAAGGAGAAATAATTATCTTAGGGACCCAGAGTGCTACTACGATCATTGCCAAAGATTCCTCTTTTCTCAGACGACATTTCAATTTCAAAAGATCAGCGGTGGTTTCATCGTCGGCCAGGCGATTCCGAGCGAACATGCGAACACGAATATTGGCTTGTCGCGAAAGTTTAGATCTGATAAAACAAGTTTTGTTGGAGGGAACACATGCAACTCGAATTATCGAACACGTACGCCAAGGCAGGACTATCTCTGTGAGCTTCTAAGGGAACTAAGAAATGCCAATCAGATCTCTTTGCCAAACCAATGGAGGTGATCAAGTAGTTTGGTTTCTTTTGCTGATTTATTGATTAAGGGACACGGGCGAGCAGCGCGGAGCTGAACTTCACGCGCTCGCCATTATTCTTGAGAATGAGATTTTTCAAAATTTCTTTTTGCAAATATCATCTACAACTCTTCAGCTTTCTATTCCAGTTCTCAGTTTGTCTCTAGCATTATTTACTGACGAGCTAGCGAGAAAAAGAGACGCGCAACTTCAAAAGGCATCAAGTCCTTCAATCTTCATTATTATTTCATGAAATTAGCACCATTGAAAAGCCCATGAAATTCTGAGCAGATCATACGTATAGCGCTAAGCTGAAAATGTACTAATTAGCGATAATGATCAGATAAACAAGGTAACCTAGCGCGCGCCCAGCAGGAATCATGTCCAAGGAGCCAAAAATAGTTAAATCGGAGCGCCCTGCCGTGCGGAGCGCGCTAAGTTCCTAGGTTTATCAGCGCTTTCTGCGCAATTAGTACATTTTCAGCTTAGCGCTATACGTATGATCTGCTCAGAATTTCATGGGCTTTTCAATGGTGCTAATTTCATGAAATAATAATGAAGATTGAAGGACTTGATGCCTTTTGAAGTTGCGCGTCTCTTTTTCTCGCTAGCTCGTCAGTAAATAATGCTAGAGACAAACTGAGAACTGGAATAGAAAGCTGAAGAGTTGTAGATGATATTTGCAAAAAGAAATTTTGAAAAATCTCATTTTCAAGAATAATAGCGAGCGCGTGAAGTTCGGCTCCGCGCTGCTCGCCCGCGTCCCTTAAGATACTGTTCTCGAAAGAAGACGGCTACGAGACGTGACGATTGTCGCGATTTCACTCAGAAAGAAGCTCTGACTGAGTACTTGACTGAAAGGTACCTTGAATTCTTGAATAAGTAAATGCTCACTCTATTGATCTTGGAGAAACCCGCGATTCGAGTGCGAAGAAAATATGATCGACGCACTTCTGTATGATGTCAAGATCACGTCCAGCTTGATCAATATTTGGTCTGATGTGTTCAGGGATCAAAATGACAACGCAAGACTTATGATTGACTTTGGCTTTTGCTTGACCAGAAGTGGCTTGATCAGATTTCTCGGTAAGTGAAGTACAGAAGAATATATCGAAAGCGCATTTCAGACAACTCGCCTCAGGGACAACAAAAATCAATTACGGCTCTGGATGATTATGGACGCTTTTCCAAATCTGGATATCCTCTGTATTACCAGAAGACAGTTGGATATCCTTCGAAAACTTACATCTTCACGATGTCTCCAATCAGTGATTCGTTTCTTATGACAAGGGCGTATTATGTTGGCGAGAATTCTAAGATCCAGGAAAACGAATATGCTCCAATGATGATAACTGGCTTTCAAGTCAAGAATAAGTACCTTCTGGGAATGATAAGAGTAAGCATTTGTTCAACTTTGATTGTTCACTTAATATTTCAAAGGAAAAACTCAATCATCGGCAAATATTCGATGCGGTTGGCGGAAGTCCTTGCGGCGACTGGAACAAGCCAAACGAGCAGTGCTCGGGTGGTTATAGGTGTTTTGTTATTGATGACTTTGGCTACGTATACCTGAGCTCGAGGGCAACCGATGAGGTTGGTAAGCACTTGGGAACAGTGGACCCTACTTTGTTCGAAACGATGATCACCGACCCGCCAAAACTCTTTCAAAAATTCGAGTTTCGCAATTATCAAAGTACCAGCAGACAGAACCAAACCAACAGTCCCATTTTATTGGATTTGGAGGATCAGATCAATTCGGATTTTCATATCGATAGAAGCTGCATCAAAGGTAAAGAACATACTATGACTCATCTGGTAGAAAGAATTGTAGACTACACGATCTATCAATTCAACCGACGATCTGATACTTCCAGTGATTATACTACTGTTTGTCCGGTAATACGAACAGTTCAATAATCAATCTACCGTCTTTTTTTTAGGGACCATCAAAATTTCCAGGAGATCCCATCGATCAATGCTACGAGCGAAAATTCGCGCTTCGCCCAATCTTTTCTACGAATCTTCTCATGCTTTGGGTTCAATGCTGCGATACTGGCGACGAAACGGTAGAAGGGCCAAATAATGGAGTTCGAAATAATTGCATCGAGCCACGTAACTTTACGCAGACGCTGAAAGCCCAGGAAGTGGCAGAGAGCGAGGAGCAATTTTGCGAACTTGCGCAAGATCAAGCTGAAGATCTGCAGAGTACAGAGATGATCGATAATATCGAAAAAGTCGAAAGCGTCAGTTTCGCCAAGCAATTAGGTTGCTCGGGCTGTGCCTTTCAAGTAATCAATTTATCACTTTTCTTCCTACTTCTTCTTCACTGCCTTAATTAACCCTCGAAATGTACTAGTCTCTTAGGAAATAAATACAGACAAATCACTCATTTCCATCATTTTTTTGATATTTTATTTTGGCAATATTTCATCTTATTTGTAAAGCATCACTTGTCAGGGTTTTTCTCTGAATCAAGTAAAGCATTTCGTAGGCATTTTTAAAGTTGGATTGTATGTAGCGATTGGCATTTTTGTGTTTCTGAGAGAAGATCAAATGTACAGTTTTTTGGAAGGGCACTTTTTGTTTGAACGAATTATAAATTAATCGATGATCGAGTTTGATCCAAATCAGCAGACAGTTTTTACATTGTCCGGGAAGTAACCTACTGGAGACTCGTCGCTCTCGTTGATAACTACATTTTCCTCGTCGACGATTTCGTCATCTTCTTCGTTATCTCGCTCTTCCGCACTCTTTGGCGACATTGGTGGAGAAATCTTCAAAAAAAAAATTCAAGAATTCTGAAATCAAAGAAGACTCACCTCAATAATGCTGTTGAACTTTTCATAATCAACTTGATATTTGTTAATATTTTTATTCCTCGTTATTGCCGGCTCGAAACGGTGTCCCCAGAGGATCTCGGAGCAGACGTAAGATGTTCTAACTTGGCAGGCCATTCCTGTTCCTTCCACGATTCCTGAAATTTCGAGTTTGAAAATTGTTTGCAGTCATGAAACGTTAGATCCTACGACCGAGGGGTAAGAGCTGTTAGATACTTGCAATTTTGAGCTTCGATTTACCGTACATTTACTGATGAATCACCCACGAGAGGGGTAACTCAAGCGATAAGTACGGTTGCAAATCGGCGTCAAACCGCAATTTCATCGACCGGGTTATAAAAAAGGGACTGACGTTATGGTTATCGATTATTTCGACTCACCGGCCATGATAACGATCAATTCTAGCGGCTCTCCTGAACTGAGAACTTCTTGAGACAACTCATACAGTGGCGATTCCTCGTTGATGATATGTACATAATCAACAGGCTGCGTTAAAAATAAAACATTCGAATTGGCGAACTCCACATTTCGCTCTTCCAGCGCCAGCCACTCGCCATCAAGAGATCTGCGCGTTTTCAGAAGCTTGCCGGATACATTGACATCTATAAGCAGCGAGTTGCGGAGGTTACACGCCCTTACGATCAGGCATAATTGGCCGTCGCGTTCAAGAATGACCGCTTTTGTTGAGAACTCGACAGTCTTTGCGCGGTATTTTGGTCGAGCGAGCTAAAACCAGAATATTACAAAAATTTTATTAGTTCATAACTTACCTTAGTAAAAACAATCGTAACAACAAGCGAATCCAAAGCGATAGCAGTGAGGAACTGAATGAACTGAAGAATAATTGCAATTGGGCACTCTTCGGTCGTCGACCTGAAGCCATAACCAATTGTTGTCTGCCCTTCCAACGCAAAGAGAAAGGCTGTGGTGAAATCAAAGACTTGATCGACACAGGAGCTAAAAAGAGGGTTACTTGTTCGTTGATTTCGTTATTGAGTTGACTTACGTATGATCGGTGAAGTTTTGTGGATTGTTATAAGCTTCGATATCATTGTGGTGCCAGGCGATTGCCCAGTAAAACAGACCAAATAATAGCCAAAGCCCTTGAAGATTATGATTATGAATTGATTTATTCAAACGCATGTCCAGAAAGACGTCTTCCAAGCCGGCAGCCGGCTGGTTATATAACTATCAGAACTCACCAAAGAAAGAAGCGAAAAAGGCTATCAGGACATAGTACCAATGAGCATCAACGAATGTCGTGAAGATATCCTTCATATACATGGCAGATTGTTCCTCCATATCTTTGAATGAGACTTGATTTCTCCCTTTTTTGTCCACAAGCCTGGTATGCTCGGAGAGCTGCTTTGCCATCTCCAGATCTTTTCCCCGCAATGTTCCGAGATATGAAGGACCATGTTTCGATAGCTACAATTTTTCCTTATGAAAAGTCCCTTACATTATTCCAAACCTTTTGACTGACTCTATAATCGCCACCGGTATCAAGGACCATGCGCGAGATATCTCTTCTGAGAATTTTCGATCCTAGAAATTCAAGGTCAATAACTTTTATTCTCTTGCTCCTGCCAAATTTTTACCATTATCGGAACTCTCAATAAGATCGCCTAGCTTGTCAATGCGCGACTTTGGGTACCGAGAAAAAGGGTTGAAAAAGATCAAATTTATAAAATGTCTCTATAAAATCTCTGGTATAAGTTCAAACCCCTTGCCCATCTCTTAATGATTCAAGCAGAGCTTCGGAGACAGCTGGAGAAAAGTGTCTGTTCCTTCCCTTTCCGGGACTGTAAGCGGGTGAAAATAATCCCATTTGGAAACCAAATAAGGGCATTTATATTCAAAAAATTTTCTCAATAATGAACCGGTTATGTGTCTCTCTGTAAGTCAAAAATGGACCCGGCCTTGGATAATCGTCTCTTGCCATCGTTCGACGCTGGAGGAGTCTGATAGAGAACTGCTCGGCCGTTCAGAAAGCACTTTGAGGTCCTTTGTTGCCCAAAGCTGAGTTGTGGTCAGATCATTACATGAATCTCAGATTCTGACAAAGACCGGATGAAATCACAAAAACCGTACTTCCGGATTTCAGTAGAGCAAATTTCGTTTAGTACGAATTCTTGTGTAAAAGTTTGCTATTCACCCGATTCCTTGTTAAAATTTTCCGATAACCTCCCGAGCCAGTGGCCCCACAATCGTGAATAGTAGCTGGGTAGCCTTCGAGTTTAGGCCTGCCGAGCATGAACGCCGAGTCGAGAGCTGAGTCCGGCGTGATCCTTCTCTTGAGGCTCAGAGCTGAGATTAGCTGGATCTCGGATGATCCCCATTAGACAAATCTCCCATGTCAGAAATTTGTAACTACTCGAAATTGAGCCAAATTTTAAAAGCGCTCCTTTCACACCGAGGATAATCGGGCTATTCAGTCAAAAATATTACTGTAGCAACTGTGGATTAACTCAACAAGGCGCTTTACGTGAATTTTACGAAATGTAATTAACTCTTAACTTTTAGACACTGAGCCTATCATTGATACTGTAAGATTCATCAGAAGAGGGTGAGAGCAATTTCTCTTCCGAAGCATTGCGTTCTATCGGCGCTTTACGTATCGTGAATCTGCTTGTATTTCTCTGTCTTACAGGAAGCTCCATTCGAAAAAAATATTCAGCTGCTCTGTTTATTCACGGAAAAATTGAAAATGACGCGGTAAAGCGGAAAAAAAAGTCCGGAATATTTTTTTCGTCAATCAACCAACTCGAGGGGGATCTTTTCAAGGCTCCTTTTTTCGGAGCTCAGATTCTGTTTTGAATAGGGCTTACTCATCGCCTTAGGGGGTCGAAAGAGTCCCTCAATCGATCATGTACCGGAGTTGAAGCAGGTGACAAGCTCAACCCCTTTGACAAGTCGATTTTTAACGACTTTTTCTCGGATTTCGGAAATCATGTTTGACAGTTTTTACATTCGACCTTACACAGGGAAAATTGAGATTTTTCCGAAAAATGATGGTTTCTGGGAAAACTTTTTAATCGTGGATTTTATGAAAAACTTTATTATTTGATGTTTATTTATGAATGACTTATCATAAATATAATACGTTCATAATCTGGGAATATTACTATTTCTACGACTATCCTATTCACAGGGTAATTAATAACTACGTAGATGATAGAAATACCTGTCAAATCACACTCATCCTCAGAGTACCAAGAATTCATACGTTTGAAATTCATTTATTCAAAAATCCAAAGCTACCTTTTTTTCTCGATTGAATCGGAGATCTAGCTGGAACCGAGTCTACCGATTTGGCGCGAAATCTGGTCTCACTAATCTCCACCACCATCTGTCAATTTAAAAAATTTCTATAATGATAATGATTTTAGGGAAAAAGAAGCCTCAGTGCCCCAATTTGGTGCACGAAGTGGGCCTAAGGGCTGCTCCGCCAAAAACTGATCCCTGGATAATCTTGACGTCCTTGAAATATAGAGACCTAGTTGGAGGAAAAACAAAAACAGTTGCTTTCGATAAACGGCCGTGGGTCAGACTTTAGAGAAATTTAAATATGAGATCTTTTTCAACCTTTTTTTCGTTCCCAATTATCAAATGATTCTCAACTTGCTATTTGCGCACATGCCATAATTCACTTTTGTCTCTTTCTGCTGAGAAAAAGCATGTTGCTAAAGCCTCACAAATCATCTCCTGCTATGTGCCTGAACTTCCCTCCCCTTATCACCCCTTTGCATAATTTGGGGGCGTGTAAATTCCATATTTGCTTCAACGTACCCCTCCTGGCATTTCTAGCGCTTGCTGCCTCCCTTTGTCGGATGCTCGCGAAAATTTCACGGGCAATTGGATTGTCGATTATTTCTTCGTCGACGGCTGGGGCGCTTCGGATAATTGAACCTTCGAGGTCTTTTTTTGAAGGGTGAATAATATGTTCATAATTTATTCTTATTTCTTATTTAAAAACTACCCATTCCTTGACAAGGCATACTTTTTCTATGTTGTTGATGTTCTGCAAACGAAACAAAAGATGACTTTCTCGATCGGCCGCTCATATTATCCGACTGATTTCTCTTCTTCTAAAAATTGGTGTAAAATTTTACGAATTTGGCATTTGCTTTTAGGAATTGTCTCTAGTCCCGCTTTATTCATTCTAACTTACTTTTACAAGCGGGTGCATCATACTTCTACATCTTGAAGCCGTAACGCCAGCTGACACCATGTCGTCTGTATCTTCTTCTATCGGTGCGAATGTGAATACTGTATTTCTTCTACAAATTCATCGTAAGTATCTCTCATTAAAAAAATCAAGAAGGTTGGGGATCTGACTGACCCTCTGTGAAGGATGTCTATAGCTCCGAGCAGGTGCAGGAGCTTAAAAATACTCTTGTCTCTGATCATGTCTGGAAAGTGTCTCATAGATAGTAACCCACTTTCAGGGCTGATAAGAAAGTGCTCGCTTTTGAATTAAAAAAAGTTCAACAAATTGAAAAAAAAAGAGAATAAATGGCAATAAAATGGGAAAATGCCGTAAAGCGTGGGATCAAGGAAAAAATGATAAGAATGATGTGATAAGACTGAGGATGGGCAAAAAGCGACGAGAAAAAGTCACGTACAAGTTCAAAAAAAAACGATGTCTTCCTTGATTTCAGTTTCTCTTATTTTATACCGTAAAACTGGAGGGCGAAAACGGCCAGGCTGCATCTCAGATTCTCAGTCGTGCTCTTTTAAATCTGGGTTTCTCGCCGTCAAAAAGGCACTCTTTGATTGAGGATGAGCCAGTCCAAGGGTGTTCAAAAGATGTTTCCCTGATAAATATTCATCTTTCCACAAAGTGCAAAGTGTACTGGTTATTCTGCTAGCGATTAATATAAATATCAATTCCACGATTTGACCGATCAACGATTTATAATTTAAGCAAAATTAAAATTCTCTTTACTTAGAAAGCACTTTATAGAAACCCACCTCAGTATTTGAGAACTCTTTAAAAGAAAACTTGGCCGGCTTCTCTCGTTTCAAAATGTTCAAAAATGTTTATTTTTTTCTTGGCCGAACCTACCAAGACGCTTCTTATTACTGTAATTCTATTCAATTGGGTCACAGGAGTGTATGATAAACTGAGAAAATTGAATTTGTCTTTGTCACGTGGCGAAAATCTGAATCCAGGAGCTCGGATTATGAAGGATCAGAGCAGCAAATGTGCTACGGGAGGCGTAATTCGCTGCTCTCAAAGGAAATTATTGGAAAGGACATTTTTAAGATTACAGTAATGCACCCTGGAGAGATGAAAATACACGCATTTTTAAGGTTACTCTTTATCATCGAATAATGCGAAACAGATGGCCATTAGTTATCCTGCTTTATTAGGATTGATTTGTTCTTCATCTTTTGAGGTACGAACCTTTTTCTCTGTAGAAATAAAATTACGGAGCGTATGAACGCTAGAAAATCGTATGAAATGTTAATAGGTGTCGCCGACCTTTCAAAAAACGTAAAAAAAGACGCGGCGTAGAACGCTACTGGCGATTATTTTTGATGAAATAAATAAAATGCTCGAGTGAATGAAAGGCAAGTGCAGCATAATTCATTAGGGCAGAATTAGGGATTAATCAAGCGATTGTGGCGAGTGGGTTCAGCCGCAGAAATGGGCGAAATTATGTTCGAGTTTAGGATTTGTACCAGTCTGCTTCGTCTGGAGAAAGATTAGTGTTCACCAGAGGTCACTTTTGAACCCTTTTTTATACCTTGAATAACACGGGTGCGATTTTGTCATCACAAAATGTGAGATTCTCTAAACGTAAACGATGGATCGTGACTTTGAAAACTGCTTAATTTCAAGCGTCCGACTCGTTTATGAGGTCGTAATGCAATTTCTGAGTGTCTGTGTTGCTTTATCTCTTTACGCTTACGCATTATTCATTCAAGATATAAAAGCAAAAATAAATGGCATTTAATTGCATTGTAACTGTCTAATTTAGATGCTTCCGGATAATTAACCTGTTTTTCGAGTCGTTCTCTTTGTCGCTGGCAGAAAAAATTAACTGAAAGATTTTCCGTCGTCAATTTTTGATGAGACGCGACAATGAGATTTTTAAGAGACAAGGTCATATTCTTAATAACAGTAAGTTCATCACTCCATGCTCCCCCTTGCCCTATAAAAATTTCAACTTAACGGCTTACCTTGAGTTTTTCTTTTCTCAATTCTCTCCACTTTTCCAGCAGACCTTCCTGTCAGCCAGTTGTTCATCCCTCCGTCGATAATTAAGATCTTTCGCGATGTTTTACTGCGGCTGTAGAAGTTTCTCGAGCACTTTATTGGGCCCGTTCTGGAATGTCTCCCTTTATATTCTATATTGCCCCTAATAATCGAGCTGTATGAACTGACAGCAAAGATTATGAGTTGATCTGCCCTTGCGTGAACTCATGTGAGCCTGAACCCTGCTTTTTTACTAATAATACCTGTTCTTGAAAGGGATTTCGTTTCAGATGTTCCATGTTTGATCGGATCAGAAAGAAGCGGCTCGGTAGATGAACTTTCTTGCTAAAAATCATTTTTAATTTCTTTCATTTAAAAAATTCCTCACGATGGACAAAAAAGGATCCCTAAGCGCCTCATTTCGGTGTGTAAAAGGTTCATAAGAGCTGTGTCTTTTGTTTCTAAATTTTTCGAATAATTTTTCTCGTTTCATGGAAATCTGAACTCCAATTAAAAAACTTGTGATCACGCCAAAGTTATAAAAATTAACGCTCTGGATGATGTCATAGGGACCGGAAAAGATTTACAATCCACGAAATTATAAAAAATAGAGGCATCATGGGAGGGGGCTGGTCTTTTAGACAGGAGGACAAACGGACCGCTACGAACCAGTTTTAGATTCTAAGAAAAAAAAATATTTCTAATGTTACCATGTTAAATTCTGAAGGAAATTAACTCTGCTTCGAACTCACTTCTCTTTTGAAATCAGTACTCGCACTCTCCCAAGAAGCCATAGTTTCAAGTGTTTTTTCGTAAACTAAAGAAGCAAGTCTTTTGTTCAACGAATTCTTGCGTTCGGTTGTAGTATTTGTAGTCAAGTGTTTGAATGAACGAAGGGAACTGGCCAAAAGGAGCCTCAGGGGTGCTCGAATAAGAAAGAATCCGTATTGAAAGGAGATAATTTATCAGAAGAATGTGCAGAGCACCCTGTTTAGCGAAGCTATAAAATTGTCTTATCACCTTCATTCTCATTGACGTGTGTGTTCTTCTGTTAGAACATACTCAGCTTGTAGAATTGTCTATTGTTAGTTGTTATCTCTAACCTTGCGGTTTGTAAAACTACCGTTTCGAATTTTCGATAAGAAATAGAATGTCGCTCTCTAACGCCGAATAACAAAATTTGCAAAGAGCTTGTCAAAAATATATTTTTTTAAAATGACGATAAAGTCATTTTTATATTTTTCTTCTCAAATTTTTAGTCGAATTCTATCAGAGAACCCACTCGCTGCTTTCGAAGAGCTCACTAATTCACCGACTCATGGCCTGTCAGCTTGTACCCATGAATCTAACTTCCGAAGTGATGTATTTCAACGATCAATCTTGGCGGAAAGAATCATAGGAGGAGTCTTGGCCGCCGAAAATGAATGGCCGTATATAGCGAGATTGACTGTTACCCAAGGAAGTAATAACTACCTATGCAGCGGAACTGTAGTTGACAATCACTGGGTTTTAACAGCGGCGCATTGCTGCCAGAATAGCGATTCTATCAAAGCGACCTTCAGCGATCTCAATAAAAAGTTCACGGAAACCAACGAATACGAGCTGACTGTGAAAAAATTCGAAATCCAACCGCAATTTGGAAATGGGTATGATCTCTGCTTGCTCAACTTTGAAGAGGATATAATCGAGAGTGACCCCGATAGAGATGTTCAAATCGCTTGTTTGCCCGATGTCGCTACTTTTCACGGGAAAGCATGCTGGGTAGCCGGCTGGGGTTCTAAAAAATTAGGCGGAAAACTTTCGAATAAGCTTCGTCAAGCAGGAGTGAATGTGATGAGCCAAGAATATTGCCGTGAGTTTTCGGATATTCCTTGGGAACATTTCTACGAAGACGATATCTGCGCAGGACTCCCGGATACAGATGGTGACGGAAGGACAGAGGGTGGCGTAGACGCTTGCCAAGGAGATTCTGGAGGACCACTCCTTTGCAAATTCAATGGCAAGGCTACTCTCGCTGGAGTCGTTTCACGAGGGTATGGCTGTGCTCACGAAGGATATCCTGGCCTATATTCGTCTGTATATCACTCACGGGATTGGATTCGAGAAACTGTGCTTGGCGATGAAGAACAACAAGCACAACCGCCAACAACGACAACATCGACAACTGAATCAACTCAACCAGAATTCGCGGATATCACCAATCTTCCTTTGCCAGCCCTGCAAACCTGTGATAGTGATATAAATTTCCCTGCTGATAGGATTTTTGGAGGAAAATTTGCGAATAAAAATCACTGGTCTTTCATGGCTCGTGTTAAGGCAACGGAGTCATCAAGAACGCAAACTTGTGGAGGAACAATTATTGAAAATCATTGGCTTCTGACTTCTGCTTCTTGTTGCGAGGACGTCGATTCTATCCAAGCGACGTTTAACGATGTTCATCGTTCAAAGAACGAAGCTGGCGAGTTCACGATGAACGCCGATCACTTCGAAATTCATCCCAGCTATGGACAAGGATTTGACCTTTGCTTGGTATATTTCGAAGAGAATATTATCGGAAATGGTCAAAATTCCGGCGCCGAAGTTGTTTGCTTGTCAGACACGCTACCTATCCATGGTTCAGCGTGCTGGATTGCTGGATGGGGAAGAAAAGATAATGGATACTTTTCATGGAAGCTTAGAGAAGCAACGGTCAATATTTTTGACAGAAATTATTGCAAAGAATTTTCAAATTATAACGAATTATATGAAGACGACATTTGCGCTGGAGTTCCGGATAGAGACGGAAATGGACTGATCGATGGCGGAGTCGACGCTTGCGATGGAGACTCGGGTGGTCCGTTGATTTGTGACTTTGACGGTCGAGCAACACTCGTTGGCGTCATTTCACGAGGAAACGGCTGTGCGCTTGAAGGATATCCAGGAATATACTCTTCGATCGCACATTCCTACAGTTGGATTCAAGAAATTGTTGGAGCTGAAAAAATAGAAGATTTCGAGGACGAAGAGCCCCAGTCTGAATTTCAAAGTCTGTCGAACATCATTGTTCCGAATCTACAAACTTGTTCTCATGCTGAAAACTTTCCCGAGGAACGCTTTTTCTGGACAAATCGAATCGTTGGGGGTTCTTTAGCGGAGGAAAATCAATGGCCATATATTGTTCGACTCGATGTTCGCTGGGGGAGCTGGGCAAGCTACACATGCGGCGGGACTGTAGTTGACAATCATTGGGTTGTCAGCGCTGCTCATTGTTGTGTTGGAATGAGAACAATTTATGGTACCTTCAGCGACCTGAGAACGAACAGAAATGAGGAAAACGAGTACACTTTAGAAGCTGATCATTTTCTTGTTCAACCAAAGTACGGCAATGGAAACAACGGATACGATATTTGCATGATCCACTTTAGCGAAGATATTATCGCTACAGATCCAGACCAAGATGTGAAAATGGCATGCATAAACGATGCTCTCCCTGCTCACGGATCGTCTTGCTGGGTCGCTGGGTGGGGCACAACACAATTCTACGGCCAGCTTTCAGACAAGCTTCTCCAAGCAGGTGTTAACATTATGGATAGGGAATACTGTATTCAAAATTCACACGAAATGATTCTTTTCGAAGACGATATTTGTGCTGGAGTTCCGGATCGAGATTTAAACGGTTTAATCGATGGAGGAATTGACGCTTGTCAAGGTGATTCCGGAGGGCCACTTATCTGCGCGATTGACGGGAAGGCAACGCTAGCAGGGGTCGTTTCTCGAGGATATGGTTGTGCTGACGAAGGGTATCCTGGACTTTACTCGTCGATCGCACATTCATACGACTGGATCCAAGAACTTGTCAGGAGTGGACCGCCCTCATCATCCGCCCCTTCGCCCCCTTCGACCGAGAATAACGATGGCAGAAGTCAAAGCTCTGGCCCAGTGACCGAATGTGATTCGACAACCATCACCATCTCTGCTCATATCAACGACCTCTATGGGAACTTGCCCGAGGATCTGTGGGATGAAGTCCGTTTGATAGTCGGCACATGCAACGGAACCCAACAACATGAGTCTGGTTGGATTATCGAAACTTTTGAACTTGGTACTTGTGGCGGAGAAATTTCACAAAAAGCTGACATCACTTTTGAATGGAGAGTATGTGGTTCACGATCACTAATAAGTAGAGATGGTGTTTATGTTGCGTCAAAACTTGGTTTTGATGCAAAATGTGTGTATCCTAGCACGACTACTGTCGGAACTCACGTTGACGTCCAACAGATAAAATATTGCCATGATGATTTACTTATTGAAAATGATTGCGTTACTCCTGGAAATGGAAGTTTTAGTGATTTAGTTCAGCTAGATTTCTATAAAGACGAAGCTTATCAAAGTGAAGCGGTTGATTTGAATATAGGTAAAATGAATATAATTTTAATTTTTATAACCAATCTTATATTAGGTGAAATCATCTACGGCCTGATTTCTGAGAATAAAACAAGCAGCTTCAACTTTAGTTATCAGGTGAAAAATTTAAGAAATTTAAACAAATAAAATAATTGCTTGAAGATAACGAAATGTACAACGTATCAAAATTCGAACAAAACTGGAGCCTCTTACGACCTTATTTCAAGTCCATGCCAAGAGACCGATTCCTCTCATTTCCTTGAATTAGATATCACCGATCTAACTGGCAAAAACTCGGATTCAGAAGACAATGCTTCCTTCCACTTCAATACTTTTACTTTCAACGAAAATGATGATGAACTTCATTTCGAGTGCGAACTCAAAGTCTGCATCGAAGACTTCGAAACCGGCGATCTCATAGATCAAAATTGCATCGAAACATGCTCTTAGAAACTGACCGAAAAATTCAATAATAATTGAGCTATGAAAGACTTACGTTATGCATTACTGTTCCTCGTCTTGCTCTCACGTCTTTTGCCAGGGCATCGGCTTCAAGTCCTTGGAGAGTTTTTGTTTGCGACCAGGTTGGGGCAAGTAATGGTGACTCTTCGGTTCCATGGTCTGAAAGAATATTTACTTTTGCCAGATAAAATCTGCCCAAGGGTAAAGTCAAAATTCAAGAGAATTCAAGCAGACATTGAGACAAACCATAACGTACTTGACAGGAATAATTCAGAGAAAGACACTGATCTGTGCATTTCAAGATCGCTAGCCCAAGTGACACCTTTCTAAGTCAAGGTTGGTAGCGTTCACTTAGGATATTAACCAGCTGTCATCAGATTTACTATGATACAACCAGTGTCTTGGTATTTTGGGGAGCTATGCCTATTGGATCGACTACGATATCCTGTAGAAAATGAAGCTCTCCGAGATTAATGGAGTGACTCCTATGTCGAATTCGCTGTTTCTGAAGAGAAGGGAGCTGAAGATTGGTCTCCGTTATTTCTGATAATCTTCGTGACCTTGGATAGCGCGGGGAAAGTCTGTGTATATCATTGAAGAAGCTTCGGACCTAAGAAATTCTACAAGCTTTTCTATGACACGGTTTTACTTGAACGGAAGCTCTTCGAACGGTTCCAGCTGCTTTTGATATTCTCGAGCTACCAAAAGTCTTCAAAAAGCTTTTTCTTGGCGTTTTCTCTGGAATCGGTAAATATCTCATCCCTTTTTGTTCTTTCATTTCTTCGATGTCGACTGGAGACAAGGTTCTCATTTTGGATACTCTATCTTTTTGGAGCGTGAAAAGTGATCACTCCACGTAAAAGAAAACAATCAACTATTTATAAATGCAAACTCCTAGTCAGTTTTCTCTGTGGCCAATTTGAAAGATTCGGAAAAAGTGTGGAAGCAATCAATTATTTATGCGAAGTATTTGATTTAAGAAAAGCTCAATTTTGCCTCAGAGCCTGTGAAGGAGCTGACTGTAAATAATGATGACGGGTTTAATCCTTTCTATCCGTTCTCTAGGGCCGTAATTGTCGATAAGCTCATCAGTTGATCCTCGTTCATCATCAACGCCCGTGTCTGATTAAAATTAAACTCTTTGAAAATTAGAAAAGAAAACTAAAAACTCGAGCTTCAAAAACTACCTGTAAACCAAAGAGTAGGAATACTAAACTCCATTTTTTCACCTCTCTGAAGAAAATTAATATTAGATCTGGAAATAACTGCACGGTGCAATTGAAAAATCATCAATGATTGAAAACACAAAATCACGCATAATCTTCCAACAAAGCTCTCTCTCTCTCTCTCCTCTTTTCCAAAAGACTAGGGTTTAGCATATGTACAAAATGAATCTCTTGATGCATGGTAGATTCTCAAATTGACATCAAATTGTCAAATTGGCGACTGTGAGTGACATTTCAAGTTCAGCTCCTTTCCTATTTGGGCGAAAATCCTCACGGCCCTTGAAGTTCACTGTTTATGTTTCTTCTTCTAATTTCTCTCTGTTTTCTTAAAAGACGAGGCTTTCCTGGTGACCTTAAAGGTTTTGGCGCTCAAGAATCCTCAAGAATTATACTATTGAAAGCCAAATTATGTAACGATCACGTGGCAGAGAAAAATATTTACTGGGCTTCGGGCTCATCCCCACGATTTAAAAGCAGTTTCTCAATAATTAAGAAATAAGATGAATTAGCCGTTCTCAAAATTGTCATGGCGAAATTATTTATCATGTGTATTTGGCTCAGTAATTGACCTGTCAAGTTCGTTATGGTTGTCTTCTATGATTTCAATTTGCGTCTGTCAATTTTTTTCTATTTTCTGATTCTTTTTACCATTCAAATCTGGAACAGAGCCGATTGAAGTTGCGGTAATCGTCCGGATTCGATTAACTGTCTCATTGATTGTAACCTTAATCCATTAAAAGGACGATTAAAAGTTCAGATCAACCTTTACTTGAGTAAATCTTCCCGTTTTCTCTCCTTGGGAATTCTCCTCTTCCATGATTTCTTGACGTAATCTCTTTGAGTGCCAAGTATTTCTCTGTCTAGCTAGTACTTGGACGGCAATTTACAACTTGCTAAAAGATCCTTCTGCTCTTCCAATAGATTTATGAGCTGATAGATGGAAAAGAATTTCTTTTTCTATATCCGATCATTTGCCAAGCTAACAGACCGCGGGTGGGTGACGAATAAGCCAAACCTCGATTTCCCACACTTGATACACACGAGGAGACGTCTACACATTTAATTTTATAATCGCCGATAAAATATTTACGCAAAAGCTTCCGAAAGTCGCAAAAGCCCTTTGACTCTGAAATTTGCTGAGGTATCATTCCTTCAGATGATGGTCTTGCCAGCTAATGATCAGATAAATAGAAATTCTAGAATAATGAGTTATGAAGATTCACCTTTCATAACAGGCTTTGAGGATGCAGTTTATCGATAAATGACCACAAACAGTGATGATTCTTCAGATCATCATGGGTTGGATTGAATCCTACAGCAGTCATTCCTCTTACAGAAAATTTCAGTACGATCAACTGCCCCTACCTCAACGCCATTCGCGCTAGAATGTGGCTCACGCTAATTTACTTCATCGTTTTGGTAACGCATTTCTTCAGAGTAATGGCTTCGCCTTATTCTTGTCCCAGGAAACGGCTCCGCGGGGCTAAGATTTTTTAGAGCGCTATCTCTCCTCGAGCCAGCAAAGTATGATAATGTTATCGACCGCACTCGGTGTTCCTTTGGCGTTTTTGTTGGGTGGAAGAGTATCTCTGCAGACTGGCTTTTCTTATGTTCTCGTGGTCTTTATTTTGACCGTTATCCACATGTACGGGCAAGGTTAAAATGGAGGAAATATTGATAACACGGTTCTTTTGTAGAGGCGTTACTTACGGTTCTTTTTTCTGGCACAAGCGAGTGTTTGCCAGAACAGGCTAGGGTGTGCAAAATGCAGGCTGAAAATTGGGCAGTAGGAGGGGGAGGGACTCGTTTTCCCTCCTTCTTCAAGGGCCCCTAGGGGCTGCCAAATGGGAGAGAGGCTGTGTTGGTCGAAAAATGTTTCACGAACAGGGGACCTACCAGCGTCTCCCTCCCCAATTAACACACAACCCCCTCGACCAATAATTGCCCACCCTGAGAAAAGGTGGCGAACAGCTTCGGGGATGGACAATCATTTCAAACACACAAGTAAGTTGAACACTATTTTTTAGTTATGCAAAATTTATATTTATTCAAGGGAATCTTACTGATTTTAAATGCATTAATTTGCGCGATTTGGCAACTCCCAAATATGGATGAAATTGTCAGCGAAAGTGACCCCGCCTGTAAATCATCTGTAATGCCTGGCTTTAACTTCCACAAAAGCAGCTATGACCACCATTGATTTTTAGAAGATTGTAATAAACATATTTATTTAAATTTTCGTTCAAATTGCTACTTTTGACGGGTGCAATATGCGCTTTTGCGTCAAAGGATTGTTCTTGCTAACAGCGACCGTTTAAAAGCTTGAAACGAGGAGTAACCAGCGAGCGTTTCTGAGAAGAGGGATCAAAAAAAATGCCTAATATTTTGTCCGCGTGTGATACCGAGGAGTTCAAAATGAAGCAGCGAATGCTCCTGGAGCTCATGGACTTGAAAAATCATAAAGAGATGGATAGACTGTTCGTCAACTATCAAAGGAACGCTCTCTTTCCCAATTCTGCCCAATAAGCCCACAAATATGACTCATATTATATGAGCTCGGCAACCTGTGTAGAAAAACTGAGTCAGGTTTTGAAGAGCTAAAATGAAAACGAAAGCCGCGAAGGGGTTTCGCCATCTTTAAGAAAGAAATTGTTGGCCATCTTTACGAACTAAAATCTAATCGGTCAAATGATCCATGATGATTTGAAAATAGTATTCAGCAGTTGAGTCTCTTCAGAATTAACCAAAGGAGACACAATGAAAAGGGTTTATTGTAATCCCTTATTTGCGCGTCAAATACTTAAAGGGTTGACGCTCTGTACCATAAAGCTGCCGTAACCGGGTCAGTCAGGAACAGCGGGAGGTTCCACTTTTTCTCAAAAACAATCGGCGACGAGCATCAGATCGGAAATCAGTCAGTCTCGATTTTTGAGAAGTTATCAGTTTTGGGTCTATTTTTCTGCGTTTTTGAATTTCAAGAATGAAAGCAAAGCCTTTGACAGAAGAGATTTCCGAGTCTGGAACCGAGAGTTTTTCAGGAAAGGATACGAAAGTTAGACATGAGAAACAAAGGTGAACATTGAGTACCCTTCTGAAAGGAGATGAGTTTACTGAAGATATCAGCCAAGGCGATTTCCTCCACTCAGGAGATGCGCTGATTCCACTCAAGAAAGTCAAAAAGGTTTATTCACCAGCTCACTTGGTTCCCAGTCAATTATTCAATCATGCAAATTTTCAATCTTAAAATTCCCATTCATTTTTGCCGTGAATCAAAGGCCTCAATATAAAATCTTTGGACAGTCGTTTTTTTTTCAATTTTCCCAAAGAATATTTTATTTTGAAAAAATGGGCAGAAAATCGGATTTTTATGATGTCGAGCAGATTCAAAGAGATAATTTGCAAGTAAATAGAAGGCCTATTAATTGGTTGAATTCAGGGTAACTTCTTCATTTTTAGGGGTCATTAAATATAGACTTTACTTAACGAGGAAGTAAAAGGTACCCTTGCTTTCAATTCCCGGAAATTTCTTTGAGCTAAACTCTATTATATTTTTCATATTTGACTACCGGCGTATAAAAACCCTCCGACCGACCATTTCCATCTTTTTCAAATAACGTTCCGTTTGGAAAAAATGGTACGTATTTTCCAGAGAAATGGTTCTGTTTTTCTGTGTAACATATTCACCATAAACAAAGACAAGAATCAAAAGAAAACAAAAAAAGCCCCCCGCTAGGCGGTACTATAGTCTATAGAACCTTTAGCAATTATGTAGTTTAGCTTAAGCTAGAGGCAGTGTTAGAAAAAATAAAATAGATACAAAAAGAAGGTCTAGCGCCCGCGGCAGGTCGGGTCTTCACGAACCACGGATTTTTTTTTTTCAAAGCACCACTTTACGTTCACTCTCGATCATCTTGGACCAAGATGGTATATTTCTCATTTTTTTTTGTATTAAAACCAACATACAACTAATAAAAACCTTTAGGGAGAGAGCAATTCAGAGCCGAAGAAAGAGACTTGGGGAGGAAAGCTAGAATTCCTTCTCTCATGTATTGGTAAGATATTTATTCACCTTTGAGCTTCTCGACTGGTAGATAGAGAGTTAAAGCTAATGAAACAGTTTTAAAGGCGTATAAAACTACCGAGTAGCAGACATCACAAAGAGTGCGTCCCGTAAAAGGTCGCTGAATGCATCGTTTTGGCCGTGCATGACCTGTTGGAATTTTCCCAAACTTGAGAATTTAGGGTACTGCGTCGGCCTTGGAAATGTTTGGCGATTCCCATATCTAGCTTATCAAAATGGAGGTGGCGTGTTCTTCATCCCTTACTTTCTCATGCTGTTTCTCTGCGGTATTCCGATTTTTCTGACTGAGCTGTCACTCGGTCAGTACTCGGGCGAGGGAACGCTTGGTGTTTGGAAAACTGTCCCAGCCTTCAAAGGAACACAGGTCAAAATATTATTACAAGTTGAGGGTCTTCACGGACCGCATTACTTTTCGCACTTTTTTTTCAAAATTGTAAGAGATATCAGGTGCAGAAGGGCGAGAGCTAAACGCGAACTGCTGAAATAACAGCGTCCGAGACTCGGAGAGAGGATGAATTGACAGCTTCGCTTCAAACTTGAGTTTAAATTCGGTATTACCAGTCATAAGTGAAGTGGAAGAGCGCCGCTGGGGAGCCGCGGGGTTGAAATTTTAGCTGTTTTTTACGGATGAGCTGCTCCAAGCTTTTCAATTTCAACTTAAGGATTAACTCTTAATTTCCGAGTTATTCGTTTTTGACCTAATGAAAAGGAATCGGATACGGCATGATTGCTGTCAGCTTCTTCGTCATGATCTACTACAACATCGTCATAGCCTACTCCCTCCACTACCTCGTCGCTGGTTTCAACAAAGTCCTCCCTTGGACCGAGTGTAATGCATGGTGGAACAAAAACGAAACAAAAGCCTACTGCGAAATAACCAAGATGCTCACTCCAGAAATGAATGATTGCAGAAACAATGAAACATTTTGGAAGTTGAACTCGACTTTCACCGACGCCGTTATGCCTGACATTCAGGATAATTATTTTTTGAGTGATCAGCAAGTTACCGATTTGCTGGATGTAAGCTTGAAGTCTTCTGAACCAGCGGAAGAATACTGGTTGTAAGTAAACATACCATGCATGTTAAATACGACAACGACTGTATTTTTGGTTAAATTTATTTGAAAAATATTCTAGCCGTCGAGTGCTTCAACTTTACAATGATGAAACCGATGCCAACCCAGAAATGAAATTCACGCTGGACAATTTGGGCGTCCCACTGGGTGAGCTCGTCGGCGCCAACTTCGGTAAGAGATTTAATAGTGTTTATATTCAGCTAACAAAAAATCATTCAAGTGGCTTGGCTACTCGTCTTCCTGTGCCTATTCAAAGGCGTTCAATCCGTTGGCAAGGTAGTCTATGTTACCGCAACCTTCCCTTACGTCGTCTTGGTGATCTTGGTTATTTTTGGTGCGACGCTTGATGGCGCTAAAGATGGAATTACCTTTTACCTGAAACCGGATGTATCCAAACTTGCCGATTCAGGCGTATGGGCTGCTGCTGCCACGCAGATTTTCTACTCTCTTGGTGTTACTTTTGGTGGATTAATGGTCATGTCTAGTTACAACGAGTTCGACAACAACATCTTACGGTAGATAACAGCGCATTTATTCGTAAATCATAACAATTTTAGTGATACATTTATTGTATCCTGCGGAAATTGTTTCTCATCCGTCTTCGCTGGTTTTGGTGTCTTCTCATTTTTGGGCCACATGGCTTACAAAAACTGCATCAAAGTCGAAGATGTCGTCGCATCCGGACCTGGTCTCGCTTTCATCGCTTATCCCGAAGCTATGTCGTTGCTTCCAGCTTCGCAATTTTTTTCAGGTAAAAATTCTCTTCCCTGATGGTTATTTTAACCCATTCAGCGTTGTTCTTTATCATGCTGGTCACTCTCGGCCTCGACTCACAATTCGCCATGGTCGACGTCCTCATCGCTGGCTTTTGGACGAGTTTCCAAGTTGCCGCTATGGTTGGCGACGAGTCGCTGTTCTCTCTACTACCTGCTTGATTGGCTTCCTTCTCGGCATTCCTATCCTTACTAACGGTGGCTACTGGTTCTTCAATCTCATCAACGACTACTCTGCCTACCACGGTCTTCTTATTCTAGCATTCTTCCTCATCGTCGTCCAACACTTCTTGTACAACTTCTACACGGGCAAATTCCGATTTGTTTCCAACCTCGAAGAAATGGTCGGCTCTCTTTCAGTCATTACCAAGGGTTATTTTTATCCAATGTGGTACTTGATTACCCCCGCCATGTTGCTTTACGTAATCATTACTGCTTTCCTTGGATACGATACCATCGCGAACGCCTACCGAGATGTTACTGGGGATGATCCAGACAGCCCGATTCAAGTTTTTCCTAAGTGGAGCAACACAATTGGTAAACAATTTGTTTTAAAAATCGCCTAATCATGTTTCCAGCCATGCTGATGTCGATGACTCCAGCGGTGATAATTGTTGTCTACTTTGTCGCGTCCATTCTCCTGAAGGGCCTTTCATCTCTCAGGCCATCCGACGATTTCATGTCTCAAAAAGAAAAGGAAGAACATGGAACAGGTGCGTCTTAATCTTTCCCTTGCTCTTTGTAATCTCTTTGCTCTTAGGAAATCCGGCTTTCCGGGACATTGCGCCAGCTAAAGAAGAACAGTCCCATTTATAGATTAACTTGCTATTGTCTGCTCATGCTAGTTCATTAACACAGAAAACCTACAAAGCCTCTACTTTGTCTCTTCATGTGAATAAAAAATATGCTTTGAATGACATTTATTTTTTTCCATAATTAAAGTTTCCCATAAAGCCGAAAGAAGTATAAGAAGTTTGCAAAAAAGGATCTTCCCCTTCCGGCGTATGATCAGCTTCAGCAACAGTTGTAGGATTTGCTATTAGCTGATTGACTTCGTTGAGAAAATCCATGCATGACCGAAATGGTTTTTCTTCGATCTCCGATTGAATTTTTGGTTCATTGAAAATTTTCCTCATCAGCTGCTCCCTTTTATTCTCAGACTCTCCTAAAAGCGATTTCGAGAGATGAATTTTTAGAATTTCCTTACCGTTGGAGCAAATGTCTATCAAGGTAAATAACGCGATTGTCTCAACAGTCGAGCAAGCCAAATAAGAACTTGGGCCAGAAGCTATCACTGACGCGAATAAAAGACAAATTTTGCCAATTTTCATTGTTCGATTCTGCTTACATAACTTTTTGTCTGGCTTATATACTGACATTTTAATTTTAAAAGAAAATACAATATTTATAATAAACACGTGTCGATAGCTACCAAGTCACTTGAACCTCGTATTAACATAAGGGCCTCTTTGTTGACAGACGACAGTTTTGGACGATTTACAGTACTTTTGATGGGCTACCCCGTTAGTTAGCAGTAAAGCAGACTGAGATTTTACACACTGTTACGTTTATTTTTTTCCATAATCAAAATTGCCCAAAAAGCCAAAAGTCGAAGTCATTGTTTGAAAAAATATATCTCCGCTTTCTAGGGCAGAATCAACGCCGACTGCTGCAATCGTATTTATGGTGTCAGCAAAACCCGTGCATGATCGGACGGGTTTTTCTTTGAGCTCCGATAGAATCGTCGGGTTGCTGAAAATTTTGCTCACCAACCGCCATTTTTGTTGTTCGGAATCCCCTACAAACATGATTTTCTACATCGTTTACAGCTGCTTACCGTTTGAAGTTCAAACTTTGAACACTGGTCTATCAACTTGTTAATATCCTCGTCCGATTTTGCTGGATAGAAAATGGTGGGAAAAGACATCAACGCTAGGAGAAAATTGAAGTACTTGAAGATTTTCATCACTTGATTTTTTCCTTTTTTGCTGCTTCTGTTCGCCAGCCAGCCAGGAAGGGACATGATTTATGATCGATAGAAGAATTTTACCAAAAAAAAATTAAACGAGTCAAATAAATATTTACGACTTTAGTGACTAAAGTTTAGTCGGTGTGGAATATATTTCCCTTTTTTTACTAGCTTACGTGAAAACTCCTAACATTATCCTATTAGAAAATTCAACTGAGAGGAGAAATTCCAGAGGTGATCTCTGAACTTTTCATTCATACGAAGGGAAATATTAGTCGCCCCTGAGTATGACCCTTTGGAGATGTATAAAACACGGGACAGAGTGAATTCTTCAGAAATTTTCGTTTTTGTCAATTTTTTGAGCTTCATGGAGAGTAAATTATGGTCAAGGACAGGGTTGAAAATGTTCGAATATTTGAACTCAACGTTATCGAAACAAATCACGCTACACTAGAAGGAACTCCAGCTAGAGAGAGGCGAAGGATCAACGACTGCGACATCGTTGTACCAGCAAGTTAAAATGAAAACTCGCTTTTGCGGCAGGTTGATGGAGCGCCATTTGATGAAATTTAACTCAGCGAGCAAGGGAAAAATGTTCGCAAAATGTGGGCGAGCTAGGGGTTTGGGCACGTTACTTCACGATGACTTTAAACTCAATTAGCCACAGAACTTTCACCTCCGACTAAAAGAACGATCTTAGATCGCCGACCTATCAAAGAATGAAGTAGAGAAGGTCGTCAAGGCAGCTTCCTTTAAAATTATATTTATTTCTATTTTCGAGCAGGACTTATTCTAAGAATTAGCGATTTCGAATTTTGAGTTTGTCGAATTTTCCGTCGCGAAAGGGTTTACAAACTGGACAATTGATTTTTCTGCAGTTTCTTTTTTGAGTTCGATCGTTGTTGAAATAAATACAAATTTAAATCAAATAGAGGGATTAATTTTCTACTTGAATGAACAAATTCTGAAATTCTGAATTAATTCCATCGAACCTTTCCTCCAATGATGAACAATTGTCTTCGTGGCGATACAATACTGTGTGATGCACCATCTATCCATCGTGCAAAAGGGCATGTGCTCGATCGCTCGTTTGATATCGTCGCAGTGTTTGACTCTGCAACTAGCCCCGCGCTTGCCATAGAAGCCGTTGATGCACTTCATCGTATGGATCAAGGTCATCATCGAGCCACGCACCCAGGAAAGTCGCTTCTTGAGCATATGTTCAGGAAGTCTTCGCTTGTCTTTTCGGAGGGGTTTTCGGGTGTATTCATAAACAGGCTCGGTTATTTCACAGAGATAGTCGATCATAGCAGCGCCGCCAGTGTTGATCGTCATCCTTATCGATAAAAATTATCAAATTTATCTATAAAATTGAATACAATTCTGAATAATCTATTCATTATCGGATCTGGACTCCTCCTTGCTATCAAACGCGCTTTCTCTTATCATTAAAATCGACTAGTACCTCAAAGAAGCTTTGGTAAAAACGAGTTTTGGTGCTTGTTTTTCTGGTATGTCTTCTTTCTCTTCGTTGTTTTGAACAAACTAACGGAGGAGTCCTGAAGTGAAAGAGGAGCTAAAGGCTCCAGCTCGTGAGTTATCAAACCGTGTGACGTCGCAATTATTCAAACGGTTCCCAGGCGGTGATCTATCGAGTTCCACGACGGAAAAGTAGTTCTAATAGTTGCTGTCAGGAACTTGCTGATATCCGACTCTCTCAACCTCGAACTTATGAGAAAATTTACAGAGTGGGCGTTATCACGCTTGTTGTCCCTGATTATTTCATTTTTATTTGGAAATATATTTTCAAGACAGATATAATGTGTGAATTGCGAAAATATTACCACCATCTCGATAACCTAAAGGAGTTTTAGGTCTGCCATTTGCTCACAATTATAACGACGCTCTCAAGCAATTGTCAACGAGTTCTAGTCTTGGACTCCAAGAGATACTCCCGATCAAGGGTCCGTGAACATGGGGATATTCAGCGAATTCATTTTTTCCATGAATTTTACAAATGTTTTATCTCAAAATCTTTCCATTTTTAACTTTGTTGCTTGGCCTAGATAAACTAGAAAGGGAAGAAGTTTTCGAGAGGAAATTCAGTGAAAAATGCGCTTCAAACGAGATCGGGGGAAAAAGCGCCCTCCATCAGTCTGAAAAGTGAGAGTTGAGCTCTCGTGCGATTCAGTCAATAACGCTCGGGGCGGCGCTGTGAGTTGGGTTGACTCATCGCGCTACTAGGGCTCGATGAGTGGGCATTTTCGGATGTGGCGCTGAAACTGGCGAATCAACTTGGTGTGCGCCGCCGCGGGTGGGCGACTAGCGCCGCGCGCGTCCGCTGATTGGCCGAGCGCCGCGTCCGGATCGGGTGCACCGCGAAAACAGAGCGACGCGAATTTTAGATTCAACGCGCCGCAACACGCCGCAACTCTCTCTCTCCAGCATCTCACCCAGCATCTCTCACACACCGAGCTCAGCTCAGAAACGCTCAGCTCAGAGAAAACGCCCCGAAAAGGGCGAAAAATTTTTTCTTCAAAGAAAAACTCCTGTGCCGAAGAAGACGCAGCTGGGAGCGAAAATTTTTTGGAAGCGAAAAAAAATTCTAGAGACAAAAATTTTGAACGAAAGAGAGAACGTACGAAAGAACAGCAATTGAGCTAAAATACAGGTGATTCATTATATTAAACATTGCATGAAAAAATCACTCACGAAAAGGGAAAATCATCGAAGGGGAGGGAAAGAAAGTCGGGGAGAATCGACGATAAGGGTCTTTTTGTTTCAATTTGAAAAATACGTGGGCGGGAGAGCAGAAATGTCCGATGGACGGATAGAAAATTGCAGAAGGAAAGAAAACATCAAATAGACGGAGATTCTATAGAATTCGATTTCGAGAAAAAAGTCAACGCGGGCGGAAAAAGACGCGAATCCCCATCTTTCACCATTTTTCTTTTCACTTTCATCAGTTCCGAAATTCACAGAAAGCGCCATTTTTGCATGAAAAATAGAATCCACGGTAGAAAAAACGAAGCTAGATTTCGAGACTCATTTTTTCAGATGAAAAATCTTCAAGATTGACACGGAGCAAGGAATGGCCTTCCAGCAAGGAGGACCTTTCAGGGGATTGGGTAGAATCTTCTTTTTTTTCGTGTCGAAAAAGATGAAAAATTTTTTGAAACGAAAGAAATAAATTTTGATAGGAAATTTAAAATTTGCCAATTTTCGATTTCTGAAAAAAATTTGGGAACTTTATTTTGGGAAAGAAATTTTCTGCAAGATTTTTTTTTCGAGCCGAAAAAAATTTTGCTTTTATTCTTTTAGGAAAGAAAGTTTTGAAAAAGAGTTTTTTTTCGATGAATTTTCTTCTTTGAGTGAAATTTATAATTTTAAATTTTGTAAATATAATTCGAAGTTGAAATCAGAATTGATAGTTTGATGAAATTTTTCAACCCTCGGAAGCACGGACTCCGCAATTGGACCGCCTTCTAAACGGCCGCGAATCTCAGAAAGCAGCGAAATTGCAGTGAACCCGATGAATCAGCAGAACAACGTGCTCGATTCCATCTTCAGCGGCTCCAACGACAACCAGAATCAAGTCAACAATGTCGACGAGCTTTTGTCAAGGATTCACGAAGATTTTTTCAGAACAAAAAATCAGAATCAAATTTTGGTTTCCAGGCAATCCATGCAGAAACCCTGAGACAGGTTCCGACTTTCAGGCCCGACTCAGGTTTTCTACACAGATTGCAGAGCTAAGCCTGCGCAATTTTAAAATTATTCCATATCAGAGGATAAAGACTAAAGTAAACTGCGAAACATTCGAAAGTTTATTTTCTTCAATTGAAAGCCCATTTGACAACATTTTTTTATTCTGTCAAATTTGGGAGCCAATGAGCGCACGCGGAGAAAATCTACAATCGATTGATCACTGAAAAATTTTCCCACGCTTTATTTTCAAGTTTTTTTAGCAGAGATTTTTTAATTAAAATAATTATGAATCCGAACTGGCAGAATCCACAGAATCCGTCGAACCAAAACAGCGGACAGAGTAATGGAATGAGCACGAATCAAAATAATGTTAACCCGATTGGTTCCTCGATGAACCAGGTAAGCAACAACTCTTCATCCCCTTCCTATTTCACAAGATTTTCTAAAAAACGAATTCTAATCATTTGTTTATCCACTAGTGGAGCAACAATCTTGATGCAAACTCGTATGGCGTAAGTCGAAAAAACATTACATTTTTATAAATCTTCTGTGCTTTCTTGTCGTGACTCTAGATTTGAAAAATATGAATTTAAAAAAATTAAAAAGCATGATTTATATTTTACACCCTTTTTATTACTCGTTGATGTGGAATAATTTCACTGAGAATTCAACTTTCTTTTTCATCAGACTTTTCTGAAGGTCCTCTTTTATGATATCAGATTTCAGTCCATAAAATTTTCAATCGAATCTTTCTACATTATTTCATTGACTTGGAACGACTCGAGATTCCATGCAATTTTCCGCGAGAAAGTCTTTCTTGAGGAAGAAAGTTGAATTCGATCTAAATTTTCCATTCCCCTCAATTTTCCTTTCGAATCAAAAAGCAGCTGCTTTTCAGGAGCTAACCCCAGAAAAATCATCCCTAACCCATCCCTATTCGTCGCCACACTAATTTTGTCTTACCCTTTTCTTGATATTCGCCTCCCCCGTTCTTGAAAGAATAACTCAATCTAGTTTCCCTCGCATCAGAACAACTCGATGCCGACCTCGTCAATGTCGAACTCAATGCCAAATCACTCGATGAATCAAATGATGAACGGGAGCAACCAGTATCGGCCACAGCAGACCAATGTGCCTATGCCAATGCCTACTCCCTCGCCTAACCGAGTTATAACGCCGAGGTATTATTTTCTCTGGTTTCTCAAAATTTCACAATTGAAGTTTTTTTATTTCAAGAAAAAATATTTATCATTTTTGTTTTGGTTTATTCATAGTAAAGCTTTCGGATCTAATAGATCCATCTTCAGTACTAAAATAGTTGTAAAATTGTTGATCAGAAAACTCTTTTCACCTTTTTGAGAGGCTTGTAAGGGCACACTAAAGAACTTGAATAAGAAAATAAGAACAGATAAAATTTGGTCTAGAGAAGAATTTGATAAGACCTCGGTCTTGTAGACAGAATGTTTTTTGAAAATGTGTAGAAATAGACGGGCTTCGGAACATTTTCAAAAACCAAAACAAAAATGATTCAACAGATGTCAAACCACAAGAGAAAAAATATTTATGTTTGATTTTCTTCCACATGGAGTCATTTGAGGTCAATTTTAGTAGCTGAGTATAACTTTTCTTTCGTTTTGGACCTGTAAGAGGTCGTTTTTATTGATGTATATTTTCCAGACAGCAATTAAAAATACCCCGTCTTTTGGGGCTAATAATTTCCTATTGAACTAAATTCCGGACAAATTTTCTTTATGAAATTTCTTCGGCAAAGACTTGTTTTGAGAATCGAAGGATGATTAGGCCGATTGATGGCTAATTCTAGTGTTAATTTTGAATTGTTTCGATTCTGCTCCACCGCGCTCTGCTATTGCCGCCAGCTGCGCCCCGCGCGTAGGTTGGCGCTCAAAGTCGCACTGCTCGTCGGAGGCGGCGCAAGAAGGAGCACCAGCTCAAAAACACATATTTTTTGACTTCTCATGACTGTATTTGGCTGATTTGGGAGAAGAGAGCGTGGATGGAGATAATTTTGCAAATAAATATTGTTTCGAAAAGAAAGCATCTTTGACAATGATGTGAGTTAGCACTAGAAAAGAAGACATTTTTAATTATAGAAATATTCAAAAGAAAAATTACTCTTTGCCAGCGTATTGGCTCGTTCTTTATCACTAAAAATAATTTTGAAATTGCTCCCAAATGATCCTTGTTAACTTTGAAATCAAGCATGTTTTTCTTGAAACTAATCAAATATTTTTTTCAAAAAATCAAAAACTTGATTGTTGACTTGACTGCCGATGATTCTGAAACAAATTGTTCAGCCCGTCGCCTGGCCCGAGTTCTTATAATATCCGCTCGCCAGCTCCGGCCGGCGTGCCACCCGCCAGTTCTGGCCAGGCAATGAGGGTGACGACGCCTAACATGAACAGCTTTAATCCGAATATGATGGGACAGTAAGAGCTCTCTCCCATTCTTGGGCGCGTTTTAAAAAGTGATGTTTTCTAGGATGACTCCGCAGAACCCACAGGGTTTCCAGGGCAACTTCGGGAACCAGCCGAATCAGATGAGACCGAATAACACACAGCAACATGTGAACACGATGCTCCAGAGCGTGGCGAAGCCGACGATGGTACAGAATCAGCAAGGAGGCATGTCGAACCAGATGAACCAAATGCCACCGGGCATGCAGAACCAAATGCGAATGCAACAAATGAACATGGGCAACATGAACATGATGCCGAACCAAATGCAGATGAATCCAGGCATGATGCATCGACCGGGTGGGCAAGTTTACGGCCAGCCGATTGGGATGAACATGCCTCAGAATATGCGACCGATGGCTCCGATGAACCCGAGAATGGCGATGACGAACGGGAACCATCCAAATGATGGAACCATGATGGTGCAGTCTGGCCCGAATCAGCAAATGCCGAACCCGAACCACAATCCAAACGTACCGCCGAATCAGCAACAGTTATCGAATCAAGCGAATAGTACGGCAACGCAGGACCCGGAGAAGCGCAAGATGATACAGAACCAGTTAATTATTTTGATCCACGCAGCAAAGTGTACGAAGAGAAATGACGCTCAAGGCACCCAATGTCAAATTCCTCATTGTCAGACGATGAAAAACGTGCTCGAGCATTTGCCCAGCTGTCAAATGGCGAAGAACTGTCCGGTCCAGCATTGTAGCTCGTCGAGGCACATTATCGCCCATTGGAAGCAGTGTAAGAATCAACAGTGCCAAGTCTGCCAGCCGCTCAAGCATCCGAGCGGCGGTAACGATCCGAATCGAGCTGTTCAAGGAAACGCGGCTGGAAATGCCAATGAACAGGGTCAACGGCCACCGACTGCTGATCAGCCCGGGCAACAACCCGCGCAAGGCGGCCAAAACAATACCAACAACCCTAACCAAGTCGCTAACGGCAACTGGAGAGCTGACGTCAACTCAGAACTACGAGAACATCTCGTGAAGAAGCTCGTTTCTGCTATCTTCCCCGGCACGGATCAAACAAATAACTCGACGAATGCGAATGACGAGCGCATTGTGAAGTTGTTTTCATTCGCGAGACGCGTCGAGGAAGATATGTACAACAAAGCTACGACGAGGGAGGATTACTATCACATGCTCGCCGAGAAAATTTACAAAATTCAAAAAGAACTCGAGCTGAAGCGAAATCCAGCTCAAAATCCTGCAATTGCAGGTGGACCGAGTCAAGGCCCGAATCAAGGAGGAATGCCTCGTCCGCCTAATCCGCAGTTTCCTGGCCAAAATCAGCAAAATCCAGGGCAGGGGCAAAACCCGGGAATGCCACAGCAAGGAAATCAGCAACAAGGTGGCTTCCAAAACAACCAAGGTCCAGGAAACATGCAGCAACAGCCGAATCAACAGCCTTCTGGTCAGCCAAGTTGGAATCAACAGAATCCAGGTCAGCCTGGCGCGCAAACTCCTGGCCAGATGAACTCCGGAAAACCGGGGCAGAACTTCATGAGTCCGAGTACGCCGAACAACCAGAATCAAAACCAACAGATGCCAAACTCAAATATGGTGAAATCAGAGCCTGGCGTCGAGACAAAGCCCAATGTGCAAAATACGCAGCAAAACCCATCTAAGTCCTTTAATAATCAGCAAAGTAACGCTGGAGATGTCAAACCGCAAATTAACACAACACAATCCTCGTTTAAAAATGAAAATGGCTCGATGATAAAACAGGAAAATGAAGAGAAACCGAACATGCCCCCAGATGCGAAACCCTGCCCGATCAAACGCGAGGCCCAAAGCCCCGCGCCAAGCCCAAGCCCTGTTTCGAAAAAGCAGAAGGAAGAGGTCAAGGAGGAGACCGACCCCGGAACGCTAAAGAAATGGAGCGCTCAGGAATTGAGGGACATGCTCATGCCTATTTGGAGGAAGGTTTACGAGCATCAAGACGCCCCACCATTTCAAATACCAGTCGACCCAGTCGCACTCGGTATTCCCGACTACCCTGAAGTCGTCAAGAACCCAATGGATTTATCAACGATGAATACAAAGTTGGAAATGGGAACTTATGAGGAGCCTTGGGAATTCATCAAAGATATGTGGCTTATGTTTGAGAATGCCTGGCTTTACAATAAGAAGAACTCACGGGTGTATCGGATGTGCACAAAACTTAAAGAGGAGTTTTTGCGAGCTGCAGAGCCCGCCATGAGGAGAAATGGCTTTTGTTGTGCCCAGGTAATTTGTTAATTACGTTTGTTATCGTTTTAATTGCAATAATTTAGTCTCTAACATGGACCGCATTGCCTCTTTGTTGTTTTGGCAAGACAACCTGCACTATCAGCGTGGGAAGCTGGTACTACTGTTACGAGAGTGACGGTACGACGGGTCCAGCTATTCCGATGAATGTTCCTGGTCCTCAATTTACCGAGAAAATCTACTACTGCGAAAAGTGTTTCGGTGATGCCAAGGGAGACACGTAAGATTCAATAATAAAAACTCATTATTTACGAATATTTTTTCAGCATCGCAACGAGTAGTGATCCCGACAATCCCGCTCTCCAGCCAAAAACGAAGTTCTCAAAGAGCAAAAACGATACGCGAGACTTTGAGCCCTTCCAGAAATGTAAACGCTGCGGGCGAAAGAATCACCAAATCTGCGTCCTTTATAAAAAGGAGATTTGGAAGGATTTCATCTGCGACTTCTGCCAGGACAATACGTCCAAGCGGCGCAAGAAGAATCCATTCACAGCCGAAAACTTGCCGGAAACTGAATTGTCCAAGTTTATCGAGGCCAAGGTCAACGGCTACGTCACTGGTAAACTTTTAAATCACACAAGCTTTTTCTAACTATTCTTTAGCTAATGACAAAAACAACGAAGCAGGACATGTGTACATTCGTACTGTTTTCGTGGGCAACAAGGCCGTCGAAACGCGCTCTGGCGTCCGCAAAGAGGGAGAAACAGCTGGATACCCAATCGCCGAAAAGTTCAAATTCCGCGCAAAAGTCCTCTTCGCTTTCGAGCAAATCGAAGGCGTCGATGTCTGTTTCTTTGGCCTTCACGTGCAGGAATACGATGATAAGTGCCCTTCGCCAAACCAGCGCCGCGTTTATATTGGATACCTCGATTCTGTTAAATTCTTCCAGCCTGCTTGTCTCAGAACAGGCGTTTACCACGAACTTATTATGGGTACGTCTTTTATGTCAACTTTCAACTCTTAAATTCTCTTTTTAGGATATCTTGAATACTGCCGAAACTTAGGATATGTCTGGGCCCACATCTGGTCTTGTCCACCATCTGAGGGAGATGACTACATCTTCCACTGCCACCCTCAGGAGATGAAGATGCCCAGATCCAAGCGACTTTGTGATTGGTACAGAACGATTTTAAATAAGGCACAAGACCGTGGCGTTATTACCGAATTCAAAGACATCTATTCACAGGTACTGACCCCCTCATTCGGGCGTTTCTTTAAACCAGTATAGGCTAAAGATGACGGCGTTGTTTGCGCTACCCAAATGCCCTACTTCGACGGTGATTTCTGGCCGACTGCCATCGAGGATCTCATCGCAGAAGTCCTGAAAGAGCAAGCCGCTGAAGAAGCAGAAATGGCCAATGATGACGGCATGTACAGCGACAAGGCGAAATCGAAGAAGAAGAATCAGAAACGAAACAAAAATAACAAAGGCGGAGGAGACTTGATGTCCAAGTTGAACAGCCTCATGGAGCGACACAAAGAAGTCTTTTTCGTCATTCGTATGCATTCTGCCGACAGTGTACCTGCTCTCCCTGCGATCGAGGATCCCGACAAGGACATGCCTTGCGACTTGATGGACGGACGAGATCCCTTCTTGAACAAAGCTCGAGACGAGCATTGGGAGTTCTCGACTCTCCGAAGAACCAAGTACTCATCCATGTGCTTTTTGTACACCCTTCACAATCCTGACAATCGCTTCTCTTCCGAAACCTTCTCCTGCAACAACTGCGACGCCCGAATCACCACACGATTCCACTGCAAGGTCTGCAGCGACTTCGACCTCTGCGCCAAGTGCAACGATGCTATTGGTTCGCAACACGAACATCAGCCGCTCGAAAAGAAGGTCGCCAACAACGGCATCTTTGGAGGCAATAATGATAACGATTCTATGACATCCAACGAGAAACGAAGAGAAGGCATCCAACAGTGCATTCAGAACTTGGTTCATTCTGCCAAGTGCCGAGACGCAAACTGCAACAGACCCAACTGTCAAAAGTAAGTGGATCTTTCCTCTTCCTTTCTGTCCTTTCAAACTGAGACTAACAATCTATTTCTAGGATGAAAAAGATCATCGAGCATTCTAAGCGATGTGCTAAAATGAAACAGAAGCAGAAGAACAACCAGCAATGTAACATTTGCAAACAGGTAAATGTCATCTGAAATGATCAAAATGTTTACCGAAATTTAAGTTCATCGCTCTCTGTTGCTACCACGCAAAACATTGTGAAGAAAAGTCCTGTAAGATCAACTACTGTGCTCAAATCAAGCAGCGTCTTCGCATGCAACAGGAGTCCACCCGTCGGCGACAAGAAAAACTCATGCGTCGTCGTATGGCTCGCCCAGAGCTCGAAGCTCCGGCTACTCCTGGACCAGCCACTCCAGGCCCACCAACTCCATCTATGGGTAATCCAGGAACGCCGAATCCAAACGTTGCCTCGAAGGGAGGCATGCAAGGATCAAGGTAACGTTTAGTCCGAAATATCGGTTGTGTATTTTTTCACTAGTAAATTGGGTCAAATGCAAAATAACGGCAAACTGGGCCAGCAACAGAATAACCCAATGCAGCAGCAAATGCATCAGTACTCAAGCAGTCCGAATATGATGAACCAGCGACAAATGCAATACCAGGGTCAAGGCGGCGCACCGACGGCAGCAATCAAAGCCGCCAACAAGGTCGTCCAGGAAGCGATTCAAGAAGGAAACAAGTCTATGCGTGATCAATATAATCCTGTAAGTATACGCAGAAAACAAAGAGCTAAATAAATTATGGTGCAATTACTAAATAAAAATATACCGATCAGTTCTTTCATTCGTGTCCTGATTTGTATATTTGCGTATGGCTGACATTTCAGCTGTATTTAATTGATGATGGTGGTGATATTTTTTGTACGGGGATAGACTGCGAAATCAAGAAAAAATGATCAAGCGCTAATATATATTTATATAGCCGCAGTCTATGTACAACCAGATTCCTCAACAGAATCCCCCCTTCCGATCTCAGGTAATCAACGAGAGTCACTTCTATAAGTTCCCTCTCAAACTCGTTGGACTTGATGAGAGTAGTTGGATGAGTTTTGACGGATAAGTGTTTTTGGTGAACACATTTGGTGTTTGATAAAGCTCTGTATTTTACTGTTTGCAGGGATATAACATGCCGACCTCGCAGCAACAGCAGCAAGGAACCATGTTCATCACCCAACGCCCGAACAACCACAATAGCCCGATGAACACTCAACAGCAGCCGCAACAACATATAGACAACACGATCAAAATCATCAAGGAGTCAACTGATCCGAAAGATCCAAAGGTAGAACATCCAAGATTTTGCCAGAAAATAACAGAATTTGTAAGATCCTCAATGTGCTAAAACAAAATCCGCAACATGTTGCCCAAATTTTCCGCGATATCAATCCCAGAAATCCTAATCAAACGCAGAACCGAGTGATGATCAGCGCTCCAAGTAAGTATACCTTTTCTCGATCTTTAACAAAGTGATCTTTTGCTAACGACGATTTTAGACAACCCTCAAATGCAGAATCAGATGAGCAACATGCAGCCAAACATGATTAACGCACCTCGCCAGATGATGCAAAATCAGATGAGGAACTGGCCCCAGAACCAGGGTCCGAGGATGGTAAGCATACGAAATACTAGTATCGGTCTATTTTCAACTCATATTCAGATGATGCCTAATCAAATGTCGAACAACATGGGCAACTCGCAGATGTACCAGATGAATCAGATGGGCATGATGCAGAGTGGAACGTTTGGGAATCAAATGAATAGAGGTCCATCTCCACAGAATACTCGTTTCCAAAGTTTTCCTCTTCCTTGATCTCAGTGTTCGTAACTTCTTTCTATAGTGTCGATGTCAAACAACGGCATGCAACCAAACATGATGCAGAACAACATGATGAGCAACGGGCCAATGATGGGCAACGGAATGGGAGGTGGAATGGGGGCACAACAGAATATGATGCGCCCCCAGCAGCCGCAGGTAAGCGTCGCACTATAGCGACCGGGTGTTAACAATTCCGTTTCAGATTTCTTACAACTCTCAATTCAGATGATGGCTCAGGCTCCTAGATTTCAGCAGCCGGGCATGAGCAGCGGTCAGTCCATGATGTTCAACCAGGGCGATCCGCCGCTAGGTCAGCAGCCCAACGCTGACCCAAGCCAGTCGTATGCCCAGACGGTTGATGGACTGTAGCTGTCTGTCACTGTTGTCCACTCACAATTCCGTTCACTCCCCTCATCCTCTTCATTCATTCCCTAAACTTCCTACCCAACCAAAAACAGTACTCCTCACAAAACCGCGCGCTCGGCCAATCCCGTGTTCTCATCAAGCTATACCAAATGCCCATCAAAAATGCACCTACGTTTTAACCATCCAAAAACAACCTACGCTAGGAGTGAGCTAGAGAGAAGCCACCGGTGAAAAAATCTGACCTGCTCAAAAACCTACAAAAAAGATAAAAAAATGGTCGACGATGTCTTCCCCAACATTTCCCGCCACTTAGTCATTGGCTGGCAGACCTCAAATGCTCCTTTCCGAAAACCACATACATCGATCTGATTGGCTCCGTTCATCAATCTGATCCGGCTCCACTACTGCCCGATGCTGCTTGGGTCCCGTTTTGTCACACTTTCTTAAAACAATTAAATGGCCCAGATTACCCAGTATCTATCGCATTTCAATTCTGACCACCACTTCAGCCAGGTTCCATGTTACCAGTTTGCCCTTTCTCATCCCTCGGCTCGCTCCATTCCTCCGTGGCAGGGGGCGTTCGCGAGCGGTTCCAAAAGTCCTATTCTATGATTTTTCCTTCTTATTTTCAAAATCTCCCAACTAGAATCATGAAACCGCTGCCACAATTACTTTCGCATTTTTTTATTTTCAATTCCGATCATATAAATTCCTTTTTGACACACCTACACACACCCACGTTCGCAAATTTGGTAGAATACTTTTGATTGGTCCCGTCCAGCGCTGACTCACCGCAAATGACTTCAACCTATTCAGAAATCATTGAAAATTTCCTTTACCTTTACGCGAAAAGCTCAAAATCTAAGTTCAACCCGCTTTTATCCTTAATTTATTTATATTATTATTTTTTACTCTCCAGCTTTAAAAATTGCGAACAACTATTTTTACCAAAAGTTCATCCCACAAAACCTTTTTTAAAGTTTATCTCTTACCAATAAGAAATCCCCCTTTTCCGTTCTCGGTCTTGAAAAGATTATAAAGGCGTATACTTTTATTCCCCCATTTTTCTATTTCGTGTGCTATTCGATCAAAATTTTTCAAAAATTTTGAGCCTGGCCGACATCCTTCAATATTAAAAAAATTGGCCAAGTGCAATTTTTCTACTTATTCAACTTCTGTATAAAGATATTCTTAAACACGTCCAAACTTATATTTATATACTATTTTAAATAGAGAGAGTTCTCTAATAGAGAACTTTATCAGTCCCATAATTCTATCGTGGATCGCTGATGAGCATCAATTTTTGTTGACAAATAATTTAATTAATTAAAAAAAAAACTTAAAAAAAACACACACATCACCTTCCACATGCTGCCTTAGTTTTTACTGGTTCGTTCCGCATCCTCCCTCTCCCTCCAATTTCTGGCGGAATGCGCCAGAACTGTTGAGCTAAGTCTGGACGAGTCCGAGAACAGAGTAGCACTAAGAACTGTTTGTGTATTTATAAATTATTGTGTTACGTTGATGTTGCTACCTCTATTACGTAATCGCTTCCACTGGGCCCAAACCAAGCGGTTCGTTTTGCCCCTGGGCGTGTGTTCATTTCCTCCTCAAGCCACAACGCATCGCCCAAGGCCAAAACACGCCGACTAAAAACTAAATTCAATCATTTTTATTGCCAGTTTTGGGCACAGCTCGGTTACGTAACTGTTTATTATTACGCCTACTACACTGTAATTGTTTCTGCTACGCCACAAGTCAACGAAAAATAGTAATATATCATGTTATATTTATATAACGTAGCCAAACAGTTACAATGGTTCAAAAACAAAACAAAAACTCTTTTTGTAAACTTGTATACTTGTTTTATACTTGTTTATGGCTCTGTAACTCTGAAGCCATTACCCGACTGAAAATTACATAAATATAAAAAAAGTCGAAAAAAATATTGATCGACAGTGAGTTTGGGAATGTGATCGGCCGGGTCCCCATTTTTTATGACTTCCGGAATTTCGTTTACCGAGGTAAACAGGAATCAGGTGGTCAAGAGTGATTGCTTCTTGATAGAGAACGATAAAGATGCCCTGTTTACAAGCGAGATTTTTTCATGCTGGACTCGCCATATTTGTGTTTTGCCATCATTATTGGGTTAAACACAAATATAGCTGCTGGAAAGACCAATGATTTTGAGTTTCACAAAGAATCTCAAGATCTTTAGTTTTTCTTTCCACCATCGTATCTTTACCCGAGAGCCTATTTAATACTTTATTGCGTGTTGATTCCAAGATTTACGATTCCCAACAAATTTTTGATCGCCCCCATCAAGGCGTAAACATTCCCCCAATTTTATGGATATTCGTAAAATAAACATTCCTCTTTTTTGAAATGCACCCGTGCGTCTATTTACCACGCCTTGTGCTGTGCCAAATCTGTCCAAAATTTCACGGATGCGGAAATTTTCACAAAAGTTGAATGATGATCTGAATTTGATTTTTCAGGGCCAATTTGGGTCAATGTTTTCCGACGCCCCCCAGTGGGCGACCCCGCTGCCCGAGAGATTCTCAAGCTCACTTGACAAGATTTGTCTTGAATTTTCCTTTCTTTTTTCAAATTTTCCTTTTTGCTGAAAATTTTGGTCAATTCGGTGAACTAACAACAATATCCAGTTCAGACAGATAGAGATAGAAATCGGACGAGAACGAAGACTACGACTTTCATAGAGACGTCTTCAGAAGAAAAGAATAAAAATGAGAAGATTGCTACTTTTAACAGCAAGTGTGCTTTCACAGTTATCAGGTGAGCCTTCCTTGATCCGTTGAAAGTATTGAAATCGTGAATTTAGATGATGAAGATTTCGAAGGATCGGGAGAAGCGTCTGGGGATTTCATTACCAATTGTAAGCTTTGAATTGCATATGATTTTAAACAAATTAAATGATTGTTTCTTTCTGAAATAACAAAATTTTAGACAGCGAAAATCCTGAAATCCGCTCCGACAAGTCGCCCAGCGAAGCCTCCCTCTTCGATCACTTTGTGAATAAGAAATTTCTTGCCGCTGTCATCGCCGGATCCTGCGTCGGTAAGTTCAAAGACAAGCAGCGTGTCAGGTGGCGCGCCAACTATCATCATCATTATTTTTAAGCGATTTTGGGACGATGCTTTGGATCAAATCCAGAGTCATTATTTTTCATCCAATTTGATACTAAGCTGATCCGGTCAGCTAATATTTGTACTGTGAATTTGCCAATTTCAGACCACCATATAATTCGCCAGAATATTGGTTGGCATATTTTGATGATGAAGAACTTTGACAGACTTGTCACAAAGTTCCGAATTCAGGGATCGATTTCTCACCTGTTTATTTAGGTTTATTACTGGCATCGATGGCGATGACGCTGGTCCTGTGTAAAGCTCGGCGTGACTCCTCACTGCGCCGTTACGACTACCAAGCGGGAAAGAGCCATCTCTATTGATCCCCGCCAGCGTTATGAAAATTGATCTATCCTACTAAACTCAGCTCTCTACTGATAAAGTCTTCTTCCCTCCTTGCCCCTGGGAAGTTACCAAGTTCATCCGTTATCAATCCCCTTATCATTCTCCCCCTCTCTATTTCTCAACCCTTGTACAAAGAAGCCATACCGCCAGGTCTTGATTATTTAATTCGGGCCTATCTTTTATTTTTAATATCAGCCTACGTACTTCTACTTGACGTTCCATCGCAGCCTATATTTTTTTTTGTATCTTTATTTTAAATTTTACTTCAAAACAAACATTGTGATTTCAACTTTTTAAAAACTTAAATTCCTGAAAGAAAAATACTCAAAGCTCCTGAACTTTTCCAACCCTTTTTACCACCCATTCGGTTCTTTTCTTATTCGTCCGTGACCAATAAGATATCCAGCAAAATTTAAAATGTACTGTACATAATTACCTCAATCCTCCTATTTTCAGTCGTCGTTAAAAACTTAAAGTTTGTATCGTTAATGCTCTTTTTCAACTTGTAAGCAACTCACTGTAGTTTTATCTTCTACTGTAGTGTATGCTGCTAGTATGGCGCTAGTATCCCTCGCAAAGATTTAATACGAGTCCTGTTTTGTGACAGGAAATAAAATAAATACGAAAAAAACAAGTTTTCTTAGTTGTACTGAATACAACTTGTACTCATTGTCGATTGCAGGATAGTGATATTGAGCCTTCAGAATGCCGGGAATTCGCTCACCTCCACGGCCAGTCAATCTTTCGTCGCCATATCGTCGAGCGATGCAGATTCCTCCAGAGGCTCGTAGAACGGGTACTAGTACGACTTTCTTATTGAAATTGTTACAAAAGCTTGAAGGGAGTTTGAACGAGGCTTTGGCAAACTTAGCCCAGAACTTGGGCGTGCGAGGAAATGATAGGGATGATAGAAGAGGAGCGAGGTACTATCTAGTGAGGCAACGAGAGGTGCGCCAGAGACAAGCGCTTTTTGAAAGATACAGACAAGATACGGGATCCAAAGAAGATTTATTCTCTCTAGTTGTCTAGTTGTTTTTGATCCCTCCTTGAACATTTCATCGAAGAAGCTGAAGCAGCTCGGCGGCAGACATCATCCCTTCGCTCTTACCAAATGCCTTCGGACGACACAATCGACCCAGAAAAAGAGCTTTCGGAACTGTTACACGCTTCGGACTGCAAGAAATGCGACTTACAATCATGCAGACACAAGAAACAGATTATCAAACACTTCTCTCTTTGTCCACAAGCGAGGAGGCTAAAAGTTTCGCCCCAAAGAAAGGTCATCTGCGGTGTATGCAAAGTTGTGAGTCCTCTGAATCCTTCTTCAACTGGCAATTATCGCGTTAATTTAGTATTTGAAAATTCACGAATTCCACTTCGACACTGGCTGCTGTAGTGGAAGTTTATGTCCTTTGCCGCACTGTGAAGAGATTCACAGTAATCCGCAGCTGAAGAAGTAATCAGCACGGAAACACGAATGCTTGCCCCGCTCGACCCAGATCCAGAACTCTCTAACTCCTGTGAATGTAAAAAATATTCCAACTGACTTTATCCAGCTTATTGTTCTTTCCTTTCTTATTCTAGCTCATTTTTCGCTTATGTATATCCTGTGATCTTGTTCTGACCGGATATTTACTGAGGCTTATTTCTCAGTTGTAACTAGAAACAATTTAAAATAAACCAATTCTCCATTTTCGATGATTTTATGATCTAAAAGATTGGCTTCGTTGTCAGTTTCTTTTACAGGGGGTCTTTGCTCTTTTTCTGACTTTGCAGGCTCTTAAAGTAATGAATTCGTGTTTCATTACTAATGGTGACTCTAAACATGCAGGCCTAGTTGATACTTAGCTTTTACAGTTCGATTGAATTCTCTCCGAATGGAAGTACTGACTTTGTGCGCCTGAATATAACCATTCTGTAGGATTCCTAACAAAAATATACAGGGGATTAAAATTTTTCTGAAATTATATTGAAAATTGATTTCGAAAGTACAGTCATCATATTTACAAATGGGGTCATAACCTTGATTGCAAAGGAAGTATTCGGTTGAACTCTGTCTTGGACGATGAGGGCGACAACTAAAATTTTTGTTGGTTCTTTGAATTGAAAAAAAATCATTACCAAGACCTCTGGCTACATGCTCAACAATAGCTGTCGTGTTGAAGGTTGTTACAGGTAAAGCGAATTCTGTAGATGTTTTTCCCTCGGTAGTTTTCTCTTCGCAATCTTGTTTCCCCTTTTTAGTCTTCTTTCCCACGCATTTGTTGCTGGGCTGCTCTTTTGGTTCAGTTATGACAATTTCGTTCAGTGAAACTTCTTCGAATCGAGGACTTGCAAGTTTTGATCGTGCACTTGGATTTTTTTTATTTTCGTTAATTCTAAAACTCCTACCTTGGAATGATTTCATGATTGATGGGCTCTGTTGGCTCTTCCTTTTTGCCAAATCCGCAGCAGCAAGAAACCATCTTCTATGATACTACTTTTTTATAAAGAATATGCTAATTTTGACTCACTTTGATGCGCTGCTTGATAAAACTGATTTTCTTTCTCATTAGATCAAAACATTATGGGTGTATTCTAGAGATTATAATAATCTGCAATTTAAGTAAACGCTCGTTAATTATATGATGACGCATTTTATTTCAAAAATCGAAGAGCAGAAAGTTCAAATTTTAGTATTCATCTTCGTTGTCTTCATTGTCGAGGGAGTCGATTCCGACCTCTTCGTAGTCCTTCTCAAGAGCAGCCAAATCTTCTCGAGCCTCGGAGAATTCACCTTCTTCCATTCCTTCGCCGACGTACCTTGGATAAGATTTGAAATAAGATTAACTTTTGATTGCTTACCAGTGGACGAAAGCTCGCTTGGCATACATCAGATCGAACTTGTGATCGAGTCGAGCCCAGGCCTCAGCAATAGCAGTTGTATTCGAAAGCATGCAAACTGCGCGTTGAACCTGAGCAAGATCGCCGCCAGGAACAACAGTTGGTGGCTGGTAGTTGATTCCAACTTTGAAGCCGGTGGGACACCAGTCGACGAACTGGATGGATCGTTTGGTCTTGATTTGAGCGATGGACGCGTTGACATCCTTGGGGACAACATCTCCTCTGTAAAGCAAGCAACAAGCCATGTACTTGCCATGTCGTGGATCGCACTTGACCATTTGGTTCATTGGGTCGAAGCAAGCGTAAGTGATCTCGGAGACACTCAATTGCTCGTGGTAGGCCTTCTCAGCAGAGACAACAGGGGCATAAGTCGCGAGAGGGAAGTGAATTCGAGGATAAGGGACCAGATTGGTCTGGAATTCTGTCAAGTCCACGTTGAGTGCACCGTCGAATCGAAGGGAGGCGGTGATGGAGCTGACGATCTGACCGATGAGTCGATTCAAGTTGGTGTAAGTCGGTCGCTCAATGCCCAAGTTTCGTCGGCAAATATCGTAAATCGCCTCGTTGTCGACCATGAAAGCGCAGTCGGAGTGTTCAAGAGTCGTATGAGTTGTCAAAATCGAGTTGTAGGGCTCAACAACAGCAGTAGATACTTGAGGAGCGGGGTAGACAGCGAATTCCAATTTCGACTTCTTTCCGTAATCAACCGAGAGTCGTTCCATGAGAAGAGAAGTGAAGCCAGACCCAGTTCCTCCGCCGAAGGAGTGGAAGATCAGAAATCCCTGAAGACCGGTGCATTGATCGGCGAGTTTTCGGATTCGATCGGTGACGACATCGATGATTTCCTTGCCGATGGTGTAGTGGCCGCGAGCGTAGTTGTTAGCAGCGTCTTCTTTGCCGGTGATGAGTTGTTCTGGGTGGAAGAGCTCTCTGAAAAGGACAGTGTTAGTTTGATGAAGAAAATCAACAAGGACTCACTTGTAAACTCCACCGCGGATTTCATCGACAACAGTTGGTTCCAAGTCAACGAAGACAGCTCGAGGAACGTGTTTGCCAGAGCCGGTTTCGGAGAAGAAGGTGTTGAAAGAATCATCGAGTCCCTCGTCATTTGCAGCGGCGAGGTGACCATCGGGGGCGATGCCGTGTTCCAAGCAGTAGAGTTCCCAGCAGGCGTTACCGATTTGGCAGCCAGCTTGGCCGACGTGGATGGAAATGCATTCTCGCATGTTGAAAAAGGTAAAGTGAAGGTTTTTGGTTTTTTAAAAGTGGCTCGATAAAAGCCGGAGAAGGTGTGATGCTGATTCCAGAGCTGGAGCGCGATTTTATACTCGGAGATTCCATTCACAGCACCTGCATGAATTATAAAACTGTAATTACGATAATTGGTGAGCATAAAAAATTGGCTCGAGCCAATTGTTTTATTTATTGGAAGCATTGTTATGGTTTCTGCATGGCGGGGAGCGCATTTATTAGAGAAAAGATGGCTGGAAATTTTCAGCGCGCGCTGATTGGCCAGTCAAGAATATTGGAAAGAGAAGTTCTTTTGAAGAGTGTGAAATAGAGAACAATGGTGAGAAGTAGGAGCAGAAGTAGATCCAGGGAGAGAGATACGAAGAGCAAACCATTTCACTCGTCGAATCCAAGGTTTGGTCAGAAGATCGCTAAAGCAATTTTCATTATTTTACGGAATTTGATCATTATTTTGACCACATAAGATAGATCGAAGGTAACCAACGATTTTCTCGATGTCCGAGGGAAAATGCGGAACTCAATCTTCGAAAACGGGACAGACAAAGCTTGGGGAAGAAGTCCATCCCCGATCTCGTCGGATTCTGATATCGAAGAACATGTCAAAAGACGACAGAAACGTAGGTATCTGTTAAATACGATGGTGTATCAATCTTTATTTCAGGCAAACAATACGAAGCAGAACGGCAACAAGCAAAGAAAGCAGCGCTTGAATCTCAAAAAGTAACGATTTCGTCCGATTCGGATGACGATGAGAAAAGCAAAAAGTCCAAAAAGAAGAAAAAGAAGAAGGATAAAAAGGCAAAGAAAGAAAAGAAGAAGAAACGTTCCAAAGTTGAGTACGAAGACATGTGGGTTGAAAACACTGGGCCTTCAACTGATCTTGTTCCAATAAAAAAGCCCAGGGTTGAGAGTTCATTATCCATCGGTCCAGAACTTCCAGAGTAAGTGACAGTTGTCTGGAAAAGTGCTTATTGCTGATTCTAGAGCAATAAAAGCTGCATTTGAAACGAATATGGCGACAAAGCAGGCGAAACCTGGCCAAGGAGTGCAGCTCGCTGAAATTATCGATGAGCAATCTGTAAGTCATTTTTTATCAAAGCAGCTGTATGAATTGCGAATTCTAGCGTATTCCTCGGAGAGGAGAAGTCGGCCACAGCGAGGCTGACATTGATCACTACGAAAACGCCGGCTACATCATGTCAGGAAACAGACACAGACGAATGGAAGCCGTCAGACTCAAGAAAGAATCACAGGTGCTAAAAATTTGCTGTTTTCAGAAAATTCAAAACATTCTAGATCTACTCTGTTGAAGAAAAACGCGCGTTGCAAATCTACACTCGCCAGGAACGAGAAAACAAGGAGACAGCCGTGATCCAGCAATTCAAGGATATGGTCAATCAGAGAACGCTCGAAACGAAGCGAAAAAACGCGATGAACAACGATTAGCCTCTTTCATGAACTTGTTCCACTGCCCCCTTTTTCTTCGACTTATTTTCGCGCTTTTAGAATGGCAGAAGCGCAGAAACAAGAGAGAGAAGAGCTCGCTCATCGAGCTGGTCATGGGTATGTCTTTTCTTTTTCACTGATTCCTGAGTGCTTATTTAGTTTTCCTCTTGTGATTGATTGCGATATGCAAGAAGAAATGTCCTCGGAAGCTTCTGATGCCGCTGTAACTGGTAATTTCTTCAGGATACACTTAGAATTTGACCGTTTTTTCAAGCTGTTGAGAAATACTCAAACAACTACTCCCTTGCCGCCAAAATGGTAAAAGAACAAATGGACAAGAAATTCGGCGCCGCGTGGCATTGTATCATTGGCGAAGGTTTCGACGCCAATGTCGACGCTGATTGCGGGGCAAAGATGGTCATGATGTTCGGTGGAGCTGTTGGCGTTCTTCTTTGGAAATGCAACTAGTTTTCTTACTTTTTACTGCTTCCTTTTCCCGTGTCTTCCATACTGATCTATTTTTCTATTCCTATCAATCTATATATTTTCTTATCACTGATTTTACACCTCTTTCTATTCAGAGAAAATGCTGTTATCTCGGGAGAAGGCAGCGATATCACAGTCCCCGGTTAATCGAGTGACCCCGGCGGAACGAGCCGAGCCACAGGAAAAGCCGATAATCGAAGGGTTCTTCAGCAAGCGCGATTATACTGGAGCACTTACGCTAATTGAGTTTGAACTCAGATCGAAGAAGCCATCACATGATCATACGACGCTGCTCAAATGGAAGGCGCTAACCTGCGTGAGGATTGGTAACTTTGAGGAGGCAATGAGGACATATGAAAGTATACTTGAAAATGTAATTCTTACGACATAATTTCCGATCCTTAACTTTTCTTCCCAAGAATGACAGCGACCCAAGCGTTTACTGCTACTTATCAATATGCTACTTCTTCCTCGGAATGTATCAAAAAGGCGACGAAACGATTCAACGCGCTCCCCACTCAAGCCTCCAAAATCGAGTGCAATTCCAATTAGCCCAAAAGCAGGGTGATGAGTCGCGACTTATGCAGCACCACAGGGCATTGGAATATGACTGCAGCGAAGATCAGCTGGCCTTGGCCTCGATGCATTATCTCAGATCGCACTTTCAAGAAGCAGCCGATATATATAAAACGCTGTAAGTAAAGATCAACGCAACTTGTCTGTCCCTAACATTATTGTAGCTATAAAAATAACCGGAAATTCCTCGCCCTAAATGTCTACATCGCCATGTGCTACTACAAACTTGACTACTACGACGTCTCCGACGAAGTGCTCGCGGCCTACTTAGCCGAACACCCCGACAGTCCAATCGCACTCAATTTAAAAGCTTGCAACCACTTTCGTCAGTACGACGGGCGCGAGGCACTCAAAGAACTCAGAAATATCAAGTCCCTCGATGGCGGCATCGGAGCACTAGTGAAGCATAATCAAGTCGTCTTTCAGAACGGAGAGGGGGCACTGCAAGTTTTCCCACCGCTTGTTGGTGTGCTCCCAGAAGCGAGACTCAACTTATCTATTTACTATCTCAAGAATGGAGATGTAGAAGAAGCCCACAATCTCATGAAGGATGTTGAGCCCGCTCTGCCTCCAGAACACATCATCAAGGTAAAAATGAGTCCAATAGCACATAGAACTAATCTTTTTACAGGGCGTTACACATTTGATGATGGCAGATATAGACGGAAACAAAGAAAATGTAAAACAAGCTCAACTTTATTTTCAAGCCGTCGGCCAATCCTCGACTGAAATGGACACGATTCCTGGCCGGCAATGTATGGCTAGCTGCTACTTTTTATCGAAGCAGTGGGATGATGTTTTGCTTTATCTCAGCTCTATAAAGGTTCATTTCTGACAATGGAACTGGGCAGAGAATTACATAATTTAAAGGCATATTTTACGAATGACGACACGTTCAATTTCAACTACGGCCAGGCGTTGGCCCAGCGGCGCAAATGGGAAGAAGCAGAAGAGGTCTTTCTCCTAGTCAGGTATCGTCTACGGTAAAGCACAGAAATCATCAATTATTCAAAAACAGATCTGAGAAGATACAGAACGAGTTTGCGTACATCTCCTGGCTCACCAAATGCTTCATTATGAACGGAAAGCCCTCTCAAGCCTGGGAGAATTACCTCAAAACCGACTCCAACAGCGGAACGTTTACGATCTTGTCGATGATCGCGTCGGATTGTTACCGAACTGGGCAGTTCTATTACGCGGCAAAAGCGTATGATGTTCTTGAAAGACTTGATCCTTCTCCTGAATACTGGGAAGGAAAACGAGGCGCTTGTATTGGCTGGTTCCAACGAATCATTGCAGAAAAAGGTTCGATACAGATCATCCAAAATGGACAAGACATGATTGATTTTAGAGCCCCGTGACTCGCTCACAGATCTGATCCTGATGCTGAGAAACACGAACAACCGCGAGGTCGACTATCTCGTCATGACGATGAACAACTGGGCCAAGGAAAACGGAGCCAATCTTGACTACTAACACATTTTTGTATTTTTCTACATTGCCTGCTTTTATTTTTCTATTTCAAACTTCAAATATTTCCTTTTTGTATTCCTGGAAAAACCTTTCACTTCAAAAATATATTTATATAATGAAAATGATCTCTCGCTGGTTCAGCAAGGTGTTAATCTTAAGAAGAAGGTGTTTTGACAGGATTGTAATTAAAATGTCAATATACTCTGGGTTGTAATTATCGATTAATTCTCTCTGGCCAAGTTGGTTTGAGAGACTACTCGATAACGGGTATCGATCGGTACCCTCTTGACGCGGATGACGAAGAAATCATCCCTCCTTTCTTTTCTGTTCAGAATGAGTAGACTGTGGCGGTACGGAAGCCCTTATACCCGCGTCAGAGACTACATCCAGAATAAATTCATCGCAGAAGAGAATAGACCGATTTGGTTTGATGTCTTGACTGTTCATCCACCTTTTAGAGAGCCTGTGCTCAAGGAAAAGCTGCCCATCAATGATTACTTTATTAGGAATAGAAGCATTCGTGAACCGATAGGTAGAAAAATATTTGAGATCTTTGGCTGATTTTTTTTAGCTTTGAACTATTTGGCGGATAAATCGCGCGCAGCATTCCGAACATCCTACACAGACTCGATAATTTCTCTCGGTAAAGATGCGAATATACCATTAATATTAACAGCGACATCCATGTGTTATTAGATCCAGATATTGCAAAAGTTGAACTACCATTATCTGAAAAGATAGCTCGACGAGTAGCGACGCTGACGCCATATGCCGAAGAGTATAAATTTGATCCTTACAAAGCAGCTCTAGGTGATTATTTCTCCGTTTATACAGTAGCTAACTGTTTTTTGACAGTGGAAGCAGGAATCGAATCAGATGATTATTACCGACACGAGTTTTTGGACAATATGGCTGAAGGGGACTTATCTACAGCTGAGAAAACTCGCCTGGATAGGAGGAAAAACAATCTGAAATGGAACTTTCGATGCTTCAATCAATGATGGAATCGGCCTCCATGCAAAACTATAGTATTCCCGATTTTGATGATAGTTTCAGGCCCGTTTTTAATCGCTAAATGTCTCAATTTCAACTTTTAAACTCGATTCAAAACAAGGAAGAAGTAATGAAAGATCGCAGCAAAGTAAATCAGAATCGGAAGCAGATGATTTAGAAGCTTTATTGAATGATCTTCTTGACGGAAAATAACTGTGAATATTCTTCCATACAGTTCTTAATCTTATCCATCTTCACTCTTCTTTTCATGACCAGTTTCGCTTTGTAGAGACACATGTCGAGAAGGGTTGAGGGCGGCAGCAGTAGCGCTCAACCCGGACAACAGCCGCAGCACCACTATGTCGGCCCATACAAACTCGGAAAAACATTGGGAAAGGGGCAAACGGGATTGGTGAAGAAGGCTACTCATGTAGTGACGAACAAGCTTTACGCTATCAAAATCATTAACAGGGAACACCTGAACGAATCTGTACAGGCAAAAGGTGAGATCAAATTCGGGAGCACTTTGATCAATTATTAACTCGATTGTCTTTTTAGTTGAGCGCGAAATCGCCATCATGAAATTACTGGAGCACCAGCATGTTTTGAAAATCGTCGATGTTTACGAGAATCGTAAAAATCTCTATCTGGTGCTGGAACACGTCGCCGGCGGCGAGCTGTTCGACTATCTTGTGCGCAAGGGGAGACTGTCTCCACGCGAAGCGAACAAATTCTTCAAGCAAATTGTTTCCGCTGTTGATTTCTGTCACCAGGTACGATGATTTCAATAACATTGATAGCGTAAATTCTCATTTTAGCACAATGTCTGCCACAGAGATTTAAAACCGGAGAATTTGCTACTTGACAGCCAGAATAACATAAAGGTGGCTGATTTCGGTATGGCATCGCTTCAACCTGCCGGAAATATGCTAGAAACAAGCTGTGGATCACCTCATTACGCTTGCCCAGAAGTTATCAGAGGCGACAAATATGATGGCACGGCCGCGGATGTTTGGAGCCTCGGTGTTATTCTTTTCGCTCTATTAGTAAGTCATCTCAAACGCTAGGATAAGAATGCATTGATTTGCAGGTCGGAGCTCTTCCTTTCGATGATGATAATCTGCGAACGCTGCTTGAAAAAGTCAAGCGAGGTGTTTACCACATTCCCCACTTTGTGCCATCTGAGGCTCAGCAGCTCATCCGGGGCATGATTTGTACAGATACGAAAAAACGACTCACACTGAAGCAAGTTCTCAGCCATCCGGTGAGATTATTTCCTAATCCGCGCATTGCTTAAAATCTTCCTAAAAAAGTGGATGACGAAAGGCGGAGAACCGTTTGAAGGACCCAAAGTCGACCCTCGCACACAAGACATTTACTTCACCAATGAAGACGAGCTCGATCCAGATGTGATGGCATCTATGTCGAGTTTAGGTTGCTTCAAAGACCGAGAACAGCTTGTCGCCAAGCTATTATCCAACGAGGAGTGCACAGAAAAATACGTTTACCAGTTACTGCTGCGCAGAAAAGGTATCGCCGGTTGTTTTTGTCGCACTTTCTCGTGTCCGATTCTGGCAGTCCATTACGATAAACCTCCTGGGCAGACACTCGAGGAGCTTTACGAATATCGTAATTTGGTTAAACGCCAAAATGAGACCTTACATCGTAGTAAACAAATCAGGCCAGGTCCACCGCGGCGAAACTTGAATCGAACCGTTCACTACTAATTTGCATCAACTTTTATCAATATCAAACGTTTTTGATATTGATATGCGTCGCTTGTTCTCACAACCTTCTTCTACCATCTCCATTTTCTTTTTGTAATTAATTTTATATTTTTGTATCAAATTGATAAGAATCTATATTAATTCTCATCCCCTTTCAGAGCGGCACCCGTCCATGGAAGACGACGAGAATCGTTTTGGCTACGACGTGTCCAAACTCGGCCAGGATCGCCCGAGAAAAAGGACGGACTCAACGGCAAGTTTGAACAAGCTCGCTTCTGTCTCCAGAAAAAACTCGCTCAATGGGATGAACAACACGGGATCAACTCCATCTACAGTACGTCCTGATTTTAATTAATTGATCGAAAAAGAGTGCCCGTTCAATTTTTTAACAGAGATGAATCTTTAGCCGCAGAGGAGTTGCTCAACACACACGAACGTTGGCTTTACCGGGCGTGGAAGGTCGTCAAGTTCATCGGGAGTGACGGGGGCAAGGACCCGTTTCTCCTGGTCCTCGGTGGCGACGCCGCGCACCAGTCCGAACCACTCGGCCATTTCCACCCCACTGACTTCTGCCAATTCCTCTAGAGCCAGTTCACCACCTAATACGCCTAGGTATGTTAAACATTTTGCCACTCTCGAAAACAACTTTGAAAACACTGAAAACGTAGCGGAGGAAGCTGGACAAAGAGAATTTCAAATTCCATCAAAAACTCTTTTCTTGGGACGCCAAAGTTTCACCGGAGAAGGACCTCGAGAGACAGCTCTTCTGGGGAATTAGGTAGCAATCAGTTGAATGGATTGTTTTCATAAATTGACATCATTAGACAATATGGGAATGCACAATTCGTCGTCGACAGACTCGGAGAAAAAGAGCTGGTTTAAAGAAGTTTGGAATTCTGTCGGAAATACGGACGGGATCTACACACTGTACATAGAAGCAGACGATCTCCAGCGCGTCAAAAATCGACTAGTTCAGGTTCGATCGCGCTCGAGTTGATCAGCGTTTAATTTTGTGTTCAGGCATTTTTGTACGTCCCGAATCTGAACCATTCCTTCCGGCACCACTCGCTCATCGAAATATCGTGCAACGATCCATCTTCAATTCCATTTCAAAGTCATAAGCCTTTCAAAGCGCAGGTCGAAATCACGAGAATACACAACAACCGTTTCCAAGTCATAATCAGACTATTGTCTGGAAACACAAAGCGTTTCGCCCGGACCTGCGTGAAAATTCAGGTTTGAAGGATCTCGGCTTATGCATATTTTACCGCAAATTCTAGCAAGTCGTCGAAGCTTACGAAAACCGCGCGCGCGCCCAGTATCAGGATCAGAATATGAACATGGCCTCGGAAATCTCGCGCGTCACTGCTGAATTAGAAACAATGTGTAATAGCCTTCAAAAGCAGCCAGTCTACCGCCCAGTTTAACAATAATATTATTATACATAAAACTGTTGCTACTTCTTCACATTCTTACTGTACAAAACCACTTTCTTGCGCATCTATTTTTATTCCATTTTATATTCTTCAATCGTTTTGCAATTGCACTATCTTCACTCTTCACTCGTTCAAATAAACAAACTGTTCTTCACTGTCAACTCACTGTACTATTTTCTTCATTAAAATATTACTACCCAAAATAAAGACCTTATCTTCACCTATTTACTTTTTTTTTCCTTCAAAGTCAAGTTTGTTCAAAATCAATAGCCATTACTCTTCTGCATAATTATCACAAAGAAAATATATCCTAGTTGTTTTCCTGGTGTTATGCATAAATTTTAGGTGCTTGAGTGAAAAATTTAAACATTTAGGTTCCGTGTCTGAGTGATTGTTCGAGATGGGCAAAGGCAAGCCCAAGACTAAAGGAAAGAAAATCCAGCTTGGTGATTTCATCGGCGATACCGGTAAATATCTGTAATGTTGTCCACACTTACAATGATTTTAAGGCAACAAGATTGCTGTCAATGGTGAAATGATGGAGCTTCCTTCGGCACCGAGAGCTACGACGCTCGAAATTGATGTCTCATTGGTAGAAACTCACATTCTTACTGTTTGATTAGCTTATTTTTTAGCTTCCAGCACGTCCTCCATTTACTGCTTCCGTTGCGAATTTGGTCTACGAAATTCAAGAAGAAGATCTTCAAAAATTCTTCGACGATATCCCGTATAATATTTTTATCAATTATTCATGTTTAAATTTCGTAGCAACATTACCCGAATCGATATCCCCCGCGAAGAGGATGACATCGACGGCGGCCAGAAGGGTCGATTCAAGGGTGTTGCTTACGTTACTGTTGACGGCAATCGAGACTCCTGCATCTCCTCCATGGCAAAGATCATGGCTAAGAACGATACAATGCTTGCTGGCCGACGTGCCAAAATTGAAATCTACGATGTTAGCTAATTCTCAATTTTGTTAGGTTGACGATTCGTCTTTTAGGAATTCTCTTCGAGAGGTGGCGGTCGAGGTGGAGATCGTTATGGCCGAGACGACCGAGACGGTCGAGATGATAGAAGAGGTGGACGAGAGCGAGATCCCGGCTTTGGCCGATCAGATGATGCTGATGATTGGCGTCGCCCTGCTGCTCCATCACGGGACGACCGAGGCGGCTTTGGTGGAGATAGATATGGGTAAGCTAGTGATAATCTTCAAATTATTTACTGGAATATGAAGTTCTCGAGGAGGATATGACGATCGTCGAGGAGGCGACCGATACGGGGGAGACAGATACGGTGGAGACAGATACGGGGGTGACAGATATGGCGGTGACAGAGATAGAGACCGTGGTTATGGGGACCGTGATCGCTACGGCGGCGATAGATACGGCGACCGAGGTGGCTACGGCGATCGCGACCGAGGATATGGAAGAGATGATCGAGACCGCGGTTACGGACGCGACGACAGAGACAGAGGATTTGGCGGCAGCAGATACTCAAGCGCAGCAGATGAAGACAATCAGTGGAGAAGGGCCGAGCCTGAAATTCCACGACGCGACCCGAGAGATGAAGTCCGACGCGACGCTCCTAGAGAGCGGCCGAAACTCCAGCTTTCCAAAAGAACCGTCAATACCGAAGGTAGAAATTGTTTTTTTTTCAATTCGCGCTGTATTTTTTTTAATTAAGAATCCGCTCCAAAAGCTGCTGGTTCTTCTGCTTCCATATTCGGTTCTGCCAAACCAATTGATACTGCAAAGAAGGAAAGAGAGATCGAGCAGAAACTATCAAAGCTATCAGTTGATGATAAACGACCACCAAGGAGTAGCGACAGGAAACCAAGTGTAAGGCTTTTGAAATCAAGGAAGAGAATGATTTTTTATTTCAGCTTACGGCCGAGGAAAGGGCGAAGAAAGCTGAAGAGGATTTGAAAAGACGAGTAGAAAGTGGAGAACTAGCGGCTGGACCTGAAAGCAACCAGAGAGAAGAGGTACTATTTAAAGCCACTACACAGTGATCAGTCAATTTCCTAGCTCGGCGCACAATCGCGCTTCGCAGCACTGGAAGACGAGTAAACCCTCGACTCTCGAGCCAATAGCAATCGGATGGAAATCGACAACGACAGAGAAACTCTTTTTTAACTCAATACTTTAATACTTTTTTAATTAAAGAATAGGTGAAATATTGTGCGCTACATGTTGCTCCGAAAACTAGCAGATAGAAATTTACAACTCAAGTTCGCATTTAGCCAAAGGCTTCACTTCTGTACCAGTGATTATATATATTTAATCTGTAAACTCACTCTAACTCCCAACGTCAATCTCACAGCTTCGCCATATCTTATTTTAATCAATTGGGTGAAATAAATATAAATTTCACGAAATTACAAAATCTTTTCTCCGTGAACATTTTCAAAATCTGACTGAATGAGCTGATAGAGTAGGTCCAGTTCTATATTTACCAAGAAAAAGATCGAAAATCGAAAAGTTTTTTTTGCCGTCTGGAAGCAATTGAAGTAAATTTCTGCTGACAGCTATTGTGCAAAAAGTACCCATTAGGGACTCCAATTTTTTGACGGAAATATATTCTCGAGACTCTGAACTAGGGCGCCAGCTATTTTTTTGTTCATTCTGATTAGTTTATCGCCGGTTTATCAGCAATCAAAGTTAGGTGAAAAATTCGCTGTGGCGATGAGCGCGGCGGTGACTAGACAGCGTAGTGGCGCTGTTGCCCACCCTAACCTGACGCTTGAAAGGAAAATGATTGAACGAGATTTTCATTCGTGGTTGGCTAGGGTGCGCCACAGCGTCACCATGCCGCATTGTCACTGCCGCGCTCCCCGTCTCATCAAAATTTTCGTCTGACTTTGATCGCTGATAAGAGAAGGATCGCGTAATCAAAACGAAATAAAAAATAGCTGGCGTCTTACTTCAGATGCTCAAGAATATATTCCGTCAAAAAATATGCTGTTACAATGAAGATTTTTTACGCTAGAGCCGTCAGTAGAAATGTACTTCAATTGCCGTTAGACAGCTCTAGAACTTTTAAATTTCAATTTTTTTCCTCGGAGAATATGAAGCTTGGCCTGTTCTTTCAAGACCTCTACTCAAAGTTTGAAAATATTTAGAGAGAAAAGATTTTGTAATTTCGTTAAATTTATATTTTTTCCACCCATTCTAAACTAAACAAGTCTCGAACTTTAACATCATCATATTTTATCAAAGCTTTGATAAATCAAAAGTCTGCTGCCTGTTCAAAATCCCTTCCTTTAAAAATAGCTAAACCTCCATCAAAGAAAAATTATTCATTCTACCTAATATTACTGGTAGACCGAGAAAAAGAAAGAATACATGATTGACGCTAGACTTGTCGGACATCTACATTACAGTGTTTTATTTACAGTTATTGCAGGAAAAATCCACGCAGTACAAGTATGAGTAGCACGATATCGAGAACAAATGAAAAAAGAAAAATTTGAAAAAGGCTGAACTAAGTTGATGTTGTTTTTTTGGGCACGGATTTATAAAAACAAAACGTTTGTCTATTCACAGGTCGAAGTTCTGTCGGGAAAGGGATGAATTAAACTTGTCGGCGGGTTGGTTTTTTAGCGCGCTAATGAAGTCGGTGTCCACTGAAGGTTGTGAATAAATACGAGTGCCCGAAGAGCGATCCTTTGATGAGCTGCACGTAAATGCTCGATCCGGCATTTAAGTAGACCGTCACGCTGCACGAGGAAGTTTGGTACCTTAATTATAAATTAGAACGGGATAAAGAGCATCCAATGTTTTCCGGCGTCAAAAAGATTAGAAGAGATTTAAATCACCCTTGGCAGTTTGAGCTTCCTCAAGGAAGATGATGACCTTTTAGGATCTTTGAGTGGGCAGCTTGCTACACTTTGTGCTCGGATCCCGAATTTCTCAGGCAGATCATAATTTTAATTTACTGCCTCGTTTCCAGGACAGTAACTCTCACGGGCAAATCCCTACCGCCCATCTGAGTACATTTAGTTTGAGAAAAAGTTCCTTTGAAGGCATTAAGCTCGATAAATACCTTATTTGAAAAGTGTATTTTCTCAAGAGCTTTAGTTGAATCAACAAAACAACAACGAAAAGGTTTAGTCAATATTTCCGAAATTCAATTTCGCTTTGTCAGACTAAGCGTCTTGCTGCCTGGGAGATGTGATTTCCACCTGGAAACGATTGAGACCCATGGCGGATATTCTGAAGTGTTGGCTGCTCGTCTAAACTTGAGAATTGCCGCGAATTTGAACTCCTCCCGCATGAGCGAATTCGAGTTATTTTATGTTCTGTCGTTAATATTCAGCCAAATTTACGTGTGGTTCTGTTGACTATCATTTTTGAAGATGTTCAAACGTGTTGAAACGACGAGGGTGGCAATATTTGCGTACTTTTCTGAAAATGACATTGTCGAAATATTGTTATCAGCGCGGCACTTGGACTAATTCCAGTCGCCTGGTCACTTGTCTCACTGGCGTGTATCAGCGGGCGGAACAAAAAAACTATCGAAGGGGGAAATTGTAATCGACATCGTAAATTGAAATCGCGTCCTCCGAAAATGATAAATTTGGGAGCCACGCATAGCCGCTACTGGAATTTATAGGCGCCCGGAAATCGACCTCTTTTACTGTAAATGCTACGATCTCACAGTTTCCGATACTGTTTCTGTACATTTACAGTCATTCTCAGGAATCCAATCCCTCTAATCTCATTGTAAACGCTACTTGATGGGCTAAGTTTGCTTGATGCAGATAATTTTAATCTCCAAGGCGTGATACTGTCGATTTCTGCCCGAAAATTTGGAACAAACGAAAAAAGAAGATAAACTTAATTCCGCCTCTGATAGACAGTCGCCAAGGCCGAAAAGATTTCTTTGCGTCAGAAGAATAATAAACGGTAGCAGAAATGCGACAGTGCAAAGGAATCTTTAATCTCTTGACTAACTTTCGGGCCGTTTGAACTTCTGAATTCAATTTGAACTTACTTTAATTGCGAAGTCACAGTACACAGTCGCTGTGTACCATCCTGTACAATGGAGAGGAAGAGCGGCTTCTCGAGCGCAAATGCCGAAGTAGTCAAGTGGTAAATGCCTGAAATGAATTTGTCAGTCTGTGACCGGAAGTTTCGCTGACACAATGAAGGTCAAAGTTATTACTGAACTTCCGGTAGTTTTGAATTTACGTTTGTGCAAATACAAGAACCCTAACGCCTCGACAGCATTGTAAATCATTTATTTGCCAAAGAAAGAATCCAGCAAGACTGCTGGAGATGATAGACTTCTTTTTATAAATCCGCTCTGGCGCCCGAAATAATTTAAAGACAAGGCGTATAAAATTTAGCAAATTGGTGTAATCTCTGCGGGAGAGAGTCTATATCTACGACAAACAAAACTTGCATCTCAAAATTTAGCGAAAAAAAACATCAATCACAGGATCATTAGCAAAATGGTTAAAAAAGCGACGTCCGGTTGTTGATTCTCACAGGAGAGTCAGTGTTTGTTGCACCGCCATAACCGGAAACTATCGAATTCAGATGGGAGTCTCTCTCAAATTGTTTGCAAGCTAACATTCTTTCTATTATGTTAATCTAATTCTTCAATGGATTTGCGGAAAAATGGTATTGCGAGAAAGTGGAACGCTCGGGAAGAAATCCAAAAATTCGTTGACCGCGGCACCGGGCGGTCATTACAGCGTTAGCGGCTCCACTATTCCGCGATGGTCAGGACGCGTCAAGGTGACCGTGCAGCTGCACCTCCCATCTTTACGCGCTTCTCAGGTTCAAACTAGGCCTTCGAGGAGTAACTTTTACCTGAGATAGGCGTAGTGTAGACACCGGTGTTGGTGTCGTATCCAATGTTCCTCGGATAGGTGAGCTGAACCTTGTCGAATCGCACAACTCCTTTGTTACGACTTGTCCTCGTGAAGTTTCTCGTCAGACCGACTGTAAACGCGGCGAACAGATCCTCTGTCGGCTGCGAGTAAGAGCTCGATACATCGTTCATACTCGCTCCACCCACGCAGTAGGAGCGATCGCATTGACCAGGTGGCCCCGGTGGTCCTGCTGGTCCAGTCCGGCCCATTAATCCCATCGGCCCCTGAAAATGACCTTCAACACTCGAGAATTTTTGTGAAATTTTCATTTCAACGAGATAATTAAATTGGATTAGCCCTTTTGAATTCGAAAATTGTGGCAACAAGAAAAATCACCAGGTGGTCAACGAGGGATCAAACGCGTGAGCTAATCATTTTCGAGATTAATCCCGTGTTTACGGTGACACCAAGAGTGGGCTCTCGATTTATTATATGCCCCGGTTAACAGCTGATGAGGACAGCCAACACTGAGGGATAGCTGATTTATGATGCGGGGCTATTTTTGGAGGAGACGGTCAATGGTATTTATGACGATTTCTTCGTAATAATTAAAATGACGAATTTAACTTACCGGTGGTCCGATGGGTCCTACAGGGCCAGTTCTTCCAGCAGATCGCGTTCTTGTCCTTTTGTTTCTCCTACTACTGCTCAAACCACGTCGTTTCTTGGGTCTATCATTTGTACCATGATTTCCCAGTTGATCAGGAGCTGCCCGGTGGATTGCCCGTCGCTGGTTGACTTAATTCAAGAAGTTAAAGTTTACTCGAGAGGGTATTTTTAGGAGACAAAACAAAACGAAATTTCGACAAGGTAAAGAAACTGCGTATCTGTGTTTTTACAAATGCTACTTTGAACATGGAAGTTGCCTTATCCCTGGATCAAAGCCAAGGAGGCTACTTGAACGATGCTCCTTGAGCAAGGTCCCTTTTCCAAGTTCAATCACCGCAAGGGATGAAAGTTGCTTGTAACGCATTAATTGACGCGTGGTTTCGGTACACGGCCGGTTTCCCCTATCCCGGATCATCACTTTGTCAACTATTTTCAAAACAACTTTGGAAAGCTGGTTCGTGCTCATTAGCCTCTAAGGATGGCTGCAGCTGAGTTCCAACTAGAATACTTGAAATTTCAAAAATTTAAGAGCTGAAAAAATCGGCAGGTGCGCGTAGTTTTTGACCAGACATTTTGCTTTTGACATTTCCGCTTGCATGTCGTTTCCTGCTGAAGCATTTGCTCAGCGCCCGATAATGGGGAAGTAAATTTCCGAAATGTGTTACAGTAACGATTCTAGCACCGAAAATCGCGCGGGTAATTTATCAAGGCGCGACCTTTCCTGCGATAAACAACGGTAATTGATTATTTCTAAATTGGGGATCAATACGCAGTATAAATGACACCCCGGAAGGATTACTTTTTAAAAGGGAGCCTTATCGGAACTTTGAAAAGAAAAGCCACAAAGTCAAGTTTGACCTTCAAACAGAAAATAGGGGAACAAAGCGTTTACTGTGCTTTTAAGCATCTTTCACTATCAGAATCAAGTCTAACACCTGGATTCTTTGGCAAACAAAACATCTACTTGAACTACGATGAAATGAGTTTGTGCAGACAAAATAAAAAATAACTTATAATGACGAGATGACGATGGGGATGATGGGAAAACTTACGAATTCTGACACTGTGCCGTATCGAGGGATTTGCCAAAGACTCAGAAAGGCTCTCACTGGAATGGAACGCCCGGGCGGGTCCCTGAGCGATTCCGTAAGAGCTCTCTGAGCTTGATTTTGAGCGTCATCTGGCAAAAGAGACGCTCTCACTAAACGATTAGAATTTTATTTAAAAGGGCCAGGTATCATGTGTGTTTTCAATAAAAACAAAAACGCATCTCCTTCAAGCTTGAGAGATCTTCTCAAACTTGAGAGCGGAAGCGGTATTTTTTGAAGCCCCTGTTTTTATTGAACTTGAAAAATTATTGACAATCATTTTTAATTTCTACGAAAAAGATGTTTTGCATGAAGAATTGCTTACCGTAGTGCGTTTTATACTCTTTTTCTGGCTGCGCTCTTCCGTACATAAACGCTGCTTGAGCAGAAACGACGTCGATAAGTAAGCATATCAGCGGTAGAAGGTTTCTCATATTCGAGAATATGCCTTTTTAGGTTTTCTTCTGTCGTCTTCGTAAAAGATCTCTGAGACGTTCAATCTGACAACAAAGCTGTTTGGACAAGCTGCGAGGGTGTTTGTATTCCAGCAATTCTGATTGTACTGAAAATGGTCTCTGATTGGAGCTGTGGTTCTTTATTGAATAGAGAACGTGAAAATAGAAACGATTTATATTTGAATTTCACCTCGGCGATCAGACAACGAGCTGACAAAATGAATCGCACTTGGGCGCCATCTCTGTGGGAGGCAAGTAGCGCCATCTGGGCGCCACCCTGGAGAACTTCTTCGACAATTAATGATCCTAAACAAAAGGTAAACATGCAATTATCCTTGGTCATTATTTATTTTCAAGAATGTCTTGAAAAATTCTTGTGTTTAGGGCTCCAGACGGGCGACCAGGTTGAGTACGGTCAAGTCCAAGGCGTAAACAGGAGAGAAAACGCAATTTTCCAGTTTGGAATTCTTTCCGTTCGTGCTTATAAATATCATCTTTCAAAATAATCTGACTTTACCAAAACTTTGACGTGCGAAAAATTTGTGCACCTGGGGCTAGTGGCCCAGAAGGGCAAACGCCAGCGGCCAGATTGCGGTAGTTGGCGACGGGGCATGAGAAAATGGCCAAGTTTATTGCATTTATTCCCTGCAAGAACTTCCTTGGACAACATTGACTTGATCAAATGCGGCGCATAACATGTCGTAAAATTACAAAAACGATCCGTAAAAATTGGAGACGCAGAGTCCGCACCGCAAATCGTCCCAGATGGAAACCACAAAGTCTACATGAGCTTCTTCAGTAAGCTTTCGCTCATACAGTAGCTTCTTCAAATCGAGCAAACAACTTGTTTAGCAAGTTCCAAGTTTACCCGCGATTTTCCCGAATTTCATCACTGCACAAGTAGCTCCTCGAAAGTTTCCCTTTGCGATGCAAAAAACGTTTGTCAACTCAGAGAGCGCATACAGTAGTAGTGGCTTATCTCGCACATTTACCGGAACCGCTTGACAGTTCAATCTCATCAGCAGGTTCACGATTCCCAAGTCGTCACCGCTTCCGGTTCTTCCATTTTCGACTTCTATTTGGGCACACGCTGATCTTGACAGCGCATTTTTCTGATATGTCAAAAACCCCGCCAAGTTTGTATTTCAGGGAGTTGTAAATTTGTCAGAGTCATTTTGAAGGCCACGAAAAAGTTTTTCTTCACACTCGTCGCCCGAAATAATGAAGGAAGATTATGGAATTGTGGGGAAGATCTATTTTCGCATTATTGAAACAATCAACCCTCTTCTCGCGCAATTACCAAACAAAAGCCGGGTAACTGCTACTTCTCGGGAAAAGAGAAAGCTGCCCTCCAAAATAACACAAACACAAAACGATAGAATGATCAAACGCTGGGCCGCCGCGCTGACTTCCGATAGCGTTGAAGTCGGATTTCCCTAGCTAAATCTTTGGATATCCTTTTAGTATATTATGGAATTCATTTGGGGATTACGCTTTTGAAATTTTGGCAGAAGCGTGGCTCAAATACCAAAATAATGTCATTCGAAAATTTTCAAATATCATAATATTTACCTCCATGTAACAGGTCTTTCAACGACTCCTGCCAATGATAAGGGTGTCAATGATAATATCATTCTTTGGAACTGAAGACTGTGATAATTTCAAAAAATTTTTGCGGGTCGGAAAATCATAAAAATCTGAAAGTGCAGTTTTCTTCAGCTTGTCGAGACGAGTCGAATGGTGGGTCAAACTCTTGATGACTCCAACGATTGACCGGTTAACCGGCAGTTTCAGGAAAATACGTTTCCGGTCGCCGTTTTTGTTCTAGAAATGCTAGAATGACAAAAAAGTGGGAAACTGGTTCTTTAAGTTAGCTCTTCTGTGCGTGAAAAATGAAAATCATATCTCTAACCATAAGGTGCTTATCACCGAAATTCTATTTTCTCATGAAAATGGGACCGAAAATTAGGAAGGCGCAGCAACAACGAGATACCATACAAAATTTCGATTTTAATCGATAAAAAAGTTTCGCTATATATTTGACCAATATCTTTTTGCCCACAGTAGAACTGACCATAAGGATCAGTTTACGGGTTCATTCATCATCCTAGCATTTCTAGAACAAAAACGGCGACCGGAAACGTATTTTCCGGTAACCAGCCGGTAAACCGGTCAATCCTTGGGGTTATCAAGAGTTTGACCCATCATTCGACTCGTCTTGATGAGCTGAAGAAAACTGCACTTTCAGAATTTTTAAGATTTCCGTGTGGGATGACTAAGTTCGTGGGGACTAGGTTCGTGAGACTAGGTTCGTGGGTGGCTGGCTGGAAAACGTGGTTCGTGGGACTAGGTTCGTGAGTTTTTGATTTTATATGTATATTTTTATTTATAATGATTAAGTGTTATTTATATGTATATATTTATTTATATATATTTATATATATGTATTGTAATTCTATGATCATATAATATAATATTGCTATCAAAATATAGGTTCGGGGTTTTTGATTGGTTAGAATTTTTATTCTATAAGGAAAAAATATGTGCGACTAGGTTCGTGGGACTAGGTTCGTGGGTTTTTAATTGGTAATTATTTTTATTCTATAAGGAGAAATTATGTGCGACTAGGTTCGTGGGACTAGGTTCGTGGGTTTTGAAATTTTTTTATAAGGAAAAGGAGGGTGCCACTAGGTTCGTGGGACTAGGTTCGTTGGTTTTGAAATTTTTTATAAGGAAAAGGAGGGTGCGACTAGGTTCGTGGGACTAGGTTCGTGGGTTTTGAAATTTTTTATAAGGAAAAGTGGGGTGCGACTAGGTTCGTGAGACTAGGTTCGTGGGTTTTGAAATTTTTTATAAGGAAAAGGGAGGTGCGACTAGGTTCGTGGGACTAGGTTCGTGGCTTTTAAAAATTTTTTATAAGGAAAATGGGGTGCGACTAGGTTCGTGGGACTATGTTCGTGGCTTTTAAAATTTATTTTAATAAGGAAAAATGGGTTGCCGCTAGGTTCGCGGGACTAGGCTCGTGGGTTTCTATTCTAAGGCAACCATTGTTATTCAGCGCTAACATAGAAATTCAGTTAAAGAGCCTAGCGGCTTATTTTGGGGGTGGGAGGGGGTGGGAAAATCATTTTTACCATTTAACTTTACCCAATTTTACAACCCACGAACCTAGTCCGACGAACCTAGTCCCACGAACCTAGTCTCACGAACCTAGTCTCACGAACCTAGTCTTCACGAACCTAATCTTCACGAACCTAGTCCCACGAACCTAGTCCCACGAACCTAGTCTTCACGAACCTAGTCTTCACGAACCTAGTCCCACGAACCTAGTCGCACCCCCTTTTCCTTATAAAAAATTTCAAAACCCACGAACCTAGTCTCACGAACCTAGTCGCACCCTCCTTTTCCTTATAAAAAATTTCAAAACCCACGAACCTAGTCCCACGAACCTAGTCGCACTCAATTGTTCCTTATAAAAAAATTTCAAAACTCACGAACCTAGTCCCACGAACCTAGTCGCACTCAATTGTTCCTTATAAAAAAATTTCAAAACCCACGAACCTAGTCCCACGAACCTAGTCGCACTCAATTGTTCCTTATAAAAAAATTCATAATTTTTATAATACTTATAATACTTATAGAAAAATCTCTTATTTCAAAACCCACGAACCTAGCACCCCTACGAACCTAGTCCCACGAACCTAGTCGCATCACATTGTTCCTTATAGAAAGGAAACCATACCCCATCTTGCATACTTTGGCATAACCACCTACGAACCTAGTCCCACGAACCTAGTCCCCACGAACTTAGTCATCAATCCCCGGACCCGCAAAAATTTTTTTGAAATTATCCTGTCATAAACCGCAGTTAAAGAAAAGCACTTGTGATACGTTTTTCATTATCAGTGTTATCACTTTCCGTGCGTAAACCAACATTTATCGTGAGTCCACTTGGACCGGATATTTTTATCACTGTTTACCCTCATTATGGTTATTTATTGCTCTTACAGGCTGCTTCCGAAATTGCCCAAACAAAACAGTCTGTCCCCTAACGTGCGAGAGAAAGAAAAAAACGCCAAAGTTGCCACTTGACGGGTGACAATGCTCCATAAACTTGCACCAAGAGCACTCCAAGAGCGGCCTGTTTGCTTGGGCACGGTCCTCGGGCCACTTTCCCAGTTGACAAAACGCCACTTGATTTCGCTAATGAACCTGAAAGCTCTCTTGTAAATTCTTTTGACTCACTTTTTATTTGGCTAGTTCTCGGAGTATCAGCCCGGGCGTTGGCCCTTGGATCAGAAAATGATTTTAACTGCGGCCAGTTATAGCTGCATGTGTTTCAGCTTGACAGAGTTGAGCCAAGTGTCGAGTTCAAAGCTATTACCGATCTTTTATTACTCTTTATTGTCAGAAGTTTTGTGAAATCGGTTGAAAACGATTATCTTGGCGGGAGAAAATTCGACCTCTTAGGGATCAAAAGACTTAATTTTCCAATTTATTTGAAAGGGACAATTGAAGAATATTGTACAGTCGTTGAAAAATAACAGTTTTCAAACTCGCTTCTACCTCATAATTATGCTTTGAAAGCAAGTATCCGCCGGTCTTCCGATTCTAATAATATTGAAATTATGGGAAAGTCAAAACTTGTCTATCGGCGATTTATCGATGTGGCTATCTCCTGGGGAGGAAGCAGCAAAAGCGTGCTCGACGAATTTCATCGACCAAGATCACCTGTCCGAGCGGAGGAAGCCAGTCCTTGACGCGATAAGGCTCATAATCGTAAGGCCACAGTCGTAAATGTTTTCCAAGTTGTTTGAGAGAAAAGGCAGGACTTGGCAAAAATCTTACCAACAGCTGGAGATAGTAATAATATGTCGAGTCCCAAAATGTGCCAGAAAAGAACCGAAGAAAAAGAATCAAGGGCTGGATTCTTGACGGAAATCTTACCTTGCGAAAAAATGGTTGATTGACAAAAGCTTTCACATCCGAATCGGAGACTTTGCCTTGGCTGAATTTGATCGACTAGTTCCGAAGGTTGACACCTGCGACTCTTAGCCTAAGATGTGAAATTCAAAAACAGGAAGCAGTTGAGTAAATTTGAACGCGAAAGTTGAGCCAAAGCTCAGAATCGCACATCTAATTGAGGAGAAAAGCTCGTTCCCGCGGATATATATTTCTGTTATGGCTTGGAACCGTGCCTAGTTGCTGCCGATCCGGCTAGCCGCGTTGGGACAATTCTCATCAGCAGCTGCTGCATTTGATGGATTGTATCTAAGAGGCTCTTATTTTCAAGAGAACAGGCTGATTTTGATAACGTTATGGCTCGAACGATGTGAAAAACGAGGATGCTTAATTTTCTCTGTTCCGTATCCGTTCTGATTTTGTCGGCTCTGGTTGATTCCTTTTGATGTGTCTGTGCTAAGCATTTGACGTGCATTGACGTGTGGGCACGTTTAGATGCACCTGAAAGCTCTGAAGTCGTAACCACCTCGAACGTGGCCGTTCGCGGCGTCAAAGACCTCACACTGACACTTTCACGTTGACAGGGAGGAGGAATTCCGCAGCTGGAAGGGTGACGTGATGCACATAGGTTCAAGGCCTTCCGCTTTCAAGATATTTTTAGCATAAAGCTAAAATAACTTTGACACAATTCAAATTCTGCTTCGTGCAATTTCGAAGAATTCGAGGTTCAAAAATATTTGGCCCCGTTTTTTTTAAAAAGCAGCTGATTTATAATCATAAAAAGTTTTTATTGAAATTATTTCGTCATAAAGTTTTTTCGCTTGAAATCATGGAAAACGATGAGGATTTTTCGATCTCTTCCTTGATTTCAGTAATGGCTTCTGAAATCGAAATTCAATCTAAAAATGAAGGGGGTGGGTTAGACACAGCTTTAAATATTTTATAATTGAATTTGACTTTCAAAAATTTGACCTTGGATAATTTTTTAAGCCTGGCGGGTAAGATTTCAGCACTAAAGTGAGGTGCGGTGGGGTGGGATCACACACGCGAGCCATTTTGCGATAACTGTGGTGTAAAAGTAAGGACTGTCTTGTACAGTCGCAAATTATCCCCCTAGTGCTCAGCGCGCGAAATCGAGGCCAGCAACTTGTGCCGAAAGAGGAGCAATCCAAAACGCCATCCCATCAAAAGTGCGTTTTACTCCACGAACAAATTAATAACGAAATTGGCCGCTCCGCCACCACCATTGAATAATTGACACCGGCCAATTTTTTTCATAATAGAGAGAAGCTCAAACTCAGATTAAGAGAATCGCTGATTGATGTAAAATCGAACTGAAGAAAAAAATGGAGAATATTCCGCAGGTATTGCAGTTGAAAAATTATTCATCTGTTGATTGGAAAATTTCAGGATAATTATACATTAGTCGAACCAGATGAAGTTCGAATATACGAACCTATCGGTTCGGGGAGCTTCGGCTCCGTTTTTCGCGGCGAATTCAAAAACATGGAAATTGCGGTGAAAAAGCTCCCGAGCAAAGAGAAAGAAGCGAGCATTCTAGCGATGCTCAATCACCCAAATATTATCGAATTCTACGGCGCTTGTGAACAACCGGGCAATTACAGTATCTTGATTGAATTCGCGCGTTATGGAAGTTTGTACAGCTTTCTACAGACGAAAGAAGCAGCCAAGTTGGATTTCGAGCAAATGATCCGATGGGCCTTGGACATTGCGCGAGGCGTGAACTATCTTCACAATGAAGCTCCTTGCAAAGGTATTGACTGAGGTCAATTATGGATTATCGCGAGTATTTTCTCTTCTTTCTATAAAAATACAGCGAATTCCAGAGCAAAAAGCTGCTTGAAAATAACTCATTTTCTAGTCATCCATCGAGATCTCAAATCGAAAAACGTTGTAATTGTCGGCGACGACTACACTTTGAAATTATGCGATTTCGGCGCCTCCAGATATTTAACTCAAACGGCGACGATGACCATGGTGGGAACATTTCCATGGATGGCGCCTGAATTAATTCAAGGAAAGAAATCGAACGATTTGTGCGACGTCTACTCTTTTGGCGTTCTTTTATGGGAGATGCTGACAAGAGAAGTGCCGTTCAAAGGCATGGAAGGTTTTCAAGTCGCTTGGATGGTCGTGGAAAAGCGTCAACGACCGGTTTTACCTGACAAGGCGCCAGAAGAAATCAAGCAGCTTATCAATACTTGCTGGGCGCACGATCCAAAGGATAGAAAAGACTTTCGGGCAATCATTTTGGACCTTGAAAAAATGGAGCTCGATCAAGAACTTATGGACGAAACCAACTCATTTATGGGCAACAAAGAAGATTGGGAGGAAGAATACGAGGACCTCGTGGAAAGCATGCGTACGGAGCAGCATTCCTCGATAAAAGAGCGAGAGGAAGAGCTCGAAAAGAAGGAGAAGAAGATGAAAGAGTGGGAAGATGCTCAACGAGAAGCTTCAAAGAACCACGGATTGATCAATATCGGCCAAATTGAAGAAACTTCGTTCAATCGAAAATTCAAGTTTTCGGGAAAAGGCGAGGGTGCCGCAGAATCAATCAGAGGCATGCTTGAGGCAGTTTCAGGTAAAAAAGGAGTAAAGTGATCTGGTGATTAGTTTCTCATTTAGGCAGGAATCTTTCGAATCAAAACTTGAAAGCACTCACGCGTGGCAGTTCCGGAAGCTCACTTGTGGCTCTTGACGACAAGTACAGCTCAAATACGTCGCTTTCATCGAACTCGTCAACGCCGGGAACCGTTCAGCCTGGTCTAGGTTGTTCCAGTTCAAGAATTCTATCATAACTTTTGCTTAGGGTATCGACACAAGCGATCTGTTGGAACTCCCCCAGCCGATAAATATCCATTCTCTCCTCTCCTTTCAAAACACATGGTTCAATACAGCCCAAAGAAGCTTTCTTGTCCAAAAATAGAAGGCGAGGCTGAGTTTGGAGGCTCAACGAGAAAGACTTCGCTTGGAATTCTCGGAAACACTCAGACTGGAGAAAACCAAGCTGTGATGTTGCCGAAAGAAATCGAAGAAATTCTTCAAGCACAAAGCATGGGAAATGGAAAACCCTTCTGCAAGTTTTCTAGGCAAACGAGTACTTCTAATGAGACGATATCTTACAATGAAGCTCGCGCAATAATCAAGGGTCCAGAAGGGACTGAACCCCGCGTGATCGAGAACGCTTCAGGAGATTATTCCAAAAGTCAATCACATGACAATCTGACCCTGTTAGGGAAAGATGCTGCTGTCTCGAGAGGGCTAAATATGTTGACGAATATGTCACCTTGTTCTTCCACTGCCAACATGACACAGTTCAATACAGTCTCCTGCAATTCTCCGGAAATCTTTCAACCAGGCTATTCTCCAAACGAAGAGCGTCTCCAACAGAAAGTCGGCCTTCTTCAACAACAAGTCCGTCTACTCGAACAAGAACTGAAAAATATACTCAACAAGCCAAAACGCGGGGTCAGAGTCCAGGTCAACTGCGGTAAGATACCAACTTCCTAGTTTGAGTATTATCGAGCTTGCGGTTATTTTGTTTTAGGTCCCATCACACGTGACAAGGGTTCACAAACAGACTTCTTCATAAGTCCAACAGAATCGTACAGAAGCTCGACGATCGGAGGATCACCACCTGACAGTTTCAAATCGAACATAAGCAATGGTAGCTTTGGCAGTGGGCGTAGTACAATTTGCCCATCTGGCGATTTATCAGGAAAGGATCTATCACTCCAGCAGAATAAAAACCCACTTGAAGCCCTCGAGTCTAGGCCCCTAGCCGATGCTAGACTTGTGCGAGATCACTGATAAGACCACGATGTGATTCTGGAGAGACATTCCATTGCGTCTATACAATCTGAAGATGACCCTAATCAAGGATGTAAGTACCCACTTGAAAATCAGTGTACTTTATTATTGCGCTTAGCTTGCGAGACTTCGTCTATGTCAACATCAGCGTCTACGTCGATCCCAACTACTCCAAGCTCTTCTCAGCCAGATGAGATTCTGCCTAGTCCGTCTGGATATGAATCTGGAGGGGATTCAGGTATTTTTCTTTGTTGTGAAAGCTGGCTAGCCATGAATTTAAGAGTATTCACAACGAATATCACATAAGAGACGGACGAATTGCCGCCCAGGACACGATGGAACTGGCTATTCAGACATTCGGCTCATGTCCGACGACTCGGATTCAGAAGCAGTTTCGCGCGTTCACCAGAGACACTCTTGCGACAACCCTGTCGGCTATCGGAAGCCCGCTCATGAGTCCAGGTTAGAAATGATCAGACGAACGTCTCTAGAAGAACGCCGCCCGCTAAGTTCGAGAATCACACCACCAAGGCAATTATAAGAAAATATTTTCCAAGTTTTTGCTTGTCAAAAACCTTTGGTGGTCCTCCCTTTACGTGATATCATCTGTGATACTTCACGTAGGCTGTAAAGTACTTGAGTGCCGCGTGCACTGGAAAGTACTTTAGGCCTTGATACCAAATTTATCTTGATGAAAGCGGGTTTTCTATCAAGATAAATAACTGAAACTCTTTGGGTAAAAAATGTACGGAATTTGATCTAGGTAAACTTATGTGATGAAATAAGGAGCTGACAATGCGATGATGAGCGCTCTTTGAAAAGCCAACTCAGTAATGAGCGCGAAATACGTGTTTTACAAGTCAATTTCTCTTCGATAATCCTCAAACATTCATCCTCTAAGCGTTCAGTGTTTTAAGCTGCGGTAAACTCATTGTTGATTTCAGTACGGTTTCGCCGCGCTTCCAACGAAAAGTCAACAAAATCTCTTCATCGTCTGGAAGATCATCGAGTTCATTACATCTTGATGTTGATGACACTCGCTTACGAAAGTCATCATCAGGAAACTCGCTGAATTCGTCGCAGCCTCCACAGCTAACCTCTCTCGGTAGAATAAGACCGGAATCGGCGGATAAGGTATTTTGAAATTTTCACTACCGAGAACGACTGACGTTTAGGCGAGACGAAATATCAGTGCTCCACAACTACAGTTGATTGAAGATAGAGCTCATTTGACGAAGAACCAGCCACACCATCAGCCAATGCTCGATCTAAACGAAACAAAGAACATATCTCTAAATCAGAAGTTTGTCTCGAGGTATTTATTGCTCGCTGTCAACAGAGTATGATGCATGTGTTTAGTGCGGAAATAGGGAATGTGGGCCATCGAGGCATCAGCCGCCTCCCCTCTGACCCTTCCAACCGCCCTAAGTCAGGGATGAGCGGCCGCCACTCACTCGATCACTACAGTAATCTTCCTACATCGCCACGCTCAGCAGGCCCGATGAGCAACTCTGAAAATAAATTCACATTCGGTCTTTCGCCAAGGCCAAAACCTAAAATTGAGCACTGCCGACAAGCTACTTCCTTCGATACTGCTTCGCAATATAGGTTCGCATGGGTGCAACTAACAGCGTTTTCGATAATTTCAAAAAATTCAAAGATAGCCTCTGTTCGATAAATTAAAAATTTGCCCTCTAAGTAATTCATTTTAGCTCCGATCAAGACGATGTCCGTTCCGAATGCTCCGATAGCCCGTATTACCACGTTTCTTCCTACCATGTCCCGTCACAGCAGCGTCGAAAGCATTCGCGACCTCACGATCAGGTATTGACAGGTTTCTTTTACAACACACTCTTAGCACGCTTTCAAAGTCACAATCGAGTATATTCGATACAATTATTAAAACCGAAATTCAGGCGGCGCCAAACTTTGAAGCTCTTCATAACAGTTCCATTCTCTTAAAAGGCCCCGGCAGAACTTCAATCCAAACAAGGCAAGTTTCAACAAAACCGACTAATTATTAAAAAGAAATTTCAGACACGGAGCCCCAGAAACACAGCCTGTAAGCCGCTCTCGTCCAGGATCAAACCTCCGACTTGACATCTCAAAAACGATCAAAAAATTTCAACAACAATAATGATAAACCCTACTTGCCAGAAAACAAACACTGTTGCTCGAAATTATGAATTTAAAAAGCTCAAAGCTTTATTTAAAATAAATAGAAAAACTCTTGTCCAGAAGTACAGAAATTGGAAAAGTATGATACACAAGTGGATAGGCGGATTTTTCTTCGTCGCTAACATTTTTTTTTTCGGAATCGTAGAATTGTCGTGGAATATTTGTTTGGTGACTACTACTCGTACAGTTACAGTAATTCACAGCTAGCGCTAATATAACACGGAGATTGAGCAGCAAAGGGACGACTACTGTGAGCTTCTTCCGGACTCACTCGATGATGTCTGGTGGGCGAGTTGCCTCGGCAGCGCGTTGACGACGCATCGTATTTGTCGGAGATTCGAAATCGTTATAAATGTCTATTCCAGAATCAGCTCTTTCGGGAGATTCATTGCTAAAAGTGTGTTACGCTTAATAAATCAGACTTTTCAAACCTGAAGAATGGCGAAGGGCTTCGAGTGTTGACCCTCCTCCCAACCGGGACGGGTATTCTACTCCTAGCCGATCCTGGCCTCGCTTCCATTCTGGGCTTGACTAATTCCCCCGAAACTCCATGCAAAGACACAGATAAGCTTTGGAGCGCCATCTCCGCAGCGGATTTTGGCCTTTTTGTTGGAGCTTTCTCGTCTTTTGTCGACGAGCCGAGATCTTCTAGTGTTAGTCTATCGTCGCGATAGACCTTCATGTTGACCTTGCGGTCTTGGCTCGATTCACGAGACGTCTTTCCGGAGCTCTTTCCAGGTGCCATGGATTCCTGCGAGGTCAGCCGTTTTGTCCTCGGCGTTTTCGCGGTCATAGGAGTCGAGTAAGGCGTCGCCGAGGATGAGCGCGGCGGGGTCGATGAACCGATTCTAGAGCGAGAGGGAGTTTGACTGCGATGTTTTTTCATTCTACTCGCAGAGTTACTGTCGCCTTTCAGTGGCCTACTGCGCTCTACAGAAGAGCGGTCGACAGGCAACGACTGGTTTAGATTGACGTTGCGTCGAGCAGTGGCAGGAGAACGCGTTGGAGTATTGGAATTGTTTGTCGTTCGCCGTCTTTCCTTGGCAATATCGGATTTGACGCTAGACGGCGTACCCTTGACTTCTTTCACAACGTGTCCTTTTTCGTGCCGCTCGATAATGAAGTGCTAAAGAAAATGTTAACATAAGCGAAGTGCCCGTGAGATCGGTATTTTCATGCAAATCTACATGTTAATTGATGATAATTCTATTCTAATCTTGAATCATTCATGATTGAGCGAGTCTATCAACTCTTGAACAAGGAATCAGCATATTTTTGTGAGATTTGTGCACTGGGATTAGTTCTGAAATCAAACTGTGCTACGGAAAAGAACACAAGGCATGGAACCTCTTTTTCCGGCGTCTCGGTCTTTGGTGAGCGCGTTCGCCTGTTAGAATTCGAATACAGCCGATCAAATACGGAAGAGCTTGGCGAGACGCCAAAGCTCGCCTCGATCAGGTTGGTCACGCTTTTCGATTTGAACTTGCCTTTTCGAGTGGAATCGGCCTTTGTTTAGCTTATTAGTCGTCGAGTGATTTTGTTACTGTCTTGTTACTGTATGTCCCTAATTGCGAGAAATTGACATACGGGTTAGGGTTAGGGTGAGAGAAAAGATGCATGGTGTTAAGGTTCTTACTCGAGGAAGGGTTGAATACGGCCGAAAAGCCGGGGTTGATGGTGTTTTTGTTTTAACTTTATTTCGAGCACTGAAACTTCCGCCCAGAGTTTTACTGTTATAGGAACTTCTCCCGAGACTCGATTTTGGTGGTGGTTGAGGTTGAAGTTTGGGTTTTGATTTAGGTTTTGTTTTCGTAAGCCGTTTCCTAGGAGGACCGAGTCTATCAGACACGGAAGTGGTCGAGTACTCGGACGACACACTCGAGCGCCTTGCCGGTCGAGTTGCCGTTGCGGGTCTAGCAGGCAAGCTGCGCCTATCTTTTGGCTTTTCAAGACCGATGGGATTCGGTCTTGTTATAGTCTTTACAGGCCTCGACGCATTTAGCGAGGGCGTCGATGTCGACAGTGTCGCCGCGAGCGAGGCCCTTGACCCCCTCCGCGACGATGACTTTGAAGAGGTCGTCGCTTGAGGGGAGAGAGTTTGATTAAGACGCGTCGTTGATCCAGAAAGTTTCTATAAAATCCATATAAGCCCCTTTCATCCCTTCTCAATACCCGAACAATCTTAGCGAGCGAGATTCTAAGGGCTAATCTTATTTTATCTCCATTACTAACACTCCCCATCAAACTGGTTTATCTTCAGTTCTATCGGAGCTCGATCACTCATCTCTTGCTTGGAGATCGTCCAATATTATAAATAACCAATAATACCGATAATTTTACCTGACGAATGTGTTTCTCCTGGCGATGGCGTTGACACCGACATGGATCGTGTTTGTTCAAATAATTTTCTAGCGTGTCCCAGCCTCCACCAACTCGAACCATCACGTGATTTCGGAGAATCTAAGAATGGTTGAAACTGTAGAATACAGAGATTTGCTTACTCTCATGTAGATCAAAGCCTTTGAGTCTCCAATTCGATACTTTCCATCTCCCACTTTCGTCAACGAAAACATCGTAGGGCAAGTACAAAGTCCAAGATAATATTGCACCTTTAGAAATAATGCGTTAATAATGACCGAACCGAGAGTTCACCAATTCCCATGAGAAATCTACCCGCGCATCCCTCATCTGGCGAATCGGCAAAGATCATAATTACCATTTCATCCAGGCTTTTAAAGTCGATCGCAACTTTCTGCGGCTCTGGTTCGGGCTCTTCATAATCGGAATAGTCGCTTTCAACTTCGCCCGCATCGATTCTCATTTCGCGTTCAATTTCTTGTTCTAGTTTGACGATCGTTGGTGCCTCCATTCCAAATTTTGCACCTCGTCGAGCAACCTAAAATATTCGTTGAAATTCGTACTCTTCCATGATTTCAGTACCTCGAGAAGTGTAAGGATAAAGTTCTTCTCATTCTTCCTCAATATGAGATCGTCAGTTTCGAACATGATGATATCCGAAATGCCAAGTTCTTCCCTGCACCACTTGATGAAGACCGCAACGTTGTCACGCGCGAAGAACGACTCTGCTTTGACATGTCGGCCCTAAATGTGAATTTTCAAATCCGGCTCTTAGATGAAATATTCATCGGTCTTTTGCCGGCTGAGTTCACCGGCGCCGGACCACATGACCTTGGCTTTTTGGATCATTTGGATTCCCCCGGGCTTTGTACGAATCGAAACAAAAAGAGAATGGAAAAGGGAGATAGACGTGAAATCTGAACCGCAGTTTCATTATTTAAAATTTAAAAACGAGCTGGAGCCGACCCAACATACTGTCACCCACAGAGAAGCTCCCTTCGTCTACTGTAACTACTATCAATTATGCATCGTTTTGTGACAGATGCGCTTATCCTCGCTGGGTAAATACCGAAGAGGCTATCTTTGAACAAGTAGGGCTCGCGCCTAGGGGGCAATTTCACGTCCCAGATGGAAAGAAAGAGGATATCCGCAACTTTCAATGCTTCAAACAAAAAAAAATACTGTTTGAACAATCCAAGGAAGGAAGTTCTCATCAAAAAGCGAGGTAAGAATACAGATTAAATACAGTATTCTGCTACTGTACGTAGCTCAATTAAATACGGAATAAACAACTGCCAAGTGAACTTGATCAATCAATAATTTACAGACAAGTGTGGAAAATAAAGATATGCCCGGGCCTGATTTTTAATTATTTACCTCGTTAAACTTCACACAATTCTGCGGCACCTTGACTTTCGTCAACGAGGGATGCTCTGGGTTCGTCATTTTGAACTCTTCGGCATGCAGCGTCACTGTATTCGCGTGTTTGCAGAGGAGAATTCCAGTTTCAAGTTTTCGAAAGAAAGAATATGCGTTTATCGTTTCTTTTCAAGAGCACCACAAATGTTTGTTCATCGACGTACAGTTACTTTCAAACTGTATTTGCCTGTCCGATAATATCGATAAAAATATGTCATTTTATTCTGCGATTTATTTCCTAAGACGTCAAAGGACGCGACAGTAGATGAGTCTTTATGAAGTTCCAAACTAAAAGTGTTTGAGCTTTTTTGTGGTGCCGTTTCCTGAGTGAAGAATTTGAAGCCATTCAGACAAGTCTTCCTTCATGGCGAATAAATATTCATTCTGAACATCGATTAGCGCGCTCGGCAATATTCGCCAAAAATCGACTTTCGAAGCTATCTAAGAGCCATTAGGGGCTTACAATTTGTAAACCCATAAATCGACCAAAAGCTTGGGCCCATGTCAACAGAGGGCTGAAATCGCTTAATTGGCACATGTACCGGGGATTAACTCATCGGATAAATTTTTAATTGAAATATGTTCTTTGATCTCAGAATCAAAAATGAGAGTGAATTTACGTAGAAGAATGTCTGTGAATTAACTCACGTCTGGGTAAAAAAGGAGGATTTCAAAGACGAAATTTGAAAGTTGTTTATTAGTAATAAATTATTACCTGTGTATTGTACGGTCTGATAGACTGTCTGGCAGACGCGTTAATAACCGCCGAAACTTCTTGCTTCACCTCATCGGATAGCTCATTCACATGTCGCTCCATTTCCGCCACAGATGTTCCAGTCGCCCCGGGCATGCGCCTTTAGGGGAGCTGGCAAAGCTTCTTTATGTTATCTCTCAATTTTCGTATTTCAGTATCTCTCTTCGATACGGTCTTTGTAGCCCTTTTTTCGCGGATTTCGGTCTCGCAATCTAGAAAAAAATAAAACGTCCGAATTATTGAACAGTGGGCGAAACGGAGGTGAAGCGTGGTGAAATCAGCGCATGGGCAGACACGAGAGGGCGCCAGGCGAAAAATTCGCGCGGCGCGCTCCTCCGGGCAAAACAAAAAAAATTTAAAAACCTCTTGATTAGACGATTATCTAGAATTTCTCTAGACAAAAAAGTCTTGGGAAAGCGTTTTTTTTCGTTGAAAAGAAGAATCTTTGTTATGATAACTGCCGAGCTCATGGAAAATCGCGGCAAATAATAGCGTTGTAATTGGGACCCCTACGGTGTTTTATTATTTTCGAAGTTGTAATAAAAAAATTCGCAATTTCCTCCGCTCTCTTTGATCGAACTGAAGCAGCTAGGTTTACAATTTTTTCTCTCGGCAAACACCACCGTAAATTTGTTATTTACTCCTCTGCAGCAAAAATCAGTAGTGACGGGGGGACAAAAACGATGAGAATTTTACGATCAGTGAGTCGAATCATTCATCTTCGAGTCTTACTAAGCGATTCATTATCTCAGAGGGAAAAGCCTTTCCTGACGATTTCTTGAGGCGACAATAAACCTAAGGAACCTAACTACAGTTTGAAAATTGTCGAAAGATGAATGTAGTGCGCGAATTCTCAAATTCAGCGTCATTAACATCTTTCATCTATTCAAGTGGACACAGAGCAAATCGTTTTTTGTCCTTAGTCCCACCGAGGGTCCACTTGAATCCTCATATTCTCCATTAACTGTTTTCTCTCCCTTGCTATAACAATTTTGAGAATTCTGAATTCTGACCGGGTAATAAATCAAAACCCCAGATGGTTCCTTTCCCGAGGGAATAAAAGACTGCTCAGAGTTTTACTTTTACGAGTTTTGCTTTCGCCTTGACTTTATTGCGAAAAAAAAAATACATCATTAAAAATGACACAGGCGTTTTTTAAAATCAGCAACGATTTTTTACGTTGCTAAAAACGTCCCGCCCTCACGGCTATCTCTGAAGGCATTGATTTTTCTTGGGACCTGTCAAGGAGATATTTGCTTATTTGCGATTTCGATCCGTATGTATCTCCACGTAGCACTGTTGTACTTCCGTCGATACTGACACACTACTATTCTGCAAAATCGAATTTGGCTACTTCAAAATGCAAACTTGAGCATTGTCATTTTGAAATGAAACTAACTTCAACTCTCGAAAAAGTCCTCTGAGATGCCCCTTATTGCCTCGATCTTGTGCCTTTGAAATTTTACAATTTACATTTCCACCGCAAAAAGTCGCTTTTACGCCTCTTTATCGAACGCAACTCAAATTTACTCAACATTTACTCCTACATGAACTCAGTACTGAACTTTTTACTGAGCATGAAAATCGAGTCATTACCTTTTTTATTCTGGGCTCGAGGAAATAAAATGGAAAAAAATCTCTACACGCGCGGGAGAAAGCTTTGACAAGTTCTCTGTTTGGTGTTTGGCTGGACGGGTAGTTACCATGGATTTAGCAAAAGTCAGTCCGATGTAATTTGTTTAATCGAAAGCCATCTTTTTCTTTACTCAAATATACATTATTCCTTTTCTGACAGCTTCTTTCACAAAAAATGGAAACCAAGGAAGACTAACAACTGGCAAATGAGCTTCAATCTACCTTGAAAATTTTCTTCGAAAAAAAGAAAAAAAAAACTCAAACTAAAAATATTCAAACTAAAATTATCTCAAGCTCTCTAGCTTTTATATAAACCGAGAAAAACGTGGTATAAATGAGATTACCTGACGTAAAAATTTCGTATTCTCGTTAGTCTCTCTTTATTGATTTAAATTTCTAAATTCCTGTCCAAGAATTTCTCTTCTGATAGTTTTTATCAGTACACGAAGACTGTGGACGGCCCTAGGGCGGCCTTACGTGAATATGTCCACGGTATATCCGTTTTTGCGACGGATTGATTACTTCTAATTGCGCTGATAAGCAATCACCGAATATTCTTGCTTTAGAAAGAATCATACAGTATGATTTATACAGTGTTAAACTGTTCTGTTGTATTTATCGATTGACACAGTTTCGAAATGTTTATAATTCACCCCTGTCAGATCATATTTGACTTTTGAACTAGTGTGCGCAGGTGAGAAACTGTAGTTGTTGTTTTCCTCAATGTTCTGAGAAACTGCTACAGTCCTTCGCGACCGGCTGTAACGGGTTTCGGCTCAAGTGCCTATTCTGTGCCACGAGCGTGCCTCAAGTATCCTTTCAAAGATTTTTTTTCATTCTGTAATTTCTGCTTCGAAATCTGAAAATGCCACCCCGTCATCATGTCACTCTTTTCAGCTGAAGTAATTTGCATTATCTCGAGGGGTGCTTTTGATTTGCGGAAATTTACGGTTACCGTTGCGAAAAACACGATTTACGATCTTCAATTACAGTTATCACAGTCTCCCAAGTACTGTTAACTGTTTTTTTTGTCGTTACACAATAATTTATAGTCTGTGTAAGTTTTACAGTATAACTATACATATAAAACTTATAGAATATATCATATTATATCATATTATATTATATGATTCATATATTATAGATCATATATAATATAATATATTGCCCATATCATATGGGCCATATATAATAGAAAAATAAGCTTAATAAAAACCAACTTATTCTTTGTTGATCGCAGACAAATTAAGAACTCAGGAAATGCTACTGCATTTAGCAAGCAACAGTAAAAAAAGATATGACGAGAAAAAATAATGCTACAGAAAAATAGAGAACTCTCCAGAAGTCATGCCTTCTCTTTGAAATAAACGATAAAAGGGAAAGTTTGGCCACTTCCGCGCGTCGCTTTATCCTTGATTTCGCTCTTTGGTCCTTTGAACTGCGTATATTAAAAAAAAAAGCATCACGTGTGAGAGAGTACTCATTTTTCTCATCTCACATTGAAATGGTCAGAAATGGAAGTGAAACTGAATAAGTACTTGATTATTTTTGCCCTTTGCGGAATCTTCAGCGCGGTTTTATGCTTTCTGGGAAATTTTCACAAAACTAGAGCGATCTTTGGACAACTTCAATTATTGACTGAAGAGTGGATTGATAAAAGCATCAAATTTTGGTATTTAACTGAATTGAAAGACCTATGGCTAGTGTTTTATACCAAAGAAAAGTTTGGGATGAAATTGACGAGGAAAAAACTCTTTGCTGGGAACACGTAAATAAAGAACACGCAGTTCGGGTTTGCAATTATTTGAAAAAGGAGCTTCCATTATTAAACTCCCAAGATACTCGAAATGAAATATCAAAGTAAGCCTTTCTTTAACAAAACAAAAACGAAAAATTACATTATAGACGTGCTATTCTGGGCAAACTAACATTCCTGAGGAACAAAATTGAATATCTCAACAGTACTCATTTTAAAATAGCGGCAGAAGATGGTGCATACATCTCAAAGTAAGGCGATAAATCAAAGTCCAATTCTAACTGTATCTAAGAAATCAACTCCGAGAGGTTTTCTATTCCATAGAAAACTTTCAAGCGACGAACGAGGATGAAATTTTCCAGGAATACTTTGAAAAAAAAACGCATAGAATTAATTTCATTTTGTTATTCTCCAAAGCTTACCAAAGAGATACGCGTATCGTACAAAAATGATTTTACAGTAGAAACTCCACACTGTCTTACCGCGAGCTTTCTCGAAGATCCTCCGACCCATCAGAATACAGTAAGCAAATTATTTTCGATACAATTTTCCACACCTTTTTCAGTTGCCATTTATATGCACTAGAGAGCGAGTAGGGAATGAAACTTATCGACCAATTTGGGTGGATCCGGTTGTATTTTTGGATCTCCATTATCAAGACTGGCCGTGGATCCCGTTCGACGAGAACATGGAGTTCACCTTCCAAAACTTGACAATCAATAATCAATGTAAAGAGGGAAGTCTCTTCTTTCTAAAATCAATTGAAGACCTTGAAAAGATGCGCAGAATGTTGAGAATTACCAACCTTTTTTACGGTATCTTATAATGATAAGTAAAAATGCAATATTTTGTTGTAGATTGCCATCATTATCATCGTTCGTCGAATCATAAAGGTACCCCTTGGGCATAGGGGATGGAATTAATGTCGGAAACCAATTGTTAAAGATTGTTCAAAAACCGACGTTCCAGAATATTTTCCTCTCAACTATGGCATCAGCTTACCATGTAGGTGCCGAGTATACTGAACCAAAAATACAATTTTTTTAGTACGCCCGCTTACGTCCGAAACTATGGAATCATGGGATGGCAAAATTGTTCAACAACAGATCTTCGACCAACTTGAGCCATGTCCTCAAACAAAAGCATTTCTTCCAACAACAATTCTTATTGATTACAACATCACTGGGCTTTTTCTGCGCCTCGATCATGAAGATCCTTATGGAGCGAATTTTTGCCTTTTGGATTTGCCGTTGACGAAGCGCAAAGAATCCTGCAATAATGCCTATTAGCTATTTTTCATGATTTTATTATTTTTATTCGCTCGTGTTGAACAGCTTTTTGTTATTTGATAATAGGAGGGTAAGTATTGCGGGCAGTAGGAGTTGTATTCTTTTAATAAACTCTTTTTTGTTTGTTGTCAATGTGTTTACTTTTTTCGTTTGGAATTACTATGAACAAGAGAAGAGAAAGTAAATCTGTTAAAAGGAAGCTTTCAAGCTTAATTTAGGAGAGAGTTATAAAGAAAATAAGGATGCTGGGTGACGCCATATTGCAAGATTGGATTGTTTGTCTGGATTGCGGCAGCAGCTGCTAGTGGATTCGCTGATTGACTGGCGAGAACATTGTTGAGGGTCTTAGTAGCGTCCTTTCCCTTGTTAGGGTCGACCAAGTAGCCGACAGCTGGGCTGCCGAGGGCTGAAGCAAGGCCAAGCTGCTTCTGAGTAGCCTGGTCGACGCTGTAGACGAGTGGGTTTCCGTAGAGAGCATAGGCCTGGTCCTGTGTGAGGAAAGCAGAGCTAGCGAGTTGAGCTGCTGTCAGTTGTGGAGCGTTCTGGCCAAGGGCGAGAGCGAGGGATGGATTGCCTGCAAGTTCTGATTGGAGCAAGTAGTTGGAGTTGCCGGTAAAAGAGTAAGCAAGTTCTGGGTTAGTTCGCGCCAAAACGGCGCCAACAGTAGAGTGTGGTTTTTGTGCAGCCTTAAACTGATCTGATGTGACGGCCGCGAGGGTGGGATCTTTAGTGAGTCCATAGGCAAGAGCTGGGTTGCCAGTGGCGGCAGCGGAAAGAGTGACGAGCTTGTCTGCATCAGTATTTTGGTTGCCTGCGATGAGAGTTGCTGGGTTACCGCCGGTAAGAGCAAAGGCATGGTGAGGTTGGACAGTAGCATCCTTGGAGAGGAGGTATGTGAGTCCAAGATCGTTAGCAACGTTCTCTGGTCCAGCAGTAAGAGCCGCAAGGGTAGCGTCCTTAGTGACAGCGTAGGCAAGGGCTGGGTTGCCAGTCTCAGCAGCGTAGAATTTCTTAAGTTGTTCACTTGTCGTGTCGGTTGGCAAACCCTTTGCAATGTAGGCAGCCTTGGCATCACCAGTAAGAGCGTACGTATTAGCCTGATCTTGTGTCAAGAATGCGATCGTGTTTGGGTTGGCGTCACCGTTCTCAGCCATTTGGATAGCCATGAGATCTTTGTCCTTGGTGATCGCATAAGTGGCAAGAGGACTATCGAGCTGACCAGCGAGAACAGCTTTATTAATTTCATCATTCGCTGTTGGTGCGGCAACGTCAACTGATGCCAAGTTGGCAGCAGTAGCATCACCAGTGGCGACAAATGTTTCCATTGCATCGGTCTTGCTGTTAGCACCGACAAGAACTGGATTCGCTTTAGCCTCTGGATCTGTGATTGCAGCGAGGACGTTGCTGCCCGTGAGGCCGTAAGTGAGCGCTGCGCTATTGCTCTGAGAACCAAGGAGAATGTCTTCGTCAGAAATAGTATCGGTTCCATCGGCGAGAAGGGCAGCGTGGGCATTTCCAGTTGCGCCAAGAATGAATTCAGGTACGTTGTTATGTATGGGGACGCCAGCTGCTCCTAGCTGTATTGCAGGAGGAGCACCTTTTCCAAGGATTTTGGCAGCAGCCATGTCAGTGTTTCCCCCAGCGATGGCAGCATCAATCATTGCATCTGATCGAGTCACATCAGGATCTCGGAGAGCTCCAGCGTAGGCAAGAGCAGGATTTCCAGAACCGTTGAGGATCATAGACTTCATTGGATCAGGTTTGTCAGCGTAGTAGGAAGCCATGATATTTCCTGTAGTAGCAGCGGTAAGAAGAGGATCCTTAGTCAAGGCAGCGACCAAAGGAGCATTTACACCTGCGGAGAGTTTGTTGTCTTTATCGTTAATGAAAAGAGCTCGTTCATCATTGGTAAGCTGGTAGGCAGCGATGGGGTTGTCCAACTGTTGGATCATCATGCTTCTGACAGGATCAGCAGTGTCTGCGGCAAGGGCAGCGGCTGGGCCACCAACAACTCCAGCCATGATTGTATCACCGCTAAGAGCAGCTCCGAGTTGCTTGACTTTTGGATCGTCTGAAGAAAGAGCCATAAGGGTTGGATCCTTGGTCATTGCGTATGCGATCGCAGGATTTCCAGTTGCCATGGCGAGAGATAGCTTCTCTGGATCATCCTTGCTGGCGGCGTAGACTGATGCTGGATCGCCAGAGACGGCAAGGGCCATAGATGGATCTTTGGTCATGGCTCCGAGGAATTTCTTAGTGTCAGCATCAGCAGAAGCGGCGACCTGACTGAGAACCAGATTCTGGTCGTTAGTCAAGGCTTTTGTCAGAAGAGGGTTGCCAAGTTGATCGGCAAGGACGGTCTTGGTAACGTCAAAGTTGTTGTCAGCAGCGTACTTCTGAGCGGCATAAGCGGCGTTGGCGTTTCCAGTGAGAGCAGTAGCAGCCTGGACACCTTGCTTGGCCGCGTACAAGTTCATGACTGGATTGTTTGACTTGTTGACTTTGACATTCGATCGAACACCAGCGGCGAGTGGGTTGCCGGTCATAGTGTAGCTCATGACTGGGTTGCCACTGAGGTAAGCAGAGTAATCTCGGGTTCGATCAGCAACATTGTTATTCAAACCGGCATGAAGGGTGGCTGGATCACCAGAGACGGCGTAAGCAAGCCATGGATCAGCTCCGGTCTTGTCCCAAGTATTACCACCGAGTGCGGCGTAACCAGCGGCCATGTCAGCATTGCCTCCGAGGGCGTAGTAGAGTGGGTTTTTACTGTTGGCAGCAATGCCCTGTGCTGGGATGGTGCTTCCAGAAAGAGCAAAGGCGGTGTAGGGATTTTTGGCGCCTGCGAGGAAGGTGGCGGCTGCGACGCCATTAGGATCGGCTTTGAGATTGTTGTTCTTGGCAGTGGCAACGGCAATGGTACCATCTTGAGTGAGAACATCGGAAATTGGAAGAAGAGGATCTAGACAATAAATATGAGTCGTTGAATTAGAAAGAATTCTTACTCTTAGACATGGCGAGAGACATAGCAAGATCACCATCTTGTGCTTTTTGTGCGGCGAGGTAGTTGACAGCTGGGTTGGAAAGTCCGTTGATATCGCTGCCTTGGACACCGAGAGTGAGGTAGTCCTTGTCTTTGGTGAGCATGTATCCAATAAGTGGGCTCATTTCTATGGTAGAAAATATATTTACTTGTCAGAATATTTATGATTTACCAAAGTTATTCTTGTCCTCTTTTGGAGTGTCAGATGAAACGAGTGTTTCACTAATCGTCGATGTTGGTTTCTTTGTGTAACCCTTAATTACTCATTTACGATAATGTCGATCAAATTGTTACTTACAGTAATTCGCTGGGCGACGCAGATATTTCCGATCTTGGAAATACATTCTTTGACGGGCTGAACATCGTAGGCTGTGTTTTCCTCATCGCGTATCACGTAACTCTCAGCTAAACAATACACGTTAGAAAATGTCTGGCTCAATCTGGCGTTTCTCTGTGGATCTCTAAGACTCTCTGCGCACCTGTTTTAAGAGCGATGAAAAAACTCCCGAGCTTCATCTTGAAGTGAGCTCACGCTGAGTTATGAGTTTCGAATTGTCGTCTAAAAGCACTTTTATAAAATCGAAAGAGCGACACCTGCGCATCGTGAAAACGCGCGTCAGAGCGCCACCACCTATCGCGAAAGATACCATGAGGCATCACGAGGCTCAAGATGTACCCACTCAATTAATCATTCTACAACCATATGACGAATGAGTTTATTTTAAGATAGAAACAGACAAGATAAGTATGTTTGGGCAAAATAGACTTTGTGTTTCTTTTTTTTGCTACCCAGTGTAATCAACATCAATAGAAGTTGTGTCCACACGTCCTTTTTCCATCCACCTGTCGACATCTGAAATATATTTTGAAAATGAAGCGTTCCAAGATGCTCACCAAAGTGGTAGACTCTATGCGGAAAATGTATTTCAACGTAGTCAACGCACCAGGACGATCCGAGTCCTTTATTATCATGTTCTATTCTCATCGCCGTCACTGAAAAATAATCGAACATAGGAAAGTTGTGTTTTTGTCACGTTTTCTGTTACCTGTGCCTATTTCAGCAATTTGATGATGGAAGACATCAATTTGCCCTCGCTCAAATTTGTTCAAGTGATTTTCGCTCGTCTTCAGCTCCATCTTTCCGGTTTCGCCCTGCTCGCCCTTCAAAAAAGTTCATCGAAAGTGTTCACGTTAAAAAGGGAGATAAAGGTATTTCCTGACAAGACGGCATTTGAGCCTCGTCCGCAGGATTGTCAAAAGCGCACGTTGAGAGCTTTTATCGTGAGCTCCTGTGGCCGGTTTTTATCGACCACACGGTTATCTGGCGGAGTTAAACCCCCTTACACCGTTTTATCGCCCAATTGAAGCAAATTTCTCTCGAACCTTTAGTGTAACAAAGACATTCGCATCAGTTCCAGCGCAATCAGTGTCCTTCGTTCGAACAATCACTTGAATCTTGACCTTTTCACTTTCGACATCAGACATTTTCAAATTTTTATATTTTCGAGAAAACCAACTTGGAGTTTGTTTATAAACGAAAACCACTCAAAAGGATTTAGAATGCTCGAAAGATTCTTCAAAGGATTAAATTACACTTGCACCTATTTTACTCATTTACAGATGGATAATTGTATCCAATTCTGTAGGAAGAAACAAAGAAATATATTGAAACTAGCATTCTTGTTTTTATGATTGATTTCTCCATCCTTGTTCAAAGCCGATAATTCGCAGGGCCGGTCAATTAAATACAGATCCTGATTTGATTCTTCAACTTTAGAATGAGGTGACTAAATTAAATTAAATTAGAAAATGAAAAAGCTAATAAAGAATTTTTTCAAAATGGAGAGATCCTCGATTCTGATTTCGGCAGTTTTCTTCATGATTTTTATCGATAATGTGCTCCTGACCGCTATAAGTAATCATAACTGTTCTTCGATTAATGACTGAATGGTTTTAGTTCCGCTGCTGCCGACATATCTAGCTGAGCAGGAAACGGTGTAGAATTGATAAGACACACGTTTTTCCTTGATAAACGGTGTCATATTCCTTTCAATCTTGTTAAAAGCTCATCGCTTCTTATATCGCGTTGAAAAGTCGAATTCTACCGTTACTCGATATTCTGTAGGAACAGGTAAAAAATTCGATTGAACCGTTTTCAAAAAAAATAATGGTGTTTTAGTTATGTTTGCTAAGCCGATTTCCCAGCTAATCACGAACTTCTGGGTTTCCGGGCTGATTCTGAAGTTCGGATATGTTAAGTTTTCATAATCCGCTTAAAGAAACTTTCCGCGACGGAAAGTATTTCACGTTAATTTCTTTATTTATCCAAAAACACTTTGAAAGCTTATTCTGAGTCAATGTCTACATAAGTGGAGGGCTTTTACTAGTCATGGGTTCGCGCGAAATTGCAAGTGCGAAACTAGAACCGGTCAGTTCCGGGGTATTTTAAGAAACGGCGTCGAACCGCATTCTCAAGGGTTCAGTTCGGGGGCGATGATGATTTCGCGCTCGTTCTCGCTTTTGGTCATCTCGAGATGCATCCAGGTAATTGGAGAGACGCGTGAAACCTCGCAACAATTACTTTTTCTAGGGCATTGGGTCATCGTTCGGCACAGTTTCTGGACTCGGCATGATTGGCGCTTACTACGACGACGATCTCAGCCGAATCGAAGTTATGGGAAGAGCGATGACTGGATTAGCTCTTGGTGTTCTAGGTACAGACTCTTCTTTTGCTTCTGTCAAAGAATTGACAAGCACTAACTACTGTCAAGTGGGCCCGCCATTTAGCAGCGTTTTGGCGGAGCTGATTAACATCGACTTCCCGTTTCTGATTCTTACTCTCGCTGTAGGGATGACATGGGTTTTTGGGATGATGATCAAGTACAATTTCGCTCTTCATGGTAATTCCAGACTGAAAAAACTCCTCCTCAATTCATTTCAGTAACGACTCATAAAAGGATTCACGAGTTAGGGTTCCTCGGACGACATTGTTCCTTTATCTACACGTTCCGGAAATATCGGAAATTCTTTGCTTTCAGAAGTTCCTTCAAAGAATAATATTTAAACGAAGGTTGACAGATAAAAAGTTGAAGTCACCGCGTTCAATTTAAAATCCGACAGCCGAATGCCGGCTTGTGATAATATCAAGGCCGCGAAACTCAGGTGAACCCAGCCAAAGCTGCTCAGGGAAAAGAAGATTGTTGTTACTGCGTTTTTTATCTTCGTTTCAAATCTAGCTGTATCGGCGTTGGAGACTGGGCAGGATCGGAAGGATGATCCGCTTTCGATTTCGTTTACTCAGCTAAGTGCTACAGGATCATCTCAAATTAAAGCCGCTGCAGATACAGCAAGTGCTGCATGAAAAGCACATGGGTCCAGGAATTCTTCTCAAAGGAAAAAAGGTTGAATCGAAAATTCTAGTCGTGACGTCACTAAAAAGGTTGTTTTACGTCACGAATAACAAGGTGAATTATCCCTCATCCCTTCCGAAAGGTCTCTAAGTAAAAAACTTCGTTTAGACGTTTAGGCCAAAACAAGCCTTGAGTCAGTCGCGAAAGAAACAGGCACGTGACCACCGTTGCAGGTGTTGTTATTCGATTTAAACCTTGCATAAAGGGCTCTCCTTCATTCCAACAACCGTGGGCTACGGAATTGGGTCGAATTTTATCTCCACGTTTTTCGACATTTTCGGCGGTAAATCAACTCTCCTCAAAAAAACATTGTCGACAAAGTGTATTCTAGGGCTGACCAGAACGTCGACCGTGGGAAGCGGTTCAGTTATCAGTGGCTTATTCATGAAAGTATTTGAAGCTAGAATTTCGAAGTTAGATACTCACGTGCACCGCTACCGGTAGCAAATTGTTTCTAGCGACTTAAAACGTGACTCGAGTAAATTCCCGAAGTTTACTGTCGCTTTGCTTTGAAGTGCAAATTGGATCATATCATTTCAAATCCGCTCGAAACAGATATTCTCTCATCCAACACTTCTCAAATCTGCACGCTGTTCTGATGGTAATGGCCGTCGGAAATTTCAGTAAGTTCGAGGCAAACGTGCGTTGCGGCTTGTAAAAGACGCAATCGAAAGGTCCAAACCTTATCGTGTGACAGCTTGCTTCCTGTTATTTCAGTAGCCTTTCAAACAAACTCAAGGGCCTTACTAGCCTTCGAGCTTTCTAAAATGTCCTCAAGTTTATGAACTTGAATAAAAATTCAGTGGTTGGTTTTGGCGTTGGATTAGTCGATAATGCGCAGTTTTCTCTCCTCAGTTTGTTATTCAAATACGGCGATTTCGGGAACAACTATGGATCGATTTTCGCCATTGGGGATATTGCCTTCTGCGCGGCTTTTACAGGAATCATGACTCAAAGAATAAAATAATCTGAGATAAGTAGAACATCGGATGTTCCAGATAGAGTTTCTGAATCAATCAAAGTCGGGCCAATCGCAACCGCTTCGATCGGCGAAGAGGTTGGGTTCCCTCGAACGCTAGAATTTCTCGGCGTTGTTCTTCTGCTCTCCAGCCCCTTGATTCTCCTGCTTGGCGGCAATTACCAAAGATCGCGGTCAATCAACTACGAGCCGATACGAAGGAACTCTCACTCAGTCTATTTCGTCAACGGGTTCCCTTTCATAATCAAACTCTTAATCAACTCATAATCAAATTGAGCTATTGACAATTTTGCTTATAAACAATATTCTTGGATCCCGCAACTGTTTTGAGCAACCCGTTTTAGAAAATAAAAGACTTTCTTCGCAGCTTACAGCTTCAACAGAAACTATGGAAACTTTGTTCGAAAATTACTATCAATAAAATTTTCACAAAATTTGAAAGAAAAAAGGTTTTCGCTAGAAAACGCGAGATTACGATATCAACCTCTTAGTAACGAGTACTTACTACTTACCATGCTCGGTATCATGCTCGTCTAAGGACTACGTCAATGGAACGCAAAGTGAGCGGAGGTAATTTTTGGACGAAAGAATGTCCCAATTCAAGCAATTACTCTTCCGTAATTACTAATTGTGCGCGGCGATTTTTTCACACGAACTCGGAGGTCCTTCGAAGTCGAATTTGCTCCCTAAATGAAAATGACTGAGAGCCAGTATTCCACGTTTCAGAATACCTAAAAGACGTATTCTGTTTCAAGTGCCGGGTGCTTTGCAAATATCCGCCACTTTGAAACTCCACCGGTTCTTCGCGTGAATTACGTATCGTTTGTCGGCAACGAGCTGGTCCCCTGAAAAATAGGGGTGGGGGGAGGAAGAATGTATTTCAAAATACTCTTTCTCCTTGAGTTGTACGGCTATAATCGTCTTAATAATTCGGCAGGAAGGGGAATTGTTGCGATTTTGCGGTGTCTAAGTTACATAGCCAAAACACGCAAGCACGCTGAGTTGAGCGTTTTTCTGATTCCTCGTGCGTACCAATAACATGTTCGATATTTGTGGGCAAAGCAGGGGCCGCACACTGTCGCTAGGAATTAGGAGTTCTGGATATTTGGGGCTTAGAATGTCCGTAAAGAATGACTCGCGCAAAATGTTCACTCGAACTTGATTCCAAACAGGAATTCTGTGGCCAAACAAACTCAGAAGATGCCAGGCGATAATGCATTAAGCAAGGTCTTAGGCAATTTATAAATATTATTATATTCACAATAAACCATCTCATTCCTGGGAAATGGGAGCTTGAAGAGTCGAGGCTCTTTCCTAAAAAAGGAATATGTATTCAATTTGTTCTATTTTTACGATCTTCTCTGCTGACTCATCATGTGTGACATTTGCAGTGAAATTATGAAAATTTGGATTTCCGGATTTTTGAAGATTTGATGATGTTTTTGAGATTTTCTTCGAATCTTTAATAAAAAAAGAGCATGACAAGAGCCAGTTTAGGCGGTAAGAGAAACCTGCATAATTGTCGGTCGAATAATATTTTTATAAGATGGGCAGGATCTATCAAAAAGTGTTAAAGAGTTCCAGGCGAAGAATGCGAAAAGGTAATTACAGGAAATGTTTTATCAAATGCGTTCCTGCTTGACTGACGAATATTTTTGAAAGGAACGGTAACTCACTTTTATTTTATTTTATAGATTATCAACAATCTCTGGAGGAACGGTTTCAGCATTTTGTGGAAATTGCGTGGTATTCAAATAAAATACGGTATTTGCCTTGGAAATAATTGGGATTGACTGTAGATCTCTATCTCTCATTCAAATCATTCAAAATGAGGAGAGATGGAATTTTGAATTTGAAAGATTTTGCAAAGTTTAATGACAAAAAGGGGAGCAAGAAAAGGTACTAAAAATTGAACCTAAAAATTCTTTTCTTTTTCGCGTTTTTTTTTCACAATTTGGAAGCTATGCCAGTTCATAATGAAAAACTAGGTCGTCTGGGGACTCTCTTAGGAGATTCTTTTATGAAAGTCCTTGACCTTATCTCAGAAGTCGTAGAATAATTTTTCTGATTATTGGGCAGCTGTTGCATATTCCTCTTCGCTCATCGCGGTAGAACATTATTTGAACATTGCAATAAAAGATGGATAGAGGGGTATTTATGCGCACTCTTGCGAAAGAGAATACCATTTCGAGTTTGAAGAACTGAACCAAAGTTCCAAAAATGGGAAAGAAAAAAAGCGCAAAGTCGAATTCAACGCTTTATTCCAGCAAAACCGGGTCTGAAATCTCAAGTACAGTCTCGAAGGCCACGTCAAAGAAGTCGTCGAAAAAGAGAAAGAGGGGAGCGAAATCAGTGAAGTCAACGATGACCTCAAAAACTTATAAGACAGCGCAGTTGGAGCATTTTGACGATCCGTGTATTCCAGATAAGATTTGTGGCCTCTCACTCTTCGATTTTACGATGACATTCCTTCCATGGTAAGAGATGCAGTCTGACAACAATAACGCTATTTAGGATTTCCTTTGCGTTATTTTTCTTCGCCTTGATAATACCAAGATGGGGAGTCTTTGACGTTGAAACAATGGACAACAACGCTATTGAAGAGCGGGTAAGAGAAAGTTCATGAAAACGCCATTGCTCTTAACTCAAGAGCGTAATGCATATAATTTCTTGAAAACACAAACTTCACACCACAAATCAATAGGCTGGATAAATAAGTAAAGTTCATTCTAGCGCGTAAAGCAGATCGAAGTTGGTGCGTTCCAAGAATGCTACGTTTTCGACGAGAACGTCAAGCAATGCGTTGCCATCGGCTCTTACAAGGCAAAGTTTGAAAACATCGTTCCAAATCTCGTCCCTGATTATGAGCTCAAATGCGTGAAGATTCTCATCCCTATCAATTTATTCCTCCTGCTGATTTTCATCTACTGGCCGTTTGTTGGATACGCGACCCGATCATATGGCTTTATGATGTCGAGCATGGGCTATTTGCTTGTGGCGATTATGCAAACGACAGTTTTGGTTTTATGGTCCTCGGGGTACAGGTAATGTCAGCAAGCTGCTATCCAAACCCGCATAAATTTTCACCTTGCTAACCAAACTCAAGAAAAGCGCAATTTCGACTGGATGAGAACTATGCATCTTCGAGTATCGGAAGAATTAAATTTGATCATTTACCAATGCCGAATTGCATTGTTGCTGGAGTGGTGATTTTGTGCGTGGTTGGAATTATGGGGCTCATTTTTACTTGCCAAAATGACTACAGGTATTTTACTTCTTGAATTTTCGTGTCACAAGAAAACTTCAGGAAGTCACATGACATGGGAAATCAAGTGTTCAGAAGAATGACTAGAATGACAATTTTATCGCCCAAAGAAAAACCTCAAAAAGAGGAAAAACGAAATGACAAACCAACTCAAAAAGAATACGAAAAGGCAAAAGATGTTCTCAATGCGAACCCAAAACTCATGGAGCGGTCGGACTCTGGAAGCTCTCAAGGCGCATTCATTTCAACTGATAAGCCAACAGTTCATTACGAAGATTCTGTCGCAGATCCAAAGTCAGTCTTAGGTAGCTGCTGATTATACTCGCACTTTAGTTATGCCCATTTCTAGAGCAAAAAGTGGATAAAATCTTGGACACGTATAGCAAAGATGAAATCATGCGAATGGTTGCTGAAATCCAAAATGGTGCGGCTCAATCTTCAGTCAATACAATCACAGAAACCGGCAACCACAATGTCGCTTTCACTTTGCCTGCTAACGATACGATACCTGTCTCAGGTGATAATAGCTACGTATGAGCAAACGATCTACTCTGTACATATTTTAAATATATTGTTATAAATAAATAGTTATGTCACATGTACAGAAAGAAAATAGTCAGACTTTAAACTCGGAAGACAAAATCGTCGAGGATTGAGGAGATAAAGAGGGACCAGATGATCTGACATGACCAGATTGAGATGAGAAGACCGCCCATATGAACGTCTTCTTCTTCGTCGACTTTCGGAGTTTGAAGGAGAGTGTACAAGTATACATTCAGAAACGAAATTGCTAAATAGTTCTAAATCTAAAACGAAATAAGAAAACTTACTCGCTCCAGAGAAAATCAAACTGACGACGATCCAAAAGTATGAAACCATGCCAAAGCCTTTTCCAACTCGTGGATCTCCCCCGGCAGACACGGGAATGTTGTTGAGAGTATTTCCGTCTTCGGGGTCATTCGATGTGACGACCTTATCGTTGTTATTTCGAGTTGTTAGCCGTCGAAGAGTTTTGTTGATTGCATTGTCGTCTTCTTCTTCGAGCTCGCCAAAGTCGTCAAAGTCGGCCAGGTCATCGTAGACGGTAGTAAAGACTGCTCCTGCATTACCATCCGTAGTCGCTGTTTTAATCTAAATATAATCTGTATCTTTTGATAACACAGAAGACGAACCTGTGTGTATTCGACAAAATCACCGTTCATTTCAATCTCCCAATCATAAGTCAGCTCTCCCATGTCACTCTGCTTGTTGAGCTTCCCGAGGATTCTTCCGAAGCTTTCCGCACACATATTTGGGTTATTTTGAAGCAAAAACATATCTTCGATATTTTCTCGCTTGTTTTGACCAGATCGTTTCTTGGTAAAAAGCTTTTTTGTGTAGCACTTTGTTTCGACGGAAATGATCACTGGCGGTCGCAGCCTAGAATATAAATTTAAACAGTGATTTGTTGGAAGCACAAACCAAAGAAAGAACCCATGAATAAATCGAGCGAGAACGGACGCAAAATATCCAATAAAAACTCCACCAAGAACTGCTTCTACAATCAGCGAAATAGCATCGGTATCCCATGGATCTTGAATTCGATGGTAGTAGCCGATGAAATGTGAATCAACTTTAACTGCTCCTCCAAAGAGTCCAGCGACCTGTTAGCTCAATTTTAGCGAAAATTATTCAAAAAAACTTACCTCTGTTTTGGACGATTGCGAAGAGTAGGCAAGATTTCTGACGTAGAGAAAGCCAACAATCATGGCAATAAGAATTTCTTCAACTTTTCGAGACCAGTTGAAAGAGGAAAATGATGTTGAATTGTAAAGACCGTCGAAGAATATCGATGATTGCTTTCCTTCCTCGAGTGAAAGCTTGACTGAAAAGGAGTCAACAAAATGAGAGAGATTTATCAGAATACCTGGAATATTATTTACTAGCTCAATGGGGTCGTAAATTATGGCATCTTTTAGTCGTTCTTTACTGTCGTCCTTGTCAGATGCTTTGGGGAAAACGATTTTCGCAGAGGATAGAGTTGCAATTTGTTCTCCGCGAAGAGAACTTTCTGATGATATACCAATTTGAATGAACTTCGTGTTTCTGCAAGAATAAAAAAGCCGCAAGAATGATAAAGAAAAATACCTGAGATGACGCTGATTCACTTTTATATCAAAATGGCCGTATTTTCCGATGTGATTACCGAGGTCGTCATAAATAACTACGGTTTGTTTTTCATCGCCTTTCTCTGGAGTGAATTTGATGAACAGTTTCGGCTGTGATACATCTTTCGCAATAGCCAGACCGAGCTTGATACTGCAAGTTTTTTCGATTTTTACAAGTCTACCTTACCTTTACTGTGGTCCTTCGTTTTCCTGATCCACATGACATGTCAATTTGTCGAGCACCAAATGCCTGATTGAATTGATTTTTTCATATGGGAGCTCTACGATTACCTTTTTTACGAAGTCTCTCAAAATGAGAAGCGCAAAAACACAGGAACTAGTGATCAATACATAGCAAAAGAAGGTGCTAACAGAGGAATTCTGTAGCGAGTCATCAACCTGATAGGTACCCATCAGGTAATCCCTTCTCGACCTTGCAACTACGGAGTTATGCAAACATCAATAATTATGCTTTTACTTGCATCTAGAAAAACTGCTTTCTTCCTGGAATAAGGCAGTTTGAGAAATGACAGGAAAAAGATGAGATTTTCTTCTTCCTAATCGGAGATTTTTGTTTTTGTGAGTTTATTGTGGCAGGATAAGGTGGAATGTGAAAGTTAAGTGAATGTTCAAGTGACTTGTGAAACATGTTTAGTATAAAAAATTATTTTCGTGAACGAGTGCTCCTGGTGCTACGTGTTGAAGGAGCCTCGCTTTCTTCAGCCTCTTTTTCGGCTGCTTTCTTACGGCCTCGGGCCTTAGGTTTTTCCTCGGCATCGTCATTTTTCTTTGACGATGCTTTCTTAGCAGCCGCAGCTTTCTTAGTCGGCTTTTTGGCTGGCTTAACTTCATCAGCCGGTTCTTCTTCGGGCTGATCGTCGGCCTCGTCTTCTTGAAAGGAAACGGTGGGTTTTATACCGCGTTTCGACTTTTTCAGGCACGAGACAGTATCGACGTGTTCCATTTCGATCTCTGGCACGACGACGGGTGCTTTTGATCGTGTGGAACGGCCCTTCAAAATATTTATTAACGTTTCATAAAATGATCTTAGTTTACCTTGGCTGGTGCGGGTCGTTCTTGAGAAGATTCGTCTGAAGATGCCTTCTTTGCTCGACCTCTTTTTGGCTAAATTGAATTCAATCTTTAGAACAAAAAATATAACTCTTACCTTTTCAGCTTCCTCCACGGGCTCAGCGACGGCTTTTGGCTTTCGTCCCCGCTTTGGTTTTTCTGCTGGCACATTAGTCTCCTCCTGCGACTCCGATGTGTTCAAATCTTTTACCGGCTCCTTTGCTTTTCGCCCGCGCTTTGGCTTTCCCTCGACGACAGCGTTTTCGGCAGGCTCAGAATCTTTTACCTTTTTCGGTCGACCTGCTTTTTTCTTCGGCGACTCCACTACGGGCTCGTCGGACGATTCAGACTCCTTTACTTTCTTTGGTCTGCCAGCCTTCTTCTTAGGCGACTCGACTACCGGCTCTTCAACTTTGCGCGCTTTTCTGCCTACTTTCTTCACAGGCGATTTTTCAACTTCCTTTTGTTCTTCTTCAGGAGTTTCTTCGACAGCCTTTTTAGACTTTCGTCCAGCTCGTTTAGGCGCTTTCGTTGTATCTTCATCCTCTTTCTCGACTGTTTCTTCCTTCTTTGACTTTCGTCCCCGAGTTGGCTTAGAAGCAACTTCATTATCTGAGCTTTCAGCGGTTCCGGAGATGTTTCTCTTTCTTCGCTTGACTGTCTTTTTCGCCGGCTCTTCTTTCGGCTCTTCAGCTGTTTCCGTCTTCGAGGTTCGCCGAGTTCGTCGCGGAGCAACAGCGATTTCGGCAGCAACAGCCTCGACAGATGCAGGCTCTTCAATCTTAGCTTGCTTCGCTGGACTAATTTCCTCGGGCTCATCGATCTTCCGCGCACGTGGTCGTCGCTTGGTAGACTTTTCTTCTTCCTTCTTAGCTTCAACCTTTGGAGTCTCAAGCGTGCTAACTCGTCTGCTTCTTCTAACAGGCGTAGCAGCAACTGCTTTCTTTCCTCGTCCCTTCGATGGAGTGGCTGCAACTGGTGCTTCCTCAGCTGATGACTCCGAGGCGGAATTTCGTCGAGTGCGCCGAGAAGATGTCGCAACTGGTGGAGCAGGTTTTCGTCCACGTTTCTTTGGCTTTTCTTCAGTCGTCGGTTGCTCTTCAGCAGCAGGATGTTCGAGCACCGGAAGATCTTCAAGAATAGGAATTTCATCAGCTGTAGCTTCGGGAACTGGCGGTTCCGCAACTTCGGCAGCTTCTTCTGCCATATCAAGAATTGATTTTCTTGCCTTCGTCTTCTTATCAGCAACGACACCATCTTGTGCCGCATCTTCAGCCATCATTAATAGAGATTTCCTTGTTGATTTCTCAACTGGAGCTTCGACAGATTCTTCCGCTTCTTTGGCCTTTTGAGCGTTGGATTTGCGGCCACGCTTCGACTTAACTGGTGATGGCTCTTGTACTTCCTCGTCTTCTTCAGTATTAGCTTTCTCGGCTGATTCATTTTCGGACGCATGGCTTGAAACTGGAGACAAAAATGCTTCATCAGGAGGGACAATTGATCGTCGTTTAGGAGTCGCACTTGTAGAAGGCTCGCCAGTTGCTTCAGCGAAGAAGTCAGTATGTTCTTCCTCTTCAACTTTCGGCTTCAAGGAGGGGCGACCTCGTCGTTTTGGTGTCTTGACCTCGGTCGCTGCTTCGGCTTCCTTCTTTTTCTGCGCCAAAGATGGCCTTCCTTTTCGCTTTGGCGTGGTAGTCGGCTGAGTCTCAACCTTTGTCGCAGATTGAAGACCCTTTGGTGAATCTTCTTCTGGAGCAGCCTTAGATTTCAACGAAGGTCGCCCTCGAGATTTTGGCGCATAAACGACAGGTTCTGTTGATTCTTCTTCCTCTTCTTTCGGTTTGAGTGATGGTCGCCCTCGCCGTTTAGGAGTGGTCGCAGTTTTCGTCTTTTCCTCGACAACTGGCTCTTCCTGCACTTTTGGCTTGAGTGAGGGCCGACCACGTCGCTTGGGTGTAGCTTCCGTAATCACGATATCTGGAGTCGTATGAGTAGTAGTAGCGTCTTCAGTTAGTTCGGTCTTTTTGTCGGTAGCTTCTTCGGAGGACGTATCTTGAGCGGATGATTTTCCGACTTTCTTGGGCGATTCAAGCTCTTGGCCAGCTTTTGGCTTGATAGAGGGGCGTCCACGACGTCGAGGAAGATCGCCAGGAGATAATTTTTTCTGTTGAGTAGTGGGTTCTGGAATGAGATCTTTTTCTGGCTCTGCGGGACTATCAATTTTCTCTTGCGATTTATCAAGAGCCATCGAAGCGTCAAGTTGGAGGACATCTTTTTCACTCTCCCTGAGGATGTCTTCCTCGTCATCGTCACTGTCAGGAGTCGAGAAAAGAGTTGTAGAAACGTTTGGCTCGTCGACGGCGTTTGTGCCAATAAAGGTCTTTCGAGTTCTGGATCGATGCTAAAACAAAGAGTTAAATTGATATTGGAATCAAGAAAGACTCACCGCGCTGGTTTCGGAAAAACGTCTCAAGCTAGCAGTTGAAGTTGACATTTCGTCGTCGAATTTTATCTCGATCGGATCGCCTTCCATCAGGTATTCATAGGCAATCTGTTCCGGAGTCGCCTCCATGCCACCAACTTCAGAGATGAGCTGTCGAATGCTAGTGTTGCCGATTTTGACATCATCGGTCATATCCTCCATCGATTTGACATGATCTTCGTTGTCGAGATCAAGAACTGGGGACTGGAAGACTTTTTGCATTGCTCTTGCGTCTATGAATAAATTTAGGAGATGTCGGTTTTATATAATTCTTACCGAGAAGAGGGGACTCCGGTTCAATAGCAGGTTCGAAAATGGCCTTCATAGCAGTTTGGCCAGGAGTTACTTCATTCGTTTTTGGCCTTGACTCGTCATGTTTGAAAGCCGAGTCAGCAAAGTCAGAGAATTTTTTCCCACGTCCTGGGGTAGCGAATGTGTTATCTTCCATGTTTTTGCGAGCTGGAGACTCGAAAATTTTTGCGGAAGGAGTGGCAATAGGTGTCTTTGAGCCAAAGAGACCGGTCATCGCATCGCCACCTGGAGTAACGGGATTTTGAGGGACCGACTGTTCTTTCGCAGTCTTTTCCTGTCCGTCGCCAAAGATGTTCTTCATCGCTTTTCCGTCGGGAGTTTTCATCTCGTGAGCCATTTCGCTAAAGATTTTGCGGACATTTGGAGTTGGGAGGGACTTTTGCTCTTTGAACATTTGGTGGAGCTCTCCTTGGATAGGAGTGGCTGCGGCTTGCTGCTCTTTTTCTTCCTGGAAAAGGCCTTTCATTGCAGATTGGTGAGGTGTTTGATTTCCCTTGGCCTAAAAAAGATTCAGAAACTCTCGACAATTATCATTTTACCTTATTTTCTTCCGCAAAGAGTCCTTTCATCGCGGTTGGGCCAGGAGTCACACCAGCTTTTGCTGCGTTCTCCTCAGCAAATAGACCCTTCATAGCAGTTGGACCAGGAGTAACGCCTGTCTCTGAGCTGCTTTCTTCTGTGAAGAGCCCTTTCATTGCTGTTGGGCCGGGTGTAACAGGGTTCTGCGGGATTGTGCCTTCAGATTCCTTTTTGGCAGCGAGTTCCTCTTCATTCTTTTCCGCCTCTTTTTGATCTGGAGTTTGCGGAACCTGGCTAGGCTTGGCTAGCATTTTCTTTAGATAAAGACAATTGATTTGATAAAATACCTGGAGTCATGTCTTTTTGAAAAGAGCCTTGTGAGTCGGCGAGATTGTTTCGTCCATCTCAACACGATTGACGAGTATTTCATTTTGGCTTTCCATCATTGGCTTGGGAAGCGAATCAAGTGCTTCTGATGGCGTTGAGGGAATCTTGACGATAGATTTATCGAGCTGAACATTCAAATAGAATTTTCTTTCTTGACGGAATTTACCTTTGGAGTTGGTAAACCCTCGTTAGGGCTTTTATTTTCTTTGTCAAGAATGTCCATCGCTTTGTCGACGACTTCTTTAGGCTCGTTTTCGAGGCGATTTTTCATCAGTTTCATCCCGTACATTTTGATTGCCTTTGCAAGGAACTTGGGATCAGCTGAAAATCGCTTGACTCGCATCTTCGACGATGGAGAGGGTCCGCCACAGGTTCGGCGGCGAGAAGCAGACGATCGAACTGCCGAGACTCTTGCGAGAGAGGTCACCTGGAAACGAATGGTTAATTCATTTAAAACAATGATTGTGTTGTTACCTTTTTTCGCATGCTGCCAACAGAAGTAACTTTAGGTGTTTGATCCAGCGGGGTCATCGAACCCTCACTAGGATGCTCAGTGAAATTGTAGCCCTCCGGCGTTTTCGGTTCGACGCTACTATCTTCGATGTTCGTCTCGTCATCTGATGCCATGAGCGCAGCAGTAGAGTCCAAGAGCTTCGAACTTTCATTCACCTTCGTGCTCTCAAATGGAGGATGGCCGACGTCATCGCTGATGTCAAAGTCGGAAATGCCTCCAAGGGTGATATCAGCAGCACTCGTGCTTGGTGGGTCCTCTTCGTTCGGAGCAAGAAGCTCGTTTGTCAATGTTCCGGGAGAAGAGGACTCGCTCTTCGGTTGGAACAGAGAAGACTTTCGCCTGGCCTTTCGCTTCTCAGCTGGAGTGGTGGGAGTACTGAAATCAAGGATGAATACCAATAGATTAGATAAGGAAACTTACGTTTGATTGTTTTGCGGATTAGGAACTTGCTCGATCGAAGGCGTTTTCTTTGGCTCATCAGGCTCGTCTTCTTCGTCAGAGAATTTAAACTCATCGAAGCTGAAGTTTCCTGGCTCAGAAATAAGCGACGCATTCGGATTCTCCTCCTCAGCGGGAATAAGCTCTGGCATATCTTTGAATTCTTCTTTTTCCTTTTCCGAATTTCCCAGGTCGAGCTTTGGCGGCGGCCCCAAATCGAGCTTCGGTGGATTTTCGCGATGCATGCCTTCCTCGCGAACGGCGTTTAGTGGAGCGCGCATTGGCGTTTCTTTCAAAATGCTTTTTCGCTCGTTGCTCTTTTTCATCGGAGTCGATCCTTTTCGAATCGGCGTGTCTGGAGGCTTTCGGTAATCGAAGATCTCTGGACTGAGGCGGTTTCCGAACGTTACTCGTCGTCTGGAAGAAGCTGGTGTGCCGAAGGGTTTCGTAACTCGAGTTGGTGTTTTCATGACTTCGACGCGCTGAATTCGAGCTGGAGCGGGCGAAAAATTGATGTAGGTTTGCTTGCGAGGCATCATCGTGGAACTCCTGCGTCTTTTTCTCAACATATGCCCTTAAAATATATACAGTTAGTTCTAGAACTGAATGATTATGCTTCACCTTGAGGATATTCAATGCGAAAGGCTCGCCCTCCAACGCGGAAAACGTCTCCATGCTTGATTGTCTTTGGCTTCACTTGATTTTTGTTCGGAGTGGAAGAGGTGTTCTGAGCGACGTAGGGGACTGCTGAGCAGTTTAGCTGGAGTGGGGCGAACGCTTGGTACTGGAAAACTGAAAAAAAATTGGGCGAAAATTCTTGGAGGGAAAAAATGTGAGGAACTCTATGTCGTTCAAATCAATCTTACCATATGTTTCTCCGAAGTTCTCGTCATCCTGCTCTTCAACAGTGATCTTCATGTGAAGAGCTTTTACCAGCGCGTTTTTAATTCGCAGGTCGCATTGTTCGCCGGCTCCGATCAGCCAGGAAACAGAGCCACGGAGCAGAGGCATCGTTCCCCCATCCGTCGAATCCTTCTTGATGATGACGATTTGGCCCAGAATGTCCTCGTCCGCGCATTCTACCTGGAGCTGGTCCATTGCGGCGCGTTTCTCTCGTCAAAATGAGCAAATGGGCTCCTCGCCGCCGGTTTTTTTTGCACGGCGCGAATCAACAAGACTGATCTAGAAGCGAAAAAGTCAAAAACCGTTAAAAATATCATCACATCTTTTTGTTCAGTACCTATCATGGACCCTTTTTCCGGATTATGATCAATCATTTTATAAACAGTTATTAATAAATAATAAACGAACTTATCAGTGGAATACTTTTTACTGATCCATTTTCTGTCTTCGTCATGACTCATGATCGTTTTCTCAGAACCAGGGAGTCATTAAAAATGCAGATAAAAAGTCATTTTCTCTGTTGAGTGCGCGCAAACGGACTATTTTCGCGCGCGCGTTGCCACCGTGCAGCCAATCACTCCGCGCTATTTTCTTTCCCTCGAGGAAAATCTATATTTTTCTTATTTTCGCATTCGCCACGAATAAATTACGAAAATCTTTTACTCATTTGAACGATTAATTCAAATGACATCATATTATCATTTGTTATTAAATAAATAATAATTTTCGAAGTTCAAATTTAATCTAAATCATACCTTCGGTATGATTCATACCTTCTTCTAAATTTATACTAAAAATTAAAACTAAAATTTCGATGAGTGACAGGAGAATGTTTGAATTGCGATTGTGAATTGCGCATTTCCTCTTTTTGCGAAAGCAAAACTCCAGGCATCAATCAACTCGCTACTTCCTGAATGTTTATCTCTCAGAATTTGTTTGTCAAATCATTTCTTCATCACTTCCTTATCGCAGTGATAACAGCTTCATCGGACGGCTTATCGATTCACGCTCTGCGATTATAATCGACAAAAATAGAAAAAAAATCGACCAGAATCAAATTCAAGAAAAAGAAAAAACATCTCATTTTTACTCTTTTATTAACTCCCTAATGAGCGCTGACCACTTCTTTGGTACCGAAAGGGCCTAAAGAAAAGCCATTTTTCGGCAATAAGTCGTAGTGTAGTGCTGATAACTTTGAATTTCCATCTTCGGCGTCGGCCAGTTTCTTACTCTTCAAATCTCAAGAGGATAGGAGATACGGGCAGGTGCCACAGAGAGTTAGCCAGGCGATAGGTGTGAAGATAACTCTCCGAGCCGTTTCATCTTTTCTCCTCCGTTTCTAGTTCTTTTGGTGCTGTTTTAAAATCTGCGGTGCTCCTCAGAGAGTCACTTGTTGGCACACCTGCGCAGAAGATCAATTTTGAAAGGATCAGACTTTTCAAACCATACTTATTCTGATTTTTTCTCGCGGACTTCCAGTAAAATAATGATTAGTTATCGCCGATAACTTATCGGTTTTCCAGTAACTACTGAAGATCCTGATATATCGATGTTGATATCATTGAACATTATCTTGATAAAAAGCTATCGTATCATATTTTTATCGGGGTAATTATTCGTCAGTCCGGGCTTTATCAAAGCCTCGGTAAACGTACGTAATATTAATCAACCCTGCGTATCGAAGATATCTTTATCCTATCGATGCTGGGCATCAAAGAAGTGATAAGGAGATCTCACACCTTTTAAATAACGAAGTTAACTTAGTGATAACTTCATGCACTTACCGCGATTCCCTTTTCTAATTGACGGACATAGTCATCGCCTTTTTCATTTTCAAGTTATCATGCTTCCAATTCGACGACGACGAAGATGTGAACACATCTGATGTCACTAGCATTGGCGGCGTTGGAGACTGTCCGGTCTCTCTAGCGCCAGCGGGACGGCGCCGCGGTCGCGCTACGGAATCGCCGCCGCACTTTTTTCTTGATTGAAACAAGATTGAAATCCACGAACAGAATCACCAACTCACAAATATTTCAATTACAAAAACTGATAACAACGAAGAGAGACTCAAATCCATCAGAAAATCGAACTTTTTTCAATTTTGCTAAAGATTGAAACAGAAAGATAAGCAGTAAGAAAAAAAAACGTCAGATACTGAAGAAATCGAAAATGGTTGCTAGCGAAAGTGAAGATGTTTCTGTCAAATGCGAACCGATGAATGGTGAGTCCTAGCGTTATATTGAGTTTGAAAAAAATTTCACGACAGCCGTCGATCTTTCTTTTATTCTTATTCTTAAAAGTCTGAATAGTTTTCGGAGACGGGAAGGTTTTGTGAGTTTGATGGCGGTAAAGGATCCTTTCAAAGATTTAACCATATTTTATCTTGAAAATATGAGGATGAAAAAGCGGTAGACATATCGTCTCGTCAGTCAGGCACCGTGCCGACCGCCGCGGGGTTCCATTTCCACTAGAGTTAGAGTTCCTTTTCCGAGATAAGACGGTCTGGAACGACTTTTATATTTTATTCACTGCTATCGTTATTTATTCTTTCGATGGCTAAGATAAAACTTAATCGATTCGGAATTATCGACTGTAATGGCTGACGTTATCAGCCCTTCAGTACCCTTTATGCACCCTCGGCAGGTGACAAGAAAGCTACTGATAACGCCGATAAGCCCTCAACCACGCGTTTGATCCTGTGAATTATTATCGGCGACGATTAAAATATCGATTTTTAACTTTCGCAATGAGAAAGAAAAACTTTTGAAGATTTGGCGTGCGATTGCGGCTGAAAAGCGGAAATCAGCGATAACCATCGGCAGGTGCGCCTTTTATCGGCGCAGCGGGAGATCGCTGACTTCAAAAACGGGCTTTTATTGGCCTTGAAGTCTTTTCATGAAAACTCATTTTCGAAAATGTATTTGAGAACTAGCTTAACTGATTCCTTCATTGAATTTATCCCTAGATCTCCTGCTGAGATGATAAGAATTATATACCCTCTATTTTCATTCGAAAAACCGGGCATTTTTAAAAGCAAGTTTTCTTATCAGTTTTTTGGAAAAGCGTAATTGTGCCACCTTATCAAACACTTCAAGTGGGGTTTCCCGATAAACGATAAACACCTGCTGTGCAGTGGTCGCTGTCAAAAAGGGGCGAAATCAGTTTGATCTAGCTCTGGAAGGTTGTGGCACCACCGGTCTACACCTGCTGCTTGATAACACCTCCAGAACTAGCGCCTTCGATAATGATCGTGTACCCCTAACGAGCGCTCTGCTGAAGTAGCCTTGGGCCTATCAGATGATCTCTGATGCACCTGTGGCACCAAAAAGAAGCTCCACCACCGAGCTCTTTATCAAATAGTCATTTTTGTCGTTATCGGCATCACGATCCCGATAAGAGCAGCTCGAGCCAAGGGGACTGACTTTGATGATCTTGATCTCGCAGCCCCGAAGAGTTCCTAAGAGCTCTATTCAGATAATCGACTCAAAAATAACATCAACTCAAATCAAGAATGAGATAATGGTTAATACCGTTTTTATTGAACGCTCAAATTTTTGAAACTAAAGTAGCCGCATGCGGCTTTACAGTCAATTTCATGAACTTCCCTTTCAAGCTTCCTTTATTGATGATTAATCGGATCGACCACGGGGAGCTACCTCTCGTGGTCATTTCGTCAAAATTGCCTCTCGTGGTAAGTTGCCTCTCGTGGCCATTCGCCTCTCGTGGTCATAACGTATCGGCTAACGAACCTTAGGGTATCCAAATTTTTCTCGAAGGGCAGATTTTTACAAGCCTAATATTCTTAGATGTCAAATTATTTTCGAGTAGTATATACGCGGAATATAAAGATAAGATAATTTGTTGAGTACCTTACTCATCTCTATAAGAAAAACTTCGAAAAGAGTTTAACTTTCGATCAATTTGAAAATTTTAATTGCATTCTCATTTAGAAAAAATTTGGTTGGATTGTGCCAAGAAAAAGCAGGCGTTTATAGAAAATAAATTGCTTTTTATCCAAATTATAGGCCTCTCGAAGTATTTTAGAAAGAATCTTTCACACCCAACTTATCATCTAAATGCCTTACGTCAAATAAGCCGATACGTGATGTCCACGAGAGGCTAATGGCCACGAGAGGCAACTTGCCACGAGAGGCAAAGTTGGCGAAATGGCCACGACAGGTAGCTCCCCATCGACCACCTGAAAAACTGATGATCTGATGAATAAATCTGATGAGGAATGATTCTTAGGCGAAGCAGAATCAAGCTTATCCTCTTATCAGCCCAAATAGTATGCGTTTTATGTGTGAAACACTCACACTCAGGAGAATCACCGCATCAACCGGTCGATTCTGCTGCTCCTGAGAGCTCCAGCCCGCGACCTACATCGAAGATCTATAGAAATCTACCTTGACGGTTTGTCATATCAGCGATGATAACATCCCGCTCCTATCGGGCAAAATATGTGAAAGATGTTAATCCAGATAACAACCGGTATCGATATCGTTTTTTCTCAAAATGAACAAAATTGGTATGATGGTCTTAAAATGGCTCTATTTCTGTAAAATTCAGCTCTAGAAAAAGATTTTTTTATCACCATTTTGGACATCGATAAAACTCGATCGATAAGTGCTAAGTAGTACGGAGATTCCCCGGTCGCCGGAAGGCGATAAAGAGCATTTCACATGTTCAGGCTTTTCTGCTTTTTCCCGATTGATAAGCGAGCCTGGCTCTCCCGCTGAGAGATATCTGATAAGACACCTGCGCCGCCAGTGCGATAAAAAACACCACCGAGCTACACCAGATCGTGGATCATTGGCGATAGGAATCGAAGGAGAATTTAAAGAATTATTCAAATCCTCGACCGCAGATTCTAGATACCCCGCTGGGAGTATCGATGAGAATCTGAAAACTTCCCTTATCGCTACTTGTCCTCGGCGAATGTTTAACTCGGTGGGAGAGCCAGTCTCGCCGGTATCTCACCGATAAGGATCGATGCCTGAAGAGCTTGGAGAAAAAAAAATTTGACGAAAAAATTTTCTCGACGATAAAAAACTGATAGGACGGAGAGGGCCTTTCGGCATCTTAAGGGTGTCGCGGCGAGATAATCGCGCACTAGAAAATTGAGAAAATAGCCTCCTCATTTTTCTTCATTCTCACGGAAGCTGCGATATTTTTATCAATGCCAAGATAGGAGCAATAAAAGTAAGAATTCGTTTTTGGGTGGCGGCGGCTTGAGAATTTATCAAAAGAATCGGCTTGGAATCAACTTTGCTTTGGCGATATTAAACGAAATGAATATTCATTTGATGATTCGTCTGATTGCTATCAACGAGGAAACGATGAACTTTTATGAGCTTCTTTGAAAGGTAGAAACTCGACAAGCGGCTATTCAAGAACTAGGCTATTTCTCCTAAAACTTTCAAAAATCTTCGAAAATGTCGCTTCAAAATGATTTTTGCCTATCTTTCCGACTAAAATCCTGATAAGATAACTCTTTCATTGAAAGAGCAGCAAAATAAAAGCCTTCCAAAATGTTAAAAATCGCTGATAAACGTCTAAGAGCGTACCGGTCAGCGGAAATCTACCCGGTTGGTTCCACCCCAACGAACTCGCGGCCTGGCGAGATCAGATAGTAATCAGTTATCTTTACCCCTAGTGGGGGCCAGTTGGCTCTTTTTGGCTCAGTTTTTGAACCGGCCATTTAAAAAAAAATAGATTTTTGGAAGAGATTTTTTTTAAAGAAGCGAGAAAGCAAAGAAAAAAATTATGAGAAAACCGCTGCGAGTTTCGAAATTTGTAGGATCAATGCACGAGTGCGAATTGAATGGTAATTATCAACTGATGCCCCATCTGGCCGATAGCTAGTCCTTTTCTCTGATAACAAGTCCTTTCCGTCTCCAGATAGGAGCTGATGATCGACACAGACGTCCTGATAGTTGTTGCTCGTTTTCGAGAAAATACCCAATCGCAAACATTGATTAATTTTGCAGATCAAGGGGTTGTGTTCGGAATTGCAAAAGCTCGCAAATTATCATTTGAAATTCCTTTATTCAGCCAGCGGCTAAAATTTTGTTTCAGAAACAGAAGTGATTGTTCGCCCATGCAGTCCAGAATCATCAGAAGGAAGCCCGAATAAAGAAAATTGCCCTCAAAGACATCTCAGAAAAACTCCAAGGTAAAAAAATGGAAGAAGTTGTAGAATTTGCGAAAAGTAGAAAGAGCCGCGTGCGGCTTTCGAGTCGAAGAAAATAGCCGCCTTATAGCTGCCAAACGCTTTTCGACTATAATTGATAAGAACAAAACTAGATGAGAACAAGTTTTTTCGTTTCATTTTCGGGCACTTGTGATCGGTGCTCGAATCTGTCGGATCTTTCCAAGTACACACAGGGTGTGAAAATACTACAAGAAAAAAAGTGGAGGTCAGATAGCGTCTCTTATCACGGCAGGTGTTTATCAGTCCTCAGCGCGTCGTAACACCTCCACCAATAGAGCCTGCGCCGCCATCATCAGGCGGAGTAAATTTCCACCTCGCTTTTATCAATTTCCGCTTATCACATACTGCCTCGCCTGTTATCACCTGCTGGAAACACTTGTGGTGTCGGCACCGCAGCGCCAGATGCAGATTCGGCGATAAATTTAAAAACCACCCTTTCCAGTTTTTCAGTTTTGCCAAAAATTAAAATTTACGAGCGCTAAATTTATGACCTGACAGTAGCAATTGATAATTTCCGGAAAACATACACCTCGGTCAATACTGATGCTTGTTAAAATTAGCTAGATAGCTTCCGGAAAGGGTGGTACGGATTGATAAAGCGGCCATACTCGAGTGAGAACTCAGGTGCCCTAAATTATTTGCGAAAATTTGGAAAATATGCATCGAAGACTGAATGATACCAGTTTGGTATTTCGTCAATTTTGGCGGCAAATTTCGTCGATTATCGATTCAAGCACCTTTCAAGTATATTTTTTCACTAATCGTAGTTTCACTAGCCGACCCTTGAAACAATCAATTTTCTCTTTTTATGCGCGATAAGTGATAAGAGAGAACTCGGCGTGGAGCCATTGACTATCCGCGCCAAAATAATCTTCCAGCTTTCGGCGACGCTAGAACTGATAAAAAACGCTACTGCTCCTCGCGAGAGTTTCGACGATTTCAATTGTCGTTAACACCTTTCTATCTCTAAAAGGACCGCTTTCTCGCGCTCGGCAGGTGTGCTGATAAGCAAAGAAGATAATTGATAAGAACTTGACATAGTGCTAATCCGATTTCCCCATCCGTTAAGGACTTTCCGCGCTAGAACTGGCCGAATGTAGACATTGTCAGCTACCCGATAAGATTACTCACTCATCATTTCAGTAACACAGTTCGTTTAGATCCGTCAATGGGGGAAATACAGTCATCCAGTCCGCCCCTGCCGCGAACGGACTTCCACTTCCAAATGGTAAGATCCTCATAAAGCCGCAGAATTTCTCCGCCCGTTATCGTTATTTGCATTTTATCACGAAAAGGAGAGTCTTTTGAGTATTATCATTTGGACTTATCCAAACAAGTAAAAATACTTATCGTGCCCAAACATCCTCTCCGATTGTCCTCCATCGAGCTTATTTTTATTTAGTTAGCCTAAGTTATCAGTCCATTTCCGGTAATTTGGAAATGATTTGCCAACGATACCAAACTCTGTTGTATTTTGAAATCACTTACCGTGTTTTCTTAGCTACGGCAATTTCAAATTTTGTTAAAACAATGAGGAAATTTAAAGCTAAAGATAGAGAATATGACTCGTAAAAACGCTCTTATCAGAGCTTCGCTTATCACAACTTGAGCTTTATCATTTTGAAATTTCCCAAGGCTCTTATCGAATTATTGGCGTCAATATCTCGGTAGCCAGGCCTTGATAAACCCTTATCGCGATCTCTGGAATCAGTTCTACTGAGCTCTGTTCGAAAATCTACCCCTAAATTTCAAGCGATCAGAATCATGAAACCAAAAGAATTCGAAGAAGTACCAAATTTTCCCAATTCTCGGTACGTAAGCAAAAACTACTGATCAGTCTGAGGTGACAAGGATCGTATCTGGCACACCACGATCTGATATCTCTTCTGTTTGTGGCAGGATAAGACGGCCAACGAAGACTTTTGATGGTTGGGTATCGCCATCGATATCAATCAATTCCATGACAACGGAACACTATTTCGACTTATCAGATCTTTACTTTTCATATTCGGCGATAACGGGCCTGCACGCGAGAAATAAACGCAACAGAGGACTTTTGACATTTGAAGCGCGATAACTTCTTTAGCTAAACATCCTTTTAGCCTCGTCGAGAAGCTCAATGCTCTTGGAATGCGGAAGATGTGAGGCCATGTTTAGGTCTCAAGATGCATACGATACTCATAGGAAGATCTGTTTTGGGGGAAAGGTAATTCAATATTAAATATTCGTGTTTATAAAAATCATAAGTCTTTTTATTTTATTGCAAACTAGAATTTAAAGTTCTTCCCGAATTCGAATAGATCATCAAAGATTCAATACCATTGTTAGTTTGATCGTGACCTTTTTCTCATATAATTGATTCAATACTTAAGGACCAACTTTGCTTTTGCAAAATCTGCGGTGTCCGAAAAGACTCTGAATGGACCATGGACAAGCATCTCTTTCAACACTACTGCATGGATTCAAAAGGCTGCATGGACTGCGGCTGGCGATCCGACCTCCACATCAACCCAAAACCCTCTCCGAAGAAGACAAGCGCAAACTCATCCTCCGCCTGTACACCGACATCGGCAAACATCTCCGAGAAGTGCACATGTCTCGTCCCGAAGCCCACGATGCTCAAATTCCAGAGAGAAAGGGCTATCGAATTACTTCAAATGCTCTTCGATGCATGGACTGCAACGCCCTTCAGGATGACATCAAGTCCCTTCAGGAGCACATCAAACTCTGTCCCAAAAGCTCGAAGCCTGCCGTGTTCGTCTGCTACTGCCGTGCAGAGTTTGCCGATCGAAAGTCCTTTGACCAGCACATCAACATGATGCAGTGCAAAGAACTTCTTCTCCGCAAATTCCAGGGACTCCCTTTCGTGCCCGGCTTCCCACCAAATATGCGTCCTCCAACCGTCGCCCCACCGAAACCGCCTCAGAGTCGATCTCCAGTGAGCAAGGTGAGAAAATATCAATCTGTCAAGGCCCCCTACGACCGGCGCGTTATCGCCAACTCTCGGTGGGGCATCAGTACTTTCCCTGTAATCTCGAGGACTGTGTCTATTTCGCTGGCGCTATCTCCAAGAGCCGGGCGCGGAAATCTGGACTGTTGACACCCGTACCCTGCTGCGCACACACTATCAATTGAGATAATTTCAAAAAATTCTTTCGGGCCCGGAAATCATGAAAAAACTGCTAGTGTAGGATTGTAGAGCTCGTCGAGACGAGTCGATTGATACCTCTAACTCTTGAAAATTCCAAGATTTTCCGCCTACGCAACTGATAAGAAGGTTGTTCAAACAAAATCGTAATTCCACTGCCGTTTTTGTTCTAGAGTAGCTACAAGGGAGTTCGACCCCTAGAAATGATCCTTATGAAAAGTTGTACTGACAGAGGAAGTTTGGACCTCTTATCACGTGTCCTGCCGAGCTTATCAGTGAAAAATCGTTTTTTCCATATATTCTCACAAAACATGTAAAATGATCAGTTTTTGCGCTGAATTCATTAATGAATGAAATATTTAATCTAAACAAACGATTAATATCAATAAATTTGATAAGAAATTTCATTTTTCAGTAAAAAATTATTTTTACTGATAAGCTCGGCAGGACACGTGATAAGAGGTCCAAACTACCTCTGTCAGTACAACTTTTCATAAGGATCATTTCTAGGGGTCGAACTCCCTTGTAGCTACTCTAGAACAAAAACGGCAGTGGAATTACGATTTTGTTTGAGCAACCTTCTTATCAGTTGCGTAGGCGGAAAATCTTGGAATTTTCAAGAGTTAGAGGTATCAATCGACTCGTCTCGACGAGCTCTACAATCCTACACTAGCAGTTTTTTCATGATTTCCGGGCCCGAAAGAATTTTTTTGAAATTATCTGAGCTTATCAACCGGGGCTGATATCCCTCTGCGAAGTGTGGTGCTACTCCTCGTATTATCACACCTTTGCCAACATTTCGAGTGATAATTGTCAGTTCTAGCTAAACTTATCCGGCAGAAATTTCCAAATGGATCATGTTTCGGAGTTTTTTTTCGGAAACCATCAATGTCGAAATCCGGTAGATTATATTTTTTCCACCTGGGACAAGCCCCTATCGTTAGATACGTCCCACCGATTTGGTGACATGGGCGATATAGATACACCTGAGTCCAGGGATCCGAGATTTTGTCGTCTGGACGATCGCGCACCTAGCGCTTTTCTTCCGCGCGCGATAATCATTTTCGCTGCTAGGCGCGCAGCGCGAAAAATTCCCATCGGCGGGCTGGATTATTCAAAAATATGCCGATGGTTTCCCTGCGCCCTCGCGCTTCAGGAGCGATGATTATTCATCGCGGTGGGCCCGAGAGCGCGATAACTTATTTTCGGCCACCCTGGCTGCGCGCGACATGATATTTTCGCCCATGAAAATTTCAACATGGGGGACCCCTTGATACTCGATAAAACACTGTCATTTTGGAGTAAGCCACACGATTAATCGATGGCCCGTGATGTTTAGCCAAAATTTGAAGAAGAAAAAGCATTTATAAGGAGATTTCGATATATTCAATATAATTTTTATGAAATTTTCGAAATCTGCATGTTCAAAAACCAATAAAAGGTATTCTTCAGTCATAAATTGGCTTAACATCAGAATCCAATAACTGTAAAAATTTTTCTTTTGAAAATAGTCAGATTTTACGGATATTTCCGGTGCAAAGCGTCACTGTCAGCGATTAGCACGACTTATTTGTAGGCAACGTTGCGGGAGGTCAGTACAAATTTACATTTTGTTTGTCGGATCTCTTATAAGGAGATGGACAACTTAGTCGAATTTAAGTGTTAACAATGTGACATCCAAAAATTGAATTTTCAAAAAATCGGTCAACTAAGTCAGCAATCTCACGCTGATCATTTGATTCGTGCGCCGACTACGTCGGCAAAATTGAAACCAAGCGCCACCGTCGCACTCCCGCTCGGCAGATTTTCGACCCTTTTGAGTACCGCGATTTCATTTTGAGTGACTGCACTCTCATTATCGGACGCTGGAGCCACTTTCCGCCCAAAGCGAGAGTTCGAAAAGTCCGAAAGCGAAATTTCCCTGGGCCATGCGCCCGAGCGCCCTCAACCGCTTGCAGTCAGTCCGAATGAAATCGCGGTATTATTTATTGGCGTCATAGGGCTGCGCGATCGAAAATCATCGCCCCCTCGCCGAGAGAGCGATTTCATACCATCGCGCTTGAACGCTGCGCATTTGAGCGCGCGAGTATTTTTGTCGGCCTGATAGGGCTGCGCGATCGAAATTCATCGGCCCATCACCGAGAGAGCGAGTTTTTGCCATCGCGCCTAAACGCTGCGCATTTGAGCGCGCGATCAGAATTTTTGCTCCTGCGCGATAACTCAAATCGCGCCTGAAAAGTGGGCGATCGTCCAGACGACAAAATCTCGGATCCCTGCCTGAGTCGATATTCTCCAGCAAATCTGATAAGTTAGTCAGGTAGTCCGATGGCGAAGAAAGACCAGCGCTGACCCTTCGCCAGGTGTTATCAATTCGCGATAAAGACCTGCCGGGCCAGAAATCCGCCAAGATTCACCTTTATCACAGTTACCCGGGCCGAGCTCAAATCGCCGCGCTTATCGACAGCGGATAGAACTTATACTGAATTTGCATTGTTCAGGACTCGCCCCCATCCAAGCGGCAGAAACTTGACGGCGAATCGATGTCACCGGAGCGCGAGCAGGCCGAGTTGTTCTGCGAAAAATGCAACATTACTTTCAAGAAACTCGAGGTTTTCAAAGTTCACAAGGAGAATTACTGCGAGTCGCGACATGCAAACGTAGAAGCGATTCAAGAGGCCAGAGCGCAGAAACAGCGCGAGAGGGAAGAGCTAAAGTTGGTAAATAAGGTAATTGGCAGTAATTATACCATGAAAGTTATTAATTAAGAAAATTAAATTATTTCGTGGATAAAACTTCAAATAGTGTCGAGAGTATTATGGGGTTGTCGATTGAGCTTGACATAAAATAATATATATTTACAGTATAAATTAATCGATTATGGTTTTTATGCAATAAATCAATTTTCTCCATTCATAAGGAAACATTAGTGTTCTTTCAATATTTTAAAACTGTAATTTCAGCTGAAGGAACAAAGCAAAGTTCGCCTGCAGGAAGAAGAAGCCAACCGCGAATACACCCAAAAAGCTTTCCCCTGCCACGAATGCAAAATCGGCTTCGATTCCCGAAAGCATTTCGCCGCCCACAAGCAAAACTACTGCCCCTCTCGACAGACTGATTCTCCTGGATCGGAAGGATCATCATCTCAGCCAACCTCTTCTTCCGCGAATCTCCTGCAAGCTTCGGGCTTGTTGAGCATGTTTAGGTAAGAGTAAGCATTCCAAAGCCTCCTCTAACCGTCAATTCTAGCCAAAACCCTCTGATGTCAAACCTGAATCTGCTGTCAATGCTCTCCGCAATGAACACCCAACAAGCGAACCTCGAAACTCTCAAGAAGGCGCTCAGCGGAAAAATTAATGGCTCGACAACATCTCCCCTCGACTTGAGTTGTAAAGACTCCACGGACGCCGAGGAACAAATCAAAATCGAGGAGGTCGAGGAAGAGTCCAATCCTGGAATAGCTGTATAAAACTATGGACAAAAACTTTAATATAAAAACACTCACTTGTACAGTTGCAATCGAAAATAAATGCTTTTCACTTCACCAATAAAATAATCAAAATTGAATACAACTGAAAGTGTTCGAGCAGGAAGTCGATAGTCTAGTTTTCCAATAAATTTTATTATCTCTAAGATCGGGCGAACATTAAATGACAATTTGGCAGTTGAAAAGTTTTCAATAAAACAGGACAGAGCAAGTAAGGAGCCTAAAAGAACGAGTATTTTCCTATGCATTCAAGACACGGACAATTCCTTCCCGTACGCCATCCTCGGACTAAAGTTCCTTAATATTTTCAGTCGAAACTGGTAATCTGACCTGCATGGTGATGAACTCGACTTTCTTGTTCAACTTGTGTGCCTCGCAGTGAAAGCCGACCTTCTGGCATTTAGGAACAAGCCAGTCGAGAGCAGAATCTTCCCACTCGTTTTGCACCTTGATTTTTTCGAAGAAATTGAGTTTGCAGGGCTTGTCTCGCCAAAGATCGATGTTGCGCTGGAATCAAATTTACTGAGTGGTCGCCTCTCGCCCAGATCGCCTCTTGCCCAGATCGCCTCTCGCCCAAGATCGCCTCCCGCCCAAGTTGGGCAAAAGGCGACCTGGGCGAGAGGCGATCTTGGGCGAGAGCCGATGTGAAAATATTTTAAATGCAAAATATCAATGACTTGGGCGAGAGGCGATCCTCGGAAGGAGACGACCACTTCGAAATGACCCGATTTAGAATTCCCTGTCATGTCATTAACCCGGCAGGTACTTTTCGCCGCTATAATCTCAGGCAGTCTATCTTTGGAAAGATTGAAATGTTCATAGGGTGAGCTGTAACTGTGGAGAAAAGATGCTGATGACATGCCGAGCACGCTACTGAAGTTCCATAAGTACCAAACTTTGGACACTGAGCGTCGGTTGAAGTAGCAGGGGATGCGATACATGAAAACAGCTTCATCGTGGAACTAAGCTGCACATGATGACCTTTACGCCACTATCATTTTTATGTATCACTTACCCTGCTACCTCAACCGGCTACCTCAAGCGTGATAAGTTCCAAAATTTTCTGACTGTACCAGCTCATCTAGCGAAACATTTCTTTCAAATGAGTTTATAAAAAGATGGTTCAGGCTTTACGACGAATCGTCGTCGACGATAGGTACTTGCTGAGCGGTCATGATAGGGAAGTCTAAATGGAGTTTAGGAGTGCTCCAAGCCTTCTTCCTAAGATCGCCTCTCGCCCAACTTGAATTAGTCCTTCTTAGTTTACATTGAAAATAATCTCATATCGCCTCTCGCCCAAGATCGCCTCCCGCCCAAGTTGGGCAAGAGGCGATCTGGGCAGGAGGCGACTTGGGCGAGAGGCGATCTGGGCGAGAGGCGACCACTCAAATTTACTATTTGTTATTTTTTGTGGACTTACTCCAGCTTGTTTGGCGAATTGATCCGAGACTGCTCGAATGAAGCCGACGATTGGAAGATGGCTGTCTTTGTCCTGAAGAATTACTGGAAAATGGGCGAGAAATGAAATGACTTACGTCGATGAAGCAAGGCTCGGTCCTGGCTATGAACTTGATGAGATGAGGGTTGGACTCGCTGATCGTAATGTAGCTGGAATCGAACATCACGTCCACAAATGCATCAGTTTGAGACTTAACCGTTTGAGCAACATTGGCTGGTGGCTGGTGGTCGCTGTAGAAAATCACCGAGATATTTCGCGGTGTACCGTTTCCTGCACTGAGCAGTAACGGACGGAAGCCAGGGGTTGCTGGCCCAGGGACATTCATTCCTTCCGGGACTTCGAATTCGACCAGTTCGAGGCTGCCACCCTCAAACTCGGCCAGTTTCGCTACCACTTTCTTGGTCTCCTCAAGCTCTTTCGGAAGAATTGTGCCTGGAGGACAATGAACCATGCGGGATGGTTTATCGGACATTTTCTCTATAAAATTTCGATGAAAACCTTGAACACTTTTGTACAGCAATTTTTAGTTGAGTTGGAGCCGTTCTCTATGAAAGCAGGATAAGTTTCGAAAAATGTTTTCAGGCCAAAAATCACTTTTTAACTGTTAGTGCCATCTTCACCGCCGTCTCAAACCGAGTCGAACGGTATATGTATCGCTTGAAAATTCTAGAGTTTCGGGTACTTCCGGTCAGATTTACGAAATTCTAGTATTCCACTGCCGTTTTTGATACAGAAATGGTACTATGGCATATAGCATGTCAAAATGACCGCTAAGACGTGAGGAGTGCAGGGGTCTCAAAAATAAGTATTTTTGCAAAGAAAAGTACCTAAAAATAATTATTTTGTGATTTTTAGCACTAAAAATATCAATTATTAATTTTTCGGGCAGAAAGCAGATGGATAATCAAGTTTTATCTCTTATAAACAAATCTACAAAGAAAACTACATTTATATCGAAAATTCCGTGAAATTTGATATTTTTAGTGCTAAAAATCACAAAATAATTATTTTTAGGTACTTTTCTTTGCAAAAGTACTTATTTTTAGACCCCTGCACTCCTCACGTCCTAGCGGTCATTTTGACATGCTATATGCCATAGTACCATTTCTGTATCAAAAACGGCAGTGGAATACTAGAATTTCGTAAATCTGACCGGAAGTACCCGAAACTCTAGAATTTTCAAGCGATACATATACCGTTCGACTCGGTTTGAGACGGCGGTGAAGATGGCACTAACAGTTAAAAAGTGATTTTTGGCCTGAAAACATTTTTCGAAAATCATCCAGTCTCTCGTTGAATGATTCAACTTGAATCAGTTAGCTCGGTGAAATGATCGAGATTCATCTGGGCAGCGTAAAAGAAAAAACCATCTAGAAAAATGCAAGAAGAGTTCGGATAGTTTTTCCGAGTTTCAGTCTGAGAGACTGACCAAAGTCATCCCTCCTTTGTTCGAAGTTCACAATTGAATTTAAAATTAACAGAAAATGATAAACGCTTTTCATTTCACGAGTTGAAAATATCAAAAATTTATTGTGGAAAATATATTGTTGATAAAGGCAGTATAAAAATAAAAAGGGTTTATGAATTATTCGGCATATTTCTCAAGCTTGGCAAGGATCTCGTACTTGCTCATGTCCTTCTTCGCCTCTTGTTCGTAGTCGACGTACTCTCCGAGAATGTTGGTACGATCGTTCTTCGATATTTCTGGAGTTGGAATTCTTTCCGCCTCCGATTCCGGTTCTGGACTTGCCTTCGACTTCGGCCTTTGTTCGTCGTTTTCTCGGTAGTCCATGGAGCGGTCGTACTCGAGGTCTTCGTAGAGGTCTTCCAGGTTTCTGATGTACTGGTCGAACTCGATCTTCGCGATGAAATAAGAAGAGATGAAGACGGAGAAAAGGAGTTGGACGAACCAAGAAGTCATCAAAAATCCAGAGTAGTTTTCATCCGCCCAGAACGTTCGTAGACCGTAGATCATGTACAAAATCAACAAGGAGGTGATGCAAATATCTAGTGATAAAAAGCATCATCAATGCCAAGTATAGAGTTAAGTACTTACAGATAATTGATGCAGATATAGAAGCGCAGGTATTGTTTTGCTGCGTGCGCTGCTTGAAATCATCCAGAAGAGGGTTCAAAATGTCATCAGCTGTTGGATGAAAGCTTTTTCCCATGATTCCAGCGGATGGTGCGAGAGTGTCGCTCTGCATATTTTTTATTTCTTCAGCGGTATCCTATGTTTCTGTAAGTATGGAATATGAGATGAATACTTACGAAGAACTCTTGCTCGTTCAAGAAAGTTTCCATGTCGTCGTCTTTTCCTTGCAGATATTTATCTAAACATTTTGAGTTATCATGAGACTCTCAAAGAGTTCTGCACTAGATATAATTCTATAGATTAGGGTCGGACACAGAAAAAAGTTCTCAAATCCTTTTTTCTCATCAGTACCGAATTCAGCATGGTCAAAAACCCCACCCACAAAAATTTTGCACCATTGGTGGTGAACGTGGGATTAGAGAGGCTAAAAAGCCCTAAAAATGGCTATTTTTTGGTTAAAAAGCTTTAAAAAATCGAATTCAATATATAATGAATGCTGATGAACTATTTTCTCTTTGTTATTTGCAGTAAAGGGTTCAAAATATATGCGAGACAAATTTCAGAGGCAGAAATGAAAAATAAGGACAGTTGCGACGCCTTTTACTTTTCAAGTGACATATATTTTCTTTAAATAGCTATATTAAAACAGCCTTATCTCAAAAAATCTAAAAGCCGCAATCTCAATAATGGGTGTTTATATGTAACAGACACTTGGCTTTTATCCTCAATAAAAATTATATGCATAGCTATTGGGAATATTTTTTAAAAATTTTTTTTCTAATGTCCGAACAGGACTAATATGGAAAATTTCACGTTTTTAAAAGGAATCTCCAAGAATTATTTCTGGTTTATAGGTGCTAGAAACATGGTCAATGGCTTCTATTGGAGCTTTCAAAGCGCTTTCTTCTCATAACTGGAAAAATAAATGATCTGGGTATCCTCTGAGATTTTCTAGCGCCTCGAAGTTGACTGAAACTACCAGATACGAGAATTCAAGAATTTGAACTTTTGTTCTAGGCGTGCTATGATTACGATCGATAGCTTTTCTTGAAGCTACAAGTAAGTAATCACTGAATTCATCGACGTGATATTTTTGGAACCAGCTGGTCATTCTGGTGGTTCGTCGCGGTCCAAACCTTTGGATGGATTGAGATCCGGCAATATGTATATCAAAATGCATATTTTTGATAAGAAGAAGTTCCAACAGATTTTCAAACAAAACCACTTCGTTGACCGACTGGTTCACAGCGGTTCATAACGGTTCACGCTCAGTATTCACAAAATATTGAAATATGTATATCAAAATGCTTCTCTACTAAAAAGGAGTCTTTCAAACTGATTTTCGAACAGAACCACTTGAACCAAGACGAACCAGTCATTTAGCCAAGTAGTTTGGTTCGAATATCTGTTAAAAAGACTAAGAGATACATTTTGATATTTATATTTCAGCATTTTGTGAATACTAAGAACGTGAACCACTCTGAACCGCTCTGAACCGGGCGGTTAGCCAAGTGCTTTGGTTCGTAAATCAGTTTAAAAGACTCCTCTTGAGTAGAAAAGCATTTTAATATACATCTTTCAATATTCTGTGAATATTCAGACCGTGAACCGCTCTGAACCGCTGTGAACCGGGCGGTAAGCCAAGTGGTTCTGTTCAAAAATGAGTTTTAAAGAGTCCTCTTGAGTAGATAGGCATTTTGATATACATATTTTAATATTTTGTGAGTATTCAGACCGTGAACCGCTTTGAACCACTGTGAACCGGGCGGTTAGCCAAGTGGTTCTTTTCTAAAATCAGTTTGAAAAACTCCTTTTAAGTAGAGAAGCATTTTGATATACATATTTCAATATTTTGTGAATACTCGGAGCGTGAACCGTTTTGAACCGCTGTGAACCGGTCGGTCAACGAAGTGGTTTCGTTTGAAAATCTGTTGGAACTTCTTCTTATCAAAAAATATGCATTTTGATATATATATTGCCGGATCTCAATCCATCCAAAGGTTTGAACCGCGACGAACCACCAGAATGACCAGCTGGTTCCAAAATATCACGTCGATGAATTCAGTGATTACTGAGCTTCAAGAAAAGCTATCGATCGTAATCATAGCACGCCTAGAACAAAAGTTGAAATTCTTGAATCCCGTATAATTATCACGTTTTTTGAAACTTTAAAAATTATTTAAAAATATTCCCAAGTCTCACGGCATCGAGACATATATCATTCGAATCGCCAGCTTCTGCTCTTTCGATACATATATATTTCCCTTTTGCGGCTTTCAAAAAATTTTTTGTGTCCGACCCTACTATAGATATAAAAATTACCGTAGTCAATGCCAATATCCATCATTGGTCGGCTTTTTCTTATAATTTCGTCATCTGTTGAGAACTCTTCATCTTATATAAGTTCTCGATTTATACCAACGAGGAAATCGCTAAAGAAATTCGAACTTTGCCTGATGAATCTGGTAAAGGAGGAAACTCATTTGCAAACGTCTCCATGCTTGTTCTAAATTTTCCCGAGCTTGGTTTTGGATACGCGTCGCCCAAAAATAATCGCCGAGCTGGAGATTTTCCTCGATCAGTTTTCTTCTTTGCTTTATTTTCTTCTCTGATTGCTGCTTCTTTTTGTGCTTCTGCATTTTCTCGTAGCCATGGGAAGGGATTGTCTTTGTCTTTTACTTTTCTTCGCGGCTTTTTGAAAATTGAAAATTCACTGTTTATGCTTTCGTCATAATTTGGCTCTGGAGTTTTTGTGATTCAACTGAATATTCGGAGAATTCTCTGTCGACATGTCTTGGAATCCCTTCTGCTAACTCTTCTTCTGGCTCGGGCGTTGGAGGAAGAGGGATGCCCCGCGTCGTTGTCGGTTTTTGGCGATCTCCGATGTTTTCGTACAAAATTGAATCTGGACAATCCTCATCTTCAAAAGACTTTCTAACTCGCTGGATCAACGATCGCTCTCGAGAATAACACTCTGATAAGCTGATGTTGTCGACGATCTTATTCTCGAGGCGGTAGACTTCTCGACGAATGTATCTTGTTCCTGTCGGCTTGAGAAGATCCTTGGAAATTTTGTGAAGAGTTCCGACATAAGAAGGCTTCATTGTCGTCATTTTTGTAATGAAAAAATTGGAGTTTTCTGTATCAGCTGCGGCGAGCTCCTGAGGCAGATTCGTCATTCGAGAGCTAAAAATATTCGATTTTTCTTAGAAATTTGAATTTTTTACCGAATATTAGCAGCAGTTGCTTTATGAAATTCGCCAGGAGGACAGTTTGTGACTATTTTCTCCTGCTGCAATTGACGATTCACAAGAGTTCGTGTGCCTGAATGCTCTTTTCGAGAGAGCAAGCTTCGCAGAAACAAGCTTTGCTCCCGCCAGTCCATCTCGATCCACTTTTCATGAGGGAGAGAAATCATCTCGGGCTCAATTTTCCCCGAATTCGGCTTCGCGTGGAGCTTTCGGAGAATGATGCCGATTAGGGTTGTGATGGCGGTGGTGATTCCAACGATTGTCCACATGAAGGGATACATTCCAGCGCCACCGTGAAGCTAAACTTGCTTTTCAGAAAACATAGAAGAGAATAGCTTACATTGAGGGTAGTTTGATCGGCCTTGTGAAAAGCCGACCACCAAGTCGGATCCCGGAGAAAAATGAACATGGTTATTATCATAAATGCGGTAAAAACTTCTTCAATCTTCGCCACGAGCATATTTTTGATGTCAATCGGATCCCAATTCGCATTATTCGACAAAGAAATTGTCGAAAAAAGTACCGTGGGGAAGTAAAAGTTGAGAAGAGTCTTCTCATACACCAGATTCGTCAGCTCAAGATTGAGCGGCTTCTCACGAATGTAAAGGAACCATGGCCCGAAATCTTTCGTTACCGCGAAATCTCCCCAAGCGAAGTCGATTCCATCGCGGATTTCGATCTTTTCAAGGCTTGATTTTCCATTTTTCTGTCGTTAAAAATCAAAATTCATTCCCCTTCCTGAGTAAGTTGGCCGATCATTTGCCCAGATTCAAAGTCGGCATTGTCCACGGCTATATCGACATCGCGTAGATGGCCGATATACTCGTGGAGCGCAAAAATCAAGTTGACTTGATTCTCGCCGGAGAGCAATTTTTCATAATCACGGAAACAAATCAACGCACTGTTGGCTTTCGTTCCGTTCAGGCGAATGTAAAAGTCGTACGGGGATGATGTCGTCTTTGGTAAATCGATGATTCTCATCTGCAATCGTTGTTAAAAGAATAAATTAAAAAAAAGTTTACCGAAATCATGAATGTCTGATGATTATCAGAGCACGCTTCTCCAGGCAATAGTAGAGTCTGCCTCTGTTTTCTTGCCAGCTGAAAGGTTTTCTTCTGCACATGATTGTGCAGGGCTGCAGCAAGGCCGATAAGGGCAAAGACTGCAAAACATGGCAGCCAAAATGTCATTTTCTCTCACAATGAAGATTTTTCTCCGTGGAAGTGAAAACAAGCTGGCCTTCTAGAAACCCACCTTCAAGGAGACAAGGAGGAAAAGAACACAAGGATGATTAAATGAGTATCGTTTATTCAAAGACTCTTATTTGTCAGGAATCTGTTGGTAGAAATCTAATGAAGACAGGATTTTACCGCGCATCTTTTCTTGGCTATCGGCGAGTTTCAATGCAGCTGCTGATTGTCTGCTTGAGTCGTTGACGATCTTTTCCATGACTTTCTCCAGATGACGGACTTTTCGCTGTGCTGCGTCTCGCTCTTTCTCAACCTGCACTGCTAGAATCAATTCTTAAACCGAAGCTACTGCAAAAAAATCTTACCATGAGCTTGCAGCTCACGAACAACCTTCCCAAGGCCCTCATCACTTCCCTTGAAATCAGTGGACAGTTTTTCCAACACCGAGATTTTATTCTTGAGACGTTTCTGCTCCGCTCGCCAATCCTTTCGCTCCTGCAACAGTTTTTCTTCTAAAGCGTCTTTTTCCGCTGTCAGGTTGATTATCATTTCTTCGTGTGTCGGTGGAGCTCTTTAATAAAAAATAACATAAAATGGATGTGAAATTAATTCAAACCTTCCACTCGGCTTTTTAGGGATTGGGGCTCCGTCTGGATGGACGTCAATATCTGGAGGAATGAGAAAACCATCGGGTGTATGAGTGGGATACATCATATTTTGCTGCTGCATATTCATTTCTTGTCTTTCGGGGACGACCTTGTACTGCCTGAAAAATACCAGTCAGAAAATAAATTACATGAAATCTTAACCTGTCCTTCGGATGCCCAGAAACTTCTGGTACCGGCCGCATTCCGATGGGGAAATCGAACTTTTCGTGGTTTCCGAACATTCCATTCTTCAGCGCGATTCCTTGCTGGCGTAGAGCGTCAAATGCTGGGTTGTCGTCATAGTAGCCTTCGGGTGCTTTCACGGAAGAAAGGGGGGTTCCGCAGAGATGAGACGGGATAGCTTCCTTCTTGTTGTTCTCTTTTGAGCTTTTCTTTTGGCGCGATCTGAACATTTTTGAAGAATGAAGATTCGATATTTGAAAACCGGTAAGAGATCTTGAATCAAGAATTAATATTGCTTCGTTTCTTTCTAGACCTGAGATAAGCCTGTCTCTTAGACAGCCCGCTTTATTACCTTTCTTTTTCGGAACCCTCATCGCGAAGTTTGAGACTTTCCATAGATCGACCAAGATTTTCATCCTCAATTCTTGTCACTGGAGGTCGCTTTGGCATCGCATGAACCATATTCGTTTGTTCGTCGTCTGAAATCATGTTTAGATGCTGGAAATCATGGAAGACTGACCCTCGTAAGATTGAAGCTGAAAGTTATTGTTGTTTTTGTCTTTTCGAAGAAAGCCAGTTTCTTCCAGGGGAATCTCCTTTTTTCGAAGTGGCTTTGCTTGGCATCCTTCTGAAGCATGAATACAAAATCCTTCGAAGCTCAATTTCGCTTCGCAATTTCCCATCGGACACTTGAATTTTATATGTTTGAGATGATCAACTTGTTTGAATCCGCTTCTGATGATTCTAAACTCGCAGCCATCAAGTCCACACTTTCCATTTCGTTTATCAACTGATCAGTCTTCATAAACTTTTGCTCGGCAAGAAAAACTCGTACAAAGGCTCATAGAATACTGTCCTTGGCATTTTTCACAAAGAAGCTTTTCACATAGTCGTCCAGTTTCGACGGGAGGTTCATCAGAGTAAGATTTTGTTGAGAATTTGTGGCTGAAAAGTCGACGCGGTATATTCCGGCAGTAGAAGCTTTTTGTGGGTCTCAAAAACTTGGTTTTACGTAATTATGTAATTATGGCGTTTAATTCTTATGAATTTGAGACGGGCGTGGCAGATGAACTTGGTATCAGCATCGGGAGAGCTTGATTTCTTGCAAACAAAGGCAGGTTCAATGCCTTTTGAGGATCTCTTTTTATGATAAAATAAATAAAATTTGAGTAAATAAAAAGTTTTAGTCTGATAGACGAACTACTTGTTTACGAAGTAATGAGGATCTTTCCTTGATTTCGTAACTGCCCAAGAAAAGCGCCGTTCATTTTCTCTGATAGAGAAATCTCCGTATTTGTAGGAAATAACTCGCGCAGGGGAAATATCAGCTCTGAATGTCTCTTGCTTGTTTTTAGCGAATCCGCTCGGTGCGAAATGAGTAACTCGGCTCTGGTCTGATCTTTCCCTTCGTATCTGCTCCAGCGATAAATATTCGTTCTCGAAACTTTTTTGAAGGGAAATGTCCTGCTTGTTCTGGAGACGTTCCGTTTGCTCAAAGAAGGGAAAACTAAAATCGTTTGTCATTTTCATTTTATCAAAAAACATTAATGCATTATGTAACATAAAAGTCTATATAATTAAGGGATCACCCCCCGATTTTTCAAAACTTTGGCACAGCTCATTTTCGCCTATCATTAGATTCCTCGTGTTCTGAGGATCATTTTGATATATTATAGTACCCCTCTACATAAATGCGTCCCAAAAATTTTGGCCTCCAAAGTTTGGGAAAATGCATGTAATTTGTACTTAGCGTGAAAATCGCGATTATTTTCAATTTTTCATCGTTATCAAAAGAGGACAAGTTAGGGGTTGATCGAAAGCTTAGAATGTGCTGATTACGAATATGATATCCGCACTAGAATCTTCGGCTATTTGTTGGCGCTAGAGAGCATTTAACCACAAAAAAAATGCCAAAAATGGCTCCAAAAAGTTCTACAACTAGGAAAATTTTTTTCACTCATCCAATTATGCTGGTTCTACCAGAATATTAAGTTTAGGCTCTGAGCTATCTATAGAAGCAAAAATATTGGTGATTAAAAAGCCCCAAAAAAAGTAGATACGATTTGAAAATGGTCAAAAATAGCCATTTTCGCCAACTTTAATCACTTTGACGGCCTGTAATGCATAAGCGAATGTTATGCTGGCAAGCTGATTCTACCAGAATTTGCTCCTTTTAAAGCGGGCTTTCTAATGCGCCTAACACCAGCTTCCTACGTAAGCTCAAAAAAAAGTAGATAGAGGTCAAAGTTGGCGAAATCAGGGGGGGATCCCTTAAGCCGGTTCTCTAGAAGACCGGAGACCTTTCAAAGATAGTGTTGTTAGTCGATATGGTTTGCCGACAGTTTTATAATTTTGGCTCTCCGAAGGTTGATGGTGAAAATCCTCCCTGGACCTGAAAAATCTGCGTCCGATAAAAAGCTCTACCGAGCCATTGAGCTTGATAATGGCTTACTCGCACTTTTGGTTTCGGAAGTGGACATTGATGCTTCGAGTATGAATGCTCAGAGCTTTGTTAGTCAGAGGTAAACGATACGAGATACAGTAGCTGATATTAATCTGATTATTCAGTACCTGTGTAAGTTCTATGGGAAGCGAGCAAGAAGAGGACGGAGGTTCAGATTGGGAAGATTGTGATGATGATGAAGAGGAAGATAAGTGTCGAAAAATGGCCGCTGCTTCGATGGTAGTCAACGTTGGAAGCTTTCACGAAAAGGCCGAGTGCCAAGGACTTGCACATATTTGCGAACATATGGTTTCTATGGGCTCTACAAAATATCCAGATGAAAATGAGCTCGAACAGCTTCTCGCTCGAAATTCAGGGGATTCTAATGCTTTCACTGAGGCGGAATATACGAATTATCATTTTGAGGTGGCTCCGGATAAGTTTCAAGAAGCACTAGACATCTGGGCACATTATTTTATCGACCCGTTGATGAAGGAAGAATCTATAGAACGCGAAGGAATCAGATATAAAATTATGCAACCAAGAACTATAATAAATTTTTATATCCAAAAAAGTCACTGCAGTGCACTCAGAATTTGAAGTCAGTAAAATGGATGACGATTGCCGCAGAGAACAGATTTTACAAGAAGCGATTTTGAAAAAAGACCATCCGCAAAGTAATTTCAACTGGGGAAACAAAAAGAGCCTGATTGAAGATCCGAGAGAAATCGGCAAGTCTGCCTTTGAAATGCTTCACGAATGGTTTCCCCGAAATTATTCGTCAAAATTTATGAAACTCGCTCTTCAGGAAAGGATAAAATCATCGAATTCGAGAGTAAATTTTCAATGTTCTAAGCAGGGTTCGGTAATTTGAGCTCACGCTAAAACTCAAGGAAACAAAGCTTGAGAGTCTCTCAAGTTGAGACTCACGTTTTTTAATTTGAGTTTTGAGAACTCAGAGATGAGAGCTCGCGTGAGAAATCAATTCTGGCGATCCATGAGCCAATCAAGGAAGCGCTCGCTTAATTTGAGTTTTGAAAACTCAAAACTCTCAAATCTCCCAAAAACTCAAAACTCTCAAATCTTCTCAAAATGATTTCTCAAGTCACTTTGAGTTCTCAATTTGAGGAAATTTGAGCGTCTAGCCAAAATGAGTTTTAGCTTGAGCTCAAATTACCGAACCCTGGTTCTAAGCCTGAAATAGAGCCCTCATTCACTCGATGACATGCAACAGTGGGTTGAAGACATTTTTTCACAAATCCCTACTCGCGATCTTACTACCCCCTTGGACGAACCGGACTGGTCGATCGGTTCCGCATACGAAGATCAGAATGTTTCTAAGCTGATAAAGTACGTTCCCGTTGCCGATGGAAACTTGATGGATATCATTTGGAGTATTCCACCTCAAATTGATCTTCATAGAATCAAGCCGCTCAAGTTCTACAGCTGGCTTCTCAAACATCGTGGAAAAGGAATGGTGACTTTCGTTATTTATCAAACCTTTTGTATTTAAATAATCGTATTTCATGTCATCAATGGTAAGGTTCTTTCTTGTACTATCTCAAGCAAAACGACTGGGCTAATGACCTGAAAGAGATCGAAATCGAAGAAAACAAGTTCCATTCTCGCATTCGAATACAACTCCGTCTTACAGAATCCGGTCTCGCCAATTGGGAACAAGTCGTTCAGGCAATCTTCAGTTATCTTGCTTTGGTTAGAGCGCAGCCAGAAGTAGAAAAGGCGCGTATTTTCGAAGAAATTAAAGCCGTTGATAATATTGGCTGGAACAGCAAGGAAGAAGGAGAGCCCCTTGCTAACTGTACCGATATTGTCGAAACAATGCAGTACATTGATGATTCTACCAGGTGGCTCGATGGCGACTACATATTGTTCGACTACGATTCTGAGAAACTCGATGAAGTTCTTGAATATCTTGCACCAGAAAGATGCACCTTGATTTTGAGCTCTAAGAAATTCGAAAATGCGACTGAACACGAGGAGAAATGGATGGGCGGGAAATACTCGATCGAAGATTTGAATGAAGCAACAATAGCCAGCTGGAAACAAAGTGAGCCTCTTAGGAAGGGATTGAAACAGAATGAACAGTGCGGGTGGTACTGTCTACTTTTTCCTTCCAGGGAAAGTGAGTTCTCCATTCCATCGTCGAACAAGTATCTTGCTACCGATCTGACGATCAAAGACGACGAGCCGAGTACTGACTGGGACGCAATTCAGAAAATCGAGCACACAGAATATGGAGAGCTTTGGTTCAAAGGAGAAGGCGATTCAAATCTTCCTCGAGCAACTATCTCACTTTTAGTACGATCGAGTCTGCCGTTTGAGGGCGCTAGAAACATGGCGATTCATGAATTCTTCCCGTATATTCTCACTCGAACAATGGATGACGAAATAAGTGATGCTGAGATAGCCCTTCTCACTATCGAAATCAAACCAGATACGAACACGGTCAACCTGAAACTCACAGGAATAAACGACAAACTAAGGCTGGTTTCTAATGCTAGTTTTTCATGAAAATAAAATTTTTTTAACCAGAAAAGCTTGCTACTCGAAGAAACAATTCGCCAAATGATGAACTTTCAGCCATCGCAATCTGAATTTGACTCGATCAAAGCTCAATTTCTTCAAGATTACAAGACAAAAATTCAAAACCCGGAGGATCTTTCAGAAGATTTGAAAATGTCATTCCTCAAGAGCACGAATTTTCCTCTCATCGAGAGAATAAAGGCTCTCGAATCAGTTACTCTTGAGGAGTTGATCGAGTTCGTTAAATCATACAGGAAAAGATTGATATACAAGCGCGGATATAAACCATTAATCTCCAATAAAAAGCCTTCATAGTTTCTGATCTCTAAAAAGAAACGATTACTTCCTCTCATTTCAAATCCAAGGAAACTACTACATCAAAGAAGCAAGAAAGATTTTTCATCGAGTTATGGAACAGTTCACAGGTATCCCAGAAAGCAAAAGCCGCGTGTTCTTAGATCTTTTAGGTCAAAAACCGGTTTTCCAGATCATTAGATCTTTCCTCAAAAACTTCGGCTCAAAGAATCAAAACATTGAACCACATCGCCTCACAAGACGATTCTCAAAAATCCTTCAAGTTCCTGATAAGCCGTCAGTCATCATCACCAAAAATGTCAACCCAACTGATGTCAACACAAGCTACAACATCCACTGGCACGTCGGTCATGTCACCATCAAAGAATGCATAAAAAATCAACTCTTGGTCACGATTCTTGAAGAGCCATGCTTCGATATTCTCAGAACAAAGAAGTGTCTTGGATATTCAGTGGATATTCAACTTGAAATCATCTCTGGGATGGTTGGCATCGGCATATCCATCGTTTCTCAACAAGATAAATTTTCTGTCAAAGAAATTCATGGTCACGTCCTTGATTTTATCAAGGAGATGGAAGAGTTCGTTAATAACTTGTCGGATGAAAAGTTCAACGGTAAGAATACCTGATGCGTTTTTTACCTTCCAACCCCCGATTTAAGAGCATCGAGAAGGTCTTCTCTACGCAAAACACAGCTCTGATGAAGATTTCGAAGACTGGAACGCAGAAATCGCCAAGGGCGAATACCGATTCGACAGAGTCGATTTTGAAGTCTCTTACCTCAAACAAATCACAAAAGAAGAAATCGCCGGCGTTTTCAAAACAAGCATTACTGAGAACAAAAAGATAGTCCTCGTTGTTGTCGAAGGAAACGAATCGAACAGGACGAGTTCAGGACAAGAGCTGAGTCTGGAACATGTTCCAGCGGAAGATTTCTTTGAAGAATTCGAGCAAATTGAAAATATTGAGGAAGCAAGAGCACGATTTGGCTTTTTTGACCCAACATATATAAATATTAATGAGTGAGCATATTTTACTGCTTTTGTAATAAAACTTAATAAAAATGATTGATTGAATGTTTTGAGGAGTCTTTCGGCGTTATGTAGTAACGGGATACGTCTGAAACATAAATCGTTCTATTGTCACTCCTTATGAAATCCTTCCTGCGCGGATACGGTTACATTTGATTATTTACGGGCAGCTTTAACGATTGAGTTTCTTCATCGGCCTCCGGTTTGATTACGAAGTCAAGTATTAAAAGGAAGAAACGCAGTATAGTGACGTTTTTTATGACTTGATCTGCAATTAACATCATGAAAGAGAGAACTGAATGAAGAGAAAAATATGTTTCTACAGTAAGTTTGGAGAGATTTTCCTGGGGTTTCATCACAATAAACACGCGTAATCGTAACATTCTTTGGCATTTCGTTCTCTGTACCGGACCGGTTCCAAACTAAACAATGCTCTTGTAACTCCAAATACAAATGTAAACAAACAAACTTTCACTTTGGTAAATTTGACATCTTCAAAGTTTTTACTTTTTGACGTTCTAAAGAGAGATTTAAGAAGTACTGCAAGAAAGGAGGAGCGTAATGGTCTCGGCTATTTTGCTCTTTGTTGTCTTCAGGGATTGGGTTTTTGAAAGTTCATGGCGCCAAGCCAGATTGGAATAGAGAGCTTCTAAGAAAAACAAACAACAAAGTTCAAATTTTGAGAAAATTCAAAAACTTGATTTCTCTGTTTTTTACTTGATTTTCATTTCAAATAATTTTTTCAAATTTCGAAAGCTCAATAAAGTACTGTTACACAGGCAGAATTCATCTTCTTTGGCACCAATTTATGGCACAAAGATGATGTCACTGGCAAAGAAAAAACCATTCCTTTGAATTATGCTGAGCGAAGATACAACTCTGACAACATGGAGGAAGTCAATGAATATATTCTGAACAATGTGTCGCCTTATGATCGCGCCTATGTTTCTTCCAATCTTGAACCAACGACGATTATTCGAGAAGAGATTAGGCAAAGCTAATATTTATCCATATCTTTAGCAATAGAATCTGCTCCTGGTTCTACTGATACTGATTTTCTTGATTTTAAAAATAAGATGAAGTTAAACTTTACAAAAGGGATAAAGCGTATTATGACGACAAGTTGCTGGAGCATGCGTGTCCGATGGAAATTCGAAGGGTAATTATTAATTACTAATTAATATCACACGCTTGTTCGTGTGATCTTTTCAACGAAATTTCTAGAGCACTCAAACATTGAGGAACCGTGTACCAGATATCATCGGTATTGGCTTCGCCAAGTGTGGCACTGGGGCGTTGGCGTTTTTGGATTGTCATCCATCTGGTAAGCACAGTTTTGTAAACAGCACCTAATGACTTTTTATGCAGCGACTTTTCGCACGAATGAACCTCGATTTTTCGACAAAGAGTCGGTCCTGGACGACATCATCAATGCCAACAAGACCGGCAACGTCGCTGCACTTGACCGACATCGAAAAATTTACGCTTCTCGCCTCCCGAGAGCTGCTGATGATGAGCTTTTGATTGAGAAATCGCCACAATACGCTGGAGGAAAAGACTATATTCGAAAAAAGCGAGCCTTGGCAATGAAGATCATCAATCCAAACGTCAAGCTCGTGGCGATCGTTTGTGACCCTGTCAAACGAGCGTATTCTCAGCTTCGGTACGGTATCGATGATTTCCTAACCAACATTTTAATCTCCTAATTTCAGGATGAAAGCAAGGAGAACTGCAGTCACAGGGTTTTAACTTCGTAAATTGCTACTAAGTATTCCATGTTTTACAAAGTAAAATGTATCATTATAAAGTGTACTTCAAATCGGGCGTATTAGAAAAGCTCGTTACAAAGATGGAAAATAAGCTGGAAAATAAACGATTCGTATTTTGTGTCAATATGCGCGTATATATTTCCAGTTCTAGTGAAAACCACAGGATACGATACAACAAGAAAATAAACATTTTCAATGGCAACGGGAAATTCGTTTAATTACTGCGCAAAAAGCAAAAGAAACTCTCGAAGTTTTAGAAATTTAAAAAGTATTTTCAAAGTGATCACCCTAAGCAGACAGAACATCGCGACTAGAAGAAGGCGAAAAGCTCCACTGTAAAAGCTGTCTTTCTGGGCCCCTTGATAAGGTTAAAACGTTTCTTCGGAAAACCGACTACGTACGCTCTCTTTCAGGCGATTCTTCACTTCACGAAAACGCTGGACCGTCTCTACGAGAACGGACACGAGTCTGGCTTTGCTTCTTACGCGCCTTACCTGGCTCCTTATCTCGAGGTTTTCGGGTTCGTTTACTTTATCCGCTTTTAATCCCAGCGGGGACGACTGTTTAGACCAGAGAACGTGTATGTTGGCGATGGAGAAAACATGATCAGTAATCCTAACTATGAATGGGGCAAGCTCATGGATTTCTTGCGCATCGAAAAAGATTACTTCAAGTTCTTTGTACCGGAAGAAAAGGGCTTTCCTTGCTTGGAGATGCCCATCCGCCACTGTTTAAACGCTGCTAAGGGTACCCTTCGGAAGCATTTCTAACATGTTACGAGTTCTTTTCAGGAACTTCGCGAAAAACGCCTGTCCGGGAAGTCTACCCTGCTCAAACTGCCAAATGGGAACGGACCTTCACGCGTTCCATCAAAAACATGATCATTGAGCTAAATATTTGTGAATCTATTAATTCGCACTGCTGTTCTTTGCTCGCTGATGAGAGTAACTCGTACTCGTGGGCGCACGATTATGTCTGCTAGAATAATAAATTTTATTTTATTTACAAGTGACGATCGTCATCTCTTATCGCAGTCTCTTTTGTTTGTCACTAGCATACTTATAGATGCGTTTCTATTTACAATATTTAATTTTGAGATCAAATTTTCCTACCAACGCTCAGTATTAGGAATCGAGCGTTCGTATATAAAATTGGAAGAGAAAAGTGGCAAAACAAAATCAAAATAATGAGTTGGACACGCTTACCCGAAATTCCCAAAATAAGTGGGAATCGTAATGTTGTAACGCTCAATGGCGGCATAAATATAAATCAGGCTGGAGCTTCATCGACTCTACCCGAAATCGTCAGTAAGTTGAGTGGAAACCAGAATGTTCTCACGATAAATGGTGGAATAAATATATATAATACTGGAACACAGTCAATTTTGCCGGGAATCGTCAATAGATCAAGTGGGAATCAAAATACTGTAACTGTCAATGGTGGCATAAATATCAATAATGGAAAAATAGATATGCTCCGCCCTCCAACAGGTCAAATCATGGAAGTGCAATCATCAGAGTTAAATGATCATCAAGAAAATGCTAATTTGAAAGCTGAACTGGCGAAAATCAAATCTGAAAATCAGACATTGAAAAATGGAGTTCAAAATTTGAATGGAGTTATAAGAGGACACGCAAAAACCATCGCTTATCTGAGAAATCTACGACAAGAATATGAAACAAAAATTGAGGATTATGAAAGAAAATTACAGCAATATTCAAAATTTGATGAAAAAATCGAACGCAAAAATTTTGAGATTAAAAATCTTCAAAAACGCATAGAAAATCTTGAAGCTGAGCTGGAAAATCATCAAATTGAAAATGATGAAAGATGCCTCTGTCAAATTTGTTTAGAGTTGGTTAAAACGCAAAAATCAATCTGAAGACAAATTTTTTAGAGAATACGATTCAATGGATCACTGTTCTACAGCTCTTACAACTTGTGGACATGTTTTTGGAAGTTCCTGTCTTGAGCATATCATAAGGTTTCATTTAATATTTGGTCAATTTATATTTCGTTCTATTCTATTGACATGAATATATAATTAGATCACATGATTTTCGATGAAAAATATTTATAGAAATCAATCCAGATGTCCAATTTGCAACAGAAGAGCCGGGCTCGACAATTTTCTCAATATTTACTTGGTTTGAGAACTGTATAGAAAAATTTATTTATTTGAGCGGTAAACATATTCATTATAACCTTTGAAAAAACTGTCAGTTTGTAATATTATTTATTAATGCAGATTTACAGAAAGAGAGAAGTGAACTTTATAGAATTGAAGTGGATTGAAACTTTTGGTACTCTTCGTACCAGTATCTTTTTCATTACTGTACTTGTGGTTTTCGTTGAATCTTTTTTTTGTCTTCCATACTTACCGGAAGTGATTATTACTGTATTCGTGAAGATAGTGCGCTTTGTGGTAAACGAGAAGAACATTCCCCCTCGGAATGAGAAAATACCGACTTAGGGATTTTATATTTACAAAGTAACGGTCCGGGATTGATAATTCTGAAATAATGATAGGCTCGTAACTAGCTCGTAAGTGACGAGGAAAAGTACATTCTCCAGCCGTTGAAATTGGTTAAATTAGGGCTCGAAATGAGGCTCGTCAAAAGATTTGTAGTAGCTTATTAGATTCGGGTCCGGGTTGTATAATTTATCCGCCTCGTAATTGATCGAGGGGAGTAAGAACGCGCAGCTCAGGCCGATGCAACAATGCCACAATGTATGAGTCCAGAAATAGTTTCCATTTGGATGGTGGCCTTCTTTTTCGAACACCAATTTCGAGAGAAAACCTCCAGCGGCAAAAAGGCAGCCAGGAAGAATGTGGCACCACCAGGCACTCTTCGGCGGGTAGCAGTCGCGCCGCTGCTTGCATTGGTAACACCAGTGAAAGAAGATGATCACAAGGCCGAGAATTATGGGAGTTGCATAGAGCCAGCCAGAGAAGCGGTTGAAATGGGCGCCGACAGCGAAACAGAACATGCCAACTGTGTGGAGGAAGGAAACCCATCGATCGGGAAGGTCGGCAACGCAGAGAACAGTCGCCCAGATCTAGAATTAAATTATTAAAACAAGCAGAACATAGTCATCTCGATAGCGCTCTCGATGTAAAATAATACAGACACGTTTTTAACGAGGACTCTTTCCGGCAAGAGCAGCTGAAAGTCGAGGACGACGTTCTTTGTCAAACAAATTTGATAAGCACTCCGAAATGTTTATGCCATATTAAAAACTCTAAAAAAGATGTCTACGCGTACATATCCATAAAATTTCTCAGAACAAAGAAACACGTTTAAATTTTCGCATTCCTCATTCATTTCGGAATTTTTCTTGTGAGTCGCAGTTCGCCCAAAAAATCTCGCACGTTCTATTGTTTCGCATACCGCACGGGTCCAAATGACCGTCGAATTCGTGCGTTTCCATGGCCGAGTATGGGAATGATAATAGTAATGTTCGATGAAAGAAGACAGCGAAATGAAGTTGGTTACGCGGTGAGGCCGGTCAGTTACTGTTTGACAACGCTGGCGTGTGTGACCTGGCGGTCATTATTCGTGATCTGACAGCTAATTTTCTCACGGCTGGATCAGAAAAGATTACCTCCAGAAGCCGGGAAAATCTCCTGACTGCCCTTTTGGGTTGAAATTACAGATTTGCAACGCCTTACAACATTTTTGTCCACCCAGCATTTTATCTCACGCAAAAAGAACTGTGTTTTGATTTTTTACTGTAGCGCTTCAAACGAGCAATTATTGTTAAACGCAAATTTGAGAGATTTTTAATTGAAAATAATTTCCCGCGCCGATAAGCCTCTCATTCTGAGGCTGCACTCTTAAATTCTTGAGTTTCGCTGATAAGAAAAAGCACAGAAAACTGCTACAAATAGCTATCCATAAGTGGACATGGCTTACCGCAGCGGTCGAAGCGACGAAGTCCGAAAACTGGAGTGTATCGTAATCAGCGATGCAGAAGTACTTCTGAGTGGAGAACTGATCGCATGCGTGATACATTGTACTGCATCCCATGGCGATTGTAAAAAGGAACGCTTCCTGCCAGTAACGTCGGTGGACAGCGATGAATATGGCTTTTAACAGGCTGATCACGTGTTAATAACTCCGTGGCAAGGAGACAACGATCACGTTACTGCTGTCACGCTCATGCTTATGTTGATAATTGTAAAGTAGAAAGCGTGATAAGCCCGTCCCTGGAAGAAAAAACAGATTCGATAAGGTGAGGAGCAGCAGTTCCAAAAGTTGGGTGGAGATTTCCATTGCTTCTGTCGAATCGGAGCAAGCGACTCCTTTGTATCCTTAACTCTTGGTTAGATAAAGCTCTTAAGATTTCAATTTGTGGGAGAGAGGGATGAAAATTATTTGAATTCAAAGGAAAATTTAATTTCAAAAGTGGAATTCATAGTCTAAAAAATCAAAATTTATAAATCCTGGAAAGCTGTGTTTGAACTAGGGATTCAAATGATTCGGGCAACGTGAGGCGGAAATTTCAAACAACACGAAGAAACTTTGAATCAAAACGAGAGCTTGTTAATCCCTTTATTCCCTTCTAGGTAAATATTTGCTCCGTCCGGTCAGAATGTTATGAGATCCTCTGCTTCCAGACTTCCGCTCCTTCACTTTTTTTAAGTTTCGGAAATTCCGAAATTCGCATCTGGAAGAGAGAGAGAGAGAGCTAGAATCTCAAAGAAGTTGTATAAAAGGAAGTGCTCCAAAAGCAGCGATAATAAACACCTGGCGTCTTCGAGCGCGATTTTTCGAAGGTTTATTTGAAACTAGGTTCAAACAAAAATTATCACGGCTAAAACAAATGCTCACGTTCAAGCCACTTATTACTGCATTATAGAGCCAGGAAAAGATGCCTCTCTAATGAGCCAATTACGAGTTTGAACCCTCTAAGGCCTTTCCTATTCTTTAAAAATTTGAAAAACGTGCGGCAGTACTTCCCTACCCCTCGGTTGAAGAAAACCGCAACTATTTGCTATGGACGTGTTTTATTTGTAACGAAAATAAAACGGCAACGAGTGAGGGTCAGGATCAGGGTTCTAAACGGACATGTCCGTGTACGGATTTTATCCGTGTCTGTCCGGTCTTGTCCGTACGGACAGACTAGACTTTTAGTCTATTGGTTGAGGAAAAAACGGACAGCCTAGACCGGACTTTTGTCACGATCCGGACGAAATCCGTATTTGTCCGTATTTGTCCGTGAAATCCGGACAAACCTAGACTTTTGTCCGTGTCTGTAAAATCCGGGCAGAATCCGAAAAAATCCGTAAAAAAGCACGATTTGAGTTCGAATTCGTTTCAAAAAAGCCTGAACCAACGTCATTGTTTGATAAAATAAGCCAGGTTTTCAGTTTAAAATTTAAAAATATCAAAATTATTCGAAAATATCGATGATAACTTTTAATTGATATGTCTTTCTGATGGTGCGAAGCTGGAACTTTGAGGACCGAGTCTCATTGAAGGAAAATTGGTTAAATTAAGAAATTCTTAATATTACCTTATTATATTCTATATTAGGTCCTTCATTATTCCGCTAATTCATTGCGAGTCCTAAATTGGGACTTTCAGCACAGCAATTTTCGGAAAAAGCCAGCTCAACGTATTGAGGGGTCAGCGGTCGGGCTAGCCCGCTCAGTTATTCAGCTCGATCATTTTGAGAGAACTCAGCTCAGACTAATGATTTTCTTCATAAAGCCAGCTAAGGTCAGCTTGGATAACACCAGCTGACATTAAGAAAACGCAAGTTGAGCTCAGTTTCCCAAATTTTCATACTGCTTAGCTCAGCTTTGAGAAATTTTCTTTTAGGTCAGCTTCAAAAAGGTCCTAGCTATAAAAATCGTTGTGAAAGTTCTAGTTAGACACCTTCAAAAAGACTATTCTCTAACTTGAGAAAATCACTTCATATTTCTCTCTTCAAATAAATTTCTATCAACTCTGAGACGAGCTGATGCTGAGCTAAGCTAGAAATTTTATGAAGTCTTTGGGCTGAGCCTATCCTCTTCCGAAAAAATAGCAATAAACTTGCGACTCTTGTCCCAGGCAAGTCCCTTGATTTTCTTATATTGGCTTGAAAAGAACTCGATATTTCGATGTATTCTCTGCCGAATTTATTTCTCAAAGATTTTTTTTTGGTCCTGTCCGGTTTATTTCTATAAAAATTAGTTTTTTACCCTTGGAATTTTACGGACATTTACGGACAAGACTTTTTAGACCAGACTTTTTCTTTAAAAAAAAATGTGTCCGGATTTTACGGACAAAAACGGACAAAACGGACATGTCCGGGACTAGACCGGACAAAAATCCGTTTTTTCGATCCGGACACGGATAGACTAGACTTGGGATTTTCGCGGAGGACACGGACACGGACAGACTAGACTTTTAGATTTTGCCTCAAATTTAGAACCCTGGTCAGGATGATAAGCTCGTTTGAAGAATTTCTATTTGATCAATTTCATCTCACGATGTTATCGCTTGTTAAAATGTTAATTGAAAAAGTGTTTGATTTTTTCCTCGGAGCATGAAAATATTTAACTTTAGGACATCGTATCATTTGACTTGCTAATTCGTCTCTAGAAATAATGGCTCTGTCATTAATACCGCGATTAATAATTTTCCACATGAAAAAAGCCTTTCAGTCGAGATAGTCGAATAAGTTGTAAATGAGGTATTCGGGCGGGTGTTGCTATTTTCCGAGACGCGCTAATGTATGCACGTCTCTGTGGTCGCCTTTTTCAGCAGGATCGGTTTTGCAAAAATTTGCTCAAGTGGCGGTGGAGTTGTACTAATTAGCCGCTGCGCGATGAAAAAATATGCATGTAAAGAACGTGTGCGGGGAGATGCAGCAGCAGCTTTGCAGATTCGTCAAGAAAGAAGGATAAGGTGGGATTCGGAAGATGAAGTTTATCATTTTGATCTCGTTAAAATTTCATCAAGTGGGATTAATCAAGAGTATCCTTCCACTGCGGGAAGTGAACTGATCTGTACGAAGGAGAGTCAGTTTGATTTTTTCTTTCGAAAATTAAGCTACAGTAGGAATTTTCGTAAAACTTGTTCTTGAAAAGAACGTCACTTGTAACGAAGGTTTCGTAAAGTGAGACGATAATTTTCTTAAAAAATATGACACGTGACTTTTTGAAAGCAGATGGAGGTAACCAGCAAAAGACTTTGATGGATTTCTCTCGGGTAACTCAGGGTTCTATGAAGAGGATAATGAAGGGCTTTTATCGTGAGCTGTTTTGAATAGAGCATAAGTTGATGGTAATGCGGGTCTTAGCGGTGCTACTTGCGTAATGGCCATGTTGTTGAGAAAATAATAATCTTGCAATTTACTTTGCATCAGATCTGAATGCAACAAAAGGGCAAGAATTTATCTGATTTGAGGTTTTCGTAAGAATCTATCAACAGATCATCCTGAGGATGAATTTAGCTAACCAAGATAAGCATTCACGAATTCTGAACGCATAATAACCCCTCTCGTGGCCGCCTCCCCACTTCCAAATCCGCCGAGTCGGAAGTGCTGCCTTCCTTCTCATTTCAGTAAATGTAAAAAGAGCGCTTCGAAGATAGCATTTTTCCCGTCTCAAGTCGACGTATTAGAAGTTTCCTAAAGTTTCGCAGCGGCCCAGGTGTGCCCAGCTGCTTGTGAACCAACGGCTCAAAATGAATCCTTATCGGAACTTTGTCTCACTCTCCGCGTCCGATTCATGCACGTGTCACTTTTCGACGTGTTACGGGTAATCGTGTTTATCATGAACCGGCGATTATTTTCATAAACTTGTGTTCATTTTAAGAAATTATTAGAGATAAATTGTGGCCAAAACGGCGATTAAATAACCAAACAAAATTGACCTTCTCGATCATAAATTAATCGCTTCATAATAAACAGCTATTTTCATCATTTTCCAGAGATGATTATTTTTCATAACATTCACAGAAAAAGGCAATCTTAAAAAGGGGGTAGTGTCAGGAACCGACAAAGAAATTTCGACAAATTTTGCATGGAAATTTTCAACCAATCAGAAGCCCGGATCCGGCTAACCTGCCAATCAGCAACCGAGTAGCCGCCAACGCGAAATTTGTCGAAATTTTTTTTGTCTGTTCCTGACGCTACCCCCTTAAAAACCTACAAAAAAACGGTAGAAGAAAAATTTCATTATTCTCTCCCACGGTTGTCAATTTCGCCAGATGCGATGATTTTCTATTCCTTCTTATTATCATTTCTCAAAGTACAAACCTGCTTTGCACTTGCAAGTGCTTAGCAAAACTGCTCCTTCTGTAAAGTACGTTTTGCAGCTTCCACGGCCGTCTAGTTCCCCACAGTTTTCAGGACAACCGGCGATCGTTACATTCAATCCAGCGTTGTTCAAATCGTTTGATTCAAGAGTTCCATTTTGACAAGCGACATCAGATGCTCGCAGAAACCAGATGCCAGGAGTTGGCATCGACACGTAAAGAGACTTGCTTGGGTTTTGACATGAGAAAATGAAGCGCTAGAATTATCGCGGATTTAGAAAACCAAAATGACGGCTTTTTGTGAACCAAATAAAACCACAAAGAATCAACCAACAAGCGTTCTGCTCGACAAAGATTCACAAACTTTTATTTACGAAAACTCAGCAGAAACAGAAAAAAAGCCAATTGAAAAATTGGATTTCACTGTTTTGAAAATATTATTTCAACAACTTGGCAATATTTGGCTGCTTAGACGGCCACTTCGCCCGATGCAGTTTTTTTTGTCGGGATGAAAATTGGTAACTAAGGACTCTTAATTACCCAGTCCAGTTCTATTGTTTACGCTCTTTTTCTAAACTGGAGGAAATAGTAGTAAGGGCGTCTTGTAAAAAGAAGAAACGGGAGTTCTTTAAGTTGATCGACCATTTTGACACTTCTGTCGGCTCGCTTATGTCAAAATCCCTTCCTTTCCACTTTCTAGCGTCACATCTTCTGGGCAGGATTCGTCGGGAGCCTGGTTAAGACAAACTGAGTAGGTTGAGTTGGCAGAGCGGATTTGGATTGTTGCGCCGACGTCAAAGACTTCATCGACTTTGAAGTAGAATTGATTCTTGCAGGTCACTTTTACGCCATTCTCCGGAGCAGAAACTGAAAAGAATAATCAGCACTTAGAATTTTAGAGAAATAAAAACCATAAAAATGCATTTTCTTTTCACCGTTTGTCTTTTATTATGTACATTGATTGTGATCAAATAGATAAATTCCTTTTAGCCATTGAAATATCAAATGTCCCCTTCCCAATAATACAAAACTTTGTAGAAAAGTTGCCAAGCCGAGAAATGTAGAACTCTACTAGAACTAACTTCGGCAAAGCAAAAATAATGCTAAACCGATGCGGGTCCACGACGATTTCCTTCCCCTAAACAAGCAAATCCTTCCAGCTCAGAGAGGCGTGGTGTTGTCGAAAAATATTTTCCTTCAAACCAGAAATCCCTTTCCTCCCTTTTTTCCCACAACGCTGAAAATTTCATTAAATTTCTTTCCTTATTAAATTTCAGATATTCGATTTTTTTTTTCATCAAATTTGATTTTACAAAGAGGTACACCTTTTTCGTGATTGAATTATTTCCAAAGTTTTTGTTAGAAGGAAGCTGTCCGCAGCGGATTTTTATCACTCGGAAGCGCATAACAACGAAAATGAATATTTGCCAGTTCAGAAATTTTAGAAGCGCTTTCCACTTTGTCCGAATTCAAGCTGTTTTAGATAGATATGCGTTTTGGAAAAACAACTCGAGGGAGGGACCTTTTTATCTTATTGACAGGGGTTTATCATAAGTCTTCTGAAAGAAATTCTAAAAGAAAAAATATAAGTTGTCCGGAAATTCAATTAAAACCAAAAGCCTCATTTCAAAGACACCTTGAAATGGCAGTAAACGTGTGGAGAATGTTGTGCGGGAAGCTCGAAAACCGCCGCCAACGGAGGCCATAGCCGCTTGTAACCGAAAACTCCGCTGTGGCAGGGAGCCTCTTGTTTACGATGAGCCAAAGCCCTTGTTAAAAGCTGCTTCGTGAACGGCATCACTCGTATTTACAAGTTTCTGTCGAGTCAAGTTCTATTTTGGACAGAGAAGATTAGGTACACCTGCTTTTTTTTCTAGCGACTGAAAAATTCAAAAGTCAGCCACGTCTTAATTCTCAAGTTCGCGAATTGGATTAGGCGCGCTTTTGAACGAGCCAAAACGGACCTTTGCTTTTTCAATTTTTCGAAATAGCGCGCTTCGGAACGCTTTTAATGGTCAATTAAGGGAATTAAACAGAACTAAAAATTTCGATCGAAGCGGCGGCTCCGAGAGATGCGACGTTTATTAAGACAATAAACGCATTTCCAGCTAGTCTTTTTTATCAGTGAGTTGATGAATTCGCTGTAAGATCAAATAGCATCGACCCGAAATAACACTTTCCGAAAACACACGTTCTGTATTTTGGTATTTGAAAAGTAAGGGGTTTCGGCGCGAAATGTTGCGCGGAAACGTGTGCCCGAATCGAAAATTGCCTGTTTCTTTACTATCAACACTTGAGCCCGCATACTTTTATTCTTACGATAGAAAGAGTGAGCTATAGCTAACTCTTTTTGGTAATTATTACTTTTCAAAAGAGTCTTTTTCGCTGCTCAAAAAGGTTTTTTTCTTGACAAACTTAAAAACCAGAACTCTATTTTACGAAGTTTTCTACTGGATTTTTCTAAATGTTATACTGACGTAGTTTTATTTATTTCACCTTGATCAGTTTGGCAAGTAACGCACATGTTATAACCCGTTTGAAAGTGATTTACAGATAAATTTCCTAAAATCTTGAATTCACAATCTTTAAAATTCAATTCAATCGGATTCCTGGTCTTCTGCTAAGAAAAATAAAGCAAGGGGCTGAAAATGCAAGTCACGTGCGGCATAAACCTATCGGTGCACTTGGTGCGCTGTCGACAGATGACAGCTCCCGTGACTTGCTGGAGCTTCCGGTTCTGAAAAGGAGTTGACCACTGGAGAGAAAGTGACAACGCATTTCTAAAAAAAGCAAAATGCTTATTCTTCTAAAATCCCCAGCGGAAAATTTGGCTTTCAAAAGCGTTTATCTCCATAAAAGTTCTATGAATTTGAGTTTTCTTACATCAAAAATGCGGTTTTGATAAGTTACGTGCGAAACGTGAAACGCGAAATAATATTTTCATTTCAGCGAAAAGCTCCCCTCGCTCCTAAATTATAGAGATCGAAAAAAGGGGTCTTTCGTAAAGATTTGGAGAGCTCTAGAAAGAAGACGAGAATGGATTATCGCGCAGGAGAAAACATCGACCTAGAAACGAGCTTTTCTTCAGGCTCGTTTGAAGATCAGCCAAGGGGAAAATATTTTGGGAGGAAAAAAAAAGAAGCGAACTCGACTTATTCTAGCGACAAATTCTAAAAGCTAAAAAGATTTTTAACCAATATCCTGAGAATTCCGCATGAAGGCGCTGTTTCCTTTCGGCCAATCAAAAACGTCTATTTTTCAAGCCAGTATTTTTTGCCGCAAGGGGCGTAATTTTCCCTCGTCAAATCAGAAAGCTTGAATAAATACGGAAAGAAAGATTATTGCAACGGGCGGTTATAAATTAAATCACGTGACAAGAGGGTGTCAAAACTGGACAAGTCTTTGTGGCCAATGCTCGAAGAACAATCTAAAATTCAAGGGTTTCCAGATTGATTTGTTTTGGGACGCCGTAATGCCCTGTTGAGTGATAAGTTTCTGTTGCGGAAGATAGCGAGCTGTAGCCAAAGCAGCCTCTAAGTATAACACTTCGGCAGATTGAGACACGTTTTCTCGGAAGGACTCCGTTCGGGAGAAAAGAAAGGATTATCACACCGCTTGTTAGTAGCGCAAAGAAAGGTTACAAGGTGTGGGGACAACTTGTAATCTCCGTCTATTTCTAGCGCTACTTTTCTGTCGCAAGAAAATGTTTCTTTGGAACAAGAAATTTCAAATTTGTGAAAATTCTTCAGAAAGACAGGACCGCTCATTTTTGTTTACCAAAAACTTTAGAGAAAAGATTTTCTAATGAGCTACTTCCGTTGCGGAAACGAATGGACAGAGCGTCCACGAGGGCTGAACCGAGTTTCGCCCATCGCTCAACGAAATCAAGGGCCACGTGAGACTGGGAGAATATTCAGCAGCCACATTCCGAGTCCTTAATTTCGCCGCTTGTCGGGTTCATCTTCTTATAAGACGATTTTCTTTTAGAAAGTTGTTTAGAACGATTTTTGACTCAGAAAAAATAGTGTTTCTAAAATCATTTCAAGAATTTAGTCCCTTACAAATTAAACTACGGTTAATCCCTAAACCGGTAAGTAAGGGAACAGCGCAAGCTCTATAATTTGCCGGAAATGCTAATGCAGTAATGTCTATCTGTCGCTCGTAGTCGGAAATGTCACCGGCCAATTGGTGCGACAAGCCCATCAGAAAGCCAAATACTAGCGCCGATTCGAAAGACTGTGATTTTTTCACACAGTCTAAAAGAATCGTTAGAAAGATATTTTCGCTTCACAAAAAAACGTATTTCTTTATCTTATCGTTATTTCCCTGGCAGCCATTAGAACATGGCGCAATCGGTCCTTATCTTCTGAGAGGAATAATTACATAATCCGCTTTTTGGAGGGGTCTCCGGCCCAACCGGTTGTAATCCCGGTTTAAGGGGATACCCTCTCGAGCCAGTTATTTCTATCAATTTAGGTTATATAATCTGGGCAAGGCACGTGTTCTAAAAATTCCGCCATCAGAAACACTTGAATAAAACGGACAGTAGCCAAAAGAGAGCAATAAGGGTCAAATTCCGCACGCGACCGCAGTCCGAGTACTTCTTCATTTTCGCTAGTTCCGAACGAGCGTATTTGCAAAACCTTCTCATGAATTTCCTGTGGCGACCCAGTAAAAGGATGCTCGCTGGTCGCTATTGCCGGCAGTTACTATTACCGCCCACAGGAATACTTTCTTAGCGTTTACTAAACATCACCAAAAATGTACCCCCTGGTTTCTAACACATTACAAAAATAAATTAGTAGACGTTCGAAAACCAGTTTTAATAACTATTAAATAACTACTGATGACAAGAAAAAGGCAGTATTACAATTTGTTACCGTTACATGAAGATTTCATCGAAATTCAAGAAACGTGAGTACGGCTCTGATTCAACCGCAAAACATCGTGGCGGGTCAAAAATTGTACAGCTATTAAGTAATAGAATCAAGCATCGATCTTCGTCTGGGAAAAAAATTTGTCTCAATCGAAATCATTTTTTGAAGTATAATATACAAGTCGCGTGTAATGGACAATCTCAACCTGACAAGCTCAAAATACGCAGCATATTTTTCGGAGATGGATCGTTTTTCGAACGCGTGGTAAAAAACGCGTCTTTACCGCCGTGTTCCGCGAAATACAGAATTTCTAAAAGTGAAAAAAAAAGCCGCGAAAAAACGATTGTCTCGAAATTTACGGTCATGGGCGGCCGCAGTCAGGCACTTATCAGGCGTAATTTATGTAAAAGCTGTTTGTGGTGGTCTTTTTAGAAATTCTATCTCCAGAGCGGAATTCATAATTTGCAATTTCTGCTTATTCCGGCTCCGTTACAGCCTTATGTAACCCACTCGACAGAAACTCGAAGCTAAAGCCTTAATGGGGCCGAAAATTGAACCATTTAATTCCGCCCTTTTGAGGTTATTATTCAATTTGTTCAAGAAGGCAAATGGCAATTATTCAAGTTAGAATCAGGACAACGTCACTCGCCCTTTCGGATTCTGATCTCATCTAATTAGCGGCGCGATTCTTTGCTTTTTCACGGCTCATGTTTTTCTTGAAATTTTCACAGTGCGGTTGGCGACCAACCTGGACGGGGGAATTTTTTGTTTAGCCAAGAGGTATTAGACGTGTGTACGAGCTACTCTGTGAACTTCAAGTGAGGTTCAGCCCAAACAATCGAGGTCAAAGAGAAACATACTTAGAGAAAACCATAATCATCTACGTTTCTTTTCCAATTCCTTACCATTATTGTAAAAAATCGCCGAATGAGTCTCCAAATACTTCTTCGAAAGCGCTTCAAACCCTGAAGTACTTATTGCTCCAGAATTGTCAACCGTATCGTTTCCAGTTTCATTCTCGCTCGTCTCCACAATGTCGGTAGTCAGGTTGAACTGAATCGTCTTCTTGCAGGAAGTGGAGAGTCCCCACTTGTCCTGAATCTCGCGTTTCGTGCTCTTTTCGAATTTCTCCTCTTCGGCCCAGACGGTGAGAAACTAAAAGAAAAAGTGGCATTTGAGAAATATTCAAAAACGGGTGAATTTCAAGGACTATGTGCACATTACACTTGTTATGTGAGAGCGGGCTTTCTTTAGAATTGTTCTGCCGTAATACTGCGCATATTTATCAACAAAAAAAATACTGAGGCCATCGGTAATCACCTAATATGTAAGCTTCGGACGTAAAAACCAACACCACCAGCCGGTCGTCGTACGGGAACGAGAGTAGGTTCATTCGAAAGCTCTTGAAAATAGCTTTCTATTAGGCTGATAAAAAAACTGTACCCTATCCCCCTGTTTCGAGTTATTTTGAAAAATATTTTTCCAGGCTTACCTTTCAAGTCGAATAACTCGAAAAAGAGGGATAGGGTACAGTTTTTTTATCAGCCTAATAGAAAGCTATTTTCAAGAGCTTTCGAATGAGCCTACTCTCGTTCCCGTACGACGACCGGCTGGTGAAAATCGTCCTTTTTTTCGTCCGAGGCCTACTAATATGTTTAATCGAAAACAGGATACATAGAAAACATCTTCCGGGGCCATTTTAGTATTCATCATTGTTTTTTTTTATTTAAGATTTATTTATTGGACGGAACGATAAATATTTTTGAAGCTAAAAATTTTGTTTTTTCGCGAAATTGAAAAATCTTCGAGCGCGGTTTGACCACTTCTCACGTTACTTCAGACTTTCTTCAACCCCTTTTTTCCATTTGAACTGTTTTTCTTTCTAGGAAAAGGCAGGGGCCACGTGATTGATGGTCGCTCGTGTGTTGGTGTACTCTTTACTTAGGTGGCGATTAGGCGAAACCAAAAATACAGATAATTTTAGTTATTTGTAAATCCGAAATCGGGAAGAGCTTTAGCTTAAGAAGCTTTAGGTTTGTGGTGAGAAAGAGGGGAACGTGATTTGATGCAAGATTGACTAGAGTCAAGATGGAAACTGCGTTTTCGGGTTTAACAACGACGACTTTTTTGAATCCGTCTTACTTGCGATAATTTTAGAGATACTATTTTAAGATGATCGTGATGATGAAAAATTGAAAATTTTTATACTTCAGTATTTTATGTAACTTATGGTTCGTGATTTATAATTTACCTGATTCCCTTGATAGTCCGACAAATCCAAGTTGTAGTGCACCATATTACTGAAGTTTCCATTCAACTGATCAACATCGATTTCATGCTTCAACCAAGGCATCGGAGGCGGAACAAAAATCTCTTCCGCGTTTTCGTAAAACTCCTCCGCAAGGACTGGTGAGCCGCTGTTCATCCGCATGTGCAGCTTCCAAGCAGGACATCCGGTTTTTACGTAGTTTTCCTTGGCCTCTGTGAAAGCTGTTAGATTGAGCCGCGCCCCGCCAGAAACTTGAAATTTCCAGATTCCAGGGAAACGGCCATTTTCGTAACTGGTGACGGGTAAACTCGGGTAGACGTTTATTTCTTCGCTGAGAGCTTAAAAAAGATGAGTTTTAGAAAGAAAAGATCGTTAAATTGAGCAGTGTTGAAAATCGTGTTCAAGTTTTGAAATCCGATCTTTCAAACTTTGTTCTTATCGCCTTATCGTTCTTCTAAACGCTCAATCGTTCCGTCTCCTGCCGAGCGTGATTGTTATCAGAAGCGCAAGAAGAAGAGTCTCCTCGCGGAAACTCAAGCGTTATCAATCTCAACACAGAGCCGAATCTGAGCGCATTTCGGAAGGTGGAAAAATTCAGTGAAGGAAATTTGTTGACTCAAGTGCGGGGTGATAAGAAATGCGACACGTTTTTTGAGATGACAAAAGAAGGGATGATTTCCCAAGTTCTTGAATTCAATTACTCGAGTCTTGAATCTGCTGAAATAGAGATCGGCTATTTTAAAAATATCTAAAATTGGCGCTAGAAAACGTGGTTGAATCAAATGAACTTGGTTTATTTTGAGCAATTGGATCTATTGGACTTCGAGTGAGAAAAAAGATTCTAGGGCAATTATGGAGAGGAGCAGGTCGAGCATAATTCGAGGCAGGCGAGAAATTGGGACAAATGTTATTTTATGTAAAATGTCTAACGGGCTTTTTTGAGAAAAGCTGAGCCGCTTTATTGGAATTTATTCAATTGAGCCTATGTAATAGATCATGGTCTAATCTGATCCTTGTCAAATGTCAATCGCAAAATCAGTATTTTCCGAAAATGTTAGAAAACCAAGCAGGTTTTCTTGAGGTGAGTAGTTCGCAGATTTGAGGTGGTGCACCTTATAATTGAGGCTATCAAGTGATCTGGGTCTAATCAAGAGCTTATGATCCGCATTAGATGGTTCCATCGTTGCATTGCGTCACGTGAGGACGAAAAAAAAGGCGCAAGGGGAGTCAGAGGGTTATGTTAATTGGCGGGTACACGACTGCATAATATCATAATTATGATTTTACGCGTGCATTAAGACGATCCATTCGCGATGCTGTTCTCTCTGTTGATTCCCAGAAAGGATCGATTTTGAAAGTGTTGTGCTTTGTTTTCCTTCTTGAAATGTGTTAATAACAAAGTATCTTCAAGCTGGATTTATGTCATTTTAGAAAGCTGGATCTAACAAGACTCTTATTAAGAGCAAGGTACATACGCAGGTGAGAATATTTCTGCTCCCCTGTTTTTTCTAAACGATAACGCGTCTCTGGAATTTTGAAACGCCCCTCTAAACATTTTAATGAGCCAGCGAGGCTGAGCCTATCTCGGTCGGTTGCAGGCCAATATGTACAAGTAGAGGGGATGTCAAGCTCTCCATTTTGGAGTACCAGGTTCCCCAGTCAAATCACGTGGCGTAAGAAATTAGCCAAACTTTAGATACGATCTTATCGCTCTGTTTTCCGCACGTTGATAATCTTTGTGCTACCGCAGATTTACATACTAGCAGGTAGTGTTACTTAGAGCTCTTAAAATATTTATACTAAAGCGGGGAAAAAGTAGTTTATGTAATTTGACTTTAGTATATTTTCTCGTGGGCAAAGAGTGAGGAAACTTCAACGCGGCTACGTAAAGATACGCTTACGGAAAAGGATAATATTGGAATAGGTGAACGAAAAAGGGAGATTCCAATTTTTTTGATGGAAATCTCTTCATCCAAGCAAGCTCAAGTCATTAGCTCGGCTGACAGGACATGACGCGACTTTTGACAGGTTGAACATTTTCCCCGAACCTCCAAAAGCTGCTTCTTTTCTCAATTTATCGCGTGAACCGGTTAATTTTATCTTTGGCAATTTTCATCAAGGACGTTTGGCGCCTTTTCCAAGCGGGGCTTTATCATAATTTTGGTCTTTGGGGGACAATTATCGCAGAAAAGGGGATTTGAGCGGACACGTATCTTTTTGATAAAGAAATTAAGATTATAAAAATGATGATTTCAATAAAATATCGTAATCGTTCTTGATTTTAAATCATTATGAAGATTCTTGGAGAAAATTTGTAAGTTCTTAAAATTTCCTCTGAGAAGCTTACATAAGCGGAAGTCTAGTTGCGGTTTGCCGCAATAAAAATTCCTGTCCGTCTTTGGTCACTAGGATAATCTTCTTGTGGCTGCATTCACCTTAGAGTTTGCGATCACGTGCGAGGAACTCAATCGCGTCAGCAACCGACCGAAACACATGTGCGGCGGCAGTTGCGTCAGTTGAGTCTGTTTATCGCGTTGTTGCGAACGTTGTTGTGTTATATTGGAATGCAAGCTTATCGGGGATTAAGACACCTGGGGTTAGAGGGTCATGTTTGAATTGCACCTTTTATGTTTCAAACAGAAAAATTCGCAAAAAAATTCAACTTTTTAGAACCTAAAACTGACATCTGAATTTTTTTGAAAAAAAAATTTTGGGTCATAAATTTTATCCATAAGGGGAAAATGCAGGTTTTCAAAGATCTGTTGGATCTCTTTTTAGCTCCCCAAATGACTTCGTAAAAGGGATTAGCGGGTTGGAACGCGCCGCCACAAGAATTTTACGCGCGAAATCTTCACCTTCTCCCCAACCCTTTCTGCTCCTTTCTACTTCCGCCGAAGCTCAAGCTGCGGGAAACGAAAGCTCTTTTGAACCCTTGGAACAAATTTGAAAATCATCACCTTTCGTGTCCAAAATAGTCGCGAACACGTCATTAGAGTGGATCAGAAGACGGTTAATTGAATTCGCGCGCTTTTGAAGTCAATGAATCCAATTTCAACGCAGAATGAAAAATGACAAGTCCTACTTTTTTCGAATTTCAAACTTGAACACAGTAAAATAATTGTCCACTTACCAGGTTTGAAGAGAAGAAGCAGGCCGAGCAGATGTCGTATAGAAAAATTGCCTCTCATCAGAATCTGAATGAAACGTTAGTGAATCACGTGAGCGGCGAAAATCCGGGTTAATTCGAGCTCAAGACGGTGCTTTTTGGCGGTGAACAGAATTAAAGTTCAGCTGGAAGTGGTTTTCATCACGTTTTGATTTTCGTAATAAAAAAAGACCATAACGGAGTTTTTCACTTTTGAGATTTGAAATTTCAATACTGGATTAAAAAGCGATCTCTTACAATAAAAGCCAGCAGTCTCGCGTTTGCAATAAAAAGCAGAAAAATGAATTTCCTCTTAAAAAATACGAAACTTCTTTGATCGATCTAAAACCAAAATTGCAGTATTCTCAGATTCTGAGAATACAAATTACTTCTGAAAGAAAATCTGTTTAAACCTCTCTTCCTCACATAAAAAGCTTTCGCCCGAAACCTCCGCTGGCTGATCCTCTCGGTGGGCTCTTACGGGAACCAAATAATCCCAGAAATAAGATTCGAGACACTTGGCGGATCAGATTTGACGGATCCATGTCGAATTGCTTTCTTCACTCATCCCTCCAATTTTTTGGAAGAAAATATTCTCCAGCTGTGGATGGATCAAGTGAAGAAAATCGGATTAAGCCTTAATTATTAACCCTTAGGGTGTACAACGCTGATTTTTATCATTTTCTCCTATCATGCGCACACCCTTAAGCCTTTTTGAAGAAGAAAACATTGTATAAGTTGAATAACGACTAAGGGAGCCTGTCAAATTCAAGGCAACACCCGCAACTCTATCTTGTCTGGCTTTGAAGATAATCTCATTTTTTTGTGAGTGACACACCTTCTAAATCTTATTCACGGAAATTTACGGTACGCGCGGGTCTTGCGCCATGCGACGCTAGAATCGACACTCTATTCACGACTCAATCTAATTTTTCGCAGATCATAATGATTTGCCATCTGGAAATCAAGGAAGAGTAGTTCAGCATCTAAAATAACGTCTTGGAATGTATGTAAGACAAAATTCCATCGTCATACAAATTTGAAATTTCCAAGTTCATTTCAAATCTCGAAAGAGCAACTCAAACTCGAGTCTGGGAATTATAAGATTCGGAAAACGTGTAATTTTGCTTTGCTAAAAATCCGTGGTGGCGAAGTCTTCCGGATTTGGAACGAAATTTAGGCTCAGCGCTTTGGCCGGGATAAGGCGGTCTCGCGACTGGGCGATTACTCGGACTCTGTTTTAGGTTCTGAATTGCTGCATTTTTGTATTGATAACAAAACGTGGCTGTTTTTCTCGAAGGCGGTGGACAGATTGAGAACAGATTTTGCGGAAAGATTTGAATGCGAAAATTAAAATTTTTAGGATTAAAATGAGATCTTTCTTTTTGTAAAATAAGGGTGTCCGACTAAATATTCGGTAGCATTTTTTTTATAAATTCATATATCAAAATTTGTACTCAAGATATCCAAAGCTTCAAAAATCACGTTGGACAAACTTAAGTGTGTCCAAGTGCGATAAGAAAAAACCTCAGAAGCTGGCAAAACCACAACCACTAGATTCGAAAGAGGAAAAGCGAGACATACACACATGTGCTGACATCACGATCACATGACATCGTGTAAACATGCTCGATATTTTAAACGGGCTCGAAAAAACAGCGCGCTGATTTTAGAACCAAGAAAGCTACCACAAGTATTAAGAAATATAAGCGTAAGCAGATTTTCTCAACTGACTGGTTTAAAAATGAGCAGTTGCTGTAGCCCTGAGAAATGCTTGAAAAAGAAATGAGCGAAAATGTTTTACAAAGGTGTCGGAAGCGCCCCGAGATTTCTACTAAAAGGATTCATCCGCTTCGTTTTTCATCCCTTTTTTCAGAACGGAGCCACTTTAGGAGCCACTTTTGAAAACTTGAAGAGCAGGTGCTTTTTACTGAAATGTTAAAACAACGAAATTATCGCCATGGAACTCGAGAGCAAGTCATTTTTTCGGAAATTGGAGCTATCTAATGCAGATTTAGAGATAGCCAAAATTAGCTCCAGGATCCGGCCATCCGCTTTTCAGAAAATTATTAATTAACATCTCGTTGAACCAGAGGAAGGGGAAGAATGCACACGAGTTCGAAGCTGAATTTGAACAGAAAAAAAGGGTCATCGCCAAGCATGCGTAATCAGGCGCCAGAAAATGAGCAGCAAGAAATATTTCGACGCAACTCAGAAACATTCCAAAAATGACCTCTCTTTTGTCAATGTTTTTTCGAGTTATGAAGTATATTTCAAAGAACAGGTCATTCATTAGATGCAATAATGACTCAAAAAAAACATGCACAAAATATCGCATTGAATGATAACTGCAAAGTTTGTACAAAATAAGAAGACATTTGTTAAGTAATCAGTTTCCTGATTTTTCCCAAAAAAGTAAATGTTTTGACATCAGTCTACGTCGCTTGCGTTCTCTCGTTATTAGTTTTTCCCGAGTTACCGTTTAGTAATCACGTTTCCCCACCAAATGTTATGTCACATTCGAGCCGGGTTTACAAACAATTTCGATTTTATCCAATTTGTTCGAATTCTTGGGCTGGGAGCAAATTTTGCTTTTTTGATATTTACAAGTTAATTTATGCTCAACAAATTTTACGCTCGTTATTTTGATGAATAAGAATCATTGTTGAATACTAATGAAAGAAAAGCTTCAGAAAAAAAATATTGTATTTCCTTAAAAAGCATTCATTTTATTTGAGTTTATTTTCTTCTGATATTTTCGGAACACGGTAAATCAGAAAATTGGCTTGTCTAAGCTTCTAGCTCGCTTTCTGCTGTTTTCTGGCTCCCCCTTAGACGCGACTTTCTCGGTGAAAATGGCAATTTCTCGGCTACCTCTCCGGAAGATCGTCCCTTCTTTCGATATTTCTAGCGCCTGAGTCCGAATCAATTCAACAAAAACAACCAAAACAAAATTCAATTCATTTCCGGAGTGTCCTCCACCCTCAAAATCCGCCGAAAGCATCTTAAAATTTCAAAGACTTCGAAAATTCGAAAAATAGGAAAATTAGGGACGATAGCCCGCTGACATGCATGAGGACATTAGGATGGAGATTTGATTTGAAACGACCTCGTTTATGAAAATCGCCAGCGTCCAGATAGCCAGTCAGATATGCAGAATTTACGTAACGGGCGTATATTCATTTTTAACGAGCACAATTTACAGAGACAAAATTTTTCACTAGCAATTTTGCTCGTCAGAATAAATAATAATTTCTTCGAATTATCAAGGAAATTCTGCCCAAAGAATGCTTTTTTATGAAAGCGGCTAAAATTTTCTCTCGGAAGAAAGCAATTTCTGTTTTTTTTTTGGACAACTTCCAATGACCGTATTTCCTCGAGTCACGCTAACTTCCCCAAGACGCTAACTTCCCCAGACGCTAACTTCCCCAAAACGCTAACTCGCCCAAAACGCTAACTTGCACAACGTTGGGGAAGTTAGCGTCTGGGGAAGTTAGCGTCTGGGGAAGTTAGCGTCTTGGGGAAGTTAGCGTGACTCTATTTCCTCGACGAATGACAAGGTTTACGACCACAAAGGGAATCTCACCTTAGCTCTAAATATTTGGCCGAGGATCACATAAAAATGTTGATTTAATGAAAACCCAATTTATCAACAATGCAACCGAGAATTGATCACATTCTTCATGCCTTTCAACAGCCCTAGAATCGCATCTGAACCACTAAATATCCTCTCAATTCTACCGATTCTAGCGCAATCAAAAAGCAAACAACGCTACGTAAGAAAAACAGCGTATACAAGTTGAACAGGCTTAGCTATCATAACCTTTTGTCTAAGCCGACACTTATCCTTCTCGAGCACTTTCAACCGACTTCCTCTTTTCAACGAAAATTTTCAATTCGCTATTCTCTCGCGCTGCTAGTTTTTTGTTTTTATTCAGAAAATAGAATTGGTAATTGAAAAATCGATAGATTTTTATTGTTATTGAAGGTTAAAATGTTTCATTGTTCTGTTACCAGAGTAGTAAAAAATGAATGTGATGATGAATAGAATTTATTTGAGAATTAATTTTATGGACGACGAGGGAAATTTCAATGATTGATTGAAACTATTAAAATAATTTTCATAAATAAATTCATCATCTTGATAAATTCGATCAATCAACTAAAAATTATCATTTATCAAAAACACGCTCGGTAAAATTTCAAAGAACTTCCTGAAAGAAACACTTATTTTCTGATCAATCCTAAAAAATGATGACTTATCCGTCATATTTAACTCATGTTCACCACGAAATGCAAACGCCAAAAGCCAATATTGACCAAAACGAGCCTCGTTTTCTATTTTTTCTCTTTCTTTAATTTTTACCAATTTATTTTCTTTCTTTCTTCGTTTTTCTTCTTTTAGAATCTCTTTTGGGTTAATTTAATGATAACCCATGATACAAACAAACAATAAAAAAGTATATGTATTGATTTTTCAAGTGCAAGTTTCAGATATTTTGAAAAAAATTGGGATCACCGGGCGCGTTTGGTTAGAGGCATTTTGTCGGCTGAGCCGCGCGCCGGCGCTCGAGCGACACCACCAACACCGCGTTCGAGAGCCAGCTCCGCCAAAAATAAACCCGAGTCATTAGGGTTCATAATAATTCATCATCCCTTCGTGAATTTACTGTAAAATATACATCAAAAAGTCACTTTTTTGACACTTTAACCCTTCATCGACAAGAAGGGCATTTTGGTGCACCATCTTTGGTCAGTTCGCTCTAGTAATATCAAAGGGATTGATTCTTGCGTCAATTTCTGTGGAGGCTTTTTGCTGATACTTTACTGTCTTTTCCAATGAACCCTCAAGTATTCAAACATTTATTTTACAGCTTTAAATTAGCTCTAAAACAATTCACAGGATCTAATTTACCTCGTAAAAACAGATGACAACTTAATGTCGTGTAAATTATGTCGATAACCTGCTCCTTTGCTTGTCTAACAATTCAGGATTTTTAGAAAACTTGGCCTTTCGAGAAGCGCAAAAATACGCTGATCCCTCTTGCCGGCCACTTCTTTCAATGGAACTTATTCAAGAGCTATTGCCGAGGCATTAAAAGATAAGTTTCTCCTTTGTTTGCCAACAACAGCGCAAATGACTGTAATTACAATTTTTTTCAAAATTTTGAAAGATATAAATTTTGACAAAGGAAAAAGACGTCACCGGACAATATTTTCAAAATCGTTGTGACACTATCTTCACTTGTCATCGAAAATGGGGACGTTTTATTTAATCAAAAAGACTTTACTGGAACTACAAAGTTTTCTGAAATGCCAGAGATGATTTATAATTAAGAAAGTCTGCCGGTTCCTTCTTGCATTTTTAAAAACAACTGGATAGACCATGCAAGTAATAGCATTTTTAATCATCGAGTTCGGTTCGGATCACCACTATCAGGAAGGATTTGTGGTTGTACCATTAGCATAAGCTGATGCCGATAAGACCAAAATCAAGTTTGGCAGGAACACTTTCTCATATATTTGAATTTTAAGTTCTGCTGAGTTGATGTTTTCTTAATGGCGTTAAATTGAGTTAGAAATGGTACAGTACGGGAATTGTATTTTTGGAGCGGAGAGAAATGCGATTAGGGTTTTCACGGTTTCTTTCAGAGACAACTAAAGACTCCTGTTCTGAAATCACTAAATTTATATTATTGACGATCGCTTTAAAAAAAATTTTTTTTTTTTGATATTTAGAAAATTTTCATTTAATAAAAAATAAATAAATTTATATTTAATTCAAATAAAATTCGAAAAAATAAAAATTCTGAATCTGGCTTGATTTTGACAAACTGTCAATTTGAAATTGAGTTGTTAAATATTAGCTAGTCAAATAAAAAACTCGTAAAAATGAAGCCAACCAACACTCAGCGCTCTATTTTTCATTTTTTTAAAGATTTCTGAGGCTAAAAATGACCTCCTACGAGTATCCCGATTTTCTCAAAAAGGATTACCTAGAGTACTGGGTAAAAGAGTACAGTATGAAATTCAAAAGAGAGACTGAAGAAGAGGGCGGCAAATGGTTTCTCGAAGTCGGAATTGCCGACAAATTGATTTCGGCAGAAGGAGATATTGTCCTGGTCAATCATGAGTTTTGGAATAGACGGAAAGGGGAAGATTATCCAGCAACAATTAAAATTACGGTAGCGTAAATGACCAATTTTTTCAAGAAAAATCTAAAAGATGAGGATTGAGCGTGAACTCGATTTTAAAGAATAAGAGTCTCGTCGTTTAGAAATTCAAGTTTTTAGGCTTTTGACCCGGAGCTGTTTACGAAGGACAATATTTTGGATGATGAGACAGACGAGCACAATTACAATTTTAAAGTCATCACTGCTCTCGGTAAGTAGTCATTCAACATTGCAAAGAGATGATTGTCCTTCAGAAAAAGATAAATTCAAAAGAACCGGTCCGAATCACTTGGTGGACATCGAAATCTACTGGTTCGATGACAAGGATATGGCAAAAGCAAAACTTGGAGTGATGAGCATTCACAAAGGTCATTATTCAGAATTATTAAGTCTGCATGATTCAAAAATTTCTGCATAGATACTGTTCCAAGATGATTCCTGACTGTTGATTTCCCAGAATAAAATTTCCTTCCTTCTCAATATCTAACGGACTCGAATTCTTTTCGTTATCATAGAAACCAGCCGCTATCTGAATTTTTCGGTAACTTTTGGCACTATCTTCGCTGGTTTTTACACCATCTCAAGATAATTGCTCCAGAAGCAGTATTTTTGCAAAGCCGCTTGTTAAAGTTAACTCCAGTCTTCTTAAAATATATCTTCGTCTTCATTACTTAGACAATTGGCCAATTTAGACTTGATAATCAATTAGCGAAAGCGAGAATTTAGAAGGATGACTTCTTTCCGACTCTAAATAGCTGCATAACAAATATATTATATTTTCATAGCTGGAAATAGAATTACGACCGTTTTGATGGTATCATTGCAAATTATTAATTGGTACTTCTCATGAGTCGAAAATTCTGTAGTCATCAATGTTCAATTTCTTCTGAAACATGTGTTGATCCTCAGATTATTGTCCGAGCGACAGCTGCAGCAGATCTAACGAGTCAAATTATTGGATAAATTCTTGTTCCCAAAATAGACGAATTTAACCGGGGAGAAGGGAGAAAGAAGACGTCGACTCGGTCAACGTTAAAATGCAAAAATTCAGTATGAAAATAAAAAACAATCCGAAAAATTCAAGAGAAATCGATTGTTCTAGCGACTCAGATTTTACGAGCTCCTTAGGAAGAGATTTCAGGTTCCGCCGGAACTTAGGAAGCAAAATAAACACTTTGGGACTTTTTGAAAGAGCTTATTTTGTGAACTGTAATTAAAACCAAGTGTTGGGGTCCTTTGGGTGACGATTGTGTGGCTCTGTAATTGAGAAAAGGTTGTTCGAGGGAAATATTTATCTTGCTTGCCGTGGCTTAGCTTGTTTTGGTATTTGAAGGCAACATTGGACAATAATCCGGCGAGTAGAGTCGGAATCGCAAACAGGAATTACAATTCTGTCTGACAGTCGACATCAGCACTCTCAAAAACGTGGCCAGGGAAGAGTCTTGATATTTTGATGATAGACAGTTTCTTGTTTTCTTTCAAATATACGGGAAATTAGCGACTGTTTTTGGTATTATGTTTTGTTTTGTTTTGTTTTTATGGAAGATGCGCCAGAAAATTCAAATGTCAGAAAAGGTCTAACGGATTTACGTGTAAGAATACCGGCAGAGCTCTTTTATTTTACGTCCCAAAACAGCTAGAATCAAGAAGCGAATAAGAAAATATGAGAAGCGCGTGCCAAAAGCTCCAAGAGAGGCTTGATTTGGTATCAACGCATAACGGATATTGTGAACAAGACGGTAAGCATGAATACTGACTGGAGTTGCTTATCGCGTTTTTAGATATAGAGACGTTGAGGGACAGGTACTGGTTGAAACAATTCCAGGAGATAAAGGACTGCGAAATGGTCAGTTTTAATCTTCGCTATCCTTGCGTTTTTTTATGATTTTAGATTTGGCGATGTGAAAATGATGACGCTCCCCACATGTCGCATCCATACTCCTTGCTTGAGCCAACCCCTTTTGCGGCGACGCATCAAACATTTCTCCTTGCTTTTCTGTTTTTCCTGACTTTCTTCATTCTTTACCAATCTGGCCCATAAAAACATTGATAGAGCAAGAATAAATTGATAGAATTTGGACGTGTGTTCTAATTCAAATCTTCTTCGATCCCCGCAAAAGCTCCGGTCAATAACCCAAGCTCAATCTCGGAATTTTTTTTTTTTACAATTTTTATTGAAGAAATTTTCTCCTGATTAATCCGCATGTGCAAATTAACAAGCGCGCAATGACTGGTGCAAATCTGGGTACTGGGGCGCGTACGCTTTTTTTGAAAAAAGGTTGAAGTGAGCTTGTATGTGCTTACTACCTCCCAGCTATTGTCACATTGAGCTCTGGACTAGGAAGATATCACCACTAGTCTAATCATCGCGAAACTCACCGCATTTGCATCCAAAAAACATACATTAAAATTACACTCGATAAGATTTTTATTAAAGAATAGAGATTTGAAATCAAGGAAGACAAATTCTGAAAACATCGTCGTTTAAATATATACAGGGTCCGTTTATATTATCTCTTACGTTATTAATTCTGAAAGAAAGCTACTCAAAAAAGTACAAAATGAAGTATAATCTGCAAATTATTCGAAAATATTCATTAAAAAGCAAACACTAGTAATTAAATTTCATCATGACAGTGTCGGGTGTTCTGATAAATCAAATTTTATGCTTCCGTTACACTAATCAAATGATGAAATAATCAATTAGGATCCTCAAAAGACAATAAAAGAAAGTCCACAAGAATGAGCACACGATTGCGCCGGGCGCCGAGCTTAGGAAATGGCCATTAATAATTATTCTTTACTACCCTTCTTCTTTAATTAGAATCAAAATAATTCAATTACGTAACTTCAACTACAATAAAAAGTGAAAAAAACTTTCTTCTGACGTTTAGACAAAGCTCAGCTGTACCTTGACCTACTACAGTAATCTACAGCTCGAGTCGAGTACGTGATAAGAGAATTTTCTAAAATTAAAGTTGGAGCGTTTTTGAGAGCCAGAGATAAAGATGCGCTAAGTTCGACGAATTTGGCCGCTCGCTCGACAAAGACGAAGAGTTCAAGAAACGAGAGATATTCCTCCGACGAGTATTCTGGAAGAGACTCTTCCGAAGAACGCTCAGGTCGAGGGCGAAGACGAAGAAACAAAAAGACTGGCAGGGATCGATCTGTGAGCGCGACAAGGCCGAGAGTGGGAATAGGAGGGACTGGTATTGAAGACCACGACTTTGGCAGAGGATCGTCTGGTCGAGATCGACCCAGTTCTGCGCGAACGGATACAAAACCTGTCGTCATGCGCGACAGGCCGCAGACGGCCCGGCCTTCGGATGACCGTAGGAGCTCGATTAGCTCCATTCAGATTAATAAAATGGTTGAAGGCGCTAGTAATAAGATAGCGGTTCAAAACTTATTAGAAATCGTTTAAATAAAATAACATCTTTTCGCAAATTTTTCCCTGTTACCTACTAAAAGCGGAAATGAAAATTCTCAGATGAACTTGAAATAGTTTTCAAATTTGAACCCTTCTTCTGTTGACATCATCAAATCGCCTGAGCGGAAGTGTGAACTACACCACGGCGGCCCAGGTAATAATAACAAGTAATAATTTATCCGATAACAAGGTCCACGGCGCTTATCATCTCAGCTCATTTTTCACAGTGGCGCACAGCTGGGGAGTACGCGCGTCTTTGTAAAGTGAAAATGTTGTCACCCAAGGGTGGTTAGCGATTTAAAATTGACTTCATGGTCGGAAAGAAAGACCATAAATATATTATCGCTACGAAACAATAATAATTGAATGAGAATGTTTTCCTACCGGCAAAAATGATTTAAGGTTATGAATTTTGCGATATTTATCAAATGATAGAAACTTTTATTATCACAGTCGTTTTTATTTCTTTTCATTTTCAGCATTTCATCGATTGACTAAGATTTTAGTATGATGTAAAACCATCAGGAAACTCATCCGGCAATTCTGGTGCCACTATCGAAAGAGGCAGGAGCGTCACCCGAGGAGCCCGTCCATATCTCCAACGGTATTTCAGACAAGATTCTTCAACCTCATTAAACCAACCGATAAAGGTCTCAATCAGAAGTCACACTAACGCCTCGGACACAACTACAGGCAGAAGACGGCGCAGATCGCTTCCGTCAGAGCCTGAAACTCGCGGCGATGAAGCTCCAGAGCACGAATCACAGAAGAGTCAACCCGCCAAGGAAAGAGTTTTGAAATTAATTTTTGCAATTCAGAGAGAAAAACAGAGGGGAAATATTAACATTACTTCCGGTTTAAACCCTTACGCTTTCAAATCTTATTGCTCTTCAAAAAGCCACAAGCGCGTCTAACATTCTTTAAACTCTAACTAAAGCAATCCCACGACTCCAACAACCCCATCAACCCCTTTCGGCGGAGGTCATCCCCTCGCCATGTTCTCTGGCTCCCCACAAATGGCTTCGAAAAGAACGGAAGTGCCACCAAGTCCAGATTCAATTCGCTGCTCCAAAACGATGTCAAAGCTTCAGCAAGTCCTTACTGACCGGGAGAAACAACCACGGTAAAGTAGCTTTCTTCTTTCATGCCCTAGAAGCGCACGGAGAAAGGGCTTAGTAGCCATAAATCGGAAGGGGGCCTGGGTAATCGCCTCGGGCAGGTGACTACACGTGTCCACTTGTGTCGGAGGAAAGTACAGTACCGTACCACACTTCTTCTGTGCCCAGAAGACGCGACAAGGATGCATATTTGACGTGAGCCTCTTTGCGCCTAATTTGTCAATCCTTTCAGCGCCCAGACTAATATAGTTACAAGAACTTTAACACTAGAATAACCTGGCTCTTTTGCCTTTGAAAAATTGCGGTCAAACATCCATATTTTACTGCCATAAACTTTAGATCAGCCAGGGGCCGTCTTTTTGGGCACACAGATCTTCAACCATGATTCAGGCCAACTTCAATGATTGCTATGTCTGATGCAGAATCTGGAACTGATTCTCGCCCACCAAAAGCGAATGGAACTCCTGATCGATCTCGGAAAGCACCCGTCCTTGCGAAGCTTAAAATGCAATCATCCACTTCTAATGACAGGTTAATACAGAAAATTCGCTAATTAACCCCTCCAGCCATGATTAACTCGTCCTCTGGAGATAATGATTATTCTGACGCGCGTGCGGCAAAGGCTCTTGTATCAACTTAAAACAAAAAGCTCAAAAAATGAATAACTAAATGAGCCCATATAAAGCCCAGTCTAAAACGGAACAATCCGCTTATAAAGTTATAAATTTTAGAATAAGAAAATGACAAGAACGATGGCGCAAAAACCTGAAATTTTACTGAAATTTTTAAGAGACCATCAGCCGAAAACAGAACCGGTTCTGACGAATCACAAAAAGATTGAAAGCAGCCAGCCAGTAGTTGTTAAACCAGAAGTGACGAAAAATGACTTGGACAGGATTTCTGACACCTTCAACTCTCAGGTTTCTTTTGTGATCCTATTTTTGCTTCATTCGAATTCTAGCTTCAAAAATCCTGGCTCGATTGGACAAGGTCGAAAACGAAAACACAAAACTGACAAAAGAAAACAATTTCCTGAAGAAAGAAGTCGAAGACGTAAACGCGACGCTCAAAGATGAATACGAGAGGTTTTCAAAAGAAGTCAAATCGCTCAACTCAACGGTCAAAACGCAAAATGATACTATTGACGATCTGCGAACGCGACTATCTCTTCTCGAGTCCAGCCAGGTACTGAGAAAGGCTTTGAATTTGGAGGCCTGCTATCTTTTTGTTTCTCTCTATTTCTGAGGTGGGAAACGGCACGTGCCTAAGAAGTACATTTTCTGACATTATCGCACATAAAGCCGGGTGCGCTAGGCGCCACTTTTATGAACTCTCCGTAGTCTCTCCTGCCTCCTTCGTCATATCTCAATTTTGTCCTGAAAATTTTATTTTCTTGAGAATCGTTTCTTTTGAAATTTTGCGACAAACCGAAAAAGAAATCAGTGAATAAATAGAGAATGAAATAATTTTACGAGAGACGAGATTAAAGCTATTAAAAAGGTAGTAAAACTTGGTCCCATTTTGTCTGTTAAAATTCCCTTTGTATCATTTTACGCATGATTCCGTATAAACTCGATCGCACTCCCAAAGCACTTGGATGAGCATCAAATATTTGTAAAATTTGTAACTCGTCAAATATGAGAAAATCCAAATTGCTCTGATTTCTGCTCTTCCGCATACAAAAAGGTATATTAACATCCTCATTTTTCAAACCAGAGCGGATCTTCTCTTGACACCAGTAGTAAATTCCAATTCAATCGGTACGGCAAAAAAAAAATTAACGTCAGAGTACATGTGCGTTTATAAGGTCAGGGTAAACTCGTGGGATTAACTTTTTACGCGGCTGGGTTAAACTAACGGACGTTTTTTTTTAAGTTGAGCGAGAAAGACAGTCCGAGCCCGATGACGGTTGCTCCGAGAAAAAAGACACTAGATGAGATTTTCGATGTCGATGAGTTGGAAAAGATGGTAAGGAAGCATGAGCGGGGTTAGTTTTTAATGAAAATTTTAGCTCGATGAAGAGGACGACTACGAAGCCCGGAAAGCGATTCGATCCCGACTGCGCTCGCTGCACAAAGCAAAGACTGCTGAGATCGGTAAGAAGCAGCTTGCGTCAATATATCTTGCGATTTACAGAGCTCTTCTGTTGCCAAATAGACCTAACCTCACCGGACTCAGCAGAATTTCCCACGTGACTAGACAGACAGCTGCGGATAAATCTCTCTAATGAAAAAGATATTTGATCGGAAGTAATTCATCATAAACCGATCGCGGAGGAATTTTCTATTTTCGTAACCAAAACTCTTCAGAAAACCGTCAGAAATCGAAGAATCAGCCTCCTCTAAATATTCCTACAACAGATGATGAAATCGTGGTGGAGAAACGAACCCGAAGCCGAGCACGGGTTCAACGAAGCATGGTTTGAAAACGCTTCTCTTCCTTGATTTCAACAGCGATTTCTTTTCAGAGCTCAGTTGCCAGTCTCCAAAGCAGCACTGCTAGCAACGACAGATTCGGAGACAAAAGTAAGTGACGAAAGAAATGACGATTTAAATAATAAAACTGAATAGAAACCGATCTGGGTCGTGTGTCTCGAACTCCTTCACAAGCATCCCTCCGTGAAGACGATTTCGGCGCAGCTGAGAGCTCCTCTAGTCCAAGTCCGTCAGAGTCATCAATCCGAGCGCGTCCTCAAACCGCCCAGCCCAAAAGTTCTAGCGTCAGTGCATCGCCAAAGACCCAGGTTCGCCCCAGCACGGCGAAACCATCCTCAATCAGTCAAACCGTCGAAACTGCAGGAAAACAGTTGACAAACAAAACAAAACGATCGGAAGTTATAAATACGCGTGTCTAGTATTAGCTTGTTAGATTAATATTAATGGTTGGTGGCCGGGTGTGGGAAGCGCGAACTTGAGATTACAATGAGCTTTTGGTTTAGATAGGCGACCGCAATTGTGATTTTGCTTTTAGTATTCACTTAAACAGAGTTTTTTCAATATCAAAATCATGAAATCAATATAGGGAGTTTTACGATGTGAATTTCATTGTAGGTTTAATCCGTTGTTTGATTTATTTTAATAATTTATCGTTTCATGGTGTCACATGTCACAATTTTGAAAAACAAGAACACCTGGACGACCGGGATGCTCTGACATTATAAACGAAAAGTGCTCAAAGTCCCGCTAATTGGCGTAAATATTATCGCGACTTACACTATAAATTATTCGGATCAAATTTACGGATCAAAGTACGTCATAGTAATTTGCCTCTTCAATGTTGTCAACTGGCGGTAAGAAATCGTCAGTAAAAGTGGCTCTTCTGGCAAGAGCAAATTGTATACCGACTCTGGGCGAAGCATGACGGTTGGTGCGATCTCTGAACTTTCCTCCACATCCTCTTCAAAATCCATGGTAATTAGCTTGATTTTCCTAAGTTACAATGTTGGCCGTTTATTGATCACGTGGCATGGCATGAAATTAGAGCAGATAACTGTAACTCAATGCTTGTAAATTGACGTCGATAATTGGGATTGATACAGGAAAAGGTGAAGATTTGGTGGATTTTAAGGTCATCTCCGCTTTTTTTAGCGAAACATTTGACTTTTGGAAAATTCCAGCGAGTATAATTTTCAAGAATTTTATTGAATTGTGGAGCACCGAGCAGAGGCAATAAATTTTCAAATATTGATTGAAGAAATTTAGATAAAACGAGGCTCTTTACTGACAGGTGCAAGCGTCTTTTACTGTAGTCGCGGCTTCTGATTCACTGTAGCTCATGCTCGATTTGCGAGATCGATCGCGAGACAGTATAACTTAATTCTGCGAAGGACAGTAGCTTTCGTCTAATAAGACGAGTTTCTAAATTAGAATCGATTAATAAAGTGGTTCGGTGCACATTTGCTCGATTGACGAAAAAAGTATGAAAGAAAAGCGGATTAGGGTCAAAAAACAGGTCAAGCTTTAGCAAAGTCTTGTTTTAGAAATCATGCTTTTTTATGATTTTCAAAATGTCATTGACCTGTATTTTACGATTTTTCGGCGAAACAATTTTTTCTTACAAGTTGTTTTACTTTCATAAAATCGTTGTTGACCCCTTAATTACCCTTGCCGCCAATGTTTCTCTGTTTATCTTCTCTTTCCCTGAGAATTGATATGTATTTGTGATGTTTGGTTGGTTTAACTCGTTCAAGGCCAGTGCCAACACCTTGGCGCCTAGAATCAAGTGGGGAGTAAATTTGTTTTTGTCAAAAATTGACCGACTCCTCCAATCGAACATTGGAGACCATCTATCTTGACAAGGAGTCAAAGACGCGGTGCCGCGGCGATCTTGACTGCTCAAGAAGCCAAAACTCGAGCACCTACTTTCCGGTTTTCAGAAAGTTTGCCAATAGTGTCAAATTTGGCACAGTTTAGAAAGACTTTTTGAAATGTTAGAGTGCTTCTAAATATGACCTTTGGATACGGCAGAATCTTGGAACACTCTGAAGACAAAGACTAGGGCTAACTTTACCTGGCTGAAGTTAGATTTGCCTTCATCATCAGTGTCCCAAAAAAGGTTGGTCTTACTAAGACCATCAAATTCTTGAAATACCAATCTATTGAAATCATGAGTACCACAATTTTAATTCGTGTCAGTGATCGAACAATCATTGACTAATCTGATTGTTTTCAGGAATTATGGTGTTTAGTGGATATTTTTCTGTGTGAACAGGCGGCGCTCCTTCGCTGGGTGGAGTCGCGCGCGGCTCTCTCCAAAAAATCGCAGATCGAATCTTCCCCCATTATTTCGCCGCCCTTGGTAGCCCAAAAAGACAAAAGAAAAAAATTCCCATTTTTTTTGAAAACAGAGCCAGCGCACACAGAAGGAGATCGATTTTTGTATTTTTCCAAGTAGAAGAAAAAGATGGTCGTAGCGACGGTAGCTGAGTCCGGAAGAAAAAGCGGAAATGTCTCCTCCTTGATTTCCAAATTCAGAGCACTTGACGAAAATGCAGTTGCGTTCCCAAACAACCCCTCGCGGGCTAACCCCAGGCGACACACCGTAATGGGGGTGAACATGAAGATTCCCCCAGCGCGTGAAGCATTCTCCGTCCCCAACTACGCCCCTAAAGTCATCCCCAAGCGTGGCCCCTCTGCGTTTATCCCCACGGGCTCTACGGGTTCCTCCCCGCCATCCCCAGAAATAACCCCGCCCCAGAAAAGCAGCGTTACAGTTCAATTACGGCCAAAACCACGACCATGTTCCCTCCTCCCACGATCTGAAACGAGCACTCCCGATATTAAAAAGGAGGATGAGGCGAAACGTAACTCAGCCCTCTTTCTCAGCAGCGTGATCAGTAGACGAGCAACGATGCTCGACAAGCCTGCAGGATATAATTGCGCGGCTCCTAACACTATTGATCAGAGCAAAAAAGAATCAGCGATCGCCGACCTGAAGCGAAGAACTGACCAGAGAAAGGCAGAACTGACGAGAATTCAATCGATGCCGAACGGTGGAACTTCGGGAGCGGCCGCGGCGAGGAAGAAATTCATGTCCAGACTCGGCGAGGACAATCCAGAGTAAGTTCTTAGCATTTTAGGAACCGAATTTCTTAGCGTGAATACACAAAAACATGAAAATAGGAAAATTTTTACGAGGACCGTTTTTCAACACATTGTAAAATCTTACCACCTGTTTTCCCAGCTTTAGACTTTACTCGAAGTAGTCAATGATTTGAAATTTGGAATAAGTAAAATAGAAAGTTAAAGTATCTGGTCAAGAAAAAAAGAGACTTGATAAGACACTTATTTCTCCATTTGACGGTCAGAGTACTTACGCCAATCATAAATTATGTGTTTTTAAAATGCTAAATACTCTTGATCAATCAATCATCATTCTGGACGTGAGAACGGGTGGATAATAAATTTTCGCAGCAACTATAACGGCAAATGATTGTATCAGAAATAGAAAAACTTAAAATTGCGGGTCTTCTTTCATTTTGGGCACGCGCCAGGAGATACTCCTTCATTAATCAGTCAATGGTCCATGGCCAGAGTAATTATCAAAGAAGACGGCCAAGAGCAAATTGATCCATCAATCTTAATAAAGCTCGGTCTTCAGGATTTCTGTCATGAAATTTTAATTTCGTCTTGGCAAGAAAAAACCCCAGTGGGTGGGGATCACAACAATTCATTCTGGCTTCTCTTTCCGGTTGAATGTATGAGTTAATAAACCCCTAGCTAAGTCCCTAATTCACGCCCGACTTAGGCTTCCGGTATCAAACAGCTGAGCGCGTGAGTCAACCGGAAAAAATACTCGCATGAAATTATGGGGTTCTTCTTACTCTTGAGGTTTTATCGTGTTTTTTTAGAAATCGAAAGCTGAGACGATCGAATACGATTTCTGGCGGCGGCCCAACGGGTGTCAAAAGTCTTCTGCTCAAGTGGTGCCAGGTAAATCGCTTACAGTACATAATCGACGCTAATGAGTAGTTCCAACAATTTGGTGAAACGCCAAATCTTCAGAGAAAAAATAGAGCCATAAAGTTTGATTAATAGTCTCTGAAGTCTCTGTAGCTACTACAAACTATTTGCTAAATGGATATGACATTGATTGGTTCAGGTGCGGTGCAAGGATTATCCTGTTGAAGTGAACAATTATTCCTCGAGCTGGGCAGATGGAAGCGCCTTCTGCGCCCTGACCCATTCCTTCTTCCCCGATGCCTTCAAATGGGAAGATGTTATTCTCAACACAGACAACAACGACGAGAGAAGGAAAAACTTCACTCTTGCTTTTGACACTGCTCTGTAAGTAGCCCCCTCTTTAACCCGATCTCTAAACCTCTCTTTCAGTGAAAAAGCTGATGCCGAGCCCTTGATCGAAGTCGAAGACATGATCTTCATGGGCAACCGCCCCGACACCAAGTGCATCTTCTGCTACCTCCAGTCACTGTACAACAAACTACGTAAATTCGAACAGCCGATCGAAAAGAAAGACCTAGACGTTTGAAAATATCAAAGATAAAACAATATGAAGCAGCCACCTTGTAATTCTCTTCAAGTTCGTTCCTGTACAAAGAAAAAAGCACCGAAAATGACACAACACACTTATAAAAAAATAGCAGGGTTGAAACTATTCTTTTTTGCACTTTCTTCACGATAACCTTATAATTTTTGGGACAATCCTTTTTCTGCAAAGTGTTCAACTTTTTCTAGTTACTGTAACTTTCAAACAATAAAGAAGAATCCAACCCTGACCTTTTCGTTTCAAGTTTATGCATGCTGAGAACATTTCATCTGGGCCAAAAATGACAAGTGATGGAAATTGAGATATCAACGAGGAATGCTTTTGCTACCCGTTTTGCTTGAAATTTAGCCAGCCATGAATGCAAAATAGCAAGTGGGGTCGAACGGGAGCCATTTTACGTCGTATTTATGTGCGATTTACAGTTCTACATAAAACGCATTCAAAGTCGATGCCAAGTGTATCCGCTTTCATTTTTTCTTGCGGCTAAGAACTGCTTGCTTTCAACAAAATAATGCCTGAATGACGAGCCAACGTAGAACTCGGAGCTTTTTGAGTCCTGGATGTTGCTAGATATCTTTGTGTCTTTATTAACAGTTGATTTTATAAAGGAGGTAAAGGAAGAGTATTGAAGACTCAATATTTATAGGCTATACTTTGGGAGCAGCTCGTCTTCCGACTCGGAAGTTCCGAGGAAAATAATTAGCATAAGAAATGTCCGGAAGTAAAATGAACTGACCCAAAAATATACTAAAAGCATTCACATATAAAGTGAGAACATATAAGAGCGATGAAGATCGGTTCATTTTATCAAAGAAACAGAAGTTTTCAAATAATTCGGGAAAATTCTGTAATTAGCACAAATTAAAATGTACAGCAAAATTAAAAGCTAAAGTTTCTAGCATATGAGCTGGCATGTAGAGATTAAGTTTAGTTTCAATAATTGTGAAAGCGTTGGCAGTTACAAAAAACGCTGTTATAATGGACAGCTCTAGAGGTAGTATGGCTTGGATACGAAGTCCTGATCCGTGATTTCGTGGTGAATATGATCTCCAATCAGGGTAGCAAGCTTGTGCGCGTACTGGCACGGCGCTGGAACGCGAATTGTACCGGGCCAGTTGAAGTAAAGGTGTGTCAGCTTGTAGCTGATCATTTGGATTCTGTCCGCACTGAGGTTTAGCGTCGTATCGTAAATCACATTATAGTGGACGGGAGTGACAGTACCCTGTCGCACTTTTTGGGAGACAAGGAGGAAATCGTACATGTCTCGTCGAGTGATTTTGGAATCGACAACTGTACCGGGGTAGGGGTTGTCTTCTTCACCCATGTCGTTGTACCGGAAGAAACGCTGGTTGATTTGTTTCTATCATTAGGTTATAAAACTTTTTAATTTATCGCTCATTTGAAATTTCATAAAAGTTGAGATTCGTTAACCGCTCCTTGAGCACAATGTATAAGAGCTCTGGTTCCTGCGCCCAACCTCCAGGCCCGATGTATTCTTTGAGTTTGTCCTGGATCTGTGGCAACTCGTGCTTGTGAATGTACTCGAGCTGACCATCGCCGACTCCATCTCTGTAGATGATAATTCGACTCGGAAGGTTATCGTCGTTGAAGTACTTCCAGGCTTCGATAGCACCTTCCATCATGTGGGCTATAAATAAACTTGACTTGGAAGTTCAAAAAGAAGCACATACATAAGCCGTCGGATATTTCTTGCTTGGAGGACATCTGCACGATCTGGGAGTACCATCGCGTCGCATTCGTGTTGTAAGAGCTGACAAATCCTGTCAAGTTCTTGCCTTTTCGGTCAGTATCGTGGTAGGTGTCGATACCAACGATCATGGTGTTCTTGATATTCATCTTCACCTGCCAAGGAACACCACCGAGCTTGCAAGACATTTGCATCGCGACTAAACAGATGAACAACCCAATCAAGTGACAAATTAGTACCTTTGAAAGCAACAGCAGCGATTTTGTCATCCGCCATGATGGTTGAAGTGAGCAAGCACTGGCTCATTACAGGAGGATTTCGCTGTAGGCAAGCCAATTTGACGTTGGCGTACACATCAGCTTTTCTCGATGGCAAAAGGACAAATAACATTTCAGTCGGAACGCCCTTAAGATTGCATATTGTTGACTGATAGTATTCGATTGAAGACAAGTTCAAAGTCACATGTGTATTTATATCTTTACCTGATTCCAATGAGAATCAAAGATCTCCGCGATGGCGTAGTTAATGTCATCCTTCCGATCAGTATCGACGCATCGAACTGTGGGTTCGTCAATGATGAAGCCAATCCTTTTTCCCTGATCTTTGAGATGGTTGAAGAAGGAATGTGCTCTCTTTTGGTCCCTCTTTGTGCAAACGAAGCCCCAACTTCGAAGAGGTTGCGTCTCGATCATGTGCCAGTCTTTAATCGTCCTGTCCCAGTCACCATCTTTGCTGCCAGGCAGAATTTTCAGAACGTGATCGCCTGGATTACGCAAGATCAAGTTCTCTGGTGGCAGTTCACGGCCGCGGACGTTGAAGAGCTCCTCTTCTCGATCGGCGTGTTGATCTTCGTTGCCGATCATCATTCCCCACTTGTCCATGTATTCCTTCGAGGCCTGCGTATCCATGCCTTTTGAGGTTCAAAATTAAATTCATTCAAAGCGAAAAGTAAATTCTATCGTCTAAAGAACCCTCCCTGATGTTTCATTTTTGCCCTTCATGTATTTTATGAGCTTACGAAGTTCATTCGCTCGCTGTTGCGGACTCTTTCGGGTGTGGACTGCAAGATCTCGCATCACGCGAAAGTCCTTTCTCGTCTTTTCATCAAGTCCAGTCATGTTGCAGAGCTCTGGAATAAGATGATTCGTATCCGCACCAACAGCTCGTCTTTGCTGCCTCTTCTTCGGACGATTTACCAGAAGAGGTTGATTATGAGGCGATTTTATTTGTATCTTGAAAAGAAGATAGATAAACGGTTTTATGGAAAGAACTTACATTATATTGATCGGCATAGAACTCAGTGTAAGTGAAGAGGCTGCCGTCTGCCTTTCGGACAAGACTTTGTGGATGCTGGGTCCAGTCGATGTCGTCGATTCGGTACGTTTTGTTGTTGTAATGGGTTCTTACTTGGATGCCGATGATTCTTTTCGACACTTCTTTTTTGAAGAGCTCCTGTAAGCCGAGGTTTTTCACTAGAAAAGCAACCGTCAAAACCGATAATTACAAAAATCTTACGATGAGGCTTGGTCGCAATCGCTTCCAAGCATTCTTTGTAGCATCCTTGAAGAACGTCTTTGACGGTGAAGTTTGGAATGACCTTCGCACGGATATTTGCGACCATGAACAATCCAGCTTCGTATGTGTTGATGGCGAAAGTGTAGCCAGGCCAAACCTCGAAGGTTTTTCCTCCAGAGTGAACTTCCGCCGCGCGCGATCTGAGGAAAAAGCTTCGTTGAACTTGTTCCAACGAAAGATTTTCTAAAGAGGAGTAAAGAAGGAGTGACGGCCAAATGGTCTTTTACCTTTCATATTTTTTCGATTGATCAAGTTCATGACTTGAATACCGAGCGGGTTGTTAGGGACGAAAGTGTTTGAGAGCGTCAGCGACACTTCGATAATTTTGCCCGTTTTAACGCCATCTCGACAGTCCTCAACCTTGAAGATCGCTTTCTTGTCGTCGATCGGGCTGAAGGAGAAAATCATCGTTCCTTCGAAGATGTAGAGTGGAGGGAAGATATCAGCGAACTGTTCAGCGATGTAGTCGATCAAGTCCTCTCGCTTGATAACATCGTCCACGGAAGGTTTGAAATCAACTCGGTATTGATACCACGAGATGTCGCGACCTTCCTCATCTCGCATCATATTTCTCATATCCACCTTAAGTTCGGTTGTTAATAACGTGATAAAAAGGAAGATTATTTTCTTACCCGATAAAAATTGGATGACAGAATGACTTCTGTGCCAGAGCTTCCGTAAAACTGGCCTTCTTGAATCTTCAACTTCATGGAAGGTTGAAGAAATTTGCTTTGATCGAAAGTATCTTCTTCCAATCGCTTTTGCTCCTTAGTCATTTCTTGGGCTTTTACTCTTTGTGCAAGGGAGCCATGACCGGGACTCGGAGGGCCTTCAGAACCTCCAGAGAACTGGCCAGAGTCGGAAGAATGTTCTTCCTTGGGACCTCGAGATCGTGTAACTGGCATTGGTGCGCGTCCTGACGGTCGGTATCGTCCGCCAATCGTCGCTGCCTGCATTCCCTGGGTGATGGCATTGATGGAATCCCTTTGCATTTGTCGCGTTTCCGGAACTGGAGCTGAAGGGACGGGAGAACGGGCGATTGCTCCTCGACCGCGGCCAATGCCTATTCGTCGCTGGATTCCGCTGTCCATCGTGAAATTTGTGTCACTTCCGATTTAGATTCTCTATCAATAACTTTCTAAAAAGAAAATGAAATTGTGGGGGTTAAATGTGGCAGCATGTGTTTTCTGTGTTAATCAAAAGTTTAAGAAACGTTGAACTCTGACGATAAAATCTAAAAAGTGATTGGACAGCGATCGGCGACGAGTGGCAGTATATCGGCAGTTTTGAGACGCCAGTTGTTGATGTCCTTGGAGATCTTGCACCAGCGCTCACCGTGCTTTGGCTCGGCCTTGGCGCAGGAAATGGTGACTTCCTGTAGTTGGGCTGAATATAATGATTTCAGAGCTGATCTTGACATGAAAGTTACCTTCGGTCCCGTGAGCATCTTCAAATCGTCTTCTAAAGGCCCATCCATCGCCGAAATCCGGGTCGATCTTCGTGCATTTCTTGAACCATTCTCTTGCTTTGTTAATCCTTCTCTCTGACCAGAACATTCGAGCTACTGCAAGGAGAACTTGGGGATCGTGCTCGCATTTTTTCAAGGCATCGATTGATTTTGTCTAAGGAAAATTAAAAACACAGGTATCTCGAAAAGAATTCCGCTTCAACTTAACATCTAGAAAACTCGAAATGCGAATTAGTCATCAATAAGAGCGACAATCACAGCTCAGGTATTTTTATGACCGTGAAATTTTCAGGTTACCTTTCGAGCTGGCCTCGAAGCACACTCGATTGCTTCCGCCCAAAGTGATCCTGAGGCGGCACACTCTTGCATCGCCCTAGAAAGGAGACGGTCTGCGATTTCATTTCCAGAGACTCGTTTTTCCAATTCGATGGCGCGCTTCCACAGTTCTGGTGAAGCAGGGTTCTTGAGACGAGCTCGCTCAAGAACTGATCTTGCTTTCACTGGATTGCCTGTTTTCCGGGTCGACGTAAACTCGAAGAGATACAAAATCTTACGGGTTATAAAAGTCAAAATGTCAGACCCCTGCCTTCTCCTTCCTCTAAATCGGCCAGAAGAATCCACAGCGGTTTGGAATCTTTGCAGTGCTCGATTCCCTTCGCAAAGGCTTTTCTCGCCGCGTGAGCGTCTAAAACGATCGTTGAGAAAGAGTAGCGGTAATTCTTCTGACCTTTCATTTGCAAGAAGATTGTTCCTTTCATCATCCACAGCTTGTCAAATTTGGAGTATTTCGCGAGTCCTTCGTCAAGGAGCGAAATCGCATTTTCCAACTCACCGAGACACCATTCCAATTTCGCCGATTTCATCATGACTCGAGGAGAAGAAGCTGAAGACCTGTTATATCGACTTTCAGATGTATGAAATTTACCAGAAGTTCTCGCTCTGGCCAAAATCTGCCGCGCACGCAGCAGTTCATTATTCTCAGACTCGAGTTTCACCGCAGCGAGCCAGATTTCCTCCGATTGCTGGTTCGATTCAAACGCTTGCTCAAGAATACCACGCGCGCTTCTGATGTCGCCCTGTTGCCACTTAGACTTTGCGCCCATCAGCCACAGCTTTTCTTCGCGGGGGCAGGCTTTTACTGCCCGCTCGAGCATGTTATCATATGACTCCTAAAAGGAGGATGAAAAGAACCAAAAGACCGTGTTTTTATCAAACCTTTGTTCCGTATTGTTTTTCCAAAAACGCCGCTCGAAGCCAAATCGACTTCTTGTTCTTAAACTCGTCAAGTGCATATGCATAAATCGCTCTGGCGCAGTGAATTGATTGATTTGCAATACACTCGTCTGCGTCTGTCATCCAGATATGTTTTCTGTCCTCTTCTTCGATTCCTTCACCGATGATTGCGTTGATGATAGCTTGTGCAGTTGCTGGGGCGCCAGCTTTTTCCGACTTTTCAGCTTCTTTGATCCATTCTTCTCGAGTTAGCTCGACGGCATTTGCACGAAGGGCTTCCAAAGCTCGCTTGATGACAATTGCACATCTTTCCGACTTAAAAAAAATCAACGATAACTTCCAAAAATCCAACAAAAGTACCTTTCCATTCGCTTCCTCGAGCTTTGCAGCGGTTATCCAGATACTTTTATCAGTCGGAATAGTAGCTCGAGCTTTATTCAAGACTTTTCTAGCGTTATCATACGTCTCCAGCTTTGCGAGGGCGAGCCAAAGCTCTGCTGAACTTGGACAACACTAAAATATTCTTAAAAATCAACATGAAACAGCATTAAAAACCTCAACGGCACGAGTAAGTAACTCTTTTGCATCGTCAATCTCTTCAAGCTCAACTGCTGCTTTCCAGAGTCGAACAGCATTTGGAATATTCTCCAACGCTTTTTGATAAACTCTTCGTTTGGCCTTTTTCTCTTTTTCCAAATTGGCGGCGGCGCACCAGATCCTGACCGAGTTGGGGATTTCGGCCACGGCGGCGGCAAATATTTTCTTTGCTTGGTCAGCCGGGGCCAGACGGGAAGCCTCGAGCCACACATCCTCGGATTTGGGACATTTGTCTGTGCCTTGCATGATTAAAACTCTAGCTTCCGCCAGTCTTCCGACGACTTCTTCCAATCTGGCCGAGCCGATCCATGCTTGTGGCTGCTTGGGGTTCGTTTCTCGCACGGATTTCAGCAGCAATCGGGCTTTTCGCACGTCTTGGATGTCCCCATTGTAGCTTGGAAGCATACTCTGCATATCGGTCAAGTATCCCGTCGGGTCGACAACTGTTTGTCCGGACACAGAGTCGGACACTTGCTTCAGTTTCACATCCATAATTTGATTTCGCGCTTTTCCGAGTCTCTCCATGTCCAATTCGCCCGTTAGAGAAGTTGCAGTACCTCCTTGGACGTTTTTGTCGAGTGTGTTTGTTATCTGAGTGAGATTTCTTTGCATATTGATGAGCGAATCTGGAATGGGCGTTTCTTTGTCGTATCTTCCAAAGCCTCGTTGTTTTCTGTTTCGACCGTCGCCTACTTCTGGAATGTTTATCCACTCGTCGTGGCTGACTCCCTTCAACTCTCTTTTCAAATCTGAGAATTGCTCTTGAATCTTCGGCCTTTCGTCTCGATACTTTTGAAGCATTTCTTGTTCCTTCTTCTCCCTGTATATTTTGCGTCGCTCGTCCATTTTGCTATCAATCGACTCGTAAATCTCGTCTGCTTCTTTGTCGTCTTTGTCATACGTAGAGCCGCGGAAGAGGTTGATGTTCATGTAGCCATTGAACTCGTCAAAGTTTGTGTCATTGAGATCTTCTTCGTCAGAATCTGTTCGCCGTTGGTCGATTTTTAACTTCCCCTCGAGCAGCTGTTTTCGGAGCTGGTCACCTACTGTCCTCTTGAAAAAACACGCTGATAAGGGAGTACTTAGATTTGAATCTTACCTCGCCAGGAGCAGCGTGGCGATCATCCGTGGGATCGGAGATATCTCTAGCTGGACCGATATCAGAACGGGTGGTAAAACCAGTGGCACCACGACCCAATCCGGGAACATAACCAACGGGCGCTTTCTGCCCTAGAAAAGGCTTTTGCTTTCTCTTGACTCCGTCGATATTTTCCATTCTAGGAGTCTAAATAAATGGTAATACGGTGTCTTTGGAATCTAATTTCATTTCGAAAACATACAGAAATAGAGCTAGAACTAATTTTAGCGACGAGAACAGAAAAGTAAATACGTTCCTTTTTGTTTTATAATCGTTGTTTCAAATCGCTGTCATCTTTTTTTGTTATCGGTTGGTCGCGGAAACTAGCTTTTTTCGAAATCATTCTTAATTTAGTCTAATTTTCTAACTGAATATTTATTAAAAACGATTTTTTCAATAATAATGCGCAGTCTGATGCGTGGCAGGGGCGAATAACTTGGTAAAATGGCTAATTGATGGGATAAAGTGGCGCAAACTTTGCGCCGCAAAGCCGGATAACTCTCAAAAATGGGAAGTAGAACTGTCGACCGTGGAAAAAACTGACTACTATAATAGGTTTCTAAAATCAGGATGGCTTCGAGGCCAAGTTGAAATGGCATTTCCGGAATTTATCCGGAACATTTCCGAACTCTGTTAACACATTCTTCTGTTGAGCCTCTTGTCTTTTTCTTTCCTTTTCTCTTTTTTCGAATCTCGCAAGCATCAAGTCCATCTTTTCTAAGAAAAAAAAATCTCAGAAAAATTGATAAAGATGAGCGTTATTTACCATCAACCATGGCAAGAATGACTGCGTTTTCATCCGGTTTCTCAAGTTCTTCAATTGACTCATCTGTTTTCTGATCGTTTTTCTAAGAAGGAACTGCTTATTAATCCTCGAATATGCAATTTTTTTACGATATCGATGACTCGGGGAGGATTTTCCAAGTTGACATGCTCTTCCGTTGTTTCCAACGCCTTTCGCTCGAACTTTCTCATTTTTCTCGTCACTAGAATTTCACAAGAAGAACGAGAACAAAACGAAGCCTTACTTCTATCTTGGGAAGGTTGGGCATCTTCGCCATCAGAAAACTCGCTGGTTTCGGATGGCATTCGCTGCATCAATTTACGAGTGCCTTCTATGATTTTCTTTTGCTGGTCGTACTGTTTGCTGGATTTGTACGTTCCTTCGAGTGCTTGTAGCTGACGATTTGTAGAAGCCGGGCTGGTTGAAGTTTGGCTGTTGAACATTGCGATTCTTGTGCTCTGAACAAAAAATGCTGTTATGATGGAAAATTCGATAAACATTTCTCTCGAGTTGAAACAGATTTTTATTCTTCTTGCAAAAACTCTTGGTAAAATAGAGGGAAGTTCTCTCTATTTTTGATCCCCAATGCTAAAGCAATTGCTCCATTTGGAGTCCTTTTCGATTTTTTGGCTCTCGTGGGAAAAATCATCTTTTTTCGAGGGTATTACGTCAAGCGAAATGGAGGATGGGCGGCGAAGGAGGAGGGAGTCTGCTGGAAGATAAAATGTGATGGACCCCCTGGTTTCGAAATGCAGCTGCATTCGAGAACAGCCGGTTTTTTCTAATTTGGACAAAAAAAAATTCAACAACACGGCCGGATTTCTCTCTTCCATGATCAGTTTTCAGAGGGAAATTTCTCCGAATAGCATTTCCTACTAAATTTTTAGCAGAATGTGTAAGAAACTCGCGATATATTTGCATATAGAGGGCAAATATTTTACTATTATGAAGTCAAGAAAGAATTTTTATAGCTTTCTGTTCCAATACTTTTTATTCAAATTTATCGGATATTTACAGAAATTAAAAGTTTTAAACCATGGGCTGGGCGATGACACCAGTTGGAGTGCAGTTGGGAGTCGAGGTGTAGTCTCCGGGCGTACCGTAAGCACATGGACCCTCTGCATCAGCTCCAGAAGATCGGACAAAGTTAGACTCGAAGAGATTTTGAGAAAAGTCCGACTCGTAGCTGGGGACTTCGTACATGGTAAGAGTTGGGTAGATCTAAATGATTTTTAGTACTGATTTTAAGGGTGATTTTGTACCTGCTTAGTGCAGTAATCACATCCGGTAGCATCGCTCACTGTTGTAGAGTCGCAATTGTTAGTCATTGGGTTGTCAGAGAGAACTCCTTTGTAGCAATCGAAAACGGTTTCGTCGGGGATCTTTGGTAAACCCGCATTTCCTCCTTGAGCTGGGTATGGAAGGAAGTTGCAGACACCTCGGTTAGAACCGGGGGTGTCAGCAGTGTCTGGTGTTCTGGGAGCGTCAAGGTACATATCATCGGAGTAAGTAGCGAGGCAGCAAGCACGGCAAACGGAAACACCGAAAGGCAAGAGTTCGGCGTTACCATTAGGTCCGTTAGTTCGGAGACACTGGCTCTGGTACCAGCCGCCATGTCCATAAGCGTAATGGTTCTTGCTCATGGAGGTGAGGAACTGCGAGTTGAGTTGGTCGTTACCATTTTGAGCAGGGTGAGACAAGCAACCACCGATACCGTAGTAGATGTAGGCGGTGCCGGTTTTGTTGTTTTGGTCGAATGTTCTGCCTCGAGCAGCCTCTTGGTTGTAAACGGGGGAGATGAATGGAAGAGCGTTGAAGCTAGTGTTGTCGGCGTCATTTCGTTCAACCTGTGGATGGTTCATCATCTGAGCACAACCGGCTCGGATTCCAATGATCTGACCAAAATGAGCTCGCTCCTCGATGAAGCAGTAGAGTTCCTCGCCGACGCACTCGACCTGGTTGTAGTGGGCGAAGTAACCGTACTTGGAAACGTCCCATCGGTAAATATGGACGGTATCCTTGGTTGAGTGGCAGAATCGGCCATTACCGTGCTTTTTGCCATCAGTACCGTAACCGTATGCGCCAGAGGTGGCAGCACCTGCCTTACCGCCGTAAAGGGAGAGGTTGTTGTCGACGGAGTAGTCAGAGTAAGTCCATCGGTCGGAGCCTTCATCCTGGGCGGCGGCAGCGGCGAAAAGGACGGTGGAGAGCTTCATTTATTGTTGCTTGGATCTCTTATCGAGTTATCGAAACCAAGTTCTTTCACTAAAAGGAAATTTTATATCTGCTTCATGGACGCCCGATCTCTCAAGATTTCGTAATCTTGCCGCGCGAACAAACCTTGTCGAGTTTCTTGCCGATTGATGGAACAGGATTTGTTATAAGGCAGCGGTCAGCGCTCTTTTTGGACCGTTGTCAATGACGTTCTTATTTGTAAATATTTCACTCTTTTGATGAACCTCAAGATTTATTCGCAATGATTAGAAAAGCGAGTCCGGCTCGATTTATAAATGCTGAACTTCTAAAGAACATCCTGCTTACTGATGCTATATGCTAGTGCAGTATTTTTTCAATTTTCCTGCTCTATCCGCGCAATAGCAATACAACCACCAATAAGACGGGATTTTTCCACAATACTTATTGGATTTTTGCTGCAAGTCTCTGCTAGTATCTGTTTACTTTATTTACAAATAAAAATAGAGAAGATGGATAATATGGAAAAGTTGGAAGGAGGCAGTTACTATTTTGATTTTTTCTTGTCTTCGCTCTTTTTGAACATTTGAAAAATTGCGCTGCTTTGAACAGATCCCGTTATCTTTGGAGGAGTCTTCTTTGGTCGGCCTCGTTTGGACTTTGCAGCCGTTTTCGGTGGTTCTTTTTTAACTGAAAAATTTTATAAAATTTGCAACCGTTAAAAACAAATTACCGTGATTGACAATCGGTTTTGTTTTCAGCCCAGAGAACTTTTTCATGAGCTCTCGTTCTTTTGGATCAGATATTATGCTCTCCAAATACGCATCCATGCTGTTTTCATCGATATCTCGGTACTCTTGGACAAGTGGCGCTGCTTTTGGAAACTTTGTCGTTGGGACAGGAGTGGAGGGAGTCGAACTCACGAAAGAATCCCTTGAGTTTGAGTTTTCTTCCGGAAGAAAGAGATTCATCTTTGAAGTTCCAGGGACATTTGTCATGTCTATAAGAGGGGGTTCTCTAGAATTACTGTCTTCGTTTGATCTCATCGAGCTCCAGCTGGTTTCTCTCTTTATCTTTTTCGCCTTACTTTCTGCAAATAAAGCAGTGATTGATTTAGTCTTAATCATTTCCTTCTTCGATTTTCTTCCTTTGGTTTTGAGGGGTGAATTATCTGTCTTCGCTTTCACCCAGTTGACCTTTCCTCTACGTTCCTTTTCGTCAATGATTGCAAGATCACGATTTTCCTGGTAACATTCGTGCGTGAAAAATGTACTCCCGAAGTGTTTGTTCTCTTCCTTGATTTCCATCGCCTTTTTGTACTTGAGCGATACTTTTAAAATGCTGATTTTCTGTCTTTTCCACATAAACTCCATTCTTATCAGTTCTTTTATCGCATCACCAATGATCTCTTTTTCCCTGCTTTTCTTGGAAAGACACTCTTCGCGCTTGAATGTGATTCCGGCATCATTTTCTACGACCACAAGAACTGTATCCCCAACGCATTCTTCGTCAAGACATTTTTTCGCAAGAGCCGCGGCAACTTCATCAACAACGGAATATATATCCACAGGATTATCAGATGGAATCGTAAATTTGTACCCTTGATTGATGGTTAATAGGTCTTCGTATCGCTCAGCTGCGACAGAAAAATGAAACAGTCCGAATTCGCGCACATCACAGCTCATAAAAACCTAAACGAAAAACTTCTTTTACTATATTTTTCTTCAATAAGAATATATCCTTAAATATTGCACAAGCATGAATTGCATGCAAGAAGAAGCTAAAAATGTAGTCTAAGAAAAAATCTAACAAGGCACGGTAGGATTCGATAACAAGTTGCGAGAGCAGTTGCTTTTTCAAAGCTGTGTAAGAATCGAGTCTAACTGACTCGTGAATGCTTCGAAGCTGAAATTATCGGCGACATGTTGGGCGCAAACTCTTGATCTTTCAGTTTTGTTGAACTCTTCAATAAACTTTGAAATCGTCTAAACAAAGAGTAATTATCAGCTAGGATAATTTGCTCATACCTTCGCCATTTCAATTTTTCCGAAAGGCTCAGGAACAAGCAAACCAGTCTCCCCATCCTTCACAGTCTCAAGTGGCCCACCAGATGCCATGGCAATAACAGGAACTCCTGCAGCCATGGCTTCGAGAGGAACAATTCCAAAATGCTCGCCGATTGGAGTGTAAACGTTTACATTTGATTTTTGCAAAAGGAAAAGCTTGTCTTCATTTGACAAGTCACGAAGAAGTTGATAGTCGCCTTCTGGGCCTTCAACGAATCCATGGTTACCAGCCGATTTCTAGCGATTATAAAAACTCAGAGAATAGCCAGAAACAAACCTGAAGTTCTTCAAAATGCTCGACATTTTCGTCATTCTGAGGATCATATCCCCCTCCATGAATAAAATGAATTTTCGTCTCCGGAAACTGCTTTCTAACAAGTGCCAGCGCTTCAAATGCGATGATCAGCCCCTTTTTTCGTTCATAACGATTGACTGATGAAATAACAAGCTTGTCAGAGGGGATTGTGAAGCGGTTGGGCTTTCTTGCTTTCTTGGCGAAGACTTTTGTTTGCAGCGCTAAGGATGGTTTTAGTTGAAGGAATAGAATAACGAGGTTTACCTGGATATAGAACTCCAACTGGAATATCTTTCAGAGACTTGAATGTTTCGCGAAAAACTCGAAGAGTGAATGAAGAGTTGACAAGAATCTTAAAATGAAGAAGTTTTTTGCTCCGTTAAGTTTTTACCTTGTGAGCTTGGCCAGTCGAATATTCTTCAAATTTATCCATTGGAAGTCTGTACAAGCTTTTGAGCGCACTGCCGGGTTTCGACAAGAGCTGATCCGGATAGTGGCAGTAGAACAGGATCTTCGCCTTGGATAGTAGTCGCAAGATTGGAACACAATGAGAGACTTGGTCGACGAATATTACATCTGCTTCCTTTGCTTGAGTAGAAAAGAGGCAAAGATAGACAGCGGCGAATATCATCCGCATGTACATGCATGCAGCGCGGCATTTCCCGAAGATCGACCGAGGCATCCAGTCGCAGAACACAGTCACTAAAAAGTAAGAAAAGGGCGAAGAACGGATGATACCTGGAAATGTTCCATTTCTTGTTTCTGGGAAACAATGTCCCGGATCATGATAAGTTGTGGCGAAAGAAACTGTGTGTCCCTTATTTTTCAGAGCAAGCCCGGCATCACAAACGAGTCTTTCGGCGCCTCCTATCCCCAAATCTGGGTGGAGAAACAACACTTTCATCTGAAAGCACAATGTCTGAGTTAATTGAAGTGATTGGTGATTGATTTTTCTTGTTTTCAAAGAGGCAAATTTTTGTGATAAATCAGAAGTAATATCTGTTTAGTCCTGAAGAAGAAAGGAGACATGGAACTTCAAGAATCAGCGCATAAAATATTCATTTTTAGTAGTATTTGTTTGTTTCAATAATTTCTTTTGTATCAGTTGCAAAAACACACGCACGGCAAAGGAAAGTGTATGAACAGGTATAATAATTACCCGAACCAACCTTATGGCTCAAATAATCAAAAGAAGGTCGGACCATTTTTATGGCTCAGGAAAATATCAGTTATTTTTTCGGATGAACTGCTCGAGAGTAACGCGTGGTTTTTCCGCCGAGAAGGGAAGATCTTGCGCATGAATCATGATTCTGTCTGCTGTCATAACGAACCTAAACGAGAAATTATGACATCCATAGAGGAAAAGAAAACGAACGGTAATAGTCTCCAATTGATGACGTCCATGAACTCATCGTACAAATCTCGATACTGGTCATTTGAGACTACGATTCCATCTTCCGCCTTTGCCATATCCAAAATATATCTAAAAGAAGATAAGCTTTTCTGCTCAGCTGAATGAAAAAAACCTATCATCATAAGCCTGGATGAATTTCTTGGTACCCTTGTGGTATCTTCCCGGCGTGTATTTGATGATGTCTTCCTTTTCCATCTCTTCCTGCAGTTTTCTTTCCTTCTCTGGAATCTTCGGGCTTCCTTTATTTCCCTGTCGACTATGCGGGAGAAATACAGTAACGGAGCGACAGCCAAGACTCCAAAAGTGCTCGACAGTTATCTTGATTCCGATGATCGAAAACATCTCTGCCTTGTGCTGTCGTTTAATTTCGCCAACTTTCCCGTGGCTTCGGGCGATATTGGATCCATCTAAATTAGACCGATAATTCGAAAAGAGGAAATGCGGTTATTCTTACCAATAACGATCCGGCGACAGCTTGGATCGCCTTCTTCTCCTCCTGGATAAAGATTGCTGTATTGCGGATTCCAGGGGCACTTCAGTGTGTATCTGTCGGTATCACCTTCGTTTTTCTTCGCTTTTTGAACAGATCGGAAGCTCTGCTCGACTAAAATTGGAGCTATGCGGGGATTAACCACCGCAGCGAGATTTGTCCAACCTGGAATACTGTCTTCTTGTGTCCGAGGACTTGGAATTTCGACTGGCAGCGCGCTAAAAATGATGAAAAAGGCCGAAAATGAAAAATTTGTACTTGTCGGTTCCTTTTCTTCGTAGGTACTGAAATCTCTTCTTGGCATTGACGCCTGTATTTCCCTTCGTTTTCACATTAGGGAATTGAGCCTTGTTCTTGCTCAGAAAATTGTGAATGACTTCAATGAAGGAGAGGTAGTGGCGAGTGTGGTTTTCGCCGGAGTAGTAGAGCTCGAAATGCGATGTGAAATCTTTGAAGAGATCGCTTTTGTAAATGCTCATATTATATGCCTTCGAGTCTAGAAATCCAATTAGTATTTCCGATCAACAACAAAAGAATCACCTTCATAATTTTCAGTAAACCAAGCTTGGATGACATCATCTTCAATTCCAAGCTTCTCCATCGGCTCATCATCCTCTTCAATCGTCAAATCTTCCAAATCAAAGCTTGCCTCCAATTCAATTCTTCGAAGAGCTTCATTGACATCAACCCTCATCGATTTCTCGTTGCACTCTTCTATGATTTTCAACATCTCAAGTTGGGCCTTTTCGATGTTCCAGTTCTTATGTCGCTGTTCAATCTCTCTGATGATTTGTTGGCCAATTGCCTGGTTAATTGACGTGTCGAAAGCAGGCTCGGCTGGTGGAGCTGCAACTTTCTTGATTCTTTCCATCGCTTCCCTGTAATTTACAGGTCGATTTTGTTCCTTGCAGTCTTCTACGTAAACGAGCCATTCCATTTGAGCTCCTTCCAAATCCCAGTCGGGATTGATTTCCTGTAGTTCATTAAAAATTCGCTCTCCCATTTGATCAGGGTTGACTTCAGCAGGAGGTGCTCTGGGGTGGCTAACTTCGGAATCATCGAGGAGATTGACTATTTCCGGTGGTGTCGGAGCTCGCTGTGATGCGCGCATTGCTGCTTCTTGATTGAAATTAGACAAAAATGCGTTTCTGATTCTAGGTGGCGTGGCTGAAGGAACTGGAGCTGCGCGAACTTGTGAATTTTCATCGCGAATTCTTTTGAAATTTATGTTTTTTGAATTTAGATATCTCGATAGAAATCGTTTCGCGCCAAAGGGAAGTGCGTAAATCTGTCGTTTGTTGCTATCCGGCTCTTTTACTTCCCGAAAAATCATCTCAAGCTGTTCTTGGACGTGGTGATCAGTGGGCTCGTTAGGAGGCGCTGCTTTCCCATTGATGACTTCACTGAATTCAAGCAGCTGGGATAACACTTCCAGTCGACCATCAGCGTCCCCGAAAATAGCGATATCGTGAGAAGAAGAGTCTAACTGATCGAGACGGACATTGTTCTCCATTTCTATGATATTTCGCAGATGGCCACCGAGGCAATCTTTGAAAAGCGGTTTCAAAACTGAGGGAAACGGAATCACATCGCATTCGTTGTCGCTGTTGTACATAGCAAATGCGCCGAGAAAAGAAGTTGCTTTTGCAACACTTTCCTCTGTCGCCTGGCCACGCACTGGCACGGCTTCAACCGCAAATCCATCTTCAAAAATAGTAGAAAAGATAAATTGAGGGTGAGCTTACTGTTATGTTTTTGATAAGTGAGAGCGACACCAAAGAAATTGTTGAAGTCCTCTCTTCTTTCGCAAAGCTCATGGAATATTTTCGCTGTCATAAAAACCATCTTTCATTTATCTAAAGAGAAACAATTAAATCACTTACAATACTTTGAACTTCTTATTTAGCGTTCATGTAAAAACGGATATCTTTCCGCTTTTCAACTTTTTCTGGCAGTAATGGAATAATATGTTGATCGATCATTTCTTCTTGCCACTCGAGTTTTCGCAAAGCATAGCGTCGAATCCTTTCAAGATCTGGGACTGTGAACCGGATTTTCTTATCTTTGAGTTTTTCGACATTCGGGTAAAGATATGCATGTCTGGATCTATCGGAAGGAAAGTCCGCATCAATATTTAGCTTTTTCAGCTTCGACCGAAGAGGAATTCCGTTTGTTCCAGTAGTTAGGCTTTTGTGATGAGTTTTCCACCATTTCCCGAAAGTATTCAACGTGAGATGAGGATCGTCTGATCGTCGGTCGTCGAATTCCTCAAGAATTTTCAAAGCAGTCTTGCTTCCGACTGATTTTATGCCACCACAATAGTCAGATCCTGTTAGCTGGGCGAGAGCGATCAAGTATTCTCTTGAAAAATCAGTTTCGTCTATGTCGTATTTGATAGGGACCATGTTTCCAAGAGTGAGGCCCTTTATTACCACTTTACCACCGAACAAGAAAGTATCACCATCATCAGTAATTGTTCCCTTAACAATATAAGAAAAATATTCGATCGGGATCAGTACCTGAGTGATTCTATTCATCTCAAACTCCGCACACTGAGCTTCTGCTTCTCCTGGTGCAAAGAAAACCCCGCAGCCGAAGAGTGTCAGCATTTCCGCGGCGTCTTTATAAAGCTGTTGGCTGGGGATGGCAGTCAGCTTTACAGCCGATGAAAGCTTTTGAATCTGGATTGCATTTTCTTCGAGAATGCTTGCAGCGGTAAAGTCCTCGATACGCTCGGTAAGTTTCGCTTCTTGATGCGGTTGTTCAGATTTCATCTTGTCTGCGAACGATAAAGCCGTAATGTCCTCAATAAAACTGCGAATAATAGAGGAAAAGGTTTCCTCAATAACTTCGATTTCATAGGATTCTTCGACAAGCACATCCGAAACATATGAATCAGTTTCTTCTTGCACCGTTTCACTCAAAATTCGTTCCCAAGCTTCATTCATAAATGCGTTGAAATAAGCATGTGCAGTTTCTTCCTTGGTCTCAGTTTGGTTATTATCAGACTCCATAGTTGACTCTTCAGAAATGATAAGCTCCTTCTCTTCCTTGATCCCTTCTCCGGACTCATCAGATAAAAGTTCCGGTGAATGATTTTCTACTTTTTTCTCCTTTATTTCATCTTTTGGTGCTTCTTCGCCTTCATCAAAAGTTTCTGTAGTTGAAAGAGTGCTCTCATCTTCTTCTGGGCTAAACTTTTTCTGCCAAGCTGAACTCTCTTTCCTCACAAAAACATCTTCTGATTCAGGCTCACTCTTTTCGTCAATTTGTTCGATTTTATGGCCCTCTGTTACTTCAACAAAATCCTCAGACTCCTCCAAATACTTTCTCAATGCACACAAAGGCAGCTGAGGCGTATCACCACTTTTTAAAGTATCAGCCGCGCTCTTTCTCACTTTCCCGCCATGAACAAATTGCACATCGCTGGAGTCACTTGACTCGAGGATCTTATTTTTGAAGTCAGCCTCCATCTTTGCCGCAGCTTCGCGTTTCTCAGCGGCGAGGCGGGCCATTTTTAGGATCGACTCTGGAATTTCAATGTCGACGATGTCCGAGGTAGAGGAAGACTCCACGTCGCCGGTAGAAGAGTTTAGCCCTAGAATATTCTGCCTACTCGTGCAAGGCACTTTTATCGTTTCATCAGGAGTCATTTCGTATTCTGAGTCGTCAGAGACAAATTCATCTTCGGAAGAGCTTTCTGAAAGCGTCCCAGTTTTGTCTTCTTTTTTATCTTCAAGATCGAAGATCGATTTGGCGACCTTTTCTTTTGGCTCCTCTTCCTCTTGTTCGAAAAGAGCATACTTCCGACCGGCTTGTCGAAGCTTTCCCTGCGAATTTTCAATCACGTCTCTTAGCTTGTTCTTTTTGCTCTCATCCTCCACTCGTCTTATTTCTTTTCGAATGTTATTCCTTGAGAGAAGCCCATCAAGCTGGTACTGTGAAAATTCCTTGTCTTGTTCTTCTTGTGACTTTTGAGATTGTTCCTTTTTCTTTTTCTCGTGAATATAACCCGTTAAATAGCTTCGATCAAACTTGAATGAGTCGCGCACTTCGTCTAAAATTCCAAGCTGATCAGAGTATCGGAGATTTTGGAACGCCTTTGATTTCGTATCGACTTTTCCAGTTTCGACCAGCTCACCAAGGATATTATCTCGAACAGAGAGCTGAAAAGCACTCATCTCTTGCTCCTCAAACTCGTTGGTTTCTTCGCTTTCACTCTCACTTGATTCCACGATCTCCGGTTTTTTGTAATCCGACGAGACAAAGCCAAAGTCCTCTGGGTCTTCGTCTCTCGCTGCTTCTAGTTTTTTCATCACCTTGTCAATGTCTTTCTGAGTGACTACTTCGTCGGTTACAGTTTTCAACGCATGCATCTTGAGGACATTTGACATGAGGTTCTTTCTAGCGCTTATTTTGTCTTTTTCTGCTTGAGCTCGTCGCTCCCGCCTGCGTTTTTGAGTTTCAGACTTGATTTGCGGCGGAGCTCCGTCAAAAACGAAGATCGGTTTGATGCCAGAATATAGGGTTAAATCATGCGCTTCTGTAACTGTAGTTAACGACGCCTTGAAATTTTAACCTTTCCCATAGCTAAAAGGGCACAAACTCGCTTGAAAAGCGAGCTGAGGGCTTGCACTCGCCGGCTAGCATCGGAAGTTCCACGAGTTCCATGGACCGCCCGATGGAGCCAAATTGACAGATCAACTGATAAGCATTGACCACTAGAAATAAAACTAGAGCCATTCCTATAATTATTGCTTACCGAAGCTCTGCTGGGTCAATGGGAGTCCCGGGCCCTAGAATTCGCCATAATCCGATAACTCCCATCTGAAAGTAATTTTGAGTTAACGAGTTTTTTTATCAAAAATATATTTTGGCAGATACAAAAGGAAGTCTTTTTCACGAAAAAGTGTTTTGAGAACTAGTTTTTTCTACATTTGAGTAGCTAGAATTCCATTTTCCACGAGCACTTGAATGTCCTTTTTGCTGCGATTCGAGAGCGATGCAACTTTTCTAGCTCCAGTTGCTGGGTCGGTTTTTAGCAAGTGAATGACCTCTTGTACCGCTGGATTCGAGAGAGCTTCTTTGACAGCTGGCCGACTGAGGATTTCTTCCATTTTTTTCTCGTCGTTGGTTTTTGCCTTTGAAAGGGGGGCTTGAGGAATTACACTATTATATTTAATAAAAATTATCAACAAGTTTCGGTTACCGTTTGGCAGCTTTCTCAGCATGAGCGCCCATCATGTTCATATTCTCTCCGAAAAACTTGATAAACTCTTCTTCGAACCATTTTCTGTCATGATCCATGTAATATTTCTTTGCTGCTTCAGGATCTTTGGCCATAAACTCTATCGCTCGTGCGAATTTTGGGTTTGCCATTTGTTTCAGGAGCTTTTCGTTTTTATCTGAAAAAGGAAAGCGCGTCATTTTCCCTTTTTACAGAGCGTGACTTACTGTATGAATTCAGAAACTCTTCAGATTGGAATTCTTCATTCATCGCTTCTTGAACATCTTTCATGACGAGGGGATTGTCTGGCTTCTTTTCTTTTGGCTTGATTACTTCCGGTTTGGAGGACTGAGGTTTTTTAGCTTGCGTTGGTTTTTTCTTCGCGTTTCCGGACATTAAAAACCCTGATTTGAAACCAGCAAAACCCCCGTTGTCTTTTTTCTTGACTGTTTTCTTTGAGACTGTTTTTTCTTCTTGTTTTTCTTTTGGTTTTTCGGTAGGTGTAGGCTGCAGTTCTTTAGCGATGAGAGATGGAACGAATTTTTTAGTTTCCGCTTCCAAAAGAGTTGAATTGGTGGTCTGTTGAGCTGCGGCTTGCTGAGCTTGCGTCTTTTTATATTTTATTTGTCGGACGACTTCGCTCGCATTTTCTAGTGGCGGTGGTAAATCCATTCTAAAAATAGAAAACTTCAGCTTTTTCCGTACTGTTAATTGTTTATTTAATAATTTATCGACCCTGTTTCCAGCGTTTCAAGTGAGCAGTCTTTTTAACAGGCATTTGTCGACGTTTCAATTCAAAGCCAGCATGAGCTTGTCTTCTCCAGTTTTCGGGATTTGACCAGCCGTGAACATAATCTTTATCATAAATTGGCTAAAAACATTCATAGTTTTTGAAAAAATATGATTCCTACCGGTTTGTTGAGGCCAGTAGAGGCAGTATCGACATCAGTTGACTTGATAACATTGAATCTCCAGTTGGTTGGGAAGTCCGACTCCCAGTAGCCTCTGTAAAGAGTTTTGAAAGAAGTTGGTAAGAGAAAACGACTACCTAAGAACATGATTCATATCGGTCTTTCCATGCCCCTTCGCTGGTCTATGAACAGGTCTCCATCTACTTGGATGACAAGCCCATTTGAGCGGCAACCAACGACCAACTTCGATTCCATCAAAGTCTCTTGAGTCCCTCATGCTCACCCATCCCTTGCTGTGTCGTCTATTTTCGTGATTGAGTTCCCCGATCTTTTTCTTTTGCTCGAGCTCCCACTCTTTTCCTTCCGTGTAATATTGATTGAGATCTTCTTTTGTGAACTTTTCGCCTGTAAGAGGGTTAACCATTCGTTCCAAAGGAATATCCGTATGAAGTCCTGTATAAAGAAGTTCAATAAAATTGTACAAAAGAGAGAATTAGCTTGCCTTGATAGTTTTTTCTCCAAAGAGTAGGCTTATGTTTCTGATATTTGGTATTATTCGTCGGCGAAGTTGTCTGATACTGCAGAACTTCTCGATAAGTCAAAGGAGCGTTCCAAACCCCCTGTTCAGTGTACTTTTCTATGAGCTTCTCTTTCTCCTCGATTGATAGTTTTTCTGGCTCCTTTTCTAACCCATACGACTTCCAAATACTAAAACAGCTCAATTTTAGCTTTAAAGAAAATCAAACCTGGCGACAAAATCCTTTTTCCGGTCGATTTCCTTCGAATAGTTTTGATGCCACTTTTCTTCGAAGTATTCGGAATTCTGTTTCCACAATCTAGTCAGTTGGCGACGCTTTGTTCGCCTTTCTGTCCATCGTTTTTCCAAGCGGTTTGAAACAGGTACTGTAGCGGACAAGGATCGCACAGGGCGAAGTGATAACGATTTGAGCTGATTTACGATTCCGAACATTCTGGTAGATCACATTTAAGTATTTTGATGATCTGGCTTTGACTTGCTCATAAAATTGCGTTGAGACGATAATTTCAACTAGACTTAATAATTTTTCCGACGCGCCTTACAGGTAAAAAAACGTAACAAGTAATAGATCCGGATATTTCTAGTTCTAAAGTTAAGCCCACGAGATTCGTCTAACGAGGCGGATTTTTTGTTGAAAATCCGATTTCAATTTCGGTTTCGGCCGGCTCTGGCGCCATACGAAAAGGTATTTAGGTACCGATGATTTTTGATGATTGCCCCGAAAACTAAAGCCCTAATAAATTTTCATTTGAAATTTTTAAGCGGAGAAAAATGATAAACTTCGATTTCTTTAAACAAAAGACGTCATCGATTGCAGCAACAATTATACTGATGAAGACAGAAGACACAGAAAATCAAGTCAAGCCACGAGAAAAATGGAACGTTGAAAACAAAGAAGAAAACATCTTTTTCTCATAAAACATTTCTCATTGTTTTATAATTTTTGTATTCCAGTGGTTAGTTTATTAGTATAGCAGCAGTTATACAATTGAACATGTTTAATTCATTCTAAATGTGCATGGAGTGACTGTCACATGCTCATACAGTGACAGATGTTGTGAGGTGAGATATTGGCAGCTTCCAGCTTCAATATCAGTCAGGAGAAGTTTACGCAGTGATGACTCGCTCGAGAATCTTTCGGTTGGTTTCGTCCAGGTGACTTGCAGTTTCCTAAACAATCGTTAAACAAATACCGACAGAGGTAACATACCCTGATAAGGGAGGAATTAGCGAGATTGCGAATCTGTTCAGTGATGTGTTCGCAAATCTTGATTCCATGAAGAGGGTCGCTTTTCACATCGTCCTCTTCTTCTCCCTCCAAGTCTTCCAGATCTCCTCGGCCGGCGAGTAACTCGCTCAACAAAATTGCCGTTTGACCGTTCGTTCCAAAATTAATCTCGTCAGATTCAACTTCGCCGGAGGAGTCTTCTTCGTAATCATCTTCGTCGTCATCCAAAATTTCTAATATAAATATCTTTCCGATGTTTCGATCATTTTCAATTACCTTCAAGATCTTCTTCCTTTTCTCTTTGGCTAGTCCACTCAGAAGCTAACGTTTCCAGCGCGATTTGAGAAAACGGAACATCAGCGAATTTTTCAACTTTCTTTTTTGATCTTGTCGATCGACCTCCAGAATGATCTTCGTTTATTATTAAGAAAGTATAGCAGACGTACCCTTACCTTCAATTTTCTTTCGCAAGGATAAGTTGATCAAGCGTTCCTCGCCATTAGCACATAGAGTAAGGAGGCTGCAAAGACCAGCTACTGTAACCTTTCGTTCATAAGCGCCAAAAACTTCGCATTGTTTTTCAAGCCACAGTTGCATCAATGGCTAAATTTTAGATAGCACCCCCTTTCTGGGCAGAACTCTACCTGAAGAGCATTTTTCGAATCCAAAAAGTTGACCAGTCCCATAGTATCCGCCGAAGCCAATCGCGCAAAGACGAGAAGAAGAGCCTGTTGAACAGTGAGAGTAGTGGCAGTGTTGAGCTTCAGCAGGACAGCAGAGAGAATGTTTTCTAGGTTTTGGGATTGAAGGGATCCTAGCTTCTGCTGAATCTCCCACTTCTAGCGTAGTTTGCCTGCTCTCTATATCTGGACGAGTGAAGAAAACGAGTAAAGTATCTTTGACGTCTGTATTTCGAGCTGGAGTAAAATAGAGGTTAATTCACGAACTGCGTGAATTACCGAATGGAGAGAAATACACGGCGGCGACCGAGCAAAGCTCGATCTAGATAAGCAAGTGACCTTAGGGGACGAGGGAGTCTAACGAATCTAAGATCCCAATACCCCCCCATGAGACTGAAACGTCCTCTAAGGCCAAAGTGTGTGATTTTTGCAGGAGTATAAGCGTAAGATGAGTAACATGGCAGGTTCGAAACGTCGAGGCAGTCTGATTCGCGTTAAAAAACCCTTTTTTGGGAAAAAGCTTGAATCAGATGCGAAGTTTTCGTGATGTCCGAGCGGTGATGACATGAAGGAGTAGCTGCACATGTAGAAGAACTCAAAATACGTCGGCGACGGTAAACTGTGATAATTTCCGTACCTTTTCAGGCCCCGGTCGATGAATAGGGGACCTGAGTGGGGCAGTACTTGCGCTTAGTCGTATGACTGACCCGAGTTTGTGCCGATGTTTAGAGGTTCGACGGGCCTCGTTTCACGGTGTGCTCGTTTTGTATGTTTCGGGAGATGAGCTGCTCCAACTTCGGTTAAAGTCGCATTCGGATCGGCGCCGGCTGAGTATTGACGATCTGGTGAAGACTTTGGACGGGTTCTTTTCTTGCTGTTTTCAGTTGCTGAGCCCTCAACTACTGTTGAATTTTGTTTATCGACTGACATATGGCTATTGTCGGGCGCAGCAACCTCCGAAATCACTGTAGCATCAGCTGACATGTCCTCGGCAGTTTCATAAAGAGTACCACCAGAGTACCAGCGATCTGACGGCTCGGCTGGAGCTACCGACGAGTCCAAAATAGATGTAGCGGTTGTATCTCCCAGATTTTCCATGTCCAATCGGCGTCTACTTTCCAAAATAGGTGATAGAGATGATCTTGGCGGTTTTTCCATAGCAACCATCGGAGTCGACGCGACCTGAGAAGATTTCCTCCCCCCATGCGACTTCGACCCGGACTTTTCCATCGGTTTGGAAGTAGGAACAGGCGATTTTTGTGGGACTTTCGACTTAACGATTTCGGTTAAATGTGGGAATACGTACTCGGCCTCGTAGTAATCAATCCAGCGTAAGTCGTGATTTCGTTCTGCGGCGTGAACCACGTGTTCTCGATGGATGAAATCACGTTGTCCTTTTTTATCTTCGACCATGACGACCCAGTCGTTGCTCGAAACGGCTTTCAGGGGACCTACCCAGCGTTCCTTCTTGCTTTTAGCGTCGGTCAGGTTTTCTCGCTTAATGTACACGACAGCGCCAGCGGGGATTGGTCTCGGCTTAGGCTCGTTTTTCAGCCTGTGCTCCATGGCTCGGTCAGCAGCTTCCATCGCAGTTTTCACAATGGCTTCCGCCGATTTCGCTAAAGCTCCAACATTGAGACCAAACACCTGAGGTGTTTCCGCTGTCATTTCTGCGCCAGTAGAGTGGGTGAAAGTACTTTTTCGGCCAAACCAAACTTCTCGCGGTGAAATTTTCGTGCTTTTGTTTTTCACACTATTGAGCGCGCGCATCACGTGGGGAACGCAGTCGGCCCAAGTTTTTCGACCGGAAGATGAGTTGACCATGCAGAATAGACTGTTTTTGATAGTCCGATTCGCTCTTTCTGCGAAAGCGTTTGATTGAGGGTGAAATGCGGTACTTATTGTATGTTTTATCTGGTTAAGCTTACACATTTCGTCAATCACGCTTGCGCAGAAGTGGGTACCTCTGTCACTGTGTAGATGTTTCGGCAAGAAATCCATGGGAAGGAAGACCTTGTAGATGAGCGCTTTTGCAGCGCGGATAGCAGTGTCGGACCGCGTCGGAATGCACCAAGTGTAGCGAGAGAAAGTGTCCGCCACCACCAAATAATACTTGAATCCGCCAGCGGGAGGCATACAAGCGAAATCGATCTGAATCGATTCGCCAGCTGTTTTTCCACGACGAAGGGTTCCAAGTGGCGGTTTGGTACGAGTTCCAGCAGATCCTTTTCTGCGTAGGCAAGGGACGCAGCTGTGGACGTAGTTAGAAACATCGTCTTGAAATGAAGGCCACCAAACGTCCTCTAATCGCTCTAAAGTCCGCGGCTCGCCCAGATGACCGGACAAGTCGTGAGCTAGAAAGAGAAAGTGACTTTTTACCGCTTCCGGTACCACCGCCCGCGCGCCAGATTTGAATTGACACATCAAGCACCCGGTAGTGTTATCCAGGAACAGAGCTTTTTCCATCTTGAGTAGAGACGATTGTCGGTGGTCGGAGTCCTTCACCAGCGATTTTATGTCCAGTGGCTCCTTACCAGATTCCAGAAAAGTGATGATTGCACTCAGAGCAGAGTCCTCCCTTTGATAGTCCAGAATGTTATTATAATTCGCTGACACCAACGGAATCTCCATTGGCGCCGCGATAGCCTTGACGTTTACCTTATGTATCTTCACCTCTGATAAAGTGATTTTCTCCGGAAACTGATTTTCGTTCCAGAAAGGGACGAAGACACGTACTGGTGAATTCTTGTCGATTTCGTACTCGCGACCAACGGGAAACTCAGAGTCGTATCCAAGTGATTTGTCGTCCTCGCCAGGTCTGCGGCTCATAAAATCGGCGAATTGATTTTCTGATCCCTTGATGTAGACAATGTGAAAATCGAATTCTTCCAATCGGCTTTGCCATCGGCTTATTTTAGAATTCTTGAACTTCTTTTTGTGTAGGAAGATCAAAGATCTGTGGTCTGTGTGAATCTGAAAGAATCTACCTTTCAGGAGCTTTTCCAGTCGCTCGCAGCACCAGACAATGCTAAACATTTCCTTTTCTGAAGTGTTCCATTTTCTTTCAGCTTTGTTGAAGGTGTGGGAAATCGCGCTTACTAGGTGCACTCTCCCGCCATACTCTTGTAGCAGAACACCACCCGCTGCGTACAGGCTCGCGTCTGTGTAGAGGTGAAAAGACTCGTCAAAGTTAGGAAAGCTTATGACAGGAGTCTCGGAGAGTCGTCGTTGAATTTCCTTGAGCGCCAAATCCGCTTCTTTGGTCCACTTGAAACAATTTGTTTCGTTCGCCGAATTTCGAACATCGTTTATGGGTTTCATTCTGCTCGAGAAGCAACCGGATGAAATAGCTTCGCCCATTTTTGTTTCTAGAAAACCTCGGATCCAATTCAATGACCCGATTAATGAAGCTAACTCCTTTTGGGAGCGTGGGGGTTTCATCTGACGAAGGGCGGAGACTTGCGCAGGGTCCGGTTTGATTCCTTCTTCGTTGATGATTCGGCCCAAAAAGTGAGCTTCTGATTGTAGGAAAGAGCACTTTTCGCCCTTGAGTTTAGCGTTAAACTTGCGGAGCGCGATGAATAGGTTTCGGAGAGTGTTGTAATAGCAGCTGAAAGACTTCCCAAAACATACTATGTCATCGATATAAGAAAGCATCTTCTTCCTGGTGGGGCTTGAGTCGAGAATCGTGTTTACGACGCGCGAGAATATATTCCCCGAGCATCGATAACCGAAAGGTAATCTGCAGAAGGCGTAAGATTTCCCACCCCACTGGAAGGAAGTCTTATACCTATCGCTTTTCTTAATAGGGCACTGCCAATATCCGCTCCGCAAATCAACTGTGGCGAAATACTTGTTGCCCGGTCCAATGTTCGCGATCGTATCCTCCATGCTCGGAAGATGATATGGGTCGGATTTGTCGGAGAGGCATTTGTTCAAGCTGTTCTTGTAGTTGATGCAGAAGCGCATTTCCCCAGATTTCTTAGGGATTGGCAGAACGGGGCTATTAAACCCTTTCTGGTCCTTGATCTCTTCTATTATTTTCGTATCGAGCAGTTCGGAGATGTGATCAGTGACCTGGCCATGAAAAGCTTGCGGAATAGGGTGTTGACTGATGTTTCGACTCGTACCATCAGTCGGGATTTCGATCTCGAATGGGAATTCACCCATTTTTTGACCGTCGCAGCCGAATCTGTCGTCGAAATCCAAACACAGCTCGGCGACCACCTTCTTTTGCCCCGGGTCGGCGTTTGCTGGTAGGGTAATTCCGAGTTTTTGCTTCGCTAGCTGAATGGGGCACCTGGCTGCGTTCTTGTTAGGTGCGTCCAGCTTTGGGACTTTTGGTGGCGGTTGAGTGCGGGATCGATCGCTATCCTTGACCGCTGATCTAGTAGTCAAGTATTTCTTGATTTTGGTCCGCTTCACTCCGTCCAGCTTCACCACTTGAGTCTCAGTTTGTGTGAAGGCTTCGTTGTAGCAAAATGAGAGAGTACGATTCTTATTGTCGACTGTGAAGCTGTCCGTCATCGCATTCTCTAGTATATCGCGGCCCAGTAGACTTGGGTATTTACTGCCTGGCATAATGGTGAGATTCAGGGAGAATGCAGGGCCACCATTGAATGATAAGCGGCAGGGAAGGATACCCATCGGCTGCTCGGCGGGAATATTTGGGCTGAAACCGGTGACCTTGAAGGGACAGGGCTTCAGCATCTGGAGAAATTCGTCGGGAACGTAAGCAGCGGACAGACAGGAGGACTCGGCTCCGCTGTCGACTTCCATCGATACGTCAAGACTTTTAGAGCCCGTAATGATGGTAGCCGAAGCGAAATAAGCCTTTCCTGGTCGCTTCTTCTTCACTGTGTAAAAGTGAACGTCGAATGGTTGGAAATCTTCAACGTTCTTAGTCGTATTTATCTTCTTGGATTCTGGTTGTTTATCGTCTTTCCCATCCTTAGAATCGTTGCTGGCGCGCTTAGCATTCTTCTTCTTTTTGTTCTTATTTCTGTTGAAGTGCTGGGAGACGGTCGCGCTGTCAACTCGATTCTGTCTTGTGGATTGGGCGAGACGGCAGAGTTCGTTGATATCGTAAACTTTTGATAGGCTTGGAAGGATTGCGTTGAAAACGTCTGGTTCTTCTTTCCTAAGATTCAAGTACAGCATCATCGTCGAGAATATGTCAAATATTTCATCGACCCCGGCGTCGGCTGACTTCTCTTGTCGGTAAGAGTTCAAAGTCGCTTGCTTCGCCTCGTTCATCTTTTGCAAGACGTTGGCGGTGTAGTGTGCAAACGGCTTCGAATGGTCGTATTCGACGTCGAAAACTTCGCTTAGCTTCAGTAAGTAGTGACTCTTCGCGGCGAATGATTTCTCTAGCAGCGCCTTGGCCGATTTCCAGTCTTGACAATTCAGAAATTCGGTTCCAAGTGAGCGTTCGATGTTCAAGTCGAAGTGGCTGTACACTGCTGCGATGAAAGGCTGTTCACGTGAAGGTCTGTCGCGGACGTAGGCGCGGTGATAAATGTCGGCTCTGCCCAAGAAGGTGTTGAAAGATGTGTTGCATGCGGCGTCCAGCTTCGGCAAGTCTTGGACGTGACGAGACCAGGTAGTGGCCACCCATGCTTCTTCTCTCATTGTCGCATTCGTAGAGTCTTTTCCTTGATCGAGCTCGCAGGTAAGAAGCGTTGTACTGAGCTGTTCTAATTTTACTCTGCTTTCTGTGATCAAGGGCTCTAGGCTTGGCTTTAGTGATTCGTCATTTCGCACTTGTTCTTCGAGGTAGTTTACTCGATCGTTTATGCTTCTTATTTCGGTGACGGTTTCTAGCAGTGATTTGTTCGCCGCCATAGCTCGAAATATATCGGCAGTAAGGGTTTATGGGCCTTGGATTACCTTTCAGGCCCTCAGAAAATACTGCGACTAAAAGTCGCAATATGATGAGCTGAGGTGCCTTTTTGCGCAAACGCCCGACGATTTCTCTGTCCAGCGATTGTCGAAATTTCAAGGTCTGGTCCAAGGGTCGATTCTTCGTAAACTTCTCTCGATTTTTGGTGAAAAGTGGCGAAAGAATTATGTTTTTCTCAGTATTTTAGGTTTTCCCCGGCGTGCGTGCGTGGTTGCGTGGGCGCGACTTTCGGCGCGTGGGTCGTGGTGGCGCTCGTGCGGTGGCGCTCGCTCGGGGTGGTGTTGGTGTGGTGCGGAAAATTCTCTGAGTGGAGTTTCTCCGGCGGCGCGGTGGCGGTTGGTGATTCGGTTCCCCTCGACTCCGCTGACGGCCAATCAGCGTCCAAGTTGCGAAACTTCGGTTGTCGATGGCGGAAAAATTTATCTTTTCTCCAACGGGACTACTCTGATACCACTGAAGGGATCCTAGCTTCTGCTGAATCTCCCACTTCTAGCGTAGTTTGCCTGCTCTCTATATCTGGACGAGTGAAGAAAACGAGTAAAGTATCTTTGACGTCTGTATTTCGAGCTGGAGTAAAATAGAGGTTAATTCACGAACTGCGTGAATTACCGAATGGAGAGAAATACACGGCGGCGACCGAGCAAAGCTCGATCTAGATAAGCAAGTGACCTTAGGGGACGAGGGAGTCTAACGAATCTAAGATCCCAATAGGATTTTGTGTTGAGCAAAATTAGACAGACGAGGCGGCCGGCAAACGAGGCGGAGTATTCTGGCGAGTTGGGTTCAAGAAGATGGAGAATGACGCGTTCAGCAGCTAGTAATAAAATATTATTAATATGAGTTTAATAAAGAGGAATAAATTGTAAATCAATCGTTGATCACACACCATCATAAATTAAGTTTAAATCAATCACCTTCAAGACCATGTTCCATCGCGCAAATTTGATCCCCCGCAGCTGCAAAGAATCCTCTGACAGCTTCGCCTCCCGACTGAATCACTTGAGTGTCCGCTGATTGAAGAGTTTTTTCGACGATGACTGGGTAAAGCTGCCGAAGAAGCTCTTCCGGAAGCGGCTTTGGAATCGATCGAACAAAGCGGGTAGTGATGTCGAGGCAAATGGCGATGAAGCTGTTGGAGACATCTGAATCTTTGGAGATCTCATCTTCCGGGGTCTTCATGATGTGGATCAAATAAGGAACAAAGGCGGAGAAGACAGTCGGGAATTGACCGATCACTTGTGGCGTCAATTTCTTTCCAAGTGCCTCGACCATGTCCTCAACGATCGCGCAGATGTGCGGATCGGAACTGTTACTTTGCAGTGTCGAGAGGATCAAGTCTGTGAGTTGCGTTCCATACTGTTCAAGATTATCCTCTTCGACGTTGATGCACTCTGTGATCACTTCCAAAAGCAAGCAGGAAACCTCAGTCGGCGCGGACGAGCACATTTCAATCAACGAACCAAGAGCTTGAGTGACGAAGGAACCGAGGATTTCTCTCTTTTCCAAGGGGATGTTTGTAATGAACTCGTAGACGGCTCTGGCGGCTTGGATTCGGACGATCGGTGATTGTCCATTTTGTAGGCCGTGAGCAGTAGCTTCGAGGAATGCCTGCAGAAGATTAGGCGGAACTTTGTCGGCGAAACGAGCAGAGAACCAGAGAGCTCGGCCAGTAAGGAAGGGGCTTTCACCTGGAAAAAGAATCGGAAATATAAACGGACGGTGACTGTACCTGATTTCAAATCGCGAAGAGTCGGTCCTTCCAGATAGCCTCGAATGTTAAACTTGGTCATGTGTTCTTCTTCCAACGCGCTTGCAACGGCTCCAATGATGTAATAGGCGGATTCACGCTGCTGCCAACTTGCTGATCCAGATTGAGACTCCCCGACATATTCCAAAAGCGGCGGAAGAAGCACTTCGAGGTGGTCTTTCGCGATACAGAGAAGGAGATCCATGGCAGTTGTTCTAACCGAGCAAAGCATGACTTCGTCGTCTTCTTCTTCAACGAATCTATCTGGATCATCTTCCCAGGCGTTAATCTGCCCGGCCGATGGTTGCAAAAAGATCATAAGCGATGGAATTAGCGGAGGAACACCAATTTGAACGACTTTCGCAAACGCTTTCTTTTCAATTATTGTACAGAGAAATTCAATTGCGGCCACGACAGTTCCTTGGATCCCAGCAGTTTCGTTGTCTGAATCCTCTTGGCTTTCGGTTTCATCACTGTTGATCGCCATGGCAAGATATTGTTTCGAAAGCTTGGCGATAAAGGACCAGCAATCCTGAAGGCAATGAGCAGAGATTGGGGCGATCTTCTTTGAAAAGCCCTTGACAAGCTCGTTGAAGCAGTTGAAGACGTTACGTTTGATGAGCCAGTCGTCCTCTTCATCGACGGGACGAAGGATACAGGCGCGGAAAACTGTCAGGATTTTTTCGTAATGATCATCTACAAGAAATCACTGTTTGAGCATATTATGTTTTTCAGCTTACCTAATGTCTTTGCTCTAGCATCGCTAAGAAGCATCGTAAGCGTCGTCAAAATTTGGAGAGAACGAGCAGCCATGATTGGAGTAGCACCAGAATTGGGAGTCATGAATTCGAGCAACTTGGGCAAAATGTTTTTGATCATTTCTGGAGCGAACTTTCCATTAATATCTGTCGAGAACTCTTTCAAACAACGAAGCGCTCCGTCGACCATATTCGCATTGTCGGAGTTGAGGGCTTCGATTAAGTTTGGGACGAAATCAGGCCATATTTCGGGCCACTCCCAGCCAGCTACAATTGATAAGGCAGCGGCAAAGACATTTCTCACGGCTCTGGATTCATTAGCAAGTCCTCGTGGGAGTCCGTGTCTGATGAATTCTTTCGTTTCTTCGCTCGCCGCTGGTTCTTTGAATTTATCGCCGCTGGAGTTCCAGTGATAGTCGATCCAGTTCTTCAGGAGAACTGACGCTGATTGTCGGTACTGTAGGCCGACTGCCTCATTCAATCCGATGAGAAGAAGAGCCCGGGGGAAATCTTGTGTTGCATCGCACTGGGCAAGTGCTTCTTCTGCCTTGATTCGCTTCTCATTTTCATTGGAAAAACTGGCGTCGATTAGTTTCAAGATCTCTTGATCCATGTGTCTCCCTTTCTCTTGAACTAGGTTTGGTTATTATCAGCTACTTGCATTTTTTTGAAGAAATTTAGAAACAGAAGAGGGGTTAGAATAATAGAATAATTAGACTGAAGTACTGTAGCTGAACTGAAGCTAGTTTGAAGAGTTTCTTTCTTTGATTGAATTCACAATGATCGATAATAGAATAATAGATGCACTAGAAAAAATGAACAGAATCTGCAAGGTAGGAGTTTTTTCTTTATTCTTTGGACTTGGAATTGAGCGACTGTCAAAAAGTTATAATATTCATAAATTGATTAATCAGCAATTTTTTCGTATGTACAGAATTTTATAAATCACGAATGTTTGAAGAAAAGGCTAAAAAGATCTAGGATCCACTGTCATCGCTGTTATCGCCGCCAGAGTTGGGCAAGACAGAGACGAGGATGATAATGACAATAATGAGAACGACGACCCCGACGATGATCAGGTTCGTCTTCATATTCTGCCACCAGAATTTTCGTTGAAGAGAATTTGCGTTTGTTTCGAATTGGGCGGCTCCTTGTTGGAGGGCATCAGCTCGAGTGTCAAGTTCGTTGAGTTTTGCGTCTCGCTCGAGCACTAAATTCAAAATTAAAAGCATTCATAAGATGTTTGTATTGTACCTTTATCCACATTTTGCTTCATAATAACAACAACTTCATCAACCTGTGCTTTTGTCTGATCGAGTCCGGAAGGCTGGCTTGAGCCCGGGAGGTCATTTCCGTGGTTCGGGTTAGTGAATGAAGCCATTTTCAATCTATAATTTTCATTTCATTAGCATTTTTTTATCATCATTATGAAATATTCTACAGATCGGTAATGTTCTTCACGAAGAACAAATTACAATTTTCTATTCGCATTTCATTTAGTAAAGCAACCAACAATGGGTAACCAACAACTATCAGAAGTTAGTGTTTCATATCATTCTTCGTTATTGGACAGATCTCTCTTATTTTTCCTGGGTTTCGTTTCATCTTGTCTTCTCCACTTATTTTGGGATAAGCTCGCACTTCTTCGCCAAAACAAGCATCTCTTTCTCGAGGAAAACGAACGAGCGGGCCAATAAGCGCTTCAAGCCGAAAAAAAAAGAAAAATGAAAGCGCCTAGAAAAGCGGTTATCGTAACCGGAAGCAGCGGTGATTTATTGGTTCACTTTTGGTAATTGACTTTCATTGCTGCTGATTTTAAAGAAAAATGAAAGTAAGGCGGATGTAAAAATGAAGCACTGGATGAATCTTTAAATCAATAACAAACAATGCTACAGTAATCATAGAGTGACTCATTTCATTACTCTGTCGTTACAGTAACTAAACATCATGAATGCGCGATCTTTCAAACTTTACTTTCATTTTTCTCCATAACCGCTCCGAATTGATACTGCTCAATGGAGAAGTCTGACTGCCCAAAAACGATAGTCAATTGTTCATCAATTTATGACGCTCAAGCTGATCACAAAACAATGCAAATCTGGATTTACGGTTCGTCAACGAAAAGCTATCGAAAGCTACAGCTTTTCAACTTGTCATTTTATATGAATTAATATAATTTGAATCGAAACTTTAGTTCACATAATTAGTGTTCTTTTGAGCAAGAATTGCATAAAACGAACTTGTAAAAAGTTTGTCAGAAATCGAGTTTGAATTTCTTTCATGAAAACTTGGAATAAAACGCTTATGCATCCGCTCGTAAAGCAATAAAATTTTAACTTTTCAGCATAATTTCGATTTCAAATTAAAAAGAAAACCGTCGCGTGTCAGCTCGTGTTTACGGCCGGACTAGAATGGAATTTTGAAGCATAAGTGTCAAAAGTAACTTTGTAAAAGAATACAATGCAATTAGAGTGAAAATATTTGGCTCGTGCCCGCGGCCAGAGTAAATCTTGCAGCGGGAGTGAGCGGAAGTACGGAACATGCGCGTTGCGAAATCGCCAATTTGCGGAACAAATTGTAATCCCAAAGTTACACCTACTTTGATTTTCAACTTGAAATCGAGCTGCTCCTGGTACTGATTAAACAAATGCTTTCATGATAATATAATGGGACACATCGATGACTGCATTTTATTGTCAGTCTATGATTTATAGTCATATTAAATTCAGTTTATATGTTTCGTAACTTCTCATAACTCGAGTTACATTAACTCTAATAAATCATCTACTGACGTAAATTCAACTTCAATCAAGCAATTTTGCATTTGCTGAAATATCCTTATTACCACAATAAAATCGCCTTGATAAGAAAATAGGAAGAATCTAAGAGGTACTGTGTTTATTACAGTTTTAAAACAACATTTCTTCGGCAGTTTATTTCGGTCTAAATCAAAGGCAAAATATCCGACAAAGTTCCGCGAAAAGCAAAATCCGTCCTCAAATTTGCCCCGGGGCGGCGTGCCCAAAAGATATGCGGCGAGTAAGATTAATCTCGGCCGTTTGAACTTGAACTAGAAGGGTCAGGTGCAGGAGTGAGGGTAGCAGTGAAGTGAAGGAAAACGTAATTTAGACTAGGATTGAGTTTGGGTGAAGGGTTTTGGGTACTCTAGAATTTGTACAGAGCTGAGAGGAGCACTGCTCGATCGTCACAGGCAGATGAAGCGATTCTTTTGACGTTCTTCTGGTTGAGGAAAGTAAGAAGGTACTTTTTCGTGATTTGCGGAAAGTAGGGCTAAAATTTTAATCAAAGAAGGGCCCTTCTACAAGAGACTCTGTGTAAGAATCGTAGATTGCAGATGGCCATCGAAGGTCAAAAATTTCAATGAAGCTTCTGAGTTGTGTTCCAAGATTTTCAGATGATGATTCTGTTAAATGAAATTCAAGAGTATTACTGTCTAATTGCGAAGTTTTATCGATAATCCTGAACCAACTGAATATTACCAAAGGCTCAGATATCAAAGAAGAAACAGGTCAGCATATAAAAATGTAAATACCTTTGTAACTTCGGTCTTGAGCCACGAGTAGACGTTTTTGAGGTCAATTAGACGTGTGAGTCGCTTCCGTCGGCAGTCGTCCTCTGCTTTCAAAAGGCCGAGTTCAACGAAGAGCTCCGCGGTCGCCTCCATCGGCGGATGTCTTTCATCTCGTGCTCAGAAGAGAAAACTATTTGCTTATGTTTTTAAGCTGATTGATATCGGGCTCCTGGATCGGCCCTGTTCGCAAATATGGCGAAAGGTGCTAAATGGTAGTACTACCGGACGTAGGAGGACTTCTCTTGATCCTGTTTGGGAACGGGAAGATCTATTTCCGGCTCAAATAAATGAGACGCTACTTTATTTTATATTCAGTTCAATTGACCAGGAAACAAACTGATTCATAAAAAATTCCAAACTGGAGCTCAAATACAGAACTACCTCTCACAAATGTGCCTAATTCAGCTGCTGATCCTCTGCAAAATTCTCTCACTTCCCAGTGCATTTTACCTGTCACTCAAAATGCCTGGTGCTGCAAGCTTACCGGCTTCTGATAACTTTTTGACTGACATTTTGCCAAACAAGACTACTCGCTTTACATAAATGTGTTGATGTGTGCCCAGAGCCGTGTTTAGGGGAAGCTCAGAAGAATAATAATTAATGCCTTATCGCTCTGTGATTGACAGATAAAATCCCCCGAACTGAGAACATTTGCCACCCCTTCGAAGAAATTTTCCAAAAATCTAGTCATGCTTTCGGCCAACTCAAAAAAATTTCCAAGCTCGATCTCAAAAGTTTACGAAAAATTAAGACCAATAAAACGAACTTTCAAAAGATAATTAAAAGTAAAGACGTCAACAAGATGATATTTAGCGATCAAAAGTACAGTATATTCAATACAAGATTCTAAATCCCCTTCGAAGTTTCTGTGAGTATCCTAAAAGGGAAAGAATCAAGTAAGAATCACATGCTTCTGACCCAACTCTGAGTCAAGCTCCGTAGAAGGTGCAAGAATCAAATAAATCATGCTCGTCTTCTTTGGAGGAGGTTTGGAGTGCGAAAAGTAAAGTTATTTGTTGCAACAAAAATCATGGCCAGTTGAACTATGCTTGTACGACAAACAACGAAGTGTTCAAAACGACGGGTGCATCGACATAAGACATGAAACGCCAAACTTTTGTGTTGTTTTAGGCAATTCCGAAAAATCCCCTTTTTTACTCAGCCGGTCGACGGAAGCTCAAAGATAATAAGGTAAGGCTCATTAGGGCCAGATTCAAAAAGGGTTGAAGAAAACTACCCGATTTTAATTTTGAATAGAGATTTTGAAATCAAGGACGATCAGATAGAATGCAATAAATTTTTGGTTCATTTTACAGACCAGGTTAGATTAAACGATTGAGTAACAGTGTCACTGTCACATCTTTTCAATTATATTTGATTATATAATCCTTTTCGGGTCTCTTAGTTTCAAAAGAATGATAATTGACGTTATAAAAATACATTTTATTGTCACTAAGAATCGTCTGACCAATCTTAGTTCGAATGGAGGAACTTGTATATCAAGCGTATAAAAGCCGAAAATTTGATAATCCCGGATGTAGATCGGTATCTGATGTTCTTGAAATTTTCCGCATTGCAGGGTGCGCGTGCGCGGTGGTGATAGGTGCGCCCCAGCAGGACACAACTTTTACTCGTTGTTGCCTTCAACTAACTAAACAAATAGCTCCCTCCCGCTACAGCTCTACATAAGAAGACTCAGAAAAACCTCGACCCTCAAAGTGATTGACGAGCTTTTCACAGATAGCTGCAAAAAATCCGAATTTCAATACTCACCAACCCCACCACGTGTGCCTAAATTAACCCGGATAGATTTCTCACAACAGTCTGAAATATTCCATTTGGGTGACAAAAATTATCCAGAGACTCAAATCAGAGATGATGTCCCCACTCGATATCAAAATCGAAGATGCCCCAAGCGAAGCCGACCAGATCGAGGTAATATTTTCGATAGTGAAATAGGAATTTAAAACAATTTTACAGGTCAAACTCGAAGATGAACCACTCTGGAACAAATTTTCCAACTTGACGAACGAAATGATCGTAACCAAAAATGGCCGACGAATGTTCCCAGTAATGAAGGTAAGAGAAAATGAAAATTCCAAATAGTCAGTATAAGAAGAGTCATCAGAAAACTGATTTTAATTCAATTTTTCAGGTCCGAACAAAGGGCTTGGACGAAAATGCCATGTATACCGTCCTTCTCGACTTCACCGCAGCAGACAATCACCGCTGGAAGTACGTCAACGGCGAATGGGTCCCCGGCGGAAAACCCGAACCACAGGTAATTTATCTCTTCATCATTTGTGGTAATTTACAAGATAACTACCAAATACAGACAGTTTTATGTCGTTCTCTTGATTCTCATGTCCAAGTCTAACTTGTTCGTTGAGCAAACAATCAATCAAGAATAACTTAGAGCAAAAAATAAGGTTGATCGAACATCTCCCCATTACTTGCGTGATTTATCGCTACAGAAATACATATCTTTTCTAACCAAAATTTTCAGGTTCCCTCCTGCGTTTACATGCACCCCGACTCGCCAAACTTTGGCTCGCACTGGATGAAGCAGCCCCTTAGCTTCTCAAAAGTCAAGCTCACGAACAAACTCAACCAGCACAACGGCCAGCAGATCATGCTCCACTCGCTTCACAAATACGAGCCTCGAGTTCACATAATCAAAATCGGCGGAACCGCTGGAGCGCAAGAATTCGTCAAGACCCAGCCCTTTCCGATGACTCGATTCATCGCTGTCACCGCCTACCAGAACGAAGAGATCACTTCACTCAAGATCCGACACAACCCCTTCGCCAAGGCCTTCCTCGACGCTGAGCAGCGTAAACAGAACGATTACCTCCCAATCTCTGGCAGCAGTAGTTACAGCAACAATGGCCGTAGCGCTGCCCAGAACAACCGTCGAAAGCGAGCTGAGAACCGTACTCAGCCGTACAAACGACCAGTTCCCGTTGCCAAATCAGAGCCAGTGAGCTCGATCGACTTCAGCTCGCAGAACATGATGCCAAGCTACAGTCAATCAATGGGTATCCCGATTCAAGCACCTGTGAGAACCTTCTCGCCCGATGGATCCACCGTGCTTGGTGATCCCATGCTGCCTGCACATGAAAGTGGCTCGCCGCCGCTCAGCATGCCGCCAATGAACGACTGGTGTCAGAACGGATATTACAGTACTGGATTGGAAGACTCCTCCCCAGGCAGCGCTGTTTCCTTTGCCAGCGATCAGTCTAGCTCTGGTCTGCCCGGAATCGATCAATTCTACTGCGGCGGCGGATATGGAAATGCTTTCGACGCCATGTATGGAAGCGGAGGAAATCCAGATCCAAACTCAGCCCTCACCTGGGGACCTGATCCGAATGGCTCGCCAGACTCAAGCTACTGGTCCGATCCAACAAGTATGACTGTAGGAGGCCTCGGCGCATTAGAATTTACAATGTAAGGTTGACTCTATCTTTATTCTTCCGAACTCATTTCTATCCAATGTAACTTCAATTCGAAACCGATAATTTTATCACTTCTTGTATACTTTGATTCTACTTCATCCCTGTACATATTCAATAGTATTTAAAAAGAAAATCGTAAAACTTCCAACCATCGTTTTCTGACATGTGCGCCTTTCTGACTTCACGCCTATTGATAAAAAATGCTATTCATCTATTGCCCGAAATATCAAAAATATCCAATAAATTATGCAAAACAAAAAAGTTTCTGATCACTAGCCTGAACAAACTTCGCAGCAGCATATCAAGCGCCTTTTCGACTGAAATGACATTCGATTCTTGCAATTTACTGCGGTTACAGGAGCCCATGAGCTTAACAGCTAACTCAGCAGCTTCTTTAGCTTGTCCAGTGACTTTTTGAAGCAATTCCACACGATCTTAAAAAACTCGTCAAAATTCGAAAGTGCGAGCATAAAAGACATAAAGTCTTTACTGGTACTAAACACGCGACCCGGCGTCGTACGTTTTTTCATTAGGAGCATAATGAGCTCATTTTAAAGAAGTTTAAGGGGTCTTACCCTCGCCGAGGCCGAGGAAGGTCTCCAGAGATGGTGACTCGACAAATTCCTCAACAGTTGCTGATGCAATGTCGTCCTCGTCTTCTTCGTCTGGCTCGCCGTTGTCTTCGTCTAATTCCACTAGTTTGTGTTCTGATTTTAAAGCTAAAATATTTATGAGAAAGGATATTCATCAAAGCCTCGAAAAAACCTTTCATAGCTTCCAGAATCTCCTCACAACCGACTTCTCCAAATTGATTGCCATTTAGATTCAAGCTTTCCAAGAGTTTCAAACTGCCAGAAGCATTAGCAACGGCAAGCCCAGCGTTAGCGTTGACTTCGTTAAAACTTCCATGTGCTTTCAAACAGAGTAATTTTCAGACTCGAGAGTTCAAAGTTTAAATGCCTTTCTTTGGCGTGAATCGTGTTTGATATTTATGTTGTGAAAACACAAGCCTGAGATTGACTTGCCGCAGTTTAGGAAGCCCGGGCAAATTCTCTGCGACGATTTTCGCACCTTTGGAGCGAATTAAACAATCCCCAAGGTCGAGACGTTCGAGTTTCTTGCAGTTTTTAAACACGGGCACAAGACTGGCCACGCCTCGTTCGGTCACGATGTTGTCATTGATATTCAGTATCTACTAAGATTATGAAAAAGCAAGAGTACAACCACTACCTTTAGGCCTGAGTTCGTAGATAAACCGATCGCGAGCGCTTCAATTCCTTTCGCTTGAATTCCATTCTGCGGCGATTGATAATCTTCGAGGCTTCCAATCTTTCCAAATTGTTCAGCAAGTGCGGCAGTTCCTTCGATTTCAAGTCTGTTTCGCCCAGCAATGAATTTTCGTAGCATCAGTTTCACGTTAAGTTTTTGCGAGAGCTTGAACAGGTCGCCAAGACCGTTAGCGATCATTTTGGCTCCGAAAACGCCGAGACCGTTGTTGTTTAGCAGTAAGTTTTGCTAAAAAAGTATTAACGTAAAATTATGTCAATTCAGAGAAACCAATTTGAGACAGCACTTTGTTCTGAGCCATGGTTCAACAGCTTTGGCACCGTTAGGACCAAACGCGTTATCAGACAAGTCCAAAGTTCGAAGACGACATCCCTCTCCAAGATTCAGAGCATCGTTCAAATGTTGAATCGCTACTGGAATTTCATCCTTTAATCTGCCAGTGAAGATATCTGCGAGGAGCAAATGCTGAAGCTCATTTCGACCTTTTAGTGCTAAAGCTATCGCCTTTTCTTGGAATGTAAAAGTGGTTGATTTTTTAGAGTCGGTCTCTTCCATGATTTCAAAATTCAAAATTCCTTTCCTTGGCACCCTCCGGTGCAAGTGTATTTCCTGAAAGTCTGAGCGTTATCAATCGGTCCTTTTGGTTTATCGCATCGATGATAGGTTGCGCATCGTTTTCGTCATTCACTGAATAAAAAGGTTGGACAGGTGCACCTCGTCTAATGATGATTGATTGGCTTACCCTTGAGTCCCTTTCCGTGGAAATCAACTGTCGTGCTTTCTTCAAGCATCGCTTCGAATTCTTCGTCAACAGCACTCGGCTCATTACCAAGGGCGACGTTTTTCATGCAGCCAACTTGAAGCTCCGTGACAATGTCGACAGAAGATTCTTGGTAATGCTCGGCTTCATCCTCTGAATCTGTCACAGCATTTTCGTTCTCGCTTTCATCTTCATCACCTTCGTCATTTTCCAAATCGCCAACTAAAGGACAACCATAAAGATATTGATCAGGTGATCAACTGGTTTTTTGACGACATTCGGAAAAAATTGTATTCGATCTTTCCATGAAAATGCGTGTAAGCTGATCTACCAGCGAGCGAAAAGGAAGGAAAGTAAAGAAAAAGGACAACTTCTTGCTGAATACCCGGTTCTTTTCCCGGTAAATTCAAACGGTTTCCCGACAACGTACGTTTTTTGATAATTCTGAAGGCCCGGTGAAAAACGGGAGCTGTTATGAAAATTGAATAAATCATATGATTTTATTCAGAATCTGTTTGATGAGCGGCATACAGCCCGGCTTCTTATAAATCTATGTGAAACTAATCCTGACTTTTCAATAAATTACTCATTCTTCAAACCGATAGATTCTCCTTACCTAGTTCACTGATAGCTTGTAATTGCTCACAGCCTTCATCCCCGAAGCAATTTCCGTCAAGGTCGATCTTCTCCATCTGATCAAGCGGAAGAGCTTCGAGAACTTTCAAAGCTCCTTCGATTCTCACCGCAGAATATGAAAAAATAACAGTGTGGATATTAGGGCAGCTTTTGAGACCAGCAGCGAGAGATTGAGCTCCCTTATCACGAAGAAGACAATCTCCAAGATCGAGAATTTCCAAAGTCGGAATCTGTCTCAAAGCAAGGGCGACGGCGTGAGCTCCTTTTTCAGTGAGAATATTGTCGTTTAAATTTATCAATCTCATAGGGCAGTGCTTGAAAGCCTCGGCCAGCGCTGCTGCTCCCTTCCATGTGATTCCATTTTGATGCATTGTTACTTCTTCCAAACTGCCAAGCTTTTGGAACCCAACGGCCAAGGCGGCACTGCCTTTGACTTCTTGGCGATTTCGTCCAGCGATAAAGATTTTCAGTTTTGGTGTAAGTCCTGCTTTTCTGATGTTTTCATTGAGGATTTCGAGCCCTGCTCCGACGATTTCGCCTCCTCCCTCTCCAAGTCCACAGTTGTTCAATAAGAGCTCTTCCATTTCCAAACATGCGTCTGTTTCCAAAATAGGTTTAACTCCCCGGGCTCCGTTTGGACCAAAAGCGTTGTCTGACAGATCTAACTTTTTGATTCTAGCGCCAGACTTGTCCAAACCCTTCGCGAGATTTATCAGCGCTGGAGGAATCTCTTCCAACATTCTGGCCTTGAAACAGTTGCCCCACTCGCAGTTTTTCAACGTCGGAGTTTTCGAAATCGCATCTGCGATTGCTTCCGCTCCGTCGATTCCCAAGGAGATCCCGTCGATGTTGAGCGTGACGAGTTTGTCGACGGACTCAATCGCCTTGACAATTGGAGCTGCATCCTCTTTTGTCGTGATTTTTACATTCGCTAGCTTTTCACATGAAACTGTTTGACTATCTCTGATTAGGTCGCTTGCTTCGACTTTAAATCAGGCTCGATAATCATCCTCTTCAAAGGGAAATTAAAAAAAATAAACTAAATGTTGATATTTAATAAGAAACCTCTTTTTTATAAATTTAAAAAGCTCCACATTGTTGATGAAAATTTAAATAATGAATAAATTTTCTCTCTTTTTCAACATTTTGTCTTATCGAGCCCTTTCGCCATTCTAAATATCACAGCCGATGTTAAAAAGGTATCGTATGTGTTGGATATGGCGAATTCACGCCTATGGCGAGTTAAACGACAAATAACACACTTGGTCGACAATGGAAGTGAGGAGCGTCGCTGGAGGATCAGACAGGGCAGTGGGAAAATCGACACATTATCACATGACGTATTAAAATTGTACAGAAAGAAAGAGAAAAAAGAGAGTCACATCATCCCGTCTTTGATCTGTTTGTAGTATCCCTTGATTTGCTCATGCGACCACGGCGCGACAACCATAAACCTTCGATCATCGTTCGACCAAACTAGCGCCCGGATATCCTGCGCATAACTCTTCAACATTTCAAACGCTTCTTGGTCCAAAAACTGGTGATAAAGAAGACCGTCGCTGAACTGCAATCGATCGCGTTCTTTGCACCAAAGATGGATGTTATCTGATACAACCTAACAAAGAAATTATTGAAAGATAAATTATAGAAGCCCGTACTTGTGGAACCCAGTGCTTGTTTTTCCTGGCCACAGGGTGGGCACTCGAGCGCAAGTAGTTCAAAATCTGCTCTGCGGATATTCCATAATCGGCCGATTGCTGGATTGAATCACGTGACATTTGGGCAACAATCATGTATGGGAATCTTATTCCGACTTATCAGCATATCCTTTTTGAGACAGTCTGTAAAGCTGGTAACAAGCCTTTCCTGTATTGAACGTCGGCAAAGAGAGAGATGAGCGCGTAATGTAGCTCCGAATCTGTGTACGCGTAAATTCTGTAATTTGTTTCCACAAGAATGAACTGCTCTTGAACATCTTCTGATGAAGTCTTTTTCCCACCCGCGATACTGATCGATTGAGCAAGACGAGTCGGATAAAATCTCTTAAAAACCCTTGTTTTCGAAAAGAAAGATTTGAGACCGACCATTTCTTTGCTCTTTCGTTTAAAAACCAGTCCCATCTCTCGAAAGTGCTGAATAACGCGGCATATTTCTTGGTTCGAGTTGTCGCACGGATAGTCAGTTCCAAAGCTGCAATATCCGAGTTGAAGAACAAATGCAAGCACATTTACAAGGCTCAGCCCGAGTTTTTGTACATATCCCAAGTACTGAACAAGCAAGTACCAAACTAAACCAAGCTCATTTCAGCTGATAAAACCAATGGCTAAAACCTTGACTCGATCGATCAAGAAGCAAGAATTGAAATCGCTTCTCGCCATTTGCATCACAAAGCCCAGCGTATTTCAATAAAGAGATCACTTCTTCTGACAATTTTCCCTGCTCCTGTGTCAAGTAGCTCAAAATCTTCATGAAGATTTAAAAAAGAAAAGCATCAATCAAAACGGAATTTATAATAGAATTCCTCTCAATCCTTCCTGGTCCCATCTTTCCTTCGTGTACGCGTCGAGCTGCTCCACTGTCTTCGCATTCTTATCTTTCCTATTTCATAACAGTCAAAAACATTTCAACTCCGAAATTGAGCTCACCCTAAAGTCTCGACCGCCGGACGCCAAGTCTCTCCTCCACCAAAAAGCGCCTCCTGAAGATGAGTTCTGAAGGAGTTATTGAGATTGTAGGCGATCCCATCATTCGTGTTCTCCCAAATTCTCAAGCCAGTGATGATTTCCATCGCTTCTTCGAATTTCTCGCGGTGCTCATCTGCTACCCACGATTCAATTAGCGGCTTTGCTATTTGCTGGTTTATGAATAGTATCTTTATCGAGGATTCTCACGGGCAAGATCAGGAAATAGGCCCCTTTACAGATATTTCAATGGTCGACTTCCGAGGCAAAGAGACAAAAGCCTATCTCGGGCAACTGAGAGTTTCATCCTTTCCCGAATAATGATATGCTTGGCGACTTGGGGAAGCTCTCGAAAAACCGACATACAAGTAGCCGGATGTCTGTACAATTCATCAATGACCCTGGCGTCCTGCTCTACGAGAAACTCGTGCAACGCCACCAACTTCAGTTGCGGCATTCTAGTGATCGAAGAATAAACAAAGAGAAAAGTGGATAAAATTAGCTTTTTTGATGCTCAAACTTCAGCCACTTTAGAAGTGAAAATTTTATTATACTTAGTGTATTCTGTTTTGTATTTTCGAATCAGGAGCGAAACTAAATTCCGCCAATAAATAGTGGGCTTATCAGCTCGCCAAAGAATTGGTTTTTCAGAGCTGAGAAAAAGGGAAATTTTTGATGAGGGAGGATTTGAACAGGAGGGAAACATCTTTCCAGTTGTTTTATTAAACAAAGAGCGTTTAATAGACGGCTTCGCCGTGGGAGTGGACGGCGGCGATTTCGATCTCGGGCATGTCCCACTTCTCGAGCTAGAAAAGGGAAGTGAAGAGGCGGAGATGAAGGGGAGGACTTACCTTCCAGTAGGTACCGAACCAAGGATCTCGGGTCATTCCGTTGGGGGAGTGACCATCTCCGTCCTGCCAGACCCAGAAGACAAGTCGAGGAATACCGATTCCCTGGACACCTGGAGCTTCATCGGTTTCGTCGAGCATGACGACTCTTGAATCGAAGTTAGAGAAAAGGAGAAAGATTTAAAAAATGCATCGTAATTATTTTTATCACGACGTGCTTTTTCAGAATGGAAAGTCTCTTGCGGCTTCTGCTCAATAAAAAAACATTTTTCCTAAAATGTCAAAAGCCGCAAGCGGCTTTCTCAATATCCTGTAAATGCAAAATAGCAGTCAAAAACTTACCGTCCGACGTTTCGGGAAGGAACGATGTAGGGGTTGTCGATGGTGCCTTCTCCCTTCTGGACGTAGGGAGTGTTGTCATCGTAGGAGGAGAAAAGATCGAAGCCGGCTTCCATGGCTTCCAATTCCAACTTTCGGAGGGAAGTGGGACCGTACATGTCGATCTGGTCCTGGTTGGTCAAGACGGGCTAGAGAAAAGGGTTCGAAAAGAGGGAAAGTAAACGGTGTCTTACTCGGGTCTTGAAGAATCCAGTGCCGGGGAGCTCGGTGGGAATCTGCTTGTAAAGAGCATCTCGGGCTTCGACGACAGTCTTGTCTTCAGTGGGAACCTAAAAATGGTTGGATTTTGATAATGAAAATTTCTAAAAGTGAGGAAACTTTCTTTAGTTAAAAAATGATTAATAAAACGCTGCAAAAAAACAGTAATACTTACAGCCTTGAGGCCACCACCACCGTTTCGGACAGCCAATCGCTGGATTGCCTTTCGAGCTAGCATTTCTAAAAATAACCCTTATCAGATTTTAAAATCTGAACTGATAATTTCACAGTTCTTCTGAAGAAAATCTCTATTTTTGAAAAGGTGAGTCATTGAAAATCTTTCTTCTAAAATCTTGCTTGTTCTCTAGATTCATCACTTTTGATTGGTGGAACCAAAACTTTATGGGTTTCAATAGGTGGAAGGAACGAAATTTCGAATCGATGACAAATTTGGGCTAAAAATGTCTGTGGCCAATCAACGCGCGCGCTTTCGGCCACTTACGAAGAGCAAACCCCGGCGAAAATAATTTCGATTCTAGAGATCCATGTCCCGAATGAAGAGGTTTTATCCGGTAGTTACGGTTTCTAAGAGATAGTCCTTCAACATTACTTTTTTGATGAACCCAATTTTTTTAAAGAAAGACAAGTTTTGTTCGAATTTTTGAAATTTAATAGTTTGAATTTTTCTTTTTTCAGATTATTTTTCACAAAGCAAAATATAAAAAAATAATTAGTAAAATGTCGGCACGCAATGCAAATTACAGTCACTTCCTTTTTGTTGACCTGATTTTGGACTGTAATCGAAAGATTCTTATTTGAATGCAAGAAATGTTGAGTAATAGAAATATAGAATAATAGATATTTAGATACAAGTGTTGTTATTTTTTAGAAATTGATTTTACATTTGTTGCCAGGGCAGTTTTTTCGCGGTAAATGTATTTTTTGTCTGTTTACATATTTTTTTATATTGAATGGAGAATGTATGATTTTATATTGATTCTTTTTAAAAAGAAGCATTTTTGTAGAAATTAATCTAAAATGTTCTAAAAAGCAGAGAATGAGAGATTTGGAGAGCTGAACCTTCTTCTATTGTTGTTCTGTTAGTCCTGAACTTTGTTGATATTTTGGATCATTCCTGGATGAATTTGGAGCGTTTTGAAGGGAGAGATTTCACTCGTGCTCGAGTTCGCGTTGTCGGCAATTATTTCAGCATTCGCGGTCGCCACGTTTTGGACGAACATCGCCGAAGTCGAGGGAAGTTGCACGATTTGGGCGGCGCTGGAATTGTAGCTTTCGGTCAGCGGTACGCGGAAACCGTTGTCCAGTTGAGCGCTTTTGCTGAATGAAAATTTTAATGGCGGTTCTCTTCCTTGACTCCAAAAATAAGAAGAAAACTCACCTGAAGTTCTGCCTGTACTGCGATCCCTTTGGCGTGAGTTTCTTTATCCTCGCCGGTCTTGAAACCCCATCAACGCCGACTTCTACCGTCGGGTGGGGCATCGCCGAAGTCGTCGGTATTCCCGGGTCGAGCCTGATCGTCTTCATTGGCGGAGCCCCCACCGAATGCGAGCGATCGAGACGGACGTTTGTGGCCGAGTTTTTTCGCCCGCGCTCAGGGACTGAAGCTTGTCGGAGAATTGAAGGAGCTGCGGAGGAGTCTAGATGCGCGGCTAGAGCTTCCTTATCGCTTGGTCGCCGCGCGCGACTAGCTGATGTCGTCTTTTTACGTGTCTGAAGGTCGATAAAAACATATCGAAAACTTGGCAAACTTACCGAAGTGTGCTTGAATTGCTTCTCGTCGTATTCATAATCAGAGCCGAGGACGGAATTCTTTCTCTGGAGCTCTGGTGTGTTGTCTGTCGCTTTTTGCTCGAGCTGATATGTGATGCCCGGCTGTTCAGCTTCGATTTCGTTTTTGAATAAATCCAGGTCTTCGTCGCAGCGCCTGACGTAGCGGTCGACCTTTGAGATTGTTTCCGTCATCATCTTGCACTTCTTTTCATGCGCACCTAAAATTTTGAGAGGTTAACTGATAGTTATTGATTCAGTCTTACTTTTAGCCTTGCTTGCAAAAGCGTTGTACTCTTTTTGCATGGCCTTGACTTCAGGATCTTCTTGGATGTTTTTGACGCCTTGTTTGTCCTTGATTTGGCATCGTTTGAAGAGATCGTCGGCTTTTTCGTGCATTTGCCGTCTGAAACTGTTGGCTTCTTGGTCTAGTTTTCCGATTTGCTCGATGTCTTGTTTGAATTGGTTCTTCAGCGGCTCCAGAAGTTCTAGGAAATCGTCCAAGAAGAACATCTGGAATCTGAAATACGAAGAAGATGATACCGTGCTTGCCGATTATAAAAATATATTTGTCAAAGTATAAAAATAAAAATAATATGATAAACGAGGAGTTCTGTTGAATAGTGATCGTTAGTATTGTGCAGTTTTGATTTCTCCTCTATCTGGGCAGTCGTAAATTTTAGAAAGAAATTAAAGGAAAAAGATCATTTCCAAGTCGTCGGAGCAGGCCTTCCCGTCCCTCTTAGACGCGAGTTGCCCCGCTGCGATCCTTTTTCGAAGCAGGTTTCGCAGCTTCTTGTTCTGCTTTCTCTGCCTCTTTGTCATACAACAGCTCGTACTGGCCAAAACTTGAACGAGGGGGGTTCTTTTCTGCGCGAGAATCGGGAATTTCCCGATCGTAAAACAGAATTGATAGTGCATCTAAAATTATCTGAATTAACTCCTATCAGGGTTGCCCAATCGGACAAAAAATCTTGGTCTCGGCGATCCGATTCCGATCCGATCCGATTCGAACCTTGCCCGATCCGACCGATTTCCGATCCGATTACCGATTCCGATCGGATTTTTCGGATTCCGATTAAAATTCATGTCCGATCGGACAATTTTCCGATCGGAAAAATATTCGAAAATTTTCAAGTTAAAATTTCAATTTAGGCTACTCAATATGAAGAAAAAACTCGAAAATATCAAGTTCTTTCGCTACAAACGCCCTTCTAACCATTTTATCTCTGATTTCTGTGAAAATTTATAGATAGTTTTGGGTTTTCGGGGGCTTGGATCCGCAACATGTGACAAAACCAAGGGTCCTGAAAGAGCTTTCATAAAAGCCGCCTAGGCGCTAGAATTTCCTAGAATCGTAGCAACAAATGGCATTCGCAAAAACAACCATCTCAATGGTTGACATTCTCAATCTAACGCCAAATCACCGTGACCAAGGTTTGGTTGAAAGTCTATAAATTGTAGATAATATTCAGAGATAATATTGAGTTTTGCTGGCTTAGATCAGTAACCTGTGTTCAAAACTTTTCAAATAACCTTCGCAAAAATAACCATAGTAGTTTTGAGATGTCTCAATGATTGAGATTCTCAGTCATTGTGATGATCACGCCGTGATCGAGGTTTTGATCGCAGGTTGCCGAGCCCTGTGTTGGGGGTAAAGGACGTAATTAAGTTCTTTTTGAGAAAAACATGCCAAAAAAGGGTGACGGGCGGCCACGTTCTGCCAGAACGGCGTTCTGCAAAAACAGAACGGCGTTCTGCAAATGCAGAATGGCGTTCTGCATGATAATTTTTACGATGTAACATGATTTTTATCAGTTTTAACGCATTCAGCTAAGCTTCAAGAATAACTCCTGACTTGAAAAATTCTGAGATTTCCTTTAAGACAGGCGCGAAGCGCATATATTTTGAGTGCAGAACGCCGTTCTGCATTTACAGAACGCCATTCTGCATTTGCAGAACGCCGTTCTGCTGCAGAACGTGGCCGCCCTACACCCCAAAAAAATGGTGAATTTACAGAAATATTACTTTTTATAAGTATATTTTCAGTCTTAGTGACGGATTTTAGTGGTTTTTGAATGAATGGACCCGACTTTTTTACCCATTTTCCGATCGGATTATCGGATCCGATTTTACCGATCGAAACCGATTTTACCGATCGGACAAGACCAAATTTTCGTTGCCTCGTCCGACCAATTACCGATCCGATTCCGATCGGATCGAATTTCCGATCGGATTCCGATCCGATTGGGCAACCCTGACTCCTATTCTCTTTGCATATCTGAAAACCTTTGATGACGGAATACTTCATAATTCTATCATTGGCAGTCGTGGCGCTCAGCGACGGGCTAGCATTCACTTCGATCAGCCAGGGCTTAAGCTTGTCATCGATTAAAACGTCGAAGCCGTAGATCTCGAAGCAGTGCTTATCCGAGTTCATAATCCAGGCGACCGATTTTAGGGAGTGAAGGATCAGCCTTTAATATTCACGATAATACTAGACTCTTCAGTTTTTGACCTACCAATTTATGTCGTCGAACATTTTATCCGTCTTATCGCTCCCATGGGTAGAAGACAAATACAGTCTGAGCGATTCTAGCGTCCATTTACCCCCGTGTTGTGCATTATAATCATCTGCGTTCTTTTGAATCGAGACGTTCGTCAAATGAACGAATAAATTATCCAGGTCGGAGGTCGAATGATTGTACTTGACTGTACAAAATCGGCAGAAGCCCATCTTGTAGACGTAAGCCTTCAGGGGGCGGAAAGAAGTGACGAGGACGTAGATTCGTAAGTCGAATTTCTTTCCACCGATGAGAAGCGGGTTGTTGATGTAGCGGGAAATAACGTAAGTATCTCTAGTCGTTTGCTGAGGGATATTTGTCCGCGCATTTGCCCATTTTTCAATTGCGAAAGCTTAAAATAAGCGTTTATTTCTGTATTTCTCTATTTGTTGTGTACTTTGTTAATGAGGAAAATGCCAATGCCCCTTGCTTTTCCGCACGGCTTCATAATCCATGTTGAGTTTGGGTGGCGCTTGAAATCCTCCGCGAATAAATTATAGTCCGCGGGGAGAAGGTATGTAGACGGCACGATGTCAAGATGGACATAATTCCCATCGCTGTCCTTCTCCGCAAGCCAGTGGTCTTATTAACGAGATTAGATTACTGTAATTTCTACCCGCGCCCGCCGTTGATTTCATTACAGTAAGCGCTCTCTTACCGTTTCTCTCGAGTTCTTTTCGATATCTTTTGATGTTTTTCACCATTAAATCTTTTCGGCAAAGTTCGTAATGATTCGGAAAATGGTTGACAAGTTGATTGTCATTCATTCTCATCGTAGCTTCGATTCCGAAAAGGTACTTGAGGTTGTGAACAGCGCACCAGTAGAAGTTCCAGTCGCCATTTTCCAATGACGTCTAGTGAAATGAGTTTTAAAAAGTTCACGCGCTGTTTATCGTACCGGAAGCCAGCCACGCTTTTCAAAATTATTCAAAAGGCACGATTTCTCCAGATCAACAACATATTTACACTTTGTGTTAGAATGAGTACCATCGTGCGGACTCATCGATGCTGAAAAACGAGGAAGGATGACACTTGGTTTGAAGAAAAGGACGATTAGTAATTTTAACAGCTGGAAAATGGTCTTGAAATGACAGGATTTTGATAGAATTTATGGACTGAGATCTTCGACTTCTGAAAGTTGGGCTTCTAAAACAGCAAAGTCGCGGGACAAGTTGTCGATGATTGCGTTGTAATGAGCCAGAAGAATTCCAGTATTTTGACCTTCAAGAGATTGAAATTCATTTCAACTTTCGCCTTCAGAATCAGTACCTAGATTTTGTGCTTTTTCGTATTGAAGTCTATTCAGCGTCGCCAGTTTCTGGATATCTTTCTTCTTTTCGATCATGTTTTCCAGTTCGCCAAGGTGACTGTATTTTTCAAGTGACTGAACCTTGTCCATGTAGGGCGCGATTTGCTGAACGATGGGCTCGATACTGACTGCAAGCTGGTTCATCGCCTCAGGCGTGATTTCGGAGCAAGAAAGATCAAGCAGATGGGTTAGTCGACTGATGTCTTTGAAGAGGGTATCTACGTTTGCGTCTGAAAAAGCAATAATATTGGCTGAATTTTGAATTTTTTTTACATTTGTTGGTGTTTTCAAGCTTTTTCTGAGCAAAAGTAATCGCGCTTATATTTTTCTTCGTGATCTGTTCCTCCAGCGAGTCTAACTTTCTGTTCAATTCCGCGATCGACATCTCTTTTTTAGCTTTCTTCAAGTTTATTTTAACATTTTTCAAGTTTAAATTAAAGATGAATTAGAGATGGATAATCAGAAAGAAGAATCGTCGAATACAGAATAAATCAACATGTTTTTGGCAGGTTCAAAAAGATTTAGAGCAAGTTTTATTCACTCTTCCATTTTGACCGGGTTCGAGAGTCGTCCAAGTCCCTCGATTTCAATGACGCAAGTGTCGCCATCCGCGAGGAACTTGGGTGGATTGCGGTGCATGCCGACGCCTCCAGGAGTTCCGGTGAGGATCACGTCTCCTGGCTTGAGGGTGCAGATTTGGGACACCCAGTTAATGATGAATGGAATGTCAAAAATCAGGAACTTCGTGTTTGAATCTTGCATTTTGTCGTCTCCGATCCAAGATCTACATTTTTTATTAGTTACTGAATACAATTGCTTGGTGCTTACGAAATCTTCAAATTAGATGGATCAACGTCAGTAGCAACCACGGGGCCAAGCGGGCAAAAAGTATCAAAAGTTTTGCCGAGAAGCCATTGACCTCCGTTGCGTTTCTTTTGCCAGTCCCGACCAGACACGTCGTTGGCGATGGTGTATCCGAAGACGTGGTCGAAAGCGGATTCTTTTGAAATGTGGCGGCCTTCTTTTCCGATGATAATGGCTAGTTCCGCCTCAAGATCTGGAAAAAGTCAAGCTATTTATAATCGTAGGAGTTTTCAGCGTACCAGTATTGCATCCGATTTTCGGGAGCTGAATAGCATCGCCATGGCCTACCAGAGTGGATGGAAACTTGTTGAACACGACAGGCTCCTTTGGTGGAGTAAGATTTTGCTCGGTGCAATGGTCGGAGTAGTTGAGGCCGATGCAGATGATCTTTTCGGGATTATGAATGACTGGCGCCATCTTGAGGCTATCAAGAGCAACCCCACTTGCTGGACTTCCAAGAGCAGCGGAGACTTTTGACATTCCTTCGGCACCAGCGGAGATCAAGGACTAAAGGAGCTAAGGCGACTAGAATCAAGAGGAAAAAAACCTTGAGATCAGGATATTGTGCGGAAATATCAGCGACAGAGCCATCAGCGAGCTGTGCACCGAGCCTAAGGCCGTTAGACTGATCGTGGAACTGACAAAAACGCATTCCTGAAGCATAACGCGTTGAAATTCTTCCAAAAAATCGATTCATTCTGATTCAATCTGATCTGATGGAAATCAATCACTTGATAAGTTCTGTAACATATCAAAATCACCAGAAAGTCATTTTTCAGAGAAAAAATGAGTCTCGCGGTATTTTGATGATGAAGAATCAAGAAAAACAGAAGAAGAAAATGACATGCAAATTGATGTTTTTGGGAAGCGGGATTTTTATTTTCTTTATTAAATATTTTTTCTTGTAAAGTTACATTTATCAAATACAAAAATATATATACGGCATTTTCGTTTTTTTAAAGGTATAAAAAGAAGCTTCTTTTCTAGTTGAAGTGACGATCGTTAATGACATCCAAGCGCCTCTGATGTTTAATTGAGTGGTTGACACCTAAGAAAACACATTTTTGACAATTATGAACATCGAAATTTGGGAGAGGCGTTTGGGGAACGGTTGTTTACCTTTCAGAGCTGGGAGATGAATGGTTTTGTTTTCGACACTGGGGTCTAGTCGCAGTTCCTTTCCGAAACCAGACTAGAAGTTTCGAAAAATTATTATCAGAGGAAGACGATGATTTCTACCTGCAATTGATTGACTGAAGAAGAGGAGGCCTTTCCAACCCCAAAACGAGTTCTACTGCCGATCGATCCGGCACTATTAGCGGATCTCGGCGATCTAATTAATTTCGCCGGCCTTTTTGTTGGCTCCATCGTTTTTGAGCTGCGTAGAAGCTCGGATTTGAATCGTTCGTTGGCGCGGCGGAGGAATTCTACTTCAGTCTTCAAATCGGCGTTCGTTTCTTCTAATCGTTTCATCTTCATGATACTCTACCAAAATGAAAAGCTTGAAAAGATCGAACGGAAGTACCTCTGGATCCTGCTGTGGTGGTACTTCGGTAGTTTGAACTGATAAATTCTCGAATTGTCTGACGACATCAATGTCTGGCAGCGATTTATAGTGTCCTGCAAGGACTAATCTCCACTGCTGCTCTTTATTGAGCATTTTCAAGCGCTCAACTTCGCTGTGAAGCTCAGAAATCGTTTGCTTGTGAGAATCTAATATTTAGTTTAGCCACATTCTATCTTAAACAAGGTCAAATTATCAGTAAGAATCCTGGTTTCAAGGGTCGAAGGGAGAGTTTGAAATTATTTTAAAGTAAAATGAAAATAAGAATGAAAATCATGAGCCTGACTCAATAGAATGATTATTATTTACCTTGCAAAAACTCAATATTTTGGTTGGCATAACGAAGTCGTCTCTTCAACAAGCTTACTTCGGGAGAGTCCGATTCGTCATCATCCCTTCTTCTCGTAGCTCCGGCGCTAGTAGCAGCCAGGAGATGCTCTTCTTGGTCACTCATCCCTGCAGATTTCTGATTTTCTGAAGAAAGGAACGCTTTTTAGACTCGCTTAGAAGATACACAAGCGGCAACATGGAAAAGTAATTACATTGATTTTTGCATGGATCCGTCAGATTAAGAAATAATGATAAGCTTTTGTTTCGTTTTAATTATTCAGAAATAATGCATATAGATAGGAAAATTGATAATTAAAACATATAGAAAATTTTAATTTATGATTTTTTAGAATTCTTGACTTGAAGTTCGTTTGGTTCGTAAATTTTTCATGTTATTTTCTTTTTTCGAGCGAATACAGTATTACAGTTTGTAATTCGTGACTTTCGTTTGATGAACTTTGTAAGCGATTGTAAGCTAACATAGAAAATGTGAAAACAAAACGGATTTGATTGTTGACTTGAAGAAATATTGCTGGAACATGGGAAGATAGAACAAAGAAAAAGAATCGTAGTTTTCTCAGATTGTCCGATTTTGAATAAAAGGATGAGCTCTAGTCGCGATTGTGATTCCGGCGAGAGATGCAAAGAAGAAAGAACATGACGACTAGGCAAATTGCGCCGACGATCGCGTAGGTCCAGCCGAGGAAGAGGTTCTTTCCACCGATCCAGGACGTGGTCGCGAGAACGAAGAATTTTCCACCGCCGAATCTGTGGACTGGGTAGTTGTAGTACGTCAGCAGCTGGTAAGTTCCGGGTGGAAGGTCTGAACAGCATTTTTAATCAATACTTCTACAGCTATGTTGAAATAAAAATTAGTTACTTACTTAATTGCTGTCCATTTGAGTCCTGAATCTTTCGATAAAGCTTCCTGAAAGTTGGAAAAGCAGCAGTCCTCATCCAGACGATAAAATCCTCGTTTCGGAAGCCGATCCCGCTTGATCCAGATTTCGACCTGTAACTCAGCGCGTCTTGGGGTGTTCCAAGCGTATGCACATCAGTTCTCCAGTTCAGTGGTCGAACAGTTCCATTAAGAAAAGTCGCGTTCTTTGTTTTTCGTTCGGATCGAATTTTTGGCTCTAAAAAGAGATCAAACTCGTTCAGAAGCGGTTGCTTTGATGTTACTTTGTCAGTTTTCCAGGCAATGTCTTCGCCAGACATGGGAATCGCGCCGAAACCACTGTCAGGATTAACAATGTCATTTAGGGTAAGTGGGACACATCCAGAGGTTCCGCATTGCCGGAAGAAGAATGTATCGTTGAAGAGAGAATTCGCAATGGCTCCACATGGGGCTAAATGAAAAGATGTTATTCGTGGTGGACTTCTGATCGGTATTTTGACCCTAAGGTCACATGATTTTGATCGAAAAGAGGCTAAAACTCACCGATTGGTATCGGTTTAATATCACCGACATCGACAACATCGTACGGACTGCAATCGCCATCTGGCTTGTCTCCGATGGTCGACGCTTCGGCGAGAAGTTGAGTATCATCTCGGGACTTCACATATCTTCGGTGGTTTTGGTAGTAGTTAGTCAACCTGTAGTAAGCAAAGATCTAGAGCGCATCATGAAAAAGGCCGTTTTCCTGATTTGAAAGTATAAAATGTTTATGAACTCACGGGAGATTCCATTTCTGCTTCAATTGTAAATTCTTGGGAGCAAATACAAGTGGGTGGATTTCCCTCAGGAGCTCCAGGAAACGATTCAATCCAGGCATCGTAAATGTCCTTGCAAGTCTGGCCGCTGCCGGTGACGTTACTAATGTTTCCTACTGTAGGAGGGTGCTGAGTAAAGGTGAATTCTGCTTCGCAATCGGTGTAGACTTGCTCGACTTCTTGGACACCGTTGGACGCGACGATGATGAGAGAGCCAATGGGGATGAAGATAACACCGACGATGAAGAAAATCTGAAGATATTTTGTTGGAAAATGTGGAAAATGGTTAACTCATCGTAGCAGAATGCTTTAAATATTGACTGAGAGTTGCTAACAAATCAAAAATGAACATTTCTAGCCGAAAATGAACAAATACCATGCGAAAAACGGATAAAAACTCTGAGTTATGTGCATTTTTCTCATAAAACTTTTCTTACCGGTAAAACCGACTTAGCAGTAAGCACTGGTTGCCATGCTGGCAATCTCTGTTGTTTGAAAGCCGAATTGTCCGGTTTCTTCGATCTGACGGACGATTTCGAAGCAGAAGTCGCCGTGTTATTCCTGTTTCTTACGCCGTCGCTCATTTTCCGTCTCTGCCAACTTCAAAAAAACTAAAAAACGAAGAAAATTACGAGGCTTCACAATTTTCACAATTCAAAGCGCCATAAATTTATTTCTGTAAGAGCGATGAATGGCCGAGCGCGCGCTGATTGGCCAAACGCGACCAACCAAGCGCCGAGCAACTAGAAATGATTGTAAAAAGAAAATTACAGTCATCTGCGGCCAATTTGTGAAAATGCTCAAATGAACAGAAACAATTGTTTCTTGTCACGCACTTTGTTGAAATATATTTAAAATTAATTCGAAGCAGTATTTTTATTAATTTCCAATCGTTCTTAGCATCAAAGTCCTTTGAGGAGTTGTTTGAAAACCTTTTCGATCTGTAGAAATCAGACTCGATTCTTTCGAATTTGCGCCGGGCTCTTCTGTTTTCTTTGAGGTGGATTTTATCCAAGCAGACGGTGTGGTCGTAAAATGACATCGTCGATTCTATCAAGGGCACAAAGCAAGAATTATCAGTCGTATGGCGCCAAGCGCAATGACTGTATTTGTCCTCGTAAGTGCATTCAGAATTAGCACGCTCTGATAGTCAAGGAGTTTCCTTAACGAAGATGATGTGATCTTTTACGAGCTCGTCTAAAAACTAGGATCAAAGTAGTCGCCTAAGTTGTTCCACATACCAGTGTTTGAAAACCCGCAACATTTTCCGCGGGCGCGGGCGGGCGCGGGGGCCGATTTCAAAATTTTCCGCGGGCGCGGGCGGGCGCGGGGGCCGATTCCAAAATTTTGCGCGGTTGCGGGCGGGCGCATGGGCCGATTCAAGAATTTTGCGCGGGTGCGGGCGGGCGCCCGTTACCCTCGCGCCCGCAGGCCCCGCGGGTTCGAGGGATATGAATCTGCGAATTATAGAAGAATAACTCTCAAAAAAAAACCATAATTAAGCTAAAAACTAAGATAATTTGACTTTTTAAAACAATGGGAGTGGGTGGGGTTGGGGACAAAACTAAATGTTCCAAGCCTATGTCAAGCCCCTTAAATCAAAAAATCAAGGAACGGGGCTGAGACGGCCCGAAAATTAACAAACAAGGGGTCTATCGATAGCTTAGAATGCAATGAGAAAGGTAGATTTCTCTGTTTTGAAGAAGTTCTATTGACAATAATGTTCGTCAGGATTCATAATTCAAATCGGCTGATTCTCCAGTTAAAGATTGCCAAAACGGCCTTTATTTAAAAAAACTGGCTCTTTATTCATAAATCAAGGAACGGGGCTCATTCATTTTACGCAAAGTTTTTCAGATGAAAACCCAACATTCTTAACTAGCTTAATTCAATTTATGGTGAGCCCCGGGCGCCCGCGGGCGCGAAAAAAATTTCCACGGGCGCGGGAGGGCGCGGGGGCCAGATCAAAAATTTTCTACGGGCGCGGGCGGGCGCGGGGGCCAAATCCGAGATTTCTTGCGGGTACGGGGTTCGCGGGCGGGTTTTTTCAAACACTGCCACATACCAAAATGTAGAGTTGAAACTTAGGTGAATCCCTCGTCGCTGGTGCTTTTTGGTGAACCGCGACTTGTATCATTTTCAACATAATTGACGTTATTCAGTATGTGCGTCGTGTACCATTCATTTTCTGAGTTTTACTTAATTTATTTAACAATTTATTTTATTTGCGAACTCGACCCCTACACGTAACAATCAAAATAATCTCAACTATTCAGGGGCACGTCATCGTAACGGAGTTTTTACAATGTTAAAACCAAGATTATGATTGCGCGCGATCGTAAAAGTCCGCATCCGAAGTCGCAGCAGTCAAAGACGAGAGAATGAAGGTGAGGACGCGCGGCGCATTTTTCAGCTTTTCAAGCCCTTTTTTCTTTAGTTGACCAAGAAGTTTTCCATTCTGGCGTGGCTGGAGCTCGTCTTTGTTATTACATGGATTGTGGTTTCGGCGCTGGCTGTTGGGTCGAATAAATATTTCTTTATTCCAGAAGTAAGACACCATAAAATTTACTTATACTTTTTTCAACATAATTTTTCTATCAGTTGAATTGATGATTGTTTTACTTGATGATCATCAATGATAATTTGGCCTTCCATAGATGAAAGACATCTCTAATATAAGATTTTCTTGACTTGAAAATTGTACTATGTTGGATGAGATCTCATTTAGTTTTTCCCATTTGATTTGTAATATTTTAGTTACTAAAGCTGTAACTAAATGTTTTTAAACTAAATTAATTTATTAGTTCTTCGCCCCACAACTTGGCTTCGCCGTGGTCCTCCTTGCTGTCCCAATCTCCGGTCTCCGCGCTTCTCGGGTAATAAAGTCTAAAAAGCTAATGAATTAGGCAATTAAAATTCCTTTTATTCGCCGATAATTCTTCCCGAATAACCTTTCTTTAGCAAAAAAGTGCTGATGCTGCCTTTTGGCACGCTTTCTTGAGCTGCTCAGGAAAAGATCAAAAAGACCAATTTCAATTGAAAATAATTGTTTCAAATTATTGTTTTTGAATCAAACAAAAGGTACTTGTGTTACCGCTACTTCCTGCGTTCTTGCTGCTTATGGTCTTGCTATTGGAGTTCAGATGGAGAAGTTCTACAGCGCTCAGAACAACCCTGTCACTTTCTTTGATACCTGGGATAGTTACTGCTCATGGATTCTTGCTGCCCCCGCTCTCTGCTTTGTTTGCTCCGTTATTATGACGATCTTGCCAAAGGGTTGACAATTTTAAGAGAGACTAAAACTCAATCTTTACTTTACTTGAAAGTCATTATTATTTTCAACCCTTTATCAGCAGCCAATTTCCTACATGACCATCAGCCAGCAAGTCGACAAATACGACATGCGAGAAGGACATCTCGATGAAGCTCAAATGACTCGATAAGAATCTTGGGAAGAATGGGTCTCTCTTGCTCTTTGCCTTGTGATATGCTTTTTTACGTGTAACTAACCAATAATATCATATTTTTTTCCTTCGCCAAAGCCAAAGTTCAACAAGAAAACAAAATATTTTTATTTGTGCATGTTGAATAAATCATATGTATATACAAATGTCTATCCGAGAACAGTTATTTCGTAGGGCAATGCAGGACAGTTAGGTAGATAAATAGGTCGTGATTGAAAAGCTCCTTCGGCCGACATCGCCTCGGAAACAGGATTTCCCGTAGAAATATCAACTAAAATTATCTTTCATACACACATAAGGGTCTCATTGTACCTCTTTCGATGGGCATGCTTCCTGAAAAACCGCCAATGACAAGAAAAGTATCCGAATCAAGCTTCTGCAGCGTTGGAAATGATCGTACATTCAGCATATCTGCTTGACCAGTCCAAACATCGTTTTCCATTATCCAAACATTTGATTTTCTAATTATCAATTAGTAATTGAGCCATAAAATTCTAACGAAATTGGTTGATTACCTATCATAGCTAGAATTTTCCAGACCGCCAACAACAACGATTTTCGCGAAATCAAGAGATAAGGCAATAGCTCGTTTTCTTATATTCGGCATATCCGGTACATATTTCGTTTGCTGCCAAAAATTATGTTTAGCGTTGAAGTCATCAACTCGATTTTGATGAGCTCCCCGGAAGAGCCGCCAAAGAGCAAGAGTCGGTGAGCTTTATAAGGAGCAAAACCTAAGAATCGAAAAGTGTGATTATCAAATAGACAGACCTCGACTGAAAATTTGTTGTCCACTTGTTGTTGCATTTTTCCAGGTAGCTGATGAGACTGGAAAATTGATTATACTCAGCGATCTTATAACTCCGTTGTTATGTGCGTAGATTTTGGTGTAGCCATCAATCAAATGAGTCGTCATTTGGTCCTCGACCTCTTGATTTGGAAAAGGAGTCGCTACAGTCGTTTTTGTCAATCCGCAGGTATTGTCGAAGTAGTAGATAAAATTGCACAAATTGGAAACGATGATTACGTTGTCTTGATGATAAAAAGTCGAGGCAAATTTAAGAGGGCAGTCGAAAGAAACCGCGGATGCTGTTTCAAATGCACCGAAAGAATTGACAAGCCAAACGCTATCGATTGGATCGTGTGCGTCGAGAATGTGGAAAGAGTCGCCTGGAGCAGGTGTTGTCGGACTAGTAGTCGTTGTGGTGGTTGTAATGGAGCTGGTGGTTGTTGTCGTTGACGTTGTTTTTGTTGATGTTGTCGCGGTTGTGTATACTTTTGGAGGGCCGAGTTTCGCGAAGCAATAAAGGTAATCAATCTCATTCGAAGACATGCCATCATCGTCGAAAATAAAGATTTTCATCTTTTTTATACAATTTGCTATTTTGTCTTTATCGTGGCCAACCGGAACCTTGACAGAAATGATAAATGCATCTGAGTCTTCTTTCCACCCTTCTGAATCTTCAGACTCGCGTATGTTGATTGAAGATATCTTCCGAACCTGCTGGAGAACATATCTTGTCACAGAACTATTGAATGGACTGGCGAATGGCATGGTAAACTCAACTTGGTACAAATTCCCAGTTTTGTCGATTATTTCGATTATTGGCAATTCAGGGGAGCCCATGGAAAGTTCGTCAAGAAAATTACTTTCGCATTGGTTTTTGAACTTAAAAACTCCCCAGTAATTTTGAGTATTCGGGATTTTCTAGGTTTCAAAATTATATTTCAGAAATATGATTGTCAACTTACATTTACAAGTTTAACTTTCGCCAAGATTCTATCTGACATAACTCCAATAATATCGATTGTTCGCATTCTCGAGGGTGGTAGTGAACAATATTCGGGAGCCTGGTATGCTTCGGAATATTCCGAAAATGTCAATAGTAGCAAAATTATATTCGAAAGCATCTTTTTGCGAAAAATTCTCTGTCTTAGCCTTAGGTCTATGAGATGATGACGATCCTTGTTACGCTGAAATTAAGATTGAGTACGTTGTTAAATCGTAGATCTAACTATTGACGATGTTAGCTTACCATGATCATTATGCGGAAGCCCTGCTCAAACATAACATCATTGATAATTAAAGATGTCTTCATTTCAAGAATAAGATCGACTTACTTTGCGCAATAACGTTAGAAAACCGTTTTCAGCCGGATGGTTTTTGCAAGAAACGCCACTAATAAAGTGTAATCTGTGTGATCACTTCACTTGCTGGCGCCATTTGAGCACCTTTTTTGAAGTAGCCATTTTTCCGACCATCAAGAACCAGACTACTGGTGCACTCTAAATGGCAATTGTTGCAATCTCATTCATTCAAGCAGAATTGGATCTCGAGTGTGTCCAAACTGCGTGCCTAAAAACATACTCGAGAAGGAACATTCAGAGTTTTTTATTCAGAAGAGAGAGAGGAAGAAATTTTCTCGAAAGAAAAGGTTTGGGTTTGGAAGGTTCCTATGAAGCTTGATTTACAGTATTGTGTACATTTAATAATAGCGATTTGATGAAACACTTGAGTGTAATAATCTCCGCTGCGGATTTGAAGCCTTTATTCACTGGTCTTTGTGCCCATTTTTCAATGAGCTGGGAGAGATGGATTTATAAGTTCGGATAAGCAGGAAATGGGCCAAGGCTCACAATAGCCAGGTGTCATTCTGTGATGATTGAGGCAAACAGTAACCCGCTGAATTGGACACACACTGACCCTGGATTGACCCTGTGTTAGCGCCCGAATGTGGCGGGATGAAAATAAACTCGAAAAATTTAAGAAAAAAAAATATAAAGAGAGAATAGAAAGATCATTTTCTTATCGAAAACTGGTGAGTCCAATTTCTTTATTGATGAAAAAACTTCAATAAATAATTATGGATGTAGGCATCAAGGAGCTTTAATAAATCTCCAAAGTTGTTCAATCCAACAAGTTCGGGCTTCCCTTATCGCACTAGCTATCTCTCCTCTTCTCATTTCTAGCGCTTCTTAGGCTGAAATGAATAAAGCGGCTTTGGGAAATTTTTGTTTTTGGTCTTGGGGATGATCCGCACAGTCCCCAGCTGCTTCTTTTTTTCGATTAAAAATTAAATCTTTGCACGAAGAAGCCAAAACGGCGCGCTGGCGCAGAATTGCCTTTTTTCTTTCTTTTTCTGTGGCTAGAGTTTTTTGTGATGCTTAGGAAGGCCTTGAGAAATTTCTCACGGTGGTTATAATACAGTGAATCAGAAGAAAGAAAGAATAAGAGATACTGAAACCGTTGTTGCCAGAAGGAGGTGCCCCTGGGCACACACGTCGCAATTTCGGCCTTACGGGCTTTATTGTGTGCCCAAAATTTATCATAGAGATCGAAAAAGCAGAAGACTAAAATGCCACCGGAAGGCGGTGTTGCCAAGAAAATGAACCTAAGGGACCAGCACCAAGGTAAACCACAGACCAAGACAAGGACCAAAACACCCTTGATTCCCCAGGGAGCGAGAGGGTTACTGTAATGAAATAGAACACGTTTCCGAAAGTGATAATTACATTGTTTTGTTTTCGCGCTGAATTTCTTTACAAGTTCGGGAATACAAAAAATGAAAGAAAAAGTTAGAAGTTGAAAATGAAACCGTTTTCAAAATAAAGAGAAAAAAATGAGAGAAGGCTTGAAATTTTCAAAACCACAAAAAGGTCAGATTGAATAAAAAGAAGGATGGAAATTTTAATCAGAATTTTAAATTGAATGTTTTTGATGGGAAGGGTGTCGCTTAATTTTGAACTTTCGCGTGAACCCTCCTAAGGGCCTCATTATAATCGGGTATTTACTGGAGCATGTCCAATTTTATAAACCCTTCTAGTTCCCTTTTTGTGGCTAAGGGGCAAGGCCGAGTTGCATAAAATTGGCTCAAGGGAGGGAAAATCAGTGAAGCGTATTGAATCGATAATAGTGAGATTTGACGGAAAAAAAGAATAAGAAAAAAATACGATTAATTTTTGATGAGCTAAACTGTGATGGACGAATGGAGTCGACCATCGTCGAGTTTATTTTCGAGTGCGTGATGAGAGAGTTGCAGGCGAGATACCAGAAATGGAAATTAGAAGCGCATATTTACAAAGGTAGATAAATTTATTTGGAGATTCGATTATAAGCGCCATTTACGGAATCTCATAAAACTGAAGGATCTCGCCAAATTTCAGAAAATTTCCATTTGTCATGAAAAACGCGATAATCGAGTGATAACTGAGAGGCCGAGTTCTATCCCATTTTTCCTTGTGAAATCTAACTCTCCGGCGCGTCTCGTCACTCCAACTCAAAAATAATTCATTTCTCCAAGAAAAAAAAGTTGAGGAAAGTTTCAAAGAGGAAATCCCCTTTTTCGCCTTTTTCTCCTTGACGCACGCGAGTCTCGCTAATCCCACCCATCCTGTATGGATTTATTGGGATAATAAAAAAAAATTCCTTCCTGAAAATTTCAAGGGATATTTTGCTAGTCAACACCTCTTTGAAGCCCACTCGTCAGGGAGTTGAGGATACTCAAGTTTGATCAATTTTGGCCTTTATACCTCAATATCCGCTTTTAAAAATTGATTTTCTTTTTGGAGATTTTTGAAATTTGGGCACGCCAGACGCCCCGTGGCGATGGAAGGTGTTCGCAGCGGGATAGATCAAGGCTTTCAGAGAGATTACTGTTTCCTTCACAGTTTTGAGAAAGAGAATTTTCCTACGGGTAAGGAATTGGTTATTTCAACAGGAAATAGAAAAGGCACCTGAGATTAAATAAAAATAAAAATTATGAAAATTTTGTTTTCAGAAAAGTAACTCATATACACTTTTAAACTAAAATTATCCTCGTGCTAGTCTGACCATCTCATGTATTATTCGAGTCGATCTGGGTAAATATATCTTCATTTTATCCAGGGAAAAGAACCATGAATTAACGTCAATTCGGGGATGTTTCCGTAACAAGAACACACTTGTTCTGAATTGATCTCGGGATTAGAATAATATACGTTGTGCATATTGTAAGTTGTATAATATACAATCTATTTTAGGCCTAAAAGCTGGGATGGAAGAATGGCACGTGCCAATTTGCTCGAATCTTCCTCAAGAAGAAGTTGGCTACCTCAAAATCGACGATGTTCTGGAGATGTGGCAGACTCTTGGCATAGAGGACGGGCTCAAGAAAACTTCGAAATTCTTCGATCAGGCGGAAGGATCGCAGACGATTTCCGTGACTAACTTGAGACATTCCCTGGACTCAGTGCTGAAGGATGTTCCTGGAGGACAGGAGCTTCTTGCGACGTACAAAACAGAAATTACATTTCTTTGGGAGCAGTTTGAGTCTGCTGTTCAGCAGGCGGAAAAAATGAAGGTAAGAAATCAAGGATGAGAATTTTTTTACTTTTTTGACAATCAAATACTAATAGTGCGAAGGGCGTCAGGGTCAAAATAAAAGTCAAAGTGCTCAGCTTTTTTTTTGAGGTTGATTTTTCGACTTGAGTTCATGATATTTTGACACGAAGAAAACAAGACGTCAGTGATCATTTTGAAAAATTTTATGAGAGAAAGAATGTTTTGCGAGAATTATTGGTGGTGGGATAATTTTGAATTGGTACAGTCAATTTATTTTATTTGAGCAAAAATTGTAAAATAAAAACTGAAAAACGGTTCGCTATCCTGCATTTATGGAACCGTTGTATAGGAGACTTCATTTATAAGTGCCATAAATCAAGGAATAAAATGTGTTTTTGAAGCAATTTATTTAATAAAATATAACATTTCTATCCCGAGTTCATTTTCCTAAAATAAGCATATCATTTTAGGAACTATGCTCAGCCGCCGAGCAGCGAAATCTGCTGATAGTCGAAGACGCAGAAGAAAATCAAACAGGGCTGAGCAACGATCACGTGCAGCTCGTCCAGAAAATCGAGTCCGAATGGAAAGAAAAATTTGACAAATCAAGAGAGCAGTTCAAATCCGAGCTAGATTTCTTAGATTCTTCCTTCAATCGGCAGGTATTAACAGTAATATTACGCAATGTTCATAAAACTTATCTTGTATGATCGCCCTCCTTTGATATTGGTATTTATATACTTTGATTGACATTTCTTACTCAAGAACCGAGTAATCGTATCACTCAATCTCAAAATCAAATAATTGGGAGAATTTCTCAAGAATCGAGCACAGCAGAAGAGAGATAATTAAAAGATAGAGCATATGATTATTTTGATCTTGGCTACAAATCTGCGTGTCATTTTTGATAATCTTGTCACTCAAAACTCTTTCTTTTTGACTCATTCTGACTTGAAGACAATGAGGAATCAAATTTGTCAAATCTAACTTTTCGCTTGAAAATTATGGCATTAGATTTTATAGCGAAAGTCGCTTATCGAGGGTAGCAACTGTATTTACAAGCGGAAATATATAACGTTGAAGGTGCTAAGCCTGAGTCAGAAGAGTTTGATACGTGGGTTAAATCTTCATTGCTCGAGCAAGAAGCAATTTTTTCTCGAGCCACTTCGAGCCAAGCCCCAGCCACGACCGACCTCGATTCGTCTTTTTACCGAAAAAATAAAGCCCAGAAATAATCGAATGAGCGAGAAATAGACAAATTTAAAAGAGAAAGAAAAAGAGAGAAAAATGGGTAAAATTTCCGTAAGAAGTGAGCATCGAGGAAAGTCGAAGTGGGCACCGCTCGAGGCGAGAGAAAAAAGACAAGCTATTTTTGACCAAAACGTAATTTTGACCAATTTCGAGATAACTCTAAATTCAATTTTTTGTAGCGCGAAAAGTACGAGGCAGAGTTAGAGCATTGCGCAGAAGTGGAAAGCAATCTGAAGCTGCACTACAAAGATGCGCAGTCGGAAGTCAAGGACCTTCGGAACAGAATCGACGAGCTTAGAGAATACTCAGACAAGGTCGATGATGAGAATAGAAGGTTGCGAAAAGAACTTGAAGAGACAAAGGAAATGGTTTTAGAGAAGACACCACAATCGTCATATTTAAAATTCATTTATAAAATTTTCTGGTAGTCTAGGAAATGATCATCCTGTACAAAGCTAATGATTTGCATAGTATTTCACAAGTTGTTTAGGAAATTGTTTAGTTAGTTACACTCAGAATATCCTCGGACTCGAAGAAATTCTATAATTCTTATCATTCAAAAACCCTGAAAAGCCAAAAACCGCTGCGATCAAAGAAGAACCCGCAGACCTCGACGCATCCTCCTTGGTCGAGCAATACGAGCGATACATCCGCGATCTGAAAGACAAGATCGACGAGCAAAACACAACCATCAACTCTCTTCGTGAAGAGCCGGAAATTCACTCCACTCCTTCGCGATTGTCTTCAAGAGTCGATCCTGATGGCGAAGAAGAATCTTCTGGAGACATTCTGGATTCGGACAATGAAGATTCTTACGAAAAGGCTTTGCAGTTTCATTTGACCTCCACTCCTGGAAAAATGGACAAGAGCTTTGCAGAAGAACTCAAGGGAAATGCAATGACGCCAAGAACTCTGAATCTGCTAAACGACCAAACTGAAAATCTCGATTCATGGGTCCAGGTGCAAGTTGAAACTTCTGAAGTCGCCCTTCAAGCAGCTCCAAAAACAACAAATTCCTCGACAGAAACAATTGTGAAGAAATATACGAGTACGGAAACCCAGGTTCTGATCAAAACCGAAGAAGAAATGCGCCAAAACGAAATGCTCTTGGAACTTGAGGATAGATTGCATTGCGCGCTGAAAGATGCAGAAAACATTGGCGCCCTGGCCCACGAAAAAGACAATGCTTTGGACGAGCTTCGTATATCTGTCGAGACTTGCACTCAGTTGGAACGAGAGCTGGATAAGTACAGACTTGAGCTGGATGAAACGAGGCAGAAGACCTTCAAAATCTTGGCTGAAAAGACCGCTCTTGAACAGAAACAAAACATCGAAGAAGTGAAAGTAAAGAATGTTCAAAATCAGATGGAAAACGTAGAAAAGAAAGTGTCAAAGCTGACCGAAGAATTGGTCCGAACGAGAGAAGAAAAAGAAAACGCCGAGAAGATGCTGAAAAACATCGAACTCGACGGAAAAATTATGGAAAAATTGAAGAACGATCTTTCGGAAGCGCAAGAAAACTATTTCTCCGAAGCTATGAAAGCCAAAACATTGACTGAAGAAGCTAAGAAGAGTGAATCCAAAATCGCCGAACTTGAAAGTCTTGTCAGCTTGGGATACGCGGAGAAAGATAGATTATCTGGCGAAATTCGCGCTCTGGCTTTGAAAGCGAATCAGAAGGAAACAACTGAAACGAAGGAAGTTGCCGAGTTGAAATCTCAAATTGCCTCGCTTCAAGAAATGAACGAAACTTTCCACAAAAACGTCACCAGCACTTCTGAAAAACTCATGCTCGAAAAGCAGGAATGCACGAAATTGCGCGGCCAAATCGCTCAATTAAACAAAACCAACAAGGAGAACTACGACCTCAAAAGTACAATCGCAAAGATGAAGACCGAACACGAAGTCACCAAGAAGACTTTGAAAGACAAAGAAACCCTCGTCGAGGCGCTGAATAAAAAGGGACGAAACAAAAACGAACTCACTAAGAAGCAAACTCAACAGCTCAGACAGACTGTATCGGAGCTCAAAATGGAGCTTGAAGCTCTCAAGTAAGTGTTGATTTATAAAATATTGCACCATCAAAGCTTCAATTTAGAAGGCTTATCTTTTAAGTTCTCACTTTATGAATTTATTTGGGGTGATTCAATCGCCCCGTAAAAATACATAATCAATGAGAATATACCATCCGAAAGAAACATCTATTTAGGGACATTTCTGCATCAAACGAGCAGTCAATGAAAAACGAGCTCGACAACATGGAAAAACAACTGCACCTCGCGATAGAACAAACAGTCGAATTGGAGGACAAGCTCCAAAAAATCATTTCCGAAAAGAGTAATCTCCTCAGTGAAAAGGAACGTGAAAACGCAAAGAAATCTGCTGAGCTTAGCCAGCTTAACGAGCAGCTGGCGAAGATATCTGAGCTCGAGAAAAGCCACCAGGTAAAATTAAAACTCCAATAGCTAAATAATAAAATCTGCTGATAACATCGTCTTTTTCTAATTGAACTTTTAGCTTATCTTGAAAGAAGAAAAAGTTAAAATGAAAGAAGCCCTCGACGAAAAAGCAAGACAGCTCTCAACTATTGAAGAAAAATACACGCGCCAAATTAACGAACTTAATTTTGAAAAAGAAATTTTGCAAGAAAACCTTGAAGTCTCCCAGCAAGACGTGGAAGATCTCGAAGAAAAGCTTAAGAAAAGCAAAGAAATTAAACCTACAATAACAACCGTTATTACTGAAACAACGGAGATTATCAAGTCAAAGCCAAAAATGTAAGTCATTTTCAGCCTTCCTTACTTCAATCAGACTTCTAGTAACAACGGAACCTACCTAAAAGTGGAATTCGAAAAAGACTCCTCCGAGTCCGAATCCGACGAATCAGCCGATCAGAGCATAATTATTGAACTACAGAAAGAAAACCAAGAGCTGCGGGAGCAAATTCGCAATCTCGAGAAAATCCAGGAAACAAACGATAGATTGAGATTGACCTCAAGCGACACGCCCGATTGTGACGACTCGAATAGCGTTTCTAGCTCTATCATCGCGGTAAATACGAGGCTAAAAAGTCTGTTTCTAAACAGCTGTTTTAGTACTCTCCATCGATGAACCAGTTGAGACTGGTCGACTCCAACCGATTATCGACCAGTTCTACCAACAACACAACAACGCAGCACAAGTCGACGCTGTTCAAAGTCGCGGAGATGCGTGCCCAACTCGGCTTGCCACCCATCGCCGATCAACAAGTAGCGACGCTGGAGAATGAAAATATCGAATTGACGAGCAAGCTGAGGAAAACACGAATAATGCTCAACGACAATACCAACAGGTTCAACGCTACATTACTAATTGAAATCTTTACCAATCATAATAGGCTGCGAGATATGTACAGAAAACTGAACAAATCCGAAGTGCTGATCCAAAACCTATACATGGAAAACTCCCGGCTCATGCGCGCGATGAAAGCTTCCTTCTCGCCCTGCGCATCGCCAGAAGAGCAGGGTTCGGTAATTTGAGCTCAAGCTAAAACTCATTTTGGCTAGACGCTCAAATTTCCTCAAATTGAGAACTCAAAGTGACTTGAGAAATCATTTTGAGAAGATTTGAGAGTTTTGGGAGTTTTGAGTTTTTGAGAGATTTGAGAGTTTTGAGTTTTCAAAACTCAAATTAAGCGAGCGCTTCCTTGTTTGGCTCATGGATCGCCAGAATTGATTTCTCATGTGAGCTCTCATCTCTGAGTTCTCAAAACTCAAATTAAAAAACGTGAGTCTCAAGCTTTATTTTCTTGAGTTTTAGCGTGAGCTCAAATTACCGAACCCTGCAGAAGAGACAAAAGCCTGAATCCTAACACCACTATATTTTTTCTCACCTTCACTACTATCTATTTAAATATTTTGGGTGTTCTTCTTTTTTTTCCCGAAAAGTTCCACTGCGTTTAACTGATCACTGCTCTGCTCTGTAATAAAGCCTGTTTTACCACTGTAACTATTGAAAACAAAACACACAAGAGAAAGCGTTTTGGCCCTAACATTTTTATTGACGAAATCGTTGTTGTTTCCGAAATCAAGATAAAAAAAAAACTAAATCCTCTCTATAAGTCGTTAAAAAGGGTTCAATAAAGACCTTGAGAGTTTTTTTTTCAACACAAATGGAAAAAAAACTTTTCGCGGTCCCTACCGAAAAAGGGTTTAAAATAATGTTCATTGCAAAAAGAATAAAGGAAAAGTAAAAATGAAGTGAAAGTGCAGCACCGATGAAAGTTGGTTTTGATTTTTACAAAGCGCGTAAAAGTCGTATTTGCAAGACGAATGGAACTGGTGTTTGTATTTTTTTCGCTGTTTTTTTGTGTGTTTCGCTAAATCGCGCGCAGCGGATTTCTTCTCAGCAAGAATCATTCAGTTGTTGTTGGCAGTATTAATGTTGCAGTTATAGGAACGAGCAGGTAAAAATACAAGGTTAGATTTTTTTTCGTTATTTTTATATTTCGCTAAAGTATTCGCGCGTTTGCGGCTCAATCTGTCAAAAATTGGAGTTTTATTTCGCGGTCTGCGTCGTGCAACTAGCAAGCTATGCACTAGAAAAAAAGGGCTCGTATTGCACGGTAGTCGAGTTCACTTGGCAGTGTCTACGCCCGGGGCGCGTTAAAAGACATATTTTGGCGTAAAATTATAAACTAAGTTATTATTTTTTTTTGAGTTGTCGGTAATCAGTAATTTTTAGCGTGAAAATGAAAGAAAAATGCAAGAAAAGCGGCAAGTTAAAAGGTCAGCACTGCGGTGTTTGGGGTTCTTGTTCTTTTTTTTATGTTTGTTTTGAAATTTTGTCGGAGAACGAAGCGTCGACTCCAAGCAAAGTATTTTTTTGCTGAATGAAAGCATTTTTGGGTTTTGTTTGAAATTTGTCATGTTATAAGGAGAGATCGAGGTCGCGCATGAATTCCTGGAATTCGAGCAAGTCGGCGATCTCCTGCTCGCGTGGAGTGAGCTCCGGCTGCAGCCTCAGCTAAATTGGATTTTGATGGTTTGATCGGCGACTGGTGAAGAGAAGCGAGCGTGTGCCCGCGCGCATTCCGCTCTCGCCGCTTGGCGCTAACGAAACGCTGAATTGTCAGCGATTCCGTCTTGCATCCTTCGTGGAATGAACAACCCTGGAAGAATGAGAAACTCAACTCTATTAAAAGAGGAGTTTCAATCAACTTCCTGGGTTTCCACTGAAGAAATTGCCATCACAACATATGAACGCGTCTCCAATATCCGATACATCGCCCTTTAATTTGTCTTGACCCTAGGCTGGCACTGCGTTTAACTGTGCCCCGGAGGAGTGGCCTAAATAAGCCCCTCGACTCACGAAGCACTACGCGACACCACCACCTTAGGTGAAAACAGGCGGGAAATCAAGAATATCGAGCTCAGTGCGTCATTTTTGTTGATTTGTGATCAGCGGCGATGAGAATGCGCGTCGAGCTAAAAATACAGATTTCGCGCAATTTTATGAATCTTTACAACGATGAGTTTACCTCCTGCATGGAGTCCAAGAGCTCTTGCTCCTGCTGACGGCGGGAGACCTGATTCCGGCGAGTGTTGGAACGCGCTCGGCGGGAGAGCGGCTCCGAATCACCGTATGGATCAGGATTGTAGCGTTGCATCATCCGAGCTCGGATGTCATTATAGCCAAGGACTGCTAGTGCCAGTTGAGTGAAGCTAAACAATTTCATTGTTGCTTGCCTCTTTCCCCCACTGCCCTGCTTTTATACCCCAGAACCGGGCTAGATTGACGAGCGAGCGCCACTGAAGGAGGCACCACGGAGCTGAAAAATGGGGAGACAACGATCTGAGCGCAGCGAGTCATGAAGGCGGAGGTTATTCGGTGATATCCCCGATTTAAAACTATCCCTGCTAAAAGAACTCTCAAGCAACTTTATTCGTTTTGAATACTTGCAATCAAGGAGGAGAATCAGGAACTGTAGGTTCGAGTGTCATTTATTTCGAAAATTGAAGATTCGGGTTTAAAGTACAAAGAAAATCTAACTAAAGGAAAATTCTATGTGTTTGATGGAACAACAGGACGTTTGTCTTTGATTCTTGCTTCCCAGGCTTTATACTCCGGCAGATCTTCGACCAGATCACCAAGAATGTGGTCCCGCAGATAATTTAATTTATTTTCTAAATTCGTGTTCACCCATGGAGTCTTTTTCTGTGGATTCCACTTTAGCTTGTTGGCATTAATGAATCTGTTGACACCGGCAGCGATGAACGTCAATCCTTCGCCCATCATACAAACACCCTAAATTCAATTCACTTTCAATCGAACTAATAAATCTCTTACTGTCGGTGGTTCGTCTGGTGCTGCGAGGCCAGCTTTCGTTCGAATAATGCCAGTGAAAAGGACATCTTCGAGCTTGAATCCTTTAGGATCAGTTTTTTCCGCTGCCTGGAGAATCTTCATCGCTGTCTCACGACTCATCAGATTACACGGGCCAGTGCAAAACTCAGGAAGCCAGTGGCCAGATGCCCACTGCTCGATTGTGACATTGTATTTGCCCCATCGGTAGGGTCGGGCATGAGAACCTTTGTACGCCAGGCAAGACAAATCAACCTAAATATTTTAAAACATTCCAGCGTACATTTCCTACCGATTTCTCTTTGACAAAGTTTGCTAGCTTCGCATAGCTCAGCATTGTGTCATCATCGTGGAAGATGAAGTAGTGCGGAGCTGCTGGTCCGTCGCAAACATTCTTGATGTATTCGTAACCTATTGTAATATAATTTAATTAAAGTTGTTCAAATGCATTTGCAGTCAATGAAGCATTAACAACTTTATTGAACCCTACCTGTCAAGGTCTTGAGAGGTAGATTCTCATAAGTATCAATAAAATCGCCAACAATAATATCTCCATGTTCTTTAATTTCATCCTCGATTCTCTTCGTGAGTTCAGGATCTTCATTGCTGCTTTGCTTCCCAAGAATAAATCGTACCGGGACATGCATTACGTGATTCAAGGGGTTTGCATTTTGAGGGTAGAATTTGTCTTGTAGATTTGTGTAAATACGGATAAATCTGCGAATTTTCTCGTTTTGTCGAGCACTTTTGATGAGCGAGAAGATAGAGTAATTTGCAGAGCAAGGAGGCGCGTGAACGAGCCCAACCGACCAAGGATCTGAGACAGGACGATCTTTGATATACAGATCCGGCAGATTATACGTCATTCTGTTCGTCGGTTTTAAATCCATCGCCCATTCGTGAAAGTGCTCACTGAAATTGTAAAAGTTCCAATCCATGTAAGGAAGAGTAACAAGAGCTTTTGTCCGCTGCGGTTTATCGTTGTACATAAGTCCACTGATACCCGCTCGATTGCGTTGAAATCCTGTAATTTCCTGCGCGACTGGAAAGTTCCTGTTGGGTACGGAGAACTTCATCAACTTCTGAGTTGTATCTCCACGCATGAAGATTTTGTTTCCACAATAAGGAACCGACGCTTCTGAATGAATCTTTCCAAAGCAGAGGATTCCTTCGTTCTCGTCTCTTTCATTTCCTAAAAACACAAGATATTTCTACTTTTCTGCAGCACTGAAGAGTACGCAGTGCCGAAAAGCATCTCAGTCCTTGACTGAGAAAACAAGATGAAACACAGGACTTTTTTCGATGTTAAAATTTTGTCTTACATTTGTCTACATACCAATTTTTCTGGAGACATTTCTAATGGTATCAAAGTTAACCAAGTCTGTGTCTTTCAAAAACACATGTCCAGTATTCGGCCCCGTAAATTGATCTTTTGCAGCGTATTCCAGCGATTTGAGGAACATTTCTTCATCATATTTGGCAGACATGTTCTGATTCTGTTCCCAAATCATTTCATCGCAACTGACATCGTTAAACTTCGCATCGTAGCCATCACTCTCCACAAGAACTAAGTCCTCATTCTTACTGGCTTCTTTTCTTGTGCTTGGAGTTTCCACAGTGAAGAATTTTATACGCGGTAGAATCGATGTCATCGGAGTACTGGGATCATCGTGTTCTTCTCTCCACATTTCAGTGTACTCTCGAATGGTGTTTCTTCTAATTGAGCATGATGGCGGCGATCTTAGGTTTATCATGAAAAATGAATTTCTTGCAGTAACAAAACCTGTAGTAAACATTGAGTTCTGTCATATTCATTTGTGATTGAAAATGAGGAATTGCATTTTTCTTGAATAAGCGATCAATCATCGCATTTTGTTTATCCTTGAAATTTATATTTGAATTTCCAATATGTTCTTTTAGCTGAGATATTCTTTGTGGAACAGCTCTACGCATGTTTTGCTCATCCTTTTCTCTCTGAAGATCGATTTTTAAAATTTGCTGGACTTCATTTTCTTCCTTCTTTGTAATGGGTGGTTCCGGTGATGCTGCATTCACTTTTTCTAAACAAATTGAAATACTGTTGCGATGGGCATGGTTTAATTTCTTGATTTATGTTGAATCTAATATGATATCATAAAAGAAAAAAATATATTATTACATTTTCAATTGAATGAAAAAACCATCCGATATCGTCAATACGGTATCGTCAATGCCCTTTTTTCCCTATCGGAGATCTGACCTTCTTACCGATTGAGAAAAATGGCAATTCGTATATAAATTATGTATTATAAGATAATTTATTCGTTTTCAACGCCGCCTTACCATTGATGCTCGATTGATGCTCAACCAAAAATATCCTGTTCAGTGCGCCTTGATTCCACAAAATTTTTACGATGATGATGGCAGCGAACATCAGGCCAGTCCTTCTTCGTCGTCCCATGATTTATATTTTCTTCAATTAATGTATTCTAATCAAATCATTCCTCGCGCAACCATTCTCTCAGAATCGATTATGATAATTTTCTCTGATTCACTTAACGGCGGATACAAATCTTATATTTAGCTCCCTTTACCTAGTTAGAACTAGAATTTCTCTGAGATAAGCCCTCCAGGCAAATTTCGCTGGCTTATAGCTGCAGCAATATCAATATTTCTATTATCAGAGCCCGGATCAAACCGCGGATAATTTTGGATTTTAGCGAAATTCGTCTAGTTCAAATTTCTTTACTTTTCAAAATCAGTATGAAGTTGGATATTGACTCGAGAAAAGCGTTCAATTTTGATGTTCGCAAAGCGTGTCAAGCAAGAAATAGATAAGATAGCTCTTTATTTCCTGTAAGTCAAGTTCGTTTAAGAATAGAGCGACGAATAAAAAGAATGAAAAGATAATTAAAATAAGCACTCAGAGCCGAAATTTGAATAAAATGTCACATATTGATAATGAAACTACATCAGGCACAGTGGATTCGAATCAGGCACTTGATAATTTCCACGTGTCATTTCAGAACGAGTATCAAATAAAATGAATCAAGCAAGAAGAAGCTTCAAACGAAAAGAAACGTATTCGAACAAACTTCAGAGAATCGTAAAATTTCAAAAATAAAATTTTATTGGAAGAACATACCAATGGTATTTGTTGATCAGTGAATTAAAAAGTACCAAGGTGCTTTCGTTTCAAGGCTTTGAAACTCTCGCGAACAGTCTTGAGCAAGTTGCAGTCTGAAAAATGGTGGCTCTTCTTCGAGAGCTTTCCCACTCGTCTACTCTTCTTGTTTCGCTGAACTTCGAGTTCGATTCGATCGAGCCAAAGTCTGCGAGTGTGTCTGTCCTTGAAGCGGATGGTGAAGACGTTATCCAAAGCTTGAATTTCCAGTCCTCCTTTGCCAGCATCCTTGAGTCTGATCTCTCGTACCCGGGCGATTTTCAAGTTGACCAGGAGGGGCATGGATGGGGAGATGGCGCCGGAAATGTCCTGGAAAACTAGAAGTTCTTGTTCCAGCGCAACGCGGACCCTGGTCCACTCCTCCGAATCAGCCTCCTGGTTGTGTCGTTTGAGGTATGCTAAAGAAGATGGATTAGAACTGATGATTAGGCAGCAAGTCACCACCCGGATGTAAAATCAGCCAAGATGCGCGCGGAAAATAATGAAAATGAGCGTGGCACTGGTCCTCCCTCAGTTTCATTTTTTACGATTTCTGATTCCGTTTGAGACTTACCAACGCACTCGTAGAAACGGCTTGAGCTGGAGACTTTTCTCGTGAGCTTCTTCCTTCTTGGCTTGCCGGTTGTTTCTGGTTGATTCTGGCAGAGTTCGATGTCGGATAGAATTTCGACGGAGCCAGTCATGGAGGATCGTTTTAGTGGAACAACTCTGATATCTTCAGCTTCTTGGAAGCTTTTGGAAAGAAGCTTGCGTGAGTACATTCTTTTTGTTTTGTAATAATTTGAATTCTGAGTTCGAAGTTGAAAGATCGGGGTTATATCCGGCTGTCAAGAAAAGCGACGCTAGAGGGCGAAGAAGGGAGCAGATCTCTTGACAGGTGTCGACGCGTGATACTCTGGAAGTTTCACTTTCTTATCGGAAACGCGATCACGGAAGGAAATCTACGATGGGTAGCTAATTTGTACGCGTTGGCCCTCGATTTCATGCTGAGAATCGTGAGTGTATAAAATGATTCCATACTGTCTTCTTTCTGAGAAACGGACTGTATATGATTTAAGGAAAGTATTCACTTAAAATTTGGGTTTAATGAAATCAGTCTCTCTGAAATTTTCGCTATAAAATAAAATTGACAGTCTGAGTTTCTTTTCGCAATATTTTTTTTCAAAAACAGGTCTCAAAATGTTTCTGCGATCGTTTCCTCGATCAAAGTTGTACGAATATTTTTGATATGAAGATAATTTCAATGGCAATTTGCGCTGCTTTCGGTATTTCTTCTATTTTAAATAATATTATATTATCAAGAGAAGTTTCAATTTACGAATTCCGTAGAAAAACTTCTTCACTTTTGTTGAAGAGTCAAGTTGGAACAACCATCATAATCACGACAATCTGTGCTAAAGAGCGGCTCTAGCAAAGCCAATCAAAGAAACCTATCACTGATCTACTTGATCTGAAGAACATCTGCGGGGTTACATTTGGAACATCTCAAATAATTACCTGAATAGTCTTCTTTGCTGATAATTATGGAATAACATGCCCTGCGTTGCGATAAGAACTTACTTAACAATACTTGGCTTACATGAAATTATTCAATTTTACGTAAACCCGCAAGACTTGATGGACTTAATCAAAGTGGCTTTATTAAAAAAAGAGAATTGGTATCTGGTCTACAGATTATAATTGGAGAAAATGCCAAGTAAAAAGATTAAACAGGCTTGAAAAAAAATAATCGTTCATTTTTTTGCTCGAGATGTCCCGAAAATATATTTTTTTTGTTGAAAATGAAAAATACGCGCATGCTATGGAAGCAAGCTAATGCGAAAGTGGGAATGCATAGTTATTTTTGTTGTTTTAGCAAAGACATTTTCTTGACAAAATCTGGTTAGGTTGAAAACGATGGAATTCCAAAACATGATTAAAATACTGGTGAGTCTTAAAGTTATAACTCGAGATAAATATATATTATGAACAAGAAAGTAAAGCAGTCGCATATGTACAGCACGTTCAAGATGGTCATTTTCTCGACTCAAAAAATGCAAATGGCAGAGGGGAAGAGTTTCTTTTCACAGAGGGATTTTCTGGGGAAGAGGGGAGTCGAAAAAATGTTGTTTATTAGAGGCGATCTATCATTTGTGTCACGGCTTTTTTTGGGTTGAAGAAAGTACCGAGGGTAACGCCGAAAACAGACGTATCTAACTGAGGTTCACAAATATACTTCTTCATCCCTTCCTAAAGTTCCTCCTTCTTCGACTGGAATGATGCACCAAATGGTGTCGCCGAAGTGAGCACCTCGCTCTGTTACAAGACTCCATCGCGATTCGTAGAGTCCGGACTCTTCTGGAGACATCATATTGACGGAAACTACACAAGATTGTTTGCAATGTATGATAGACTGCTATTGAAAAGCACTGGTACACACCTTGAGTTGTCTCGCCAGCTTGAAGTTGCGGAACTTCGACTGAGTTAGGGCCAGCTAGCTTGTGTCCGGTAATGTATTCGAGGCGACATCCTGCTGGCCATGGGGAAAGTCCGCAGTTTTCTTAAACAAAAATTATTCATCGAAAAATGAAAAGAGAGACGATATAAATCAATCGGCGGTAGAATATATAATAATTAAAATATGAAATGTATATTATATATACAGTATATAGAATAAATTACGGATCGTCCAGGTCTTTGTGAATTCTGTAGATGGAGGTACAGACTGCCCCTCGCCGATTGTGACATCATCGATGAATTTCGCGTTAGGAAGGGAAACGGCACCGCCATATTCGAACCAAGCGTTGAGCGCGGCTTGAAGATTCCAGTTGAAGGACTCGAGGTAGAACGCTGCGCTGTCCTGATTAGCACCCTTTTGAATGATTTCGAGAGTTTATCTACGAAATTTGACTTTAGAATGTTGAAATGAACAATTTACTTATTAATTCTCATGAAACCCTTTCCTGTATAAGCTCGCAAAATCTGTTGATCAAAATATCATGATCATCCGCTTGTATCTGCTGGAAGCGAAAGAGAAGATCGGCAACATCGGTACTCGCCATAGTCACTACGCTTATTGCTTTCTGAATTCGGCGGGTTTTAATTTTTTTGTTAGCCTTATCACGATGTTATTTTAAGGTCTTTGTACATAAACGTATCCTTTGTTTAAATTCATCAAGATGGCAATGGAAAGTAAAATATAGATTTAATTCAAGCTAGAATTGGGCGCAAAAATATCTTCTGTCCCGCGGCAGCGACGAGACCGTTTTTGTAGATATCGAAGCCACTCAAGGGCATCCCCTCTCTAAAAATATTTCTTGAAAGCTGCGCCAATTTGAGTTCGTATACCTGACTGGAATTCGGCCGACAGTTTTCTGCGAAACCAGATCCCAGCAAATCACATTCCCAGACTCGCAAGTCGCGTACACTTTGCTCAGCGTCATTTGACAGTCAGCTCTATATTCCGTTACGGTATGCCCAGCGAATGTGCCAAGGAGGGATCCTAGAAAGAGGATAAATCGATCGGATGAGGAGTCATAAGAAAATGCTTGTATCAGCTAAATGAAATTATTGTCAGATGCGCACAGCCTGAGAAATGGAATATCTTTCCTCCAGCAAGGACTTGACATAACAAACGATCACTGGGGATGGTTCGTACTTCCGGTTTACTACTGTACGTCAGTCTGGTAGACCATACTACAGTTACAGTCTAACTTACACTTGTCTCTCGATCAAGACATCATGTGAAAATGATTCATTTTCTCCCTCGTCTTACTGCCATTTTCAATATAAAAGTACTCTACCTCCGTTAGCATCAAGCAGCCTCAAATTGCCATCCTGCGACTGAACCAAGAGACATCCATCAGCAAGCATGAAGGAGCAGACTTCGCTCGCGACATAGTCTCTTCGTAATTTTCCCGCAACAATGTCGTATCGATAAACGAATCCATCAGCGGAGCCAACGGCGATCTCGGTTTTGCTAATCTGGACGCTCGTGATTGTATCGCTCGGTTCTGCCAAAACTGAATGAGTTGAGTAAGATAATTAGGAAGATTTAGATATTATTTAGTTGTTACTACACCCCAGACGGGAAAAAATATTGGCAATTAAGATTTGGTACTAATTTAATCGCTCAGTCTTGCTTGGTTATGCTCACCTTGTATAGGTTCATAGGATCGACTGCGCAGGTCCCAGATTCTCGCTGTCCCATCGACGGAGCCAGAGACAGCTACAGTGCCTTCCTCGTTGAGTTTCACGCAGTTAACGCGACCAGCATGGCCGCGAAAGCGTCGCACGATCGCCGTATTCGGCACATCCCAGAGAAGAACCTGCTTGTCAAAAGAACTGTTATTAGAATCTGACATCTTTGAAAAAATCGAATGATCACGCAATAATTTCATCATCAAAAATTACAAAGAAAAACATAAGTTTTTATTCCAGAATTTAGCCTTCACACATTTTTACATAAACTTATCGAAAACGATACAAAAAAAAATTCAAATGGGTTCAGAAATATTCATCAAATCGTGTCATAAAATCTCTATTATCCTTTGATATCAAGGAAGATAACAAAGAAAAAATAGTTTCAGGCAATAAAACACCAGAGTCAATTGTAATAATTGAGCAGTAAAACGATTCTTTCAGCCAATATTACCTTGATACGAAGTGCTCCGAGTCGCCAGCACAATCTACATCAGTAACGTCTCGCCCGTGTCCCGAAAAAAGCGCAACACACATGGACTTGAAAGGATTCCATAGCTTGATCGTGCTATCTTTGCCGCACGATAAACAGTAGTTGCCATCGGCGTTCCAACGGACTGCCAGCACGCTGAAAATGAAATTTCAATTTCGATATTTTCCACCTGAGAAGGCGAGATATCTTCATTATCAGGTAATGCAGCTGGCGATATTAAATATTGGTACGTATTGGTATAAATAATAGGCTTAACCAAGATCTAATTATATGAGGGGAAAGATTGAATATCAATACGTAGATGCTTACACAAGTGTTGATAATGTAAATATATTTGCGTCATTTTCAAAATATATTCTCGATCAATCAGTTGAATTTTAATATGTACCTTCTCTGTTTGGAATCCCATTCTCTGCTCTCGACAGCTTGCTCCTGTGCAAAAATACTCGGTCGATTACTTCAGTCGGGATAATTATAGAAGCCATCCTGCCAAGGGTCAAGCCCAAGGTCGCGCTATTTGCAAGAATAAAACGCAAAACGTTTCTAACGTGTCAAAATATCGTCTGTCCCGTTGCCAACTTTCTATAATTGGAGGGGCCGCTGTTCCTTTTTTTGGCGCCAGAACTAGCCGAGATTCAAATCTGCGTTTTTTTTATCAATACTCTTTTTTGTAACCTTAGCGCGGGGCAAATCGCATTTTTCCGTTGCGGTGGAAAATCGAGGCGATATTGATCGATGATTTACCAACCGCAACAATAAAAAAGGAACTTTCAAACCCCCGTATTTTATACGGCAATTGTCGATAGAAACATGTCTAATTAACAGAAGGACCTGTAATATACTCAAAATAATTACGAAAAAGAATATATCAAATTCAATACGCAGATGCTGAATAAGAAGGAAAGAGCTAATCTTGCGGGCATATATTCATAAAATAAACGCTTTGATTGTGCGCAAGTGTTGTTCTTGATAATTACTCCCTTCCTTGGCCCTGTTTGTAAATCATTTCGCAAGGCATGGCCAATTATAGGCAAAGAGGGTACTTTTTCCGCGTGCTCCACGGAGAGCTTCCAATCCCCAGCTCCCTTTTTGCGAAACATCGCTTCTGAAAATTCTATTCATTCAAATCCGCCAAAACTTTCGATAGAAAACTTGTCGTAAAACGTTAAAAATGAAGAATCGAGCATGATTTATTTCGAGCAATACAGTAGGTAGAATTAGGTACAGAAAGATAGAATCGATGAAGAAATTTCAGCAGAATGAAAGAGAGATTGGTTTGTTCGTTCATTTTTTTCTCAAAAGTTCAGTTTCAAATGAGATTCCCGGTTGCACCGACGCCAAGATCTTATCCACATCGGTAGTTATATCAGACAGATTCTTCTCCGAGGGCTTTTTCTCCACAAATACACTCATTCTTAATTTGATAAATTAAAAATTGAACATAAAATAGAAACTTGTCTTTTTGGTATTTGTCGCATGTTCGAAAGAAACTTACTTTTTGTTGTCTGACTTGGTGAGTATCCATGTATTATCAGATGTTTCTGCAGATACTTCTCCACCGTTCGGCATCAGATAAATTTGTTGAAAAGCGACAATCAAAGAACTCACTGATGGGTGTATCCTACATTGTCGCTCACTGCCACTGAAATATAATTTGTTTGAACCTGATCTCATCCTATTTGACTAAATCTAATCCTAAATATGATATCAAATATTTTTGAATAAGAGCAGAAAGGTATAAATCAATAAAACCAACCTGAAAGAGTAAAAAGTATCTTTGGAATTTCCATTTTGCTCGTCGCAAATATAGTAGTGAAAAGCTTCTTTAGAAGCTGCGTTTTGGTGTTCGAGCTTATTCTGTTCTTCCCTCTTCAAAGGTAGATTTTTGTCCAGAAAGCTTTTCACCTCGTTCAAAGGGAAACTCTGGTCGGAATTACCCATCAGAAAGACACAAAAATGGGCTTGTCTTCAAAGGTGATTTTAAAAGTTGCGTAAGAGCCAGAAGCACGCGAAATTATTCCCCCTTTCTTGAGATGCAGATTTATTTAAATTTAAAAACACCATCCTGTGATAAACGAATATCTCTTGCCTTGAATTTTTTGTTGGAAGGAAGAAAGTATCAAATCCAAGATCGATGAAACCGTTTTCAGCGTCAGAAAACATGCTCGTCAGATAAATCATCAGAATGTACACACTCTGCCTGTCGATGTTCGTAGAGTAGACTGTATTTTGGGAGAATATGAGGTAGCCATCAATTGGTGAAAATCGACTGCGAACGCGATTGACCATGTAGATCAGGTCGAATTGCTAAACATACATGTTAAGTTTTTCGCTTATTATATGCGGCCTAATTGCCCTCCCGGTGAGTGTTTGCACATTGAAACCGAACCAATATCAAGAATTTTGTCTACTAAAAGGGGTTTTATATGTTTTCGCTATCTCTGATTTCAAATATTGAATTTACTTTTTCGAGAAATCTAAATAAGAGATAATTTTTGAAACCCCCCTGAGATAAATGGCATTTTTTCTGCAATAAGGAAAAGCGCCATGCAAATTTCGATAGCGGATTTGAAATCTACACCCCAAAATTAGTATTGGGAATAAATTTCAAGTTTATCCGACCAGTAGTTTTCTTAAGTGCAGTGGAATACACCTTCTGTCCGAGCGCCTCTATCCCCCGATTCGTCCCATGCGGGTAATGGAAAATCTCCAATATCTACGTGCAATGAGCGTAAAAAATTGATAGGAACTAGCCTCTTTGCTTATAAATACGAGGAGTAGCTAGGAATTATCTGGAAATGTAGGCAAGGTTAAGGAATGTATATAATTCAATATAGCAGCAGATGTACTTACAGATTCTCTCGAAGCATCTAACTCATATGAGCAAAATAGTTCCGGCAGGCTGTAGCTGTGAATCTTCATTTTCTGTTTTAGGGCTTAGAATATTATCTTGACATATTATTTTTCTATTTGCACCAACACAAGTGTTTATATCTTTACGACATTTAATAAGAAGCACCGATCCTCAAGAAACGAGCTGAAAAAGGACGAGAGTAACTCAGTTAAACCACTCACACCAATTTTTTCGAGTAGATCACTCAAAGTTCTTGTTCAGGTTTGAGAATTACTACATTGATAAGGTGTTTGATCTTAGAAATTTAGATAGAATACTTATTATTGATTTTACGGAACGATACTTTGAGTAATTACTTATCGCCAAGTTACTCTAGCAAATTGTCAATATAAATTGCGCCACGTAAGCAACTATATTTATAACAACAAAACAATTAACTTGATAAAAATAGACCTTATCTGCGTTCAAAACCTGCCCGTGAATACGCATGAATAAATCGTACCAGTCGGTCAGGACGGACAAAAGAAGAGCATGCGAGTATTGCGTGTCGCCGTTTTTAATGGATAGCGAAATCAGAAAATCCTCCTCGGGCTCGAGGAACGAGTGAGTTAGCTTTTTCGTCCTAAGTGCCTCGCAGTTTCCAGAGAAACTTTTGGAAACAGCATTAAGAGCTTCTGCCAGGCCAACTTGCTTTAACCGCTGAGCTTCGGCTAGATCCGGGTGGAAGTACAGGATTTTCTTTTCTTCCTCACCGGTTTTCAGGCTTACTCAATGCACAGCTTGAATGATGGAAAATCACATTCATGGTTCACGATGAGAGCCAAGCTGCAGACTACTCGAACGTTTGGGAAATTAACTTCCGTAAAATATTCTTTCTTGATTTCAATATGAATTGAGTAAGCCGAACCTTCGCGTTTGCACAAAGGAGGGTGGATGATAAAGAAATTATGCAGCATCTGAAAAGGAACAATAATCAAGCTTATTTTTTTGCGAGGTAGATTCAACCATGAGTGACTTTTTTGATTTTTTGAAAGGATAAAGCATGAAGCTGTTAAAACAAAAAGATAAGTTGGCAGACAGAGGTTCTTTGGGTGTGATTTTGCTTTTTAAAGTTTTGAGTGCTAGAATTTTATAAAATCGAAAAAAAAACAAAAGAAAGTATTAGCACCGACTTTCTTTAAAACACTGAATCGTCAAGTAAAACATAAGAATAAGACAACATACAAAGAGAATAAAAGAAAGAGTGTGACAGGTTTTAGTACAGGCTTTGGTGAAAGTGAAGAATTCTAGATGAAATTATTGAGGCTTATTTGAGATTTTCCTTATTTACAAGTTTGTACAGAATAGAAAGCTAAATATCTGAGTTTTCTTTTTTAACTGTTACAGGTGGATTTGAATAGCAGTCAGCAGCGAGATCATCTATGACTTGGCCCAAGTCTTCTAGAGCATGCTGCTGAAGGACGATCCATGTTTGTCGAAGGGGACAGATTTGGTGAGCACATTTTTCACTAAATACGAAATTTGAGTTCGATTTTTTGATGATGATTTTCTGTCCTAGAATCCCTGAGCAAATTTGCCCGCCTAGGATTGTGTTGAAATCAAAGCACCCATCAAAAATTTAAATTTTAAATGAAGCTCACCAATATGTCTCGAGGGGCAGTGGTTTTCCATTTTCATCATAATCAGGCACAGCTTTGACGAACAATATGCAAAATAGCTCGACATCGCATTTTTCACAATAATTAGGCGGTGATTTGCCAAATTCCGGTTGATAGACTATTCGATATTCAGCCTTTTTGAACTTGTACAGCTGGCGTTGCAAGTTCCACAAAATCCGTTGCATGCATAGTTTGAGAAGGGTCTTGAATTCGGGACTCAGAATCGCGGAAAATTCACGCCGTTCCCGGGCCATCAGCCAGGTAAGCTGCGCCATGGGGATCTAAATAAAGCGATGCAGATTTGAGACATTGTCTAGGAAGAAGCTCTTCGGCTTTATAAATAATCATAGTAACTAGTGGAAAATTCTGATGAACCAGACGCATCTGTGACTCTTCCTTGCTATCATTCAGAACGATTCATTTTTGCTTCCGGCGAGAATTTACGAGTGCTCACGCAATACCCATAATCGGTATCGATTCAGTAAAAGGGCGCCGAGGAACTTACCAAGCTTTGGTAGCCTTCTCCGACGTTGAATTGATACCGTTCTATTGCTTGTTTGAAGTGATCGGCATTAAAGGGCCCTACGTTCCACGCTACGTTGTTGCACCATCCCGTGCTCTGAACCCAATGAACTGTGCCAGCATTGAGGAAAATGAGATCACCAGGCTTTTGCGTACATCTAAGGACTGGAATACCGGCATCCTCAAGTTCTTTAAGATTTGGCCACCAGGAACCAGAGAGATAATTGACCTTATTCTCCTGGCACATCTGAAAAATAATTCGTAAGCATTTCCGCGTGGATACACCCAATTACTCAATTAAATCTACTTTCAGGACGCTTTAATCAGGATAAGGATGGATATCTATAGAAATACCGTCGGAGCGTCAGTACAAAATTAATGCTCCTTACGTCTTTGATAAGGTACTGAGGCTTGAGTTCAACATCAAAGGTTCTATCAGAGCATTATTATTGAGAATTATGGTTATGAAAAGAGCTATCAAGTGAACGGATGAACGCTTTTATTTATCGATGCAAAACTATCAAACACTTAAGTGTGACTAAGATGTATTCATCGTGTTTTGAAGATTCTCTTGATAATATATCGGATAGAACATGCTTTTTCTAGTTGAATCTAGCATTTTATGACTAGTTGAATACTCAAAATAGAGCCATAAAGACTAAAGACTTTTTGGCTATTGTAAAACATAAACTGAAACTTTCAGTGAAAGCTTTCATGAGGCCCAAATCCTCAATAAAGTCTTAAGAACCCTGCTGATAAAAAAGTACCTTTTTGATCGCTCCCCAGTATTCTGGAGGCGTACAGAACCACTCCGTGTCTCCTGGTCCAATATTAATATTGACTGCGGGCATGTTTAAATTTTCTTGATGTCCAGGTGTGCGCGAGCCCAACACCTTCATATACAACTGAAGCGTGTTCATTCCTAAAATTGGGTAGCCAACTTGGCTCAATGGATTGCTTCTGTCGTCGAGCCGCAGCCACCAGGGCAGTTTATTGATTTCGTCAAGGTGTTCGCCGAATAATTTCGGCTCGCTGAGATCCACATTGGTTCCAAATTTGATTTGCTTGTTCATTCGAATGACGAATTCTCCCTCTAAGCCAGCGTCTGAGAGCTTTCTTTTGCGGCATTTAAAATCTACAAAGATTTGATAAAAAAAGTTCACCTGGAAGAAAAGTTCACTTACCACGAGTTTCGACAAAAGACTTTACTTGGTACTTCGCATAAGTTTGAACAGTAGATCGCTGCTTAGTCGAGTGTGTTTCCCACTGATTACGGCCCCACTCATCGAGATTAAATTCAGGAGCTAGGATAAGAACATAAGTATTTTGCGGTAGGATACGAAATGCATAAATATCAATAATTGGCCAATCTTCTCAACTATCATATGAGCGATTAAAATATACGAAAATACATCTTCGAAAGCAAATTAAAATAGAAACATAGATTCTATTCTATTTTTGTATGTCTATGTCAGATATTTTGATCGCGTACAGATAATGTTCAAATGAAAGGGACCCCGATTGAATTTTTAATACCAAAGCTCAAGTGAATCTTAGGGCTTTCTACACATATTTAATTAATTACGAAAGGATATAATAATTTTTAGATTTTTTAACATTAAGAAACATTTATGAAATTCAACTGGAAGCGATAAAACATAAATTCGCTTTGAAAATATGCCTCGAAACCGAAAGCGAAGCGAAAAATTTCGCTCTCCGCTTTAAAACGCCTACGTTATTTAGTGACTCAGTTTTGCTCGTGTCTCGGACAGACTATTTTTTAATCCCGTGAGTTTTTCTTCTCTTTCCGCGGATTTTAAACCGTATTCTTTGAAAGAGAAAAAAAGTCGATGTCCGAACAAGTGCTAAAATTCATTCCAGTGAAGTCGGTAATCGATCCTGGTTTTTGGGAATCGCTTACGAAGAAAAAGCTTGACGAATGGAAACTGGACGATTCAGAAAAGCCGCTAGAATGGTCGTATTCTCCCGGAAAAAGTTTCATTCGTTTCGACTACGATGCACTCGAAAAGCCATCGTCGGTGTCTTGTGGAACACTTCGCAATTTTAACACGATTGAGGACTTTAAAAAGCTCGACAAAAAAGAATATCTAAAAGAAGCTCTTGGAGAGATCAGAAATAACATTCAAAATTCGGATTCTATCGAGTGGCAAAGGCTCTTTCTTCCGAAGATCATCACCTTTTCCGACCTGAAAAAATATCACTACACGTTTTGGGTCTGCTTTCCAACCATGAAGCTTTCCAAACCGATCAGTATCAAGTCCTCTCGATCTCTCAATGCCACCGAATTGCAGCAACTAGAACACAGCGAACAGCACAAAGAAAATTTCTTTCTTCTAGTCAAAAATCATCGTCGACCCTTTCAGCAAGCGACAAAGATCATCAAAGAAGAGGGAAAAGATGCAAACGTTGTATTTTGCTTTGAGGATCACGTGAATCAAGATGAAACGCCAGAAAACGCAGTTGGAATCATGGCAAGAAATTTAATTTTCTTCATTTGGTCGAGACTTGGGCTCAATCAATTCAAAATATGCTCCGTGCGATCAACTTTGAAGCAGGAAAACGGCTCGTTCTCGCGCGATTTTTCCTCCAGCCGACTCTACGAGCTGTGCATTTCTAACGACACGGAGGAAACGAATGGCGCAGGATGGGAGCCCTTCAAGGACAAATTAGCGCCAAAGAAAATCGACCTTTCAGCGTCAATGGACTCCCGCCAGCTCGCCGCGAATGCAGTTGATCTCAATCTCAAACTCATGAAGTGGCGATTGCAGCCAAGCATCGATCTCGAGATTATCAAGGAGAAGAGGATTCTTTTGCTTGGCTCGGGCACACTTGGTTGTAACGTTGCGAGAGCGCTTATCGGATGGGGCGTACGGTAAAAGTGCTGTTCCCAACTGTATATAAATTCCGTTTCAGGCACATCACATTCGTTGACAATGGAAAGGTCAGCTACTCCAACCCGGTTCGCCAGTCGCTGTTCAACTTTGCCGATAGCGAGAAAAAGGCGGCCAAAGTTGAGGCAGCTGCTGCCTCTTTAGCGCTCATTTCTCCAAATGTTACTACCCGCGGAGTGAAGCTTTCCATCCCCATGCCCGGCCATCATATTGACTTGGAGACTACATCAAGTAGCGTGAAGGAACTGGAGAGCTTGATCTCGGAACATGACGTTGTTTATTTGCTGATGGATACGAGAGAGTCGAGGTGGCTTCCAACAGTGATCGGGAAATCAATGGACAAGTTGGTAATCAACGCAGCGCTTGGCTTCGACACATTTATGGTCATGCGGCATGGCGTCTCCCCTGAACGAGATACGGGCGATTTACAGCTTTCGGCTGCGGAAGAGAGTAAAACCGGAGCGCGCATTTGCCATCTCGGATGTTATTTTTGCAATGATGTCGTTGCTCCTGCCAATTCAACGGCAGATCGAACGCTTGACCAGCAATGTACCGTTTCCCGCCCCGGTTTGTCAATGATCGCAGCCGCCTATGCCGCCGAATTGATGGTTTCTGTTCTTCAGCACCGCGACGGAATAAGAGCAAAAGCTGGAGTACGACCAAATGATCACGAAGAATCTTGCCTCGGCCTAGTGCCCCATCAGATTCGCGGCTTCCTCGGCCAAATGCATACAATTTTGCCGACGACGGAGGCATTCGAACAGTGCACAGCATGCTCGAGCAGGATTATCAAGCATTACCAAGAGGGAGGGATCGACTTTTTGATGAATGTTTTCAACTCTTCCGCTGGTAAGCTCAAAAAATCAATCATATCGCTCGGTTTTCATTAAAATATCATCTTTAGGATTTCTCGAGGACTTAACAGGACTGACTGAACTACACGCTGCCGCAGCTGAAATAGAAATCCTCGGCTTTTCTTCGGACGATGAATAGTTATTCTCCTTTTCCTTAACCTTGCTCGCTTTCCTCAATTCAATAAAACAGCCAATTTCACGGGAAAGCGACTTGAATTTCAATATTTAAACTTTATCTAAGCAAAAAAGAATGGACGTTTTGATACTTTGTGTTGTACACACGGTTATTTATATACCTTGGGCAAATTGCTTACGCACTTCACAGGGGTGTTTCGGAACTTTGTCAACAAGCCATTTCGTTGTAAACAAAGACAGGTTTATATCAAGCGCTTGGGACAATCCCCTCAGAATCGTCACTGGATTCTGCTTACTCAGGCAGAAATCGTACAACTGAAATGAGAACAATTAAAGCACGTAAAAGTAAATTGCTTGGTTATTTAAAGTTCTATAGAATATAAGAATCGTACCTTTTGGGAAAGAGCTTCTGCTTTTGTTTCTATGTTGATTACGGGAGTAACTGGGAAAAGTTGCGACCTCTCGACTTTTAATTTCGGCAGTGGAGCTATAGACCTCAATTTGCATCCTAAATCAGAATTTAACCAGAAAAATCAACTTCTACTTTGGCTTTTATATCTTTATCAGAGGGCTGAGGCCTTACCTAGAGTAGCAGTTATTTCAGGATAGGGTTCATCAACACTCGCATGGGATAAAATTTCGCCGGAAGATGCATTTTCCAGAACATGTCTTTGAATAAGCTCTGGATACGCAACTTTAAAATTTCCACCGTTTAAAATTTGATTCTCTACCATCCGATAAATCCTAAAAATAAACATAGAGATATTTTTCTTTTTAGTCGTTTATTCTCACAGAGAAAAATTTATTTGAAAGGGTTAAGAAAAAAAAACTGAACTTGGAGTCGTTGAAATATTTTTTTCAATAAAGAGAAGGAGGGCAATAATGATAATTTTAGGTCATTTTTAAAGATTGAAAGGAGACGGAAAATAACGGGATGATTTTTGCATTTTTGAAAGTTTTTTAAAACATTTTTTGAAGGAAGGCGGAATCCAAATAATATGAAAGGGCAGTAGAGATTCGTCCGCATGCTACATGTAAATTAGAATTGGAAAAAATAGTGTTTTCAATGATATTTAAATGTTTAAAAGCGCATGTCACATGTGTTCGACCTCACGATAATTCCGAATACAAGTTGAATGATTACTGTAGCTTTCTTTTTTTCAATTGACAAGGTTTTTCTGGAACTTCTTGGCTCACTCCATTTGCTGGGGCATTTGCTGTTGGGGCATCAGTTGTGGAGCTTGTTGCTGTTGCCCCTGGTTTACGTTGTTGCTCAGGTTCTTCAGAACGTCGTCCAGAAGTTGGAGAGCGCGGTGCAGTTGAACTTCGATCCAACTTTACGAGGTTACAAAAATACTCTTCGTTGAATTCTATGATAGACTTCTATTTTGCCAAAATCTTTGTTTTATCTTTATCAAAAAATTGCAGTGTTTCCAACGACTGAAGCCCTGAAAAACACTAGATTGTTTGGAGATTTCATTTTTTTCTGGCCAGGCACTAGTATGGCTGAATATAGAGATTGACGCAAATTCAAAATGAGTCCTCTGCAATTAAATTTATCTTTAGAGATAGAGCAGCATTATGTAACCGTAGCAAGGACATTCTTTGATCGTTCTCCTGTTGTACTCAGGGCCCCAGCCCTTGACGAAGGAAGCTCGAAGCATACAAAGTCGTCTTAGGTCATCGACACCAACGCTTGTGTATGAAGGAGGCATACCGTTGTTTCGCCCAGTGCCGTCATTTATCGATCGAAACTGAATTCAGTGGAGCATTAACATTTTTTAATTGATTCTCTTCTTTTCCATAAAAATGAGGGAAGAATCAATTCAGAATTCCGCCCCTCATAAAAATTTTATTTAAATCAGTGATTTGAATTTTAAATTTGAAAATAAAAAATGGCTTACCGTTTCCATGCTTGTTTGTTGCGTAGCCTTCACTTGAGTTTCCATCTCTCTGTCACAGTGATCCAGACTGAAGACTTTAATCTGGCACTAGAAAAAATGTTAGAGTATTGGGAAAAAAAGTCTTCATCTTACTTCGGGATGAATTTTATGAACGAGCTGTCCAGGTTTCTTCTGTTCCATGTAGTCCAAGAAAGAGCTGTAGACAAAAATCGCATTTTCGCTAAAAAGAGCATACAGTAAGAAAAGTGCGTTTCATGGATGCTTTTAGAACTGAAGGAACTGCCAAAATTATGCATTTTATCAGATGCAGATAACGCAAAAAAATGCTTCATCAGTTGAAATAATTGTCTCAAAATAAAGCATTTCGAAATTTATTATTTTCTTTGTTGCGAGATCGGCATTTTATAAAATGCATAAGTAGTTATCGTAATTATGCCATTGAATTTAAATTGAAGGAAATTACGAAAGGCCACTGCGGGAGAATTTCATAAGGCTCTTTTTTATAGTTTTATACCTCTCGTTGGTGAGCCAAACATCTGAGCCGTTGACGATTTTGAGCTTCATGCCTTTTCCGATGTGCATTCGGACATCTTCTGATTTGTCTTTTCTGTGGACGTTGGAGAGCTGCCCCAGACAGAATCTGTCGTTGCCGGCAGGATCGACAAATCCATCGATTGTTACTGTATCATAGTGCGAGCTCACGCGGAACGTCTCTCCGACTTGAACATCATCTAAAAGATATTAGACTTTCAATTTTTCACTCTTATATAATCTTGGATAAGACCTAAGATTTACTTAGCATATATTAAATATACATTATAGATAGTTTTATATTTCAAATAATAAATTGCTCGAAATTTGTATATAAAAATAAATCTATATGATATAGACTATATCAATAAATCAAGCAAAGCAATTTGAAATTTGCGCATGTATTTTGCGCTCCAGGCAACCCCACACCGGGTGTTCCAGTGCTCCACCGACTGCTTGTCCGAATGCTCCGCCAAACTGAACAAGACAACAAAAAATGATCCCTCGTTTGTTAGGTTATCTCTTGATTTTCGGCTTTGGCGGAGCGACATGGTGGTTTTTCCTCATGTCCAAGTTGGAGAGAATTCAAGATTTGCACCATCAGCTGTACATGGGCCTTCGCGATTATTCGAATCACTGGCCGCTCGAAAAGGTCAAATTCATGGAAGAAGAGTGCTTTGACAAGTATAGAAATGAACTAGTCACTCAGCGTTCTAAGCAGGCATTTTTCCGAAAACAGGAAGAGAAACATATGCAAGGCTTCGCGTCTATTCCGGGAGTTATGGAAACATCGATGAAGATCATGGAACACACCAAGAAAATGCAGGGAAAAGTAAAGACGATACAGGACAGGGGCTGGAAATTCTTGAAGATAACAATTTAATTTGTAAGTTGAGATTGAATCTATCAAGTAGGCTTTATAAGATCTGTGACGCGCCAAAGATATTGAATTTTATGACGATTTAAAACATGAAGTCTTCTTTTAATTTACCAGCCCAATTAAGAGTGAAAATAAGGTTGAAGTTTCCGAAAATGACCTTGAAACATTCATCTCTGGCATGGAAAATATCGAAGAATCCGTCGCAACCATCAAGAAGCTATTTGACAACATGAGCCAGGACTACAAACGGAACGAGGATATTTTCGAAGATCTCAAGATCTGGTACGGTTATCACGGCTGCGCGGATGGCAAGGAACACTGCGACGACTACGAGCGCATCGAAATGATCTCCGTGAAGGAGGGAATGCTCGGCATGCTCGATTCAGTCGTGAGCGATCTTTTTGTAAAAGGCGACTGCTCAGTAAAAGGAAACATCGGAACCGCTGACGTCGAGCCGTGGATCGCCGCTGTGGATAATAAACTCAATAAAGTGGAAACTGAGATGAACGTTTACGGAATCTCGCGAAATATGGATGATATGTTTGTACTACAAAAGGATGTTGGGGATTTGTGGGAGAACGTGAAAGAGCTAACCGATGCTGCAGCGCATTTTAAGAATGATACGCAGTTGTATCACGATCAGAATTTCGATTTGGCTGAGGATGTTTATGGCTTACAATATGAATGGTACAAAACTAACAGGAACACGGTCCACACAAGGTTCAACAAGGAAATCATTAAAAATTGACACTTTAAAAACAGGGAAATGTCTGCTCGACAGAAGATTCCTTAGAAAAGAATATAAGTAATTTAGGACCCTTTGAAAGTTCTATGTGGTCGATTCCCGCGGCTTTGGCAAATATCGAGGTTCACTTTCAGTTCGAAATCTTCGACCAAGAACGATGGCAAGAAGGCATCTGGATGGTCGGCAATTACACAGAAAAAGCACGCGATAACTTTCAATTGTACAAGGAAAGCGACAAAAGTCTCAAATCAAAGATGGCGAAAAACAACTTGATCGCATTTATCAAAAAGTTCGACAAGTACACCTCGACCGTGGACGAGTTCGAGAGGAAGATTCTTGGAGCGGAAGAGGACTTTAAAAGCCGAGGAAAGACGCTGAAAGAAAATTGGTTCCTACATACGGGAGAGATGGGCTGGTCGATCAAAAATATCCAAACTACTGGCATGGATCTCGGCTGGTTACAATAACTTACGGCATCAATCTTTCTTTAATTTGGGAATAAAATAATTGAACTTCAATTATAACTTGTAAATCAAATTTGTTCCTAACAAAAGGAAAACAATTAAATCTTGAAACGATTCGAGAAAAAACGATTTGATAAACATGGATAGATATAAATTTAATTGTCCGATATAGATTAAATTGTTACCTTCGTAATATGTAATCGTGCACCAATCGCCAGGTTGAGGGATCGAATGCTCCAGATTCCGCCTACTTTGCGAGTAATATCCGTTTGGGTAGTTGTTGAAGTTGCTGAAGCAAGACACACTCTTGTCGAATCGAGGGTCATTTTGTCGGATGTCACATGGACGGTGCTATGATTACACGGTTGATTTATGATCAATTATTAGATACTATCTCTTCTGATTATTTGTAATTGAAGTTGACGTTTCATAATGTTGGTTTTCGTAATTTATTAGTTGGCAAGCTTTCGGCATTTCGCCATCATCAGGCCAGGTGAAACGGGACAAGACCACCTGGCCTGATGATGGCGAAATGCCGAAAGCTTGCCAACTAATAAATTACGAAAACCAACAATCTTCTGATTATATGAATAATAAACCAATTAAACAGCTGAAAGATTTCATTCGGCTTACATCTATTCTCTTTTGTGGTATCATCTCGTCGCCCGTCTTCTGATGATGAGCCAGTGGATCAGACAATTTGATCCCGCCTGGACCAGCCAGGGAGATGTTGCAACGATTCATATCTAGGTTCGAAGCAATTAGGTCAACGAAAAAGCGGAAGGAAAAAACCTGATCCTTGAACGATTCTTTCATAATGAAATGGGTTCACGCAGACCATGTCCAACTTGAGATCGTAGGCGAATTGGCAGGTTGGGATGTTTCTCAGCTCGTTTTTGTGTAGATCTGGAAATCTCCACAGCTTAGAGTAGACTGAATTGAGAGATGATTCATTCATACTGTGAAATCTAAATACTTATGTGCGGAAAGCCCTTTCGCCCAGCCACTTGAAGTCGACCATCCAAAGTTCTTTGAATCGTCACACAGCCAGTCTGAGAGCCTCTGAAAAAACGCAGTCTTGAGACTTGCTCCCTTTTGAAAATCAGCCGACTTTAGCCGGTCCAAGAAGAAGGAAACTTACCCGTTTGATGTGATGGCTCGGATCAGACTATCTTGCTCCTCTTTTTTATCTTTCAGCTTCTAAAGAACAAAATTGAAAAATTGCGCTCGTTAAAGTTCCATCGAATCTATCGTAGTTGATATGGCGAAGTTTTCTTAGGTTATAGAGAATTATCTGATAAAATGTATCGATTGATAATAAAATTAATTTCTTGCAATTTAGTTGACTTGAATCTAAAGAATCTTCCACGAAAAGGTTTATTTTAGATCTTACTGAGGATGAAGCACTTTTGCTGACTTAACTCTTGACGTATGCCTTTAAAAATGGCACCACATTCATTCAATATTTAACAATATCTGTTAATACTAATAGAGGATGATCAAACCAAACTGAAAAGAAGCAATTACCTTAACGAGGGACTCGATCGCCCGCTTTGCAAAAGACTCGTTCTCGCCCCCTTGGCGATGGCACATCAACTTGTGAACAACGGCCTAGAATAACCATTGCATTAATAGCTGATGCAATCTGTTGTTATGAAACCTTGAAATATTCATAAGAGGTCAAGTAATTAGATAAACTCTTCTCCGAGTAAAGTGTAACACAAATAGAACATTCCGAAGAGTCAGAAAGGAAATTCTTCTCAAAGAAAAACTCCAGTTTTTAATAAGTTTTGTTTCAGAGGCAATTTTAAAAGAAGGAAAAGACTCGAAGACAAAATAAGGTAGACTAATGAGCTTATAAAAACTAGATGCTAGAATTCGAATTTTTAAGGGGACTTGACCTCAAATGAAGATGATTTAGAACTGACTTTAGTTACCTGTTCATTTTCCGTTGCATTAGTGTGTGGCATCATGGCCATGCCGTGACCTGCGCCCATTCCGTGCATGGTTAGACCGGAGTAAGTGCTAACTTTGTCGATCAAAACTCAAGTTTTTCCAGAAAAAATACACAATCTCGCGCCGCCTAACCACAAAACATAAGATAAGTCAGTCTAAATTCAGATTCAAAAATTAAAATTATAATCCTTGGAAAACCAATTAACCGAAATACAATTGATTTGCATCAATCTAAATTCAAAAACCAGTCGAGGAATTAAGCACCCTCATTCAAGCGCGTAATTAAGTGCTCTTCAAAAGCAAATCAGTTTTCAGGAATCAACGAGGAGTTTCTCCAGACACTGATTTTGCAAGAAAGATATGCTGCTTTTTACGGCACTCGTTATTGGCGCATTTGCCGCCGAAAACGATTATGGCATCCATATGGGCGAGTTTACAGAGCCAATCTGCAAGAAAGACTGGTGCACGACTACTTCGCTTGTAACGTAAGAAACTAAAGTAACAGTAACATGTAAATTTAGCAAATGTATTTGAAAAGAAAGTAGAGAAAGTAGTGTTGTATTTACAAGTGAAATTTTTAAAGTGATATGTGGTGCAAGGAACTTGGCGGAAAAAATTGTGAATACACGTGTCAGATCCTCTTCAGCTTAGGTAACTTTCAAAGAGAAACTTTTCACTGAGCTTTGATTCTAGTTTCGGATGAAGTTGAAACAGAATGCGAAGACAAGCCGATCGAATTGGGAAAACGCAAATGGAGCCAGAATGAGTTTTTCTACGCGCCAATTTAAACTTGCGCTCTTTTCTGACGAGAAGTGTGTTTGATAATTATCCTTTTTTTTATATATAATGCGTATAATATAATTTTGGCAGTTGCAGGGAATAAACAAAAATCATGAAAAACCAAATGTGTTGTGTTGTTGTTTTTTTTTTACTTGCGCTTTTTCTTTTTCGATTTATTCTTGCGAGTACACTTGGGGCAATACCATTCACCTTCTGGAACGGGCCCGGTGATACCGATACAGACGTTGTGATACCAGTCTGAAATATAAGGTTTATAAAGAAGGCTGATTGTCCCAGTGAATCGGGGACGGTATAAATCTTGATTCCTATGTGGGGTTTAGAGGTATATAGGTTTTTCGACCAATCACAGAACGTTATTCCTCTTTTGAGCCTCTCACAGGCCATCAACTTTTATTTTATCAAGGCTTTGCCTCATGAATACTACAAAAACGGCCGGGAATCTAGTAACCACAAAGTTAAAAACGGCAAAAATTTGTATCAAAACTTCAAGTTACCTTCACAATCCCCATCACAGCCAATCATGGGTGTTCCATCGTCAAGTTTCCCACAACTTGGGCAGCGCCATTCTTTTTCCTCGAAAGATGTGTAGTACTGTCTTCCGTCAGCGTCCGTGACAGCATAAACGCCTTGCGGAGCAACTGGATTGGGTGGTATTGTTTCTGTTACGTCTTGCTTCGTAACTGTTTGCACCGTGATTGTAGTAGCTTTTTCTAGGGATCAAAATTTTACGACTATTTTTCATGATTATTAAAATAAAGAAACCCTGTCCTTTTGACTCTTCAGACTTTCGCTTTTGTTTTTGCTTTGACTTTTCAGATTTCGGCTCTTTCGTCTTGACTTTTTCAAGCTTCGGCGTCTTTGATTCCTTGATCTCTTGCTTTTTCGCCACTAAAAGAAAGCGTTATCGATTTTCTTTGACATAATTAGAGGAAAATGATTTCATGCAATGGCGATAAAGGAGAAAGAAAAGGATGAAAAGGCATGCAAAAAGGGTTGTTCATAAAAATAATACTTCCTGGACGATACCTGTAAATCAGGAGCATTTTCAATGTTGACATTGAAAAAACAACTGATCAGGATTTTTGAAAATATTTTTTTAGAAAAAGCCGATAACTGAGGTTCGGTAAATGTGTGTTTTTTCGGAAGTGTTTAACCTGTCTCTTTAAATGAAATTGAAAGAGCTTGCCACGATCTACTGTTCTTTACCAATTTAATAACAAGTCCTTGAAAATACAAATCAATTCTCTAAAAAGTAAAGCGACAAAGTTAGATGCAACAACTAGTGATTTAAAAGGACGCAAACCTGTTTTCTCCTCTTTCTCCTTGTCTTTCTTTTTCTCCTTGGCTTTTTCTTTTTTGATTTTCTCATGGACTTAATCTTGGCGTGAAAAGGAGGCATTCAAAATTTTTAAAAACATACCAAGCGCTGGTGGAGGTTTAATTTTAGGAGTCACTATTTTGTCCGATCGTTTTTCCTTTTCCTTTTTCCTTGAAAGAGAAATTAATCTTATCGGTTTTAAGAGGAACGTACAGTTTCGGCTTTTTCGCGCTTTCTAAGTCTTCCTTGTCATCTTTTTTCCTCTTCAAGCCTACGGAAGAGCCATTTAACTTGAGCTTCACCATGAGTGGCTTCTCCGGTTTCTCAGCTGTCGACTTTTCTTCCTTTGCTTCGAACTTCGGAGTCTTCTCCGGCTTGGGCATCTTTTCTGCTTTGGGCGTCTTCTCTGGCTTCGGTATTCTCAATTTCTCCACTTTCTCCTTTTCTTTCTCTTTTTCCTTTTTGCGTTTCTCTTCTTTCTCGGCGCTAACCAACTTCTTTGACTCACTTTTAGGCTCCGCTTTCGACTCTTTCGGCTCCTTCGGCTTTTTGGGAAGAGGAATCGTAATCTATAAATTTAGAATCAGCGCACGAAATCTTATTGATTTTTTCTATCGCCATAAAAGTTAAGGCGGGAAAGTTTAAATATCTATTTATAAAAAATTCAGATGATTCAGAAAGTAATTCGTACCTTAGGAGTGCTCATTTGAACCGGAGGAAAAATCGGCTTCGGCGCTGGTGGAATGATCTCCGAGTCTGAATCCGAGCTCAAGTCCAAGCCATCGGTAGAAACAGGCTTCGGCGGGGGTTCTTTCACAATTGGCATCGGTAGCTTCTCTAGCATCGGTTTGATCTTTTCTGGAGTGTCAAATCCAGAGACGCCCGAACTCATGGTCGAGTTGAATGAGCTGTTCGCGGAGCCGCCGCTCTGGGAGCTCTCACGCCAGAGTTTTAAATTCAACTCATTAAACAATTTTCGATAAGAAAAAGGTTACTCAAGTTTACGCAAAAAAAGATCAAAACAAATTCAAACTCTTTTCTTGTGCTGCTCAATGGCCTGCTGCAACTGACGCTCCTTCTCCAACCTTTTCAACGGGTCTTTAGGCGGTCGACCTCTGGGTTTCGGAATTTTAGGTTCTTTGTCCTTCTTTGGCGGTCTTCCAGGTCGACGTTTTCCAGATCCATCCAAGCTCTCGGGCTCGGAAGCACTTGGAGCTTGAGAATTTTGACTTTCCTCTCTCTTCCGCTTCTTCTTTGCCTCCTTTTTCTTGCGCTTTTCTTCCCGACGTTTTTCCTTTTCCGCTCGTTTCTTCAATTTCCTATAGAAATTTTTAATCAGAGATTCTCATATACTGGTAGTGACGTATCAGATTGAAAAAATCAGACTTGTTGATAAACAAGTAAAAAATTCCGTGAACTGTTATCCTTACCGAATTCTCTTTGCCTCGTCGCGTATTTGTTTCTCCTTTTCCGTATCAAGAGTTGGCTCCGCTGCACCAACAGGAGTTGGGGGAATCGAAGAAGCTGACATTCCACTGTGGGAGTGTAAGCTTGGAACGGCAGAAAGAATCGGGGCTCGACTCTCGACTGAAGGAACGGGATGATCGTATGATAAAGGCTTCGCTGCTGGTGGAAGCTGATCCTCGTCAGAACTGTCAGAAATTCCAGGAGGCTCGTCGTCTGCATCTTTCTGTGAGTTTGAGACGCCGACGAATGATTCATCGCTAGAATCGCCGAGGCCGAGGATGCCGGCTTGACTGGAGTTCATATTCGATGCTGTTTTGGGCGCGGAAGGAGGTGGGGAAGTATAATTCGATAGAGGGGTGTTCTGAGAGAGAGGCAGTTGGGCAGTGTTCGAAGTTGTTTTGAGTGGAGTTACTGGAAAGTTGGATGTAGCATCTACACCGAGGGGCAAAGAAGGCTGATGTGGATGGATGTAAGGACTTTGTTTTGGCGTCTGGCTGTAGTGAGGCGTTGGCTTCTTCACGGACCCGGGCATGACAAGAGGTGTCATTGGAGTAGCAGGGTAGCTGGGTACGTCCGACGGAGAGTATTGCTGTGATAAGGGATGAAAAAGAGATAAAAATCTGGGTCTCGAATCCGTGGTGTTTTTTTGGAGCAGGGTTTGCTCCAAAAATTCGAGACCCAGATAAAAATCACTTAGAAATGAGTAAACAAGAGACTTTTTTTTACCCCTGACTGAGGATATTGATGATCAGGTCCCCTAGCACCACCAGGAGCAGAAGGTGGGTTTTCCTCTTCCGACTGCAAATTTTCATCGTCAGAGTTATTCTGCTCTTCTTTAGCCTTCTTCTCCTTCGCCGACTTAGCTTCAGCGTCGATTCTTTTAGCATTGGAAATGGAAGGCATCCAGGGATAGCACCATGAAGGAGTTTGTTCGTCGATTTCCCGCTTATGATTGAGACCGATTATTCTTCCGTCTGATTCGGGCAATCGAGGAACATCAGGGGCAGCAATAGGTTCTGTAAATTCGACCAAATTTCTCAGCGATTCTGGTGGCATCCCTAGGTCTTTCATGGCTGCCAACATGTCATACGCGTCAGCTTGATTATGCTTTTTTTAGAGTTATATTTCGAGGTCATTAGCTATTGAAAGAAAGTATGCTTTTTTCCGTAATATAACCAAACTGAGCATGCTCGGCAAACTTCATGATACGCGAGCCAATAAGCTCAACAAAACGCTCCATGAGATCGGCAAGAACATCGAGGGGCAACTGGTTGATCTTTTCAAAGCCGACCGACTGGACAAGGAGCGCCACGCTTCTCCGTGTCTGTCTCCGGATGAACGGATAGACATCCTCCTCCATGTTTAATGTCAGCGGGTAAGACGACAAGAATAAATTCTAGAGTGGAAAACTGATATTGAAAGTTTCTTTTTGGAATAGAAAAATGTGGCGTAAGAATAAGTAACTGTTGTATTTTCATCATGTGGCAGGAAAGAAATTCGTGTTGAATATACAATATATATTTAAAACGGCAGATTATCTAACGGAAGAGAATCTAGATTTTCTTCGTTTACTCGATGACTCATCTAAAGATCTATTTTCACTATCGCTGATGTTGCGTTTCGATGCATTTTTAAGAGCTTCTGTTTTTGCGTCGAAAAATTGGTCTGAAAATCATCATCAGGATTTGTCGAAATAAATGAAATTCCTACCCAAGCATCCAACAACCCAGTTGTCTTTGATTTGAGCAGTTGGGGGAATCGGGCGGTAGAACTCATCGAGAGCTATAAAACGTAAAGAACGCGAGCGGGGATCAGTAATATTTTACCGTCCATGAGTCTTTTAGAGGGCTGAATGTTCGGGACAAGTCTGAGACTCTCTGGATCAACTTCCGAAAACGGCTTCGTATCTAGCTTTATGACAGCAGCCATGAGCCCTGCCGGCAAGTTGTAATAAGGTCGAGTTGGGTTCAGTCCCTCAGATGATCCGTCCCACTGAAGAAGATGATTCCTTAATTGAACCGAAAAGACAAGACGTCTTACCGGCTTGCCGAGCGGACCGAAATTAGTATTTTGACCCTGCATGTTGAGCTGCTGTCGCTCAGAGAGTTGTTTTTGAAAGTTTTCTAATCCTTCTTTGTTTCGCTTCGCCGCTTCCATTGCATTCTGTCTCCTCTGCTCTGCGCGTTTTTCCCACTCATTCATCGCCTTTTTCTTCTCGTCAATCTGCGCCATCAAATCTTTGAGAACATCATCGGCATGTTTCACGTAATCGCCGTGTTGGGACTCGTAAGATTTGAATTGAGAGTCGAACTCTTCTTCAGCTTGCTTTACTTCAGATCTATAGCGATCTCGCAAAGCATCACGGAATTGCTTGTACTCGACGATATGACTTTCGAAGCGATTTTCAACCTTTTTATCGAGTTTAAAGAATTGAGTAATTATAAGGTTATCCGTGAAATATCTTATATCGATGATGATAAGTAAACTCGTCCCTCAAGAGAAAAATATCTGTTGTTCTTCCACAAATCCTTCAATTTGACCAGCCTTTCACCGATCTCCTTGTCCGCCCTCAGTTTCGTGACGGACCAAAGCGGGACGATAATCTCCTCAAATGCTTCGAGAATGAGATGATTCTCCCGCTTGTGCGCGTGATGGAAGACATCGTTTATTAAATAAATGGTGTGCAAACGCATATCAAAGGTGGCATTGTTGCTGAGTACGCGGCCGGCGATGTATTTACAAATGAGCTCAGACGTCTATATTTCAATTGTTATTTTATAGGATCTGTAATCGACAATCGTAACAACAATAAAAGTACAAGCCCTTCACTACAGGATTCAATGAACCCGGTTTAAACTTTAAACTCTTGTTTACCTTTGAATCTGTCGCGTTTCTTAAGATCCATTCCTTCCCAGCCGCGATAGCCTCTTTTGTACAATGCCTAATAATCGGCTTCATGATCCTACTGAAGTCTTCAATATTCACATCCAACTTGAGCGCATCATTCGAGCATTCAAAGCTGATCTTCTCTTCTATCACCGCGTCGACGCTATTTTCCCTGTCCGTTGCTAAACTCTTCTTCTGCGCCTTCAAGTTCGACTCTGACTCGCGAATCTTTTGGTCGAAATTGTCTTTTTTCTTTTTGTATTCGGCCTTTAACTCGTCGATTTGAGACTGCGTCGCCGGTTGCGGATCAGCAACAAAATTGGGATTTGGATTAGAGTTCTGTGGCGCGAAACCAGCTGGACGAGTGTTTGTTTCTTGTGGCTTCCAAGAAGCGCCAGGTCCTGGATTCGAAAAACCGCCAATTTTCAACGTTGGATTCCATTTATTCTGCGTTTGAGGGTTGAAAGAAGGTTTCTGGGAACCTTGCCCGCTCATTACTGTGTCTCTTTGCATCGTAAGCTGAACCAAACCGATAATAATTCCTGCTTTTGTTCATTCAGAAGTGTACCTTTTGCGCGATTTGCTCAGATCGAACTTTGGATAAATAATATTTATTGAAGGCTCCATTTGGAAATAGAAATGCATATTCAGGATTGCCCCGTTGCTTCTCTCGCATCATATTTTCGAATTGGCTGCCATTCTTGGAAACGTACTGGGCCACCTTATCGATGAGATTTTTCTGGGCGACATTTGTTGGAGCCCCGGCCGACATTTCTATTGTCTGAAAAGAAGGAATCTTCCAAAAAGGGTTCTTTTATTTCTTTGTTTTTATTTTTGTTGAGTCACGAAATAGAATAATTCTCGGCAGGGAATACGATGGGCTGATTTTTCTCTTGAGCATAGAACTAATTTGAAAATGACGCTACTTACGTGGAAACAATCGCAGCAAAAATAAAGGTACTTACATTGATTTTTAACTTGAGAAAACTCGAAATCAGAAGAATGGAGAGACTTTGCGTATTTTTGAGCTACAAAGAAAAAGGAGCTAAAAAACTCAAACCTGGTTTTATGATGCGACTTTTTTGTGCCTCGTCCAGTGCTAGTTCTAGTTACTGTAATTTTCAACTAACCTTGACAATTACTGTATTGGTTCTTGACTCAGTTCTTGCACTGGTGCTCGGGTACAACGCAAAAGCTCTCGATTTTTTCACAATTTTGAATATTGGAAATAGTTTTTTGCAATTCCTACTTTGTTGGAGAAGAGGTTTAGAAAAAAGAGCAAAAAATATTTGATTTCGGTACCTTTGAGGGGTACCTACCGTGCGGACTTTGGGACTGTGTCGAAAGTTCTACACGCGCATTTTTTCTCTCCAGAAAATCGATGAAGAATTTCTTTATTTTTCACGGATACGGATGTTTGCATCTTGATTTAAATACGTTAGACTCAGCTGTGGGTTGGAAATTGTCGGGAATTTAGAGGGAGAGCAATTTGGAAACGCAGAGAAAAATATAGAAGATAACCTGATCAGAATCGCGGGCGGACACCAAAACCGGTGCGGACTCCGAAGCCACCACGGGCTGGTCCTCGGGTCGGTAAACGACCTTTCATCGCGGTACGAGGGAGTTGCCGAGCTGGACCATCTGGGAGAAAAATGAATAATTGTACAATGCTTGTTCAAGCTTACCAAAAGCGTTGGAATAGCCACCATCGCCACCAGGCCCACCATTGTCCATGTGCGAGGGCAGCATGTTATTTTGTTGCGGCTTGGAGAAGTTAAATTGTACTGGTCCGCTTCTGTCAGCTAAATGCTGATATTTCCTCGCCTAAATATGGAAATCAAGACCAAATTCTCTCCTGGGATCTTACTTTGAGCTCTTCTAGTGATATATCTTCCTCTGGGTGCATAATTCTCGTGTTTTTCGACTGAACGACAACTTTACCAACTGTTGGCACTGGCGGCATCGATGGCGGCGGCGGAGCATGATTACCAGAAACACCTCCAGCGAAGAGCGGCCTCGGGGCGCCTCCTTGCCCAGAAACTAAAAGAACAGGTTTACCATGGGTTCATAAGTGGTGATTAATACATCTACTCTGCTTTTCTTGGCCCATTGGTCCGCCCATACCAGGCATTCGCGGATTTCCCATCATTCCTGGCATTTGGCCCGGCGCTCCTGGAGCTCCTGGTGCTGCTGCTCCACCACCAGCTTGATTCTGCATCATCATTTGCATCATCGCCATCATCGGATTCTAAATTTTGAAATTGTTTACCCTCTAATCTGGCGATCATGATATTCATTTCTTTACGATATATGCTGAATTTATACCGGTGCGGCTGCGCCTCCTCCAGCAGCAGCTCCTCCTCCTTGCATCGACTGCATCATTTGCATCATCATCATCGGATTAAATTGCGAGTTCTCATCGCCGGAGTCATCTGAGTCGTCAGAATCATCGCTGTCATCTTCCTCGATTTTCGGCCGTTTTCCCTACAAAAATCATCTTTATTGAGAAGCAAAAAAAGAGCATTTTACATGGCGTGCGTTGACATCTCGTTGATGTTTGACCATGTCGTCGATGGGAATTCCCTTCATTCCGTAAATTTCAATTTCCGGATCACTTCGGCGGTCTAGCGAGTTTGGAATCGCGTCGATTGTCTCTTTGTGAACCTAAAAATCATGTTTCTTTGGCGTCATGTTGATTTTTTCGGGTTTACCTGAACACAATGAATAGCCAGTCCAGGCCCAGTGAACAACTTCTTGTGGCAGACATGACATTTAAAATGCCTGGCCTTCTGATGCTGAATCAAAACCGCCTCGTCATCGAATTCCCTGTTGCAGTACCAGCACCAGGGGCGCACAGTCTTTCTCTTTTTGCGACCCATATTTCAATAAATTGAAAGTCTGAAAAGAAATAATGCATAAAAACAAGCTTAAACTTTTCGATATTTTTTTAATCCTCTCAACCAGCCTACAATCAGCTGACATTAATTGAAATAAGACAGAAAAAAAGTAGAACTTATTTATTGCCGAATTTCTTTTGGTGGAAAGCGGGCGGGAGAGATGCGAGAATTTCGCCAACAGGTCGGTCAATCACAAGTAGTTCGTCCTTGCTTACTGCTTCTGCGTGTAAGACGTATTTCCATCGACAGATTTCCGTGAATTCTGTCTCGCTAACAGTCGGTGGCAACGCTCTACTGAAGTTTTTCATGTTCTTTCCTTCGTGAGACAGTCTTCCTTTGTTCTCTTCGATGAATTTCTTTTCCTGGGCGGCGGCTAGGAAGAATTTATTGTGGAACATTTCAGACTTCGTACAAAAAAGATAGATTTTAAAGAATCTTTTAAAAGAGTGGGCATTAAAACCTTCTAGTTTAAATAAGGGCGGATAACTTAATCTTTATTTCAAAATTATTAGAAATCTCGCGAGATTGAGCTAATTAAAATAAGCCGCAAATAAACCATGAACGGATTACACGTCATAAATTGAGGATCAACAAATTATTGACAATACTAGTCACCTACATCTGATTTTGGTAAGGTTCTTAGATTCCTGCCGGCTTCTATCCATGAACGTAAAGCTCTCGTTGTCGCAAAGGATAATCGGGCGCGTTCCAAACTGATCGATAGAGACGATTTTCGATCGATACTTGCGCCATGTAGGGGGGGATGGACGACGAGTTCGACCATTTTGTATACTCGCCTTCGAGATTGAATTCGTGGATATCTCGGCTAGCCGTCGATGCCAAAAGCGTTTCTTCTCTAGTTTATTTTTAAGCAATTTCAATTAAAAGCGCCTCACCCATTTTCACTCATTATGAAATTCGCGGCGGTGTAAGCGGTCGCCGCTCTCGGAATCAAAATCATTGAGTCCTCCTCCAAATTGAACAAATACGAGCTCAACCCGATCGATGCCACGTATTTGCAAGTTCTACTGAATTTGATTGCTCTGAGTGTTTCTTGCGTCTTTTCTTTTGCTTGCAAGGTCGGCCCGGCGACTAATGCTTCGGAGTCGTCATCGATTTTCAATGATTTGAGCTCCGACGAGTACGTTCCATAGAATAAGAGCTTCGAGTCGGGGGAGAACTGCAGCTGGAGGGGAGCTTCCTTTATCGCTTCCCCGATCATTATCTTTAATAAAAAAGTTTTAAATTGATTCTTATAAGCTTTCCTCAAGAAATACCTTTTCTAATCCAACATTATCATCTTCATTAAACACTCTGTACACTCGAAGCTTCGATGCTGTGGAAAACGCAACCCAGTTTCCATCAGGCGAAATGGTCGAAACTCTAAGCGGTTCCGTTTTCAGGGAGAAAATATGCACTGGTGCTTCTGACGATACCTGGATAAGTGAGATTAATCTTTCAAGATAAAAAACTTGAGCCCTCTACCTCGTCCTCGTCCATGCAATCATCATCAAGTTCCGCTGCGTCAGCCATTTTCCACAGATCAAGCTGACAGCTGCCCTGCAGGAGGAAAAGTCTGGCTTCCTTCGAGACCGAACAGACCGGACTTTGCCGATAGCTGTGGAGGATGCTGGACGATTTCGAGTTGTCGTTTATTGCTTTTTTCTGTCTCGCCACTACAATGTTCCTGTCTATTCCGGCGCTCACGATCTCGCGGTCGACAATTTCCAGCTGTCGCACATCGTTGCCATGAAGCACATGGCCCCAGACTCGTCGCCACTCCTCTTCTTTTCCTTCAAAGTCACTTTCCCCAACCCGGATGTTCTCATACGCCAAGACCAATGGATCGACTCCGGAAGCAAAGACCATCCTTTCGTTTTTACTTGCAGCGATCGTGAGAATATCTCGTTTGTGTTTCTTTATTGATTGAACTAGCGCTCCCAATTTTCCGTTGTAGAAATTAATTCTTCCGTTTGAATCGCCAGTCACGATCGTGTAGTCTGTTAGGAAAAGGTTGCACCAGACTGTTGTTTCCATGTTTCCTTCCTAAATTAGTTAATTTTGTAATTTCATCTCTTTCTTCGCCGAAATACCGAGCGTTTTAGTAAAAATCGTACATGTTTTCAATAATGTCATATGAACGAAGGAAAATTCCACGCACAGATGGGAAAGAGTGGAAATCTGCCCGAAAAACTAACCTTAGACACAGCGAGTTGACGATGCATCCTGCCAGTTTCCACATTCCAAATCCGGATAGAACCGACTCCTGACGTACACAGAAGCTAAAATGAACAGTCACGATACAGCTTTCGTTCAATGTTCATGACGCAAAGATCCTTAACTCTAGCGATATTTCGTGCTCATGAATCATGATTATACTTTTTATCATGGTATATAATATACGGTATATTTTATAGTATAGCGTATTTTGTCTTTTTCTAAAGGAGGACCCTTTTTCTGGGATAAAGGATAGAGGCGTAAACGTTCATACTTTTCCTTTCGAATGCCAGGACAGCGAAAGAACCCGTTTTTCCTGCCGCTCGAACGATTTGAGATAAAGGAGACACATTTCCGTTTTAGTATCCATTATTTCATAAATTCGCACGATTCCATCTTCTCCGCCGACGGCGAGGTGTTCTCCGTCGGGTGATTTACGCATACACCACACTGCCGACGCTCCACTATCCATATTTGCCAGGACCTTGAAAGGAAGATTAATTGAGAATATCGGGGTAGTCCGCACCTTGCAACTTTTAGGGCAATAAGAAGTAATGAAACCATTGGCACCGGCAGACAGTAAAAGCCCGTACTTTGTCCATTCTAAAACATCTACCGGTCGATCCTCATCTGGAGGGATGAACGCGACTTGATCCCAACAACGCCGGTTGTAATAAGACCAAATCTGAAACGCTTTTTTAGTTTCTGAAAGAATTTAAAGGCATCACCTCGATTCCGCGTTGTTCTGGACCATCAGCTCTTGCAACGGCTAGTCTAGCATTGTCAGTGTCGTAACGAAGAGTTTGAACTGCGCTCGGATTTTCTGAAAATACCGAACATCTGTGTACTCGAAGACTTTGTTTCATTCTGAAATCGACATGGATAAGATTTTCTCTGCTCAGACATTTCAGCCAGACGTTAATATGCAGTGAGGATATGCTGAAAGGCATTGGTCCAGTTCAATCGATAAACCAACTTTGTAGACCATATTATTTCTAGAACTCCTCCTGGTTCGAACAAAAGGCTCAGATGAACTTTTTCAACCCTCAGTTTTAAACGGAGTTTTACAACAGTTTTACGAGAAAAGAGAAGGGTTGGCGAATTGTAATTCTCAAAGATGCCAGAGCGTGTTCTTTCCAAATTCAATAGCGAAAAAATGAGCGACAAGTAAGTTTACCTAGTTTCATTAATTTTGTCTGCGTCAATTTTCACCATTTTCGTCAGGTCAGCAAACATCAGGCGAGTCTGTGACCCGGGTTAACCTGCCTATCATAATTACGTTTAAAAATATCAATACAAGCACCAAAGCTATCAGGCTCTATTTACGTCTATTTGACCACCAAAACAGTATCATTGAATCATATGACCAGGGAATCACATGAAAAAAGGATTCAAAAAGAAAGAATGGCCGCTTTTTTTCTTTTCAAAAAGCAAAAGACAGAGTTGAAGCAAAAAATAGACAGAAGCAATTCAGAACAAAAGACAGAGAGAAGAGTAGTTTTCCATCAGGTAGCCGAGCATTCAGTAGATGGCCTGATACTACCAAATTTGGGGAATTCGGGGGCTTATCAGCTTTACAAGTGATTTTCGCAAAAAGGGGTTTTCCCCGGGAGACGGTTGGGGAGACAGGGACAGTCCTTTTTGGAAATTTCCACTAAAGAAAGAAGAAGTTGAACAAAAGGGTTGAGCACTTTTGGAGACTATCCAAATAGAAACAAACTCAGATAAAGAGTCAGAAAATGGAGCCCGTTATTTTGGAGAAAAGGTAAAGATAAATGAGCCAAATATTCTTTATAAATAGTCAAAAACAAATCTTAATTTTTATAGAATTTCAGAAAGATTTTCACTTCCTTGAGTTAGAAACAAAAGAAAACCGTTTCAAAAGAGATTAATTCGGCGGAGAGACAAGTTATGTAACTCGCCCTCTTTCCTTATCGCTTTTTTCCACGTTAGTTATTGCCCCAAACATCCGCTGTCGTATTTATTATCGCCCCTGGCCGCCCAGTCGCTCTAAAGTTTTCATCAGACGTCGGGTAAAATTTCGTCAGCCGCCAAAGGGGCTGCTCCTCTCCCGCTGATTGGCTTTGTTTACCCCAGCCAGGCTTTATAAAGCCCGCTCCTCCTAAATGACCTTATCACATTCACACTCGAAAAAACTTTCAATTAAATTTTTGGAAAGAAAATCATCGTTGATTTCAGAAACATGGTAATTGCGAAGAGAATTAACGAATTAATCCGGCTGTCTCAATTTGACGCGCTGGCGAATTTGGAAGAGCTTTGGGTCTTCGGCTACGGATCGCTTGTCTGGCTCCCGAACTTCTGCTTCTCGGACAAGATCGTCGGGAAGATCCTTGGCTATCGTCGCCGATTTTACCAAGGAAATACGACGCACAGGGGCCGACCAGGTCGACCCGGGCGAGTAGCCACTCTGATGAAGGACCAAACTGGAAGATCGGAGACATACGGCTGCGCGTACAAACTTTCCGGAAGAGAGCAAATTGCTGCAGCATTAGAGCATTTGAACATGCGAGAATCCACCCTTGGCGGCTATTCCTTGAGCGTCGAAGATTTCCACAGCGCCGAGTTCGCGCCAATTCCAGCGCTGGTCTACACCGCCACGCCAGAAAACGACCAATTCACGGGCGAACAGTCCATTGAAGAATTATCTGACATCATCGCGAATGCAAGCGGGCCGACCGGGTCCAACGTGGAATATCTCTTCCGACTGGCCGAATGGCAGCGCGAGTTTCTACCGTTTGTCGAGGACGACCATCTTTACGAACTGACGCGGCTGACGAAGACTAAATTGGCGAGAATGGAACGCGAAAAGAATAACCCGCGACGAATGGTCAGAAATGGCAATTAAAATTGAAGAATTGAAAACTTGAAGATTTTGAGTTTTTTCTTTCTTTTTTGTAAATATTCTTTTTTTCTCTTTTTTTACTTTTGCGCCAACCCTTCAAAAATATTAATAAATTTTATGAAATCGGCTCTTTCGACTTTATAGGTATTTTCTGGATTTCCCGCCGCGAGAAAGAGCCAATCAGTAGCTTTGTGAGGAAATAATGCGCGCTCATTGGATGGCGAGAGTTTGAAAAGTTCATGAAGGATTTCGGGTAGGCTTCATTTGAACAAGAGCTTCATTTGAACAGAGCTTCACTCGAACGACTTTTGAAAAAACGATTATTTTGACGTAATTGATAATAACTAATTATGGCCAAATTTTGAGAATAATTGACACTATCAGATGTTTTCTTTGATCTAAAAATAAACAAAGACAAATTTTTCACCAATAAATTTATTTTATCGGATATTCATGTAAAAAACTTGTCAATTTTATGAAAACTGTTACTTTCTTTTTGAGAATCGTTTATCAAACTCACAAAAAGGACCCTTTTGAAATGTTGTCCAAGTGAAGCTTTTGTCCAAGTGAAGCTCTGTCCAAGTGAACTCTTGTCCAAGTGAGGCCTACTCAAGGATTTCATCCTTTTTCTCTGAATTTCGAGAGGAAATAGCTGTGAATATGTCTCGTGGATTTATTCTAGTCTTCTAAGTACAGTCTGCCGTTTTTCTGTAATTCGAGTAATTCCTTCAGCTCATCTTCAAGGCTTGCTTCGAAGTCACATTCGACAGCTTGCGTTTCGGGCTTGACAACTCGCCCGGCAAAGATAATTTCGTCTTCTTTTCGAATGAAATAGAGGAAGGGACGATCGCAGATGAACTCTTCTGGAGGCAGCTCGTAACGGCCACACTATAAAAGCATTAGATGAGATTTTAGTGTGTAAGTTTACCCCTTCACATCCACCGAATGATACCGCTGCAGCTACAGTTCCTTTCTCATTGACGACAATTTTTGCCCTGTGTTTCGCCTTCGATAGGTACACAGATTTCTTCGTCAAATGGCTGTGCAGTAGGTAATCCTAAAGTTTGCTAGCCCTGTGAGGGCGGCCGAATTCCAAGGGATCAGTGCTCAGTGAACACTGTTCACGAACTTTAGAATTACCCACAACTGTAGTTGTCCAATGCCTCCGAAAACACATGCCCAAAGCCGAGTTTTTCGAAGATCTCTTTCAGATCCAAGTTTGTGTCTATCTCGAACTTTGGCATTCGAAAGTTCACCTTCGCTTTTCGTAAACCACCGAAAATGTCCTTGAGCTTTGACGCGGTCAAGGAAACCGTTTCGAAAACGAAAAGCGGAGATTTGCTGGAAATCCCTTTGAGATTTTGCGGCTTTGGCATTACAACCGTCATTTCCAGCCCTTCAGTCAAGTAGGGCAATGAAATGGCTTGGAATTCGCTGGTTCTGGTGTACATGATCTCTTCGAATGTTTCTTCCATGTATCGAACTCCGTGCTTTCCTTCGCCGAAGAGCCCATAATTTGTTCTAAAAACTGAAAATTTTTTTTTCCATGAGTCCTTCACTCGGAGTTTTCCTTTCTATTAATTACTATAGTTTCCTCATCCAAATGGTTGAAAATGACAACTCTGTCTTGAAGAAAATTGCGGAGACAAGGATCATTCTTGTCAATGGATCTTCTAGCTCAGAAGCATCAACCACCTCGTTGATGACATCGTTCGTTGACTTCGAAACCCAGGAGTTTATTTTATCCGCAGCGTCTTGACTCTCGGTAAAATCAACGTATTCATGGGAGGCGCTGAAGTCTGTTTTGAAGCAGCTGAATAATTTTGCGCCTATTTGGACGACAGGAAGAGATTCTAGGGCTCTGACGCGCGCTTCCGTTTTGCCAGGTTCTTCTTGAGACACCATTTTAAGAATTTCTTCTCTAAGAGTCAAATGGAAGTAAATCTCATTGGAGCTTTGAGTCGTACCTTGTTTGTCCATCAGCAGCTCTCGCTAGAATGGCAAATGCGTGCTCAACATTGACAGGCGAAAGGACCAAATTCTTGGCAGGCTCGCTAAGGAGTAATTTCAAACACAGGTCCATCTCTTTTCGGACTAAAATACTATTCTGTGGGAGAATATCTGTGAAGCTCTGATGAAGCGAATACCGGCCGGTTCATGAATCCATCGATAAGGAAACTGAGTGTCTTTTCATTGAGAATGTAAACCAACAAGATGAATATGTTATCGAACGAACGAATGGATAAAAATTTACCGGGATACAAAATCTAGTAGTAGGAAGAAACATTCCAAAATCTTATTGATGACGAATATGGCAATAAAAAAGTAACGGAGAGTGGCAAAAAAAGCTTTTGACGCTCAGAGCATGGTCGCCAAGTTTATTGCTTTGTCCCCGCAGTTGATATCATAAAGGAGTCTGATCGTCAAATTTAACAGGGGTCGAATACTCTGACGCTTTCTTTGTGATTCTTTCATGATTAGTTCCTAATCAGGGACTACTTAAAACATCAATCACACAGAAGATAACAAAAAAATAGAAAAAAAGAGAAAATGAAAATTTCAAATTTGATTTTCGGATCTGTTGTGCTTGCGGACGACTCTATTGCTGGTATACCTGCCATTGATAGAGGAGTGAGGTGAGACTGTTTTATCTCTTTTTATTAATGAGACTCATATTTAGACCGGACATGGCTGGAATCAATGGTGTCAAATGTCCTAAAGGAGGAAGGTTAGTTATTCTTACATTCATGAATCATGATTTTTGACCAAGTTGAACTATTCAAGCCTCATGATTTTTAGTAAATTTTAAAGCTGAGAAAAAATAATTGTTCAAGGCCAGCGATGGGTGGAATGTGTATTCCTGACGATACAGTCGAAACTCCCCTAGTGACTGAAAATATCGATATTGACGGAATCGGCAAGCTTGATCCTACTGAAGATCCTCTTAATGGGCAGGGAAACATGTTTGGACCACAAAATGCGTTCCCAGGACTTCAAGAATCATCAACTGATTCAATGACAACAACATCAAGACCCAAACCACCACCACCATCGACAATGCCACCGGCAATAAATACAACCGAAAAGAAGACAGCAAAACCTGCTGATCCAGTTGTTCCGATGGACGATCGTAACGCAGTCAACACTGATGAGCCATCTAATGATGGAGTCAACTCACTCCCAGATAAACCAGCCGCAGAAGCATCTGAATCGACCGAAGAAGATCCATCCTGGTGGATTTGGCCCCTAACTTGTGTTGGAATCGGCACTGTTCTATGTAGGGCTTCTCATAAAAAGCACTTAGTTATCATTTTTAGTGGGAGTGTCGATCTACGCATGCCAAAAGAATGCTTCTCCCCCTGCACCAACTCAATACCTTCCAGGCCAAATCATCGGTCAAGAATCAACGGTGACAAAAGATCCTCCAGCGCAGAATAGCTTTCCCAACGGAACTTCTTCAGTGACAATAACTGAACAACAACAAACCACGCAACAACTCTCCATAAGTTATGGACCATAACTCAACAATCAGCATAAACTTCAAAAGCTGGTTTTTTATTAATTAATCAACCAAAAGTTCAATAAATATTTTGCTTAACAAACAATAAAACAAACTCGGTAATAATGATTGATTATTTATGCAGAAAATTAAAAAAAAACAAATAAAAAAAAAGATGTTAGATAAAATGGACATCTTTGTTTGTGTCGCTAATAACCGAATAAAAACAATAAGTCATCAATCTTGAGGCCCTAAAACTTCGAAAGCTCACCTGCTTGACACACTGCATGGCAAAATGAAAGTGATAAGTCCATCTCCTTGAGCAAGACTGACTGAATAACAGAGAAAGATGAAGCTTCTACTGTTCTTTGTTTGCCATGCTCTTTCTAAGGAATCGAGGGGACCAAGGTTTGAAATTTCTAAACCATCCATTCCTGATCATAGAATAGGCCGCGACCAACAGACTCCACTTCAGTAACTGAGTCAGACGGATTTGACTTGATCGATGAAGAAAAACAGGAAGAAAACTGGAATTTGTTTATGATAACAATTTACTGTCTTGGTGGAGTTGTTGCCCTTTGTAATTTTCACAATTGAATTTGCAATATCTATCTTAACTTTATTTAAGTTTTCCTGACTCTCATTTGCCATTTCATCTTCAACATCAGAAAATACGCCTGTTTCAAGGTTTCTCCAACCCAACAGCAGTCTCAAGCTGTCGAACTTGAACAAACAACTCAATCTGAACAAAATTGAAGCAAAATAAAACTCCTCCATCAAAAAACAAACGCTTCAAAACCAAAGGCATAACGACCTTCTGACCTTCAAAATTTTATTTACTGTATCAACTACACGTCAATTATTCAAATAAATAATAATCGATCAGAATAAGGAAAATATAATGCAGACCTATTTTCTTTGATACAATAAAGATTTTTTAAAGATAGTTTGTTAATGAGTAACAAAATCCACTTTCCTTTTTTTGCACTGCAAAAGCACTCTCGAAAATAAGGCTATAAATTATGCTTGTTTTTGACTCGCTAAAGTTCACGTTGATAACGATCCTGGTTTAGCCCCCATTAAGAAACATTATCAACTTGCAAAGTGGACCGCTCATAAATCTCATAAAAAGGGTCAGATCCGAAAATGGACACTTTTCATCTTAAGTTCATAGTGAGAACTTGCAAATCGCCGCCGTTTTAGGCTAATATTTCTGTTGAGGAGCCATTTTCAAACGTATAAATGCGCTCGTTGGAAGTGAAATTTCTCATTCTACTCAAGAGTCTACTAGAAACTTGAGAAGGTAAATATATCTAGATTATTTTTGTTGCTATAAGTTTACTATTAGATGTCGCTTTGGGATCCTGAGGCAGCTGGCAATGCCGCTAACTACCTTCGACTTCCTGACAAGGAAATGTTGGAGCTTCGAAATCAGCCGTTTGAAGGTGCCAAGTGCATTTGGGTCCCATATGCAGATACTGGCTACTCAAAAGCTGAACTGATCGGTGATGGTGACAAACCAGGCACCAAGAAGGTCCTTCGTCTTGCTGATAACAAGCAGAAAGATGTTAAAACCGAGCAGGTAAACAATAACAATCTGGCTGGCACTTATGTTTGTGATAGGTTGAGAAGCAGAACCCTCCCAAGTACGAGTTGCTTGAAGATTTGGCCAACATGACTTATCTATCTGAAGCTTCTGTCGTCTACAACTTGGACGAGCGATACCGACGATTCTTGATCTACACCTACTCTGGTCTCTTCTGTGTTACTGTCAACCCCTACAAATGGCTCCCCGTCTATGACAACCACGTCGTCGGTTGCTACAAGGGCAAGAGAAAGTCTGAAATGCCTCCTCACATTTTCTCGATCTCCGATAACGCCTACAACGATATGTTGCGAGAGCGACACAACCAGTCCATGTTGATTACTGGAGAGTCTGGTGCTGGTAAAACTGTCAACACCAAACGAGTCATCCAGTACTTCGCTGTCGTCGCTGCTCTCGGTGCCTCCGGTAAAGTCGGTGATGCTGCTGATGAGGGACCATCTCTCAAGGGTGGCGGAACTCTTGAAGATCAGATTGTCGCTGCTAACCCCGCTATGGAGGCTTTCGGTAACGCCAAGACTACTCGTAACGATAACTCTTCTCGATTCGGTAAATTCATCCGAATTCACTTCGGTTTGACTGGTAAACTGGCTTCCGGTGATATCGATACCTATCTTCTCGAAAAATCTCGAGTCGTCTTCCAGCTGAAGGCCGAGCGATGCTTCCACATCTTCTACCAAATTTGCTGCGAGCATATGGTCGAAATCAACGAGATGTGCCAGATTTCTCACAATCCTTACGACTACAAGTTCTGCTCCATGGGTGAGATCAAGGTCAAGTCCATCGACGATAAGGAAGAACTCGCTGCCACTGACGAGTCCTTTGATATTCTTGGTTTCAACCAGGAAGAAAAGAACGGTATCTACATGATTACTGCTGGTCTTATGCACTCCGGAAACATGGAATTCAAGCAAAAGCCCCGAGAAGAACAGGCCGAGCCTGACGGCCACGAAGCTGCCGAACTTGCCGGATATATGTTTGGTATTTCTGGAGCTGAGTACACCAAGGCCCTCTGTACCCCACGAATCAAGGTCGGTACTGAGTACGTCACCAAGGGTCAGACCGTTGACCAGGTCAACTTCGCCCTCAAGGCCATCTGCAAGGCTGTCTTCGATCGACTCTTCAAATGGCTTGTCGAAGTCGTTAACCGAGCTCTCTCCACCGATCTCCCTCGATCTTTCTTCATCGGTATCCTCGATATCGCCGGTTTCGAAATTTTCGAGTTCAACACTTTCGAACAGCTTTGCATCAACTATACTAATGAAAAGCTCCAGCAGTTCTTCAACCATCACATGTTCGTCCTTGAACAGGAAGAATATAAGAAGGAAGGTATCGAGTGGGAGATGATCGATTTTGGTATGGATTTGGCCGCTACCATCGACTTGATCGAGAAGCCTCTTGGTATTATGTCAACCCTCGAAGAAGAGTGCATGTTCCCTAAAGCTACTGACATGACCTTCCGAGACAAGCTTTTCCAGCAACATTTGGGTAAGAACGACAAGATTGGCAAGCCCAACCCGAAGAATCATAAGAACGCTGACGTCCCTGCTCCTCACTTTGAATTGTACCACTACGCTGGTACTGTCGGTTACAACGTCACCGATTGGCTTCTCAAGAACAAGGATCCCCTCAACCCCTCTGTTGTCGGTCTTCTTAAGAAGTCCAACAACAAATGTATTGTTATGCAGTGGGAGTCCTACATGTCCGCTGAAGACGCCGCCGAAGCCGCCAAGAAGGGTGGTGGAGGAAAAGGTGGCAAGCGACAGAAGGGTGGTTCTTTCCAGACTGTCTCTGGTCTCCATCGAGAATCTCTCGGTCGTTTGATGGCCAACCTTCGATCTACGCAGCCTCATTTCGTTCGTTGTATCATTCCCAACGAAAAGAAGAAGCCCGGACACATGGACTGGAACCTTGTTCTCCATCAGCTTCGATGTAACGGTGTCTTGGAAGGTATTCGTATTTGTCGAAAAGGTTTCCCTTCTCGAGTCCAGTACGAAGAATTCGCCAAGCGATACGTCATTCTTCATGCCGAAGCCAAGAAAGATCAAGAATTCTGCGACTGGAAAGCTATGTCGAAGGAAATCTGCGCTGGTATCGCCCTTGATGACGCCAAGCACAAATTTGGTCACACTAAACTCTTCTTCAAAGCTGGTGTCATTGGTGACTTGGAAGACGAGCGAGATGAAAAGATTGCCAAGATCCTTACTGCTCTCCAGTCTTACATGCGATACCGACTTGCTGAACGAACTTACGCTGAGATGGTCAAGCGACGAGACTCGATTGACATCATCCAGGCTAACATCCGAGCCTTCCAGTACTTGAAAGACTGGGAATGGATGAAGATCATCTACAAGATCAAGCCTCTTATCTCTCAGGCTGAAGAAGGAAAGAAGATGGAGGAGCTTGAAAAGAACTATGAAGAGGTTAAGAAGCAACTTGAAAAGGAGAAAACGACGAGCAGAGCTCGAGGAACAATCTGTCGCCTTAGAGCAGGAGCGAAATGAGCTCACTCAAAAGGCTGAAGCTCAGAACGCTCTTCTTGACGATGCAGAGGGCCGATGTGAAGAACTCATCGCCGCTAAGATCGATCTCGACGGTAAGATCCGAGATCTTCAGGAGAAACTCGAAGATGAGGAAGAAATGAACAACGAGCTTGTTGCCAAAAAGCGCAAACTCGAGGACGAATCTTCCGAATTGAAAAAGATATTGACGATCTAGAACTGACTCTTGCAAAGATCGAAAAGGAAAAGCACGCGACAGAAAACAAGGTCAAGAACGTGACTGAAGAGCTCGCTACGATCAACGAATCCATCCACAAGCTCGAGAAGGAGAAGAAATCCCTCCAAGAAGCACACAAGCAGACTCTTGGTGATCTTCAAACCGAAGAAGAAAAAGTTGTCAATTTGACCAAATCTAAGGGCAAACTTGAACAACAAGTTGATGATCTTGAAATCGGCCTCGAGTCTGAAAAGAAGGCTCGAATGGATCTTGAGCGAGCGAAGCGAAAGCTGGAAGGTGATATCCGTCTTTCTCAGGAGCAGATCATGGATCTCGAAAATGACAAGGCTGGTCAAGAAGAGAAACTGAAAAAGTCTGAGTTTGACTACACTCAGCTGAACGCAAAGCTTGAGGATGAGACTGCTCTCGTTGGCCAATTGCAGAAGAAGATCAAGGAACTCCAGGGACGATCTGAAGAGGTCGAGGAAGAACTCGAGTCTGAACGAGGCGCACGAGCACGATCTGAGAAGACTCGAGCCGATCTTTCTCGAGAACTCGAGGAACTCGCTGAGAGACTCGAAGAAGCGGCGTCCAACACTCAAGCTCAAATTGAAATCTCGAAGCGACGAGACGCTGAAGCCGCCAAGGTCCGTCGCGAGCTCGAGGAGGCCACTCTCAACCACGAATCTGCTCTCTCCAACATTCGCAAGAAGCAGGGCGACCAATCATCTAGTCTCGGAGAGCAAATTGAAAACTTGAACCGAGTGAAGCAAAAGCTTGAAAAGGAGAAATCCGAAGCAAAGCTTGAAGTTGATGAGCTCCATGTTAACGTCGAGTCTTTGACTAAGGCTAAGCTCAATTACGAGAAACAGACGCGAAATCTCGAAGATAACATCGCTGATATTAAAATGAAACTTGAAGAGGGAGCAGCTCAGCTTTCAGAGTCCCAGGGCGAGTGTGGCAAAATGAACATGGAAATCAACGATATTAGACGTCACATTGAAGAGAAGGACACCCTCAATTCCCAGCTTATCCGAGTCAAAAACTCATTGTCGCAGACCCACGATGAGCTCAAGCGACAAAATGACGAAGAAGCCAAGTCGAAGAACTCCCTTGCCCATCAGCTTCAAGCTCAGCGACACGACACTGATATGCTCCGAGAACACATGGAGGAGGAGCAGGAGTCCAAACAAGAGCTCCAGCGAAATGTCACGAAATCCAATAATGAGTGTGTCCAATGGCGCAACAAGTACGAGACTGATGCTATTCAGCGAACTGAGGAGCTCGAGGAAGCCAAGAAAAAGCTCGTCGCTCGACTCCAAGAATCTGAAGAGCAGGTCGAAGCTGCCCAAGGCCGATGTGGATCTCTTGAAAAGACCAAGACCCGACTCCAGGGTGAAGTTGAAGATCTTTCTGCTGATTTGGAACGATCGAATGCAGCGGCTTCTCAGTTGGACAAGAAGCAGCGAAACTTTGATAAACTCCTTTCTGAAGCCAAACAGAAGCAGGAAGAGGCCCAGGTTGAACTCGAGCTTGCCCAGAAAGAAGTGCGAAACCAGCAGACGGAACTTTTCAAGCTCAAAAACTCAACTGAAGAAGCTGTCGATCACCTCGAATCCATCCGACGAGAAAACAAGAACCTCGCTGAGGAAGTTCAGGAACTTGTTGACCAGCTCCAAGAAGGATCAAAGACCATCCACGAGCTCGAGAAGAACAAACGAATCGCTGACACTGAACGCGCTGAGATCCAGTCTTCTCTTGAGGAAGCCGAAGCTGCCATTGAATCTGAGGAAGCAAAAACATTGCGAGTTTCTGTTGAACTTCAGCAGCTCAAGCAAGAAATTGACCGACGACTCAGTGAAAAGGATGAAGAAATCGACAACGCCCGACGAAATGCTACCCGATCTGTTGAGCAAATTCAAGCTTCCCTTGACAACGAAATGCGTGCCCGTGGAGAGGCGATTCGATCTCGAAAGAAGATGGAATCCGATCTTAACGACCTCGAAGTAACCCTTGCTACCTCATCTCGACAGGCCGGTGATGCGCAGAAGACCACCAAAGATCTCATGCTTCAGCTCAAGGATTTGAATCAAAAGCTCGACGATAGCCAGAGACAGACCGAAGATATGCGCGAGCAGTCTGCTGTTTCTGAACGCCGAGTCGGTTTAATGACCACAGAAATCGAAGAACTCCGAGGCGGTCTCGAGCAGGCTGAGCGAACTCGAAAGCAGGCCGAAAATGATTTGATGGAAGCGAACGAGCGATCAAACATGCTCCACACACAGAATGGTGCTTTTATCAACCAGAAGAGAAAGATCGAAGGAGAACTTCATGGTGTCAAGACCGAAGTCGAGGAAGCTATTGGAGAAGCTCGATCCGCCGAAGAAGCCGCGAAGAAAGCACTTACTACCGCCGCTCTTCTCTCAGAAGATCTGAAGAAAGAACAGGACCAGTCTCAACACTTGGAGCGAATGAAGAAGAACCAAGAGAACTCTCTCAAAGATCTTCAGATGCGACTCGATGAAGCCGAGCAGGTCGCACTCAAGGGTGGCAAAAAGGCCGTTCAGAAGCTCGAAACTAAATGCAGAGAAATTGAGATGGAACTTGAGGCTGAACAACGACGAACTTCTGATAACACTAAGGTTTGTTTATTAGTTTTGTGACCTTATAAAATTTTGTAGGTCATTCGAAAACTCGAGCGTAAATACAAAGAAGCCGTCTACGCCAACGATGAAGACAAGAAGAATCTCCAGCGGCTCACTGACAGCATCGACAAGCTTAACTCCAAGGCCAAATCCTACAAGAAGTCTGCTGAGGACGCCACTGAGTCCGCTTCTTCCGCCATGTCTCGCTTCCGAAAGGTTCAGCACGAGCTCGATGAAGCTAACGAGCGAGCTGAAATGGCCGAGGCTGCTGTCAACAAGGCGCGATCCAAGGCTCTTGAATCCAAGTAGATTTAATTCTGATTCTGTCATTATTATTTATTAAGAAAAAAGGAATAAAATGCATTCGTATTATTTCTTAGTGAAAATGTTTAAGCCCTGCGTGATGCAAAAACGGTGATTGAAAGTCAAATCATTTTAATAACAAAAAGTTTCACTAAAAATGCACAGGCAACAAAATGAGGTGATTCAGATGCTACTCCGTCTACTAGGAAAATAGTGGTTAGTAAAACTATCGTTAAACTTGCTCAACTTCGGTTTCTGCTGGAGCTGATGGTTCTTCTCCATCGACGGCGGTTTCAACCTTGTCAGCGATGTTTTCTGCCTTGTCGGCGATCTTGTCTACTTGAGTGACAGCCTTATCGGCTTGCGCGAGTGTTTTGTTTGCTTCTGTCAAATTGTTGTTGACAGCCTTTTCAAAAGTTTTAAAAGTGGCTTTACTACAAAATAGGGGAAAAATCTTTCAAAGAGAAACAGACGATTTTCAGTGCGTATTTACTGCAACAATTAAAAAAATTAAAGAAGAAGCGAAAGTTTTAAACTTTTCCTTGAGATCCTTCGAGCATCCGGCACCCATTTTGCTGTTTTTTGAGTTCTTGTCTCTAACTGGAATTTGAAGCTAATGAAAGCACCTTCCTGCTGCCGGCTTGCGAGAGTGCTGAAATTCTATCTGATAGCCCAACAATCGCGGCCATTGTCCTCATTGATGATATTGGCATGGCAGCCATTGAAAAGGCTTAAACATTTCAATCAAAGAGCTCTTCAGCGGCTCCTAATGAAAGCGCCTGTTTCCATGGTGCTAAGCACCAGGAGGAAAGCACCTTGCTTTAAACCAAACCAATGTAAACAGCAGACCCCTCTATAATACCAGTTAAGCTCACAGTGTCTCAGAATAGCCACTCATCATTTTTTCTTGGGAACACTTGTCGGAAACGAGATCAATAGTCTTCTATGTATTCAAATAGCCGCTTCTGTGGTGGTCTTCCGGGCAAATATCAAAAAGTTTGCGCGACTTATTTTGTGGTTTTAGCTCACGCTTACTGTATTGATGAAAATTTTGGTCATCTTATGAAAAGAATCAATTCTAGTGAACTGATCTTGTGAGCTCCTGGTATTATAAGCTTAAATTTAGTAACAGAACGTCCTCATTTGAGATATCATAACGGTAATAAATAATAATCCGCATCTTAGAAGTAACGTTCAATTGCTTTGTGTCAGAAAGAACAAAACAACTTGAGAGCTATGACAGAAAATGTTTCTTTTGATACACATTCTAACCGCGATCTGAATGATACTAACTCAGGTATTCTTTTGTACTTTTTCTTTATTATTTTCCACAAAATCACATTTCCATTACATCGTAAATCGTTAGTTTCTGAACACCAGATGAATAAACCAATAACCATTTGTTCCATCGATATTACGAGCAGTAAGTCCAAAGATGCTGTTAAAATTGAACCAAGAATTGCCCAAAAAGAACCAAATACTGATGACCCCATCACTCGATGCTGGGCCACCAAAACATGCTGTTTATGTCATTTCATCAAAGATTTCACAAAGTTCATTTTTGGATTTTTGTTTGGCTTACTCTTTGCTCTCATCTGTGCACCATTTTTCTTTTGTAAACGAATTTTTGGCGGGTCTGCTTGAATTCTTTTTGGTATTTCAAAAATCATGGCTGATTAAACTTTAAAATTGTCTATCAACCTTATGTCCTAAATGTACATTCTTTACGTCACACGCTGTGCCTCCGCTCTTATTGTTTTAGGAACGATTTCCGAGAAAAGTAAAATTATTCATCCCCGCATAAACATCGACCATAAACTTTGCCCCGTGGCACCACCAGCGGCGTAATCACGGAGAGGATCGATGTTCGCTTCGAAAGTTCTAGTACGCTCGAACTTCATCCCTTTCGTATTTTTTTCATTCGAGAAATGAAGCTGCTGGGGGTTCTAGCGCTGGCGCATTCCGCCAATGCGCAGAAAAAGTTAAGGGTTCATAAGCAGAAATTATAAAGTAAATAAGATTGAAAAGTGAAGGAAAAATTTGAACTTTTGAAAGATGGAAATGAAGCTGCATCACTCAGTTGACGAGGCAAACTTTTCTTTTGGCCAAACTGGGACCGAACTTGGTCAGGGCGTGCTCATGGTCAATGTCAACAACGGTGGCTGGGGAACGGTCTGCTCAATTGGGTTCAATCAAGCAGCCGCTGATCTCGTCTGTTCAAAGATAGGATTCAAGCGCGCCATAAGATACGGTCCGAATTTGCTTGATGGTAGCTTGACCGAATTAGAAGACAAGAAAATTATTGTTCAGGAAAGGTTCGATGGAAAAATCGTTAGAAAATTTTACATAGGTATCCAACCTTTTCAAAGGATGTCACGTGCTATGGTGGAGAACAATCACTCATGGACTGCGGGGCGGTTTCTGCAACTGATGAATGTGACCACAACAAGGGTTTGTTTGCTAACTTTATGCATACAGTAACATCGTTTGCAGATATTTCTATCCAGTGCACAAACGAAGAAGCAACCGGCGAGTGCATCTCCTATCAGAAAGTCATCGAAAACCAAGGCGCAGTGTTTCCAGGCCAGTACAAACCCGTCTGCAACTTGGACGGCACTTTTTACAAAAAACAATGTGACCAAGAAAACAGAAACTGTTGGTGCTCTACACCAGACGGAGACGAAATCAGAGGGACGAAAGTTAGTTTCAATTATGTTGAAGATATGGATCTAATGGAGTGCGAGCCGGATGAAAATGGAAGTTTCAAATCTGACACTAGCGAAGGTATATAATCAATCGAAATTGATAGAAATATTTTTTCAAGGTGTTATTCGTTTGAGAAACTCAAACAAAAAATCAAGGAAGGGACTCGTCAGCATTTTTCATCGAGGAGAATGGGGCTTCATCTGCAGAGATCAAATGGATGCAAACCTTGCTGGGGTGATTTGCCGCCAACTTGGGTTCGATCGAGCCGGTCCCTCTGCTGCTCTCCGCCAAGCGCCACAGATGAAAGTTTTTCTTCCAAAATACGAGCCGTCAATGATGGCGACGCCGATTCTCTGCAACGGGGATGAGGAAAAGATTTCGTATTGCTCTCAGTCAACTTGGGCTCTTCCTTCCAACATTCCATGCGAAAAGGACGCTGCTGTTATGATTCAGTGCGACAATATTTCTGAAGCGGAGAAGAAAATGGCTGAGCAGCGAAAACGCTTTGCCAGGACTGATGAATTGAGACGAACGCTAAATGATTATATGAGAAAATTTAAAGAAGCTGAAAATACCGTCTATCCTCCATCATTTTACCCAACCCTGATATCATGGAATGAGGAAGCTCAAACTGCCCTTGAAGAATTCAAGCAACTCGATTCAGGCACATCTTATGGCATTTTTGCTAACTATTTCAACGTCATCGTGAAAAACTACATGAGCAATATCAAACTCCCAGAAACTCCTGAATTATCCGCAGATCCCTTACAGCCCGCTCTAACAGATGTGCCAATGTGCTATCCTGGAACAAAATGGTCATCTTGCAATGGTCACTGTCAAAAACAATGCCGTCAGCCACTCTACAACCCAAGATTTTGCACCAGAAGATGCGTCCCCGGATGCGTTTGTGAAGATCCAAACGAATGGTTGAGGCCTGACGGAAGCTGCTCAAAGACATGCGAGTATTTCAATCCTCAAATTGAACAAGCAAATCTGAATATTCTCAAGAACCAAGAAATCATCGACAATATTGTGTCGAATACACGAGAGTCTTCCGGAATCAGCGGCGGAATAACGTGCCCGGACGGAATGATCTTCAGCCAATGCAAGGCTCATTGCCAAGTCAAGTGCGGCGAAGAAGACGAAGAAAAGCTCTGTGATGAGAGCAAATGCATGCCAGGATGTGTTTGTCCAGAAGGCGAATTTATGTGGGCCAACGGAAAAGCCTGCTCTTCAATCTGCTTAAAACCTACCCAAGCACCAGAGAAGCCCAAAACATGCATGGATATTATGCCAGATTGTACTAAATTTGCTGAAAAATGCGACGACCTCATTTCCGGACCAACTTTGCAGACTGCATGTGCTTTTACATGCAAAAACAAGGATGCATGTGGAGACTTTTTTGAACCAAAGAAGCCAGCTCCAACTCTAGCTCCAGTTGCCATAGAGCCAAAATCGACATGTAAAGACTTGTACCCAACTCAGTGCCAACTAGAAGTGTTCAAAAAGAGATGTGATCCAGTAAAATACTCGACATTTGCTCTCGGATTCTGTCGAAAATCTTGCGGAAATTGCGACAAGCCTGAATACAAGCCATTGAAAAGAAATGGTTCCCCTAAAACTGAAATTACTTCTGATGTTGTCTCTGAACCAGCTTGTGTTGATACGATGAAACCCGCGTACATGTGTGAGAATCTAAGAGACAATTGTATGACAGTCAAGACAATGCAAACTGCTTGTAAAAAGACATGTGGACTGTGCGATCAAACTGCTCAAACTAAATTGAGTTCGTCGATAACCGCCCAAATTGTTGCCAACCAAGTCCAAACAAGTTTAAGTCCAACTGCCCAGACAGTTATGACTACGCAAGCGGCAATGATCTTTCAACCGCCAACCAACAATCAACCCGTTTTCAGTTCACCTGATCAGCAGCAACCTCCTACAATCTACAAGCCACCAATGAACAATCAGCCATCTTTTTCAATGAACCAGCCTCAAACCAGTCAATCCGGAATAACTGCCTCAGTTGTTACCAACTACCAAGCCCCTCAAATGAATTCATATCAGCCCCCTCAACCCCAAGTCACTCAAGCTCCGGATCCTTGCGTGGATGTTGTCGTCAACTGTGCAGATCTGATCAAAGGTGGAACAGTTAATTTTTGCATGTATCCGACTCTCCAGCAAAATTGCAAAAAATCATGTGGAATTTGTCAGCCAGCCCCAGTGACTACTCCTCCACCAACAACAACGACCGTGACAACGACCAAAACACTTCCAGTAGTCCTTCCAACGAAGCCGTCCCTCAACTGCATCGATTCCCGTCTTGGCGGGCAAACAACAACTGCGATCTATTTGAGCTGCAATCCGGATGGCACTTACGCACCGAAGCAGTGCAATCCAGTTCAAAAAAGTTGCTGGTGCGTTTTCCCAGATGGATTAGAAGTTGTTCGAACTCGCTCTCAATTCGATCTACGAAATGCTTACAAAATGGACCAAATGGAATGTACGAAAAATATCCTCGGATTGTACGAGTCGAATTTCAACGGACGCGACTTTTTCGAACCAGAGGGAGAGGTACTGTCAGCGTGCCAGAGCGAGTACAAAAGAAACATTCTCCTTCCGCGAGGAACCGCGAGATTGCCAAGTTGCGAGGACAACGGTGACTACAGCGAAATTCAATGCTCGCAGGATGTTGCTTCTACTGTTTCAGAGTGTTGGTGCTCTGACAAGGACGGCCTGGAGAAAGACAATACCCGAAAAATGCTGCAGGGGAATCCAGAACTCGCAAGAACAGAAATGGACTGTCGCGAAAAAATAATCATCCCAGGCCCTTGCGCGGAACGAATTGATGAAATCCGCCAAAAAACGTCTCTCACTCCATACGGTCAATTCTACAATTACAGAGGCCAAGCATCTGCTCCAATGCTACCGAAATGCAACGAAAGAGGATTTTATTTGGCGAGACAATGCGACGCTAATAATTGCTGGTGCGTGACGCCCATCGGAGATGAACTTCCAGGAATGGTTCTGAGATAGTCTTCCATGATTTCATTTTTAAAATCGTCGTTTTCTTGAAAAAATCTCAAACACAAAAAAAGGAACGCGAGTTCGAACTCGAGGACTGTTCGCCCGAGCTCCTCCGAATTGCGAGGCTCTTCTGAACGGCCCATGTATCGAAGCTCAAATGAGCACTGGCGAAACAAAGAGCTGTGACCGAGCTGGATTCTACAACGAGGTGCAATGTCCTGTTTCTGGCCACGCGTGCATATGCGTTGACAAAAATACCGGAGAGCCGAACGGAAGAAGAGTTTACAGAGGCTATTTCGGCGCGAGGTAATTAATGATTTTTGATTTGTAAATAGTTGATTACAATTTCTTTCAGCTATGTTTGTGTTGCTCAACAAATGAATTCCGTTGTAAACATGTTTGGCCGATGATTTGCCTTATCCCTGCCTCTGAAAAACAATGAAGCATCTACAAGTTTATCTCGTCTATCTCACTAGAATCAAATTACAATCATTTATGAAATAAATTGAAACCACCAGTCTAAAATGTTTTTGATCATTAGCTTTCAATTGAGCTTGAACAACCGAAAGTACTCCCGAGAAATGGCTCATAATTGTGTAAAAGAAAAGAAAACACTGTGTTAGCCTTTCTAAACTCTGATGGAGCACGACTAGTTTACAAGCTGATTTTGGAGTAGTCGCGCGTGTCAACTTTTCCAATCACATTTTTTTTATCATGACAAGGATTTGGTTTATTTTATTTCGCGAGCTTAACATTAAACTTTTCTCCTTCTCCTGTACTCGTAAATTTATTCAATTTAGGGAGGGATCATAAATATTCGACTCTGACTAAAGAATGAGACAAAAATTCTTTTAATGGAACGGGTTTATTTTTGACTATGTACAAATATATTATTTTTTTCAGAGCATAATTTATAATGGGCAGAATGGTGTTTTTTCACAATGAAAGGATTGAATAAGGTTTTTCCTGTGTTAGTTTTTGAAATTGGATGAAGCTCTTCTTTAGACGGCAACACCAGTAGGGACATTCGTCATTTCACAAAGAACTCGGTCGAGTTCTTGGACGATCTCGTGGAAGTGAGGTCGGTTGGAAGGACTTTGGCTCCAACAAGCGACCATCAAGTTGAAAATCGGCTCAGGGCAGCCAGTTGGACGAGGGAGTCGCTGACCACGAGCGAGTTCTGGCACGATATCAGCATCTTCAAAAGCAGCGTATGGGCGCTCACCATTGGAGAAGACTTCCCACATGAGAATTCCGAACGCCCAGACGTCAGAGTGGAAGGAAATGTTTGAAACTCGATTGTTGGCGATGCATTCTGGTGCGGCGTATCGCATTGCATCAGGAGAATTGTCTCCGAAGCCGGAAACCTTAGAAGTGCCATCAGCAGCGACCATGATGTTGCTCGCTTGGATTGCGCCGTGGATGTAGGATTTCTGGTGGTGGAGGTAGCTCAATCCTTCAGCAACATCAAGGAGCATTCGAGTAGAGAGCTTCGAGTCTGGTCGGGCTGTTCGGACGAAATCAGAAAGAGCGCCCTTTTGGCAGAACTCGGTGATCAGGTAGTAGGGAGAGTACTTGTCATTGATAGACTCGTAGCGAAGGACATTTGGATGGTCGAATTGGCCAAGAGCTTCGCCTTCGCGGCGGAGTGATTCGACGTTGACGGGACTGGCTTTGATGGCGACATCGCGACCGTTGAGTTTTCCGTAGGAGTAAGTAAACTCGCCGTCGTGGCCGATGTCGGCTTCTACAATTACTCGAGAAGGGTCGGAACCAGAGGAATTAAAAGAAGAGTAAGTGGCGGTCTCAGTTCTTGAGTCGACGTAGGAGAACTCGGGTGCATTGATTTTGCAGGGAATGAGATCAACAGTGGCATCCATTGTTCCAGCGGGGCCAGAAGTTTGTCCTCCCCAGAAAGAACCACGAGACTCTTTTGACCATCTTCGAGAATTTCTTCGGACTATGAAGATAACAATTGCAGCCATGGCAGTGACAACTCCAAGGCCAGCAAAGACAATGACAATCAGCCAGCTAACAGGCTCTTCTTCTTCAGTAACTGTCAGTTGAACAGCTTCATTTGATCGAGTAGTTCTGAATATCTCTTCTGTAGACCAGGGGCCGTATTCTCCATCGACAATTGCACGAACCTAAAAATAGAGAATTAGGGAAATTTTTAGATATTTGGAATGAGAGCCTTAATTTTTAATCGTTAAAACTTCTAACAAAATAGTTGGGTAGGCTAAGCGCACGCTCGACAAGGGTAATGTTGTTCTTACCTGAACAGTGTACTCGGTATTCGGGAGCAAGCCAATGAGCTTGTAATCCGCGCTGCGCATGGTGTCCATGTTCCAGCGGGCGGAGTTGGCACGATGTCGGATTTCGAAAACTTGGTCCACAGCACCGGTCGGTCGAGACCAGCTTAGTCGCGCAGATGTTTCATCCTTTTCAGTGACGATGACGGAGCCGACGATCTTGTTGTAATAAGAGAAATCGCTGGAATCAGAGTTTAGGAACTGGCTCGACTGAGTTCGGAATCGGACTTCTCCAAAGTTCGGCGCCTGTTGAGCCACGTCAGAAACTCCGTTCAAAGCGTGAACCTAAAAGAAATTCATAATTAATTGCTCTATTACGATAAAAGCTTGGGAAAGTAGGGGCAGGTGAATGGCGAAAGTAAAGTTAATTGCAAAGCTCTTTGTAATCTCATGACCTGAGAGGTTTTACAATGTTGCAGAAGTAAATAGTTGGTCACTTCCGGTGTTTACAATCTTATCCGTTTGGAAGGCTTCCGCTCTTTCCGTCAGATTTTCAAAAATAGGTACGTACATAAAACTTCCTTTCTAAAAATAGGCAAGTCAGAAAATTATCCTCTTTTTAACCCTTTTCAAGGGAAAAGTCAGCGCTCAGTAGTTCTGAAGTACATGAGAAATATAAATCTTTCCTTGGAAAAATACTTCTTTCGGAACATATAAGCTAATAGAACGAGGTTAAAAAACTAGTCTGGAAAGAAAGTACTTTCTGAGAACGCAACGCACTTTATGCAACGGACAAAGTGTGGAATAACGTCTTGCGGTATCGCATCCGAGCAAAAAAAAAAGGAAAGTTTAAAACGAAAACGTAGTGAAACCGCGTTTGACCGGAAGCATTTGCGGATCTATAATCAGGATTACGGAGCGGTAAGCCTCCAGAAATAGAGGCTGAAAAAGTAAGTTAGCCGCGCCTCAATTTTAAATTACGATGGCGCGTTTTTAGAAAGTGTCTAAATATTACATTCGCACACATCACGGGAACTGGGAGGGGTTGAAAAATAGAGAATTGGTGTTTTCTATTTACCTTGACGCGGTAGGAAGTATTTGCCGTTAATTGACGGATTTTCACGAAGTTCTGGACCGCATTAGGGCGAATCTCCTCTGAAGGCATCTGGACGGTGTTTCCACAGGGTCGGCAGCTTCTCCATCCCTCTTCGCACTGCTGGCACTCGAGTCTGAAAGAACAACGTGTTAATAACTGGCACTGGAGCATGACGGAAAAGATAGCCTGTCCATCATTTATTACGCCGTCCAGAGAATCGAGTTTCCAAAAGACGCAGCGCAAGAAGCGAGTGCATAACTAGATCTCCATTTTTCAAGGCGCCTTCTAAGTGACAAAAGACGGTCACGTGGCGTCATGCCAAAAAATTCTTTATTTTCAAAAGAATCAAGAGAGGATCAAAATGCATCAATCTGAAAGAAAGATCAATTTTCGCTGCGCGCTAGAAAAAAAATGACAAAAATGACTTGGCCGATGACCAGAAATTGACCAAGGCGCGACTCCAGCTTGTCCTTCTTGCTGGTACAAGACCAAGACTTGACCACACGAGAGTGCTTTTCCCGACGAGGTCAGATTCCCAGGCCGTCTCATCCTCTCTTTCCCGCAAATCTGATTTAGAAGGCGTCATCCCGCGATTTTGGCAAAGCCAGAAATTCATTATCCTCCGTAAGCTCTTTTCTCATTTCGCGGAATCAACACAAACGAAGGTAGAGAATAGCTAATGAGTGGTGTAGAATTAGTTTTGGGAAAAACGAAAAAGTACATTGTTCCTGCTGAATCGTAAATATGCTTCGCCGAAAATCGTAAATGCGTGTGAAGCCGAATACATTCCCGATTATAAATATAGCAAAAGACAGTTATTATCTGAATTCTAGCGCGGGTGTTCTTGAACCCGTTCCAAAAACAAACTTATTGAAAAAATGATCGGAAAGTGATAATCAGAAGGACGCGTAGCATTCCTTCTTTATTAAAGAAATTCCTGGAGCTGGAAATTTTATATTAACTCCTCGATTTTCATCTGTTTCAAGCGAATTGAGCCTATTTCCAATTTTGGAAGCTGTTGGTATATCGTGCTTGTTGGTATAGATATGCGTTGGTTGAGAAAAAGTACATGATAAAGTACGGATTTCGCCGCTTTTCTAAATCATACTCTTATGGATATCAGCTTGTACTTTTGGCATATTGGCGCGTTGCAGGTTGCGTTATGGTTAGAAAACCTGCTAGTGGTGATGATAACTGGAGCGATAGGGCCGCAAAACACGCAGCTCAAAACGACCAATGCTCGCAGATTGCAAATCGTTCACCGCGTTTTTTTTTCATTAAATTGGCCGAAAGAAAGTGCTCTCTATAGGTAAAATTCGCGACTACTCTGAGTTGACAATCGAATTCAAAAATATGCATGTTGGGCTTTCAACTATTTTTCGATTTGGACATTTCTAATCAAAGACGGAGTCGACAAAAATACTCTGCGACGGACATGCTATTGAACATTTTTCCGAAATAGCCGTCTGAGGCACCTTGGCGACCGCAATTAGCTCAGCGAGTATGTGGGCTGGCATCCAGAGCTCTGATCTCAACCACGTGGTGCTGGTTCGGTAGGGAAAGTGTTAAGGTGGTTACCTGAACATGAGATCGGATCGACCACCATCTGTTGTTGGCGAGGACCAGCGGATGTCAACTACATCGTCGATAATCGTGTATTCTAGCGCCAGAGGCTCGGATGGAATTCCTAGAAGAATACATCAAATCTGGGGTAATCAATGTTTTTTTCTTACCGTAGCAAGGAGCAGTCTCGTGATCATGCTCTCCTCTGTAGAATCCATCGAGACAAGTACACTGGGTCGCTCCAAGTCCAAAAGACGCCGAATTTGCTGGGCAGACGAGGCACTTTTCGTTGCCTTGTTTTGGCTTGTACTGGTCCTCTCCGCAAGCTGAATATTTACGTTAGACGTTGTCAGGGGGTTAAGTTTCTTAGTGAAGAGAGGAAGTGCTACTGGGCGAGTGTTTGTTCCGAAAGTTCCAAACTTTGCCGCTGCCGCTTTTAAATATTTCTCATTTTTACATAGTAGCGGCACGGGTTCATGGAACGACTGGCCATTACTTATTTCCATCGACGGTAGATTAAAAGTCGGGTTACTAGAAAATCGCGCAAAAGGATAATATTATGATCCAGGATTTTGAGCCACTAACCCTGCGATCTCCTTCCCAACTGTGCCATATTTTCATTTGCTCCCCGCAAGCTCGGTCAGCAGTGACGAGGTGGCGGGCGGATTTGACAAAATAGGGAATCTATTCGGGATTTTGATCCGGACGAGATTACTCCCACTGCCCATTATTTCAACCAACTGCTGATGACGCCAGAGGATTGAACAACAAAAAAGACTGATAAGATAAAAATCTCGCTTCCCTTCCTGGCGCCACCTCCACCCAGAACAACCGTAATCAGAATATTGCTGAAAAAATTTATATTACATATTTAGGAAGGCATTTCAACTACAATCCCAAGACTTTCTGGACTTTGTTTTGGCACTCTAGGCACATTTTGACGTAACCTTTAATTCCGCCCTGGGAAAGTTGATTAGAAACGGCGCATTCGGCCAAATTCACCAGCTTGACACCGTGGATAAGAACGGGTTAAGACTTATTTTTGTGCGACGTGGTGCATTTCCAAGCTCCGTAACAAAAATATTACGTTCTAAATAAGTTCCGGCAACGTTTGGCCTCAATTTACGGCCATTTACGAGCGCAGGAACCGGCTGGTCCTTATCGGCTTGTTTGCTTAACTCGCTGGCGCACGAGTGTCTGTTTTCGCACCCGAGTGGTTACTCGACTGCTAGAGTAATACGCGGTCTGGGTAAATTTTGACTTCTCGACAGCTAAGCTTTTAGAAAAATACATTACAAAAGGGTCTCAAGTGAAGAGGCGAAAGTGAAAGCTCCTGCCGAGTGAGCTGATAAGGCCCCTACGTCGGTGGATTATCCGACGGACAGTTAGCTGCGAGTTTGTTTTAGCAATTCAATACATTTTTGATAAGCAGAATAAATCCGCAAATCTCGACGTAACGTTATAATTTGTTGTTCTATCACTTTTTCGAATCCCCGGCCGAGTTAATATTTCACAATTAATCTATTACAATTGCCACTAGAAAATCTAATCTTCAAAGAACGAGAAATCAAAAAGATGGCGGGCTAACCGCGTTGGGTCGGTAAATGACCACACAAAAAATTGGAGATCAGTTTTGCGCTATCGCTCTTCGATGGTGGAGGTGCCCATTCACTTCTCGGAATGAGTTGACCACTTGATAGCCGTGCTCAAGGAGTACCATTGACTGATAAGCCCGAGCAGAGTCCGTTGGCGCCGGCGCCGTAGCGATTTCTCGATGGAACGGGAGGAGAAAAGAAAGGGCGGAAATGACTTCAGTCAGGTTTAGTTCATTTAGGCATTCCAGCATAGGCACTTCCCCGCACTGTTATATAATGAGGTCGCGCCATGAGTCGTCATGATTAGCCCGAGCCGGAAGCCCAGGTCACTAAGCGGAGGATAGGTGCTTCAGGAATTGTTTTTAATTGCGAGGGTATAACATGGGTGATTTGCATTTTTGCGACATCAAGATAATCCTCCACCGTGGGGTACTCTTGTGTGGGAAAGTTTTTGCAAATATGAAAAACGTGGATTGAAATTACCGGGATGAAAAAACAGAATCGTAATCTTTCGCAAAGAAAAAATAATGAAAAATGTGACTCAAAAATCTACACACGTGATCTGAGGAGCAAGAAAACATGAAATCAAGACCGCGTGTTTTACATACAATCGGAATCGCGAGATATACCAACATTGAATATCTATTTTTGCTGTGCCTAATTTTGAAAGCTGCCCGTTATAGCATTTTACAAGATGTAAAACAAGAGAAACTGCGCGAATTTTGGAGAGACGATCTCAGGTGTTGTTTGTGGTCTATTTCTTATGGATTAATCCATAAGGAGGATTGAGAAATATTTTGCTGATAAGGGAAAAATAAAACGTGGGCAAGTTTACTTTTATCAAAAATTTTGCCATCTCTAATGTGTTATTTTTGGTGGAGCAGAGTTAGTATCACCCCTTGAACCCAGCGCTGTTTATGCAGCTTTACTTGGCGGTTACTCTTTCTCGCAGCGGGAAAGCAGCGATAGGTGATAAGAGCGCAAGCTTCTAACAGTAAACGCCAACTCCACGCCAAGAAATAGCGATTTTAATTGCCCTTTTTGGCGACACCACCAAATTGCGCGCTGCCAGCCGCACACGGCTGCAGTCTCGCCCGGGTTAGATAACGAAATCGAAGCTGGAAAAGGTACAATTAACCTCGCCCGCTTAGGGAATAAGTAAATCATCATCGCGGTTGTGGGCGAATTTTGAGACTTTTCCAGCGATTTTCTAAAAGATTTCTTCCCGGATGCATTTTAGAAACGCGGTTTTATCAGAGTGCACCCTCCAAGATCATGCAAATGGAAGAGTGTTTGCGTTGCTTTGGAATTCTTCTTGGGAGACTCCCAAAAACGGCGATCAAGACCTGAGAGCTGAAGAGGCGAGACCGCAAGACGGGAAGCATAACAAGGGTGCTATGGGGTCCTTGCATAATTAAGTACTCATTTTCAGAGAATCATGATTTCGGCGAATCAACTTCAAAAGTTCGCGCCAGAAAAGAAATCGTATGTTTCTTGGCTCGCGGAATATTTTTTCCAGAGCATCTAATTTTCCAATTTTCCCGGTCGGAGAAAATTACTGTTGACATTGGCATCGGGATCACTACTCTAGTTGAAGAAGCGCGAATTCTATCTTTCCATCGGGTAATGGCGAAAATTCTTGGGCCGTGGCGGGATAACGTGATTACCCATACGCGAATAATTCGCGGGTTTTGCTACAAAGTCCCTGCTTGAAGAGTCTGTGGTCTCGCGGGGGAGCATTCCTGTCAAAATACTTATTCAGCTTCAATTTGATTTATGTAAGAAATTTTCAAAAAAGGCTCGGCCGGACATTTACATTTACATAAGAAGTCTGAGCAAGCTAAGTGCTATCATTATGCCGTCACCGTCGGTCTAATGCGTTTTCTTTTCGTATCTACAATCGCAATTACGACCCTCGCAAGCACGTTGTCCCTCACACTGATAATTGTTTCCTCCCTTTCCTCTCGCTGCTGATGTTACATGATTCTACTGCTTCTCGGAAGGATATTCTAACATTCGCTAATCACGGGGTATTTAGCTCTGCCTCTCACCTTACTATTCCCAATTGGCAAGGGCTCAAAACTGATCACCCGCCGTGTATAAGCGCGGATCTGCATACTGATAACCCGCCACATGGTGAATAACCGGTTCTCATACACATTCCCTGGCAATCAATCATTGATTTAGATAACCCTAATTGTAAGTAGCAGCTTCCTTTTCTCCCACATTACATAAGAATAAGCCTCCTAAGATTGCCTAGTACTTACGGATACAGGCGTAGTTGCCTCGGTTGGGCTCATAACCGGCTTGACAAACGCATCTTGATCGCTGGCTGATCCACTCTCCGTCGCTGAGGCAGGTCATAGTCGGTTCTAAAATTACAATTTTAGAAAAAAATGAAAACAACAATACATCCCCCTGTTTTTCATGAATAATGATAACGCCAAATGTTATGGTCTAGTCATGTAATAACACAAGCTCGCTGAATTTTATTGAATTCGCTAAAATTCAGCACCCGACTTTTGATGACTAGTGAAGTTAAAAAGAGGGGCTCGATAAGTGGAGCGGTGGTGCTCAGAGCACTGATCAGATGAGAGGAGCTATTTGACAGAAGTCGCCGGCGATAGTGTCACACCGAGAGAGCGAATTCAAACAATGATGACGTCGCTAGAATTTCGTGAAAGTTCTCGGTACTAGAGCCAGCGGATGGCATCTTAGAAGGTGCGCAAGGGCAGCTCTTATCACTACGCAGCGGCGGTGTTAAATAAACGCATAATTTGCAAATGAGGATCTTGCATGAATCCTAATTCAAACTTACCATTGCCATCAGCACTGATAGCATGAGCGACACAAGAGCCAGACACGGTCAGATCTCGGCGTTCAGGAGCAGGCTGGTTTTCAAAACTGCCAGGTCGTTTTCCACCCGTTTGCAGAAGTTGTAGTAGATCTTTGTGTAGAAAATCACTCCGCAGGCGCCATGATCCTGAAAAAATATAATGGAGCGTTTGGAAGATATTTTAATAGCTGAGATGCTGATTTGATTTTTAGTTCGCTGCGGCTTTGGTGGAAAAACCTGCCTGTGCCGAGGTGCAAATTTAGAAAAATCGGATTAAAATTTGCAATTTTCAATTCAGAATTTTCAACTGCGATTCAGGTAGTTGAGCTTGTTTTTCAAGGGAAATTATGCGCCAGGAAAAGTGGATTTTCTTCACCTGGGGGAGCGAGAATCTGAGTACTTTTTTCTTAATAAAAAAGCGCCAACAAGTGACATAAAAAATGCAACTCTAGAAAGATAGGAAAAGGACTCAGCTGCGAACTCAAAAGCTCTGCTATTGAGTGAGCGGATGGGAGCCTCGTGGCGGCTGTTTTCAAAGGACTTATCCAGCTCCAAAATGAAAATGTTTTTGCACCACATGATTAGGGAAACTCGACGAAAAATGAGCTTTTTTTTGGGCTTAGTAGGGAGGGAGTATAATACATGTTTAGAAAGCCCAGGAGTTGGGGATCATTTTGACTATTGACAGTAAGGGGTTTGACTCATGCCCCGGGGCACTTTTGGCCTTCCAAAGAGGCAAAAATCTGGTACTCTCGGGAAAACGGACCGTAGCTTCAAGTATCCCGGGTCTGTGGATAAGAAACCTATACCAGGTTGTAGAAGAGGCTCTGACGGTCCAGAATATGTGTATAAAACCATCGTTAGGCCCACTCTTGAGGGCGCTAGAGGCTCTAGAACTTTAGGAAGTTGGCAGAAAATCGGCACTCTTGGTCCGAAAAAGTACGAAACTGTTATTCTATTCGCCTGGAATACGTTTAAGGACGTTTTTTATCCATAAAAATATGTAAGAAGAGTATTTCTGGGTCATATGAGATATTCCGGGGTGAGTTACTACGAAAATCTCTTTTTGTAAAATATGACCCCAAGTGACCTTCAATGACCCCAAAATACTTTTCCGACATATTATTTTAGGTTTAAAACATTCTTAAATATATTTTACTCGAATAAAATAACAGTTTCGTACTTTTTGGGACCAAGAGTGGCGATTTTAGGCCAACTTCCTCAAGTTCTAGGGCCTCTAGCGCCCTCTAGAGTGGGCCTAACGATGGTTTTCTACACATATTCTGAACCGTCAGAGTCTCTTCTACAATCTGGTATAGGTTTCATATCCACAGACCCGGGATACTAGAAGCTACGGTCCCTTTTCCCGAGAGTACCAGATTTTGCCTCTTTGGAAGGCCAAAGTGCCCCGGGGCATGAGTCAAACCCTTACTGTCAATAGTCAAAATGATCCCCAGCTCCTGGGCTTTCTAAACATGCATTATACTCCTCCCTACTAAGCCCAAAATAGCTCATTTTTCGTCGAGTTTCCCTACACATGATGGATTTCGGCGCCAGCTTAGCCCTTATCAAAAGAAGAGTCCCGATCGGGGCGCCGCAAATAGCTAGTCCCCTTCCACCACAATCTCCCCTATCAAAATATGGAGCTGCTATATCTAAGAAAAACAGCGGAAGAATGTGATTTTTAGACTCGATCCGCACGTGAGGCACTTATTGGCGAAAAGTGGAATCGGGAACGTTGAAAAACTAGTAGCTTGGATTAATTAGCCTCTCAAACATCATGTTACAACTTTTGACATGAAAAAACGGAGTGTACTTTCAGCGGAAGGGCAGCTTTATCGCCATCTGCAGTAGTAGTAGGAATTAAAGTATTAAATATCCTTGATATAAGATTCTTTTTCTTACCTTGTATGCCAAGTAAAAGTCTCCATTCGTCGACAATTCAATCGTTTTCGTCTGATATCCGTCCTCAAGCGTTGCAACCTGAAATTAACACGTTAGCTTTGTTAGAATTTTTAAGGGAACCCAGTTTGATGCATGGGAGGCAGGTGAAGTGCCCGCTACTGTGAAAAACGCCAAAATCGATCAAACTTCAGCTCTAAGTGCGAAAAATGTGTCCATCATTGAAGATCGCTGGGTTGAAATGTTCAAGTGGAGTGGAGCCGCTCCGATGATCAGAGAGTGTGATCAGTTCGATTTTATCCCAAATTGGTGAACTGGGAACGTGATTCAAGTGCTCTGCCGTGGAATACCGGAAGCAGAGGAGCCAATTCAGTTCGTGGTGCATTTTGAGATCGAGAAAAGCTAAGGATGTATCCGTCTCAAGCAGCTTCAAAAGTGATTCCAATTCACAATGGAAAGAAAAGTAGAAACGAAAAAGTGCTGCGTTTCTGTTCCAGAAGGAAATGGGAGACAAGTACTAATCCGCATTAGTGTCTGATACCACCCGGTTTTCCGAGCGGCGAAAAAATCCTCGAAACTCTTTCTTTCCTAATTATGATAAGAATTGCGAACTGGGGATTAGCGCGATCCCTGGGCAAATAAATCAACCTCAGTAACGATTATTTTATCGCACTCTAGATTCCTCAAACCTCCTTCCTTCGTACTCCGCTCAAGGAAAAAAGGACCCTACGTATAAACTTGCTCAAAGTGCTCAAACCTGACCGCGGAGGGTTAAATAAATACGCCCTTGTTTAGGGTTGCCCAGAGTTGCAAATTTCTGAAATTTTTTTCTGAGCTGAGCTAGCTGAGCTGAGGTCGAAATTGAGCTGAGCTGAGCTGAGCTGGCCCCCTTTAAGAACAACTGAGCTAAGCTGAGCTGAGCTGATTTTTTTCAAAAAAATTGAGCTGAGCTGAGCTGAGCTGGGGCAAATTTGAAAATTTTTGAGCTGAGCTGAGCTGAGCTGATGATTTCTCAAACTGGGCTAGCTGAGCTGAGCTGACCATTTTTTTAAGCTGAGCTGAGCTGAGCTGAGCTGAGCTAGCTGAGCTGAGCTGAGAAAGCTGATTTTTATTTACTACAAAAAATGTCAACAAAATGTGTTGAAGCGAATTTCAACCTTCTAGAGTAGATGGACAGGGGAGCCCCTGCCCTCACACACCCCTAGACCAGCATCTCACTCGCAACATCGCACTTTTTTGACATAAAAAAAATTTATTCTGTCATTTAACAATAAGAAATCCTCCAAAATACGATACAGTGGTATCACTTATGTGGGTGAGCCAATGTTTCAACCTTCTAGAGTAGACGGACAGGGAGCCCCTGCCCTCGCACACCCCTAGACCATTCTAGGGGGTCTCTCACATTTGCAATCACATATTTACCATCTGTACCTTATTATTTTTTATTAAAAGCTATTTTTATCTTATTTCTCTCTTGCTTCAAAGAAAACTCGAATTATTTCTATCTAAAACTGACCAACAGGAAAGCAGAAATAGAAAATACGTGTAAGTTTTTGAAAATAAGACCAATCAAAAGTGGTTCGATCTTGGTCAGCTCAATAGACTGAGATGAGCTGAGCTAGCTGAGCTGAGGTTAAAATTGAGCTAGCTGAGCTGAGCTGGCTCTTTTCGAAAAACTATTGAGCTGAGCTGAGCTAGTTTTCTTCAGAAAAATTGAGCTGAGCTGAGCTGAGCTGACCCTTACCTCAAAATTGCTGAGCTGAGCTGTAGCTCAGCTAGCTCAGATAGCTCAGCTCAGCTAGCTCACAAAATTCGCAACTCTGGGGTTGCCATCTTTTTTTAAGCCTTGACTTATCGTCATTCGATCGTACTTATGGTTCAGAACCTTGCGTAAGTTTCTGACATGAGCGGAAACAGCGGATGGTGAATGTTACATTCATGTCACGTGTCAATCAAAAACTCAAGAATGTAAAAGGGAAAAGATGAGCCTAATGCGGGGCTCGAACCCGCGACCGTTGGATTAAGAGTCCAACGCTCTACCGACTGAGCTAACCAGGCCCGACAGCGTTCCAGAAAAAGATGTATAAGAATGTCTAGCTTAAGAATTCTAGGAGTACGCAAAATCAAACATGAGTGTAGAAATTAGGTATTTTTGTGAAGGTAACAATGTTATGACTGCAAGGTTAGCAAGGCCGTAATCTTATGCAAATCATCTCTAAATCGCTTTCTAAAAACACGAAGCAACTACAAGGAAGATTCACCAAACGAGGCACTTGAGTAAGCGGCTTCTATCCGCCGCTGATGGGCGGGAAACGAGCCGCCTCACCGGTAATGTGTTCCGGCCCAAGTTCAAGTGGCGTTTGAAATCGGACTACCGGGTGGGAAGGAGATAGTGTCGCAAACAGCAAAGAATATCCAAGGGTGTAATTTACCGATTGCGCCGTTGAGCTGATTTTCGGCGTCTGGAATGCATCACGTTTGGCAGAAAGCTTTATGCTTTTTCGACAGTCCCGTGTCAAATAGAAGGGCTTATCACGCCGCCACGTAACCCGCTGTGTTTTCTTGCGATAATAAAAAGGAATTCCGACGCAGACTCTAGCACGGATCAGCCAAATTCTAGTGCGGCTTCCGAAATTCGTGAACATCGCCGATTTCGGGTTAAAGTGGTCACTTATGCTCAGAAAGGCGTTGAATTACAAGTGACCAGGCGACTTAAATTGCGCTTTTTACAATTATCGTTACGTTCACATAACTGTAAAGAATATTCAAAGTATGCGAGGAAATTTTGCCTATGGGTGCGGTTTCTGAGGTGTGAGAACGGCGCAAGTTCTGTGTAATAAACCAAATCTCGAGGGTGGATAAGCTCGGCGCTGGAGAATTACGTGAACGCAGTTAGTACCTAATCAGTGTAGCCGAAAAGAAATTGAGGGGCCGGGCACCGCGGAAAGCTAATCTAACCCGCATGCGTTTGAGTACGTCCACTTTTGGATCTACCCTTCTTTTATGCAGTTTTCCAGGAGCTCATTATTTTATAGGAGCACTTTCTTTAACAGGCCAAGATAATCTAATACTGGAAATAAATTATAAAAGCGGCAAGGTGAATGTACCCTGTCATACGCTGCCTAAGCTCGTTCTTTGTTATCCGATGTTACGATTACGACATGACCGCGTTTGGGCACACATCGCGTCGCTCAATTCAATGAAAAACCCAAACCGCGTTTGATCACGATCCCATTTTTGTCTTACCGAAATTTCTTTCTATTGAAAAATTTCTCCTTATTCACCAAAAAAAAATATCATAAAACCTACCAAGAAAAAGATCCTATTCAGAGCTTCCCTGGGAGCGATGGAGTGCTATTCAGAAAAGGGGATGAGAGGGAGCTTGTAAAAACTCCAGCTGGATTTTTGTATATCGTTTAGGACTCAAGCGTGTTTAAAATTCCCTGCTCGAGTGCCTTCTCCCCAGACGCTAATCAATTACAATTCCTAATGCGAAAATTAACGCGATCAGAATTAATTAGCCTCTCATCCCTTCCGGACTTCCGGTCCTGCTCCCAGCTTGATTCTGATACACAGACCTGGCACCTGGCGAAATAAGCATCCCGTCAACTTTCAAATTCCAGCGACGAAAGAGAGCAAATAAGCAGTTTTTGCCCCACCCGCTCGGCGGATTTTGAAAAGTGAGGAAACAACATAATTCGCCGATCTTCGATAATTCTAGCCATAATTCTAACCCGGAAGTTTTCAACTCCTTTCACACCCTTTTCAAGCTCTTTGAGCGAAAACCGCAAAACATGGAAATTTCTTGAAAAAAAATGGAATTTCAATCTTTCGGGTTGAATAATACACTTGTGGTTTTGGAATACTCGACTTTGATAAAAACCAATCACCCAACAGCCGCCAACACTAACTATAAACAAGAGTACAAGTTCCCCCTCTTTCTTTTTGGCCGAGTGGCCAGCCGGCCGCAAGAATTTTCCCCGCCATAGTGGCTAGGCAAGGGTTGTCTCCTAAATATTCGAAAAACGCGAAAAATATCAAACTTCCCGCAGTTCGTGTATAAAGTGAGTTTTGCAGCCGTAAGAAAAAATACTCTGCGGTTAGATTTCTTATCTATCTCTTATCAATCAATCGCAAATTCAAAAGTTTATATTCGAATATATTTCTTATCAGAAACAAAAAAACGAATTTCGACAAAAACCGGTCGGGCCGTCTAAGCAACCCGCAACACATCTTGAGGCGCATTCTTGAGAAGATTAAACGGCCGATGTAGCTAGCGCCTTATCAGGAGAAAATTCCCCGCCGGATGATAACATATTCACGTTTCCTTAGCTCACAGATTCTCCAAGACAGAACCGAACACGGGAGGAGGGAAAACCGACCACGCGGGAATTTTATCCTTCACACCAGTTTTCGAGAGCTTCTTTTTCTTATCACCAGCTCGGAGGGTGATAAAAACGCGTAAACGAGCAGCGGATATCCTGATCGATATATTTCTCCGTCACGTGGTTTAGGAACCATCGATCATGATGATGTGCTATTGAGGGATGGATTAACAACCCGATAGCGGACCATTTTTCGCCGTTTTACCTGACACTTGGGTCAGAACAAGTGATTTATTGCCCCCTCCCCATGCATCAAGATTTTGGATATTCAGCCAGCCTTGAAAACGAGGTCAAAGTCTTACCTTTCTCCAGTTTCGCGTGTTTGCCAAGAGACCAGTTTCAGCTGCGTTCTGTACCAAAATGTCGATACTCTCGCTGCAGATCTTGCAATCCCTAGAAAGGTTTATTTAATCGAATAGTAGATTTATAGTAGATAGTAGATAGTAGAATCTGTATCAAGTAGCGGCGCCACTTGATCTGTTGAAAAGGAGTCTGGGTACTTTAGGGGGCCTTCCGAGAGTGCTTGAACGCCGACTTTGACGACTCGCCGGGGATAAAAAATATATAAACCCCGGAAGACTCTTGTTGTCGTTTGATTTTCCCTGTCGGATTAATCAAGCGCTGCGCTTTTGACTTACCTAAGGGAGTACTTGATCTCGACGAACACCTTCTGAGCGCCTTCGGTTCGGATGAGCGGGGAATAAACATACGAATCGCTTGGATTTCGAATTTCGCAGATTTGCAACGCTCGGTAGTGGATTCCGTCGCCATCGTTGGTACTGGCATCTTCCCACTAAAATTGTTGGAGTAAACACGTGTGCGCGCAATAAAGAAGTTAATAGACTTGCGTGACAATTTTCTATATCCGATTTTGCAAGGGGCCGAATATTTGCGTGTAAATTTGGAAAAGAAGCTCGCGCTGGAAAAAAGATCCCTTTGGGAAACTCTCTTTTATGAAATTTAATAGCTAAGCAGCAGTAGTGGCAAGAAAAGACAAAACAAAGACGAAAAACTCTGCTCTTCTCTTGCCAGAAGATAGTGTTTGTTTTCATCTAAAAAAATCAACTTGGAAAGAAGCTGGAGGTCCGCCAAGTGCAGCGAAAAAAATTCAAATAGAGTAAATAGTTTTTAATGTGATTATGGTAAGCCTGACACGTGGTTGATTTTGGCATTTGCTTCTGTAGAAATAGTCGAATTCTTACCTCTGATTCTGGTGGAATGTGCCAGCTCTTGCCGATCGGGCCGACAAGGTCAGACGTTTCTGTTGATGTGTCGAGGATATAGCCTGAAAAGATGATTAGCAGAAGGTTTAGCTGGAGGCAAGAAATTTTGTCGGAAATCCGTTTTGTTCCAAACAAGGCCAGTTTGAAGAAGGCTAGGTACCGTTGCTTATGGAATTACCGGGAAAGGGTCAAACTATCGTGGCATGTTTCGAGTATCGAAACACGCGTTTTCAGAAGATCATTTATTATCGAATTTAATTACAACATGATGATGGAACCTCTTCATAAATTCTAACCTCGTTTTTCCGAAGAACTTGATTTTGGAAAAATAGATTCTTACGCCTCATTATTTGGCCCCAAATCGCCCATTTTTCCAGGATCAAAAAAATCGATGCAATGTAATCAGCATCAATTGTAAAATGCCTAATACACTAATTAGCTGTTTCGCGACTTGTCCATTAGAAAAAGGGATGATCTTGAGCAGCCATATGGAATGTGCCATTTTGGCGAAATTGATATTTTCCAGCTTCGAGCAACGAAAAAAAAACTAGCACTGGTCTTGATCGATTTATTTTATTTTGTTCGAAATAAAGGGCGATATTTTTGTATATGCGGCTGGGCTTTTACATGTGAGGAGCTATAGCTGGTAAGATAGCGAGTGAGTGCCGAAGGAAAAATGTCATAATCCGACCCTTTCATCCCCACTTGCTTGTTTCGGGGTCGCGCAAAGCAGCTATTATGTCTATAAAGCTCGGATTGAACTGTTAGTCCTGGAGCGTGAGATAATGCTGCAACTATTTTCCGAATTTGCAGAATTTTAGCAGAATTACGAGTGATAGATAAAAAAATCTCCTGAAAGAGGGAACTTGAGTGTTTCGAATTTGATATTTGCCCATGAAATCGCCTCTCTCTAGAAAAGGGAAAAGTTCAGTGCGAGTCTGAGCCGCGTCTGAGCCCAATTAGATCAGGGGTTGATTTCTGATCGGAAGGTAGCAAGGCGAATTTAGGTAGATAAGAAATCGGCTCACTTATCAAAGGGCGGCCCGGACATGTTCACTGCGGTGGATAATTACGAATTTTTGAAATTGATAGCGCTAGAAGATTATATCAGACTAGAACGATTTATTTTCAAGGAGAAGTTTCAGTTCGTTTTTTTTTGACAAATTCGCAAATAAAAGAACGAAAATCGAAAAACTAATCCAAAATCAAACTTCGAACTGGAACTTAGACAAGAAATCTCTGCCCAAATGTTCCCAAAACTCCCATCTGTAAATCCCCGCTAATCCGAGCTAAAATTTGCAGAAGAAACCTGCTCGGATCGATAAGGAGGTGGTGATCAAACGAAATCGGGGTGGGATTTTTCGAAAATTTTTCAACTCCTCGCGAAAATATTTGAAAATCTGGGGCGGCGCGATGAAAGAAAAGATACGCAAAGTAAATAGACCAGCTCCGAGATTTCTTTTTCTTAATTTTCTAGTGCAGCTTCTATTTATACGGAAGTCCTTAATCCTGAGGATCAAAAAGCTCTTGAAAATTATTTGTGATAAGGAATTTCTTTTCTAATCAAAAGCTGGAGCGCGCTACGGGTAGACCCTGGGAAAAGCTAATAAAGGGCCGAAAGAAAACTTGCGTGGCACGACAAGGTACGCTAGAATTTGAAATTTTTGATGGAGCTCCAAAAAAAAGAAGAGAGAGGCGGAAATCATGGCCGCGTCGTCGGATCAGCCACTACCGGGGCTACTAATTTAATTTTAATGCCGGCGCAGATCCTGGACCGCGTCCGATGTGTACCCTTCCGTTAATCACTTTTCCATTTACACAAGTGCCACTGCCGAGATAACTACCACATTCCATTCTTAGGGCTATTTTTTATGAAGAAACACATCGAAAAAGAGGTCCTATTCAAAGAAGAAATTGAGATGATCCAAGCTGCAGGAGCAGCTGGATTTGGTTCAAATTCGGAATCTGAATCGAATATCAAATCTTCTGGCCGGTGTGTTAGAATCAGAAATCATAATCTAACCAGGTCAGTGTGGGTTTATGGCACCCCGCTGCGTCCCTTCTTATTTTACCAGCGAAAAAAGTAGGGGAGGGAGGGTACCAGGGCGCGAAATTTTAATCCACTTATAAAGGGGGCGAGTTCAAAGAGGGGCTCCTGCATAAGGCATTTTTCATTTTGTATAATTTGACCTTGGCAAAAGATCTGAAAAGAGTGATGCTACGCAGCTTGCCTCGTTTCTAAAATATTATAGAAATGCCAAGAAAATTCAAGTTATATGCATGATTAAGCCCGAAAGTGGGGCTCAAACAAAACTGCCAGTTTTGTGAAGATTCATCCCTCCGGAAAAAGGGCAGCTGAAGTTCAATGAATTTTTTCTATTCCTTCGGAAGTAAACAGAAATCGCCAATTTTGAAAATAGAAAATTTCAAATTTCAAATTTGCTGAATAAATACGAACTGACTCGAACGGCTTGATCAATTGACTTGACCGATAGCGAACTATTCATACATCTCATTCAGACGTTTATTGAAAAGAATTCAAGGCCAAAAACGGATGGATAACGAAAAATAAGGAAGTTTTAATTGAAAATCTGGCCATGAAATTCAAAAGAAAACGGATTTCCAACAATTGATGAAGATTTTTGCCGTAAAAAATATTCAAAAAAAAGTTTTAAAACTTACGTTTATCAGCTGATATCAGCCCAGCGAGAAGAAGTAATCTCCTCATCTGGAGAATTTTCTTTCTTCGGTTGTTTTTTCTTTGAAAAATCTCTACGTTTTCTTCCTTGATTTTCGTTATTTAGCTCTGTTCAGTTATCCGGCGACGATCTCGGATTTTTATCTGTTTTTGAGTTGTTATAAAAAAGATGGCTGAAAAATTTTTTGTATTGCCTGAAAAGTACGGAAAACGGAGCGCGCGGAATTCGCTGCGCCGCGCTGCAACAGCGCCAACTGAGCGGCGCAAAACGGCAGGTGGAGCCGGAGTGTCGCGCCGCGCAAATGCGCGCGCTGACGATTTTGAGGAATCGACGGGATAGCGCGTGAATTCAGGGGGATTACTAATTGATAATCCCTGATAAATATGATTGAGGCTTGATGATTCGAATCAGATGGGGAGGCGCAAACTTCTGTCGGAATATTTCAAGCCAATTTAGTTGATTTCTGAAATAGGAGTTGATAAATTGAAGATAGTTTCCTCTTTTATGTTTTGCAGAAAATTCTGTATCGTTGAATTAGACAGTAATGAAAAAGGAGCTATCGTAGAATTCTCACAATCAAGGCAAATTGTATTGGTCGGAAAAAATATAAATTTTCAATTTTGACAAAAATTTCAACTTGGGGATAAATCATTATCTTGACCGTTTTTGTCATCGTCTAAACTCTAGAAAACACCTGGAAAAAACTTTTTTTCATAGCCTGGGGCGATTCTGAGGCCATTTTCATTTGTTTTCGCGGTATTTTCATGATTTCTTGAATATAAAAAAGGGGTTGCTATCGTCATATCTGTATGTTAAAAATAATTAAATATCGTGTGACTGTATTGGGGACTGAACTACAGGCTCATTAAATATTTTGAACATGAGGACACTTAGGCTCGTTATTTGCATAACAAATGTCAGTTTAACTTCAATTTAGTAGAATGATACTACTACAAGAGTAATTTTTAGTATACGTACTCTTTAGCATTATCAATTAATGCTGTTTTATGGTATAAATTTCGCATTTTCATCCTCAAAATACAGCAACAACAAAAATCCGATCCAAGACTCGTAATCGGCTCAAATAACAAATTCCTCCCGAAAATAATTATTTTCCCAAAAATACTTGCAACCGGTTGTTTTAGAGAGCAAAATTCAAAATTTCGAAACTTGGCGATCCACGAAATGCACAATATACAGAGCTATTCATTGAAAGTTTATTTTTTGAGGAGATGCGTTTATTTAAAAGTTATGTTAAAAATCTGCAGTTGTAGAATTTTAAAGACGCTGAGAAAAAAAGAGAAGTGATTTTCTTGTGTGTTTTTAACCGGTTGGCTTTTTACGTAACAAGCCGAGACGAGAGTGACTAGCTGAGACATTGATGGATGATCCGCCGCGCACTGATGGCGGGAGAAGTCTGATAAGATGACTAGGCGAGGCAGTGATAAAGAGTTTGATGGAGCCCCTGCCGAGATCTGACGCAAGAGAATTTTTATCGAAATGGATTGTTTTTCGGCACGCGAACAGGTTAAGTTTCCGGGCAAGAGGATCTGAGATGGACAAAACAAAGATTGATAGAGATAATCATTGATTGAAAATATTAATTTTTACGAAGCGCGCGTAAAAATCGATTTCTTAGGAAAAATTAATGAAAAGGTAAACTTTAAGTTTTATTTGATGAAAAAGCATAATCGAAAAATCCCCTGCTGAGAGTAAGAAAACGCTGATAATCACTCCTTATCGCTACAATTTTCGCGAAAGTTTGTTTACAAGCGGCAGGGGCCCAGAGCACGGAGGCAGGCTCATAAGCAGTTATTTGGTAAATTTGGCGAGTGGCAGTAATCTGGATCGAAAATGTGATTCGCATCAAGGCCAGATCCCAGATTCGATGATGGGATTCAAACCAGGCCACAACTGGGCCAAAATCGCTTCCAGTGAAGATGAGCCGCAAGAATTAAATCAACCTTTTTTGGCGCATTTTCGCGAAAAGATCGTTCAATTTTCAATTTACGGTAACAATTTACGCGAGAAATAACAAGAGTAAGAATTTACAATTATCGATAAATTGCAAAATATTAATATCAAATATGAAAAGTCAATAGAAAGATACAAATTCGAGCGAATTCAAGTTCAAGACTCGGAGAACTGTGTAGAAAACCTGAGTCAGGGACTCCTGAAGCAGCTTTTATTAAATTGAAAAGCATTTTCAGACCCTGAGTCAGATTTTTGCCAGCTTGTGAAAATTTTGGAAGTGTATCAAAAACATAAGCTGCGATAGACTTATTGACATTCCTGATTTCTGAATGAATTTTGGCGATATTGGATAGAGTGAGCATTGCTGTCAAACGCTGAGATTGACTGCTGGCTCCCGACGCGCTGTCTTTCCTCCAAAAATAAAGAACGATTGATCTTGTGTTTGAAGACGCAGGGAAAAAGAACACTGTGGATTGGCGGATTAGAGCCTTCCCGAGGACGAGGTTTTCTAAACTTCCTCCAGCTCGGCTCAGCACCTTTCTTAGATGAACCGCCGCTGCGCCTGTCCCTTTCCGTCATTATTCAGGTCACAATTACGGATTAGCAGCGGATGGACAACTCAACAAACCGCTGTTTTTGTGCTCCTGAGCGGTTATTTTCGGATCATTTTTTAAAAACTTCTAAGAAAGATTTTTCATGTTGTTGCTTTTTCTGCAAAAAAAATGGCTCGGGCTAGAGTTAGAGTACTTTTGTCCCTGAAATCGAGGCCCTCAAAACCGAGAAGCCGCTTGCGGCTTCGAGAATAATTATTAAAGCCGCGCTTTGCGCGGCTATTATATTTTCGAAGCTCGAAGCCGCGAGCGGCTTCTCGATTTCAACTGAAAAATAATGAAATTTTATTGCTTAGAAAAGATGATCTATTAATGGAAACTGTGAGTAGTCTTTTTTGTCAGCAGAGAAATTAAGTTCAGATTGAGATTGAATCAGCAACAATAAATATTTTTTGTTCGTGTAGCGCGTCCGGATGCGGGGGATGAAACTGATGTGGAAATCCTGCAGCTGGATGTGAGCGTGCGTGGTTGTACCATACATTTCAACTGTTTTGTTTAGGCTGAGGTTCCCAACGCTCGATCCTGTCAAAAATCGCTTGAAATTTGTTATGGTATCGAACTATCAAAGCGTGTGGCGCTTCACACTAATTTTCAGAAGTGAAAATCCAGAGATTCGGCGGCTGATTTCGTGCTCCAGTAATCCCCTTGAATTGGCCCCCAATGCTGATAAATATTGCCATGGCTTAAGCCTCACCAGTCGCTCGAGCGAAAACTCCCAAACTTGTGGAATTTCTTCCAGAAAAAAATGTGTTAATTAAACTTTGTCGTCAAAGTTTGTTTTGGCCTTTGATCTGGTGTGAGCGCTTTTTCGCGCAATTTTCGTGGAATTTCGAATTGCCACACATTTTAATAGAAAATGTCTTGTAAAGAGACAGATCCTGTTCTGTAAATCATCCATTTTTCTAGGCGTGACTAGCAGGTCGAATTAGTAAAACTGCTCCTTTCTGCATCACCTTTTAAATCTTTCAAGTATCGCGTTTCAGACTTCTTCGAATTGTTTATGTAGGAAGCAAACGAAACGAGCTTGTAAAAATTGCTGAAGGAGACAGTGATAGACCAGTCGAGCAAATTTATGACTGACAGGGAATTGCTTCTTGCAGCAGATTTGCGTTATTTCGATGATCAAATTTGATCGAAAGAAATATTCTCAAACAGTTGTAAATCATCACTAATGCGACTAAATGTGAGTCCTGTAATTTCCTAACAGAAGACTACTTTATTCTTGCGTCGAGCGCTTAAATGTAGAAGAGTAAATAGAGAGAGAGTGTGGTGACAGAGAGCAGAAGTACATAGAGACACGTAGTTACAGTAGAATTTTACGATAACGTTTTTCTTCCCATTAACTCTTCCCCATGTTTTGAGAACTAAAAGGTTACACCAAAATGCTGCGACGCTGATTTCTTCAATTTCTTCCTGTCACGTAAATTCAGTTTCAAATGGGGGATGATTGCCGGGGCTCCAGTCATCAATTGTTGCGACGGGGACGGGTAGAGATTCGCGGCTAATACTTGAGTCGCATCGGCCATTAGAGCGCAGAATATTGTAGACCTTGTATTTCCCGCAAAATATCTTATATCGTAGTCGATTTCGTCGAAGTGGCTGTGTAGATCTAACAGTTTTTTATTGTTCATCGAGATTGTCGTTTCAACGTTCGAGTCGCTTGCGCTTCGGTCCATTTGTACTATTTGCCTCCAGATCTTCTTGATTTCCATTGGTGCTGCCCTAGCGAGTGCATCTGCTAGTTCAATTTGTAGCCGATCGGGTGCCGGAGGAAGTGAAAACGGGTAGAAGGGCTGGAGTTTCTCTTGAAGAGATCTCATATATCTTCCTTCATCTGTTGGAGTTGCTAGGTTTTTCCAAACGAGTTTTCTTTTCTTCGCGCTGGCGTTTTTGATTGTTTCACTTGCCTCAACCAAGCTTTGTATTTTTTCGTGTCTTTCCCGTTGGAGTATTTCTTTGATGTTTACTGCTTCTGTTGGTAATTTGGATGTCTTCTTGGTGCTCTCTCCCTCCTTAACAAAAGGAGCTACGTCAAGCTTGACGGATGGACCAATGCTTAGGTCCCTGTCGTAAAATACGACCTCTCCTACTTCGGAGCTTTGGCCAGGACTTTGGCTTAAAACCTCTAAAAAGTCGAGGCAGTTTTGGTCTGTTCCGACCATCGGAGTTTCCTGCTCGAAACTCATGGCAAAATTTCTCTTGCCTTCTGATTTTCATGCGTTTTTCGTTCCGTATTTATGCAAATTTTTTGCCGCCTGGTACACAGACTGCAAGACTCGAGCGAATTTTATGACACGAATTTTCACCTTGGGCCGGTGTCGCAACTATTTGCGAAGGTTTGTTCCAGAACGCTGTTTACTTTGTCTGTTTTAAAAGAATCAGTTTTGCTAAAATTCCATCATTTCTTGGATGGAAAATTTCACGACTTAAAATTTCTGAAGATGAATCCGTCCTAGAGAGAGAATCCACGACGCCTATCAACTTGTCAGACCCTGGCAAAAAGCGAATTTCTAGGAGTGGAAAGTCACAAATGTCAGCGTAAGCCGATCTTGTTCTAGTGCTGCCGGATCCTTTTAAACTTCCTGAATGATGAACCCCCTCCAAACTCCGATGGTCAATAAATGCGATGACTTTGAGGAACGTAGGCAAAATGTCCGAAAAATGCCTCAAACCGTACTGTAAACCTATTAACTCTCTCGCCCTCGAAGACAGTAAACTCTCCTGTTCGCTCAACCTTTTCGAAAAATAAGCCGCGATCGAAATTTCCGAAATCTTATCATTTTTAATGGTGCAGTTTCCGACTACAGAACCTGTTTTATCTTGCGAAGTATCTGCGCAGATAAAGATGTATCGATCGTTACTGCCATCGACGTACTCTAAATGATTTGTGCTTATCCCTCCCTTAATTTTTTCTTTCACTAAGTCGAGTGCGTCTTTTATTTCTTGTGTCAATTCGTAATTACGACCTTTACCGCATGATTTGGCGATAGGGTCTAATAACGCAGCGATACCCTTAACCTGTCTATTATAGTAATTGAAAGCTCCAATGATGCGCATGGCACCCTTCGCGCTTGTCGGATATTCTAATTCTAATAACGCCTTAATCTTTTTGTCATTTACTTTTATACCATTTATATTTACTAAATATCCTAAAAACTCGGTTTCAAGCTGGAAAAATGAGCATTTTTTGATGGCAACGACGAGGTTTTCGCTCATTAAAACTGAAAAAATATTTTCTAGCGCGGCATTATGGCGTTTTTGAGTGGTGATGGACAATATGTCATCCATGTAACCAATAATGAAAAGGTCCTTATCAACTGATCTAATTCGGTCAATGATCTTACTTATAAAACACTGAAAAGTTGCTGGCGCGTTCGACAGCCCCTGGCTCATTCTAGTGTATCTCAACTGCTCTGATCCAAACAAAAAACTTGTAATGTCCCTGGACTTTTCTGTTAGACCTAATGAGTAATACGCGTTTCTTACGTCTATTGATAGAAAACATATTTTTTCACCTGGAAATTTTATTTTTAAAGCTGAGATTGCATTACTTATTTTCGTCAAAATAACCCTGATAGGTAAAATCGGGTAACGGGGTAACAACATGTTACTGTTAACTGAACCACGATTCATCTTGCCACCATTAGTTCCACTGTAATTATTGACCACCCTAACTGAGTTGTCACGCTTTTTAACTGTAAGAAGGGGGCTGTTCCAGGCGGAGATACAGTGCTCCAAAATGCCTGCTTTTTTCATTTCTTCTAATTTCTCTTCCACTATTCTTACGCAATTACTATCTGTCTTATATGGACGAACGAAAATTGGCTCTTGGTTTTTGTCTTTCAAACGTATTTCCGCCATAAACCTAGGCGTAAGTCCGCAGTCGCTACTGTGACGGGAAAAAATCCAATCGAATTTGGCCAAAATCCTTGATAATTCCTCACGGTGAGCAATGGGTGCACCCTTAACTGCGCTTTCGATTTCTTTACGAACACAGACATTTTTAACAAGTTCGTTTCTTTTTTGTCTCCATTGTTCTAGCTCCTTTTTCAGAACTATTCTTTCGAAATTCGAGACATCTTTTGTATTTACTAAAAAGTTTAGGATTTTATTTTCCTCTTGATCCTCTGAAAAGTCATTTCTATTCCCATTACAGGGACTCAAAATAGTAGATCCTTCCTCTATAATAAACGCATTTTCCGAGGGATTACGAATTCTTACTTGATTACTTGATAATTTTCCCGGCTTTACTCTTTGTTCTAAAATAACACCGACGTTTTCTAAATCTTTTGAAAGTGATAAATTGTTCAAATTATCATATCTGTATCGACTGGTTGGCAAAGAAACTTCCGAATGTGGTTCAATTAACGTTAGAGCCCTAAGATAAACTGATGATTCTCGCGTATCTACCGATTTTCTTAAAAAATTTACTCCTAAATTATTGATTCCATCATCCATGATTTCCGATTTCTGAAATCCTACCGATGAATGAGCTATGGTCACGTTTTTTGCCCTTATAATTTTATCGGAAAGTATGTCCATTCCGACTATGCCGGGTACTGTAATACTTTCATCCTCAAGAATGCACAACTCGCAATTCGAAATTTCGCTATTATCTTCAATTTTTACATTAGCATTTATGGCGCGGTTAATTCTTATCATTGAATTTTGTTTTACGTTTCCGACTTGGTACCTCACATTTTCTTCTTTTAACTTTGATCCTATTGCGCGTCTATGTACATAACTACTATTTGATCCTGTGTCTATAATGCAATTACTTATATTTACAGTTATTATTTCACTACCATGGTACTGTAGCAACTGTACCGAGCAAGTTGGAATTTCACCCATTACTCATCCAAGTAGTCGCCGCGAAAGCTAGTGCTTGATTGACCCTCCTTTTGGGAATCATTTTCTTGATTCTCTTTTTGTAAAAAATTTACATATCTCTTGAACTTAAAACAATCTTTTTTGTAGTGACCTTCCTTGCCACAGAAAAAACATTTTCTACCCGGTTCGACTTTTCCGAATGATCCACTACTTCGATCCTTCTGTCCTTTTGATTGTCGGGCTTGCTCGAAATTCGATTTTTCACCCTTACTCTGGAATTGGGACGGACTTTTTTCTCCTTTTCTATCAGAACCAAAGGTTGGTTTCGAGAATTTTTTGTCTTGACCTGAATTCCTCTTGGCATTTTCAAGGTCTCTTAACCGTTTTCTACACTCTTTTTTGGTATGACCAAATTTTTGACAATAATAGCACTGCACTTTACTCTTGTCTAGTGCGTTTATAACGACACTGGACTCTTTTTTCATATCTGTTAATTTCTGCAATAGATTAAGGGTTTCAACCGTGCTAAGCCTTTCATCCCTTAGTTTAAAAATACTCTCGTTAGTAACTTTTGTTGGCATTTTCTTAATAAATTCAATCAAAGTAAGTTCTTCAATCGCGTTCTGAGATCGACCTGGCCATGCCCTTTCCGCCATTCCTAACATTTTATAAAATTGCTCGATAAGGGGTCGGCTTGGAGAAATCCCGAATTTTTCTATTGAATTTTTCGCATCTAACGGAGTAAAGTTTGAGCATTCATAAAATGCATTCAAAAGAGCATCGCACGAAATTTGCCCGTTACGACTCATTTTTCGAATTAGCAGACTTTTCAAGTTTGACTCCACATTCGCCAATATCTGACTTATTTTAATTTGCTCAGATGTGATTCCCGCAAGTTTACACTGAAAAAGGGCATCTGCCATCCAATTAGAAATATCTTTTAGCTTTTCAAATGTCATTTGCGATAAAGTTATCCGAATTTTAGCCTGATCCTTAAGGTCGATTCTAAACGCTGAGGAAAAGCTTTCCTCCAAATTAGGTTGTCTTGGTGCCGGATTTGGCTCAGAAATCTTACTGTCCTCATAGAGAGACCTTCTTGGAAGTCTATCTGACATAAAATATGGAGTGGAAAATGGGAGTGGTGTATCAGGATTAAATTTTGGCTTGCGCGAAAATGCACCCGGTGTAGGTAGACCATCCGTTTCAGGAGTCCTATCCTCAAAATCAACTTTTTTAGAAACATAATCCGTTTTTACGACAGATTGATCTAGCTTGAATTTCGCGAATTCTGGTAGATACGACTGTATAAAAAGTCGTCCGGTTTCATTAGTCGTGCCGAAAGTATTTGGATCACCTAAATTTTCAATACTGAAAAAACTAGTCTTCGGGTCTCTGCTCGCCAAATCTAAAATAAGACTATCGAGTTCTCTTACTGAGTCTTGTCTATCTTCATTAACTTGATAAGGCGCACTTATTGGAACGACGCATAACAATGCTTTTTCTGGAAAATGGATTGCACCAAAGTCAATAGTGTCATTATTTCCGAGACCGTAATTCTGAATAGCTTCTAACTGTTGTTGTTTTCTTGCTGATTTAAGTTCCGCGAAATTTTTAGTATCGATAATTGATAAAATGAATTTAATCAGTGGTTGGTTCAATGATTCTAGATCAACGGGGAATTTGGGTATGCCCTTATTTTCTTTACTCTCCTCTTTTGCCATTCTGGATTTTAAGAAAAATTATTGATTCCTTTCCTGATGATTAGTGTGATTTAAGATTCATACAATCTTTAATCTTGATTCATCTACTAAAACAAAAGTCGTCAAACCCGCTCTTTCTTTCAAGAAAGCAAAATATTCCTTAATCAACGTTGATTCCTCAACTTAACCTCCTTCCCGAGGCTTATCTACCAACTCGTAGAGGCGAAGTCCTTTTCACTTCAGTCACCAATTTAATGCGACTAAATGTGAGTCCTGTAATTTCCTAACAGAAGACTACTTTATTCTTGCGTCGAGCGCTTAAATGTAGAAGAGTAAATAGAGAGAGAGTGTGGTGACAGAGAGCAGAAGTACATAGAGACACGTAGTTACAGTAGAATTTTACGATAACGTTTTTCTTCCCATTAATCACCACTCGCTTCAACAGAGTACATAAGACTTGTTGGACAGCGAGCACCAAGAATAAATTTCATCAGACAAATTTGAAAAACGCCCGTTCAAAAAGTCATGTTTCCGGAAAAAATAGCGCACTTATCTTTCATTTTTTGTGATTTCAGTGATTTTGAACAACTCATCAAAATCATTAAATTATTATCTGTACTGGGAAGCACTGGGCGCAATTTATATCAAGTCAAAACAGCGCGAAAATATTCGCATTCCGTCAAATCCCAAAATTTACGTAGAAATCGATGCGCGTGTTTATTAATACTCACATTTCAAAAATTCTAAATTTTCCAATTCAGCTCGGAAGTTAACCGTATTAGTGGCACTTTATCCGTCGAGTGTGACAGCATATGCGACCTCCTGCTGACCTTCTGTAATTGACTGTTTACTTTTTGGACTCTCCAGTTCCGGGGCCTGGGATATCCGGGAGATTCTTTTTTATTAGCTTTGTATTTTTAATTTTGGTCTTATAAGTGATCTTTTAATTCAGGAACATACGGCAAGGGGGCTTATCAAAGACTTTGGAGAATTTTTTATTTCAGATTTAGACAGATGCTGCCAAATCGAAGGACAAACAACGATAGAAGCCCTGTATTTGCGAAGTCATTCTGTAAGTACACCTATCAGAGCATTCAGGAAGCGGATAGTTCTCAAGTGTTTGGGCTGCTCTGAAGGAGAGCTTCAGAAAAATTCTCAACAGCGGATGTTACGCTCTAAAACAGTATTCGACCAGGCTTCAGCATGAATCAAATTGACTAATTGACTGTTGTCTTTTATGCTCAATATTTGCTGAGGCAAAGCTGAAAAATTTTCGGTTCAAAGCGCAATGTGAAAAAGGTTGCCCAGGTGAACTTAACTTCTCAATACACGTGGTCGGTTCAACCGACCACGGCGACTTTGAGCCGCCGTTATTTCTCTTGTGATAATCCGTTTGACCTGATTTTTGTAATGTGAGCTAAGATGACTAAAACGAAACACTTTGTGAAATTTTGGATGTTTTCTCAAAAGTGGTGGCGTTTTGCACCGGATTCATCTTTCATTCTACAGCTGCAAATCCAGAAAGTGTCTTTCAAAATTAATTGTTAATCCTGATAGGTGAGTGTTCAAGCTTTCCAGCGATATGAATTGTTACCTTTTTACCCGCCGCAAACGCAAGTTAGAGCTAAAAGTCTTGAGCGCTCTTTCTGACAATCCGAATTTTGCGCGCCGCGCGGGGCTGAATAATGCATTGTGGTCCCCTCACCCGACCCCGTGTTTTGAGCGCTTAGTTGCGCGCCCGTGTATTGAGAAGTTAATCGAATGTATTTTCAAAATATTCTGGAAGAGGAAAGTTTCTTCGAGCGTGTTGAAAGTTAACTGTGGGCAGAAGGGTCATGTTTAACACTGCTAGCGACGAGTACTGAGCCTACTAAAAACCAACTCTAATTCCATCTTTCCATCTTCGAGACGCAAACTTTTCGGCACTGCCTTTTCATCCAAAATAGCTCTTCAGGAATTTCGCCATCCATAAATTTTCCGCTGATTGTTCCAAAATTAGAAACAGGCGACAGAAGCTAAAAATAATTAAAAAGTCGGAGTGGCTTTTATTCCTTGTCAATGGGGAAGAATGATGGACCCACGGCGAGCCGACCTTGATGATGATCGACAGGGGACAATGTTGGATTTTGAGACCTGCAGGGGACTGAAATGCAAGATTCGCCCGGTACCGACTTTTCTTATCAGTAGCTCTTGAAAAACTCTAGAATATTTTCTCTCTTTATTTAAAAACCTTAATGTGGTCAAAATAATTATGGGTTTATAAAATTCACTGCTCACCACCGTGATATCAGCTGTAAATCATTTTTCGTTAGACTGAGAATCATGCAAATCTGTAGTTGATCACCAAAAATATCTTAAGGCCATAACCTCTCTTTTGGCCTCTCTGGAAAACGGACTTCCCTTGGTCGATTTCAAAAATTTAAAAGGCTCATATACTCAAAATCTATCGTAGATTTCAGAAATGCCATCAAAAATTATATTTTCTTTCGAAATTTCGACTTTACAATCATTTAAAAAACGCCATTCGGTTTTCCGAAGAATTTTACCATTACAGAGGTAGATTTTTTTCGATCAATTAATAAATTAAAGCCTTCTCTACAATCCCTATGGAAAAAATCTTCGATATCTGTTAAAATTTTCATTCTAGCGCCATGTTAGTGCAGGCACCTGAGGATAAAAATGCGCGTAGACGCGCTGCGCGGAGTGCTATCCTCCAGGCCAAAAAGAGAGCGCTGTTGGCGAGCGTGTGAGTCAAGCGATTGATCGCGCTCTGATTGGCCGCGTGGATCTCAAGCGTCCGTCTATAAACAAAAGAGATTTAAAAGAAGAGAGAACTATAATCATAATTTAGACAATTTCTTGATATTTTTTCCATAGGGATCATAGAATATGCTCTACTTAATATTATAATCGGATTAATTTTACCTCAGAGCTTCCAGTTTTCTTGGAAAACCGAATGGCGATTTTTGAATGATTCTAGAATAAAAATTTACGGAAGAAAAGTATTTTTTGATATCATTTTTGAATTTTTTAGGAGAAAACAAGTATATTTGCCTTTTAAATTTTTGAAATCGACCAAGGGAAGTCCGTTTTCCAGAGAGGCCAAAAGAGAGGTTATAGCCCTAAAAATGTTCTTTCAGACTATAATTCCTCGACAAACACGATCAAAAGCGCTGCTATTAGCACAGAAACACCTTACTGTAACTTATCATGGTTATAATCGAGGGCAAACTCTTCACTTCCTTCCTCGAAGAAAAAACCAACTCTTCAAAGACGGGACTTTCAAGTAGTTTGCCCGTCCATTGTCCAATAACGAGAAGATCTGCCTTGTCTTTCTTGAGCTACTAATTAGCTAAAGTGTGTTGTGTGCCCAAATGTCGCACTGTTAGGCCGGTGACAATGCTTCTCAAACAGCTCTTTTTTGTACTTTCACGGCCACGGTCGATAAATATTTATCAGCCCGTCCCAAATAGCTTCCGGCGAGTGGCGAAAATTACGAAAGCAGTTGGAAATGCTCCCGGCGGAATGGCTCCTTTGAACTTTTTGAAAATTTGATGGACAAGTTACGGTTCATCGTCACGGAAACGGCGACCGCAAATCGGATATAAATCGGATGAAAATTTATTGTAATGGATCGAGTAGTATTTGAGCGAGTGCGGTGAAAGTTGGGAGCGTGGAAAGTGAAAGAACGCATGTGAAATTAGTGTACTAAACAGAGAGGCGAGTCGACAGTACTTGTTGGCAAAATGCGTTTCAAGCGAAGAGTGAATTTCGTTTTTAACTGACGAATTTATGTTTGTGTTCTCTTCTGAGAGGGAGCGGTTATTTATTTCTAGCACTTAATTGACGGTGCCGCAAAGCACAAGATGACAAAACGTAAAATATATTAATCAGCCAGGGAGCAAATTGAAAAATTTATAAATATCGAGATGAAAAGCATCTTATGGCTCCTCTTTTTCTGTTCCTAAACATCTCCAGTTGAACGAATTCAAAGAAATCCATCTTGATACGATTACTCCGTTAATTTCCAGATTTCTAGCGCTAACGGAAACACCCAAGGTGCCAAATGAGCTTGGCGGTTGTGCACTTCTCAACCCGGAAGCGGTTAAAACACATCGCTCAATCCAGGATTTCCATTTCGCGAATTTTTTTTAATTCGGAAGTTTTGATTATCCACTTTGAAGGGGACACATGAATTGTGGCTGTTTAGCGAAATGCGTGAGTTGTGGCTCTGCATGAATTGTGGCTCTTGCGTGAACTGTGGCTGTCCAAATTAGTAAGAATTTTATGATGTCATTGAGATAACATTTTGAGGTGAATAACATTAAATAGGGGCTGCAAATTCTAAATAAAGTTTCAAAATGAAAATTTCGACAATTATAAGATTATCTAAAATTAAATAAAGTTACTAAACTTTTTCGATACATAAATCTGATCTCTCTTCTGTGAGCTCAAAAGATCTTGCTTCAATTGAGAAAAACCACTCTCTTTCTAATAATATAAATTGTAATCTGAATTTATTGTTTTAGTTAATTAGACTTGATTTATTTTTATCAAAAAATAGAACATAAAAATTCAATTTTAATTATTTGGCTCAAAAGATACTTTCGCCCAGTTCATCAAATTGGCACACCCCACAGAACCGTCATTCTGCTGAAAACGATATTTGAATCTTATCAAAATACTCTGACTAAATTTGGGAGCCACAGTTCACGCAAGAGCCACAATTCATGCAGAGCCACAACTCACGCATTTCGCAAAATAGCCACAATTCATGTGTCCCCCACTTTGAAAGGAAGCGATGAATCGGAATGCGATTTCAATGCCGATTTTTCAATTTTAATAAACAGGCCTTGATCGTTGCGAGCTCCCGCTGCTCGGCCCTTGGAGATAATCCAAAAATGTTTTGGATTAAAAATGATCAAGAACGGGGAATTTAAGGGCGCTTGAAGAAGGGGGTTGAATTTTTGACGGCAGAAGTTGTTTTGTAAATACTTTTCAAAAAATACTTTTCGAGCAAAAAGAATACAATCAAAAACAATACCAATAGCCCGATATTTGAATATCTAAGGGCTTGTACAGTAATTTACTTACGCAAGAGGATGAAAAGCGCGTGGGGCGGCAAAAAGAGCGAATTTAGCTGAGCACGGCTGAGCAGGTTATCGACATCCCTAAAACTCGGCAACTTGGCAAACGTGAGACAAACTTAGCTGGCTATTAATGCATAGTCTGGCTGGATCTAGCGGATCAAACGGGACAATGACACGAATCCCGGAGCTCTCTAGGATTATCTTTATAAATAGGGAACTATCTTCAAAGATTATCCTAGCCTGATTTTTGACCGGAAAGGAGTCACGATTCTGAACCAATATTTCTTCACGCGCAGGATGCCCTACCAAAATACCCCTTTTCCGACCACTAGCGCGTCTTCATCCCTCTTCCCCGAACTGCAGCCTTCAACCCTCCCAGGCCCGCCGAAACACTGCTGTATATCCTAAGGGTGGGACCAGCTGAGCCCATCTAAGCAAAGCGAGCAAACAAACTGCCCCACTGACCCGTGGCGAATCTAAATTCGTTAAAAAATAAACGCGCACGTTTCTCATCCGGATTCCTGCATCTTCACAAATATACCAATCTAAAATCGCGCCACTAGAATATCACTTCCAAAATTAACTTCTTTCACGCTGCTCGAATCATTTTTTCTAGTGAAACAATTAAAATTTCTATCTTGAAGACAGACGACAGCAATTATTATGTTCATCAATTTATAGCCCTCTTCGCGTATTTTTAACAATCACAAGTTAATCAGGCTAATTGAGAAAACATATGTTTATCAAGATTTAACCACGAACAAGAGTCTTTAACAACGGATAATTTTATTAAACACATTGCACATTATTAGTAAAAGAAAGATGGCCTCAAGAGTAATTTTCCTTTGAAAGTATGTTTATTTATGTACCTTCCCTAATAATTAATTTCGACGCACACGGCCCTTTTTTCTAAATTTTGGGCTGGCGCATATTAAATTGAGAAAGGAAGTTTTAGTCCGGATCAGGTGGAGGAGGGCCCCTTCCGCCAAATGCTGAGTTTAGTATTCTTCTAAAAGTTTGGATAATTTCTGATCCCGCTACAAAAGCACGCCGCTGACAACGCTCCGTCCCGGATTATAAAAATATATAACCATCAACCCGCTGCTTTCGAGAGTGCGAAAATGAATATTTTTAAAAGCCACAGCTTTTGGCTTTTGGAAAAATTTGTGTTGGAAGTAGTCCGATATTATCGGCCTGAGAAGGTCAGCCAGCTTCGTAAAGTTACCATTTATGCGGTCGTGATAATTAGCATGCGCGGATAAGAATCTTTACATAGGACTATTTCCGTAACTCGTATGTAACAAAAATATAGCCAGTCATCAACTCAATCCACTCAACTCAAATCTGAAACTGAAGCCGAATCAGACGCTGGAGAAATACGTAACCACGTGGTGAATTGGGAAACACGCTAGATTGACCGCTAGAATTGGAGTTTTCAAATTGTATATTAAGAGTTTTGATGAAAGGATACACTTGTATAAAGGTCGAAGAGGGAATTCATTTTGAAGGGCCCAAAACTTCGCCCAATCTGGAGTTCTTAGAGCGTCAAAACTACCTGATTCCTTTCAAAATTCGCTTTTGGGAATTTAAATTTATCTATACGCCTTGGTACGTAAGAGCATATTTTGAAAGACTCATGAATTTATGCTAAGCACGTGAATAAGCGGCGATTAGCAGAATAATAAACACTCGTCTATTCGTTTTCATGGGAGGTCGGGTCACGATGCTCGAAATTCGAATGATAATCCAGCCAACACAAGAATATATTCGTGGCCAGGGTTAGCCGCGCAAAGTGGCGTAAAATATAGGATCTTATCGGAACAAAGGCCAACTCAATTTGGGCTGGCTTAGGTCGCCTTTCACCGTCCTGCTCATTCATTAAACGCGTTTTAGGTGAGCTTGAACTCAATCTGAGATGATAAGCCAGCTTTACTGTATCCAGCTGACTGTAACTGACTTGACGCGTGGCGCAAAGGGGGGCAAATGGCTCTCCTGCCGGGACTAATAAACGTATCTTATGTCAAATGAGTCATTTGAAATGACGAGCTAATAAGATCTCTTACTTATTATCAATTGAACAAACTCCGTTTATTACTAATTTCTCTTCTGATATTAACTTACTATTACTACAACTTGTAACACACGTTTAAAACCTGTCGCTTTTAACCGTCAATCTTATTAAATAAACTGAAGAAATCTAAAATTGGAAAATAACTCGCACGGTCGAGATATCATTGAAAGCTCGTTGTCCCAAAATACAAGCTTGTCAAAACAGTGGCCCGTCAATAAAATTTGTAAAATTAAGTGGCGTGATTTGTGGCCAAAACACTGATTCGTGCAAAATAAAGCAGTTCTGTGAGCTGGGACGGTAAAAAGTTCAATAAGCATTGTTGATTGAAAATTCTAGCTACTCAAATTGTAAGGGCTAGATTCAATAAAACATTTTCGTTTAAAAATTTTCAGTCGATTCCGTTATTTTTATAAAATATAAATGAAGTCAAATCTAATCTGCTTTATGGTTTTTAGATCAAGAAAATTTGTGTCTCGTCTTCAAAACAGTCGATTTATTCTGTTTTACAAAAAGTACTTTGATGATTTTCTCAAGAAAAAAGGACGTCAGGAACAAAGGAAGAGAAACAATCAGATTTTGGATTAGCTGCGGGCGACTGCGCAAAGGAGGGATCAAGATATGGATAATGGCTCAATAAGATGGCTACAATCAGTTATCACAGGAAACAATGCTCAGGCCCGGAAAAGCCGACTTTGAAGAAGAAAATCAGGACTCGCTCTGAAATAAGTCTCTTATCGCTCCAAAGAAATAAACGAAAGTGAGGTAAGTCTTTATTTAGGTCCTAAGTCAGAAGCTCTAGGTATACATACGTTCAATAGATACTTCTATTTCCTCGTCCCGTCAATGAGAAATTAGGACAAATAAGTTTCTAAGAACTGGATTCCGCGGGGGGCCTAATGAAGTAAATACTAATATATAACCAACCGGGACTTGGAACGAGAAGGGAGAAAAAGCTAGCGTGAGAGCGTGTTCAGAAATTGAGTTAATTTCTTGTGTGAACACAAATTCACTTTGGCAGCATTTCACGTTCGTCCTGGACTTACAGCATTTTTCCCTTCGAATTTCTTTTTTGCATAGTCAGACATTTGGACGATTGAGGCGAGAGAAACGTTTCTAGTTCTTGCAATAATAACGAGAATAACGTGGTTGCTAATCCGTCGCGTGCTTTCGGATATCCAGAGCTGCTTTTTCCCTTATCCCTTCTGATTCAGCTGCCCTACTTTAGAGCATAAAAGAACAAGTTCTTTCCCTGAAACGCTCAATTATTTTTTTTGAGAACTTTCAGCAGTCAAAACTGTCAAAATTTTTTTTACCGCGGATGCGAGTGTGTCGACGAGCAGCTGAACCGCTAGTAAAGAGAGGATTCTCACGTTCATGTACTCAGGCTGGTTTCCAAAATGACTTTTCGCGGTGGTTGAAACACGAATTCGAAAAGCATCTGTGCTTACCCGCTCTTTTTTGGAATACGAACTTTTTTCTTTTGCGAAGTATTTTTCCTACAAATTTTGAAAAGAAAGAACGGTCTACCGCGAAGATAGAACTCATTTGAAGCCCAAAACTTGCGGTATACATGAAGTTACGTGGGAAACAATTATGAAATATTTTACCGCAGAAACATCAACCGTTAAAAGCAAATTCGGGCTCTTTTTATGCTTATTCTTATACTTTTTTATGAAGAATAATGTAGGATAAGCGAAAAGCTCGAAAATTGTTATTATCTGAGTCATTTTTCTCTAAGAGCGAAAATTTAAAAAGGAATTTGGAAATCATAAAGGAGAACCGAAAAAGGCACAATCGGCCGCAACAGTTTTTCAGATGGATTGGATTTGAGACGATTGCAATTCTTCTCGAATACTGAAAAACCTGTAAATGCTTGTTAATATTCTCTGTAAATAAAATGCTTTTGAAGGACAATAAGTACTATTGTTATTAAAATTCGTCATCAAAAAAGCAATTTATTCCCGTCATTTCCTCTCCCAAAAACTAAAAGAGAAAAGATGGGGAAAATAACCCCGGAACAAAAATTTAAAAATGCTAGGGCCAAGAAAGTTCTCTCTGCCCCGATTATCAATATGGAAAAACTCCTCTATGATTCCAGAGAAGTCGAGAAACTCTACGAAGCGCTCGTGAATGCAGGATTTTTGTACATTTCCAATCACGGTGTCGACAAAAATTTGATTCAAGAGATCAAACGAGTCTCTGCTGATTTCTACCATCTTTCGCCTTCAAAGAGAAAGGAGCTTGAAAATTACGAAGGAAAATTAGTTCACGACGGCTCTGCTTTCAGCTTGACTCCTTTCAATGGCTCTGTCGAGAAGGATGCTTGTATTGACATTGAATACGTTGATTCGTTATTTCACAAGTATATTGGCGAAATCACCAGTCTGGCTTTACGACTGGTTTCTTTCTTTGAAATCGCTCTTGGTCTTAAAAAGGGAAGATTGTTAAATCGAGTCGGTAGGCCATGATGCTGCTGTAAACCTTGTTTACTGATTCTAGAGCCGCATGGAGTCCAAAACGCACTGTGCTACGAACGAACTCCTCCAAAGAAATGGGGCGTCCCAGGCCACTATGATAATGGTTTCCTGACGATTTTGATGCAAGACGATGCTGGCGGGCTTCAAGCGATGTCGAAAGATGAGTGGTTCTCGATTCCTCCCGTGAAGGATACATTCGTTGTCAACTTTGGAAACATGCTTGAGCACATTTCGTATGGAGTCATTACTGCTACCTGGCATCATGTCCGGAACACCAACTCGTCGATGAGATGGTCCTGGCCGACGTTTTTCGGGAGATGGTTTAAAAATTTCCAACATGGAAAAGCCCATCTTTATAAACCATAAAAGTTCCGAAAATGGACGATACAAAACTGACTAGGCTCGACGAATTCAAGTGGAACGCACACAACCTACCAGAAATTCAGCGAAAAAAGGTTGAAAAACATCAATCCTTTTTTAACAATTCCTTAGAAAGCGAAAGGTAAAGAATTCGAGGCAAGTGAAGATGAAACTTTCAAGGAATGGTTCTTTGTCAATGTGGTTTCAAGTGAAAAGTTCTTGGACGACATAGAATATGGGTTCGTGCACTATAAGACATCGTGTATAACGAGTTTCAGAAAAATCTACCACCATGTTTGGGAAATGGTCGAGCGAGACGGGCCTTTTGAAATCGGCGCTTTCAACGAATTTCGCAAAGAAAGAGAGACCGAGTAAGTTTTTGATTGCTTCGAATAGACATTTGAATCCGCCATAAATTATCATTTACGATTAATCTCATTAATCTTTTCTTATAAAAATGAATTAAGAGCTACAGTTGCGGAGACAGATGGATCGCCCTCTAACCACCCGAGTTTTTACCATTTTTAAACGTCTGTAAAATAAATTTTGTACAAAAAGAAGTGAAAGCTAGTTTTGACCCGAGTCCAAAGAAGAAAAACTCCGTATCCATCAGTTGCCGATCCATCACCCTCATCTATTCGTCTGAAAACTGTGCGGACCTGTGGAACGCGCCTGATTAATCACGCTAAGTGCTGCTTTGATATCCATCCATCCCACTCTTTTTAGACTTCATAAAAGGTAGATTTGATGACCAGCAAGTTACGTCACCAGATGAGAATCAATTAAATATCATAAAAATGTAAAACAATATTTATATGAATAGGAAGGATATGCTTGATGATTTCAACGATTGCGTTGATTGCGAGCCGGTATCCTGTCAAGAAAAAGGTCGATCGAGTTTTTAGCCTCAGAGAAAGACAGGGATTAAACTACAGTTCTCATCAGATGTATCGTGATTGAGAGCAGGTCTGACCTTGACTTACTAAAATCTAGTCAACAGATAAGTTAAATATATTTTTTTTCTCATCATAATAACGGCGACTTTGTTTGAAATCACATCTTGTTCACACCATAATGCTTCGACCATTTACTAACGAATAAGAGGGCCGTTACCGGTACTAGAAGGATCATTGAAAAACTCAACTTGAAGGTGTTAAAACTATCACACATTGCATCAAGTTAATATTCATTAGTCAAGCTAAAATAAGAATTCCAGGATTGATTCTTTCATCCGCTCACTCTCTACTAGGTAGCAGATAGCGCCGAACTCTTGGGTCGCACTTGAGTCTTGGGTCGCTCGCTATCCTTTATTACCTCCAGATTTGTACCAAGCGATTCTTAATCTCGCCTAATCGTCCATTTACGTGTACATAATTACCATTTTGAGTTTATGGTGAACTAGATAATTAAACCTGAAAATATGAGAGTGTTGATAGCTTTTCTATTGATTGCAGAGCTCGTTTTTGCCACGGATATTCCTGGTCTTACTGAGAGAAAAACGAAAAGAGGTAGAAGAAAAGAAAGAGAAAAAAGCAAAGGAAAACAGGACAAATCTTCACGATTATTGAGAAAACTTCGGAAACAACTGTCAGAGCAAGTAAGAATGCGCATTCCTCACTCGCACTTTTTTCTTCGCCAGTTAGTTGGAAAAACACGTGATAAATTTCAAATGAACGTGGCGCCTTTCTCGTTCCTGTCACCAATTATAAAGTGTTAAAATCCCTCTGTCAATCATTTAAGTTACTGCTGGTAATCGCTCTAGAAAAGAGATATAGCTTCCTGTCGCGTCTCTACACCTAAATGCTCGAATGACCTAATTTCTAAATTCTTTTTAGAGTCAGATTCTTCAAAATCTTCAAAATGCGGTGGACTCTTCTTCGCTCAAAATCCGTGATTTGGACTCAACAATTTTGCAGCTCTCAAGCGAGAGAAGAAACATGACTCGCGAGTTCGAACACATCAGGGAAGAACGAACGCTCGTCGACACTCGTCTCTTCTTTCTCGAGCAAAAGGTAACTATCAATGCACTTATTGATGTTAACGAGCCGCTCTTTCACTGACTTATGGCCCGGTCTGACATCAATCATCAATGGTTAAGGATCCTTAATACAACCCACACGACCTTCTGAGACTCCAAGTCTCTAAACGATCTGTCATAAGGTCTTTTTTGGTCGATTTCCATTTCGTCTAAATGTCTGTCTCAATTACAGACACTTTGAAGTCCCTAAATACTTCCCTTTTGAATTCATTTTTAAGGCAATGGATCTTCAAATTCTTCAAGCAAAATTTGACATCTTGGAACAAGACAACCACCGAATCAAACTGCGCAACGAAGCCTTGTACGATGAACTTTTCGAACTTCGCGGAGGAAATTCTATCTCTCGTCCTAAACCCGAAGTTATCACAGTTAATGGTCACAACTCTGGAAGCAATCTCCACTTTAGCCGGAATCTTAGAGGTTCGTCGCCAAGTGAAGTCACGAGGAATTTTACGTTGCCTTCGGCTAGTGAGTGAGCTCTTGCTTGAAGCATGAGCAGATACTCGAATCAAAATTGGTTTTGATTTGGTGCTTTTCGCGTTTTCGAAATTGCTCCTAATATGAATAGTTCTTCTATTTATATTTGAGAAGAGAAACTTAGTGCCCATCTGTGTCGGCTTCGTAAACCAAACTGACATCTTCAGCGTTTTTGTAATTTATGTTTATCGACCGCACCTTGAACTAGGTCAATTCACGCGAGTTATATCCGGCAATAAAACAACTTTCTCGTCACCAAAAATAGAAGAATAATATTTATAGTCCATCTGATTTTCCACTCTTTCAAGATCAATGATCGGAGAATCTTTCGAAAACTCAAGTTAACATTTGGCCTTTTTTAGCTGAGCGAGTGCCGGATATAGAGAGGACGATGACATTGGAAATCGCAACGCCGAAAAGTGTGATCGTGACAGGTGGTAGAAGGCATGGCGTCGCACTCGATCAAGTCAGACTGGTCAGCCCAAACTTTGTTGTCACCGAACTAGGTAGGCTCATTTTTCAGACGGACATCAAAATGAAGGCCATAAATCTTTAAGTCTTTAATTTCTTTTATTTTTGACATTCAGACCCGCTGCCGTCGCCTCTTATTCAACACTGCAGTTGTTCTTTCAACGGTCAAATCTTCCTCATCGGTGGTACAGCTGGAGTCGGCTTTCCTCGACGAGAAGTTTTTGTCCTCAATCATGGTCGATCATGGAGTAACGCGCCTGACCTTCAGTTTCCCAGGTGCAGATGATTTTCAATGGGCGTTTGTAAACATTTTCTTTCAGGACAAAACTCGGATGTGTCAATTTTGCAGACCGACTCTTCGCCATTGGCGGTAACTCGGGAAGCAATGCTGCTGGAGTTTTGGATTCGACAGAATACCTTGGCATTTTCTCCGGAAATCAGTGGAAGAATGGACCGACGATGCTCAGCCGACGATACGACGCTCCTGCAGTTTCTTTCGACAATGCTGTTTACATCATCGGAGGAAAAAGCGACAAAGGAGAGATTCTCCGTACGACAGAAAAACTGTCCTTCCACAAGAACACCAAACGAATGCGCTTTTCAAAAGGGCCTGTTTTACCATTGACACTAGAAGGTGTGGCCGCCACGAGGATAGACGACACGATCTTTGTCTCTGGCCACTGTATGAGTACACAAACGACACGAGTTTTGGAACTGGCTATCAACTCGAGGACATGGAAGGCCGTGGGCGACCTGAGATCACCTCGCGTTTCCCCAAGTCTCGTCACCGTGGGAAACTCGCTCTGGTTTCTGGGAGGCTGTTGTGGTAAAATGGCTAGCTTGGAAGAAATCTACGTCTCTCGCGAAGGAATCAAATCGACTAGCAAAGATATTCAACTAGAAGAGCTTCAAGAAATTTACGAATTTAGCGCAACTTACATACCAGAAATTTGAATTTAAAAACTGCTTGCTTGAAAAATAATTATGAGAAGTTCTGTTCATATTATCAAATAAACTGCCACTTGAAACAAATGATGAATGTTTTCATTATTTTACGCTGGATAAATCAGAAAGATATTATTGAGGAATGAAAGGAGAGAAAAGGAGCAGGGTTTACCAATGAGCATCATGTAATTTAGCGACTTTTTCAATGAAATCCTTGTGCGAAGCGTAGAGCGCAAGATCGGAAGAAATATCAGTCCACTTGACGGCTGCTGCATCATCTCCAGCTTCGAGTTTGACAAAGTCGAGCTTCCCGATTTCGTCGTGGAAGTTGTAGGCTTGTGTCTCCATCCAAGCGTTGTCGGTATTTCGAGGATCGTCGACGTATCCCTGGTAAATTTTGATGCCTTTTTTGAAGATGTTTTCGGCGATTTCTTTTCGTTCTGGATAATCGTTGCTGTTTAGTGCTTCTTCAGCAAATTCTCGCTTCAGTGTCTGCGAAATATTCTCGCCTGGGTCGCACATGCCTCCGGGAATAGCCCATTCGGAGTCTTTCTTTCTAAAAATCGCGACAAATCGAAGAATCGGTCGTCTTGAAATCGGGTCGTAGACCTTTTCTCCACACTCGTCTCGCTTCCATGAAGAAAGAATTGGATCGGCAGCGTGGTTTGGACCCCATTTTCCTAAATTGCCACGACCTGTGACTCCAGTTCTGCCAATTGGATTCTGAGGAAAGCCGTTCTCGACAGAATATCCGACGAAGGAAGTCCGGTCTGTTGCGCCATCGATGGTGTTGAATTTTAAAACACTAGGGTTGGCTGGATCTGCCCAGACTGGTCCACTTTTGACAAAATCAGCTGTGTAGTCGACCGGATGGTAGTTCGGAAACGGAGTGGCGAAGCTTTCTAGAGCTCAGAATTCGAATTATTTCACACTATCGAGGCCAGGGATGTAAATCACCCCACCATTTTCACCCCACCACAGCCAAATGGTGGGGTGGTCGGTGGTGAAAAAAATCACCCCACCACCACCACTGAAAATGGTGATGGTGAAAAATCACCCCACCACCACCACTGAAAATGGTGAAAAATTTCCCCACAGTAACCATTTTCGACGTGATAAATTTATCATCAAAGCCTATTTTTCAATAAAAAAGGGCCAGGTATCATTTTTCGAGTACCGCTATCACGATTTTATTTATTATTTTCACTTTTGGAGAATATTTTTAGATAATTTTGCCAATAGATTTAACACTGTTTTTTTTAGGTTGACCCTCGGGTTTTCCGACCCCCTTAATTTGCCTCAGGGCATGAGCTACCCCCTTATAATCAATAGTCTAAATGATCCCCGTGATCTGGCGGTTCTAAACATGCATCATGTCAGTGTCCGCCCACACTAGAATCCAAGCAATTTTATGCTAGTTTTCCTTAAAAATTGACTATTTTCCGCTTGGCCTCTCTTCAAAGGGGTCATTTGAGGTCATATGACCTCGCCAAGGTCACAAGACCCAGTCGAGGCAACGCAGTAGAGTCTGGGCTTTCAGAAATGTATAGATGTATGGGGCTACCACATAAGGATTTTGAACACGGTTGGGACAAAGTCAGGGTCAACCTAAAAAAAACACTGTTTTTACCACCCCACAACCACCATTTGAGTGGTGAAAAATCACCCCACCACCACCACTCAAAAAGGGTGGTGGTGAAAAATCACCCCACCACCACCACTAAAATGGTGGTTGGTGAAAAATCACCCCACCACCACCACTGAAAAAAGGTGGTGGTGGAAAATCACCCCACCACAGTGGTGGGGTGGTTGTGGTGATTTACATCCCTGATCGAGGCAAGATTTCACATCGCTCTTGGCATAGAAAACAAGGCCTACTCATTTCAATATTTATTCTTATTATTTTACGAGCTCTTTCCTAATTTTATCACTTGGAACTTCTCCTCGACGAATGCTGGTATTCGCATAAGTTCCCGTGCACGCTTTAGAATGAAGTTTCTTCGACATCAATCTGAATTCTCTGATGAATGACTGCATCAACGGACTCGCTTTTATTGAGTTTTCTCATCCAATCATTGAAAACGAAATTTCTCATTGGCCAATGATGTTCAAAGGGATCGAGTATTTATTTTCGATACATAATGGACCTCCGGTAATTACAGCTACGTCATGGAATTCTTTTCTTTCGGGCTCTTTCATGATGGAAACGCAAACTTGGTATTGTTCGCGGGATTGAAATCAACGAGGAAAGGAAGGGGGATTAGTGGGCTCGCCTACTAAAGCCTTTATTTGATGGGCTGATCAAACATCATTAAAAGCAAATAATTGCAAATGATATCTCCCTCAAGGTAATCTTGCGGGAGATAATTCCGTTTCCTTGCAAGAAATCATCCACATTCGATTTTTTCTATCAAAGAATGTCTCAAACAGGGTTCGGTAATTTGAGCTCAAGCTAAAACTCATTTTGGCTAGACGCTCAAATTTCCTCAAATTGAGAACTCAAAGTGACTTGAGAAATCATTTTGAGAAGATTTGAGATTTTGAGAGTTTTGAGTTTTTGGGAGATTTGAGAGTTTTGAGTTTTCAAAACTCAAATTAAGCGAGCGCTTCCTTGATTGGCTCATGGATCGCCAGAATTGATTTCTCATCTCTGAGTTCTCAAAACTCAAATTAAAAAACGTGAGTCTCAAGCTTTGTTTCCTTGAGTTTTAGCGTGAGCTCAAATTACCGAACCCTGGTCTCAAAGAATCGGAAAACCTGGAGAGTTTTTTGAAACAAGCCTCAGTCGCCTTGAGACAGGTGCTGATCTTGTGGACATGATGGGCATTCCAAGCTGGAAACTTAATCCGAGAAAACTGATTTGCGCAGAAAACATTCATCAGGTAATATTCGACGGTAAAATACAAATCGAAGCCGTTCTTGAAGCATCAATCAGACCTTGGAAGATTATACGCTAGAATATTGAAGAATCCAACTGTTGGTGAGCCCTGGCTGACTGTTTATGACGGGCAAGATGAGCTTTCTGTGATAGGAGAGGGAAGTTTTCTCATGGAATTCGAGGTGAAAAACATTTTAAAATTCGTACTCAATATTTCATCAGATTGGTACTTTTGTGCAGGGACCTGTCGTGATGAGCCCAAACTCAAATGATGGAAATGCCGGTTTATGTCTTCGAGCATACGAAATCGAAGAAGCACCTGATTGCTCCGACGAATCATTGGTAAAAAGGAAACTTTAAATTTTCATAGAAATATTTTTTACATCGAGAAACCGCCCTTCAAGCAACAAAATGGAGTTCTGTTCTCTACGCTGAATAAATTTTGATCTCGATAAAAAGCCTGGCTCAAGAATCACTATAAACCTGTTAATTTTTGAAAGAATCAGGTCTTTTTGTTTTACATTTTGCCAAGTTCATCTGTCGACCCAGATAAATGAGGCCATTATCCTTCGGCGGTTAGAATGGATGTAATAAATCTGTCGTATTAGTTAGACGATCAAAGAGAACCTATTTTGAAATTTCATTTACGAAGCCAGATCAGACATTAAAACTACGTCAATCGTATAAATCAATCTCATCAAAGGCATTGGAAATGTCAGAATGATGATTTTCACACGGAAATACATTTTATTATACGCGGCTTAATATTATGGCACGTCACTTTCTTCGCTTTTCGAAAAGTGAAGGTAATCAAGTTTTGAAATAAACAACCTTGAAATGTTTCAAATATGTTACTTTATTACAGTTATAATAAATACCGAGTCAATTGCTAAATTTTTCAATTGCAAGAGCCTAATTCCCCGAAAGAAGAAATGCGTTTTGGGGCAAGTCGAGGCACTCGGGCGGTTTAATTCGGAGGAGGAAAGTTTTCCAGGAATGCTATTCATGTACAGTTCATTACAGTAAGCGTCGTTTTTTAGACTCGCAGTTACGGCAGCTTCGGCGCTTTTCGACGATATCTAGACATTCGTTAAGGGTGTTTCTTCGTTAATTTCAAAACAGAAAACGCAACAACAATTTGAATAGTGAGGGCGGTAGCGGTTAGAATTTCGATTTTCCAAATTCCAGGAAATGAAATAAGTTAGCAAAGAGTTAGATTTCTCTTACCTAAAGCTCATGAACATAAATTTGTGCTTTTTCATGCATCTGCCTATATCAGAGATTAAAATATTTCATTTGATCTTTAGTTGGTGTTTTAGAGGGCCATTTTGAGCATGCATGAAGTTTTTTTTTATTTTCTAAGGAGACGATTATCGAGATCATTTCGCCAAAAATGAGCTGATCACATGATTCGACAGATGATACCGTTCAAGCTCTACCAGAAAGGCTAGGGCTAGAGCCAATTGGTGCTCTTTTCATTATTGGCTTGAGTATTTTGTTCGGACTCGGTGCCTTTCCAGTACTTCCATTGCTTGCTCGGGCTTACGCGTTGACTACAGTAATAGTGAAGTATTAAAAAAAGTGCGTGTGATTTTCAAGCTGTCTTTTTGGTAAAAAAGTGCGTAGTGGTGAAAAGGTGACGAGTATATTCTCTAACTAATCTATAAAGAGAATATCACCGGTGCCTGGTGAACTGTCTATCTTCTACTATTTCATTTCTCTAAGAGAAACTTGCTGCTTACCCTTTGTCTTGCAACAATTTCTCTTGGGCGGCGGAGGAAGTCGGCGATTTCAACCCAGACGCGCTGCGTTTCACAAATCTATGTCGTTTGTCGCCTAGAAGTGGACGATTGTCGTAATGGCCATCGTCGTAGTTGCCTTCTAACCTGCTCACACTTAAGAAAAGTATATTAAAAATCAATGGCTACGTAGAAATAGAGTAGAAATACCTCGGACCATCAAAGATAAATGGCGCGGGTGGAGGACCGGCTTGGAGGTACTGTCTAGATGCCTCACTTGGTCGTTGGTATTTTTGCTGGCAGCCGCAGCAATTGAGCCGTCTGAAAAAGCACAGTTAGGGTGCTGTTTTTACTTGAGTGTTCTTACTGGCAGTCGCAGCGCTTGAGCAGCTTCCAAATGAGCTCTAGAAACTCGCAAACGTTGAGTACGCAGCAGAGGATGCTGAAGAGGAACATAAAGTAGAGGAAGATGGTTTTCTCCTGGGGACGGGAAGGAAAACAGTCGACGACGTTCGGGCAGGGACTCTGTCGACATTTGTAAGTGGAGGGCACCTCGAATCCAAAGAGATGCCATTGAAGGTAAAGAAACCCAAACTCCAGGTTCAGGCGCACAAAGGTAGAGACCTGAAATATTCATTCGAGGCTAATTTCCACTCCCGCAATCCGATTTCGCGGTCTATGTCTGCCTGCCTAATCTCATACTTTTATGGGCTTTAAAAAGTACTGTTGGGCTTATAAACATTGGAATTCTTACCACATAGAGGCGAAAATGACGATTTGGTTTTTTGATTATTTTGGTAATTTCAGGATCACGATGTGTTATTGGAGCGGTATGAATATGCTGCTTCAAGTAGGGTCCAGGAAATTTTTCTTCAAAATAAAAGCATAATATAATATTTAATTATATTATTAATATTCATTTCAGTCTGCTATTCCGGACACATTCCTTGGTAAAGTCATCTGCGTTTTGAAGGTATTCATTTGAGTACGGAGGTAATTCAATGGGCATAAGATCGTTTGGCAAATGGCCATTCTATAGATGAGAGTAAGATCACTGATCGCGCAGGTGATTATGAAAAAGAAAAGTTGGAGAAGTGAAATTACCTGGCCATGTGTCGATGGTTGATTGCCTTTTCGGTGTTTGACTTGGTTGGGCGGCTGAGAGGGCAGCCAGACGAGCACGTTCTCCGGCGGGCCGGTGCTGCCAACACTCTTGACCCCGCAGCCCGACAGTGGAGGCAGTGAAGCGGCAGTTGATCGCTACGATTGATATAATTATTAAGGCCATAATTATTCATTCATTGCAAGTTTCAATCGATCCTTAGCGAACTCATAAATTCTCACGCAGCGCTAATTAAGGTTTTGACATTTAGGGGAATTGAGATTTTTCATCTCTTTCCTAAAATATTCATGAAAATATATAAAGATGACATCTTTATATGATTTCGCTTTTATTTGATTAGCCTTCACGAAATTCGTCATAAGACGTCAAAGAACTTCTTTTTTTGTCGTATTATTCGTAAATGATGAATTATACTGAGCTTTCAATCTTGTAAATGCGTTTTTTAATTTTATGTCAGAATGGGCAAAGATGAAAGTCGTCGAAAAATGAAATCAAGGAAGAGTACCCCTAAAATCTGATAAAGAAGAGATCGAACTGAGGGAATTTACAGTGCCTAGGTTGATTTGAGAGGAGCGGATTATTCCCCGCCTGAAATGGCCGCCGGGTAGTAAGGCAACATATAATGTGCCTAATTAATCAGATGAACAGCCCTGGGGACCTATTTCACGATACTTTTTTGGATGACATGCGCCTTCTAAGAGGCTTTATGCAAATGACGATCTCAAAAGGATTTTAACCGGCTTAGTTGTACTTTGGCTGGACTTTTATAACGGTAATAATATAATTTATACGGTCAATCTGATTATCGGATTGTTCTGAGTCTGAATATGAAGAGCATGCTTTCTTAACCGCCCTGAATTATTTATCTATACAATGCTGCTCAATATATTAATTGAGACAGTAGTAGACAGCGGATACAGTACTTCATGGGACTGTATAGTCCTCCAGTCAATCAACGTCACTGCAGACAACTTTCAAACCGGCAAAGGTCAAGTGAAGAAACTTTCCAATTTGAATAAGGCCTTGGTGAAACTAAGAGGCTTGAGGACTGATTTATAAAAAAAAGTCATCAATTTTTTATCAAATTAAGTCGATTCCAATTAAATTTTAACAAGGTTTATAGAAATATTTTTGGATTGAATTTAAAATCTTCTTCAAAAATACCCTTCTTATATTATTTTTGGTGATTAAAACTTAGTGTTAAATTGTGCTGCATAACCATCGATTATCACGTGATTAGTTTGAGAATATCGATTCGATAATGAGGCTTTCTGTCACTTGTTTCGTACCTTGTCGATGTCGAGCACAGTATTTTGCTGTTGCTGCGTTGTAAGTGGGCTGTTTTCGTTGTCAGAGTCGCTCTCACCATCGCTTCCTGCGCCGGGCTCGCTGGGCTTTCCAGACGAGCCTTTTCCACCTCTGCGGGGTGTGCGACGCTGTCGTTTGAGGGTGCTCCCGCGGACGTCGTCGTTGACATCTTCGACAATGTCCGACTGGTTGGTCTGGGTAGCGGTGTCCTTGAGATTGCTGGGACTCTTGATGCGATTCTCTCCGCCTAAATTTTGATAACTGCCTGAATATGAATAAAAAAAGCTCCTCCCTTTTTTTCCTTAAATCAGTGAAAACACCCGCTTATTCGGTTTAATCAATCAATTATGTAAGCTTAGATAGCCGTAGTCATTTTCAACATACCGCTAGTGCTGAAGGGGGCTGAGGCTTGTGTAGGTCCGCGCTCTTGGTGCCTCTGGGCTCGCTCCTTCTGGCGCTTTTTCGCTTCAGACTCGAGCTTGGACTTTTCGCGCGCCTTGTGCCCCGAGTAGATGACGAAGATGATGGAAGGCATTGCGCAGGCAAGGATTTGAAAAGACCAAAATCTGTAAAAATCATCATTGAAATCAAGGAAGAGCTCGGGACTCGCAAACCTGAGATGAGAAATCGGACTGAAGGAGTTGAAACAAACATTGTTGCAGCCAGGCTGTTGTGTGTTGCATTTGAATTCTGACTGTTCATCGGCGTATACTCTGTCACCTGAATAAAAAGAAACTTTTAGAATGTTGAATAATGAATATTTTTAAAGCTTTTGATAAGCCCATTCAGATCAAACAGATGCACGTGGAAGCTTTCCTTTGTACTGTTAATTCTGTGGATTGAATAATAACTCCCTACAAATACAGTAAAAACCTGATTTTGATAAATTGGTAAATCTTTTGAGTTTGATAGACCATTTCTTTAATTATTTACTCTCGGCTCCGCCAACCGGTAATATTAACCAGCATTGAATGAGGAATAAGTGGCACTTTAAGTTGGAATTAAAAGCGAATCATCGCCGGGCATTTTAATTTAGCGTTCGCGCTTGATCAGACCTCGCTCAGAAAGAGTCAGGTTCTAATCCCGAGATATTAATTTTGCAGAAATCAATGCTTTAGAAGGAGTTATGCCCCGCCCGCCGAAAATAAACATTATTAATTCGCAAAAGGAGACTTTGACGGAGGAATCTCGACACGAGTAATGATGTTTTGATGGGTTGACACTGTAAATTCAGCTAATAAGAAGACTCAGTTGCTGATTTAATTTGATATGATTGAATCGAATTGATTATGAAGGGATTGTTCCCCTGTTTTTTAAAAAATAATCAAAGCGAAATATAAATATCGGTCTGTTTAAAAAAAAATCAATGCCTTATGCCACGGCAAAGAAAACATTTGGCGGGAAGTTGTGACGATTCCCTAATTAGAAAATTATACTTTTTCGCCCTTTTCCTTCATGCCCTGCGCCAAAAGTCTTATACATAATTCAATGAGCGCGGACTCAGAGGTTCGCAATGGCCAAATTATTTGCATCCAATATTCATGGACATCAATACATTGTTGAAAACAATTGTAAAACCAAAATGAATATGCAGAGCTCAACTTCAAAATCTTTCTAAAACAAATATTGCCTTACCAATGCTTGCAATGATGACCATGCGACAGACGATGAGGAAGGTGAGCCAGAACTTTCCGACGAGTGTTGCGTGCTGACTTGCCTTTTCGAGCCAACGCTCAACAAAGTGCCAAGACATTCAATCTCAGCAGCTATTTCGAGGACTTGAAAATATGCAATAAACAGTGAGTTGTGCCAAATTTAATTTATAACCCGGCTATGTCTTAAAATCCACCTTCGGATGGCTGCTATAAATCCTCATCCGAGAGACTGATTTTACATGTCGGAGAATCCGATTATCCGCTAGATTGATCCCAATTAAAGGTTCATAATGTTGCAAAAACGCATCCGCAGACGAGTATAATTGCCGCTCAATATTGCCTTTCAAGTCCATTCCTGGAGAAGTCCAATTTCGAGATAGGCCAATGTCGCCACTTTGCCAACTTGTTATCGGGTTTAAATATAGCGATGCAAGTATGGAATTTAATGAAATTGGCCGATGTTTAATTGCTAAGCAACAATAATGATCCGGCGCCTAGGCTCAGGCGGGAGGATCCATCAATTCTTGCGGTTTATGGATTTGGTAGCTCGTTATTAAATAAAACAAACCCGATTCCCAAGGACATTCAAATCGAGTGGTAGGCAGCTCATGCAAAGCAGGGTGCATTGCAATCAATCATGCATTCGAGGAGACTTTGTTTTTCACCGACTTCGAAAATCTTTCTAAAAAGCGTGATCGTTAGTAAACCTGTTTAAATTTTGAAAAGTTCATCAGTCGAACCAGAAGCGTACAGGGCTTATCCATAGATTCTAAACAAGGCCAATAAATTTTTCAAGGGCCTAATTACCCACATACCAGGGCTCATACTAATGAGATGTCTCTTTCGAGGAAATCGACCAAGGGTACTCATTGTCTCCTATTTAAAATTTTATAGCGACTTTACCAAGAACTACTGTACATATTTTATATGATTGATGCATCAAAGTTGGTCAAACTCGTAAGTTTTCTAAAGAATTTTGAATGGGGTAGACTAAACGGCGTTTTGATTGGCTAAAATCTCCCCGTAAAGAAATTCTTGAATTGATAAGAGTCATGATTGAGCGTGGACTGTAAAGTGCACGCCGAAACAAAGTCAAAAGCCAAGATTATCCGGATTCCGGAATATTAAAAGTGGAAAGAAAGTGATCCCCGGGGAAGTCTGCTGGGTTACTATTATTAACTGAGTGGACTCGCCTAAAGACAAAATCGAAAAAGGCGGAATATGAGTTCAGTGCTAAGCTCGAAATTGAATAAAAAAAGGTAAGAAGGAAATTTTTTTTTCGATATTCCATGCGCTAGAATACCTCCAGGTGACTGCTCGGTGAATATTGCCCAGTCGAATAATAGTTTAGGCGCAAAAACTTGCACGAGTAGGCATTGTGCTTTTGACAAATGAGCGCATGAATAGTAATTACTGACACGTCCGGAGATGGATCCTCCTAAACCTGTCTCTGGAAAAGCTGATTTGATTCCGTGATTTTCGACGCAACGGGAAATCGTATAATTATGATCGTTGCTGATTAGTAAAAAATCCATCAACAAAAATAATTCTGAGTATTATTCTAAAAACTGGACATGAAAACTGGGGGTCACTAATAAACTGTTCCAGAAGGAGTCATTTTTTCTATCTGTGCATGTTCGGCAGAGCTAAACTGCGCAAAAAATCGATCTTAGCTGATGTCATTCTCGGTTTGGCGTTTCGCCAGCGTGAAAAAGGGGATGAGGAGGACCCCATCTTCGCGTTCGTGACTTCTTCGTCCGCACTCAATCAATTCTCTCTATCACTCATCCTCTTTTCTGGCCCATTTACTCTCTGGCAATTTTGATTTCCATCTCTCCAAATTAGGCAGTTGGTCCCTTACTGTCTCCAGCTTGGTTTGGATATCTGGAGGATAGTTACTATGTTGTGCTCGTAGAAAATAGAATTAACAATACAACTTTCTCTGACAAGTGCGCCGCGCCGTGGAAAACATTCTACTATTAGTCACGTGCATCTGAAAAAAAAAAGAAAGAGAAAAAAGACGGCAAAATGCGTGGCTAGAGGGCGTCAATGAAGCCAATTTCCCTCGCCGTTGTCTAAAGCGCTTCGTCAATTTTCTTCTGAAGCTCTCTTAAGATGAAAAGAATGGGCGAATTCTCTGAGAAGAAAAGGTAAAAAGAGACAAGCGCGCGGGCGAAAATGACTTTGCCCTAGGCGCGTTCCAAACGAGGGCGATTTTTGCAGGGAAACCGAGAGATGCCGGCTGCGGAGCGCCCAGCTAAGATTAAAAGTGTCAATATATCGGGAATGATAACGGTGCATATTTCAATATGAATGAGCCGCGATTTCGGCCGGGTGAGGGCGCACGCATGCTCCGCCCGGACCCGTGCGGCATCTGACTCCGTAGCCCCCTCGCATAAGCCCGCGTATCGAGGAAGAATCTTATTAGAACTTCTCGTAAAACGCATTCATAATTCAGTTTCTAAAATGGCGTCAGTAAAGCAGCATTTTGGCTTGGGTTCTCTTCCTTGATTTCAAACTGCATCAGAAAGTCTGTTTGATAAAGAATTTTAGATGAGAATGGTTATTTTTGGGTGAAACTAAACAGACATTTAATTATTAGCAAGATTGTTTCAGCACCTCCTTCTTCCTATCTACAGTAGTTTCCTGTTCTCAAGAATGAATAATTCCAGAGTTAATCCAAACACCATTCAATTATTCGAAGACAAGGATACGGATTACACTAGGGGTAAAGTTTGGCCCAGGGAAAGTGCTTTTCAAATAAAGCAAAAAAAATAAAATGAGCTTTAACCGTATAAAGAACTGATTTTAAGTGAATACAGATAGTAGTTTTCCAGTCTAACACGCGTATCACTCAATTATTAATGATAAACACAGTTGGACTGACTGTTTTCGCGAGCAACATGAATAACAGTGACAAATAGACACATGAATTTTAAATCAAAACTATTTCCTCGTCTAGCTAGTACTGACACGCTTATTCGATCATTTTAAATGTTTAAAATTGGATAGTCGCCATACTGTCATTCGCGTTGGATGCACACTTTTTTTAGCTAGATTAAAAGCGATTCAGAATGAGATGACAGCTCGTCTGCTCTCACTTCTGTCCGAAAAGGCAATAAACAAATTCACACAGGGAACAGCAAATTATGCAAGTGATGCGCATCGCGACAGATGGTTTTGAAACTGACACTGACACCAAAGCGCGGTTTCTATCCAACTGCGAGGGTGCTATCCAAAAAACTTCAGATTCATTCTCGGTTTTCCGCCAGTGACTCCTCTCCCTAACAGAGGCTTAGTCGACAGTATTTAGTCTGTCCATAATGACGCACTTCATGTTCCAAAACAGCTTTATCCTCGAGATCAATTATTCAGTTTCAATTCCTCTGAAAAGCGCCTAAACGATTTGCGGGGCTACCTATTTTTTAAAACGACCTCAAACTGCAGCTCCAATATTTTGATCAAAAATAAACTTTTTTAGAAAGCAAAACTGAAGAAAAGTTTATTCTCAAAAAAGTTTGAATATTAATCAATACTCTTGATTAAAGAACGGAGGAATAAAGTACTGCCACTTTTCGGGAATGAAACGGTAAATGTTGAATCCAGGTCTTTTGTATCTTGAAAATACTCTTGACCACAAGAAGAGAGAGATGCCAATCATAATGGCTATAATGATCTTTGGAGGGCCACTATTATCATCGTGCTGAGTATCCGCCATCAGTAAATGCTCCTCTTCTATGCTGATTTCGCTGACTCTATGGAAAACAAAATAATTCAAGTTCTTTCCATATCTCTTACTTTCGCGTTTTATGCCATTCTTCCAGCTGGGCAACGTAGTACTCAATTTTGTGCTTTCCAATGATGTCTCCCATTTCTAAGTAGTGAGCCACATGGGAGTATTCTTTCAGTGGAGAGAGGCAAAGTGTAACAGGGTCGAATTTGATGGCGTAGCGGATGGAATCTTTGACTTCGTTGTTGAAGAAATTCGCAAATTCGGCGTCACCAACAGCTAAAATAAGCGAGTTTGATCCGACGCTACTAAAAGATAAACTTACCAGGAGACCCGAAGGTTCTGCAGGATACTTTAATAATGGAACCATTTATCGAAGGTTTGTAATGATTCGCTGATTTTTGATAAGCATTGAAACGAATATCAGCTGCGCAAATTGTCGCCAAAGCACCTCCGAGACTGTGCCCTAGAATTCTAATTCTCGTCATTCTTCGCGATTCAGCATTGATTTTCGTCGTGTTTTCAACTTCGTACCAAACATAATCCCTTAGAAATGAAGTCGATATTGAAATCAACGAAGAACGCTTACCTGAGGGTGGCGTAGCTCTCCGCAAAGCCGCGGTGAACATTGACCTTGGGAAAGAAATGGGGTTGAACTTGGCTAACTTTCAAGTCTGTTTGGATATCCTTCACCCCGTCAGCGAAATCGCGACTGTTTGTTCCTCTAAAAGATATCTGCCCCAATCGTTACTGTTTTATTCAGAAAAGACTCACCCAAAGTTCATCGAACACTTGGAAAATAATAACAAAGCCGCCGAGCTCTTGATTGTAGCAAACTGAAATGCGTCCAGAGATATTTTTCAACAAGGGTTGGACGACGCAGTATTCTTCGTCTGTAACTGTAGTTTCTTCTGCATTGAAGTCTTCCGTTTGCAGAAGGTATCGAAGCTCGGGAATGGAAAAGTATGAAAACTTCAAAAGGGATACCCTGTTTTATGAACTGCTTACAAACGCAATTTTCTAGAAGGGTTACAGTAACAGTAACGTTACGTAAGATCACTGTATCCCGACCTTTGCCGCCCTTGCGGTCAGCGTCTCAATTTGTGCCCTCTTTGGTTTGACTGGAAATTTCTCCTCCACGAAAAATTCATTTTGAACAAGTTCCATCTACCTCTGTTATCTTTGATTTTGAAATTGATGCTCCTGATTGCAATTTCCGCCAAGTGTAAATATGCGGTATTATCACGTTCTTATCCCTTAAGGAGGGGGTCGACGACAAAAATTTTTTCGCTTTTCCAAAATTATGGTTATATTTTTGGATTCCTTAATAAAAAAGGAACATTTTTGGTCTCCAGCTTTTTTTGCATTTGTTAACTTTTTTTAACAAAATTTACGATTTTGTGTTTGGAATTCGAGATTTTACAAAATTTAAAAGTTGGTTATTTCAGCCAAAAACAATCTTAATCCGATTTTATTGACTAGATATTCTTTTTAAATGGTTTTATTATTATTTTCAGTAAAAAATTCCGAGTCTCGGCGCTTTTGGTAAAATTCTCCGTGAAAAATGAGCAAAAATGACGATTTTTAGGAAAATCGCATATTTTTAGTCAACAGAAAAAATTTTTTTAGTAAAAGCAGCCCGTTTCATATTGTCGCCGCTGTATTTTTAAGGGTTTCAACTTACTATTTATTTAATTTGACGAAGAAAAAAAAATCCCGTTTTCGAGATTTTTTGGTTACGAGTAACCTCCACTTTGACCCAATTTTTTGAAAATTTTTCGTAAAAAAAATTTTTTCTAGTTTTCGCCGCTGTATTTTTCAAACACTTTTATTTCTACCTGAAAAGTCAGAATTTGCCTATCTAAGCAGGTTTTTCCGGATTTTTGGTTACAGAAATCCCGATTCTCGTCGACCTCCCCCTTAATCACGTGAGTCAATTTTTTGTCTCAAAAATATTCTGACAATTCAGATGACTGTAACGCTGATTTACTGATAATAATATTTTCTAGTTCTCGAAAAGAGCGAATGAGAAATCTGTCTGGCAAAATGGGGCGGCGGACCAATCAGCGCGCGCGGAGAATCGAACATTTTTCAGCAAACAAATGGGGAGGATTAATTTCTAGAGAAATAAAGAAGAACAAAACGAAGAAAGAAGGTAGAGATGGCTGGTGTGCCGTGGATAATCAAGGTAGGGCTGTCAAAGATCACCAGTCCTTTGGCAAATGCGCTCAAAAGAAGGTAAAATTGTACTTTCAAAATTTTTGATTTCTTAAAAATTTTAGGCTGAAAAGAATGCCCGCTTTTACACCGAAAGCAGTGAAAAATTACGACGATTTAACATGGCCCATGAAGTTAAATTATAACTACAATCTGTATTGGTACCAGTTCTTGAGCTATCCGTTCGTACGAGGGATGAACATTACATTTATGGGGAAAGAGATCAAGATTCTCGAGGCGAAAATGAATAAATCGATGTACGATGCTCTGATCAAGGGACATTACGCCGAGAAAAAAGCAGCAAGGTAACCTTTCACTCCCCTTGAAATCATTCAATTCTGGGCAGAGTTTTCGAAGACCTAAAATATCAAAATGAAATCGTCGAGGCTTGGTTCGATATGATCATCTTCATCTTCAATTTCGTTGTCGGAATGGGCATTCTTTACTACACCTACATTTACTACGAGAAAGAAGAAAAAGAAGAGAAGAAACGCGCCGAAAAAGAAATGATGGAAAAACTGCACAAAGAAACAGCCGGAATTGAAAAAGAAGTTTACGAGCTCAAAGTGCGCATTTCCGAACTTGAAAGCAAAAATGAAACGACAGAAGCTCTTCTTCATAAAATTCTGTTTCTGTTACAAGCTGACCCAGCCACCAGGAAACTTCAAGACGCTAAGTCTATCGAAATCAATTAATTTTATTGAGAAACTGATTCAAAATCTGCAATTTTAAAAAGTTAAACTTTCAAACCCCGCTGTACCTCGTTTATTTGTTGCCTCTCTTATCTTATTGTGAGCCTGTTTTGAAACTTCTTTCGCATGTTTGAAATTGAAAATTAATCAGATTAAAAATTTGAGTAATCCTTTTTTTTCAGTTATTACAGAAAAAATGACGAGCACGTTGACAAGAGTATTTGTGTGTCTTCTGGGAGTTGGAATTTCTTACTACGCATTTGATGTCGACCAGAAAATTGCAGGTTAGCTACTGTCCGTTTTTTAAATCCTCATTCAAGATTTTCTTCAGAAAATCCAGAGCACGAGGCTACCTGTGATTTTCCCTCGCCTTCTGCTTCTTTTAAAATATCCTGCTCCACTGCTTTCAACTCCGAATACGGAAAAGGCTTCGGCTTCATTTGCCCGATTCTGGGAGAAGATTCGCCCCTTTGTCAGAAAAATAGCCTATACGGAATCGTCAGCTACTCCCTTATGATTCCACTTGTGCTCATGCAAAATGTCTTTGCTGCAGAAGTTTTGCTCATTATTTCTTTAGCTTCGATTGTGATCAGGTTAGATTTTCTGTGGAAAGAAGCGTTAGAATAATTTTCAGCCTCTTCTTGGCCTACGTACTTGTGCTGTTGAAAACAGTCTGTCTTGTCTGCATCGGAACTTATGTGATCAACATCCTTTTACTCAAGCAAAACTGGCAAGCGAGAAAAGAAATCATGGCAATGAGATATGCTGATGTTGAAATCGAACAAATAAAGAAGAACAACTAGATACTTAAATAATTTCTGCTACTTTTAGAATAATTTCTGATTCGATTCACTGTTTTAGTAACTGTAACCTTGCCCAGCTGACTGACTCTCTCATTCCCTTCTGATGCAAAAAATACTTTGTGAAAGCAAAATTTAATCTAACGAAATTGACCTAATAAAAAACGATTCTGATAAATACTCGATTTCAGATTTTTTTGACCGTGAAAACTTGCTTTTGGCAAAATTACGAACCCAGTCACGCGAATTCTAAATCAATAAATAACCAGACAGGTAATACCTGATAGAGAATCCCTTTCGTAAACGTTTTCAGACAAATAATGCCCTTCAAACCTAATTGGGATGAAGATCTTGCGAAAAAAGCACCAGTCAAACACAAAGTTCCCGTTCAGGAATTAGTTCAGGTACAAAAACGTCGAAAAGACCCTTTCCTTGTGTTAAAACACTATTAAGTTTCATGAAAAGCGTGTGAAACATTTGGCAGAAGACCTGTTCGTCGAAACCTTACCAGAAGTCGGCTACGGGAGCGAACTGAGAGAAGAAGACTACGACGTACAAAGTGGCACTCCTTTCTTCCCTTCTGGAATTTTCACGATGAAAGGGCAAGATGTTCTCTATCTTGTTGGACTGGAAAAGATAGTTTCAAAACTCTCTAGGGATAAGAAATGCAATCAGCCATTGGAGAACATGCAGTGTCATTTCTGCTTTACCGACTTTTCACCTACATGGGGGAGGCTGGAAGAAGAAGACGACGAGAAGATTGTCTGCGAGGGCACGGCTCTAAAATCAGATAAAACTAAAAATGCTAGAATCGCTTTTTCCTAGTAAGTAAATATGAAGAGCCTCCTTTACAAGCGCTGTCACAAAGCAAAACTCATGAAAAAACTGACAAAAAGGCGCTACGAAGTGATTCGTTATCACAGCGCCAAAACCATGGCTGAGCAGCTGCAAGCGACCGTCCACTGCACTCAACAAATCCGGGAGAAAAAAATCAAGAAAACTGACGAAGAAGAAAAGCCAGAAAAAGACGAGGAGGTCGAGGAGAAAGAAAACGAAAGTCCTCAAAATCTCACTGTTCCTGGATCACAAGACAATCCAATTGTGCTCTAATTTAAACAAATTCTACATCTCCTGCCGAGAATATTACTTTTGCCCTTCTTGCACATTTATCAACTAAAAAAAAGAATAAAAAAAGGGAGCAAACCTTAAACATAAAACTGCTTTCCAATTTAAATTTAATGATTATTTTCGCACTTGAAGTTGCCCGAGAATACGCTAATTAGTGCAGTAAAACGGTGAAATAACGTTGCTGAAAATAAACTTCCGAAAGTTAGAAAATCATTACTGCGGATAAGAGTGTTGCTAACGAGGCGCCTTTCGAGTTTCGTATTTAGAGAACTATTATAGGTGCCCAGATGGTGCTCAGCCATCACCGTTAGCAAATAGCAACTCACACGATTGCCTAAACTCAGAATTTTGGCGTATCCCTAGAAAAGACCCTTATCGAGAGATTTTATTAAAAACTGCGTTTCCAAGGCCAAATTCGCTATTGAATATTATATTTTTGTGTCAAGAATATTTTCTATAGAGAAGATAAGGCGCTGGCCCGCGGGCAAGGCGCGATATTGCGCGGTTCTGCAAATCCCCCCAGTGGCGCGCGCTCTTCCGAATAATCATCCTGCGACGCGCATGGAGGTCTTTCTTATCGTTCCTCCTTCTCAATCCCTTTTGTCTTCAGATGCAAAGAGTCTGAGTTTATGAGTGATGCGAGGGTACACTGTTACCCCTCGAGTGGCCCCTGTGTGCGGAGGCATCGACTTAATTATCGAAGGAATCGACAATCAAAGCTTGAAGAGACAGGAGAAGACGACTCTGCTGGCTATTGAAGGCTCAAGGAAGGGCAAAATAATAATCAGGCTATGATGCTTATTTCTCGAAGCCGCACGCGGCTTCTCTGGTCAATTAAGGATTTACCCATAAAAGACAACGGCACATATGTTCCACAATTCAACATCCGAAAATCCCCAATGCCGTAGTCTGCGCTGTTCCAGAGCACGAGCCTGCCGAGGAATGCAGCTTATCACTAATCTTCTTCGGGACAGTCAACGAGTGCATCGAAATCATTCCTATCGGTAGACTCAAGTATCAAACTGATCAGACTCAACTTTTGGCAGTTTATCTCGCCAAGGAACGGTTCAATTATTCCTAGGCCTCGGACGTAAAAAATCATCACCACCAGCCGGTCGTCGTACGGTAACAAGAGTAGGCTCATTCGAAAGCTCTTGAACTGGGCTTTCTGTTGGGCTTATAAAAAAAATGGGCCCTGTCCTTCTTTTTCGAGATATTTGATTTTGAAGGTAAGCTTCGAAAAATATTTTTCATAATAACTCGTAACAGAAAAGGAGGGTCCAGTTTTTTTATCGGTCAAATAGAAAGCCCTTATCAAGACCTTTCGAATGAGCCCTCTCATGTTCCCGTGCGATGACCGGATGGTGAAAATCGTCTTTTTTACGTCCGAGGCCTAATTATTCCCCTTTTCTATTTTTAGAGCGTTCAAGCCAAACAGTACTTAGAGCGTCCTAATCACCGCAAGAGATTCAGAACTTTGAACCCCTTTTCAAGTCCGTGCATGACGTGGAATCACTGGAAGATTGGGATGAAATACGTGGCACTGGATTTTCACTCTGCGACGAAGATTTCGCGACGCTAGACGATCGCCTCTGCGCCGCTTTTCATCACCTTCTTTTGCTTCGGGATGCGAAAATTATTAGATAATACTGAAGTATTGCCTTTTGCCTTGTAGGCGATAAACTGTAACATCCCATAAAAAGCCAGATGGTTGGTCTTTACTCGGCGATAACAAGGACCAGATGGCGCGCGAAACGCTCTTTCACTTTTGCGCCAGACTTGGACTTGTCAAGTTTATCAGACTCTTATTCAATAAGCAAAGGGATTTTATTCGATCAATTTCTTCAACAAAATTGAAACAATTTCGTTTACTGAATATAAATAACGATTTCGAGGAGAATTTTCACCAAGCTTAGTTTCGGATAGGTACGCTATTTTGGTTATGTTTGTGCATTCCAGAAAAGTCCCTATCGATCCTACATAATTTCATTGTTTCCTCGATAAAATGTCAACCATTCTCTTAAAAATATAAAATCAAGTCTTTCCCTCAATAATCTTCCCAGATCGAAAAGAGAAGCTATCACTTCAATATCAGAAAATCCCTTTCTCTAGCCGGGAGCAGAACTGTGCCTGAACGTGCCCAACCGACACGACCAATACCCGCGCGATTTGGCCGATTCTCGCCAGGTAAGGTGGCGATAGCGACGCGTTCCGTAAATTTTCTTCAAGTACGACCAGCTCTATCAGATTTTGGAGGACGAGGACGCCATTGAGAAATACAAGACAGAGCCACTTGCCACACACGAGCTGCACGAAGGAGCATGTTTGAGATATACAGAGCACGGCACGGTGAATATAGATATTGATGTTTCCGATCCAGCGACGAAGAAGGGGCTAGGATCTAATGTAAAGTCATTCAAGGTGAGTTTGAAAAAGGCATCGTTTCTCACAAGTCGACTAGTCGTCTATTTGATACTTTTTTGATAAAAGAAAACAATTTATTTTTTTTCATTTTTAATTATTATTTGCCAGCTTCTACAAATTCTGTTTGATTTTCTATTTTTATCTGTTGGTTTATAGAACGCGTTACTATCGACGGAAGATCAATTTGGCTACGAAGGAAGCTTCTGTGGCCACAACGAGCGCTTGGTGGATGATAGCGACTCATTTAACGGGCATCCAAGTTCCGGAGACATGCGTTTTCTCAACGTTGAAAATTTTCCCGACCGTCGGACGAGTCAAATAACGCTGCATCTATCAGACTCGCGTCCCAACTCGGCGGATGATCTTATCTCTGCGACAGCAGCGGTGGCTGAAGTGGCCACCGTAAAAATGCGACATCGACACTCTTCAGATGATTTTGATGTTATGCCAGACGTCAAAAGGCGTTCCATAATTGCACAGGTTAGCGATAAAGATCATTATTCTTTTTAATCCACAGACGACCCAATGACAAATCGCACATTATTGTCGACATGAACTTCATCCTCTTTTTTAGCATCTTTCCGACACCCTAAACAGTGGAGAACGGCGCCACTCATGGCACGAGTCAGAACAAAATCTTCTTGATCTGGTCGAATCTAAAACCGGCGAAAAGCTCCTGCGCTCACGATCATATGAGCACATCGATGAGCCAGAACTCTCCGGTGATGAGATGAACGATTCCGCTCATCGTCCCATTGAAGCAACTCCAGAAGAAATTATTCAAATCGAAACCGTCTTGGCGCAGAATCGTCGAAAGCTGAGTAGCCAGGATGATCGCCGAAGGGCGATTGTGATCAAGGATCATCACCAAAAAGGAACACATCCTCATCATTCCCATCATCAAATCAATCATGAACCAGAATTCGTCAAGGAAAAGAGATTAATGGACGAAAGAAAGCATGAACTGCCACAGAAATTGGTCTCTACAAAGGGGACGAAAAAGAGCTTTTCGAAAGAAAGTTTCTTGAGTTTGTTTCCGGGAAGGACAGAAAAACGTGGTCGCAAGGGATCTAGCCCGAGAAAGATGCCTTCAATACAGTCAGATACAGACACCGACTCTGAGAATAAGAAGTACTCCTCTCTTGAGCGCCACGAGTCAAACTCGTCAGCCGATGATCGAGGACTAATCCGAGGGGACTCGTTAAAAGACGCGCAAAATATTGAAAGCGATTGCGAATCATCCGGCAACTCAGACTTCGAACAAGACATGGAATTGATCGCACGAGAAGAGCCAGAAAATTGGGGCAAGTTCGTCATTGAACAGGGCCATTCACCGGAGCTGGGAGATGCGTCGAACCCGGAGAAAGAGCGAAAAAGACAGGAGAATATTTATGAGTTCATCAAGACCGAGAAAAAATACTCCCAAGCGTTGATCGTGATGCGAAAAATGTACACAAGAGGGATGCGAAAAGAGTTGGGTTACTCCCCGGATAAGTGCAACCAGTTCTTCCCACAGCTCAAAGAACTATCCGCTATTTCTCATGAATTCATCAGAATCATGTCTGTAAGTCATTTTCTTTCGCAGTGTAAAAAGAGCTAAACCCGTCATTCAGAAACGTCAGTCTGAATCACCAAAGGTTGCTAACATAGGTGACGTCCTTTACGACTTCTGGAACTCAGGTACGCCTGTTTTCGTAATCCCCTGAGAAACTTACTTGCTCACTTCCAGACTGGGGAGAAAGAAAAGCAAAAGCTTACGGCGAACTCTGCAAGCATCAAAAAGAAAGTCTCAAATTTTACCACACTGAATTGAAAAACAATAAGAAATTTGCTGCCGTCATACAGAAATATAAGGTAATCATCAGTTAGATAAATCAATTGTGCGTAAAAAGGTTAGCTATAAACCCTGTTTTCATCTTTTTCAGAACCATCCTCTTGCCAAACGCTACGAAGTCCCAGATATCACACAGCTAGCCACCCAAAGAGTCACGAAATACCCAATTATGATCAAAGAAATGCTCAAAAACACCGTCGATAAGTAAGTTTCCATCTTTATGAAATCACGGAAGAGTCCGCACTCAAAAACATTATTTCATTTTCTCTTCTTCTGATTTACCTCTGACCTTCAGAAAAGAACATCATAACCTCACAAAAGCACTTGACCTTATTCAAAAAATCATCTTCTCTGTCGACGGCGACGTTCAAAAATACGAGAGAAAAATGGAACTAAACGAAATTGTCTCGAATATTGATCCAAGCTCATTTACCTATCACGGCGAGAAGAAATTCAAGAGGAAAAATCTAACCCAATATGATCGAGAGCTCGTGGAAGCGTTTGAAGTTCAAATCAAAATTAGAGATAAGGTATTACCTGCCCAAAGTGGCTGTAATCATCACGAATTTAGCTTACCGATGGGAGCTTGTTAATAATGGAAGATATCATAACGTTTCTCACTGGAAAGGGAAATTACACCACTTTCGTAAATGGAGTGCCTGTATTAACCCTCCGTTCTGTCGATACCAAGGAAGTTCGCTCGAGAGACCCGTCCAGGTGATTTGATTTTTAATTCAAGCTGATATTTACAATCCATCATCAATTCAGCTTCTGTCTATACGAGCAATCAGATAGTCAAGACCAAAAGAGGTTCTCCCCAGAATGGGAAATTCGCGCTTCGTCTCCTGAAAAAGCTACTCGAATTCAGGAGAGTATAGAAAGGGCACAAAGATTGCATCCAAAGTACACACCAGAACGTAAGTAACAAAGCAAAAAGATAGTGGACTTCTATTAAATTTTTAAATTTGCGCTCCTCGTAAATGCATGCTCAAGTTTGCGTTATGTAACATTGGATAGAACCATTTTCTTTAGAGAGAGCAAAAAAAGAGACCGCCTATCGCCAAATGTCTCAGAAAGCTGCGAATATCATCAGCAGAATCGATCATAATGACGCCCTTCTTCGCGACAAACTCGAAACGCGCCGGAAATTACAAAGAGAACTTTGTGAAATCGAGTGTCCTTCAGAGGCTTATCTCTTTGACAACTCCGATGAGAACAGAAAAGTAGTCGATCTTGGTAAACTTATCGAAGATCAAAATAAACTCGTCCATGATTTCATCAAAAATCATCCTCGAGATGTAAGATTAGCCAGGAAATCAATCTTTCATATGACAATTGTAGGATGAAACTTTGGCTAAATTCAAAGCTCACTTCAAGTCGAACTACGCTAGTCTTATGGACTGTTATGTTGACTCAAAACAGAGAGAAGAGCTAAAAGAACAGGAGCTTGAGAGATTCAAGCATTTAGCTAGCTTCCGTAGGAGGTAACTTGCATTTCTTATTTCATGAAATAACTTTTAATGAAGCGAGGGAGTCGACGAATCCGAAGATAAAAAGTCGATGGCGAAAAAAGCCCAGGCCCTGAGAGAGCTCGAAAGAGAAAAACAAAAATACGAAGAGCTTCAGAAAAAACTCGAGAAAGAAAAACTCGATATCAATCACGAGCATTCTCGTATACGAAAACAGCGGGAACAGCTTGACGAAGGTAGAATCTCCCTCTATCAACAGATATAATATTTTTTTTAGAACGAAAGGATCTGAACAACGAAAAAGAAGCTTATCAGCGGCAACTGGAAGTTCTCCGACATGCTCAAAAATCGTCCCAGACGTCTGTTAGTAGCGTTGACGCACCTAGATTGAAGAGCAGGGTTTCCTCCGAAGGTGCGATATTAACTCCCGTTCTTCAACTTATTCTCCGTTCAGGTTTTCCAGATAAACGGAGGACAAACAACGAAAGAACCCAATCTCGCGAGCGTCGTTCTATGGACCCCGTCCCGAAGAGACAACCAAAAGCCGATAATATTCCGCCACAGGGTCAACCATTCAAACCACCTCTCGAGAAAAAGGGATCGTTTATAAAGATCTCGTAGAATAAATTTCTCTTTCTTCTTCAAATAAATGCTCACTGTTCATTTGTTCAATTTTTGATCTTTCTTTTGAAATCAAGGAAGAATATTCTTCGTCAAATCATAAATGTAAAAAAAATCAACACCAGTTAGTGTTGATACTGGTAAAGGAAAGTTTTTGACCCTGTAACAGATCCACCTGGCTCATTCTGCAGTAAACGAGTCCGCAAATCCTCGAAACTCGATGCGCCAAAATTCGCCACTCTTCGCACTCGCCGAGTCTTCCAAATCACCCAATTCACTATCGAAGCTGGCGAGTTCAAGCTCCAAAAGTCGTCTCAAGTCCAAATAACAGAAAGAAACCAATTCTGTAAAAATCACTTTTTAAAAGTTTATCGTTCTATCTACCTATTGTTCAAAACCAACTTTTCCACCGTTTCACTATTCTAAAAACGAAAGAGCTGGTCTCCGAAAAAATCCCAAAGAAAAAAATCTTAAAACTTTTAATTTATTTAACAAAAAACTTCTGTTCTACTATTCATGTCCTATCTAGTCGAAAAATCACCGATACTCTTCCGTTTTATTTAAAATTCCTATTCAACTTCCATACTTTTTAGTTTTATTTTTCAGTTTTTCTTTTAGTTGCTGAGTTGTTACCAAATTGCACGATGCTTATTTTAACTATTTATCCTCCGTCCTTGTTTTGCCATTTTACGTTTCCTTTTCCCAACTTGCTTGTGTGCTGCTTAAAAAATAGCCAAATAAAACTATTCACAGAAAAATTCACCAAAATAGAAAAACGCTCGAATATAGGCTTGTTAATTTGCAGAAAATGAAATCGGACGATACAGAGTCACTCGATGTCGATGAAGCTGTCGATATTGACTTGCCAGATGTCGACATGGACCCTTTTACAGGGATTAAACCCTTTCTTCTTTCCTGCATTCCACTTTTTCTTCTTTTCTTGCTCAAGGTAATGTTACATTTGGGAACTTCCGAACATATCATCGCAGAATCCAACGAAAAACCCGACAGAAACATCGGTTTTCGATCGGGTGTCGGGTGGGACTTGTCGATTCTAGTCTTCAAGAGCAATAATTATATTTCTTAGTTTTCTACGAAGCACATTCAAGATGGCCTCCTGATCTTAGGCCTCCTTCTCACCGCTTTCCGACTGAACTCAACGGTCGTCCGGTTGATTCAACTAAAACGCCACTATTCAAAAATCAAATGCATTAAAGTATTCCTCATCTGCGCCGGAATTATTGCCTATCTTGATATCGCCTTGGAAGATGTCGAGCTTGCAAAAGTCTTTTCTTTTGAATCAATCACCGAAGACGCAAAAGACGGACTCGGTGCAATCTGGTGCATTCTCTACTCGGATGGAATCTTCAAACTAGCTACCGTCGGGGTCAAAGCTCTCGTCGTCATGTCCGGTCCACAAGTCGTATCGTTTTTCAGAAGAGGCTGTCTGCTCTCAATTGTTGAATTGGCTTCGCAGGCAATGAGAGCGATTTTTCCCGGAATGCAACTTACCCAGTACATTTTCAAGGACACGGAAGATGCTTTCTTTTCGCTGTATTTTTGCTACTTAGGTAAGTAAAATTTTCGTGATACATTGAGTAAACTAGATTTTCTCTCAGAGAAAGTGACTCGAACCAATTTTATAAAATGGTTCAGTTGAACATTTTTTGTTTGTCCGGTGTCCTGCAAGGTTTAACAAAAATATAAAATGGTTCGATTTATGTATAAAAGTAGTGTTACAAATGATTGCCTCATAGAAAATGAAACCAATTTTATACTGCATTTTTTCCATCAATTTTCAAAACAAATAAAATAGAACAAAAACTACTACAAGTTGATGTTTTAGATCATGCTATGAATTATGCGATAAATAAATGTAACATATTCAGTATTCGCGGGCTTCGTTCTCTTCAAATTGTATCAAGTCTTCATTGCAGTCTACCGAATTCGAATACCTGTCCGATACATAATGAACCAGCCGGAACTAGGCAAGAGAGTACAGGTCCAGGATGCATTTTGTGATCTTTCTCAAAAAGTAAGCTGCGGTGGATTTCATTTTTCTATCTAAAATTAAGACACTAACAGGCGAAGCAATACGGCTGAAAACGAGACACCATGAGCAGTTCTATCTCGAAGAGGATTTCTACCATTGGATGGCAACGTATGGTGTTGATCCGGAAACGGGAATAACTATGTGCCCGATTCCTGGAGGCAATGGGCACACTTCTATGAAGATAACGCTGTATTAAATTTTATTTATTGTTATATTTGTATCTTTATATTCGTCCTGCAACTGAAATTCATGTAGATAATCAATTCAATAAAATCAACCATCACCAAAAGCTTATTTCACTATAAAAGAAGATGCTCGGTCGAATCGGAAATGTCTCGAGTAGGCGGTTGAAAATCCCCTTTTTCAAATCTGGCAAAGGAAGCTCCCCCGCTGGCCAAGAATCCTATGACGGAACCTATCCTGATCCGATGGTTTCAAAAGCCGACAAGGGAAATGAAAAAGCCGAGCATTTCTTGAACAAGCTGATGCCTGCCAGAGCGAAATCAGAGGACGGCGAAGTGACTCGTCCAACTTTTCACCGACCCCGTCGAATCAGACGCATGTTCAAGCGGGATCCAGAACCACCAGAGCTTGCTGTAGCGCCAAAACCACAGACTACGCATTTGGCCAACTTGTCAGAAATGTGGGATGCTATTCATGAAATGGGCGATCGATACAGGTATCCAGAAGAGTGGGAAGATTACATGGAGTATGCAATTGAAAATGGAGTTGGCCTGAGCCCCGAAAATCCGCACATTATCTACTCAGAGTCGGGAAAGGCCGTGACAAGTTGCGTATGTGATCCGGAGATGCCCTTTGTTTTGTATCACCATATCGAGGAAAATGATGGAGAACCAATGTGTTGTCAATGTGGCTATTATTTCAAGGTATCTTTTTAGGCCATCTGAGATGCCACATCTGCTACCAAGTGATTTTCTGAGATTGATAAAGATCGATCCTGGGACCTAGGTGGCACTCTATAGTTGATGAGTATATTTATGATTATCATTAATTCATTTTCCATATTTTCAGTTGTTTAATAAAATGATAATCATATTTTTTCCTATAATAATACTAAATACTCGTCCCATTATTTCTATGTGAAAGAAAGCCTGTCGAATAATACCTGAAATTGATAACTTTTAAAATGATTCTTATATATCGCGACATTCCGCTTTGCTTCCATCCAAATAAATATTTTCCTCAAGCTCGAACGAACGTTAGTTGCACCTGAAGGGCACACTCTAATGAGCATTCCCGACGAAGGTTGGTTTGATCCTCGTCTCTACAGAGCTCACGATCACACTTACAGAAGTCGACCGTCCGATTTCAAGTCCCCAGCTAAAGACGTTTACAAGGAGGCTGGCTACGAGCTCCCTCTAAACTCTGGCCTGGCCATTTACGAAAAAGCTAGAATTCAATACGATGAGCATCAGAAAATGATTACTGACGATTCGGCTCCTAAGTTTGTTTTGGATTACAGACAGAAACCGAAAGGCATTAAAAACTATTCGATGATGGAGGTTTGTTATCTCTTGATGCTTTGATTATTTAAATTTGTTGTCTGTAGATGCGACAATTAGATGATTCAAATGAGTATGAAACGCTTTTGCTTCCAGAGGACGAGGGAGAGGCTAATAGATTTTTGTTTGGAACCGATGATCCTGAAATGCTTGCAGAAGGTAACCTTGATGGAATAAGCTCTATTTTAAACCTGTATTTAGCGAAGGAACAGCATAAACTCGCTCTGAAGCAGGGTACAGAAGACCCCAAACTTATCAAAGAAGGTGATTTTCATCCCTTTTTAAACCACTTTCAAATCTTTTCTAGCGGAAGAAGAACAAAAAGTTATTGGAGACGCAAGTTCAAAAAGCTGATCAACTCATTACATTCATTAAATAATCCCTATTCAATGATATTTAGAACTATCTGATTTAGAATGGAAAACTCGGAGCTTGTCCAGAGGCTTCAAACACAACTGTTAGACCTTCGAACCTCCAACTGTGAGCTAGCGGACCACAAGAAATACGCAGAGAGGAAAATTCAAGCTCTTGAAAATGAAAAAGAAGATTTGACAAAGAAATTGTCGCTAGAGACAAAGAAAAACAAGGCGATTTCCTTTCTTCCTGGACAGTCAGGTTTGTGAGATGATTTTTTTATTCGAGCTTAATTTGCAAGTTTTCAACATTTTCTGGAATAGGATCGTTTTCGGATAGAAAATCTTCAGGGTCTTCTTGTACGTTTTCTTCATCTATTTGGCGTCTTGCCTCGAATAAAGCGCTAGAAATCATTAGGAAACTTTTCAATTATTGGTCTTACCTTGATACGCTAGAATTGAGAGATATGTTTGCTTTTTGAAAGACAGGGTTAGAGGGAGTCGTTGAAACGAGTCTGAAAGTTGTGTCATATTCTTTCAAAAGCCTTTTTGTTTCGTCAGAAATCCACTCGTCCGCTGCAACGAGCATGATGTTAGGATAAGTCCAATCGACGTCGTGAACATCGACAGCTTCGATTTGTTGGAGTTCTTCGTCGTTTTCGTTACTTTCGGGTTGGGTAAGAAAAACGGCTGGCTGATAGTCTGGATTAGAATTAACGGCGAGTTGAAATGGGTCAATATGATTTTCCTTCTTTTTCGACACATTTGTCTTATCTTTGATGTTACTTGAGTAGTCATTTTTCGCCATCGTGGCTCGCTGATGAAGAGGAAGAGTGTAAATTAGTCCTGCGGAGCCACGGATAGTTTCGGAGTTGAAATTGTCAGAAATAAATCCAGGATAGTCGAGTTGGAAAGCCGAGTTGACTCCTGCCAGACTGGCGGCTCGAAGAATTGCGCCTTTTTCCATCTTGTCGATTCCTGCTTCGAGAACTAGTCGAATATGGCTAGAGAAAGAAATGATTAGATTCGATGAAAAGGTTTTCTTACCGGAGAGGATCATTCTTTCGCAAGTCTCTGAGGAGTTTCTGTCTATGCTCATTCGGTGGGGATCCGAAAGCAATAACTTTAGGGGGCGCTTTGTGATCCGAGTACTCTCTTATCACATCCTTGCCCACTTGGTACAGTGTGCTCCCTCGCATTTCCGTCAATTTCAACTTCCGAAGATCCTCCCATCGATTGAATAAAATGTACTGCACGCATCGTTTTCCCACATCAGTTCTATCAACCACCTTCAGCCCATGTTTTTCAATCCTTGCTTCTCTCTCCAAAAAATCCAGATGCAATGCGCAGCCGATATTTTCCACCCCTTCGATTTTAATGAGCTTGTTTTTCCTCAAATACCAGTCTTGCTTCAACTCTTTCAGTTTATGCTGCACTTTTTCGTCCTCCTCGACTCTGTCAATCACCATTTTTCGCGATCTCCGGTTGAGGGATAAAAAGTTCTTGAATCCTTTTCTCCAGTAGGTTTTGTCTGGCCAGGGTCCGTTTTGAAAATAATCGTCGATTTCTTCTCTTGTTTTGCCTAACAGAACCATCTGCGAATCTACGTCTAGATCTCTCCCTTCTTCGTTTTCCGAGACAAAAGCTTCTGGCTCTGCATCTTCTTCTGTTCTTCGCCTTTCTGCTTCTTCGAACTCTCTTCTTTCCAGCGTTATGAATTTTTCCGCCATCTTCGCTTCTCTTTCATCCTCAATCGCCGCTTTCTCTCGCATCTTCTTCTGCTGCATGAAAGCTTCGTCGAATTCCAAAGGATCCCAACCGTCCCATTTGTAATTTCGGGTTGATACTCCTTGATCTTCCATTTGCTGGATCTTTTTCATCAAACTTTTGTGAGGAAGTCCCTTTTTTCGAAGAATGAAATACATTTCGCGTCTTCGTGAAGCGTTTTTAGCTTTTCAAGTGATCAAATTTTCAATTTTTACCTCGAAATTGAGGTTTTTAAATCAACTGACTTTCGTTTCTTCAACTTTTTTCATCACTTTCCCATATTTTCTTCCATTTGGTTTCTCCAGCCATGTCTACAGCGCTGGGCGAGTTTTACTGACTTCCAAATTCGCGTTTTCAACATTTTTTAGCTTTCTCTATTCCTCTGTCTCTGCGTAGGCAAATAGAATGACTCAGAAAGGATAAACTTGGTGGATGCTCTTGAATTTTTCGATTTTCGACGTTTTTTCTGCTTAAAATCGAAGACTCAAGCCCTAACATTGATAGGCTATCAAAGCTCTTTCATAATTCACGACTATGGTCACATGATGAATTCTAGCTCGGGATGAGCTGCTGAAGATCCAAGTTGAGTTGGAGCGCAAAAACGAAGCGATTCAACAACAAGAATTCGACTTCAAGCAACATGACATGGCCTTGCGCGACGAGATCGCATCCCTTCAGTCTCAAATCAAAACTCTAGAATCACTTACAACTTCTAATAAAACAGTTTCGACTCCTGGTAATCATCCCTTGTCTCCTTCTGGACCAGAAGAGCCGACGATCAAACCAGAGGACGTTGAAAAGTTGGAAGATGAAGTCAAATCGAGTCAGAAGGCCATCAAAGATTTAGAAGGCATTGTGAAACGATTGAGGGCAGAAAATGAAGATCTTATCAAAAAGTAAGTACCGCAAATCCTACATAGATGTTATCGAATTAACCATATCACCTTTCTCAACACATTTTACGATAACTATCTACTTCAAGCGGTCATACAACAATTACTCTCTAGCTCCCTCTAAAGTTGCTTTATAAATGATATTCTCATCTTTTATACTCATAATTTGAAATCACGATCGTAATGACATCTATTTTAAAATATGTGATCACATTTGATAACAAAATTAAATGAAAATCATAACTATTCGCCTTTATTTGAGATGCAGCTGTGTCCGTTTCATAAAATATTTCTGTTTATCAATACAAAACGATTTCTCAGATTCTTTCAATTTATTTAGTTCATTTTTTCAAGGAAAAAAGCCTTGGGTGAAGCTGAGAAAAAACTGCTCGAAATAACCGCCACTGCTGAAAAGCGTAAAAAGCTTTTGGATGAAATGGCAACCGAGAAGTTTGAACTGAACCAGGAGCTCACTCAAGTGAAGGAGAAAATATCTGCCGAGGCTGAGGGCAAGCTAAAAAGTCAAAAATCAGAAGCTGATCAAAATATTCTCCAGCTCAAGAAAGACTTGAAAGAGCAAATTGCGCAGCGGAAGCAGGGAGAGATGAGGATTTTGGACGCAAATAGGAGGATTGATGAATTGATGAGCGAGGTTAAAAAGGTATATTGAAGGGTTGGAGCTTCTTCTTTATCCATTCTAGCTCGAGGGAGATCTAAAAAGCGCTAAAGAAGCAAAACGGTACCTCGACAGAATCTACGAAGAAGAAAAATCGTCAAAAGAAGAAATCGAAGCTTCTCGGCAAAGCCTTTCTCAACAAGTGCTCGACTTGCGATCCCAATTGGAAAGCGAAAACGCTCTTCACATCGCCGAGCTGGAGAAAATCAAGGAAGATAAGGTGAATGAGAAAATCGAGGCGGCGAATCAATGGAAAGAGCTCGAGGCGCAGTTTACAAAGACAATCGACGAGCTGAAAGGGAATATCGAGGAAGAAGTGGAAAAGCAACGCATTGTTGAGAGAAAGGCCGCTGTTACTGTAAGAGAGCTCAAGAAACAAGTCAAGGTAGGGTGGATTATTTCTGAATCAAAGTCAAATAGACCTCTTAGTCTGAGAAAAACAGGGCAGACAAGCTTCAAGAGAAGCTGCGAGATATTGATGCATCTCAAATTTCAGTCCAAGAGCGACTTTCTGTTCCAAACTTGGCTCCTCCGCACAGAGATGAAACTTCATCAATTGGATCTTGGAGGTACCCACTTCTCTTCCATGATTCATTTTCTCAGACATTCTTTTTAGCGTTCCTACTGAGTTCGAAGGAGTGACGATCCTTACCGGTAATGAAGCAGATGCTTTGATGAACAAAAACAAAAGCCTGATGGAGACGAATCTTCAACTGGAAGAACAAGTTCGAGCCCTTGAAAAGAATCAAATTCAGATGTCAGAAGAGCTCGCTTCTCGGTAAAAGTCTCCCTCTTCAACCAAATTGAGCTCATGTTTAGCGAGGAAATATTACGATCGCGAGTTTGGCAAACTCGCCCAGACGCAGAAAAGCAAAAGCAACCCGCTGGTTTGTCCGATATATTTTTGAACAAAATCGTCGAATTTGCCTCGGAAAACTCGACCAACTCACCTTCTGAACAAAGCGTAGGGCAACTAAAAGCACTCAATAAAAAGGTAGCCAATCCTTGAGTCTTCTATCTATTAAATATTTCAGCTTCTTCGAATGCTCGAGGAAGAAATGACGAAAAACGTTGCGATGCGAAAAAACATCGAGCAGCTTTCCATTCAACTACAACAGACCTAAAAATACAACATTCACTACCTACCATTTATCACTTTTTTTACTTGCGCTCATTTCTTACCGCTTATCTCACACGTTTCTATACTGATATATATTTACTAATGCTCTTCAATCTTATTCATAAGTCTTTCTGATCCCTTATGATTTAAAACTAATTATTTCTTCAACGCAAAACTTTCTTCATCCACTGATTACACAATCTGCAATTTCACTGTTTTATTACTCGTACTGCTGTTATGCTAATTAACCCCTCGTCACAATATTACACAAAAACGGTAAAGAACAACCACTTTCATTTTCTCTTTTAGCATGAGTGTCGTTTCGGCGTACATTCCGGTTGTCGAAACGGACTCAGAAGAAGAAACGCAAGACTCAATCTTGCTCAGGGAAATTATCACCTTTGTTTCGCGACATGTCAAAAGATGCTCGAAGAAGACAATTCTTCAAGTTTTGAGAAATCATGTCGCTCAAAAAGAGAAGACGACATTTTTTCATACGAATGAAACAACTGGATTTGGCAATGCGACGGAGGTTTCGGAGATCAGGTATTTTTGAATTCAGAAGAGGCATATTTTCATACCTCTTTTTCAGGCATCAAAGGGAAATAGAAAGCTCCGAAATCGACAAACTTCGACTCCAACTGAAGAGTATGGAAAAAGATCGTGAGATTCTCCGCCTGAAGTATGAAAACGCTCTCGTCCACCACGAAAAAGACATTCGCACGCTCAACGAAAGCATCGCTACTGCCCAGTCAGACAACAAAAAGTTCAAAAAATGGCTGAAACAGCTGTCGAAAAGTTCAATTCAAACCAACGCCCAAGCTACTCACAACATAGAAGAGCCAAATTTACCCTTGACTGTTGAGCAGTCAATTCAAACAGAAACTCAAAGTAAAGATTCAAAGAATCAGTTGTGCCAAACTGACGAAGAAAAGAGTATTTTCAAAAAGAAAGATGATCAAATAATGAATTTGAGAAAACAACTAGAGAATGGCCAGGAAGATCTTCTCGAGAACCAAGAAATTTTACGAAACTTGAGAAAAATTAAGCTCGAGCTCGAGTACGGAGTTGGTAAGTCTTCTATGTCTTCAATCAATTTACTAGCATCGAAATTCAGACAAATACTACAACGCTTATAAGATCCAGCGGACTCGAGGCGACTCACTAGAAAGTAGACTTCACGAGATTCAAAATAATCCAGATTACGAAACCCTCTTCCGCTCGATGCTTCCTGATTAGCATGAAAAATAGAGCTTATCCTGCCAGATCTTAGCCAGAACCACCACTGTATTTTTTTCACATTTACTATGCACTAAAATATATATTTACTTCTTTTTCTCATTTCTAACCTTGCAGAATGGACGAGCTTGTAACTCTTACCCGAACAGTAGGGGCCGCAGCTCCCCAAGAAAAGTACACAATGAAGGGGCTTGAAAATCTAGTGCGGAAAGAGGCATTCGCAAATGTTAAACAAGCTGATCGAAACAAGATCAATCTCAAAGTCAAGACGAAAGATGAATTAGACGAAATGCTCGCGAAACAGCAAAAGATGCTGTCGAACAAATCTCTTATCTCCAGATTGCCCGACAAGGTAGAAAACGCTGGAAATGTTGTTTTATCCTCTTCAAGGGTGAACGAATCCGAAACTCAGTGAAAGAAATAGAAGAAGAACTTGAATCACGAGCTGCTCCTACTGGAGACATTGTTGATCTTTTGCAGAATTTAGAGATTGTCGAAAAACGTCCATCAAACGCATTCATCAAAAAGAAAGAAGCCGAAAAAGGTGTCAGAAACCGTTCTCCCTATTTATAATAATTATGTAGCGCAATCGAACTCACCTAAGAAATTCCATGCTCACCGCAACGAAGCTTATGAAAAAAAGAACGGAGCCGAAAAACCCGTCCAAATAGTAAGTACGTTGTCAATATGCATATTTTAAATCAGAATTTAAGCTGAGCATCGATGAAAGTCGCAGCGTATGTGATATGAATAAAGAACGCGAGCGCGTATGGCTCAAAGAGCGTGAACTTCAGAAGATGAAGGAGGGCTTCAAAATTCCCGTTATTATTCAGGACTCGACTGGTTGGCGAGATCGAAAGGATTCGGAAAATTCTGATGACTCTGACGATCAAAGGCCGGCTTCAGAAGATGAGGAGGATCAGCAATAACCTCTCTTATTTAGCTAAAAATAAACTTCACAATTCTGCCAATTTTTAAGTTCAATACACGATGGATATTTAAAATAAAGTCTCAATAGAATGAATTTTCGTGTTTTCGAATCACATGAATATTCATTTTGATAGTTTTCATGCATTTTTAAAAGGGAAAATGCATACATTTGCTTATAAGAAGTTATTCTGAGCATGAATCCCCCTTTTTATTGATATGCATGTTGCATCTGAAATGTCACCGCATTCACTTCTAATTTTCGGAAAATCGAGTCTAGTTTTCTTTCGACAAAAGGGCAGATTTGAGCTTTTCGAGAAAAAATGAAACTTTTTTCATTCATAGCAGCAACTGCATTCAGCCTGGACCTCAACGGCGTTTGGGTGAATAGAGATGGAGATTTGTACCAGTTTGACGAGGAGAAACTTTTTATTATCGGAAATGATAATTCTGTTCAACAGACAACGTTTTCCACGATTGAAGTGAATGGAATTTCTATTCTCATGTTCACCGATCGAGGAAACCGACGAGGCGGTACTATTGATGAAGCCACAGAGACTATTAACTTTGGCGCGGGAAAGGGTCATAATAAATTATAATTAGAATGTTTAGAACAACATAAGTTTATTCTTCGCCCAGATACACTTAGAAAACCTTTATGTAAGACTTCGGGATTCTCCAGCGCTTCGACGAAGAGCGAAACGGTGATCCAACCACAACTGAGACTCCAGAAACAACAACACTTTTCGCTCCATCTCCATTCGCAGACATCTCTGGAGAATGGACTGCCCCGGATGGAACTGTTTACGCCCTTGTAGAAAATGATGCTGGAACTGGGGTGAATATCTTTGCAACGAATGGTAAGAGCTTCGAATTGTGGCGTGCGCAATCAAATTGCGTTTAGACGTTGACGGTCTTGTTTCAATGATCCAAGATGCGGCAGTAGCCTTCAACGCTGATGGCAGTGTAACAATCACTGGAAATTCTATTGCTGGTACCACGACAGGTCCATTCGAAATGGTCGTGGCTTCATCTAAAAATGATGCTACAATCAACGGAGTGGCTGGAACAATCAAAAACGACCCCATTACGACCACAGCAGCGTCTACATCTGCTCCAGCAGGAACATCAACTGCAGCTCCACCGGCAGCGAGCTCAACCACCGCTCCTGCTCCGACAACTGCTCCACCATTAGTCACTTCTCCAGCAGCTTCAACAACAGCGCCTGGTGGTGACACTGGCATTAACCCTGGCGTCGGTACTACTACTGCTGCTCCTGGCGGTACTAATTCAACTATGCCAGGCTCAGGAAGCGGAGATGGTGATCCTCATTTTGTCATCGAACACGACGAGTTCGACGCGCTCTGTTTTGATGCTAACCCCCTTGGAGCTGATGCTATCGAGCTTCTTCAGGTACACAACTCGCCAACTATTCTTCTAATTCAGTTCTTATAGGATGGCAATGTCGACATCGTCGGTCATCTCGCAGACGCTAACTTTTCTAAGCAAAAGCGAGTCTTCGATGCAATCGTCTTCACAACTTCGGAAAACGAAATCTCAGTCACTTCTGGAGAGTTTTCAGTAGACAATGACGTCTTTGAAATCAAAGAGAATATGGAACCAATGATTTTCTCCGGGTTTAAGGTGTACGTTCGACCACAAGCTTACTTCAAGCATCAAGGAATTGAGATCCGCTTTGATGATGGATCGAAGTACATCACTCACGAGAAGCAACATGGTGACAAGATGAGTTTGGGGGTTGAGTTTGATATTCCAAACGTTAACCATGCCTCAGGTTCGAGTTCTTGAATCACCTATATTAATCTAAAATTAACAGGCCTTCTTGGAGCTGCTCTGAAGCCAAATCTCTACGTGATTGAAGACGATCAAATTGTGACTGACCATGGCGAGATTCCACTTTTCGCAACTTCTTGGAATCATCACAGCTTCTGTCACTTTCTCGAAGAAGACCAGCTTGAGAATCTTATTGGAACACCACTTACCGCATTTTATCGACAAAGGGCCGATCTTCTCGAATTTACTCAGCCAAAATAAAAATTTTGAAATACTTCCGCCTGCAATAAAAGAACTAACACGAAATGATATAGATTTTTTCCATACTGAGACAATTATCTTATTTCAAATTAGAACTTGTTTTAGAAATGTAAATATAAGCGCCAATTTACTCATCTATTGGGAATTGTAAATATTCAGATTTGAGAGACTCAGAAGTCAGAGCGTGGCAATAATAATGGAAGTTCCGCATCATAGTTAGGGATTTAGAGCGTTTTCATCGTAATTAAAGATAAAATGACCATAGAATTCCGGCCTAAGAATTATTATTATCGGCGGAGGAATAGCTGGAATAACCTGTGCTAGTGTTCTGTCAAAACATGATGTTGAAGACTTTCGAGTTCTTGAGTACTCAAACAGAATCGGTGGCAGATTGCGGCCATTTCAGCTTACTCCTCAAATATCCGTCAATCTTGGGGCAAACTGGATTATGGGAGAGCGTAATCCACTGCTGAAGATTTTGAAAGACAGTGGAAACAAAGAAACTCTCCTTGACCCAGAATACTTCAGTGAAGAAAAAAAATATATTGTTTTGGATGAGAACTACGAAAGTGTCACAGACAAAATGGAATCTTATCGGAAACAATTTTCAAAAGATTGGGAAGAAATGACTGAATACTTTGCCAAGACTGAGGAATTAATCTCAATCGAAGACTTTATGAATCAAACAGAATCTTCTCGCGAAAAAATACCCCGTGATGTATACGATGCGCTTCATTACATTCATGGGTTCTCGCGCTTCTGCGCTTGTGAGCCTGAAAGGTGTTCTATTGGAGGGGACGAAAAGGAAATGGAGGATACCTTCGGCAAGACCATTATAGTTATGGGTTAAAAATTCAACATACAGTAAGCGAAAAAAAATGCACGTTTTTAACCATAAAAGCTACGTCGAATATAAGTGCATGCGTAGATGAAATCGCCAAGAATATCCCTAAGGAAAATATAACTTTCAATTCAGATGTGTTCCACGTCAAAAAAAGTAAAAACAAGGAAAGATTTGCAGTAAAAGATCGGATAGATAGCATTGGAACCACCTTGAGCACAACAAATCTTGTGAAAGTTTCATTTATCTCTTAGAACCCCTAATGGATCAGTGAAGCAGATGAGCTGCGATTTCTTAGTATCTGCGGTTCCGGTCAGTCAGTATCAGTCGAAAAGGTTAGAGCTTGAGTTTATGACCCCAGAGAAGCATGAACTCATCTCGTCTCTTACGCTCGTACACTACGTCAATTGCTTTGTCTTACTTGAAAAGAATCAGGAGGACCTTCTTTCTGGTAAGTTTCTATCAAGCTCTTTCTTTTCAACTTGTTAAAGACAAGAACGACTTCATCTGTCTTCCAAACAACGAAGAGAATCTCTTCCGGTCAATCGAATTCGACCCGATGATACTTCGCCTTCACAGACGAAAAGCAATCGTTTTAAAAACCACCGCAGAAAAGGGCAAAAAGTTTAATTTCCTCACAAGAGAAGAACTCAAAAATTGTATCGAAAAGACAATCAAGCGCGTTTTTGGCTTCAATCCGAATATCGAAAATTTTTCTCAGCCAACATGGGCTGCCGAAGGTTTTTAGTAATCCACAACCAGTAAGAGTTTAATTTGAACTATTCAGAAAACTTCCAGGGCTGTTACACGAATATGGCTTTATGCCCGGGCAAGACATTTGAGCAGTTTTACTCAAGTCTAAATACTCCTCTAGGTAAATTGAGTCAAAATTGTTTGACGGCCTTTGTTTGTTTTCAGTTGATAATTTTTACATGATTGGAGAAGCCTTCGACGGAGCCAATGCTGGCTATGCCCATGGAGCGTATCTAACCGGGCTCAAATCGGCAGAACAAATTCTGAACAAATTGAAAGCTGGGAATTAGGAAAAATATATTTTCTGTTGCATAATTGATTGACAAGAAGATAGATTTAATTTTGTCCAACAACTTCTTTGTTAAGGCCTCTTACCGTAACAATGAAAATCGATGCTGAAAAAAAATTAATTATAGAAATAAAAACAGGAAGGCTGATTTTAATCCTTTGCCAGAGTCAAGTCAGAATACGATTACGAAGAGATTATAAAACCATCAAGAGTCAGAGCAATGAAACTTTTAGATGTTGAGAACATCCAATGGCTGAAGTCGGGTTTGTTTGAGTTGATAATTCTCCCTTTTCTGGCGGTGAAACATTTGTACAACTGTCAGTACTCTCAGATAAGTATAACAATGTCTTCCACGTTTCCTAATTGGAGATCCAGCAAGGCTAGGATAGTTACCGCCACTTTTTCGTATATCGCTGCCGCTTTTTCGTCCCCAAAACTTCATATACCCTCGTCTGCTCGTATATTTGAATTTGCAATCGAGAAATCGTTGATGAACAGTGGCTTTGCATCGTTTTATGTGTTGATCATGGAGAAATTTTTTTGTTCTGAATGAAAAATGCTCAAATCATCAGTGCTTGATGATGTTTTACCTTGAGACAAAACTGAACCACATTTGCAAAATTTTCACGGCGCTCAGCCCTAGAATCAGTCCTAAAAATGATAAGATCAGTGATCTTATATTTGTCTAACCTAAGGATCCACCAATATCCGCAAAGAGCTCGTTCAAGGAGTACTGCTTCTGTTCCTCCACGACAGTTACTCTTTCTAAAATATACATCTTTATCTGCCAGTAGCCAGTCCTGTTGATGAAACCTTCAGTCGTTCGTAAAACCGCCGTCATGAAATATTTATTGGGATCGTTGCTTGTATTTGGCGGCACTCGATATTGAATCTTGTCTTGGTTGAATTCGTAGCTCTGGCAAGCAGGCGAACAGCCCTTGACGTTTTTTGTCAATCCTTTTCGCTCAATCACGTGCGCGACGCATTTTACGTTGTCATAAAACGTGCAGAGCTTGATGTTTTCTCCGAATTTCCTACAAATAATAAATTGAAGCGCAAATAAGAGTAGCTTACTCTTTAGGAAAATTATGAAGATAGTTTGGTTGGCAATTGCAGAGCGCGATTATTTGACTGATAAGGAGTTCCATTTCGCAAGTTGCTTTTTGTAGATATCGGAAGAGTTGTAGATAGAATATTGCCCGGCCAGATGGGATTTTTCGCACTTTCGGTACGGTGCTCCTAGATATGAGTTTTTGAAAAGCTTGAAGTTGACGATTGGAGTCAGTTGTGACGATATCGTCAAGGCTTTGCTTTCTTCTTCAACCCCATCAGTGTAATAATTGTAATAGAGGTGGAGGCCGCGCATGTGACCGTACCAGCCATACGTTTCGTCGGACTTGTTCATTCCTGCCACAAAGCCCAAGTTGTGTTCGGAAGAATTTAAATCGATTCTACAAAAATTTTTGAAGAAACAGGAGAGTAAAATTTACCTCGAAAGATGAAGAAAATGTCCATTGTCAACTTCTTGATAAAGGTCGAATTCGAGGCAACGCCCGAGCTTAGTCTTCTTTGTTTTCCAAATGTGGTCACAATTCAAGCTGTCGAAAAGACAGTGCTTGATCTCAATGTCTGGCTGCGTTTTTGACAAAAACTCATCAAGATCTATTTGATTGAATCTCTCCCATTCTTTCTTATGCCAGTTTAGGTGTTTGTCAGCAGATCCATAAAAAGCTCTGAAGAATTCAAACAGTCTTAGTTACGGTGCCATCGATAGATGTTAGTTAGAGTGCCTACTTCAGGATGGTATCGTTGATCTCCGGGTAGTATTTTTGTATCTTCCACTTTGAATGCATCCAGGGATGTGGATCAGCAAAAATTTTCCTTTGTTTTGCGCTGCGATTGCGGAAATTTTTCGAACTTATTTTGCGCTGTTTTGCGCTGCGGAATCCGTAAATCGCGCAATTTGCGGAATTTTGCGTTGTTTTGCGGAAAATCAAAATTTGTTGATTTTGCGAAAATTTTGCGGATTTTGCGCTTTTTGCGGAATTGCGGATTGCGCAGATGACACGCAATTTGCAAAATTTTGCGAAATTTGCGGGATTTTCGCGCATTTTGCGGAAATTTGCGGATTTTGCGGGATTTTCGCGCATTTTGCGAAAATCTGCGAATTTTGTGGTATTTTTGGCCCGATTTTTTTCTACTTGAAATGGAGAAATTTTGGGGACATTATTACCCGGGGGCCGTCAAGCCCCTTAAATTTAGAAATCAAGGAACGGGGCTGAAACGGCCCGAAGGGCCGTCAAGCCCCTTAGGGACCCCCCCGTCAGCTTTTTCCTCCGAAAAATTGAAATTTTTAAGAGCACCATATTTTTGGTTCTTAATGTGTCCTCAAGTCAAACTTGCTTCAAAAACTTGAATAGACGAAGATTTGACCAAGAAAAATCAATATTTTTGCCAAAATAAGGGCAAATTCGTCAATTTTCGGCAAAAAGTCCGATTTTCAAATGCGATTTTGAGGGTGTTAGAGTCGAGATAGACCCCCAAAAAATGAAGCCTCAAAATCGTTTTATGACCCGAAGAATCTACAGACGACTCGCACAATTTGGACCCGCACAATTCGGCCCTTTTTTCGAATTTCGCGAAAATTAATGAAAATCGCTCAATTAGCCATCTATGTGAATTTCAGTCAAATTTCCTTGCTCAAACGTATTTTGTAAGATATATTTACGACAGAAATGCTATTTCTTACTCTTTTTTTGATTAACACGTAGAATTTACGGAGATAATTGACGAAAATAGTGAGATTTTAACATTTTAGGGCTCCAAAATTGATCTTTTTTGAAGGAGCAGCAAATTAATCCGAATTTCGGACCCGCACAATTCGGCCCTTTTTCGAAAAATCTGCAAAACAAAAAAAGGTCCAAATTGTGCGAGTAAACTGTATTTCCGGGGTCAAAATTTTAAATTTCCGAAATCTGATTTTTCAAAAAAAGCTGACGGGGGGGTCCTTAAATTTAGAAATCAAGGAAAAATTAAATTATCACCCAGCAAAATTCCATCGACCCGTCCGGTTTTATTTTTGCCGGCAAAATGACCGGTCGGTTAACTACGAGATCAGACGGTTTTATGTCGGGTGATTTTTCTGTTTTTCTTCCGCAAATTACCGCCGAAGTTGTGAATGCGATGATGAATGAGGATTTGATTCGGAAATCTTAACAATTAACATAAAAAAATGTAGAAATTCTACGCGAAATCCCGCAAAATCGCATTTTGCGGACTGCAAATGTATTGAGATTTTGTGGAATTTTCGCGCAAAATGCGCTTTTGCGCGCAATTTTGCGGAAAAATTGCGGAAATTTTTGGGGCTGATTTTGCGCTGTTTTGCGCTGCAGAATGAAAAATCCCGCATTTTGCGCTGTTTTGCGGATTTTGCGCTGCGGATCCACATCCCTGAATGCATCTGATACGAGCAAATCGTAATTTTTGGAAAGGTCTTTAGTCGGATAGAAAAAAAATAGAAAGTAAAAATACAGCAATAAAGGAGATTCTTAATCCCATCACGATACTTGATCATCTTCCCGCTGGGTGAAAATCGAAGGATATCGAAAATATTTTTGCTATAAATTTTATAGTATAAAAGAATCGTAAATACTTCTCAATTCGAGCTGAGTGTAACTTACAACTGCCTCGCTAATCATCGTCACAGAAAAATAGATGCCGCTGGTATAGAGAGCCAGCATCATCAGCTTGCGGATTTTCCCTCATACAGAAATGCTCTTGATTATTTCGAGAAACTTATCTTACCAGTAGTCACCCATCGCATATTCCTCTGTGTTTCTTCGCATTTTATCATTTTTGTTCGCATTTATATGCTTTTTCAAACCACCAAGTGACATCGGAAGAGTCTCATCCTAGGTCCCTATTACTTATTCTACGTTAAAAGCGTCTTTAGTAGATTATTATTGCAGTCAAGTTCACTGATAAGTTTTTTTCGCTTTATTTGGTTTTATATTCTTCTGACTAACCATTCAAATTTCTCCATGTTGACTCAAGATTAGATTTGAGCTCAGATTAGATACCTCGACTCTGAAACATAGAATCTAAGAAAAATTACTTTGGGAACATCGAATTTGTGTCCCCCTCAAAGTGGCAATTTTCTACAACACGAGTTTGGTATCTCGAGTTGCTTGCTTATTATGAAATGCTCATGCAAAAGATAAGTATTTCGCGAAATCGCATGACTCAAAAGTTGGTTTTTATTAAAAAAGCGCTAGTAGAACCGATTGTTGTAGGGATTGCAATCAAGGAAGAGTCATTAATTGATGAGATTTATTTAACGAAAAAATGTAACAAAGTGTGTGCAGTACAAAAAGGAAGATTGAAGCAGGGCGTTTTACAATCAAGCCACTTTGAAGTACCGCTTCATCATGCTGATTTTGTTGTATCGGAATCTATATCTTGGATGTCGGTTGACATTTCGACCGTACAGAGCATCTTTTCCGTTCTTTTCATAAAGTAAAACATTGTTTCCAAGTCTGTTGAATCCAATCAGGTCGGCTTCGACAAGTGCGAGAAGGAAGAAAACCAATTTGAGGATATTCATTTTTATGCTTGGTTATTATTCTGTTGTATTTGATGAGATCATGGACTTGTCACGAATTTATATAGCGTGTACGACTTGGAAACACGACGACTGATGGTGCTAAAGAGGAAATAAACTCGGCGCTCTTTCTTCCGACGAGTCGGTTGACCGCGCCCGACTGGAATAGACCGGCGCTCTTATCAGCCTTTTTTCAGGAAGACTACTGTCTCGAGCGAACTTTTCCTATAATTGTTTCCTTTTGGATGATGTTATCTGCGCATGTAGCACTGGAAAATTACCAGTTTTGCGGGAAGATATGGATTTTTGAATGAATTTAGCTTGTTTCATCTTGAGGATAAAATGAACTTTTTGTTTAATATGTTTTCTCTGCTGGTATAGACTTTTGCTTGAAAGCTTGTTGATGCAATGATAAAACACTGTCATTTGTTAGAGGTAAGTACTTTTGTATTATTTGTACAGTGTCTTTTGAGTCTTTTCTTGAGGTTTTGTCAAAAATTAAATCGTCTTCGTTTTATTAGACCCAGAGAATCTTCATTCTTGCATAGTCGTTATTTTTTCTTTGCTCTAACAGTCGATGAATGCTCGTCGAGTACTGCGACAACCCCGTAAAAATTACTTCTTTCTCGGGGGAAAGTTAGGTTTCTTTATTTACAGAAGCGCTGGAATAATTTAATATTAATCTGTCCATGTATTAATTTAGGGATTAGTCTTGGGTGAGTTAGGACTGGGGTTGCCGCCAGCCCGTCGGAATTCCTGGTCGGTAACTCGAGCGATAGAGAGCCTGAAAAGAAGGATTAGATAATGTTGAGATGGGAAAAGTACTAACGGTGTTAGAAGAACATCGTCCAAGTGGACGATTTTGGGAGAACGAGGAAGAAATCGGAGCCAGCCGAGTTATTGGAGACTTTTCGGACGGAGCCTCCGCCCTCTTAGAAAAGTTTCTCGTCAGAGAAGATGCCTTCTCTTGCGTTTCCTGAGGCATTTGGTCGAAGCTTTGCGATCGGGACTAATTTTGAGCTACAGATTTGATCTTTTGTCGAAAATTAAGGGAGTGAAATTTGGGGATGATTGAACTGAATGATTTTATGAGGAAATTTGATCGCGAATTTTTGATCTTATTGAAGCTCTGACAAAGATGCTCGTTCTTGCCACTGGTTCAGAACCGATTTGAAGTCGGTTCGTTTTCGCTGGAAGCGGCTCGTAATTGGCCGTTCTAAGATTGGTTTGCTTGCTGGTGATGTTGTTGGAGGTGCGATTTTTGACAAGAAACTCGGGCGAGTTGGAAGTGATGGAAGTACTGTTGTGACTTTCGGGCGACTGAATGCTTCTTTCTTAGGGGTTGATGTGCTGTTAGGAGTGAACACGTCCTTGCTCGTTTTGATGATTGGAGCAGCAGGCGAAGTTTGCCACTTGACCACAAGAGGCGAGTCGGACCGCGTTGGAGACCTAAAAGCCGGTCACAATTGATTATCACTGACACATTTCAAGGGCAAGTTCCCAAGCGCTCACCCCCGCGTGGAAAACATAACGGACTCTTGTTAAAAATTCAAAGTTCAGAATTCAAGATTTCGAGATTTGAAAGATTCAGTGACAGGAAAAGGGGTGAAGCGTCTGATTATGAAAATTTATGCAGTAAATTTTTGCTCGACACGATATCTAAGGAGAAGTAGCAGTTCCGAGTTTAGAAAAATTAAGGTCAACTGAATGTTATCGGAAGGAAGGGATAAGCTTTCAGAAAGAAAATTGCACTTAGAGATTCATTTTCTTTCTTGAAAAATTGGAATATGGAATTTCTGCCGAGATGAATTCAGTTTTTAAATAAGCATATTTTGTTAGATTTTGGAAATACTAGAGAGAGAAAACATGGCGATTTAAAATTGTAGTACTCACTCGCAACGTGAAGTTTGCGTCTGTGTCTCTTGCTTTTGAGTGACAGTAGCTGTCATCGCGTCAGCATGGGCGACGGATTTCTCCGTGGAGCTTTTTTCCAGTTCTTTGTCGCTCTTGTTCTCCTCAGAATTATTGTTCTGGCTGCAGCTGATTTTGATGGTGATCTTCCATTCGTCCTTGTTGTCGACTTTTTCGACTTTGACATCTTCGGACTGGATTTTTGGACTTGAGCGTTTGACTTGAGCAGAGTTGCTTCTTCGTGGTCCGTTGGCGACTGGGACTACGCAGGAGGAAGAGAGACTATCGTTAGATTGACGTCGTTGCTGGAGTTTTGCGTAGCATTGGCGGGTTCGTCGACGGCGCTCAGCAATTTCTGCTTCTTCGCTTTCGCAGTAACCAGAGTGGACCCTTAATTTTGTAATTAGAACAAAAGTTCGCGGAGAACCCGAAAAATCGTCATGATCAAGACCCTCTAAAGCGCGTGATTAGAGGGCTAGATGAATTGAAACAGAGCGCCCTTTTGAAGTTACTAATACTCTTACAAAATGCTCACCTGTAACTGGAGTTGAGCGAGGATTTGCGCGAGGCCTGTTCGTCTGCGTTGCTATTATCCCCGACCAGCGCCACGTAGAAGTATCCTTCATCCTTCCGGCTCCCTTCTTCATGGTTCATAAAATGCCGACCCAGAGCAAAGCCCGGAAATGTGATCTTATTAAGACGAAAATGACATGTCAGAGAGTAAGCTCACCGGAAGAAACAATCTGATATCTTAATAACGAGTTTAGATTTTAAATTGCGTCTTCGAAATTTCCGATTTTGTTACAGGCCTTGAAGAATTAAGAGTTTTTAAAATTGCTCGATAAAGAATTTAAGGGGAGAGACGTCCTTAATCCGATTGATTTTTCTGCAATAAATAAAGCAAATTAATTGATTTTAGACCAAAATCTTCTTGCTTAAAGAGAGAAAGATTTTTACGAGAAAAAAGGTGGCATACGAAATATGAACCATTCCTATGTGATTCTGGCTAATCTGCTCGTGCTGGGTACGGTGAACGCGCATTTGCTCGGGCAGGCGGAGGCTTTCGGGGCGGATTTTCTCGAGATCCAGGTCCAACGGCGTCTTTTCCGGAATCTCCTCCTTGTCGGTTTCTTTTTCGCCACGTGACCAGTAGCCGCTGGATGCTGACTCGCCGATCGTACTCGAGTTTGGATCGTAGTCGGTGGAAATTGAGCCCGCTTCCGGGTTCAAATGCATTCGCCATTTTTTAGAAAGAATGAAGGAGTCTTCGGAGATTTGCGTGCTAAAATGTTACGTAAGGAAAGACGTATAAATGATTGTTTTATTGGATCTTTTTATAAATACCACTGATGGTTTTCTAAGATTCTATGTGAATAGTTTTGCGTCAACCTGCTCATATCTTAGGCCTATAGATTTATTTCTAGGCTCGATTTTTGCGTTAAATTGAATTTACGTTAAAATACTAAATCCGGCAATTAAAAAAAATCATATGTACTGGTTCTGAAAAATAAAACTAATACAAATCGGAAGCATTTCTAAACAAAATGCGCGAGCAAGCAGCCGACCTGGGAATGTTTTTTTTGATAGTTTACCACTGACAGTGGTGCTGTACTGCATATCATGCACCGTGCACGTCCAAAAAATGAATCCACGCCGGCCCTGCTATTTTTGCAGGGAATCATTTTTGAAAGACAAAAAATTTTTGATAGAAGATAAAACTTTCAAAAGAAATGTCAAAAAGTAGCTATCTGAAAAAGCCAATATTTTACTTTTAAGAATTATTTTTTAAAAATATGTTTTTTATAAAAAAGCTGCTTTAGAAGTGTATCTAAGTTTGTTATTTCTCAGGACTTGAAGATGCAAAGAAATGAAACTCGCGTTTACCTTGAGTGAAGAGTGTTGCTAGAGCCGTAATTTTCGGATTCGGTGTCGGCCGTAATCTTTAAAACCGTATTCATTTTTGGTCACGTGATTACACACTGGCGAGAGGACGCAGGGCCAGGACTTGCGTCTAAGTTTATAAACCGGAAAAAGTTTGAGCAGCTTCCGTCTTGAGAAATAAAAAATAAGTTGATTTCGATTGAACTTTCAATTGAAATTCTGGGTTCCGATAAATGACAAAATGATTGAACGATCAGTCCAAATCATAAATGTTATGACGTAATCATGTGGCGGCGTTGAATAAATTCAGCTCGGACTTTATATTCCGCAGCAGGGTTAATTATGAGATCATAATTTGGCAAGGTTCCTGCCAGCTCGCGTCTCGCTCATCCCCTTTTCAGCCCCTTCCAAGTGACAGGCTGCCCTGCTTCCCAAAAATGATCAGATTTCCGCTGAGGAAACTTTAGAACTTCTTGGGGTTAGTTTAAGAGCCAGCAGCACTTCGGGAATGTCCCGCTACGAGGAGGGCCGGTAACCTTATTTCACCTGGATTTACGGTGCACAGTCTCTGTCTGACAGTCCGTTTTCTTTAAGGGGATAGTCGCCGGTTTGGAGAAAAAAAATTTTGGAAATGGCAAAGTTTGAATTTCAACCTTGATTAATCATTTTAGAAAAAAAATATTCAAGATGTCGTTTTAATTCGCTCTAATCCCTTTTCTTTTCTTTAAATCTGGGCAGGGCTGAATCTTCAAATCCGCCTGGCTGGCTCCAGACGGGGCGACCCGTTTCGCGTGAAAAAAACTTTCAAATATTTGCAAAATCGCCACCATTGAAGCCGCAACGTGCGGTGGATCTCAAAATCGCCAACCCTCGCAAAGCATAATACTTTTTTGTTTACGAAAATCGACCCAATCAAGTAAACTTAGCGTCAGTTTTAAGGATTCCTCCTTTTTTTCGCATCTTATCGCGAGTAAGCGAGCTTTTGAAAATACGAACATCTTGTTTGGGCTATTACAGGGCGTTTATCTTCTCGAGAAATTCTAGCGCCGTAAAATTGCTAAAAAGCTGCTCAAAGACTGATAAACCATAACCCAGTCATCACGTTAATACGATTTTTTGCGATTTACACGGCAAATTTGAAGGAAGGAGAGAAAATACCTCTCCGCCTGTGAAATTTAATAACGCTACAATTGAACTTGTCACCCGTCACATGACGTGCTCTTGTCACCTTTCAAGAATTATATTTTAGAAACTACCGCAACCTACTAACACTATTGTTCAGATGCTTCTAAAGATGACATGATACATAAGAAAATCTTCATAGAAAACAGCTCTCAACTGACCAATACGAGAAAAGATCTCGAATAAATGATCTCATATAAAAACAGAACCCCCGCCCGGAAAGAAAAATTGCTTCCAACAAAGTTAGATCTAAGATTAACAAAGTACTCAGACTCAAGAGAATTTGGCTACTTGTGTAACGGCCCTTGTGCATATTCGCCAAATGAAGACAATTTCCTGATTAGTCGATGATTGGAGGCCCTCGCTCTTCTTGAGAGGGTCATTACTCCTGCTTCGGTCCCTTCTTCTTCGAATTCGCGCCGCTCTGCATAAAATCTAAAAACATATGTCAGCCGGAAGTGATTCCTTCTCTCCTTTTTTTATTTAAACATCAGCAAGGCTTAACGGTCAGCTAAACCTTAGCCTTTGCAAATCAAGCGAAGCGGGCTAATTGGAACCTCAAAATACCGGTTTTGCTATTTTTAAGTCCTTTTCACAAAAGAAGTTGTTATTTATTCTTATACAACATACTTAGTCAATCAATTATTTCATCTGAGTTAGCTCAAATTCTACTCATACGTAAGAAGTAGTTATCTTTTAAAATAAACTAAGAAGCCATTTGTCTTTAGATTCGTTCAAATGGCTACATCCTAGAAGAATCCCTCTATTTATTGAAATATCGAAGAGGCCTAGTCAAATGATGCGATCTGGTCTAATAGAAAAGAGAAACAGTCTTCTAAAAAGGGCGTCGTGGCTTGTTAATTTCTCTGAACCTGTTCTATGTCGCTGGATTCGGGCAATCGATTTCCGGCGGGGAGGGAGCAGCTCTTCTCGCTTCCGCGATTTTCACCGCCCGTCTTCACCCACAATCGTTGCTTTTGCTTCATCAGCGTGTTTCCAACGTATAATTCTTCGTCGGCTACTGCTCTTCGTTTTATCAGCCAGTCCTTCAATTTTAAATTAACTTCTGTAAAACTTTAGTTTCAAATGAGGACTTATATAAAATAAATTGCCTAAAATAAAGAAAACTTTTCAGAAAAAGCGTCAAATTAAGATCTAATTCAATTAAATTATAAGTTTCATAAGAAGTCATAAACATAAATAGCTCTTATGACAAACTTATGAAACTTTTTAATTCCCTCAATTATCCTTATATAAATTTGACGCATTTTAATTATCCTTTATGTTCTTTTTAATTCTATTCCTTTATGTTTTAAAGCAAATTATCTCATGTTCGTTTATATTTAGATTAGAATGAACTAAAAGCTCTTCTTCTGTATTTTTAAAAATACCTTAAAATACGTGTTCTAAAAATATTCTCTTAAATTGAGGCCTAAAGAGCCTAAATTGCCAGTCCCGGAGAATGAAAGAAATAAAATTAGCACTTTCTTGCGAAACCTCCAAGGGCGACCGGACATTGATGAAGATTTAAAAGCTATTTTTGAAGACATAAATTTTCCTGGACTTGACACTTGCTAGTCTGTTATATAAGTTTTTTATTGGATACTTTCTGAAAAATAGAGTTCCATATAAACATGGTTGTTTTACATAAAAAGAATACAGAATAGAATATTTGAGCGTCAATGCTATATAAAACTTGATTGAAGACAAGTACCCTTGCCTAATTCAAAGAACCCAAAAAGCCGCCCCCTACGTCTCCTGATCAAATTGGAGAAGTACGAACCTGGACAGAATATTTCGGCTCCGGTAGCTGGGTGAGTGAATTGGATCTCCTGATCCGGGGATGATCCTGATCCCGATTTTGATCGGCTGCTTGGCGGCTTTTCGAGCGGGTCAAACGGAATCGCCGGAAGAACTTGGACTTTGCATCGAATTTCGCGCTGTTTTTATTCTGAAAAAGACGGTTGATAAATTTCTTCTCTTGTCAGTTGACAATCGTTAAGTGTATCTGGAGGTGAGAGAGAGAGAAAGAGATGAAATTAATACGGTCTGATGAAAGAATTATCCACGATCGAGTTCTGCTTAATGAAGTCATAAAATGGGCCATTAGAGATTTTTGATTTTCACGTGAACACGTTTTAGAGTAGCTCATTAATTTCTCATTCTTATATTTTAAGGCTCTGAATTGAAATATTGCTTCATGATTTACAAGCTTTCCATTCTCATTTTGAGAAGCAGGAAAAACGGATTTTGGAAGTGGCTCGAATCGTCAAAAAACTCGACAATTTCGACCAAAATTTGGTAAAATTTTTGGCCTATCAGATTCGCGCATTCGACTGCTAGGCCAATAGAATTTAACAAAAAGAATGTCGAAACCGTTTTTGTCGATTCTAGCCGCTAGCCAATAATTCTTACATCATATTCTCTTTCGCAACTTTTCACCTTCTGCGGCGGAGTATCAGCTTCTGCTGATAGGAAATAAAATTTCCCAAAAACAAATTAAAAATTGAACAAACTTTATCGATAACGCGGCGGCCGTTTTTTCCAGGATATTGTATCATTTAAGCTGCTCAAGAAAAAAATCTCCGGTGAGTGACGCCACCACGAAATTGACAGAGAGCTAGCGTGGAAATTTCTTTTTGATCGTGTGTTTGTCCGAAAAAATGCAAAAGTTGCGAAGAGGTTTTTTTTTCATATTATTTGGCCGGATCGACGATTTCCGGTTTTCTCCGAAAAAAATTAACCATTAATTTTTTCTCAAAGGCATTTTTTCATTGAAATAGCTGGAATGACAATTTAAGATATCCCTTTGTAAATAATTCACTTGACGAATGTTCTAATCAAGGAAAAAACGACATGTTCTTAAACATGTACGGACTCCATTTATATTATATGTTCAAACGTTTGATCCATGTTTTCCGCAATTAAAAATGATCACAGAGCTGAGAACCCATCTATAAGCGATAAAACAGATAATTGGGCAAATAGCCGGGGAACTGATCGAGATCTTAAAGAAACAGCGTTTTTACTTTTCTTATTATTTTAGGGAGCAGGTAAATTTAGGGTTATTAACACGATATGATCACTCTTGAATCTATTTAAAATGTTACAAAAGTTTACATCACTCTTTCGTTATTCAGAATTCTCTTTTTTTAAGAACGAAAAATTTGAAATTCAAGTTTGAAAGAACGGTACAGGATTACACCGTATTCTGTATAGCTTAGTCAAAGCACGATCTTTTTGTTCTAGGAAGGAAAACCGCTAGAATTTTCAAGCCTTCGTATGCATTTTTAGCATTCCTGAGCATCAGCTCACCAGTTTTTTTTTATTGTTGTTTCAAGTTTTATTTTTAATTTTTATTGGATGAAAAAAGATGTTGAGATTTCTTATTGGTCAAAATTTTTCACTCAAAAAGGAAGAATTTTGACCAGATTATTATTTTTCAAGACTCGTTTTTTCCTATGCATAATGCTCTTATTTGACGCAAGTTGTGGGAGCAGGCGGAAAAAAACGTCCAACCTTGATTTGACTTTTGTGTTAAATGTCCCGGTTAAATGCCCTGGCAATGGTTGCGAAAATGGCAACTGCAGCACGTTGGTCGGCGCCCAACCGCGAAAGTCTTTTTTTTCGGCGAAAGGACTTCGTAGTTGCAACCGGAAGTGCTGGCAGAGGACCAAAAAGCACTAAGTATTGCGGGACTCGAAAGATGATTTATTGGACAACGTAACGTATTCTCAGGTAATTGTCAGTTTTAACTAAACCCTCCATGACAGTTTATCCTTTGAGAAAATATGGTTTTATAGCTAGTGATATGACTACAATTACAAATGGTTTTCAAAGGGCAAATTATCTCCTATGCCGTAAATTAACGTTACTAAAACGCAAATAAATAATCGTTCAAATGAAATTCAAAAAGAGTGTGAGAAAAGATAACTGTCTACAATTGCAAGTCACGGCTCAAGTCGTCCCAACCGCCGAGGAAACGAAAAGTTTAGCGGTATTATTGGATGTGGATTTTTGGCTGAAAGTCGAGTGCAAATTGCCTCGAAATTGGCTCAGTTCCTGTAGAAGTCTCGAAGGCTGGGGCGACCTTTTGCAATCCGCTGACTTTTCGATTAGAGATCCTTGCTGCTATTTCGGCTGACTGTACCAAAACCGATCGCAACCGCAATTGTATAGAACTCGAAGATGAATATTATTTTGGCGCTGGAAGGGTCCACTTCCGCAATCTTTCTCAACAAATGACGAGCCGCTCAATTTGAATGAAAAATAGTGGAATAGGTTTATTATCCAATATTTAGCTTGGCCAAATTGCCGTATCATCCTCAGAGGAGTAAACAACGCGCCTCACTATTGGGGACAATTTCATTATCATGGAACCTTTCAATTTTAAACAAATATAAACGGCTGATTTTGAAAACAAAAGTCTATAATTTTCGATCGGAAGAAAGGAACTTTCACTGAAACTTTTAGAAATCATGAATGATGATCCGTTCAATAGAAATTTGAGCTAAATTGGTTCCGGAAATTTCGGTCTAAATTCAACTTCCTTGATTGAAAATTTTGAACTTTTTAAGAATTCTAAAATCGGCTCGATGATCAATTCGGTCACCATCTTTCTTTTCTGAGCTGGTGAAGGAAAGAAAAGGAGCAGCGCTAGAATTTTCTAGCGCTTTTCTTTTGAGATTGGGCCGGATTCGGAAATTTGCATCGGCGGTCGGTGAAGGGCGGGCGGACCCGTGAAATTCGCGAAATCGCCCGTGACCAACTCAGCATTGGCGGAGGAGAGACGCAGAAATCTCTAATAACCCGGAGCGGAGCAGCTCGAGCCCACAATGACAAGCCTTTTAGACCGAGCGCCAACGACGTACAGGACGACCAAGGGTCAGGAGAATACACACGTTACGATTTCTAGCGCTCAGGAACAACGACAAAATTGAATGCTTAAATTTGGTTGAATTGCACTTTTGGTTAGTTTCAATAAAACATAAAGCGTTCTTATTGGCCAAGAATAGAGTTAAAAGCGCTTCGGCAAGCTCAAACTCAGAGCACCAAAAATGAGGTAATGTCGACTAGACTTGGTAGTTCATTGATGCATTTAGCGTATCGGGTGTCATCCGCTAATTCCCGGCGACCGCTCGATCCCCCCATCATTATCTTTCTTTTAACAGATAAACCTTGTTAAAGTTACTTTAACAGTTTTCTTTTGAATATAAATAAGTCTCTTTAGAATTCCTTTTTTGAAGAAAAATCTATTGATAAAGTTCTATAAAACAATAAATCTTGACTTCAAAGAGTCTTATAAAACTGTTTATTTTTTCAGCTTTTTTCTTGTCACATTCGATTCCTGAGTTACATATATTTACGTTCGGTATCTTGCGGGCTCGCGTTTCTGAACCCGATCCGCCAGCGATTGAATATGTTATCCCTGCAGCTGCATTTCAGCATTTTTTCAGAAAAGAAAAGTTCAATTTGAAACTTTTCCAACATTTTCAAAATTGAGGGTTCAGACGAAATCGGAACGGAATAATCGTAGCGAGATCGATTATTGAGATCCGTAAATTTGGGCTTTTCATCCGTAACAACCACCTCGTAGATCGCTTAACTTAGCTCAATACGAAAATTAATGTTGTAAAAGTTCCATGAAATCAAGAAAAAAAAAGCAAGAAATAAATAGAAAATCGAATAATAACATGCTTTTACAGTAGAAAAAAACGATTTGTTCAAGCCAAAACTATAAATAAGCATTTTTTCGGAACATTTTCCTTGGAACGTGTTTTCGACAAATGGTGTGAAAAAGAATATGACGAGAAGTCCAGTAGAAAAAATATGACAGGCATAAATATTTTAAAGATCGAGCGTAAACGATTATTACGGGCTGAAAGAACGAAGTAAATAATGTGTCGGACATTAATATTTTACTTGGCAAAGGAAAAGTTTATAAAAAGAAAGGTTGAAATTGAGCTTTGAATCGTGTCTTTTTAATTCATAATTGAATTCAAAGAAGTTCAAAAATGAGCTGATTCTTGAAATTTCCAAACTATTATTTTTAAAAATCAAGACCGAGGTTTGCTTCAAACTCTGCCGGCGAAATTTGATTTACGTTTAGCGATGTGTCTCTACATAAAGCTGAAGCTGAGCCTCTAAAGTGAAGTTGTATTTTGACGTAAAGAATATACATTTCACTCAAATATTTTATAATAAGCAGCTTCGAATGCAAATGCTTCAAAGTGGCCGCATCTTGATCCAGAGTGGCGCGATCCTTGAACCGACGGGCTAAATCCCGAAATCGCCAAACGTTCAAAAACGCGCAAGTTTAGAGCTTCAGCCTTTTTTATTTTTATAGTAACGTAATCATAAAACTATGAGGTTTCTTCTTGACCGGTTTTCGACTTGTTGTTTGCGGCGCTGCGAAAATAACAGCTGAAAAAAGCAGGTTACTAGTTTCTTTGAAGCGCCATTTTCAAAGCGCCAATTTAAAAATTCCACCACCGGCAAGCAAAAAAGATATTATTATAATTATGCATTTGCGAAGTGTACAAACGGAACCGAAAAGAAAATATGCATTAACACTAGACTCGAGTACGTGGAGTGCAAGAAGGAACACCAGAAAGACTTAAATGTAGAGTCAAAATTGACGATTTCGGGACAGGAGCAAGCCACAGATAGGAAAGAGCCGCGGCATTTTTTCCCTAGGCGGCAGAGGTCGACGTATTTATCTGCTTCTATCTCGGGAAGGTGCGAATTTAAGGCAAACGTAGAAGAGATTTCAGTAAATCAGAGCAAGGAAAATGGAAAGGGTCATCCAATGAGAAAATAGAAAACACTACAACAGCGCCATCTTGAACAGAAATTAAAATGCAACCAATCAGAAGTGAGAGATTTTCTGTGAACAGCGCCATCTCTGGGGATATTTTGAAAAGCCGCTTGCGGCTTTTGAGATCGACAAGAGATTGGTAGACTTTATTTTTTTAGTTTTTTGGAAATACTTTTTTTTTTAAATATGGTAGTTTCTTTTGAAACTGGGAGCTTTTTGCAAGTAGATGATAAAATAAGTCTGCACTCCAGAAACGCGTAATTCAAATCGGCTCGTAATTAAGTTAACGCAAATCAGCGGACTGGCGAACCGTTGTTGAGCCAGTACAGTGATAACGCTTATCTATCTGGCTTTTTTACGATTTTGGCATAAGGCCCATTTTCATACATTGTGTTGGTGTTGGAGCACGTTATCGAAATCCGGCGCAAGCAAAGAAAGAAAGAAGGGGGATTTGGGCACGTCCGTTGAGGTTATCGCGCCTAAATTACCAACCGGGGTCATGGATGACGTCAGGGTGAAAAGTAGAATATTCATTTTTACGGAAAAAGAAGCATTTAGAAACGAAGAAGCAGAGCATTTTAATGAGCCAAAGGGGGTGAGCAAGAATGCCAAATTTGCCTAATAGATGACTTGGAAAGTTACAGTTTTGTTCCATCAATATTACTGTAATATACAGTAAAATCAACTAGCTCTGAAGCTTATCTTATTTACAATCGAAAATTGAAGAGTGCACATTTTAAGAATATTCAGAAATGTGTAATTTAGCTGAAAATTAGGTGCGTCACAATGTTATTTATTTCCATGACCGTCTTTTGGAACGATGTTTATTATAGAAGAGCGAAAAGAAACAATTAAGCAGCAACATCGCAACACAAAATAACAGCACGGGATTCCGACTCCTTATCCCCTTATTTTCGCCACAGCTGCATCGTCATTTTTTAAATTAGTAAAAGAAAGAAAATGTTGAATAAGAAATAATCAGCTTTCCATGATTTTAAAATGAAAAAAGTGTCAAATCGAAAATTTAAATAAAAAAAGTGAAAGATTCAAATTCCAAGGCGTCTTACGAACTATCGGTATTTGAATTTTAATAAAAAGATCCGCGTGACCCGATAATTTCATACTTTTTCTAAGCTCCTGGCGCGAATTTTTAATTATCAAATTCTCACTCCTTCGATTTCATTTTTTATAGAAAAAAACCTTGCTAATAAAACTTTATATAAAAGCTTGAAAGATGTTTACCTTGTCTATTTCAGGAGGCTGCGATTTTTCTTCGTCTCTTTTTTCGCTACTCTCTACAGTCATTTTTGTGTGTTCAGAAATTCTCTCTTTTTCAATTTTCGATTCTTCAAAAAATTTCAACTTGCTTCGCGTTCAAAAAAGGACAAACAACAAAATTTTTGTTTTTATCTATCTTTACTATAATAAAATAAGGCGCTAGGTTTTCGAACTCAGCAAAAAGGGCTGAGACGAGAATCAGTTTACTCCGAGGGCGCTCGCGAGCTCGATCGCGGATCGGACTCAGCGTAAGCGCTGAATTTCGGCGGCGCTGGCGGTGCATCGCCAATTTTTTGGTGCCCCGTGCTCGTGAATCATTCTGATCATATGATACTACCGTAGTAAATGTGCATCACGGGGGCACCGTAACGAACTGTTTTCAAATGAAAAGATAACACGACTTATCTTTGGCAAAAGAAAAGGTGGATACAAAGCGGGATTTCTTGACGGGTCAAGATTTACTCTTCAAAAGCAAGAAATAGAGGTCATGTGACTCCTAAAAATATACAATACGAGAATTAAAAGATTAAGGGCGTTTCCAAGATGAATCTGATTATAATATAACAGCTAATATTATTAGCTAAGATGGGCATATTCAAATTAACCTTGTTCCGCTATTCTTGTTTTTCTTCTAAAGAAAAACATTATTTGATAGCTGTAAAACGAGCATTTATTATCAAATTTTAATAGCATCAAATCAAATTTGAACTTCTTCGAATGAATTCGATTAAAATTAATATTGTTTTGATCCAGGTGATATAATCGCGGAAGAAAGAAGACTTGGGAGACTTATGATATCATTTAATGGCGTGATAGATATTTTTATTGAAAGGAGAATATGGAAGATCCTTGAGAGAAGATGGGAATCCGAAAATCCGCGCTGCTGTTTTCTTTAAAAACCGGAAGCGCCGCCGCAAAAGTCGCCAATCGGCTTAGTTGAGGCATAGTGAGCCGAAAGCCAGAATGTATCAATCATTCATTATCTCCTATTTCCGATTCTTCGCTTTCCAGGGAGAAGTATTCAATCTTTTCAAAGGCTTTAATAATTGAGAGGGCGCTATTTTCAGCTCTTTTTGGTTGGTTGAAATTTTCACCAATAAAAAGCGAGGTGGCTTCTTATTGGCGAAAAAGACATCCTATAATTAATCGACTGTCAAAGCCTTGCACCTTGAGTTTTTGAATTTCTAACTGAATTTCGTCATGAAGGGATTGTAGCCAAGCTCGCTCTCTGAAAGAATCCGCTATTCTTTAGCTATTCAAAATACCTCATTCTTTGAATGACTTGCAACAATTAAAAGAACTAAATCATAGCTGCCTCTGAATTCAAAAGTTGCTCATTTAGGGATAAAAGAAGCGATTGTTTGATTTGGTAGAGTATACTTTTACGGGAATTAGGCGAGATTAGTGATAACTTGAGTTTTTGGATATTTTTGGTGAAATAAACTCGATCATTTTTTGCTTACCGTTCGAGTTCTTCTATTTGAAGAATAAGTAGGTCGATGATTTTTAAGGCTGTGTCGATGTTTGGATCTTCCCGTAAAAGCTGATTTGGAGTTTTAAACTAATCGGCTTTGAAAAGTTCAAAATCTACCAGTATCGATATATTTTCTACTGAGACTTCTAGCTATAACAAATAGCTCAATCAAGATCAGCGAAGCTGATTGGTCGATCGCTCGATGTGTGTAAAAGAAAATGAAATCAAGCTTTTGTTCAAACTCCAATTCGTGAAAGTCAAGTCAACCACATCAATCGCACTGGCAGCTGCGCCAAGTACTTTTCCAGTGAGTTGTAGTCCAACTTTCGCCCCTGCACTTGAAGACAGTTTTCTAGCCTGGTTTCTACAGTTTCTGTTTTCCGCACTTGGGAGATAAACGGCGGCGATTTTCACGTGGAAAAATACAACTGAAATTTAATCCGGAAACGGCAGCGGAATTTGCATATCGCCAAATTACCGGTATGTGTATTGCAATTTTAGCCTTGAGGATAAATGAATTAAAAAACTGTCCCTGATCGAGGGAATGGCGAATTTACCGAGTTTGTCCATTATTTCCACCGTCTTTGACTGGTTTGAAAATGAGTCTACCTTCAATAGGTTAACCGACAACCGAAGATAGTAGGTTAACCCATCGCCGCACTGAGCTGTCACTCGCATAGATAAACACGTTAATGTACCCTTATTTCGCCGAAGGGTTAACCAGCAAAACCAGTTTTCAAGTGTTTTATCCCTCTTTTTTTACTTTTTCAACCAATGTGTCCTTTATCGCATTTTTCGTCAAAAACACCGACCCACTAAACAAGAGGTAAGCTATTTTACAAGTGCTTGTTTAATTTTGCATTTTGAAAACACACCTTACAAAGGGTTTTAATTTTCTGAGGCCGAGTGCTTTTGCTCGTGCTTCTGCGGGCCTGATCCCAAGCCGGATCATCTCTTCGCAGTCGCGCTCTATTTCTTCCTGGAACTGGGTTTATATCTCAAAAAGGGATCAACCTTGCTCGGCAGGGGACTAACTATATAAACTCTTTTGTAATTACGAAATCAATTTTCGGTTAAAAAAGATCATATTTCATATATATTATTATAAATTCTATCAACAAGAACACACGAATTTTAGATATTTTCTTGCTAAAATTTTTGAAAGTTCTTGCTCTAGAATTTGTTTAGTTCAAAGAAAATCGGGGCCTACAAGTCGTTACAACTTTCTGGTTCCTCCAAAAACTCGTTATTATCATTATCTGATTGTTTACAAATACTTCGAAATTTTGAAGAAGATGAATAACCCAAGAGATGTAAACTCGCGCTTACAAAGAACATAAATCTTTTCGGCTTCCCTCGAGAGCTCAAGAACCATCTGCAGCTCCTTTGTCTGAGACTTGCTTTTGAAATAATCGCAAACTACAACAAGAAATGCTTTAGCTCTTCTGTCCATTATGATATTAAAATGAAGAGAAAGAGTACCCGCAGTAGTGACGCCACCCGCAGCGGCAGTGGAGCCAAGGGCGATGACGGCGGCAGGTGCAGCAGGTGTGAAGAGCAATGAAGTGGCCGCTAGTCCAACTGCGGTGCAGATCCCTAATTTAAATAACCTCCTGATTCTGATTCTGACCTTCCATTATTTCAAATTTTGAAATTACCTTTACTAATTCGGAGGCGCTTGTGTTTCTTGCGAATTTCTGGTATCAATAAGCTTACAAGGCCGAGCTGCTTTTCTCTCAATATTTTAAGCTCGACAACGTGCTCAAGCATCTGAGCATAAAGCGGAATGTCATAATGGTTCAAACTCAAGTATTGCATTTTCCTATTCCAGAATTTGTTTATATTCGATTATTCAAAAGGGAGAAAACATTGTTTTTTCCACTTTTGGGATGCTTGTTGTTCCAATAATTATCAACAAGGCACCCTTAATTTGATATAAATGTCTTAATTTGGACATTTTGGAAAGTGAATGAAACGTAAAATTAGCGAGTACGAAATCAATTTTCGAGAAAAAGATTGAACCAAGACTGTCAGAATCCACCATTCTAGTACCTTATTACTTAAAATGAAAGTTCGTTTTTGACAACTTTTTCTACGAATTTCTCTGATGAAAAAACATCACCAGAAAGAATCGTAGTGAGTGTCGCTTTGCATACCTCTCTGGATCCAAAGGGCACAGACCTTTGTCCTCGCAGATTTAATACCAAGAGCAATAAAGAATGACACATCTCTAGTCAAGAGCCTTTTCTTTGTTCCTTGGATATATTGACTTGAGCAAGTTTCTTTTGAAAGAAATGGAGAAGAGATTTCTTGTTAAGAAAATCTTAAAATTTGTTATCAGAAGTTGAGTTAAGACGCTCAACATTGATGCGTCAATCATTTCCGCAGGTGTTACAGAAGATTATCCATGTTCCAGAGGGAAAAGTTGATTTCCTTAAAATTTTTTCTAATGCATGCGATTAGAGGGAGTTAAGAAGTTCACCTGAAATCTTTGCTCGGCCTTTTACTCGAAATAAATGGGACAAAATTGAGTCAGTTTTTTGAACCTAACAGATAAAGGGATGAATTGAAAAGAAGAGTAATCAGAATAATCCTTCTTGGTAATTATTCTTTCGTCAAAAATGATCTAGAGCTGGCAATTCTGAGCGCTTTGCCGCGAAAAACGAGCCGATGATTTTTCACTTTGGGTGTCTGCTTTCGACAAAGAAAAAACCTTTCAGAATACGCCTGGCAGCTTGGCGGGGGTAACCACTTCGCGAGAAATGACGTTCATTTGTCAATTGAGGCATTCGGAGGATTCGCTTTTGTGATTTATCTACGAAAGCTGTTGTGTAACAGAAAATGCCTTTGTTTTTCTTTAAGGTATTATGTACGTGCTGTACGTGCATTTCAAAGAGGTTTCGATTTATATAATTTATTGAATTTGAAGATCATCGAAGAGCAAGATTATTCGATGACGATCATTTACGAGGGAAGAACTTGGAGTAGCTTGAAGAGAATAAAAGAGTAATAAAATAAATCGACTTCTATGAATTGAAAAATCGGTGCCGTCGAGTTTCTCTAGGAAACTGTGATTTTCCTAGAGTGCGTCCGTTTTCCCGTGGTTCGATTGCGTAATGACATGCGCAAGCTGCTGGACATCGTCGAACATCATCAACGCGCCGTGGAATCAAACCTTTCGACTTGATGCGATTTCAAATCCAGCACTAAAACTCCACAAGCTGGGACTTCGATTTCAGAATGTTGAAATCTCTCAAATCAAATTTATGGCCACAACATTTGTAGCACACGTGCACAAAACAGCACCTAAACGTAACATATCAATTCTGTTTCGGAAATGATCGATTAGTGTCATTTATCAATTTCGAAACGGTCAATAATTGATTTATGTTTTTAAAAATTTAAATGCGTCTTAGTCAAAACCTGAAAAGTCTTAATCCATCTTATCAGCAGCGCTGATCCCTCTGTTGCCAACTGGACGGCTTTGGGAAATGAAGAGATTCCGCAGGAGAAATCGGCTCACAGCTGAGCTAATATCTGAGATTGGAAGGCATTTACGAGCTCAAACGTGACAGGCGCCAGCAGATTTTCTTGTCTTACAAGCGCTCACGTGTTCATAACCTACAACTCAAAAATTCAATTATCAAAGTTACATTTTTTTCATGAAAAGTTAGCAAATAAAACTCGCGAGGATAACTTCTCCGAAACTTCAAAAAAATGTCAAAAATAACAAATTTGCTGCTCTCAAAAAGAAGTAATATTTTACTAAAGGCACTTACTTGTTGAAAAGTGTGAGTAGAACGCGCTTGTTTTCTCAAGACAAAAATGGGTCTTGTCAATTTTCGCGAAAGACGATGTATGTTTAACATATTTTTAGTAAACACAGGGGATTGATGAAAATGCACATCTCGGATGAGATAGGTGATGGCGCCAGTGTTTTGGGAATGTTTCTTGTTTTCTTCGTAATTGTCGTCTGTTGGGTCTAAAAATGATTTTGGATAAAATTGGGCGCCTAAGAAATGCTAATTTCGGTAAAATAAAGATACATGAAACAACTGGAAATAATTTTACAATCAGATTCAAACTCTTACAACAGTTTACGTAAGTTTTAACGACCCTAAATTCAAGGATAATTTGCGCAGATATCATCAAATGCTTGATTCTACCTTTACACTCATCTGATGCTTTTGACTCAATTTAGATTTTTGATAATTCTTTATAAAGCTTCGTTTGTTCGTAAAGTGTTACGAAAACAATTGTAAGATCAATTTTTTAGACGCGGCGATATCGAATCTCAGGATTTTATGATTGCGAAGAGTTTGAGAAGAGGATTTCGCCAGCGGAAATCTGAGAGCTGTGACAATATTCAGCATTACAGGAGGCTAGGTCCGGGCGCAGGAAGACCACGTTTTTGCTTGATTAAGTCTGATTGCGAGACCGGTTCTGGTTTTTCTAAAATGACGAAGGTTGAATAGGGATGCAATTTACTTTTTTTAGCTTTGAATTTGTCACTTCTCTTTGTCTTACGTGTTATATAACGTTTTCAGTTACCGTTTTGCTTCTTTGTTTTAACAATAATTGCGAGTAGAAATAGTAGTTTTATAATTAAAAATGTGGTAAGTAAGAATGTCGAAAATACGAATCTCTGACAGGCTGAAGAAAGTACGGTATTTATAAATATCTCCAATTAAAAAAGCTCGGCTAGCCATAAATAGAACAAAAAACAGCTAGATCTGAAGATGAGTAGAACATGCGTAAGCTCCAAATCACCTGCCATCTGGGCCCGAAAACGCAAAAAGCCAATGTCGTTGAGGTGGCCCGTCCTTCTTTTCTACATGTCTTGCAAAAAATAAAAAAGGTGGAGAAGTTCGTTAGCGATTGAAATTTCAGATAGAAAATGATACGGTACTAAAAATGTCATTTTGCGCGGTGACGGGCGACTGACCGCGAATTATTTTGCGTCCGAGGGACAATTTTTTTAGAAAAAAAGGAGAAAATCGGACGGGTTGATTTCTATCGTGTCCTGATCCACTACGGGAAGTGCTTGTCAGGCGACAGCTTATCGCTAAAATTGCACCTCTCGAAGACGCGACAATCTGTTTTTCTTGGTTTCGTGAAGGAACTAGCGTACCATTCCTCAAATTTTTAGGTGGCGCAGGTCTTATCTGTTCTCTTAAATTTCGGCCTTTTTGGAAATCTTATCAAAAAAGCTTTCCAATTCGCCGAGAAAAAGGCTCGTTCTTCGAAGGGTTAAATAACCCTGACCCTTTTTAAACCGACAAATAATAGACTGAAATTTGTCTAACTTTAACTTTATCTATATTTTTTAAGTTAAGACAACAGACATTCTAAAAGAAGCCTGAGACAGTGCAACAAACCGCGGAGGGTTCATAATCGTGAATAATTACAAATTAAGCATGTTATAAGCGAGGCATCGCTGGAAAGAAAAAGAGTTGGAAGCAAGTCTGAACATTTGATAATGAGTAGATAACGAGCAGAAGCTCAGCGAAAATTACGCGCGCGACCAAGTGACGCTCAAACTCGAGCCGAGCTCCGCGTGTTCCATTATCGACCATAATTTCTTGTTCCTACAGTAACTTGGATTGTAGACACTAGTCTCCGTTGATTATTCTGAGTGAGGGAGGATCACTGGCAATTTTCGATCGAAATGATTTTAATTGAGAAGAAACTCAGCATTTTTTTCTTTTGTAGAAAAATTTCCGTGACAGTATTAAACTGTAAAACAAGAAAATGAACTTTGTAAAATGTCGAGCAACAGGAAACATGAAGTAAAAACGATCGATAAAGCTTTAGAAGTAAGCTAGTTGGCCGCCGTAAAACGCATCTAAGCCTTGATAAAAGGTGTCAAGCCGTTCAAATTTACTTGATTCGGGCGGCGCATGAAATTCATGTTAGACACGTCAGATCTCTAAAATTCGAAGATTTTTTTCGCAGAATACTTAAAATGTGTATATATCTCTTCACACCTGTCTCCTCTTTATTCAGCATTATATAGATAAACAGTGAATTGTCTGCTAGACAATATCATTCTCTTTTGAAAACCACTGCCTTCTGGGGTAGTCTTAAAATGAGCACCTGCTGTATAACTTTTGATAATGAGTATTTTTACATGTTTAGACCACGTTGGAGCTCTAAAAAGCGCCCCGTTTATCCTTGGCCCGCAAAGAAACACGCTGCCCCTAACCAAACTGACCATATTTTAACAACGAGGAGAACACTTTCTGAAACATCCCCTCTAAACATACAAAAAAGGAGAATAATTTCGCCACGACGAGAATTATGCTCAAAACGTCACTGAGCGAGGTGAAATGTTAAACACGACGTTTCTGGCAAGTGTGGCGGAAGTGGATTCAAACAGAGCTGCGTCGTGCTTTTAAGGGGTTCATTCCGCCAATTTCGCCCGTTGTGCATTAGCACGTTAAGATTGCCGCTACTGCCCTTTGCGTTTAATTTCTTTCCCGTAAAATTGCGCACAAGTGAAATCAGTTCTTTTTCATTTGTAAGACTTTATCTTCGGAAATCGATCTTTGACGATAGAAACAATGAGTCAGAAAAAACCTCTTCAAGATTTCTTCTAATTTGATTGAGAAAGAGAACCGTTATTGGGGTTTGAAAGCAAATTGAAAGCTGAATTTACTTCCAAAATAGAAATAAAAATGCGAATTCCTTGGAACAGCATAATGAATTTCTTGCCTGACTCATTTTGACACTTGTTTTAACTTGCGAATTAAATCTTTTGCTTTGAAAATATAAGAAAAGCCTTTTTCTAATTTAAACAAGCAGATGCATCTACGCAAGGTCAGAGGGTTAATTTAGCGGCTGTTATCAAAACTGGCAGAACTTCGTCAATAGAAATTTTAAGAACACTTTTAGCTTGATAATATTTCTAAATGAGATTCAACATTTTCTCGCTGCTAAGTTGGTCTCTCATTATTAACCGCTCGATTTAAGTTTAAAACATAAGATGATAACGTCTTACTCCGATGTTTTTGCAGCCAATTACCGCTGATAATAATTCATATCAACGCGTGAACACGCTGTTTTAAAGGTCCCTTCTCGACCAAAAAAGATTCTCATTTTTGAATTCTCTCTGTTTATTTTTTCGCTTGAAAAAGTTGTTTCTTGAGTCCTTATTTGCCATAATTCTATTGCCTTAGAGGAAGAAGAAGAAAACCCACTCGTCCGCAGAATTTCATTGCATGTCACGTGTACTGTGTACTGAGGCGATTACTGTCCCTTTTCGAGGAGAGAGAGTACGAACGGCGTAACCGAGTTTGAAATGCAGCGAGCATCGCTCTCAGTGACATTATGCGGAAGACTTTGCGCTCGCCACCTGCCACTAAAACCAGCATCGCAGCCCAGTCAAAAGACGAAAAATACAAATTTTAAAGGGCAGCCTCAGTAAGTCAATAATCATACTCTTGCTCATTCTAGTTGACCTGATTCTAGCGGAGCGTTCATTCCAAAGCGTTCAATTTCCGGAAATAGGAAATAGCAAAAGAAGAATGCCGGAATTGGCGGTCAACAATTCCCCTTGTAACAAAGTTCTCAGTAAAAGTGAGCTTCTGTGAGCGCCAGACGATCGAAAAAGTTTTGATTTTTTCAGTATTAAAACCGAAGTCATGGACGAAAGTTTAGAAAGAAAATGACGTGTCAAGGTGTTAGGCGGCTGTGTAAGCGCTTTCCAAACGGCGGCGCGGTACGAAGATGGATACCCTAATAATTACTTGATCGAACGGCCAAAACGTGTGCCGGCTTAGGTGTCAGACTTAACCCAACTCAGAACACTAATTTCTTTCTCAGAATAGCGAAAAACCTTGATTTTCTTCGAAAAAATGAGTCTTTTTCGCCGTAAATTTATCATAAAATTAACTATATTATTTATTCAAAAATCAAAAAATCTTAAATTGACGCTTTTAAGTAGATTCCACTCAGCGGAAAACGAAAATAATCGTAAAAATTATCGCCAAGTTCGGAAGAGATTATCCAATTTTGAAGGCGACTTTCCGGGCACCTCATTTCCACACGTTTTTCCGTAACGTTTTTCTTGTTTTTCTTTCCCATTTGAAGCGCTCATGAAAGAGAAAATTTGATTTTATGCTCCAGTAATTTTATTTGCAGATTTTTTCGGGGGATGAATTTATTTGAGGACGAAAGAGAGGGTTCAGGAAGATGAGAAACACGTGCGAAAGTGGCGGAACGTTGCTTACGAAGAAAATTTGTAGAAAGGGAGGAAATGAAGAGATTGATCGGCGCGGTGTTTCCTGTGGGTCAGTTATCACTTCCGAAAACATCCACAGATCGGCTTTAGTTCCACCATTTCCGTGGTCGAGGACAACTTGTAACGCGCGTGATTGAAAATTATTGATTTTCTTGTACTTACAAACTAAAAATGACGAAGTATGTTTGTTTCGTCGAACTCGTGGTCGCAAATTAAACATTTTCTTGCTGAGTCAGCTCAATAATGCATTTATCTTCGTAATTTCATATTTTGAGAGAATAACCTTTTGATGTCAATATTTTATTAAGAATTTTTCTTCAAATATACGGACTGACTCGACAGCACATTTATAGAACCTAAAATCGAAAGTTGAAACAGCCGCGGAAAACATTATTTTCTCATTGAAGTGGTGCTCCATGAGTGAAGACATTCTGCGCGTCGGAAGCAGCTTTCACATCTCAAGTTTTTAAAAAATCTGAAATTCTCTTTGGAAATGAAAACTGCGATTATGTCAGCAGGCGGGTGGCAGGTAGCCGGAACACTTCAAAGGCCCGAGACGTATGTCCAGAGTACTGCGTCTCCTCCTCCGCGCCCAAGAAGAAAAAGTACTCAAAAAGAACAATATTTGGGGGTGGAGCGGTCGCGATTTTCGAAAATTGAAGGGTCCTTGTTCTTTCTTCTCAAGCTCAGCTACAGTAGAACTGACCCAGTAGTTGCAATAAAAAAAGAGAAGCATTTTGAGAACATTTAAATCGAGCATTTCGAAGTACAAGCGTGTCGAATCCGCTGACACCTTTGGGAAAAATACTTATTCGAAAATCGTGTACACTTTTTCACTTTGTGAACGTGGCAAATCCGATCGAAGGGTTGACGATGCCATTTAGACAATCGGCGCGGGACCGGCCAAAGCCCAAAACATAAAAAGTCACACAACACGATTGCCAGCAGATTTCTGACTCAGATTTTCAACAGAACTCTTTCGCCCCCAAAAAAGTCTGAAAATACTGTTGTATCGCTTCTGTTATTCGGCAAACAATCCTTTTATTCCCTCAAGTCGCCTCAGTTGAGCAGATTATTCACGCTAAAATGCAAAATCAGCTAAAAACTAGCAGAGAGAACGTTCAACTAACGCCGCATTATCCTCTCTTTATTCTTTTGCTTCAACCTAAAGTTGAGTCTATAAGAAATTCCAGTTTGCGAGCGAAAGCGCTGAGATGGAAAAGGGTCAATAGAAGGTCGCGAGTACCGAATTGAGGCGCACTGTTTCCAATGTGAAGTCGTCCCGCGACAAACAATGTTTTACGCTTCATTTTGAAAGGCACTACTTTGAATTCAAGTACGTGAGAGCGCAGGGAGATAATTATTATTTAACACTGATTCCGTATCTTTGGAAAAACGTCGATATCAGGGTCCTGAAGAAAGAAAAACTGCCAGCTGAAGAAGCAAAACACTGGTCAAATGATTTTGAATGATTGGGAAAATGAAGCTTCGAAAATGAACTTTGAATGTGCAGCCGAGCTATTCTAACGCTCCGCCACATCGAAACATTCCTACAGATGTTTGAAGGCCGCGGCTCTTTCATTATGACACAATTTGCCATGTGCTTCTTCTCAGCTGCCTAACTACCAAGCTTTTTCGGTTATAAAAATTGAAAAAGAACCACTTCTAATTTTCCGAAAAAAATACTTGGTTCAAGAAAAACTGACCTATTTTTGAATCTTTCTCGGGAAAATTTTGTAGCTGAAAATCTTTCAATCCCTAATTATAGTTTTTAAAGATTCTCGTTGAGCCTTAAATCTTGTAGAATCCGACCAAACAAGCATCTTTTTTTTTTGCTTCTCGGAAAAGATGATTACTGGAAAGAAGTATTTAGAGTAAGACCCCGACGCTCTCTTTCAACTATTTCTCCACGGAAATGCTTGTTTACAGCTCTTGCGTAATTACGTGAACCTTGTTCATGTTCTACCCGTTTGTGCAAATTCCAAACTTAGCATTTTGCTTTCAAAGTGTTTTCTTTCAAGTTGAAATCGTTTGAAGTTTCGATAATATCAGAATAACAACGCTGTTTGTTGAATATTTGAGCGGATTGAGTCTGCGACTTTTAGGTCAAATTCAGAACGGAAATCTGCTCGGCTAATCGTCTTATGCCCCTCAGAGGACTCTCACGCAACTGTAGCTTCTCATGAAAAAGTAATCTACACGTGAATTTATCCTTTATACCGGCAGTGCGGTTTTTAACAAGAGTAAAGCTAGATGAGCTCATGTTCTTTATACAGTTCGCTCGGTTGAGCTTAATTATGCGCCATCCCACCCCAAATCCAAAAAGTGAATTACGTTCGATTCCACTTTGAATAAATTCGAGCTTCAAGGAACGGTTCCTCACGTGCATAAACAAGTTAGAACCGTAACTTCTTGTTAACAGCTTCAAAAGATATTTTTTGGCCAACAAAGATGTTCAGGACGTGGCCGACGATTTTCGCGAAAATAAGTGTAAGAATGTGACGAAATCAGACTGGCATTGTTTGCTTAGAGTGTCTTCTCTTTTTTATTTCATATTTATTTTTCAAAACATGACAGAAAAAGCCTTACTTTCAGGTCTAAATGAGAAGATATTCTCAAATGAAAATGGCTTTTATTATTTATTTTTACATAATTTATATGATAAAGCGTCTCATATTTAAGACGGGACATTTCGAAAAACAGACTTCTTATTCAATTTTTTCAAAAAAACAGAGAATGAAAGTGAATCTTTTTAGTTTAATTTTTACGTTTGTGAATTCATCGCCCTATCATTCGACTAGTTTTTATAATTTGAACAGCATGTACATCAAATGTCTAGGTAAACTTCTTTCTTTGGGAGCATGATTGACTTCCTTTAGAAATGGTAAAGATGAACGAAAGAGTGAGAGTCGCTTTCCCTGGGATTGCGAAGCTTTGCAATCTCGTTATTGCGTCAAGAATTCGCGATCAACAAAAAAGGTTTCCTTTTGTTTAATATTTTCATTAACTTATCTTCTTAGCGAGTTTGAGAATACGATAGACGAGATTGTAAAAGAAAAACATGTTGGAAAAATTGGTTTTCTTGGACACTTTTTGAAGTAGAGATTCGAAAAATAGATGCTGAGAATCTCAAAAGTTCAAAAGTAAATTCACTTGGGAAGCAGGCATGAAATGAAGCGAACTGGTTCACAGAAGGGATGTGAGATAATGCAGGAGTGTGGTGGTGCGAAGGATTTCGATTTCCGCGCAGGAATCGGGCAGATTGATGGTCATTTTTCAGCGCGCCACTATTGGCGGCTAATCTGGCGCACGTCCGCGAATTGTGTCGGATGAGCCGCCACACCGCAGAGTACAACTGTGTAATCCACGCGACGGTACACAATCCAATCAAGGACGTTCTTCTTCCGACTTTGATCTTTTCTAAAAAATGTTTCTTCCTGCAAATGCTGAACTGTGGTTGCTCGACAAACTCATCCAACCGCATATCGTGATATAAAAGTTCAAATATCTATTTAAAAATCCTTGTGTAAAATCTATAAAACTCATTGTAACCTGGGAGATCATGTCAATTCGACGTAAGAAATCTTGATGTTAGAGGCTAATCGAGAAACAGAGGATGATGATGGTAGATTTCAACCTATTCTTACCTTAGATATTTTTTATTTATAGAGTCTTGTGCGAGAATACCGATCAAAACTAATGGAGCTAATCGAAAATGGAAAATGGCAGTTTTTGTTTTTGGTAATTATTAAATTAATTTGAACTTTGTTAAGTATTTATCTGTGGTAATGTTCAGCGATAACTGTTGGTGTCACGTTGGTCGGTCTGACACCGGTGTGGATGAGTTTATCAGAAAAGGGTTCGACAACTGATGAGAACTCATCAACATACTCGACTCTCAGTTCATCAACACAGTCGAGTGAATGGGAATCAACCAGACCGACTTCGACAACAACGACAATAACTTCGTCAAAAACACCATCAACACTGTCGAGCTCAACATTCTCATCAACCTCAACTTCGACATTCACAGACTCTATATCATCAACAACAACAGCACCATCAGCATCAACATCATCGTCAGTATCATCGAACACAACAAGCTCATCCATATCACCAACGACAACAGAGATCACTACCATGTCGATCATAACTACTCAAAGCTCCATATCATCATCCACTTCAAAAATCACAAACGTGGATACGAGCACAACAATCTTCACTTCAACCATGGCACAAATGAACACCACAGTGATATCATCAACTGGGACTGCATCAACAACAATACACGAATACGATACTACAAAATCAACAACAACATCCACAACAAAAACATTGTCGACTTCAACGACAAGGACATCGACGACTTCATCCATCCCTTCTTCTACATCAGGGTCAAGTCTCACGTCATCGACTACAACATCAACAACAACAACTTGTGAGAATTGGTTCTGCTGACAAATTTTATTGACCAAAATATATGGAAATAAAAAGAACTCAGTTCACTTCTCAATTTTTACATATCCGGTCAGACGAGAGTTGTTGTATTTTGTTGCTCCTGCACCGGACGCATTCTAAGGATAGCCAAGCACGTATTTTTAGTAAGCGCGTATTGTTCTCGAGTGGCGTAGCAGGCTCACTCCAGACCCTATATCTGAAGTGTCTATGCAACATAATGGAAGGTCGAATTGTGCAGGTTAAAATAAACGCAAATATTTAAGTGAGTACGCTCGTGCTTTCTGGAAGTCGCTCTCTAATTCAAGAGTTACCTCGTCACGGGTGTTGCCGGAGTTCTGCAACACCTGCTGGGTAACGACTTGCGCAGTTGGTTAGAAGTTGTCTACTAATGCGAAATGTGAACGCATGCCGCGGTAGAGGGGTCACCCGAATTCAATTGTCACCTGACGAAATGCCACTCCAAATTCAAACGACTTTCCACCAAATAACCATATTTTCTTGGGAAATTGAGAAACTTGTCCTTTTTTGGGTAGTCTTTTGGAACATCATATTGGAAATTTTCCACGCGAGTTATCATCAATGGCCATCTTTCTTATCAGTAAAACTCGAGATAGAAAACCGCAATAATTAAAAGAGAGCTGTTATCTCGCCAGCGGAAAGTGAGGGCATAAGTTTTCAACCCCATTTCGCCCGGTTCCCCAGTCGAGTCCTTCTGGAAAGGGCCCTTCCGTCTTCTACTTTTTCTGGTGTCTTCAACTTTCGTTTTGAACCAGTTTTTGTTATCTTAATTATTATCAGTCAAAATATATTAGTATTGCAAATAGTCTTGATTTTTTGATCGATGCATGATTTGAAAACATGATTGAACAAGTCTACTGGCTTCTATTTCCAAAGAATGTATGCAACAGAAGGTTAGGGAATAAAAATATCATTAGAAATGCCGGAGCGTCGCGTTCCTCCGTCTTCAGCCCGATAATGGTGATGTAAATGGCACCTCGTCTGACAGTGAAGCTGCTCGAACTGCTCGCGATAGCCCTTCTGATAACTAGTCCCGCGGGTTGAGATGAACTTAGTGCCTACTTAACAAGATAAAACAAACTTGAGCTTCCAACTTCTACATCGAAAATGACTCCTAATCCGATGATAAAATTCAAGCAATAACCATTTAATCAATTCGTTTCCAAAATCTAATTTTCTAGTCGTTATTCTAACAGCGATCAAAGTCGGCGACCCACTTTTTCCGAAACTTGTGCTATAATTTCTAAAACAAAATCAACTTATCCCGAAATAACAACCAGATCAGAAGAACACGTGATCGTTCTCGAATCAATTTAGATTTTTTAAAGCAGAACATTTTTTGGGAAGACTAGACAACTAAAAAAATAAGGGTCTCACTACAATATTAAACAGATAAATTCCCTCAAGAGTTGAGTTTAACGAAGCCTTACTATAAATAAAGAGTTTTCTGAAGAAGCTTTTGAATTTCTGAGACCCAAACTGTCGACTTAGAATTAATCTCTTCTCATGCTAATTTTCGTGTGAGAGTGCCGAGAAATGACATTATTCTAGTGAAGACACCTTCTGTAGTTATATTTATGCAGTGTGGTAACTGGACGCTCCTCGAGGAAGTGCTTCTTTTCTCATGTGACACTCGAGACAGTGTCGGATCAGCATCTGCTAAGCCCGAAATTCACTAAAACAAAACATGCGCTCTTTTTCGCAGAAAGAAAAATGAAAATTGAAAGGATAAATTTTAAACTTTATAAATTTTAAATTCTTCCGGAAGAGTAGCTCACGTGTTCATTGAATCGTTTCAGTCGCGTTATCGACCGCGGGCCGGCCGCAGCGGACCTTATCGCAGCGGTACTTTCGCTGGGGACGCATCTGATATACTCACAGTGCTTCTTTTCCAAATTTTCGCTGACACAAACACACTGCTTTATCGAGCAGGTCAAGGGTTAGTCGTTTATCATCGTTTTTGTACTCATATCGTTATCGCAAAACGTAAACGTTACTCGAAAAAAGGTACCACGAACAACGTGTTTTTATATAATGTATCAACAAATTTTAGAGCCAGCTGGGCTTTATTTTATCTTTTACATAAAATATAGAATCCATGACATGATATTTAGAAATTGATTTACTGAATCAATTCAACCCTAAAAAGGTCGGATCTGAGTTTTTTGATTCATTCTATGAAAATACGAATTTTCATGAAAACTCATTCTATTGCCTTATTTTGAGAAACATCTGTAACTGTTAAAATGAGCATCAGGGGTCGAATTAGAAGCCGCGTATAAAAAAGGGCTTCGCCGCCTAGATTATGGCGGATTCCCGGATCACCAAACTCTTCAACGAGCCACTTTCTCACCGCAGAAAACATTCTAAATCTACCCTTTTTTATTTGCAACCCAGAATCAGCGAATGCGTGATTAATGATTTTCAACCTTTTCGAAAAGCCGAAAAATCGAAATTTTGGAGATTCTGTCGTGGAATGAAGACGGGAGGAAAAGGGCGCAGGAAGAGGAGCATGCTTGAACTTTTTGTATTAATAGACTTTGGACGAGCATTCTTTTTAAGATGCGTTAGGCCGTTTTTTAAAGTACTGTATTCATTAAAGTACGAATTCGTTCGAAAAAGAAAAGAAGCTTTCGTTGGTAAAATTTTCTCTAGCCAAATTAATGCGCTGCAGGTGCTGGTTTGTGTGAACAGGTTAAAGTACTGAATTCGATTTGGCGTAGCCTAAACGGCGGATTACGCTTGAAAGTCTCTTTCAGCGCTTTGACAGGTGTTTTCGCCAGCGCGGGGCCGATCATCCTTCACGGAAAAGTGGTCCACAGCACAATTCAACTTCAAATATTTTCGCAGGTGATCGGCTTCGGCGTTTTTACGCGGCACAACGGGCCTAATTTCGTTCTGACGAAGAAAGACGAAAAACGCACATGGGTGACTCTGTTTCGTGATTCGTGTCAGACAGTGCTTCGTAGAAGTGGCTTTTCTTTCGCCAAACTTCTTGACGTAACCCTAACCCAAACCCTTTTCTAGGGTTGGGTTGGACTATTTGAAATTTAATAACTCGATTCGTGAAAAATAAATTGCCGAAAAGACCCATGAAACCCGATGTGTTTAATAGATTACGGATTGTTCGATTTGCTGCAGCATTTCTATTCTAAATCTGAGTAGATATCCTCAACGGGGCCCGCAAGCTAATCCATTTTCATTCTCCGTTGAGCCAGTGGCCGATCGGTGTGATCCTCTCGATCGAAATGTGACACCCGGAGGAAGATCATCACAAGAAAATCAAGGAACATCAAAACTCAACCAGCCAGTACAGCCTTTTTCTCTCATTCATGACTCATCAAAAGAAGATTTTTTGAAATATTTTTTGATCATTCTATACTGTATAATACGCTGATATTTTGAGTTGATTTTCTTTGAATAAGTTTGAGAGACATTCTAGTAGTCGATCAACTTTTGGTCATAGAAGTTAATTTCTATCTTCTCTGATTGTGGCGCATTAACACTGTTGGAGGCGAAAAGGTTGAGCCAAATTACAACGTCTTGGTGTTGCCGTGCAACATTTTAACCTTTGATCTGAAGTTTCAAACTGTGCTTTTAATCACGTGCCAGGAATGAATTAGAGGCCGGCTACTGCAATCCGAGATGGGCGAGAAACAACAGGGCGCTTAAATTATCAAAGCCGAAAATAGCCAGCTTTCACAAGAAATTTTGGCGTGTCTTTGAGTTGAAACACCTGGTTATGTAACTTACTCTGTGCTTCTGAAAACCAGCGTTTTCGGATGTCATGCTTGTTGGAAACAAAATCCGTATGAAGAGCCTGAAAATTCAAATTATTCTTATTTCGGCCCGAAAGAAACTTACATTTACAATTCATTTCCCTCGTGGCTCTGCAATGCTTTCATCACACTTGAAAACAGAAATCTAAAACGCTGGGAAAATGAGAAAAGGTTGAGAGAAAGTGCGAATAAATTTTCTAAATTCGAGATGCGATGAAATTTGCATTTCGTGATCCTTCAAAGAAATTCAAATTTCGGGCGGCAAAGTTCCCCAAATCCGGAAGCAGGGTTAACCCGAAACGCTCAATTGTGAAGTCGGTAGGGATTTACGTGAGAATCGTTATGTAATACTGTAGTAAAACGAGGATAGGGGATTTACGAAAGTGAGAGAAAGAAACGTTCCTCAATTTGTGAGAAAATCAGGGGGTAACATTTCACAAAAGCGCAAAAAGATCGATGCAGCACCTGCAGATGAGATGCCAGCGCGCATTTTTTGCATTGCCGAAAGAAATTTTTCGCGTTTTTACGCCACCAAATCAAAGGCTCAACGACTCACTCATCCTGTCTTTCTATTTCAAAATCTTTAACAAGCAATCTCTCGCGGTAAAAGTGATATCACCAAATGCATACATCCTTCCTACAAAAGAATTTTTAAGTTTTATTTGTCAAGGAAGTGGATAAATTTCAATTCCCACCACCTGAGCATCAGCTCCTGCCTTCTGAGATAGCGATATTTGCTTGATAAGTTTTATTAGCCGGAACTGCAAAATCAGGTAGACTCAGAAACATCGAGTCATTCCAAAAAATGCCGAGCGAAGAAAGAGTCGCGATAGAATATGCAGAGAGCATTCGTAGGCCTTCATACAATTCACTAGAGAAAGAAATAGAGGCGCTTCGCAGCGAGTTAAAACGGTATAAGGAAATAGAGGCAAATGAAGGTAAGCATGGAAAAGTTTTGGCTTAAATCGTCAATTTTGATTTAGACGAAGACGATGAGAAGGATTTTATAGATTTGGATCTTGAGAGAGAAGTTCAAGAATATCAATCTTATAAAAGAACAATGATCCTTGCGTTTTTTACATACATGCGTTTTCATACATGCGAAGATTTCCGCTTGTCTATCATTGAAAACCAAGTCAATTGCGAAAGATGTCAGACAAAATTCGACGAAGATAAACATATGTTGGTAGATAACTTTGATAAATGTCTCCATTTTGTTGGAAAATCATGCATTTTTGATGCATTCAAAAAACGAAAGCAAACCGATTCCGAAGAGGCAATAGCTGACGATCTCGAACAAAAACTCAAATGTCCGATTTGCTCTGGCATTGGTGTAAAGAAGAAAGAAGAGAGAAAAAAATGTAGTCAGAAGACCAGTCTTATGTATTTCTCTGGCCTTAGTCGAAAAAAGAAATTAGACGAAATCAAGGAATCGCAAATTCTTTCTTTTTGGAAAACTCTTGAAACTGAAAATAAACTTGATGATTGATAATCCACTGTTGATGAGTTAATACCGCGCTTGAAGATATTTACATTGAAGATAAATGAATGCCAAAATTTCTTCGTTAAATTAGGCGAACGTGAACTAATTCAATTATGGGTGAAAGCTTGAAACGTCGGAGTTATTTGGACTAAATATTTTGGCAGAAAACGGTGATAACTCGCTTCATTTACGTGAGTCTGTCTTGACCATCACGTGGGAACATCATCAGCGGTATTTTCATTTTTCGCGGACGGAACTTTGGGGACATAATAAATTTACCGGTATGTTTTTGCGGCAACCGTTTGATAAGACGCTTGTTCTCAAGCAGCTTGCTCCAGATGGAGTTTATTTCGTAACGATTCTTTTATTTAATCGCTTATTCAAACAGCTGACTTTTTTAATCGCTTGAAAAAAAAGGTTGAAGCTTTGTTTCGATAAAAATTCATTTTAATCCCAACGTGAGGATCAATCTTTTTCGGACAAAATTTTTTGGAACAACTGTTGATAACCAAAGATTATAAAAAACGAAGTTCTTTTGGAGGGTCTTCTTCTTCCTGAGAAATGATTCCACGAAGATCTTAAGAAACCCCAACGTGATAAGAGAACGGTATTTTGATCTGGCCGAGATTTTCTGTAAAAGTTCAACAATTGGCGAGCATGAAATCTTGCTTGCCAGGCGTCTGCCAGTGACGCAACTCGGCCCTGGTTAACGACTTTTTGGTGGTTTGTATTTGGGCTGCATTTGGCGGTCGAAAACGTTCCCCCTAGCGATCCAGAAGGAAAAATAAAATGATGCTTCCTTAGGCTGACCAGTGTATCCGGCTCAAGATGCTCAAAAAGGCTGAGCGACCATTAGGAATAGAAAATACAGCTCCGCCGCCGCAGCGCGGTGACATGAGCCGACGCTAAGAAGCCTCGGTGGCGGATTGACTTCAGAAAATTTTCGATTTTCGAAGAAGAATGCTAAAACCACTCGGTTCGCCCAAATTTCGAATGTGTTTCTTTTGACAAGCCGCAGACGTTTTTAAGAAATCAAGTGGCAAGATGAAAACCGCCAGTTGCTTTTCACGTGATTTTCCAAACTCAAGTTCGATTTTTATAAAAATTTAAATGAATAAGTTTTCAATTTTTAGGAATATTTACAATGTTGAAATGGAGCGGGAAATGAGCTTCGTTACGCGCTGAACTCTTCATCAGAATTGGGTCGTTTGGACAAGGGCGTCACAGCTGCCGGCGACCGCTCTTGTTAAAAACTCAATTTTGTCAAATATAAATCCACTTTCGACGAGATTAGTTAACTCAAGTTCATTAATTCCCGCAGCGTCATGGGCCAATTTTATGCTTTCTTTAAGGGTACTACCTTCGATTTCCGAAAGGTTTCTTATAGAACTCAATGTAGAAAACGGTAACTAGAAATGGATTCTTCGTTAAAATTTATGGTCATATATTCTTGACCACTTTTTGAAATTCTCGATCCTTCTTGAGATATTGCTAGGCTTACCGCGGTGTTTTTCGATTTTCAAGGTTCTTTTGAAAAATCTCCCCATACTTTCAGAACATATGCATCAAGACAAGCCTTGAAAAACTGCACTTGCAGAATTTTCGATATGAGTCATCTTACCCCCTTTTTTGGGGGATTTTTAGCAAGAAAAAAAGCACTAGTTTGATTAGAAGCGGCTTTTGAGTGCGTGCTAGATCGATTTTGATAATTTGATGCCTACCATGTGAAAGATAAGCGCAAGATGCATCGATACATATGAAATTTATTATTGCGGAGTACTTCCTTCATATGATTCTAGAGCTCCAAAGTTGACGCAAGCAGCCAGATACGAAAATCCAATATTATCAACTTCTGATATAAGCATGCTATGATGATGTTTTATAGCTCAAATTGAAGCTTATGAATTACTGAACAAAATGGAGTGGTATTTTTTGACCAGCCGGTTGTGCTTCCGGTTCGTCGCGGTTCATACCCGGAAATAGGTCAAAATGTAGAAATATGTATATCAAATGAATTAATTTTCAACAGCGAATCTTTTGAACATATTCAGAAGTTCAACCGCCCGGTTATTATTGCGGTTCATGGTGGTTCATGGTGGCCGGTTTATACAATTCAGTCTGCGACGGTAGACGGCGTGTTCACGTCTTGATGAAGAATATTTATTTTTTCAAAAAATGGTTCGTTGCAAAGAATGAATTGTATGAATGCGCCTGGCCTCTCCTTCGGGTCGGCTTGGCCCCGTCTTAGACTGAATTGTATAAATGGGCCTGGTCTTCCCTTCGGGCTGGCTTGGGCTCGTCGCAGACTGAATCGTTTTAACGCGCCTGGCCTCCCCTTCGGGTCGGCTTGGCCCCGTCGCAGACTGAATTGTTTAAACGGGCCTGGCCTCCCTTCGAGTCGGCTTGGCCCCGTCGCAGACTGAATCGTATAAACGGGCCTGGCCTCCCCTTCGGGTCGGCTTGGCCCCGTCGCAGACTGAATTGTTTAAACGGGCCTGGCCTCCCCTTCGAGTCGGCTTGGCCCCGTCGCAGACTAAATTGTTTGAACGGGCCTGGCCTCCCCTTCGAGTCGGCTTGGCCCCGTCGCAGACTAAATTGTTTAAACGGGCCTGGCCTCCCCTTCGGGTCGGCTTGGCCCCGTCTCAGACTGAATTGTATAAACGGGCCTGGCCTCCCCTTCGGGTCGGCTTGGCCCTGTCGCAGACTGAATTGTTTAAACGGGCCTGGCCTCCCCTTCGAGTCGGCTTGGCCCCGTCGCAGACTAAATTGTTTGAACCGGCATGGCCTCCCCTTCGGGTCGGCTTGGCCCCGTCTCAGACTGAATTGTATAAACGGGCCTGGCCTCCCCTTCGGGTCGGCTTGGCCCCGTCGCAGACTGAATCGTATAAACGGGCCTGGCCTCCCCTTCGGGTCGGCTTGGCCTCGTCGTAGACTTAATTGTATAAACGGGTCTGGCCTCCCCTTCGGGCCGGCTTGGGCTCGTCGCAGACTGAATTGTTTAAACGCGCCTGGCCTCCCCTTCGAGTCGGCTTGGCCCCGTCGCAGACTTAATTGTTTGAACGGGCCTGGCCTCCCCTTCGAGTCGGCTTGGCCCCGTCTCAGACTGAATTGTATAAATGGGCCTGGTCTTCCCTTCGGGTCGGCTTGGCCCCGTCTCAGACTGAATTGTATAAACGGGCCTGGCCTCCCCTTCGGGTCGGCTTGGCCCCGTCGCAGACTGAATCGTATAAACGGGCCTGGCCTCCCCTTCGGGTCGGCTTGGCCTCGTCGTAGACTTAATTGTATAAACGGGTCTGGCCTCCCCTTCGGGCCGGCTTGGGCTCGTCGCAGACTGAATTGTTTAAACGGGCCTGGCCTCCCCTTCGGGTCGGCTTGGCCCCGTCGCAGACTGAACTGTTCGAACGGGCCTGGCCTCCCCTTCGGGTCGGCTTGGCCCCGTCTCAGACTGAATTGTATAAATGGGCCTGGCCTTCCCTTCGGGCCGGCTTGGGCTCGTCGCAGACTGAATCGTTTTAACGCGCCTGGCCTCCCCTTCGGGTCGGCTTGGCCCCGTCGCAGACTGAATCGTATAAACGGACCTGGCCTCCCTTCGGGTCGGCTTGGCCCCGTCGCAGACTGAATTGAATAAACGGGCCTTGCCTCCCCTTCGGGTCGGCTTGGCCCTGTCTCAGACTGAATTGTATAAATGGGCCTGGTCTTCCCTTCGGGCCGGCTTGGCCCCGTCGCAGACTGAATTGTTTGAACGGGCCTGGCCTCCCCTTCGGGTCGGCTTGGCCCCGTCGCAGACTGAATCGTATAAACGGACCTGGCCTCCCCTTCGGGTCGGCTTGGCCCCGTCGCAGACTGAATTGTTTAAACGGGCCTGGCCCCCTTCGAGTGGGCTTGGCCCCGTCGCAGACTTAATTGTTTGAACGGGCCTGGCCTCCCCTTCGGGTCGGCTTGGCCCCGTCGCAGACTGAATTGTTTAAACGGGCCTGGCCTCCCCTTCGAGTCGGCTTGGCCCCGTCGCAGACTTAATTGTTTGAACGGGCCTGGCCTCCCCTTCGGGTCGGCTTGGCCCCGTCTCAGACTGAATTGTATAAATGGGCCTGGTCTTCCCTTCGGGCCGGCTTGGGCTCGTCGCAGACTGAATTGTTTAAACGCGCCTGGCCTCCCCGTCGAGTCGGCTTGGCCCCGTCGCAGACTGAATTGTTTGAACGGGCCTGGCCTCCCCTTCGGGTCGGCTTGGCCCCGTCTCAGACTGAATTGTATAAATGGGCCTGGCCTCCCCTTCGAGTCGGCTTGGCCCCGTCGCAGACTTAATTGTTTGAACGGGCCTGGCCTCCCCTTCGGGTCGGCTTGGCCCCGTCTCAGACTGAATTGTATAAACGGGCCTGGCCTCCCCTTCGGGTCGGCTTGGCCCCGTCGCAGACTGAATCGTATAAACGGGCCTTGCCTCCCCTTCGGGTCGGCTTGGCCCCGTCGCAGACTGAATTGTATAATCGGGCCTGACCTTCCCTTATTTTAGCCCGTTTAAAGAGACAAAATCGATTAAAACCGGGCGGTTTGTGCATATTCAGTGTTATACCACGCGTCCGGATCTCGTTAAAGTTTCAAAAGACGTGCTTTTTAATAAACATTCATTTGATATACATCTTGAACCACTTTGAGCATATGTTCGGCTTTTACCGGCTTGAACCGTCAGAAACCGCCTTTTACCACGAAAGTTACCGGATGGTTTGGGCTTATTCAATGATTCGACGAATGTACTTAATACAAGATTCAATTTGATATGCATATTGATGCTATTTTGTTCATGTCTGGGCTTGAACCACGATTAACCACCATGAGCCGCAAGAATAACCGGGCGGTTGAATTTCATAATATGCTAGAAAGCTTCGCTATTGTAAATGAATACATTTGATAATCATATTGAACCACTTGGAGCATGTTTTTAACTTGAACCGGCTTGAACCGTTTGGAACCGCCATTTACCGTGAGAACAACCGGTCGGTTCGGGCTTATTCAATGATTTTATGAATGTTCTTAATTTTAGTTTCAATTTGATATACATATTGCTGCTATTTTGTTCATTTCTGCGCTTGAACCACCATGAACCACCATGAACCGCAATAATAACCGGGCGGTTGAACTTCTGAATATGTTCAAAAGATTCGCTGTTGAAAATTAATTCATTTGATATACATATTTCTACATTTTGACCTATTTCCGGGTATGAACCGCGACGAACCGGAAGCACAACCGGCTGGTCAAAAAAATACCACTCCATTTTGTTCAGTAATTCATAAGCTTCAATTTGAGCTATAAAACATCATCATAGCATGCTTATATCAGAAGTTGATAATATTGGATTTTCGTATCTGGCTGCTTGCGTCAACTTTGGAGCTCTAGAATCATATGAAGGAAGTACTCCGCAATAATAAATTTCATATGTATCGATGCATCTTGCGCTTATCTTTCACATGGTAGGCATCAAATTATCAAAATCGATCTAGCACGCACTCAAAAGCCGCTTCTAATCAAACTAGTGCTTTTTTTCTTGCTAAAAATCCCCCAAAAAAGGGGGTAAGATGACTCATATCGAAAATTCTGCAAGTGCAGTTTTTCAAGGCTTGTCTTGATGCATATGTTCTGAAAGTATGGGGAGATTTTTCAAAAGAGCCTGAAAAATAGAAAACACCGCGGTAAGCCTAGATATTGCCTCCAGAAGTTTTTTCGAAAAAAAATTTTGATCTTCGATTTTCTTGATCAAGGGCTTATTTCAAAGCTTAGATCAAGAGGAAAATTTTGGTAGCTATATCGATCGTTGAATTTAGATATTTCAGATTCTAGAGCGAAAAATGAGGCCGCAACTTTTAAAAAATGCTAAATTTTAGCAAAATCGTTAAGACACAATTTTCAAAAAATTTATTTCAGTATTTTCAGTCTTTCAATGGAAAAATCCTTCTGACATTTTGAAGATCAATGTTTAAAGTTTAAATAAAAAATAAAATGAAATAAAGTTATCAGGGTCGTTTTTGAGTTATTCAAGCCTAAATATAGGCCATTTCGGCAAAGATGTTGACTTCAAGCCAAAATTTAGCCGATTTTTTCTTGAGCAATGGAGAAACCCCTCTGTAAAAGTTAAGATTAAGATAAAAAGTTAGATAAAAGTTAAGTTAAGATAAAAGTTAAATAAGCCCATATGAAGTTCGCCATCATATATAATTCCTGAGTTATTCAAGGCTCAACTTGGGGAAATCGAAGGTAGTACCCTTAAGGTTTCTTTCGAAATCATTAAAGCTTGAAAATTGTTGTTGATCAACATCATCATCATTTGCTTATGTAATGTTTTAGAGAGATATTCTTAGTTTTTAATCTTGATGGAATATAAATTATGTTCCAAAATAGCTTAAATTTGCGCCGATTGTTGACAATTAAAATTAGAACTCGTTTGTCCATGCTTATATAATCCTTCCGATTCTCTCATTTTCCGGCCCAGGAAAACCTACAGCTTTTGAATTACTGTAGATTTGATTGATATAAATATTTGGATTCGGGGGTGGCAGGTTCAGTGCCTGAGTCAGCTGCACATTCCTGACGCGGTTTCGAGGCAAGAATTCAAATTCTCCTTCCATCTTGCATTTCATTATTTTTCTAGAGCGCGGGACAAATAGCTAAAAGTTTTAGCCTAAAACTCAGACTTTGCCGCAGCCGGGGAAAATTGAGCTTTCTAAACTGGGTTTTGGAGCTTTTTTTTTAAATTTTCTTTGTAAAATCAACAATAAATATGAGCTCATAGCTGCTGATATTGGTTTTTGAAGTTGACTTTGAGTAAAAGCTGACCTTGTGAACCTAACTCGTATCTTTTAAGAGTGTCATGAGTACACGTAGCTATCAGCTTCTTACTTTCTTCCTAGAACTTTTGAATACTTGCTGATAACACCCACAATGGCTCAAATAACTTTCACACGGTCTAGCCTTCTTTCCTCCATAAAAGAACCCGTTTTTATCGTCAGAATTTTAATTAAATAATTCTTTATTCAAATGACTAAAAAGAACTTCTTCTCCTTCATCCAGTAAAGATACAGGAACCAAGTCGCAACAGCCCCGACCTGCATCGCTAGAAGACAAAGATTATTAAAAGAATTTTCGATGTTTAGACTCAAGGTGGCGGATCAAATAATCACGAGTTAAATGGAAAATGCTTGAGAGAGACATTTCGAGCCTTCAAGAAACTGACACCTGTCATGGGCAATATTTGTCTCAAGGATTTTTTCCCGTCGTCTAATAAAAAAAATAATACTTCAGGGGCTGAAATTAAGAAAATCTTGAACGAGAAGATTTTCATGAGACACTCTTTTCAAATTTTCTTTAGAAAAAAACGGCAAAAATAATCCTTGGAAAATTTTTGGACTCAGCACTTTGCTCGGTCAAAGTGTGATATGTCGAAGTAGGTGCTCAAGAAGAGGCTCAAGCAAGTAAAAAAACCTTCAAGCCGGGAGAATTCTAAGTGCGTTGATTATTTTAAAGTTGATAAAAACAGAAAAGCCGCAGAAATCTGCCACCAGTTGATTTTGAATTAAAATTCAAGTGCAGCAACGAACTAGTGAAAATATAATCAAAAAAATCCAACCTGGCTGACTGTAAATTGCTTGGATAAAATTCAAAAGCGTTGAATCAAGTTATCTACCTCTTTTTTTTCAAGTTCAAGAAGTGCCGATTGCGCGAATTATGCAGCACTTACCTATTTTTTGAGCATGCGATTGGAAACCGCCACACTCGTCGCCGCAGAATGGAATTTGACCTTCCAAGATTTCATGGAGCAGCTAGCGCGGGGTTATCAACACGTTTTAAGTCTTCATTGTAATGATTGTAATGTCTGCTGAAATTGAGACCTTCGAACCTCAATTTATCTGCTAAGTAAATTACACCTCCGAGTCATTATCGCCCAAGTGGACGTAGTGAAACATAGTAATGATCAATTTCGCGCTGAAAAAAAAGCATGCAAGATGGCGAAAAACGTGAGAGCGGCGGAAAACGCCGGAGAAAAAACATTGTGTGTGAGCATAGTGTTTTTAAGCCCTTCATAAACGAGGATTGAATTCATCCCAACAAAGTAAAACGGAGCACCATCCCAGAGTTTCCGATGATCAATCAAAAAGTAGAGCGCCAGGAGGAGCAGAAATCCCCATCCAGCCATAACAAGCACTAAAACATCGCTTTTTTCTTGAAGAAAATGGAAAGAAAACTTACCAAAACTTAGAGTCCACAAGTTCTTGGCAATGGGAATGTTACTACCCTCCTGGAATTGATGGAATCCTGGCTCAAAGAGCGTTTATTTGAAGAGTAAGTTCCGTTAAACCTGTTAGCGCGCCGCCGACTGCGGTCAGCACAATGCCCCAGACCGTTAAGCGGATAGCACGTTGTTGGAAGGTTTCGTAAAAATTAAAGATCCGGCCAGCCTTAAAGTAGATTTCAGTAAAACCGGCTCAGCCATGCCAACCGAAGGGTATTAGACAAACATTGGTTTAGCTATTTTTCCCGTGAGGGTTCTAAGCTCTCTTTGGTATATTTAGGAGACTGACACCCTTATCCTGATTTTGAGTATACTACTTTAATAAAGTGTCACCCTTATATTCTTTCTTTCAATAATTCATAGTCTGAAATTACCTGTAGTCCAAGATAAACAATAAGAATCGAATTTATCGAGCCCAAAATCCCCTCCGGGTCATATGCTTGAAGATCCCCTATTTTGATGATACAGATAGATTCACATAATTATTTGTGTATCAACAGCTATGATTCGTTGATATTTGTCCCCAAACTTCTCCAAACCAGTACTCATCATGCCAAAAGACGGGGTGAGATGTTGGGTCCCCGTAAATATGAGCTAATCGTGTTATCATTAGAAATTCTTCTTTTCGAATCTAATAATAACTGAAATAACAATCCTTCGGTGAAGAATTTTCGGTCGCTTCATGTGGGCTTCGAGGATCGGTTCTAATTCTAGTGCGAATCTGTTCAAAAGACTCGTCTCTAAGCCCGTTCATATATCCAGCGGCACTTGAGTTAGAAAACGGAGATTTATGTGATCAGTATAAAATTACGAAAGGTCTGTTTCATCCTTTCTTGAGTGGGCTTTGCTAATTAAAGCTTTCATTTCCTTCGTTCATGAAAGACAATAAAAGAAAGCTGCAATAAGAGGAATGTGGATTCGAATCCTGCTAATTGATTCGCTTTTCACTTCAATGAATGGAGCAGAAAGGCAATTCCATCAAAGTTTTCCATCCCTTATCGGCACCGCCAGAGCAATTTCTGAACTTTCCGTCCTTGTGGAGTCCGCCAGGGCCGAGGTAGCCAGCGGGACATCCGGCTTCCGTCATTCCATAGGTCAGTCCTAGCCACAGTGCTTCCAAACAGAACATAACCAGCCACTTTTTTATCGGCTAATCTCGTCTTTTTTTATCAGCAGCAGGGGCACAATTTGTTGTAATGCAATATCGGTAACCCGGGGTCGAGAGCACGTTGAGTGTTCTCGCTTAGAATTATGAACATGGATAGAAGGTGGACTTATCTCGTGACCAAAATCTGCAACCCTAGCTCGCCTAGATAAGGCTCCTAAGATAAGTTTTCACAAGCACTGACCGCGTCACAGCTCCGTGTGACTGTTATTTTTGCAAAAAACATTCACATAAACAATTTGATAAATGTGAGTTTATTGCAGTTTGCTGAACGTTTTTGGTCGGTAGACCATCATCACAGCTTGTTCCTTGATAAACTTGAAAATTCTTAAAGGAAAGCGTACCTTCTTTTCTTAGACTGCAGAAAAGTTATTTTTGGTTTTTAAATCAGTTCTGCAGTCTAAGAAAAGAAGGTACGCTTTCCTTTAAGAATTTTCAAGTTTATCAAGGAACAAGCTCTGATGATGGTCTACCGACCGAAAACGTTCAGCAAACTGCAATAAACTCACATTTATCTACACGATGTCACTTATCAATCACGCAATTTGATAAATTCACTATTTAAAAATCAGGCTCAACATCCCTTTAACAAAATGACTTCGAGAAAAAAATTTTCGTCTCGAATGACTTTGGTTAAAAGTACAAGAAATTAAACCATTCCTGTGGCCAAAACGGAAGAATATCTGAATTCGAGGATGAAAATTTTGATAACCCTAAAAGAGCCAAATATCTTCCGGCATATTCATCCCCTTCCCTCGGAAAAGCGAGTTTGATTGCATAACCTTGAGAGCAGTGCCTTGCTGGGCGAGCAGGAGGGGGCTCACCACTGCATAACAAATTGCGAATCTTTGAAGTACCCCCGGAACTCGGAAATAGGCGAAACTAGTCGAGCCGTTTATGATAAACAGACCAAGTGCCGAAAGTGGGGTTCACGAAACTAAACGATAACGCAGAGAGACTCTTTTGCACTCGAAGTACCGCTCATCATCTTCTTCGTTTCCTTACCCAAATATTTTCTGCACAATCAGTAAAGTGAGAAACGAACTTTTCCTCAACCCCAGCCATGAGTTTTCCGCATCTAAGTGCGATTTTCTTGATCATTTTCATCTTTGACCAGCCTTTTTTGACCATCGAATTGAATGAAAAAGTAAGCGAGACGCCCATCATAAACATGAACCAAGGCATCGCCAGATCGGCAACTTATAAAAGATCATCCCTCGTAGGTAGACTAGCTCGTTAGCCATTTAGAGAAGCCTTCTATCGCCAACATGGCACTTGTTCAGAGAACAAGATAAAGGCCTCAGCCTGCTCAAACCTTTTCGATAAGGCGCCTGTTACAATTATCGCGGTACTGGAATAAAATGTGATAAAAGTGTCCAAGAATATCCGACAGTGTTAAAATTTCCTTATCTTTTGACCCTTTCGAACGCGGCGAAATTCGGATGAAAAGATAAACAAAGTCAAATCCCCTATTCCACCTTTATCAACAACTATTAAACGATGAGACCTCTTTGCCTGTAAGCCCAAACCAAACAGCGTGATCAAAGAACCAGTACCCGCCGCCACCGTAATTCACAAAGATCATAATGCCGATCGCAATGCCTCGCATAGCGTCTAAGCATTTGAGCATTTTTAGAGTTCACTTCAAGATGGTTGTGATTTTAAGCTTGGCTTTTTACTAATTGAAGAACTCGTAAGCTTGGCTTTTCCGTGTTGTCGACAGGTGGATTGTATCTTTTCCGGTATAGATTTTCTCCTTAAAATTTGGTTATATATTCTTATAATAAGATAATTCTAATTATACTTTAATTGCGATAGGATTCCCTAAAGAAGGGGCTCTCGTAAATTTTATCGATAGAAGAAATCGAGATAAAATCATTTTGCGACAGCAATAAGTAATCCCTGATTTACAGAACTCTTTAAAACCACAATGTTAAACGTAGTCTGTTCTCGGGACTTCAAGTTTTTGACACTAATTGCCCATTTTTTGATCGATTCTATGCATACGAGAATCGCTGACTTTCGAAATTTGAGTAGAAAAAGATTTATTGATCCGTAAATTTATACATTCTGGGAGAAATAGCACTAATAGGCTTCCAAATAAAGAATTTCTATTCATTGAGGCAAAATTAAGAGCTATTAAATGATCATAAATAGTAATTCAATCCTTTTTTATCGCCCTTCTAAAAAAGTAAAAATGTCCTTACCTATGATATAAATAATCTGAGCCAGAATTAATGCCGTAAATGTTCCCCAGGCAGGGGCCGTGTATGCCAGTGAGTCTTCCTTGATCGCAACAATCGTTAGGTTTTTATGGTCGCTGTGGATTTTCAGCGCATATTCTCCGTGCTCATAAAATCGTCTGAAATCGCCATTCGACATGTTGTGCGGCGGAGCATTAGCATTGTCGAACGTGAAAATAAATCTCTGAGGCCATCTAGTGTCAATCCAGGCAGTTTGATTCTCCGTAGCTGAAAATGGCACAAGCTTGTTTCCCATTTTATCACGAGATCTGTTTCTTGTTTTATTTCTTGTGAAATTGTCTCTTGATTATTGATTGTAAAACGCTCCTGATCCAGCTGCACTGGTGGCATTCTCTTGAATTCTGCCACAATATAAGCCCTTCAAACTCTTTGCAGCCGACAACCGTAAGATTTGCTCTGTCAATATCTCCATGCTCCGTCCATCTTGAGCCACTTGATAAATTCAGTAAATAAATGAAGATTATTAATTCCATTTCTCTTGAGATCGACTAATAAAAATGCAGGTCAGGAGCTCATAACTTTGAATATGACACAAATTTGGAAAAGACAAATAGAGTTTGGCTGCTTGAAAATCCTCAAGGAAATTCGTGATCATTAAAAATAATTTAGTTACATAAAATATCATTACAAAAAAAGGTTACCTTTATTTTAGGAAATCTTTCAGAGATGTGGATATTTTGAGAGCTAATACAACCTTAATTATCAGTTACATAAATTTGCATAACCGATCAGATTAGAAACTAATCTTCCTAAGTTTAACTCATTTCTGATAATTAGCCTCAGATCGTTCTATTTTAATCTAAATTCTAAATATTAGCAATTTTAAACAGCGCCTAAACATGCTCTCGCTCGCTACTTTCAGCTCCTATAAAATACAAGAACTGTACTCTTCTAGCATCAGTTGCGTTTTGTCTGGTATAATCATACAAAGACAATCCAAAGGAAAACTTTTCCAAAATGAATTTCCTCGCCATTCTTTCTTCACTCCTCTCACTGTCAGCCGCTGATCTCATCGGGTTCAACAGGCTTGGCAACAACGTCTACTCCTTCAACAAAGCCGGAGCAAACGCCCTTTACGGATCAATTGCCAACATGCGGCCGAGATACAAGTTCAACGCGCACTCCCGACGATCAAATGGACTCAGAAGATATTTCAAGGCTCTGCCATTGAGATGAAAAAATTGTTGATAAATTCTAAAATGAAAATCTCTTCCATGATTTCTAAAATAAAACAGCACGTGTGTAATTTGCTTGATAAAAATTGTTTGTTCAAAATGAAAAAAATATAACAGATCACATGACAAACTCTGCTCAGAGCTCACTATCCACTATAAAATTCTGATTTTCTTGTCTCCCTCTTCTGAGCATCAGAACGCATTCTGATTGGCAGAGGGCAGAATGGCGCGCAAATTTAAACGTTTCTGTTGTCAACGTTTTCTCTAGATTTTATCAGATTTCGAGGCTGCAGACTTTTGCTGCTTTCACTTTTTGCCACACCAAAACGCCACTTTTTTCAATTTTTCAGAGAAATCGAGAAAAAAAAATGGACGACCGAATCAAGCACCATTTGGACAGAAACACTGCATGGGGCATTCTAAACGAAGGGGGAGTCGAGAACATCCGATTGAATACTCCAAATGAGCGAGAAGAGTCCGTTCGAAAGTTCCTCGCTTTGGGCAAAAAGTCGGAATCGCTCTTCACCCTCCTTAGCGTTTCCAAACACGACGCTCTGAGAAGAGATGTCGTCGCAAAACTGGCCGAAAAGAAGTGTACTGAGGCGATGGAAACGTTTCAGCAGGCACCGGATGATTTTAAAGGAACCATTCTTGAGGAGGTTCTCTCTCTAGCTGCGGTTATGCCAAGTAATGAACCGATTAGGAAAGGGTTTCGTATTGATTCTCTATCTTCAATCTTATCTCATTTATTATTTCTAATAATTCTTATTATGTCAACTAGAGAAAATCAACCTTTGAACCTTTGAAAGAAATTCGTTCATCACTTTTTTAAAATGCAACAAGTCCTTGTTCAACGAGACTCAAGAAATGCGTTTTCCCTTGCTCGTGCCTGAAGTAAAGGAGGAAGAACCTGAACGACCTCTTTTGGAAGATTTTCTCTGGGATCGATCCTTCACCGATTCTCTCGATGGCGCGTTGATCCATGCTTTGACGCTCAAGAAAATGATTGGCGAGCACGAGGCCGATGTCAACGATGGTGCCGCTCCTGCGAGGGGAAATCTAACTGTAGCCAATTTGAACATCACTTGCGCCGGGCCAAAGACCTCATCTTCGAAAGCGAAAGTCCAGCGCTTCTGTCGGCGTCTTGAACTCGCCGTTCACGAATACTTGAAGTCATACGACCGTTCTTGCTTCGAAACGCCTTTTCAAAAAGTAACAGACGAAGACTTTTCGACAGATCTTCTCAAACTCAACTTTGAATGCCTGAGAGCCGAGCTACTCGGCACGGATCAGCAAAGAATGGATGAACTCATCAATAACGTTATTGAGGACTCTGTCAGGAGGAAAATCAACGAGGACGTAATGTTCGGCTGTTTTCATACAAAACCCAAGGAAGAGGTTTTTCAAACGCTTGAGAAATTGTCAAGGACGAGCAACTTTGAAACACAAGAGCGGATATGCAAACTGGGAATCAAATATTTCAAAAACAATCAAGGTAAATCCATGATAAAGACATTTAACAACTTCATTTGAAAATTTAGGATATGCCGCTGCTTTCAAACAAACTCTTATGATGGGCTCTTGGTCGCGTAAAATATCCGAACTTCTTTCCATTCCAAAAAATGAAGTAAACCTGAGAGACTACCGCGACGAATACTGCCTCAAGCTTCTCGCCAAGCCGCAAATACCCTTCGAAACAGTCAACGAATACATCGACGCTTTCCAGATTTCAAGGAACAACATTTTATACAGATTCCTGCAATGGCAATTCGTCGGTGAAGATTCTGGCATTGAATCGAGTGCGCTTGTTGTCTCGCATAAGCCGAAAATTGAACTTTTAAGCTACACCAAGGTACATTTTGCCCTTCAAAGAAACCTCTCAGAAAAAAATTCAGAGCATCAACTCAAGCTGGAAAAGCATCGAGCCGCGATTGAGATGGGCGCTGCGCAACTTTAACATAAAATCGCCTATCAAAGAGCTTCTGGAGTGGCTTGGTCTGACCGTACGCACAAGCTACCAGCGAATTCGATTTCTTCTCGAGGAAATTATTTTCATGAAGAAAGACAATCCAGAATTAGAGAGCGATTCGCGCGCGGAGGTTCGATTTTCCTTCAATAGCAGATATCTGTAATGTCTTTTCTAGCAATATTTAAACGACTTGGAAGAGTTCGAAAAGTACCGGCTTCTTAAATCGACCGATGAATGCGACCGTCTCCCATTCCACTGGATAGCTAGCGAGAAGCCGAAAATGCTTGAAGCAATCCGGAAGGAGTGTCTCCCAACCAACTACGAGAAGATCATTTGGGTCGCAAAGACAAGCATTGTTGGGCTGAGTGAAGCAGATGTCAAGATGAATTGCGTCAAAAATCTTGTCACGAAGATGCGGGGCGTAAGATCTGATGAAGGAACAGAGCTGAATTCTCTTTTAGCGGTTCTAAAGGTAAGAAATAGCCATGAAGACATAAAAAAGTACCGCTACCTTTATTAACTTTGCTCTAAGATTGGGTCGACCGCAAGAGAGCAAATAATTGGAGAGCTATCACTCAATTGCCATATGTACATGCACACGGCTCGTTGCATCGATAAACCAGCTCAAGCGTCAAAGTTTCTCAAGGAAGCACTCAAAGACCTGGAGCAATACCGTGGGATAATTGCTGAAATTGCCGACATAAGCCAGAAATACCAGAGCTTGCGCGACTACTCGAATCTGATTGAAACCAAGCAGGTCTTGTCACGAAATCATTTTTACGATGAGAAGACTCGGTCGTTCTTCAATGAGGGCAGACAAGCCCTATCTTCGAGCACAATTCTATCTTTATTTTTACAGGTACGGAAGTTCGAAAATGATCTTTATTAATTGATTGTTAAGCTATTCGAGGATACAAGCAACAACAAAAACGACCTCGGATTAGTGCTCACAGAGGTTTGCAAAAATGCGGACATCCCCGTCGCCGTTGTTTATCAAAATCTCGTCGAAACGTGGCTGAATATGACCCCGATCCCAGTCCGAAATATCGTCGGCATATCCTCAATCTGGGACAAGACAAAAGTAGCCAAGGCACTCTTCAACCAAGCGTACTCTGGGTCGCTGGAGCAGCGCTGCGAAATCATGGATCATCTTCTCAAATCTTTCGACGAAGAGGAAATGGCCGAGATCGCGAATACACTCGGGATGGATTCGGCCGGCTTTGGCTCCAAAAAAGCGCTCATCAAGCAAACTCAATCCTGGAAAGATCAATGCCGTCTCAAGGTACTTGGCATGAGCTCGAAGAACTTGGTGGCTTTTTATAAAACTGACGATAAAGTAGCCGGGCTCAATCAAATGTTGGACGCGTTGGAAGGCTCGCACGAAGCCTCAAAGGCGCTGGGCGAGTTGGCCTTCAATAATAAACTCGTCGACGACGATTTGTGGACTCGTATCTTTGCCAACTTCGTTGTCGGAGAGGAGCTCTTCGCGTTTATACGCCGTCTGAATCGACAAAAATGGTTCAACACGATGCTTGAAGAAAGCGTCATGTTCGACCGGACTTTCCGAAAAATCTGGACAGCGTGCATCGAGCTTAATGTTGATACCCGGCCAGATCTGGTGGTCCAAGCGCTTTACGAGTACCCGAAAGCCTTCCTTATCGACATCGAGAAAATCGCCTTCAAGCTCATCAGCAAGGACAACGAAGTTGAAGCTCTCCAGATCATTCCACGCGCGGCTACGTTTGATCAGCGAGAAATATTCGACCGAATCGTCAAAGCCGTCACCTGGAAGAAGCTTGTGAGCTCAGTTGTCAAGAGAAATCGGCTTCTACTCTCGCACTGCGAAGTTTCCCAAATGCTGCTTTGGACGGCTACGCCAGAGAATCTTCGCAAATTGACGATGGATGAGTATCGTTGGATAAAGGTAAAGTGGGAAGGGAGATTCAGTTGAATCATATTTTCTTTTAGAACGAAGCGATTATCCAGGGCTTCATTGATCCCCTTGTGCAAATGCTCTTTAGGGATAATAAATTTGATGAAATCAAGGTAAAAGTCACATTTTTGCACATTCTTTGGATGCTTTTCTAGTCGCTTCTTCTCCTTTATGGAAAGAAGAACCCCGCGATAATGTCTGAATTCGAACAAATCTCACGTCTGCAGCGAACCGAGCGAGATCAAAAGCTTCAAGCAATGTTCGACTCTAATGGGATTCCTCAATTCTTCCGCCCGATCCCCTCTGCCGCTGAAATCTTCCCTGGAAGCTCATAGAAGATCACTGTTTTATTATTTTTTCAAAACGTCAGTGTCTTACTCTCACTTAATGTCCCTTCACTTATGCCATTCCCCAGTAAACACTGCCCTCTTAATAAAATTAAATTTATAGAAAGATATTTTGTTATTATCTCTTTATTTCGTTGAAGAACAGCAGGAAGCTTAAAAATTACCACCCAAAGCCTTCATCATTGCCGAGCATATTTTGGAGACCCAAAAGTTTCTCTTGAAGTCCAGTCTGGACTCCGGAATCACGGGTGTTCAACTTGAATATTTTGAGTTGCTTGTTTTAACGTTTTGGTACCTTGAAAAAATTTCTCTTCATTCTTGAATTATCTTCAAAATTAAACGCAGCGGCGCAGGAAGCAAGGAGGATTGAGAGTTTCATTTAGTCAAGTTTAACTTTTTGGATAATCGTCTTTTTTTGAAACATTCAGCATGGATGAGTTTATATGCCGTGAATAATAGCGCCCTCATGCAGAATATGGAAGAACGCCGAAGAGTCTTTAGTGATTATATCTGATAGTTTTTCTGGTTAAATTATTTATGATTATTTATGACTTAGCCTAACGGAGTGCAAATAAGTCAACGTTTTAATAATAGTCGGCTTCAATGAAAAACGACGAAGAATAGCTATTTTCGGGGAAGCAGATAATTAATCATGCTTTTTCGTGGGACAAATTAAGCCGCTATGAGATTTTTGGATTGTATCCGGTCTAATTTTTGATATATCCCCTTTCGAACACATTTATTTTTTTTACAAAAGAGATGAGCGACGTTTCAGGATTAAAGCTGCAAATAAGCAATATTAATTAATTGACGTGTGCACTGCTTTTTGCGGCATTGAATAAGTTCAACTCATCATTAAAACTATAAGCAACTTTTTGCATCAAAAATTAGAGCCTTCTACTCCAGTGCCTTCCAAAAAGGCGAAGATTGAAGAGCTTGACCCAAAACCGATAGTAAGGAGTGGAGGCATTTTTGGGGGTGGATATCGGGCAAGGTTCATACAAAAAGTGAAGGATTTTGTTTATCTTTTTTAAATTTTATGCAACCGTCAACAGAAGAAACGGGGTTTTCTACCAAGATAGGCAGCCAGACGGATGGTTTTTTGATCAATTCGATCAGCAAGTTTTCTGGTGGCAAGAACCTGATGGAAGAGTTGTCTACACAACGAACAACGATGGCCGTAATCACCCACTAAATGCTGGAGCTAACTGGAATTATTAGCGAATAAAGAAACTATGATTCAAGTTCAAGCATGAATTTTTCCCTCAATATTGAAGAGCTAAATTATAAATAAGCACATTTATTGAGCGGTATAATTAAGAGTGAATGGACCTCCTTCCTACTCATAATGAATTAAGATTGATTTCTTTTTGCAATTCATGCAAGGCGTCAACTCCAAGAATAACAGTGAACAAATCTGTTTTTTTGAAAGATCAGTATTATCTTTCTTTATTATCCTCAGTATTCAGTAATCTAAGAATTTGTTCTGCTGAGTTGACTCCAGTTAGGTACGCTCCATGCGCATAACCAGCATTCGATCCATCGAAAGCCTCTCCAATCATGTAGAAATTATCAACTAAAATGAAATTAGCAAGTTATTCAGTTTGAATCGTAATTGCTTTATTTACCTAATGGAACGTTCAGACGCGAGTAAAACTCGTCAAATGTCTTTCCCGGACACAGAGCCACATTCGTATAGCAGCCCTGGAAGTTTTCTTAATAATTCAGGAGTCAATTTGAATTCTGCAAATAAGCAAAAAACCTTGTGCAGCCCAAGTTGGGTTCGAAAAGTTTTCAATATTCGCATCAAATCCAAATACTCTCTTGATGGTTGTCTGAATGTTTTTCTTGATCTCTTCTCTTGAAAGCGAGTTGAACTTTTTCGCCTTTTCTGACGTGGTTCTGAATGCGATCGCCTTTCGCCCGTGAAACCGGAGTATCATTGGGTCGAATTCGATAGACCGGAAGATGTTCTCTTCGTTGTTTGGAAGGTAGATGAAGTCATTCTTGTCTTAGAGAAGTTGGCATAGGTGAATATGATCAGAACTTACCTGGGAGTAGATGCTCCTGATCTTTTTCCAGTAAGACAAAACAATTCGCAAAGTGCACAAGTGAAAGTGCTGATATGAGCTCATCTTTCTCCGGGGTCATAAACTCAAGCCTTAACCTTTTCGACTGATACTGACTGATCGGGACTGCCGAGACGAGAAAGTCGCAGCTCATCTGTTCCACTGATCCTTTTGAGTTTCTCAAAGATAAATGAAACTTTATCAGGATTTGACTACATCTACAGAGCTCTTAAGATAGACAACACTGTTGTCGTACTGACAAGTTATTGGCATTTAAAAAATGTCTGCTCCAGGCGCAAATAAATAATTAAAAGATTAAAGTTCTGATTTATCGGGGCCCATTGAAATGTTCAAATCCTTCCTTGTTGTTGTCATTTGTGACAAGGAAAACATCTGAATTGAAGATAATGTTCTCATTCGGTACATCCTTTGCGATTTCGGCTACGCACGCACTTATGTTGGACGTTGCTTTCTATGGGTTATAAATCTGTGAATAAGTACTTCAACTTGAGGTTTCACTTGACAGAAATTTTGTCTCAGAAGTGAAGACTCAGGCGAGTTAATTTTAATTTGATCAAAGTTCACGAACGAAATGAATGAACCCAGAACTATTGGTGTTTCTCCAAATCTCTCTTCCATCTGTTTCTCGTCGGCATCTCCGATGGAACACGTCGCAGGCTCGCTGGCACAGATTTGCGAGTACCCGTGGATATAGTGGAGGGCCTCGTAGATATCTCGTGGAATTTTCTCGGGCGAAGAGTCCGTTCGTTTCATGAATTCCTCGATTGAAATTAACTCCTCCGTCTGTTGAAAATACTGCGTCATTTCGTGCCAGTCGTTTAAAAATTGTTTATGGTAGACTTCCATCTTCTCCGTAATATTTTCATATTTTTCGTCCAAAACAATAACCTTCTTTTCTTCACTGAAGTATTCTGGGTCCAGAAGAGTCTCCGAATTCCCACTGTCTTTCAAAATCTTTAGCAGTGGATTCCGCTCGCCCATGATCCAATTTGCTCCAAGATTGACAGATATTTCGGGGGTGAGTTGAAAAGGCCGCAATCTCCCACCAATTCTGTTCGAGTATTCGAGAACTCGATAATTGTTGACACCATTTTTGGATAAAACACTCGCGCAGCCGATTCCCGCTATTCCTCCACCGATGATAATAATTCTTAGCGTGGAATTTTCACTGAGTAATCAAATCACTGAGTCCTCCTATAAACGCGTTTAATCCCTAGCTATGATGTTCCATATCTTGCACCCCGTCCGCTTCGACTATCGATTCTCTCAGTTCTGAATTTTGACAATTTCCCATTGATTGGCAAACAAACGCTTATATTTGCTTTTGCGAAATAATTTTGTTACGATTTTGAGCTCAGTTTTACTTTATCCAAGACCTCATTACAAGCGGAAGTAACTTTCAGTATTTTTGTTAGCGCAAACCTTCTGTCTCCACCTTCCAAGCTATCCTTCACTTTGCTCTTATCCGATTATTATCCTTCTAAGAGTTGACGATAAGAAACGAATTTATTAGGTGCCTGCCATGCTATTTTATTCCAAAACAATCAAAAAACGAAGGTAAAAACAACCAGAAAATGGAGTTCAATGGTTCCTTTTTTATATTTTCCAGTTGAATGAACTTTTATTAAATGAGCTGTTCATCAGAGGACTTTTGTTTATTCAGCGATATCAATTCCACGGAAGCTTTACCCGATGTTTCTTTCGTGAAGATCTGTTGAATCTCTTTCAGTTGGTGCGGCATGATCATAATGTTGAGCAGGATCTGATCATCCGCCTCTTTTTCGTCAAGTATTTTGCTAGAAAGGTGATCAGATGCTAATTAATTTTCGAAACTTACCTGGCAAGCTTTCGGATCTTATCGGCGACGTTAGAAAATTCAGTTGGAATCGTAGCTTTTACTTGGCTTTTGCAACGATCAATTGGAAAGTCCTTGGCTTTCAGCTGCTTGATGACATCGATTGCTTGTACTTTCGCGTTCTTCTTCGTCTGCAAGGAATAATGAATCGTCTCCTTCATAGCCTTCTGTATGATCGTCGGTGGATACTTTCGTTCGGTTTGCGGATTGATGGACATTTCAGAAACCTTCTCCGCAATTTCAGAGAAGAGCGATTCGTTAGCTACTTCTCGTTCTTTATCAGAAACCTGCAGGTCGCCTTTTGCCAGGATTTTAATTGCGATGTCTTTTTCATTTTTCGTTCCAAATGCCTTCAACTTTTATTGAAATTAACAAGGAAATATTTCTTACCTTGTCCAAGTCTTTCGAATTAGCGAATTCTCCTTTGCCGACATTTGTAAAGATTCTATCCGATTGCAACACCTCACCAAGATCTTTCTCCGTTCCATCCCTCCATGATTGCACCTTATTTTTGTAACACGCAAGTTCGAATCGCTTTCCGTGAGTCTTGAGCCGGACTACCGCCACATTAGTGTGACGCTTTTGATTTGTTGGAGCCTTGATTACAGGCATTTTCTGAATGAAAAAGAATCTAGTCCGAGCTTTTTTTAATATGTGTTTGGCAGGTGAAGTGAAAACTGCAGTGTGAAGATAAATGAGGCAGTTCATTTAGCTTAAATAAGTGTCAGTGAGGAAGATTTTCTATCTGGGATTTAGGTCGACATTCGCTCGAATTTCTTGAGGGTTTCGCGGTGGCGACGCTTTTGCTCTTCCCGCTCTTCTTGCATCATTGTCATTTCGAATGAATTTCCCGCTTTCTTCTTTTGTTGCTCTTGAAAATGCTGTAAAAATGCGATTTTTAGAAGAATTACCTTCGAAGCGGTTTTTGATCATCTCCAGCTTGGCGTAGTTGAACTTTGGCTTTGGTGGAGATGGAGCAGCATCATTTCCGTTTATTTCTGCATTCTTTTTCTTTCGTTCTTGCTTTAGCTTTTCCAATCGCGCTTTGGTTGACTCAGAGAGACTGTCATAAATCCGGTCTCTCGGGCTGAATCGAGGTTTTGATGAATTTTCCTCTTTTGATTCTGCTCGCGCGATGTATTCTTCCTTTACACTTTGAGCACTTCTGTACTCGGTATGCTCTGGTCTTTCAGCAGTCAAGTCTTGCTCCATCCTCCTAATGTTTTCTTCAGTTTTGTTCGGTTTGGAACCTGATCGTAGCTCTGATCGACGCTTTATATACTCGATATGATCTTCCATATTGTCCGATCCAGTTCGTGATCGAAGAATTGACTTCAGCGGAGTCAAAGGAGGATCGACTTTGATGCTGACCTTTTGACTTTGGACCATTCTTGGTTCGAGAAACGCTAGAAAAACTCTATATGGGTAAAATCTATCAAGAGATTACCTCTCCTAAGATGTGGATGGGGCCTCAACACATCAGCGCATTTCCTATAGCTGTCCATATCGAGGTTAGCGAGAGAAAGAAGCGGAGGCTCGTACTCTTTCTTGCCTGCGACAAAACTCATTTCATTTTCTTCCTTCTCGTAATACTTCTTTCGTTCATCAGAAACCTCGAGGCCCGAGAGAGAAAAGTCGAGGATTTCATACTTATTCTCCAGCTCTGAAAGAGAAGGCTTTTGATTTGGAAATACTTATTAACCCTACTTCGTTGACTGTCAATTATATCTTCCGAGCTAGGGTCATGGATCGATTCATCAAGATATCCAGTCATCGGAATCTCCGGCACTGGTTTTGGAAGCGAGATTGAGTTGGAATTCTCATCTTCTTCTAAAATCAACTTAAAAGGTAGAAAATAAAGTCCAATTACGTTTCTCCGAATCTTCTTCGAGACGACTCTCCTCAAGATCTCCAACGGAATCGTCCAACGAATCATCACTTGGCGGCTCATCAGAAAAGATCATGTCATCGATGGACGAGCTTGAAGCATCAGAGAAGATGGAAGACTCGTAGGAATCGTCGAAGTCACTCATTCTTAACGAAGAAATGATCTAACAGGAGGTCTTGAACTTGTAGGATCTTATGCGCTCATAGTCTTAATAAATAGTGTTCTCAATAGCGAAACAGGACAGAAAGGTGCTATTCTTTATAAAAAGAGCGCTTTTTACATAAGGAAGAATTCCCGGATGATGTGGCCACAGCCCTGCTTCTCGCCAACCTTGAGGTTCAAGTTGGTGAAGGCAACAGCCATGATGAGGCAGAATCCAACCCAAAGCCATTTGGCGACCTAAAATTTTATTTGGAGACTAGGCACATTCGCAAAAGAAAGCGGCTTACGTTGGCGAAGAAAACAGGGAGAAGAAGGGGAATGTAATCCATGATCATAGCTTCAACGCCCCAGTAGGAGTGGGCGATCCAGGTGAGAGCCAATGTCTGGTCGACAAGGAAGTTGCCAGGGGAGATGACAGCAGCGCCCATGGAGCCAAGAGCGACCATGGCGACGATTCGCTCCTAAAATCCATTCTAATGGCTGCAATCAAAATATAAAAGACTCACAAAGTTGACGTGCTTGTGGAAACCATCCTTGGCTTTGATCTGGTGGCGGAGCCAAAACATGTTGGTCTCGGGGATCTCGGCCTTCGCAGAAAGCTTTCGGCTCAGCACTAGAATAGATTTAGGATAACATAATTGAAGCCTGATCATTACCTGGCGTGGCGAGCCGAGTGGTAAGGGTTCGGGTACTTCTAAGCGCGAGCATTTCTAAAGAAAGCATTGTCAAAAATCTATCGTAAGATATCTATTAAAATTAGAAAATCATTTTTGCAGTAGCCATTTATAAATCACATGAGCCGTCTTTCCAGCCATCTCGCCATCTCTGATCAAGCCAATCAAGATCACACTTGTAAGTCTCCTTTCCCAGCTTCTCATTCACTCGATTATGCATTTCGCAGGTCCAAATACTCAAACTCGCACGAGATTCGTTCCTGACTTTGAATTCTTTGAGGTCCTGGCGAAGGTCTTCTGCGCAATGAGAGCAAGGATAGAGCTTTGAGAAAGAATCGTAGAAGTTTAAAACAGCGGCTTTCTTCTCAGGTGATGGTTTATCAGGATAATATGCTGCCATTGTGTGGAGAATTGTCTGAAAAAAATATTTGGAAGGTAAAATTGGTAGAAAGCTAAGTTTTCAAAACTTACCCAGCCAGCATTTCCAATTTGATTGACATCTGGGGCGCAGTCATTTCTGACGCTGGAATTACCAACCCCAAAAGCATCTCCAAGCCGTGCTTTCACATCTTGAACTGAACTACAAGCACGACATGGAGTTCCATCAGGGTTAAGCTGCACACCATTCGGGGCAGAACTTGCGGAAGACTCGAAAGGGTCGAACGAATACGAATCTTGCTCCTCAAGGCGTTCTCGATCTCTCCGAGATCTTGGCATACAATCTTCTGAAGAGAAAACATCGCTTATATTAATTTTAGATTTTATATTGAGTGACATTCTGGAACACGCGGTATTGCTGTAGTTAAATAGTAGAAAGAGATTGTTATTCTTCATCTTCATCTTCGTCATATTGTCCATGATAACCGTACTGAAAGTCCGTAGGATTCATCGATGTCATTCCCTGCACGAGATCGTCTTCATAATCTTCTTCATCGGAGTACACCTGTCGCTGGACTTGAACTGTGTATCCGCCGTAAGAAAAGGTCGACTCTTCGCCCCTGAAATTGATTTAAAAATAATTCTAGTGTTACTGAACTAACTCTGTATTCGCCTTTCGGCCGAACTTGTAACTCCTAGTGCTCATCGCCAAGTCCTTTGTTTCTCTACACTCAAATCCACACTTCGGACACGGGAACTTTTCATCCCTCGCGTACTTGACTCCTTTTCGCCGAACATGATCATCACAGAAGCAAATTTTACACTAGAAAATTCGTTACGTAACTCTCCTTCTTCTCGCCAATTGGATTTCGCGAAGCGAGAAAGTTCTTGAAACGCCCGGGCGTCGAATAAAATTTACCTTGAGACAGCTCCACTGGCCGAATTTATTGCAAGAGCCACATTTGTCGTTTTCAGCGTCGAGGACTTGGCATTTGGCTTGATGCTCGAATTGATCATCTTCGCAGAGATAGCCGCAACAGAAGGAGCACTTGAACATTCGCCCTCCGTGATCCCACACCCCTCTTTCGCACTAGAACCCACTTTCTATGCAAGGAAGAAGAAATACCTCCACCTCAATACAGACAGCATCAATCAACGGACAAGCACAGCCATGCTTTTGTATACAATCCCTCCCATGGCAGACAAACGTTTCACAATGATCACAAATGGCGCCGGCAATTTTCACGCCAGTAATATAATTTGCACCGTGTTTGACGAGACATCCTCCTGGGGATCTATTCATACACTTTGTCATTCCACAGCTTCCGCAGACCACTGTCTTTTGAATATGATTGCAGAAGTAGCAAAAAGCTCGATTTTTCTGTTGCTTTCCGCATTGATCGCATTCTATCAGCGAGTTACAGGGATGTATTGCTAGCCCTCTTTCTGAGGATCTATGAAAAGCTCTTGAATAGGTCGAACGACATTAGATAATTGATATTTCACTGATTTATATAGATACCTTATAGGAAAAAGCACCTGATGTCTCGCTGTCTTTCAGCTTGCTTTTCAGCCTTTTTTCGCTGCCCTGTCTTTTTCTTTGGCATTCTTAGAGAATAAAACGGTCAAGACGTGAATGCATATAATTCCAGAGCTGTATTTGTATCAGTAGTAGTAAACTAACAATTTGAAAAATAGAGGAGTAGCAGAAAAAATACCGGCATATGTTGACTTGAATATATGACACAAGGAGTTACTGTAGCTTTTTGTCAAAAAAACAGGACAAATAGAGTTGTTATAAAAGCGAAGGTATGGTATGTTTCACAATTGATATATATGCATTTTTATATGAATATTAAAGTTTGTGCACCAAAGAATGGTGGAAAAAGGAGTGGAAAGATTCTTGATATGTTGATATGGTTGTTGATGTTGTTTTCAATAATGAGTTGGAAAGAGGAACAGAATGGAACAAACTTTGAACCTGAAGAAAAAAAAAGGAAAATAGGTTGAAATTATATTGAAAGAAGACAAAGAAAGATCACATGATTGAGCAGCACCATGAGTTGGTCTTCTTGGCGGTTTTGTAGAATGCTTTCGACTGCTCTGAGAGTTCGTTACTGCGGCTAAAATTACTTTTTAAAAATAATACCTATAGTTTGATTTTTACCTGACAAGATCGTCAAGCTTCTGGCCACGATCGAGAATCTTTTCGAGCGTTTCGGAGACTATTTGCTTTGTCTCATCGAGCTCGTTCTGCACTTTCATGATGGAATCAGCCGATTTAGGGTCTTGCCATCTTGTAAGAATGTCCTTCAATCCGAATTCGACTGAATTGATGCTACTCCAATTTGGATGCGCTGCGGCAAAGTCCTCTGAGTGAGAAAGAATGCGGTTATAAAAAGTAACAAATGAGGGCTAATTTACCTACTACCTTGCCAAGCATGACAAACGCCGGTCTTTTTGGGTACTCTTCATCAGCGATGCAACAGGCGGAAAGACCATCAGGACCGACGTAAGAATGGGCCATGTATGCATCTTGTTTTACTGACTTTCTGTCATTTAGAGGAGTCCTTTCTAAAGAAATTATTGAAGGTAAGGATGGAGAAAAGGTCGTTACCGAGAACAATGGAATGGGTGAATCTGATAAACTCTCCAACAGAATTTCTTTGGAAGAAGCCAAAAGTACTGACATCAATTTCTTCGCACAATTTTTGAACTTTGTCGCCGTTTTTCTTCGCGATCACGATTCCATAAAGTCGTACCATCTCTTAAGAAAAAAATTTAATTGGCTTTTATACAACAAGTGATTATCTGTGTTAGAACTTGTGGAACGAAAAGTAGTAACAGTGAGTAGTAGTTTTACGAGATATTTGTACAGTCAACGTGAGGCGGCAAGAGAAGGCTTTTTAGAGTTCGACCATGTGAGAAGAATAGTGTTTTTCTGTCTCCTGTCTGGCTGAAGAAAAGCTTTGAGGGAGTCAAAGCCGTCGACCTAAAAATAGAGGAAATTTTTTCGTTTCATTTTTGTTGTTACCTTATTTTGAAGTTGTTCTCTCTGATACTGAATTTCGCAGCGAGATTGATCTTCTTTTGTTCTTCAGATCAAGGTCAATAAATCCTATTTGCTGGTCGAATGCAGCAATCAGTAAGTTTTCATTGAGAACAATGGCACCGCCATTTGAAGACTCTCCAAGTTTGAAAGATTGCTTGAAGTGGCCGCTGCGGTGAGTCCAAATTAGGACCCGCCCTGATTGTGTCATTCCGATCAGGATATTCCTGGTGGTAAAGTTAGGTACTGAAGTACTGAGCTGATAACGTACCTGCAAGGCCAGACATTTGAAATCATGCCAGAGTAATTGCCAAGCACAAATTGGCAACGGCCTGACAACAAGGTCCAAATTCGGACCTGACCAGACTGATCCGCCGACATGGCAGTGATGTCGCTTGAAGATTTTCCATTTTTGAAGAGATTTAGGGCAGTGATTGGGTAATTGTGACCTTTGCAGACATGATCAGTCCTGCAGTCCTTGTTCAGAACAGTCACAGAGCCGTCTAATGAGCCAGAAACGATACGTTCGCACATGGTGCGGACAACTGTGACGCCAGGCGTGCTGTGTTGCACCTCGTGAGCGGAAAATGGACAAGTGGAGAATTTTCGTACGGTTCCTTCAATCGTAAGCGCGATGAAAGCACTTTCCTCGTCACGCGTAATTATGAATGAAACGCCAGATTCGTCGAGTAGATAAGTCGACTTGAGAAGCATTTCTGCTTTTGAAACCTGCAAAAACTTCACGTTCCCAGAAGATAAGCCAAGCTAGGTCTAGGATCGGGGGTGATCGCTGGAGATCCGAAATGAAGCGCTCGAGTTGAATCACCAATGAGTGGAGCGCGGGTTCTTTGGATCTCCAATTGCGTGGAGATCCGCGCGATCTCCACTCTGAAATTGCGGTGATCGATCACCACTCTCGATCTCCAGTTCTTGGAGATCCAAAAATTTTTGATCCCCGAAGTCGATGAGTCACTTTGAAACAATCTTCTGTCAGCCTACTGATATCAGAAGCGACTGACCGGATAGCCTTGAAAATCTCAGACAATACTAATTTTGCACAGTAGATTTCAAATATTCTGTCAAAAAAGTGCATGGATTAAAGCTTAAGATAAAAACAAGTACTTTTTACTATCTCTGCTTGATTTAAATTTTTTGAATTCAAAATTTGGTTCGGTTTAAATTTCCAAAGGTTAACCCGTTAACAGAGTGGTCGATTTCGCCTACGCTTTTGCCTGTCGATGATTGAGTGAAATCAAGGATCCGAGGTTGTGAATGGCTAACCGTTTCCACGCGTGCAGGTCAAACCTGCACGCCCCTGTTAACTGGTTAAAGCGCCCACTTAGAGCTCGGCTGGTGAGCGATAAGCTATCGGCGATTACTTCTTGAAAATAAGCATTACAAACTCATTAGTATTAATAAATTTTTGAGACACTGACCCGCATAGTCCCTATTTACTGAAAAATATGAATGTATTCGAGAGAAATCCATGGTCGGGAAAATTCGGGGATCCGATCACCGAAAATTGGAGATCGACAAAATCCCTGGGACTGATTTGGAGATCGAGCTTCGATCTCCGCGCTCTGGAGATCCAAACAACCCGCGCTCCACTCGTTGGTGATTCATCTCGAGCGCGTCATTTCGGATCTCCAACGATCACCCCCGATCCTAGACCTAGAAGCCAAGAATGATGTTGTTTTGATGAATTCCGATAGACCAAACAGTCTCATCGTCAGATATCAATGGATTATCGTCCTCGGTAAAATGATGTCTCGAATCTGATGTCGTGGAAGCGCGATAAGAAGAAATCTGAGACAGCTTCTGAGCGACAATTTTGTTACTTGAAGCATCAAAAATCGTCAAAGATCCGGAAGAGTCAACTAAAAGCAGGTTCCCAGTTTCTTCATCTTGTGCAACATGATCAATGGTGAATTCCAACTCCAAATGTTTTTCCAGCGCGACATCTTCATAGAGCGATTTCGAGGCCTTCCGGGAATCAAAATACTCCACAAATGCCTTGTTGATTTCGATTTTCCTCTCGTACGCCTAAAAATAACTACTAAAATCAGGTCATAATCATTTCACAGAAAAAATTTGTTAATTCCAATCCAGGTGTTACAAAAACAGGGTCACTCCCATGACACGGGTCAGAAATATTTGTTTTATTTCTCACCTTATAAAGCTTATAAATAGCTGCTGCAAAGGCGATAATCAGCGAAACAAGTTTCCAGGAGACAAACTGGGTCAAGCGAGGAGAATCCTTGGTTTCCTGATAGATTGGGATCGGACGGGAGCCACTGGGATCGAAAGGAACACGAATTCGAGGAAGGAAGGATAGATGCTTTCCGCGAATATCTCTTGAATAGAGTTGGAAAGCATACGCCCACGGCAGTTTAGCAAACTCCAGGTCATTGTCATCGTAGTCGTTGTTGATTTCACTTGGATCGACCATAAAAACTCGATAACCAATCCAAGTTATAAAGACAATCATCGCAATTTTCTGCAGAATTGCCTTGTGGGCCCATGTTTTTAACAACTTGATCCTCAGTGGCTGGAACATCCCCTCAATCGGGTCAATATGATTCTCCCCAAGGTCGACCAGCGGAGTCACATCTTCGTTTAGGGCGTGGAAAAAGTTCTGACAAACATATTTTTTGTACGCTCGTAAAAAAGTGATTGGTATATAAATTTACGAAAAGAGCTTACGAATCATAAAGCGGCGAGACTCGGAGACTCGGCACATCGTGAACTTATTTTGATGGTCTCAGACAGACGAATTTTTATCTCAATCGAAAGGCCATTGTCAAAATTTTTGATTGATTCAAGATTCCTGGCTGTCATCAAAAAGAGAAAAAACTCTAGAATATGCCCTTTCCTTCGAGAGTGTCCTCCCTGAACTTTCCAGAATTCCTGGAATTCCAATAACGACGCAATCTTATTGCGGCTCCAGATCTTTTGTGAATCCATTTTGGTTCTTAAAATTTTGAGTAATGCTTCAAGAGTTTTTTTTTTTCTTTACCTGATCGCTCAAGTTGCTTGAGCTCGAGAAAGAGAATAGGGGCGAAGAAAGACTATCAATGGCTCGTAAATCCTTTATGAAGGTCAAAAACGAACTATTCTTGTTACAAATAAACAAGTTTACAAGCCATTCATGAAGAAGAGCAGAGTGCGAGAGAACCATAATCAGAGCAAAGATAGAAAAACTGGTAACAATTCAACATTTTCAACCTTTTTCTCCCTTGGCCCATAAGAAAATTATTTGGCCGTTTACCAGCTCTTCAAATTTTGAATACAGTGAGTCATAAAGCTAATGAATCCCTCTCAGGTCAAGTGGATGACTTTCCCTTTGTCCTCAACGACAGAATAAAGAGAGATGAGAAACTCGTTTGAACCAATCACGGCTTGTGCTGGCCAAAAGAGCATCCAATCACCTGAGGCCAGGGGCGAAATCAATTTCTCCCGGTGGCTCTATTCCTCGCCGCTCCCGGCGACGGGAAGCACCGTTTATAACTCGAAAAATAGAAATAAAAACTTCAAAGCGCTGTCTCGCAGACAGGAAACGAAATACGAGTCATTCAATACTAACTTCTTTTAATAATAGAAGGACAAAGAGATCAAGTGAAACAGATGATTTCCTCACTCCAAAAAGGCTGAGAAATATCGAAGTAGCTCGAAATCATTGGTGATAAATCCGTGACCTGCTGGGCGGGGGCAGCTGACCGAGAGATACCACTGGAGGGCGGGAGAGCGAGAGTTCACGCGCGCGCTCCCCCCGGGCGGAGTCTCGTTTATCCCGCGCGGCCTATTTAGCTCGACCACTCAGAGAGAAAAATAGGGACAAAGAGAGAAAGAGCATTTCGAAAAAATAGAGAGAGAAAGAAGAAGACAATTTAAAAAGCTAATTTCGAAAGTCTACCAGTCGCGATTTTGTGCATTTGTTTTACTTTTCTGAATTAATATTGCACTGGTCCCGACTTGTAGAAATTCTGAAAACATCCGACTGAGAAAGAGAGAGGGAAATATGATCGGTGAGAATTCTAGGTCTCGTCGGAGTGTCTGTACAGACGAATATCGAAACATCTGTATTGCACTCGTCCCGGCCTTGGAATAATCAGCCTGAAACTCGACTTTTTGCTAGAAAAAATCGACTAATCGCGGAAGTATTTTGTCGATTTTTTCTTCTCCCAATTTTTAATCACTCTTTGATTGGCCGTCATCCAACGCGGCGACTAACTAATTAAACCCCCAAACGAGTTAAAAGTAAAGCTGTCCGAGCACTACTGGGTTGAACTGTATTCCTGCGAGAGTATTCGGAGATCGAGCCAATCATGGTCAGCGCTAATTGAGCGAAGAAGAACTTGGAGAGGTGGCACCCGCCGCGGAGCAATCCGTGCGCGATCCGCTCAGTTGGCCCCTCTTCAAAGCGAGTTTCGTAAACAATTTTGGAGCTCAGCCAGGGCTCTAGTAAGCGTAGATTGATCATTTTCTTTGATCCCCAAGCTTTCCCTTCCCTGCCCGAGAATGAACATTACATAAGATATCAAAAACTGCTTCCTTCGACAGGCGTTTCTATGATACACTTCGTCAGCATCAGTACAGATTCAAACGCAATAAACGTAAAAGTGTAGTAGATGAAAATCCAGCCGATTCCGCGCTCGAACGGTCCGGACTCGACGTAAATGTCCAGATCCAGCGCTAGAAAGGAGTCAGCTCGTTTATCAAAGAAATAGTTTTACCGAGGCAAGATCCTAAAGCGACCATTAGAGACATTATCAGTGTTCCACAGACAGCAGCACTTGTGATAATACTTGGCCCGGTTTTAAAAGAAAAAATAAAGCTATTGAGCTTAAAAATTGATGAAAAACCTTCCTGGATTCGAGAAAATTCATCTTTCTGACCGTAACGTAATAATAAACGTACAGTAAGATTCCCGCTGAGAGATAAACCAACCAATCAATCGTCGCGGGATACCCAAAATGGAAATTTATGTTGATCAGTGGTTCGGTCCCGGATCTGCATACGAAAATAAAATCTTTGATAGAATAATTGGCAGGGACTGACCTTGGCGGGGTTGACACGTTTTCGCTCGCGCTCGCTGGAAATAGATCCCTTGCCAAAGAGAGAAGCCAAGGTGCTTGTGGATCAATGTCATGTCGCAAAACCACGGTAACAACGGGTGGATAGTGTTTCCACTTGGACCCCCATAAAATGCGCGCTGCCTTTTTGTGACGCTACTTGAATCGTTCCATCTAACAGATGTGCCATCAAAACTGAGGGCTCTAATAATAAAATCACCCCTGAAAAGAACGAAATCTGGTATCATAATTGGTAGAAATGGAACTTTTCCTTGAATAACTCTTCAACATTTCGCGGAAATTCGTGATCAGAATCAGGAAGATTCGCCGGTGAAAAGATGAGACAGGAATGATTCGGGATCACTTTTGACAGCTCTGGTGGAATTCCCGACTTTAGCGATTCTCCGTGAACGCAGTTGTTCGACAGATATTCATGATTCCGGATAACTATCGTTGTTTCATCGATGAGTTTTCTCGTGGGATGCTTGTTTTCAAATTCAAACTGGAGGATGTATCCTTCTGGCTTGTTCTCCGAGAAATTCTCCGACGGGAGTGAGTGGATCGAATAAGGAGTTTTGAAGTAAAAGGAAAGACAGCCTAGAACAATTCGAGAATGGATAGAAAACGGGCTTCGCTTACATATCAAGGTGAAAACGACGCTGATGAAAATGAGGCAGAAGGGATACTTGGCGATAACCGTAGCCCATCTTACGTAGTTTCGACGAATCAAGCGCCTCAAGTTTCTCTTGACCCAATTGCTCGTTGTTTTCCGGTTTTCTTTCATGCTCATCGACACCGATTCATGGTTTTTACATTCTAAATGGCCAAATGGGGGACTATCAAAATAAGAAGATGCATTTTCTGAGGTATTTTAGGAGGAAAGGGTGGGCCAGAGATAAAAGTTGGCTCAAAGGCCTGAAAAAGGGCGAAATCAAGCAATCTAGACAAAAGTTAATGAATTATTGTCAATAATTTATTGATGACTTGGTGGATTTGCTGGGCATTTTCTAGTGAAAAGAGATCAAAGATAACCCTCAGGTGGAAGTCCGAATTTTAGAGTTTTGATAACACGAGGAGACCGTAGCCTCCTTCAGAAATTGCCTATGTGGACGGTATTTCACGTCCGCATGGCGGGGTATTGGGTATAGTTTTCAATTAGCAATAATCGCAACTCGGATAAACCTCATCGTTTACGATACTGCCACTGCGCAAAGCTGAAGAACAACCGTTCGGAAAAAGTACGGAAATTCCAGCGTAAAGGGGCATTATGGTGCTTCGAGTCGGGCGTCGAGAAAATCGATCAACGGTGAAATATCGCCGCCGGAGTCATTTTTGAAGATAAAATCGTGGGGGTAATCGTCCAGGCCACATTCTGTCTCGCAATCGTCGATACCAGCAGTAAAGGTGAACCCGCGTGACTCTCGGGCCTCCCGGGTGGCTTCGATTCTGACTGTAACTATCGCCAGTTGGTTGTGATAGCCGGGATCATCAAACAGCTTCTTGATGCTTTCAATGTCCGTTTTTCTCCTACAATCGGAGACAACCACCAACGAGCTTTTTCTACGCGCTTTGTCAAACCTTCAAATCGTTAAAAACACAAACTTACAAATGAACATCCAAGTCAGCAAAAGAAAGTTTCACAAAATAATTCGGGTCAGAATTTCGCTTTGCTTCACCCCAGCGAACCATATCTGCTCTGTACTTTTCCTTGTACTCCCCACTAGTCTACAATAGCTAAGATAAAAATTTAAGGGTAGATAAGGGTTTTTACCATAAGTTGTTGATAGTCAACTCCAGGATGCTCTGATGCGTATGCTTTTTTCAAAGGTGCAGAAAGTCTGATGATTCTCATTGGCCGAGAAAAAGGGTTGAGAGCCTTGAAAGGGGGTTTAAAATAAGCCCTTATCCTAGAAAAAAGCAAACCTGAAGCTTTTCTGCAACAAAATCCTTCCCCGATTTCCGCTTTCCCGAAAGTAAAACAATCATTCTGCAAGTAACACAAGTTTAAAACGGTTGTTTTTTTTTGTTGCGATTTTATTTTTCGTATTTTGGCGGTTTAAAAGTTTGTTTTTGCAAAAGAGATTGAACGAGTAAACTGTATTTGTGTGTGTCATGATAAAAAGTCCTTCGAAGGTTGAAGAATAAAAAGGCGTGAGTAAAATGACTGTATAACACGAGACGGTTTGATATTTTTATACGAAGAAGGAAAATAATGACTATCATAAATTATGAACAAAAGGGTGTAAAAATGACGCTTTTTTGTCGATTTCTAGCGGTAGGAATCGGCAAAGAAGCTCATTCTTGAAATATATGGATTGATACAAAGTTGGAGTACGATTTGCGTATTTGTATGAGCGACTTTTAAATATGACGATAATCGGGATTATGCGCGCGGTAGAATTTTATGCCGAAATAGACCGTTGCCGTGACGCCAAACGCTAGAACGGCGCCACCGATGAAGCTGCCGAAGTCGAAGCCGGATTCAATGGGTGCGCTAGAATTTATGAATTGAAGAAGATATCATATCTTAGATATGTTGATTGATTAGGATAATTCAAAGAGCACTATCTATTTGATCATGCGTTTATGAATCTACGTATATTTGGCCATAGATACCTGGTAATTGGACGAACAAGAGGCGTATCTGTAGTCGTTCCATTTTTAGGAGATAAATCTGGACTTTCTGTTGCTGGGTTTCCCATGTTTTCGACCTCTGGCTCAACTTCTGCCTCTGTCGAGTTAGACAAGTCAACTGGGCTTGCTTTTGTGGTGATTTCGGCTTCTTGAGCTGTGACCGTCGCGTGAAAGATAAGAAATAACGACGAGATATTCATTCTAAAATGACCCTTTGGTAATTTTGATGCTTTTAAACTGGGGAGTTTTTAGAATCGATGACAGAGACATGAAAGTTTTCAACTTTTGGGTCTGGGTTTTCAAGCAGAGTTCAAAAACCCCGCGATTTGCCCGGGCACAGGCGGGCGCGGGCTCGGAATGGAAAAATGGTCGGGGGCTCAGGCGGGCGCGGGCACAAAATTGATGAAGCTCGGGGGCTCAGGTGGGCGCGGGCCCGAAACTGAAGGTGCCCGCGGTCTTACGCGGGCGCGGGCAAGAAATTGAAGGTGCCCGCGGGCTCACGCGGGCGCGGGCCCTTGCCCTCCTGCTCGCGCCCGGCCGCGCCCGCGAGTACAAAGTGACCAAATTTCAATCGGTATTTTCAGCTTCAATTCGATGACTTGAATAAGTTAACCGTCAAAAAATATGCGAAAAGTTCGGAAATTTGCGAAAATCTTGATTTAGACCAAATTTTGAGCCAATTTTAGGGGTTATTTTTAAAGAGAACTCTTTCACGGGTTTCCGACAAAAGTCTCAATTTTTATATAAAATTTCAAAGTTTTCGGCGAAAATTTCTTCTTCTCTTACGAAAACTGGCCGCGGCCCCTGACGGGCGCGGGCGCCTGAGGCCGCGAGGCCCGGGGGCTCACGCGGGCACGGTGTAATCATAAAAACTGGCCGCGGCCTCTGACGGGCTCGGGCGCTTGAGACCGCGAGGCCCGGGGGCGCATGCGGGCAGCGTGCCCGCGCCCGGCCGGCCGCCGCTCCCCTGCCCGGGAGCCGAAAATTTTTGAACTCTGTTTTCAAGTAGGGGAGGATAAGCCTCTTTTCTCTGTTTGTAGTCGCGGATCACCCGCTTCTTCGCAGCGCGGACTCTTTTGTAAGCGTCGGGAGTTTTGAATCCCCATGGACTTTCTTTCATCAGACTATTTGCTCGCTGATTAATCCAAATTTCATCTTCGATGCTAAAAATCAGAGTAAAACATTAGAAGGATATTTAGAAAATTCGGAAAGGCTTGAGGGTAAATTTGGTTCGTTTGCACTTGCATATGCCTTGGATATGCAAAAGAATGAAATCGTGCATGAAAAATTTTCGAATAAAACGGTTGACTGAAGATTGATTATCGCTCGTTCGACCATAAGAGACGCCTGTATAAACCTAAAGCAAGAAGAGAAAAAAATATTTCTATATGAAATGTGAGCTACTTCTACTGGTTCGATTTATGTTCCATCAGCTTGATGGCTTTTATGAAAATGAGATTTACTTCAGGAAGAAATATACAAAGACTCAAAAAGTTCACACGATCTGAGCCAGAATAAAATACTGCAAAAATTCTAACGTGTTTCTCTTACCTTGGTTTCTTTCTCCGCAGCTCTTCATTTTTCTCCAGGACATCATCAATCCCTTCTACTGGCACTCGTAATTGCAGGGCAATTAAATCCGCAGACAAACCTCCACGCGACAACTCTATGATCTGTCTTCTCTGATTCAGAGTAAAATACTCGACAGAAATAATACTTTCGGCGCTATTTGAAGAAGTTTCTGCTTCAGCAAGTTTTGAATATTTTTCGTAGATGCGTTCTCACAAGTGGATTTTCTCAATTAGAAATTGGTATATAAACTTAGTTACATTGTATGGCTCTTGAGTAAAAAACGATGTTGTCCACTCCTTCCCTTGTTCATATTTAGTAAGCTGGATAAAGTCGTCATGAAGGTGTCTGGGAATCTGTTTCGGTATTGTGCCCTGGAGGAAGAAACGCGCCATATCCGAGTCCGTTCTTGAGTTCAGCGTCTTTTTTACATTCTCCCTATTTTCATTCGAGCTTGAATACTGCCGCCGGCTCGCTACAGCGACCCTCAGCCAGCTGGGAACCACTCGGCCAGAGAGCATCAAAGTTGCGCGTTGCAACATTCCCAACTGCAACGAATACGTGCCCTGTCAGATTCCGATTCAATGGAGAAACTGAAGCTATTTTTTGAGGAATTCTAAATAATAAAATACGCTCTTATTAGCTCTACTACAGTTTATAAAGAAAATTACACTGAAAAATCTATTTGTTTTTTTTTAATAAAACAATTTTAATTAAATTGTTAACAAACACTTTTTTCTGCAACATTCAGCCTGTAGAAGATTCTCTTGCCTTAAAACTAATCTTCCTATAAAAATAAGTCTCCAAATTTTTCGTGCCAAAATAAAAAATGAGTTGCTCTTTCTAATTCAATAAGCTCCGGCTGAAAAGGTGAAGACTCGCTACTCGCTTTTTTCAAAGTGTCGCGTTTTTTACTCTTTGTTATTAAAAGGCTGCTGCACGGTGGCGATTGGACCAACCTAGTGGTCATTCTGCGGTTCATATAGATACAGAGTTGCGTCAATAAAGAATCAGGGTATACCCTGATGCATATGCTAAAGTCCTGAAAATGCTGCTGTTTATTTGTGCCTTTTGGGTTTTTAATGAATGTATTGAATATGAAAGGAAAAACAGAGAAAAGGAAATTAAGCGGCCTTTTTCTTCTTTTTCTTTGGGTTTTCATCGATTTGCCCTTCATCGTCTGTGTCTTTTTCCTTCAGCGATGGGTTGACTTCAAAAGACGTAACGCTAAATTGTCGGTATATAAAAATTTGTTTGCGATATCGAACCTAGACGTGCTGAAGATTCGTTCAGAATTTCTAATTCTTTTGGCAGTATGTTTTTTGTCAACTTTATTTCTGTTTCTGTTCGACTCTGCGTTGAAATTTTCCCAGCCGATGACAACATTTCCAAAGCTTCAGAATTCGGTCAACTGGGAAAACAAAGAAAGACTCACTCTCTCGTATCATTTAGATATCCTTCTTCGAAACCATAGATTTGCTTTTCCAAGTCCATCAGGCATTTCTGTAGCTCAACTTTTTGCTTGTAGAGATCAATGAGTTCTTGCTAGAATAAAACGTCAAAAATGCCTCGGTAAACGGCTCTTACTTTTTCGGCAGTGACGGGTTTTTCATCTTTCTCTGGCATAATTGGATTGACTGGAGGAAAGTTTCTAAAATTGAGTAGATGGTAATGGACTATTTATTTTTTTCTGTGAATGAGTAGTTTTTTTTCGGAAGAATTGAAAGCAGGACAGATCAGAAAAAGTTGAACCAGAGATTTGAAAAAATCGCGAAAAAAAGATTTTTTTTTCGCAATTTAAATAAGAGAAACACATAAATTATCAGTCGTTGTTGTTTTTATAATTTTAGTATAAATGCAAATAAATGACAATAAAAGAAAAGAGGAGGAGGTATAAGGAGAGAACAAAGAAACATTCAGCCATAGATAGCTTCTGCCATGCTGGACATTTTTCGTGGAATAAGTTCGGCGTTTTCCAGATACGCGCAAAGTTCATTGACATTGACTTCTTCCTCGTAGCAAGGATGAAGGTCTTCTGGCGAAAACTCTGTTGATCGACTTTCGATCGAGCAATTTTTAAACACTGGAGAAGGAGGTTTCTCCTGGCTAGCTTTTGCCTCTTCCTGAAAATAAACAGATCGTTGAAATCAAGGAAGAGTTCAATTTCTAACCTTGGATGCGGATTTCTTCGACTTTCTTTTCTTCGATTTGTAAGGCTTAAATCTTTTGCTGGTTTTGTTCTGATCTGCTTTTTGCTCGAACTTGAGCTGGGAGTTAAATGTGTTCAAGAGATCATCGACTTTTTCGACCTCTTCAGTTTCTTGTTTTTCCATGGCGGCCGATCTCTTTATCTGAAACAATCGAAATTTTCGATGCTGATCTGTACAAATTTTGTCAGTATTGTAAGTCGGCAAAGAAGAGTTGCAGAGAACTACCGGTAGATACTGTAAGGTACTGTTTGGAAATGGAGAAAAATGAGCACATGAATAAAATGTTATATAATAATTTCGATATACTGTAACTTGAAGGCATGTAATAATTGTTTTGAAACTGAAAATTTATATTCACAAATTTAAAAATTGGTTAGGAACAAGAAAAAACTTAGAAAAAAATAGCGAATTGTCTGAATATGTATAAATTAGGTCAAGAATCGAAATGTTGGAGGAGCTTTTGAAACAGAACTAGATTGGTTTTATAAAATATTTTGTTCGAACATAATTTGGCCAAAGCCGGAAGGAGGCATGTTTCGGAAATGGACGAATTCAACGTCTAAGATGGCGGATTCATCGACGTACAGAATTGGGTAGATTTTTCCTCGTATTCCTGTTACGGGATTCCCTAACAATAATAAGTTAGACTGATAAGGTTCTACAAAGAATTACCTAGAGGATTGCTATTGAGGTAGAACTGCAACTCGACGTGGTCATAAGTGACTCCGATCACATCTCCCTCGCAAATCTCATCGACGCTTTCTACATCTGTCCCTTCTTTTTGAATTGTCCTCTCCGACGTCAGCATCCACGACTTGTCAGTAGTAGGGACTTTGTTAAGGTCACACTGTTCTGCGGCAACGCCACACCCCCAGATCCCATCGGACTGAACCTTCACTAGAACACTCACATGAGCATCGTTTTGTCTCAATGTCTGTAATACGGACTCTGTATCTACCTTCAAAATATGCCTTGTCCTGCATAATCGGGGCGGAAGCGAGAACTGCACCAGATCCACAGACGCGTGTGCCATTTTTAACGATAACTGCATCCAATCCCATGTTTAGGGCATCGAGTTTAACTTGAGGCCGGCTTGCTGTATCTAGGATAGTTTTAGGCTTGTGATGGATTAAAGGAAGGGAGACATCAAAAATAAGACCCCATCCTATTTCAACCGCAAATGTAGAAAGAATTCTCTCTCACCTTCAGGCTCCTCAACAAGCGTCTCCCAGCCAAAACAAGGGCCACAGCAACTTGCCAAAACATTCATCTTTTTGTCTTCACTTGTATCCTACCTCATCTTAAAAAAATATCGATCAGAGACTTGATGTTTTTTTCGTATATTTAGTATTTGCACATTAAAAAATCACTCGTAGTTCAGGTTGAAAGAAATGGGAACAGAAATGGAAGGGCAGGTATTATTTTTCTTCTAAGTTGGGTTTTTATACAGTTACAGTTAGAGATTGTAGGAAGCAATAGGCGTGTAGCAAAAGTCTTTTTCAGAGTCCTACCTAAAGCTAGAGACGCTCAAGGTGAAATAAACGTAAAATGGTAGGAATGATAAAAGGAACAAAAGGCATTTTAGGAGGATAAGGGTTAAATATGAACAATAAATTGGTACCATTAAAAAGCGGAAATCGATAACTGATAAGGAAGCGGTCTGATCTCATTTCATAAAAAGAAAAAAAATTGTGGTCGTCTATGAAAACACTTCAAGTTGATATTTGTTTTTTCTTAAATTATACTCTACAAATTGAAAATAAATTCTTTGGTTTGATGACAAGAGGTGCTTTTTCACATATTTTAGAAAATTGGGGACACGATTGAAGAAAATCTTTTCAGGGTGATTCTCAATTTTGAAAGCGTTTTGGCGGATTGGTAGATCTGTTATTGCATTGTTGTCCAAAAATTGATAGTAATTGATCTTGAGAGGGAGCGAAAAAATATTTCCAGATAGGAGAGGGTTTCTTAGAAGCCGCCAGTATCAGCATATTGCTTTTCCGCGCCGATGAAGAAGTCCTCCAGTTGATTTTGAAGAGCTTCGAAGGTCGGCCTACGGTCAGCTTGTTCTTGCCAGCACGACATAATGATTTCCCAAAGATGGGGCGGACACTGGCTCGGTTTTGTCATCCTTTCTCCGCGTTCTACAAAGTCCAATACCTGAAAAAAATCTTGTAACACGCAATTTAGAAGGATCCTCTGACCTGTCTGTTGTTCATTCCTGGATATGGCGTCCTTCCCCTCGTTATTATCTCTGTCATCAATACTCCAAAACTCCAGACATCGGATTTAATAGTGAATTTGAAGTACAATGCCGCTTCTGGAGCGGTCCACTTGATCGGGAATTTGATGTTTGCAGAATCGGGATTGTAAATGTTTTCGTCCAACAATCGGGCGAGGCCGAAATCGCCCACTTTGACGATTCCGTTTTGACCGACAAGCATGTTGTCTGCTCGAACATCTCTGTGGATGTAGTTCATGCGCTAAATCAATTCTCAAGAAAAACATAGAAAAGCTTTTATTCACCTCTATGTAGGCCATTCCTTGCGCAACCATCGTTCCCATATCTATGAGCTGTGGCAGAGTTGCATGCTTTCCTGCTCGATCTTTCAAATACGTAAGCAGGGATCCATTGGTCATAATTTCCGTAATGATCATCAACGGCTCGGATGAGCATACGGCAAATAGTGAGACTAATCTTGGATGCCTCAAGGTCTTCATGACTGTCGCTTCTGCTTTGAAAGCTTCAGGATCCATCGATCCAGGCTTCATTTTCTTGACGGCAACGTCTACTCTTCCGTTCCAGATGCCTTTCCAGACCTAAAACGCAACATAGAAAAGGCTTACAGAAAAAACTGTTTACCTCTCCGAACATTCCACTGCCGAGTTTATCGGTCAGCTGAATGTCTCGATGATTTACTTCCCAAACATCTCGCCCTAGATCTCGAACATCAGCAATTTCCTGTGGGCATGACTGAAGCAATCGACAACTAGAAAGCAAACGTTTTTAGCCGCATTTTCATCTCGAGGAAGATTTACCAGAGTCCATCACTCGTCCTAGAGTAGTGCAAAACAAGATCGTCCATCGTTGCAAACGTTACTCTCGTTGAAATATAAAATCCACCATTATCTAATCTTCGTATTCTATAATGTTTGACAGCTCGCGATTCAGATACAACAGAAAGACTAAAAAATCGCTCATCATCCGTTCGAAAGAAGTAGCCGCAAACCTATAGGTATTGACCATGGTTTCAGCCTCCCGAATAAGAAAGGTGCCTGGAGCTCTGTTTCCAAGACATCGTTCGGCGTCCACTCTGCGAATTGGCCCGAAGAACCACTCTTTTGCCTTTATACTGTCAGCTTCGGCGACATAATTAGAGGGGACATAACCGCGCTCTCCGGTAGTTAGCTTCTTTGCCTCCCACCAGTCACCTAAATTGGTATAAAAATATATTTATTTCTTGATAGTTTTAACCTTGATTATTGTTCAAAATAATAAGCCTTTCTCCTTTGTTAAAACTCAAATCGCCTTCCATTCGAGCTTGATAGTCGAAAAGAGCAACGTAATTATTGATAGCGCTAGTTTCTGTGTAGGGATTTTGATGAGGAGGTGGTTGTTGACGATGTGTTTGACCCGGTTGGATATGAATTGGAGCATCTTGCGCCATGAAAGACTGTTGATTTACATTGTTGAATGGGCCTCCCGATGGTCCAGGCGCCTTGGGAGGCTTTGGTTTTGACATGAGACATCCCATTTTACAAGAATGCTAATGACTAACGACTCGACTACTAGATGTTTTATTCTTTTCTGAAAATTTATAATTTTAGAATTCAGGTATTGAAGATAGGTGAAGCTGTAAGTATTATAAAGGAACTAAAATGGATACGAACGAAATAATTTCGTTCGAAATAACAGAAATTCTTTCTTCTAAGGAAGAAAACCCCAGTAACAGAAGTGTAGAAAGTTGATTTTTGCACAGGATACAAAGGTGTGAGTAAGGGTTGAATATATATAAAGAGTATTTTTCAAAAAAAGTACTTTGAGAAGAAGTATGAACTTAAATAATTGCACAAGGTGGTGTTTTCTCTTCAGCCAGGGGGGATTCCCTGGTGATTATTTATAATTATATGGCAGTTACAGCTATTGAATAACTGTAGGAAGGCAATTGCGGCTAGACAAAGGGAAGGTCTTGAAATTTTAAGCAACTGGGTCTGCAATTTCGTTCTCGATCTTTACCGATGCTTCCGCTTTCTCTGGCGCTAGAAAAATGTCAAGTTTGGGTCGACCGAATGATATTTGACCTTTAGGGGTTTCCTCCTCGTCCGACCATCCTTCCTCCGGAGACTCAATAGTTGCCATTCTTTCCTGAAGAGCAGCTAGAGCCTTTTTCCGACGCCTCTCTGCATCTGCCTCGCTTGTTCCAGGAAGACTAAAATTGGGATGTTTATCATATGATTCTTCTGCATGTTTCGTGTTTGTCTTGCACTGGAAAAAATGATGACTATTACCTGATGGTAATATTGGAAGCAGCAGCAACGTCATATTTATAAGTGGCTCTCTGGCAAATTCGAAGTTTTACCAAAATGTTCCAAATAATGTTTGACAGGAATCCAACCGGACCCTACAAAAATAATCGTAAGTTTTTATTTGATGGTCGTAAAACACCGAATCTGAATGCTAAAACAACCACCAAGGAAGAGATTCTTTCACACTTTCAATCAAGCGCGGAAACGAAAGGAAGTTGAAGACTTACGCGGAAAATCTTAGGATAAAACGTAGCAAAAGCGAAGTGTTCGGCTAGGTCTCCTCTGCCGCGGGAGTGCTGCTGGAAGAATCGCAAATAGATCCAGGCTGAGAACATGCCAGTGTTGAGCATGACGAAGTACGTAAAAGAAACTTGAAAGAGAAAGAGTACTGTAAATATTTGTCCGTTTATTTTTGGCCTTACTGATTTCCGTCATGCAGAGAACAGCAGCACAGCACAAATAAGTGAATGGGATTTGTTTGACTTTGAGTCTGAAAATGACGGTGTCTTCTCCTCGGGATTGCTTGAGCGCTACGAAAACGCCAGCCTAGAAAGTGGTCAATAAAAGCGTAGCTGTACAAGATTACCTTGAAGCTGGCAAGTCCATGAATACTCGTAGCAAAGAGCAAGTCGTCATTGAAAACAACGGCGTAGCAGACGAGGTAGACAATGGCGCTCAAAAAGCCTGACATCGCGCTTACAACAGCTAAAAATGAGGGCAGGTTCCTAATGAAAACTTGAAAAGGCTTTACCGAAGAAAATGCAGAACTCTTTCTCGCCCCAAAGTGGCTCAAGAAGTCGTGAAGCGCCAAGGATCACTGTCAAGCCGCCGAAAACCATCAGAAATGTGTTCTCAATCATCGGGCTTGTGATCAACGTCCAAACCCAAAATTTCGGTGGGAAGAGATAGCCGGGAGTGATCGCGAGCCCGCCCTAGAAACAATTAAGAAAGATAGATAAAAGGATGAGCTACCAGGATGTAACCACTAAGAGCATAGAAGAAAACAAGAAGAACGCAAAGAATGCGGGCCGATTTAGTTGACTCCTTCAAAGTCATGACGATTTCTTGACGCCATTGAGCGATTGTGTTCTTGACGTCTATTGCCATTCTAAAGTCGATATATCGAAGATTGGATTTGAATAAGTTAGATTTAATATACAGAAAAAAGCAAAGAGAGAAGTTATTCTTTCACTGCATCGGATTGAGCAATCATCTTTCTTTTCAATTCAATAATTGCTATTTGAGGTTTTTTTATTTGATAATTTTTGTTAAAGATATTGCCTCAAAGAAGCGGCGAATATCTTTTTGAAAACCTTTCCTTTAGCGTCATTTTCGAGCATGACAAGCTCGTGCGCATGCAAATCCCCCAGCCGCCGTTTATTATTTTCCTCATAAACATATCTTTCGCCCATTCTCTCTGGATAGAAGTCCATTAATTGCGCGTTACTTCTTTTCGAAATGCCGTAATTATCCTCCAGCGCGAGCATAATACCATTAACGATCAAAATAAACAGAGCTTTCGCAAGGATTATTCAAGCACCGTTCACTTTTCTCTAGCAAATTTTAATTTTGCTAAATGTTGTTGAATCCCAAACTAATGAGCCGAAAATTCTATATTTTGCTTTTGATCCTTCGAAAGGATTCCTCAGCATTGTGTCGACATCTTTCACGAAATGCGCTGGACCGTAGCCGGCGATAGTCGTTCGGCCCCGACGATTACGCCATGACAAGGCATAGGAAGTTGTCAAAGATCGACGAAATCCGACTATTCTATTCATCTTACGTCTAAAAAATTTCTTTTTAAGTTACTGCGTGATTAAGAGCGAATTTTGATCTTATATGCCTACTTATTTCTTTTCTTAATTTAACTGCAGTCTAAAGATTGATGCAGCATTATGTAGTACAATTAAATTATTTTAAGATTAACTGTTAAATACATAAACGAAATAGCTTTTGCGTCATTTTTTATCGACAAATAAAATAAGAAATCCCACATATTTTTGATGCTGGCTTCCGCGTCTTCAAGCTGAAGTTATAAGCCTCATTTTATCACCAAGTCATTCTAAAAAAATTTTTGGAGATGGATTGAAAAAAAACGATATATAATCAAATAAAAATAATGTGAAGAGCTTCGGGATATGAGCAGAGGTGAAACTTGGGGAAGTATTTGAAAGTTGGTAGAAGATTTGTTTTCATGGAAATGTTGTTTCTTTCATGACATGTTTGAAAATTTCAAATGGGAATACAGTTAATTATGGAATTTTTGGACATTTTTTGTCCCAAGATTTTCGCAAAAATGTCCAAAAATTTGATACACGCTGCCAAAAAAAATGTCCCATCCAAATCGCTTAAAAATTTTTTCTGAGGGAAATCTCCATTATCCTCTGTTTCATCCTCCTTCTAAAGACAAAAAAATAATCTAGGGGTACGAGATCAACCTTCAATCTTATCTTTCTCAAAGAAAAAGTAAGATTTTTGATAAGAAAAAACGTCATCTTTGGCAAAAAAACAGAAAATTTAAAATTTTGGCGCAGGAAATGTCCAAAAATTTGATACAGGCACTTTTGAAAAGTGTCCCAAGAAAACCCCTTAAAATTGCAAAAATGTCCAAAAATTTGATGTCCAAAAATTCCATAAAAAACTGTACTGCAGAAAGCTTGTTCTAGGAACATAGAGATATAAACTTTACATACTAAAAGAGGGTTTTACAGAAAGTTATTCAATACAAAAAACTAGGAACTAAAACGTTCATTAGATCTCATCTTCAGACGAGAAGAGATCATCTTCTTCATTTGGAAAATCACCGACTTCTACCGAATCAGGTTTGGCAAACACACCGAAATTGTTCGGACATTCAAAATACTTCTGTCCTTCGACTGTTCCGTTGTTTTTGCCATACGGAAGATCGAGCTGGATTCCGATCCAGACGTTGGGCTGAAAAGACACGTTTCCAACAAATTTGACCTCGCCGCGTTGTTTGCCCTTTGATTTCAACGTCACTTCGCATCGCTGGCCAACTTTGAAGCTAAAAAATAAAATTAATAAGGCGAAAAAGGCAGTGAATTCTACTTTTCTCTTGCTTCTTTGTCTTTTTTCTCCTGTGCCTCCATATCTTCAAGCGCTTTCTTTTGGTTTTCTGGATTAAACATGCCCAGCTTGTGAATTCTCTGAAAACGAAATGAGTATGAACTAGATTTACTGATGTACCTTGTATTCGCGAACAGTAGGCTTAACTGAAGTCGGCTTAAAAGTATCGTAGGTATCATCGTCCATTTCCTGTTTCTCGATCTTGTTCAAGTCGGACCAGTCAAAGGATTCTGGGTCAATGACCCTAATCCCGCAACAGTCCTCGACTGGGTACGATCCAAGAAGTCGCTCATCATCGTCCATGTCGCAAATCTTCTCGCCCTTTCTCGATTCGAGCGAGAGCTTCATCGAAGCAGGCGAGCATCCTAGCAATCAGAAAATCAAATTCCAGCGGCTCAGCTGTAGATTACCTGTTATTAATTCAAGCTTGCCCTTGAGCTCCCGGATACTCAATCCCTTGTCGTATCGTTTTTCGGTTAATGAGCCGAGATTCGTTGACTGACATAAAATCTGGAAATTGACAAGTTCGCCGGATAATGAGCATTTTTGGAAAGACTTGGTTATGTTTCCAGTGTTGTTACTTCTAGGCGAAAGTGGAGCTGCCATTCTATTACGAAATTAAAGTAGAAAAGCTAGAAAAAATCCAAATTTATCCACGTTTTTTTTAGTAAACGACACACAATTTTTGTATAAAAATATAGTTCTTTATTATAAATAAAAGATTTGTTGAATAGAAAAATATTTGAATAAAGAGATTGAATAATATATGGACTCAGAGGAATAGTAACAAAGTTGAAGAAATCGGAGGATTATTCTTCGGTCTGGCACTCTTTCTCGTCTCCATCGACAATCGGGAAGAGCAGATTTCGAGCAGCCTTGAGTCGAGCTTCTCGTTCTCGATGTGGTTCTTCAAGATGCTCTCGTCGGACGACCTCGGGAATCAAGAAGTTGTGAACCATATCCGCAGCTTGGTCGCTAGGAAAAGAATAAAATTAAAATTCAGGCATGTGAATTTCTATTGGAGGCGAGAATATGCCGTGAAATCGTTTATAAGAATAAGAAATAAAGACTCACCGTGACGAGAGGCCACGAGGGTTTGTGTCAATAACATCGACCATCTTTTCAATTTGCTCTTCAGCGAGCTCAGCAGCAGCCAAGTTGGTTGCCTCGCTAGCGATCTTGAGCAAGTACTGGTCGACGGACTGGTGGCGAGTTTTGACGACTTCTTGCCAGATTTCGTCTTCTTCTCGGCGGCGGCGCTCTTCTTCTTGGCGAAGTCCAGCTTCCTCGGCTTCCCGGATGCGTCGTTTTCGCTCTGCTAGAATTGCGAATGCATGGCATCTAAATAAGAGAACTTAGGAGAGAATTTCATCGAAAATCTTACCTTCGCTCATCCTGAAGTCGAATAAGCTCATTCTGCAAGAAGTCCAAGATTCTCTGCGCTTTCTTTCCAGCAACGCCGTGGACAATCTCTGAGACCTCATTGTGCTCTGCTCGCATGTCCTTTTCGACCTTCCTTCGATCCATGACCCGTTGCTTCTCGGCATCTTTCGCCTTCTTTTCGGACTCGAGAAGAATGTGAGTAGATCTGACTTCTTCGATGAGATCGCGTCGTCTATCCAACTCGGCGAGAGTTTCTCGTCGCGAAGCCATTCCTCGCAGGAGTTTTTGAAGAAGAGTTGCTGCGATCTGTTTCTTTTGGAAGTTCTCGCCTGGCGCCTCGCAAGTAGGAGTAACTGGTCGAGGTGCTGGTGGAGGAACTTCAACAAGCAGTCGCGGCTGTCGCTTGAGCTCTCGTTCGGCCTTTTGCTTCTGAATGATGTCGTAAGACTCTTTGAGGTCCCAGTCCATCCTGTCCTTGCGTCGAACGAAGCCGTCCTTGCCAGGTCCTTGTTTTGGTGCAGGAGCGCGGATGTACGTTTCTGTGAGACTCTTCCCGATGGATCTTTCGAGCGCGCATAGACCTTCATAAGTGTCGAGATATTTACTCTGCACGTGGTACTTGCTGCTCGTTTTATCGCCGATTTGACCGTGTCTAGCGATCGGTGCATATGTCTATAACAACACTAAAATTTCAAGCTGGCTAAAAAAGCTCACCTCCGACCCATAATCAATATAATCCTTAACGATGTCTCGCTTGTAATCTTCTCCTAGATATGGCGTATCTATGTGTGCATATTTTTTTATTCGCCTTTGCTTCTTGACGTGTTCTGAAAGAAAAGATTGAAAATGGAGTTTTAGAGACGAAGAGTACCTTTCTTTACTTTATCTATTTTTACTTCAGCTTCTTTCGCGAGCTTGACAGCAGTCTCTTCAAGTGCTTCTTCCAATAATCCGGCAAATTCTTCATATTCAGCTTTTAATTCTTGTTTCATTATCTACAAAAGGAATAAGAAAAGGAAACGGGTTAGAAAAGAGTACATACGTCAAGTTTTTCTTTTTGGATTTCTTCAATTTCTCTGTCACGCTGTTGCCATTCAAATTTTTCGCGTTGCTCCATCATCAGCCGCCGCTTGTGAATCTGGGACGGGTCGTTGAGCGGCGGGAGACTTTCCTCCCAGCGACGTTTATCCCGCGCACGCTCGATCATCGTCACTTCGGCGACGCCCGCTGGCAGGCCACGTTTGTACTTGAGCCCTGCGAGAGAGAGGATCTCGGGATTTTGACCAGGGGCGACCGTGTAGTCGGGAGAGTATGGTTCGGTTTGAGATTCTTGATCGCGGTAGTCGGTTTGTGTGGCGAGTGTACGAGTTCTTTGGACGACCGAATCATTTGTATGGACAACTTGGCGTGGTGGCTCAAGAATTACGTCTGCTGGAGCCTGAAAACGCTAGAAAAGAGCCTTTGAAGAGGATATATACCTGACTGAATGGAACATTTGGCCTTCTGAAATACTTGTATCTGTCCTCGCCTCCGACATCCCTAGCTCCGTAGAACATCGTCTCCTGGCGGTCGATTTGAGCTTTGTCTTGGTAATTCTTGTTGATAAACGAAGGTACTGGGTCTTTTTGTACAAGCACCGTCTCAAACCGAGGATGATGCCGAAGTTCCGAGAACATTTTTTCATGGCTTAAATTTAAAATAATTAAAAGGTATGAAAGTTAAAGCGATTTACCTGAACATTTTCTTAACATTATCAGTATTGGTCTTTGCCCGATAGATGGCGCGGTTGTGATCCCTTGGCCCCGAAACATGATAGTCTAGCCAATTTTGTTATTACGAAAAATAAGTCTGGAGAGCTTACCTTTTGAGTATAAATAGTCATGCTTGCGTTCCGTCTGGACCACCGCCGAGCGATGAGGATTTGCAGCAGCCTTTTGCGTCATCGCTCACTCCTTTTACACTGTGAGCCTTTTATCAGTAATAACAGGAGCAATCCCGATGTTCTAGAAAATCGGCTCCGTAAGTGACTATTTGTAGGTCTAGTATATTTTGGTGGAGGTAGAATGAATTACAATTTCATTACACTTTGAGTAATCAGTTTTTCTTTCAGGAGCGAATTAAAAATAAAAATTTCAAGGATTTTTGAACTTTTTTCACATTTTTCTCGTACGATGCTTGAAATTGGAAAGAAGTGGATTGTCGGTTGTATTTTTTTATATTTACAAAAGTAGCAATATATTCAATTAGACAGCTGCTTGTGCGGATGAAGAGATTTCAGGAATGAAGGACTGCGGAAAAGAGCGGAGAAAAGAGTTGCGATTGTGAGGAGTTTTTGAACTGGAGAAAAATTGGTGGTGGAGAGCAGTTATAATAAAAAACACAGTTAATTATTAACAGAGTAGGGGTCGCGGACGAGTTGTGTTAGTTCGGCTACAAGCTTGTCTGTGATTCCTGGGCGGATTTCCTCCAGCTTGAGTAGACTGATTCGCACTTCGTCCAGCGCAGAAGTCTAAAAAAGTAAATAAGACTCGTCAAGTTCAAACTTTTGACTTCAAAGGGACTCTATTCCTTGATTCGAACTTACACAATCTTGATATTTATGCTGCGTCTTCATTTCTGACAGAATTGGCGCCACGACATCATATAACGACGCCGACTTCTCAACAGTCGTGTCGTTTTGTCGAGGGGACGTTTTTTGCTTTGGAATGACTGGTACTGGAGCTGGATCGCTGGGTGGAGCTGGAGTAGGATCAGTGGGAGGATCCAATGGGACGCGGTTGTTACTGTATGCAACTGCTGCTGCTGCGGCTGTTACGTGAGATTGTGGCCTTGTCGGAGCGGGTTGGGAAGGTTGAGCGGGAACAGGCTGCGCGGGAGCGAGGGGACTGACCGCGCGAGTTGGGCTTGCGTGACGGCGATCTTCTTTGGGAGATGGCTGTCTTTGAATGAACGACGCTTCAGGACGAGTTTTGGCAGGTTTGACCGTGTCGAAGTCCCAGTTTGGTATCAACTAATGGTAATTTTAGATTTAATCAAAAGAAAATGTAAAGAAGTCATATTTTGGAAAGTCCAAAAAAGACATGATCTGTATTGCAAGTTGGGAAGCGTTCCAACTAAAAGAAAGTAAAAAACGTTGGTGTAAAAGCTGATAACCTCAAGTTTTTCAAAGTTATTGAAGGCTCCCTTTGATGAGAAAAAAATGATGAAGAAGGTTAGCGAGAAAAACAAGAAAACCAACCTTGATTGTCGCATCAAGCTCATTTTCTACGTCCTCTTCCGTCGGATTGCGTTTCTTCCACTTTTTGAACTTGTTAATTGGCTCTTGAAGAATCGAGTTCTTTTTCGCGTTTTTGAGGAATTTCATTTTGAGAAGGTCTTTTGGTGATGGGCGGTTTTGAGGTTCTTTGTTCAAGCAACTGGCAACAAACTGTTTGAAATCTAAGGAGCAATTGAATGGAAACTTTTAAGAAATCGGAGCGAACCTCGGCTGAAATCGCCGTCAAGTTCTGGAGCGGCATCATTTGGAATGCTCATCAAAGCTTTCATCGGGTGTTGGTCGGACTTGGGAGGCTCGCCTTTGGCGAGTTCTATGGCAGTTATTCCTGAAAGAAGATAAACTTTCCAGGCGACATTTCAAAGTTTACCTAGGGACCAAATATCAGCTTGATAATCATAGGCGGACTGTTTAATTACTTCCGGCGCCATCCAAAACGGCGTTCCTACAAACGTATTTCTTTTCATCGTCGTTTCTGAAATTTGCGCAGCGACACCGAAATCGGCCAGTTTGACGTCACCAGTGTCCGTGAGAAGGACGTTGGCGGCTTTTATGTCTCTGCACACACGGGGTTAAATTTTAAGAGGAAAAATTGGACACCTGTGAATTTTGCGTTCTTTTGAATGAAGATAATCGAGTGCTCTGCAGACTTCGCGGAGGATAACAGCGATGTAGACTTCATCGAGCTTACCCACTTGAAAGGAAAGCTGTTGAAATCAAGGAAAAGTATGTGCATCTTACTTTTGAGCAGATCATTCGCAGATCCGCCAGTCAACAGCTCCATAACGATCCAAAGTTCCTTTGAGTTCAAATAGGAACCGTAGTATTTAGTCACATAGGGAGAGGAACATTCAGAAAGCATCGCGATTTCCTGTTGAATATCATCAATTTCATCTGAAATCAAAATTTATCGGACTTGTCTCTGTCACAGTTTATTTGCTCTTCACGTCATTATCTTTCTTTCAAAACGATTTGCTTTTGAGTTTTTACCGTCTGACTTTTCGAGGTCGATGATTTTTACAGCGACGATTTTCTTCGTTTTGATCTCTTGTGCTTTCCAAACTTCGCCAAAGCTGCCCTTGCCGATTTTTTCTTGAAGCTTGAACAGATCTTGCGGATCCTTTCCGCCCATTTTCTGAATATTTTGGGTTGATAAATTGGCCGGGCAAAGGTTTATTTTTACGAAAAGAAGAATAGTAATGTAAAGTTATATATGAGTGACTCATCCTGAGTGTAAGTAAAAGTGAGAGTAAGTTTCAGTAACAAGACTTTGTAGATTTTCAGTTGACAGTATTTGGGCAGTAAAAATTATAGTAACGTAATAACCTTATCGCAAAATATTTTGGATACAAGTTTTAAGTTGATAGATCTTTGAGATTGGGATACTGTCAGGGAGGATTTTTCTGTATTTATGAATTCGTGTTTGCTCACATGTAGTTGTATGTTCACTCATATAAATATACTACTAGTAGATTGAAAATATGGTAGATTCTGTTTCTGTTCACCAGTTTCTTTTTTAGCTAAAAGAAAGCTCATGCTTCAAAAAAGCTAAAAAGCACCTTTTTAGTTCTAGTTTTTTCTCTTTCTGTACAGGCTAAATTTAAACATGGCCGGAAAAAATGTAAATGTAAATTTTAAAAATAGGGAAAACAAAAGAAAAGGAGCTAGCAGAATTTCCATCGATTACCACAGCTCATACAGTAAACGAAGGTCGTCATCGGCTCATCGGCAGATCGGGTTTGGAGCTGGGTGTATGTGCATTCTTTGCCCTTGCACTTTCGAGAGGTTAAAGATATTTTATGGTGGAGCGGGATATTTTTATATAAATGATATACGGATTCATTTTAGAACATTTCTGAATTAAAAAGAAGTTTCATTGAATATTCCTGTATTTGCGATTACGCAAAAACGAACTTTAAGTTTTTCATTTTATATCTCTTCCATTTTTTTTTTTCAATAAAAATGTTAATCAAATCATATTTTTACTTTATCAATGGTCTCGTACGAGTGATCCTACAAAGTGAAAGGAAATGGAATGAAATTTCACTCGCTAAATATTTACTCGTAATGATGTCACAGATGCGCTGAGCAAACTGAAAATGCCAACTCTCTTGCAGTAACTGCGTGTTTACGGGAGTTTATGCTCTTTCGATTTATTCTTTGGGCGACTCATGCCAACTGGTATTTTCAAAAAAGAAAACTGCATTCAAGAAGAATCTTGAACCTCTTTCCTTTCCGCAAGTAAACATATCCGTCTTTGTGCCTTCATTCTGCGCCATTTGGTGGTCATTAATCGCTTCTTTAGTGAATTTCTTCCTCAACTCTTGAAGTTGCTTTGAAGCCATTTCTTCTGGCTTCATGCTGGCTAGTTTTTCGGCAGAAATGATGCCGCTCATGACCGAGTCGCGCAGCTCCGGGTTTTTGGCATCTTTGAGGTTCGAGTAGCGAGAGCGGATTTTGTTTCGGTATTTCGTGTCTGAGCTTGAACAGCCGTGGAAGGTGAAGATTGCCTCTGAAATCAAGAATAAGGACTTACAGGCCCCCTCTACCCTGAATCTAAGGATCAGTCGAATACCTTCAATTTTAGCGGCCATTAGGCTAACAAACTGCGGTTGGTATTTATCTTTATCAACCATCAGGGCTTTCTGGAGAAGTTCTCTGCATTTGTTTCTGCTCGGATCCGAAGTGGGTTGAATAGAAGCGCCAAGATTTGGAGAAGAATCATTCGCGACAGGCAGCTTTTCCTTTTCTTTTTCGCGTTTCTGTGAGCTGCTCTCTGTCTTCTGTACTTTCGGCGTTCCCCCATTGTCCGCGTTTTGAGCCATTTGCGCTTTCCATTGTTTGATCAGAGCTAGAAAGGAAAAACTTAAACGTAAATTCCTGGCATAGGAATTTCTCAAAAAGCGTCTCTGTTTTGAATTCAAGAATAAAATCGATGCGCAATTGAAAATTGGCAATTCACAATTGAGGATTGATATTTATTCTGGCGAGTAGCTGTAAATCTTTATTACACTTGACTCTTTATGTTTCGATTTCAGCGGGCAAATAAGAGAGTTTCCCTCCTAAGACATAAATAAATCAATTTAAAATCTCATAAATATAGATACATGAAGTGAATCACTTCTTTTTCAGAGCAATTTTTATGTTTATATATAAATATACATTTTTATATAATCAAAATCTACATTTCGATTGAGCAGCGATTTCCGTGTGTCCAGCATTTTGTGCCCCCTTTCTCAGTGCATTGACGACATGACCGATTTTCGAGCTTTCGAGCAGTTCTTTTGTGATTTTTTCTTCCTTCAACGCATTGAGTAGCTGACCGGCATCGCCATATTTTTCCTTGTCGCAGAGTTTTTTGACTTGTGACGCGTATCGTTTCAGCTCTTCCAGCGGCATTTTTCTTGCTTTTCGAACTTTTGTTCTGAAAACAAAAATTTTCCTCCGGGGAAATAATTATGGACAAGCATCGAAATAAATTGAAAGTGAAGTTGTTTGACAGTTGATTTTTTCTTTCTGTTAGTGAAGACCACAACTTGTTTTTTAAGAATAATGGATATTTAATAAATTGATTTTCAGATTTACGAGACAAATTACTTTGATTCATACTTCGTATCGTAGACAATAAGACTCATAACTAAAGCCAGGTACTTTTAATACATGATAAAATGATTTCCAGATAACATTCTCTACTAAATTCATTTTTTCGTGTCTTCTCGTTATCTCTCAATACTTTTTTCAACTCAAAAAACCTAAAGAGTGGCAGAAAAGACAGCTGATTATTGTTCTCTTGAGAAAAAATGCATTAAAAATTGCGGCTCAATCTCTCGGTCGGGAGCGCCGCTGGCCAATAAGCGCGCATGTTCCGCCCGATTTTCTCTTTTCAAATCTCCAATTTTCAAGAGTTTCTCCTGCTGATCCCGACTTTTTCAGAAAATGACTGAACAGATCGAACGAGAAAGGAGTAATCACAGAGGAAATCACCGAAGAGGAAGAGGTCGAGGAAGAGGAGGCCGTGGAGGGAGCAGAAATCAGAATAATTCAAAAAGGGATGGAAATTTCAAAAAGCCAGAGCAAGTGAAAACGACAGAAGTGGAAGTCAAACCGTTGAAGATCTGCGTGGAATGCAAGGAAAGAGTAATTCAATCAATTTTAATCCTCTTCTTTAGCGAAAATCACCTTTTTCTCACATTTTCAAATTAAAATATCCGATTTTTTTCAACTCTTTGAAAGATAGAAAGCCCAAAGTACAGATGCCCTGCCTGCCTGTCAAATTACTGTAAAGTAGAATGCTACAAGATCCACAAAACAACTTGTGTCCCGAGAAAGCGCAAACCCGCCAAGAAACCTGGATTGAAGGTGTTTTTCCCTTCCACTTTTCAAACATTCTAATCAGCCCTTTCTTCAGGAAATCGACTCTGTAATATCTCAAGACAAAGTAGAAGTCCACCGACTGGAACGATTGAACACAGACTTGATCAAACGGCACTTGTTCAATCCCCACTTGCGGCCGATGCTAGGAGAGATTGTTTCAGAACGAAGCTCGACGGATATTCGATTCTTGCTCGACCAGGCGATGCAAGAGCCGATATTTGCCGAGTTTGCGAGAGATGCAGTTGGAACGATGTTCCCTGAAGAAATCGAAAAGCAGAATGAACAGCCAGAATTGGAATTTTTGAAAAAACTTTCAGAATAAAGCTCAAAAACGATTTTCCCTAATTTTCTAGGTCAGGGCGCGAGAGCATAAAATTTTTATCGATTCTTGTCTGTTTTTGCCATTCAAGTGTGAACTACTCCCATTTTCAAATCGAAACGCCGGCAGAAAATACGCTCAAATTCTTTTTTTAGAGAAATCGTAACTGAATGTAAAAATGAAATTTCTTTCCGCATTTCTTCTTGGAAATGCGCTAACGAATGCAGCTGATAGATTTCTGCCGCCGTGGCAGTACGATGGCACGGTTTGGCCTTTGCCGCAGAGTATGACGGTGACGCAAGAGTTTCAAATTTTAGGTGAGTCTAAAAAACAATCAAGCCCTTACACTAACGGAATGTATTCAATCACTCAATTTCTTTTCAGATGCAAATATCCAGTTCGTTCTGACTCCTGAGTCGCCCCAATGCGACATTATCCCCGACATCTTCCAGCGATACCAAGATCTGATCCGTTCCCACTTCAAAATCGCCAGTTCTAGTTCCAAAAAGCTCAAGTTCTCAGCCTCCTCTGCCGCTGGAATCATCGAGACAATTGAGGTCAAAATCATCAACTGCGAAAACTACCCTTCTCAAAATATGAACGAATCGTACACCCTTCAAGTCGGCTCTCCAACGCCCGAGAAAGTTGAATTGACAGCCAGTGCCGAGTGGGGAGTAATTCATGGACTGGAGAGCTTCACGCAGATGATTCACAATATTGACTACCGACCGAGTGTAAATTCGACCATGATTACCGATTGGCCTAGATTTCCATTCAGAGGATTTTTAATTGACACTTCCCGACATTATCTTCCTATTTCCGTCATCAAAGCTCAGATCACGTGAGTCCTAGAATATATATTTGGCAATAACTCGCATTTTCTAGCGCTCTTTCTTGGAACAGGGGTGTGCATTCGGCTCTCGGGCATTCGGCTGCCCGACAAATTTTTCGGGCAAATCAGGTTCGGCTCGGCTCTCGGTCGGCCGGTGACCTGAAATTCTCTCGGGCAGGCTCGGGCATTCGGGCAATTCGGCCCAATCTTCGGGCAACCGGGCACCCGGCCAAAGTTAGAGAGTAAGAAAGAATTTTACAGAGATCTGTGCTTGATTCTTCGACTGATTTGGCCGATTTTCCTCAAAATCGGTTGTTTTTTGAGCTCAGATTAATATTAATTTTCCGAAAATCATTGCCCGAAATGCCCGAAAATTTGCCCAAATTGCCCGAGCCGAAAGTTGAGCCGAAGCCGATTCGGGCACTTCGGGCACCTCGGCTCGGCTCGGCTTTCGGCCGGCCCAACACTGATTTTTTCGTTTCGGCTCGGCCCTCGGTCAGCCCGACACCCGATTTCGGGCCGAATGCACACCCCTGTCTTGGAATAAGATGAATATTCTTCACTGGCATATTGTCGACCTGCAAAGCTTCCCTTATGAATCGCAAGTGTTGCCGGAACTCAGCTTCCTTGGATCTTACACACCACTCCATGTCTACACCATTCACGAAATCAAAGACATCATCGAATTCGCCCGCCTAAGAGGTAAATTCTATCAGCGAGAAGCAACCCGTAAATCATCTTCTAGGCGTCCGAGTTGTTCCAGAGTTCGACACTCCCGGTCATACCGACGCTTGGGGACCCGGCGGTGGCCCGAAATTCTTGACTCCTTGCTACCACAATGGCGAGCCCGACGGAAGCCACGGGCCAATCAACCCCATCTACCAAGAAAACTACGATCTCATGCGAAAACTATTCACAGAAGTCAACGAAGTCTTTCGCGATAGCTACCTGCATCTCGGCGGCGATGAAGTTCCATTTGGCTGCTGGAAGTCTAACGCAGATATAACTGCGTATATGGCGAAGAATAATTTGACTACGTACGCGCAACTTGAACAACTTTGGGTTCAAGGTATTAAAATAGAGAAAAATTTCAAATTCTAATGATTTATTTCGGTAGGAATGGTCGACATCGCACACGACTTGAAGAAAAACTACGTTGTTTGGGAAGAAGTATTCGTCAATGGAGTGAAAATCTCAAATGAAACCGTCGTTGAAGTTTGGAAGGGAAGATCTGGAACATGGAAGGACACCATGAATGCGGTCACGAAATCTGGCCACAAAGCCATTCTCGCCTCCCCTTGGTATCTCAATATCATCTCATACGGCGTTGATTGGGAAGGCTACTACGTTATCGAACCAACTGACTTCAACGGCACCGCTGAGCAGAACAAACTTGTCATGGGCGGTTCAGCGGCGATGTGGGGCGAATTCGTCGACGGAACAAACATTCTTCAGCGAATCTGGCCCCGCGCTAGCGCTGTCGGTAAGTTGTCCTCAATCTCTTCCGATTCTAAGGGTTTTGTTAGCCGAGCGGCTTTGGAGCGACAAGTCAGTGAACCAGCCCGGCCCAGCGCGATGGCGATTGAACGAGTGGCGCTGCAAAATGCTCGCCCGGGGTCTCCCTGCTCAGCCAGCCATTCAGAATCCAAACGTCAATCCTAATTTCGGATACTGCCCTTATCCATTTGATCCTTTCAACAATGCCCATTACCTTTTCTAAAGGCCTTCAACTAAACAGTTGTCTCAGTTCCACAATAAATTCATCATCATTCAATCTTCAGCATCAACTTGAGAAGTTTCTTGTGAAAAAATACAGTGTATCTTATTTATTGTATGCTATAATATTTTTCTAGTGGTATGTCTACCAAAACTTTGTCCGCAAGTAAAAAAACTCAAGAAACCATAAGCTAAATATTCGTTTTATCGTGGGAAAATTATTTTTGCATCAAATTCTTAGGCGATGATGAAAAACTTTACCAACTCAGTTAGACTTCACCGGTCCCTGGCTGACAATTTGGTCCGTGTTAATGAGTCAAAACAAACCATATAAAGAAGAACGCGTTCAGCCACTAATCGATGGGGGAATATTTATTTACAGTAACGAAATCTATCTCACTGAAGTTCAGGCAGGTACGAGGGATTCTTATCTTCATATTCTTCTTTTGATCGTACAAACTTGTAACCGAATTCTTCCATAAGCTCACTGCATCCCTTCTGAATCCCGTCAACTATCTCAAACGGGAGTTTGCTTGGCCATGTCTCCAAAACCGTCGCCGAGTTTCTATACGTGCCAAAGGGATTTCTCGCTTCGAGAATTTGATTGTGGACGACGGTCCTCTTTCTGTCGGGTGAGTTGACTTCTTGGACGATTATTTTCGACATGTCAGGCATGCTGTTTTGAAGGAGCATATCTTGAGTTTCTTTGACCTTGAACTTCGTTTTCGTGTAGTTATGTCCAGCGTTGTCTTCGTACAGAATCACCTCTTTGTCATCGATCATGGTTCGTTTTGCGACGTGGAAATCTTTGAGATCGAGAGATTCGCGCCGTACCCTAAACATTATTAAAGATTTGCATATCCATCAGATCTAACCTTGAAGCGCCTGTATTTTGTCGGATCCAGCCTTTCACTTTCGGATGAAAGGTCAAACCCACGAAATCATAAATTTCCTGAGTCTTATCAAACGGCATTCGATTCAGATCTTCATAAAGAACCGTTGAGTAGTCATCGCTTCCAAAGTATTTTTCATGGGTCAGCATTTGTTGTTTGCATAGATCAGTAACATTTTTGACGATCTCAGCTTCTGTTATTGGATCATCGGGGATTGATAGTCGGGACTTAGCGATGGCTCGCGGGTCGCGAATGAGATGGACGACTTTGAGAGACATTGACTTAGAAATTGAGTCTAACCAGGAACCGTTGCATATTCGAATGGTTTTCACAACCGTCATTTCTTTCTCCCTGCAGAGGTCGTCCGTCAGTTCCAAATTTAGAGGCCCACAACTCGAGCATTTCAATTCTCCACCAGGCATTGGCGGGCACAGCCGCGGATCGCAAAGACTAAGGGAGTTGAAACGAAAACATGCACCAGTCAAGAGGCAGAGCCTTGAGTTGTAAAGGTTTGGGTTGAAGTGTTGAATCTTTTGGGTGAGATTTCGCATGTTTGGCATGTCACATGACAGTATTCTTTCGAGATTTTCGATTTTCTCTTTCTACAAAAAGTTAGAAAACATAAACGGATTTTTTCACCTTGAAAGCAGGAGAATCAGACGAGCAATCCCTCGAGTACGGAAAGAGCGGCTCAAAGTGGTAAAACACATCAGGATGTTGATTGAAAAGCTGTCCAAGAAAACTTGACCCGGAACGGTAGTACGTCAGCAGAACCGTCCCCTTCGTTTGCTTCCGTAACCCACTGCCGTGCTTTATCGCAAAGTCGTTATAGGATCTCTGCAGAGACGGGCTTTTCAAGAACATTGACGGGATATAGTCAAATACGTAAGGGACTTTCCCAGATCTTTGTTCTTCGTTGTAATTTGAAAGGAATTTTGAGTAATTTGGCTTCTGCGCATCAGATTCTACCGGAGCGACAGGATTTTCTCCCTCCCACATGAAGAATTTTGCTTTCTTTGCGTCTGTGTATTCTCCATCAATCTTAATTTTTAGCCTAATCATAAATAATAATGCAATCCAATTACTGTGTTTGAATTCGGTAAGTAACGATGCGAAAGACTCTCTGAATAAGCTTTTGAAGAAACCATTTTCCATCCTGTCCAGAAACATAATGTGTACCAAATTAAATACTTGTATTTCTCTACTACTGTAAAGCTTTTGACGAAAAATCTTAACGAGCTTAAAAATAGCTCCATATTTTAATAAGTCGGACGGAGAAATATAATAGATGCAAAGATGCTCCTCCACCGCCCCGAGGCATCGGAGAACTGACGGAGCGTAAAATTCGTCAGTTGGTGGAGTTCAACGATCGCGATGGGAAACGCCTGTGCTACACCAACAGTAGTTTTCAGACAATGCAAAGTGCGCTCTTATGATCGCATGTGGTTTCGCCTCTCACATGGTGGCGTAAAATTTTATTGCCCTTCTCTGATGAGCTACTGCTACAGGCGAACATGACATTTACAGTATCTGGAAAAGGAGTTGGATCAACACAAATTGACTTTCCGAGCAAATAATCTGCTGATGGGCGCCTATCGCTCCCACTTGAATCTAAATCAAAAATGCAATACGACCTAAGAAGTCCGTCGAAGACCGAGAGAAACTATCAGAAATCTAAAGAGCAAGAAAAGAAACGAACCTTCATCGGTAAGGAAGATACAGTATAAATTTTAAAGTGTATCGACCTATGCAAATTTGCTCAGGGATTAACGCAATTTTGAAGAGTTCGCACGTAAAAATGTCATCCTGAGCTTAGATATGACTTTTTTGATAAAAAAAACAGTTTCTCTTGAGTTTTAGCCATACATGAAATGTCTACTTTTTAAAGATAAGCAAAATACTTTTTATAGACAAGACAAACGTGGGTGCCAGTTATCAAGAAAATAACTACTAGTTATAATTTTCTAAAAATATTTGTTAGCACATGTAAAAAACGATCGGTTACGACGGCAATTAGATGAGACGGTTTTCGGCAGCGGCGGTTTTCATGACGCACATAAAGGAACAGTATTGACTCTATCTTGAAAGTTGAGAGCAATTATTAGCTGATCTGTTAATTTGTAAATACTGCTTGGGAGCTAAACTAAGACACCTTGGCAGTAGAAGCTTGATAGTTGGTCAGGAAATGGTTTTATCTGCCATTGTTGCCATAGCTTTTTTGACCTATCGAATTTTGCTCATCGAAAATTGGAAGTTTCTCAATCGAAAAAGATAATCCGTTCTAAAGAGCGTCAACTATCTCGAGTTGGAGCGACAACGCATCGATCATGAACGACGAAGTCCTTCCAACTTCCGCAGTCTGCCACAACGGCGGCGGAAAAACTTGAAGTCAATTGAAGACATAAAGGAAGAAATCCAAACGAAAGAAATGCGCCGCCTGCTGAGGAACTTCCGCGAGAAATTTGTTGGTATTAATCTGCAAATATCCGGTTATGTACTAACCTTCTTGATAAGAAAAGCCCCAACACAAATATCATTTGCTTATTCCAACGGTCGCGCCGGTCATCCTTGACCCAGACGAATACGACGAAAGTCACGATCAAGACTCCGACAAAGCTATCATCGGTTTGACATGGCGGAAACACACTTCGACTATTTTTTCGTATTTCAGAAAAGTTCAATTTGATCAGAAGACAGTTGCCGAAACTCGCTGACCAGGCGAAACTGAAAGAAGAAACGGCCGAGCGGGAAAGACTTCGAAGAAAAAGTAGAAATGCTGGATCAGGTAATGATTTAAATTAGCATTTTGAGAATCAAAAAACTTGAAGTGAAACTTCTTCGATATGTCCGATCTGACAAGCCGCGTAAATATGAAATCGAACTTACAAACATGTTTGAAGATCAAAGCACTTCTTTAATGCCTGTTTCTATGAAATAAAATTTGTGAAGAAAAATAAAACCAATGTTCCGAACGACCCAAGGGCCCGAGAATCAGCTGGCCTTGCACCCGGCCTTTTCGAGAAAAAGCGCCATCTGCAGCTATGAATTAGCACCAGCTGTATCAAACCCACCGCGCGCTATAAATACCGAGCAATCTGACTTTTGAAATTCATAATTGAATTCGCCCCTAGGCATTACTAGAAAATAAAACCAGTACACTAATTGTACCTCTACTTGCGAATTATGCCAGCTACCGAGAAAATCAACTTTGAGCCAAAGAAGACCAGTGAATCGAGAAAGCGCAAATCAGATGATATTTTCAACATGCCAGCGAGTAAGATAAAACCAGCTGAAGAGTCAAGCCCGTTAGGACTGGATACGCGACTCAAAGAACTCTTGAAAGAATCAAGCAGCAACTCTCCCCTCGATGGCCGCCCAAAAACCGGGGATCCTCCTGCAGCTTCTACTCAGGAACGAATGATCTACAAAGCTCTGTTCCAGCTCCACACGATTATCGGGCACCACGACGATGATGGAAGGCCAAACCCGATTCTTCGGAACGCAGAGGCGAAAGATTGGGAAACTGACAAGAAACTCAAACGCTACAGCCGACAAGTACAGGAAGCAAAGAAACTTCTGCCATTTATTCGAGGACATCTGAAGAAACTCGAACGCAAACAATCTCCAAAGTAGCTCTACTGTGCACTTTTCTCCTTTTCTGTAAATTCAAATAAATTTTGAACTTGATTTTTTGTCTTTTATTAAAAAAAAAAGTTACATACAAATTACAGAGTTATCCTTCAAAGTGACGGCGAATATTGTAGCTTCCATCTTTTCGATGTTTGTACAAGTTCACGAAGGGACCTTGAAAATAATTATTTTCTTTTATGTTTTACCCTACTACCTGAACTCTCTTCCATATTTCTTCCGGAAAATTTTCCACTGAATTTTGGAATCTTAATCCATGCGCTTTGAGGAGGCCTATTCAAAGATTCATGGTATTAATTTTGACAACTAGGTTCAACCTTTGATTTGTACTCCAGTTATTGGACGAGTGAGGACGACTGTTTGTTGGCGTGTGAGTTGGGCGACCGTATGGTCGGTTTTTAGAGGCGTTCGGATAATTATGAGCGATATTGTTTACGCCTTGTTGCCAGCTAACAGGACCCGGAATATTGTTAATGGATGACCAGGAGGACGAAAAGCTTGGACGAGCACGCGCTAGCCCGGTTTCTTGGAAAATGATTTGGTAAATAAAAAAATTTAACTTTGGTGAATTTCTAGTTGTCTTACCCGAAGTTTCTTCCGATGAGAACGATGCTTTCTGAAACCCAGGGCAAACCAAATTCAATTCATTACAGGACTGAGTAACAACTGCGTTAATCCTGTTCATTCTTTTCAGAAGTTTGTCTTTTTTCGCCGAAGTGCACTTGGCAAAGTACTCATCGATCACAGGGCCAAAGATCGCTCCAAATTGCTCGTTGACTTGAATGTTAGCCACTTGAGTCAATAGCTCCGTGCTTTCATTAAATTTTTAAAAATTCTTTTTTTCTCACATTTAATTTTTTCACATGCATCGAAATTCATTTCCTGACTGGCTCGGTGATATCAACCGTTGTGCAATCGTTTGTTTCGATGCTTTTGATCAGCTCAGAGGTTCTAAATTTGACTCGATCGAGAATCTTCTTGATATTTGGGCTGTGAGGGATTTTGGTCATTGCCCATTCTAGCGACAGGTCTGCATTTTGTAGCAAAAGACCCTTAATTGTCGGCTCGTAGTCTTTGTCCGGGTTATTCAGCGAAACTCAAAGCTCAAGAATTATATTTAGACAGTCTGTTTCCCCTTCCTTGCGCTAACTTGGACCTTATCTGCAGGAGGCCACGTGATAAAGCCGAGAAATCGACACAAGTGGGACAGTCGCAAGTGTTCGACTGAGAAGAACGACATTTGCCATGAGCATGATTACAGCAACTGGACGAGTCACTGTCAGAAGAACAAATGGCGAAGCCTGCTGATTTACCACATTTCAGGTCGTTGCGGACTTCTCCAATTTGTGATGAAACTTAAAAATAGATATTCAAGGCTCTAAGAATACTTCTTCATAAAAACTGCTCTATCTACATATCCTGAAGCGAGAAAGACTGACGTAAGAATCTTCATATTAACGAATCTCTTGTTTATTCTACTTTATCAGTGGAATAAATTTATTAAATAGCAGACAACCAAAAACCGAAAACAAAAAAGAACCTCAAATGAATTGCCCGAAGTTTCTTGACATTTGATCAAATTCAGCAGCTCGTGTGCTTCCTTTAAACTTTCCTGATCAAAACTTACGTCTCAGAAATAACAGAATATCTTTTTTGTAAAAATATATTTCTTAGTTACAGTTTTGAGCATGTACAGTTAATTCATTTAAATAGGATTGACGAAGAGCTTGTTGTTCCGTACCACGACCTAAAATAGTTTTTATGTGGAAAGTATAATTTTCTAACGTTGTGAACTGATGCCTTCGTAAGATTTCGTTTTCTGAACTTCTTTCTATCCAAAATTTCTTCATAGCTTCTTCCTATCTGAGGAATATTGTTTCGACTAAGACCGTTGCGATTAAAGCAATTGTGATTCTTCACTTTTCCTCCGTAGAATTGAATAATCGCTAGAATTTTTTAAGAACGTTTATAAGTGAAGATGAACATACGATATTTTTGAAGATTGAGGCCTTCAACGACGATGAGTTTTGAAAAACGATCTTCTAAATCTTCTGGGCTACGTTTTGAATGAAGCACAACAAAAGTATTGCCACGATAGAAGTTCCAGTATTCCAGATTCCAAGTCTAAATTGAACAATTATCGGAGACCGGAGCTCATTTTACAACCTGAATGTTGAATGAATTACTGCCCTGAAAATCCATTGAAATCGAGAAATCAAGAAGATTTGCAGGAACTTTTATTTCGACAGCGAATCCAAATTTGTCGTGCCTCATCCATGCGTCCACGTATTGCGCTGATATCAACCCTTCTAAGGTTTTACAGGGCCCTGTTTCACGTTCATATATTGTCCAAAATCATAGGTAGGAAAATTAATCGAGAACGAGTCCTGAAGTCGTGCTTGCAGGGCCATTTGTTGGCGCAAAAGGATTCGCAGTAGAAATAGGCGGCCTAAAAGTTGTCTCTGGATCAGTTGGCAAGTCTCCATCGCAGCTATTTGAACAACATGTGCATTCGGCTTTTGGCTTGAGCTCTCCATTATCGCAATTGAAGGTGCCCCCTGTATTTGCTCCCAAGCAAAAGCCCTGATGGCAATTTACCAGAAACAAATCGGCAAATTGCGTTACGAATCCATTCGGAACATCGAGACATTGATTCAGTTGTCTTTGTTTTTCTTGTTTTCGTTTGAGCCGCTTTTCTTTCTTCGGGTTCAGTTTATCATCTGGATAGAATAGTCTCTTGAGTTCGAAATTGAAACCGCCGAAAATCTCGCCAAAGAACAAAAAATATTTCAAAAGAAGCATTTCCTTTCTAAGTTTTCTGGGCGATAAAGTGTTGAACTAGCTGAGTACAGCATCGTACCTTATCAGAAGAGCACCACTTGAGGGCGTCACGGTCAACTACGGCCACTAGACGAAATTTTGAGACATGAAATTCAGTGGGATTAAATTCTAGCTTGTCTTGCCTTTGAATACGACGCTTTAATTGCTGAGCATTTACTGAAATCGATGTTAAATGAACTCTTCGAGAATGTTTGATTTACATAATATTAACTGCCAAAAAACATGGCCTCACTGCTTTTGGAAAGCTTCTAAATGACCTTTTGGAAAACGGCTGACACTATTTTTATTACCAGTAGATCTGAATAGGTTGCGGTAAGCCTTCATGGCATCGCCCCGTCAAATGTGGAATTTACCTATTTCGCATGTTGTGCCGGATCAGCCACCGCTGAGGATAGCCATTTTGCAAAAAGGTCGATTCTGCAAAGACACGCTCACATAACACATTCCAGCGCTATAAATTCGACCGCAGGTGTAATACTGAGAATTTTACCAGCTATTGATTTCTCGGAAACAATCGGCTAATGAATCGTAAAAAAATATATTTACAGAAAATATACAGTGAAAGAAAGTTTTTATCCGCAAACCGGAGCTTCTTCTAGAGCTGGCTCGAACTTCCTCTTTCCCCGATGGCAAATGACAGAATCAAAAACTTCTCCTTTTCTTTTCGGTCTGGTTCCATCGGGACAGTAGAAATCGCATTGCTCGTATTTTTCTCTTCTTCCAGAGCAAATAGCAGTTATGTCCGATTTCTTGTACCAAGGATAGAAGTCCTCTAAAGCGCCGCATTTGAGACTCTCTTCTCTTGCTCGAAGAGAAGGGTTGACACAGGCGATGTCGATTGACTTCTTGATATTCCAAATGTTCCTCACAGAATTTCTACAAATGACTTCTTTCGTCCAACGAGGAAGAGTGTTGACTTTCGTTTCGGGGCAACTGATCCAGCATCGATTCTTGTTGCAGTCGATATTGACGCCGGAATCAAAGTCGACTTCGAAATGGCGCGTTATTGGGCCACACTTTGTCTGATGTTCTGGTCTGGCGCAACCGACAGAGCCAGTTCTTTTTGGTTTTGGCTCCCATTTCTTGCGCTTTTCATTTTTACACGTTGCTCTTGCGATGGTTGGGATGTGACCGACAGTGGAGCATGAAAATTCACACGAATTGGTTGTATTTTCGCAGGCTGTGATGACATCGTCAGGGAGAATGTCGTATGTTTGCTCGACATTTTCACATGTACGAAGATTCGTTGCAGATTCTTTTCCGAGTCTAAGAACTCATTTTAGGTCTAGTTCACTTGCGTCCGAATAATTGATAAATAATTTATTTAAAATAAATACTTGTTCTTTGGGCTTTTAGAAGCTGTCTTCTCAGGCTTCGATTTTTTCTTGGATCCGCGACTTTCATAGTCCTGGAAAGCCTCCGCAGTTTCCTCGCCGTCCACCTCCGTGTAATCATACTGATACTCATATGTCACCATAACGTTTTCTTCCGGAGCAATTTGCGGCTTTCTAAAAGAGATAATCAGGCATTTAATTTGCATCCCCAATGAATGAACTTGCCGACGACCCATGAATAATGATTGAATGAAGGGATTGTCGTCTTCTTCAGAAACTTGTTGAGATTTAATTTTTTCAATGGCGGCAGTGATGGTTTTTTGCGATTGTTGAAGACTCATGAATTGGATTGACTCGGTATCCAGGTAGAATGAGACCAGTCGGTTGCCGCAGATGATAGGAACACTATTAGAAGTTATGGCAAATTCATTGAAGAATTTTTTTTACCTTAGCATGTTCGTTATCAACCTGGAAGGAATATTATCAAAGCAAGTTGTTTCAGTACTGCCGACTGGACAGGGCGACGTCCGGTAAAAATTCGGGAAGTATTCTGAATCAAGTGAGAGGCATTCTTCATTCGTACCTGGTGTTGACTCGCTGACGCACATTTGCACTTCTAAAGTTTCCACTGTTTCTACCATTGCCAAGCTCCCTTGAAAAAGAAACTATGACGACAATTGGTGTGGTTTGATTTTTACCGTAATCATCGTACAAAATTTTCTTGATTGTCAATTCATCGTAGACGGAGAAAATCTTGAGTAATTTTTCATCTGTAACGCAGTCGATCGCGAAAATGACAAAATTTTCGCTAATTACAGTTCCAAAGCATTTCGTTTCACCACTTGTTACTAAAATAGTGGACGCTTCTGTCCTTGAGCTCATTTCTGTGGCTCCGATGTTTTTGGATCCGCAAGAGTTGGGCTTGTATTGGTCGTAAATGCTTCGCCAGTCGTTATCGTAAATTTGCTGGTGAATCCATTCTGTGTAGCTAACGACATTTGAGTAAACGCCTGGGTAATTCGGCCGCGCGCATCCTTTGCCGAAGCTGACAATTCCGACGAGAACCGGTTGGTTATCTCTGTCGAGGCAGACAAGAGGTCCACCTGAATCATTCTGACAGGCATCAGTGCGCCCGCCGAGCATGTGACCCGCGCAGATATGCACTTGCGGGTTGAATAAAGTCCCGTATGACGTTCCACGTGCGCACACTTCAAAGGGGTTAGGTCCGGTTATCTTGCGCATTCGAAAATACACACTTCACAATTTGCTTCAGTAAAATTTCGAGCTCAACCCCTTTCCTTCTCCAGAAAGCAGCGGCACTCGAGCTTCCATCAGCTGACTTGAAACGACTCCTCTCTTGTGACTCTCGTCCTGGGCGCCCCAGCCGGCGATAAAGCAATCTGTTCCAGGTTGAAATTCTTGCTTGTACGGTAAGCAAACGGGTGAAATGTTGGAAGAATAGGCGATCGGCCGTGGCAGTTTTATAAGAGCAATGTCATTTTGACCGGTTGTTGGAGAATATCTTGGGTGAATGATGAATTCGGCTGTTTCTAGAGATTTCGAGGGAAACCATAATAAAGTCAAAATAACCTCGGAATAATTATTTTCCTCATGATTAAAAAATTAGGGTGAAGATGTTCACAATTCGCATTATATACAAACAGTAACTGTCTACAGCCGTATATGATGCGCACTATAGCACTATAATCTGCTTATTTTTAGACGCTCCAGCTGGAGCAGTTTCCTCTCAAACTCCTTCCTGAATCCATAGAAAGCTCTCTCGTCTCTTTTTCATGTAAAACTTGGTCGCCAAAAGTCAGGGTTACTTTTTATCATGAGCAACGCAATGAGCCGCCGTAATGACATATTCAGGATTGATAATTGAAGCTCCACAGTAAGATCTGTTCTTTTGAATTTTTATTCGAACGATAAAAGGCCAGTTCCAATCAGCTCGCTGACCATTGATGATACGAGAGGATTGTTGATAGCGATTTTGGTGTGAAAGTGGGAGGGGTCTCTTAGTTCTTTCGTAATTGCCAATTACTAATTGGAAGGGAAGGAAATTATGATCATACCTTGCACTGGAGATTTTTCGGTAGAGTTGGATTGAAATTTCTTAGTTTCACTTTTTGTATATCTTCGCCGTATATTAAAGCAGCCGCTGGACCTGTCCACCAGAAAAATAGGAAAAATAAAATCATTTGAACTCTCAAGAAAAATTTTGCTAGATATTTAATTCTGAAACTAAATGGGCGTCTTTGAAATTTTTGAGAAAGGGATCTGTCCAAAGCTTGACCACATTTGGACAGTTGGAAGGGTTGTGATTTTGCAAAGCGCCAAGCCAAATTGTCTGTGATCATCTAATTTCTTGCGCAATTTGCATAATCAATCATTTGATTCCATTTTCGCCAAAGTTGGTGGGAATAACACACGTGTTTGTGCCCAAAAGCCCCCGCGGTCATTTTCTAAAGTCACATTTGCGTCAGGGAGAGCTAGTTAGTCCTTTGCAATTATGGTCAAGATTCTCGGTTTAGTTGGCTCGGCTTTGGCTGTTCCAAGTTTCAAGAGCCCACGATACGACACCAATGCTCCCAGAATTATTGGAGGCTCCGAGGTACACTTATAAACTCAAAGAGACTGTTAGTAAATAAACTGTTAGGCTGCTGAAGGTCAGTTCCCCTGGCAAATCTCCCAGCGACGAATCCAACTCGGCCAGCCTGGCTCTCACATGTGCGGTGGTTCAATCGGTGGCTCCAAATACATCATCTCCGCAGCTCACTGCGTTCTTGACGCCACCCGAGTCATCGTTGCCTATGGCACCAACGACTGGCGAAGTAACGATAACCTCGCCGAGGTGGAGGTTTTTCGAGGACACCCCAACTATGATGCCCGAGCGATCGATTACGATTACTCCTACATGATCCTCAAGGAGGCTCTTTCTTTTAGTGAGACTGTTCAGCCAATCCAACTTGTTCCCGCTAACTCTGCTTCGCAAAACAACAATTTGCTCTACGGTGAGACTGCTACTACTTCTGGATGGGGCTATTCTGCCCATGATTCCAAGTAAGCTGTACTTTTGCAAATAACTTCTTATATGACTTTTTAGCGGCGAACCAATCAACATTCCCAACCGAATGCAATTTGTCGAGCTTCCACTTAACAGCTGGGATACCTGCGTCGGATTCTGGGGCGACCCAACCATCAACCCTATCCTCGGCAAATACACCCCACGAATGCAGTGCTGCGGCGGTCAGGGCTCTACTAGCTGCATGGGCGATTCTGGTGGACCTTTGGTCGTCAAGGATCCAGAGAGCGGCGACAACCTTCTTCTCGGTGCTGTCTCATGGGGAAGTGGCAAATGCGACGTCAATATTGCGGGAGTCTACACCAACATCGCTTTCCCAGAAGGACGACAGTGGTACACTGATGAGATCGGCCTTTAAATGTTATTTGTCATGTCTTGAAATAAATTTCTCAACTCAATGTCTATTTGTAATGACCACAGTCACCGAATCGGTATTTCAATGCAGATTACTTTTTGCTGTTGATATTAGTTCCTATAAATATCACACCTGACATAGCGGTTTAGAACTCTTGTCACAGCGGTTATATTCCGCCTCTAGATGGCATTTAATGATATAAAAAGCATCTCCAGCTTGCAAAAGTAAGAGTTGTCAACTTTGTTAATTGTCTTCCTTCAAAAGAAAAAAAAAACTATCAGAGGTACAAGCACTTGATTATCGAAAAAGAGATTCCTGAAATGAAGAACAACGAAGATTTTTTCGTATAATTGACATTTTATTCGTCAACATAAAATTTATTTTGAATAAAAATTAGAAAACCTCTTTGAAATTCAACTATAATTATTTTTTTAACAAAATAATATTAACGTACTTATTCAGGATACTTTAAAAGAACATTTTTAGGTGAAACCAGCTGATAGAATAGACGATGAAGTTCAACTTATTATTCTTCGTCACAGCGGCGCTTGGCCAGAACTTATGTAAGTTAAAACGATAAACTGGACTTTAGATAATTCTTTCAGTCGGAGGAGGTGCTCCAGCTGAACAGCAGGCCCCACCAGAGCAAGGAAATGCATTCGATTTCAACTCAATGTTCGCAAACTTGTTTGGAGGCGGAGGAGATATTTTCTCCATGTTTGGTGGACCTGGTGCTGGAGGACCAGGGCTACCAGCCCCAGCTGCACCAGTAGCCCCAGCAGCCCCTGCCGCCCCTGCTTCTCCAATTAATTTCGCTGCTCCATCTGACCCATTCGCGAATTTCGGAGGCGGGGCTCCTGCTGCTGCAACAAACACACAAGGAAACAACGCAGATATTCAAATTCCTTCTTCGAATAAGGCACCCAATAAGAAGGGAAAGAAGAATAAGAAAAATAAAAACAAAAAAGAAACAACAGAGGCTCCAACAACAACAAGCACTACAACAACCAGTACGACTACTACTACAACAACAACTACAACCACAACTACGACTACAACGACGACAACAACTACTACCACAACTACAACTACAACTACAACAACTACTACGACGACAACAACTACAACCACAACTACCACTACCACAACAACGACAACGACGACAACTACTACTACCACAACTACTACCACAACGACGACTACAACTACAACAACGACTACAACTACAACAACGACTACAACCACAACTACCACGACGACAACAACAACTACAACCACAACTACAACAACGACTACAACGACAACTACCACGACGACAACAACAACTACAACCACAACTACAACAACGACTACGACTACAACTACCACGACGACAACAACTACTACCACAACTACTACTACAACTACTACCACAACGACGACTACAACTACAACGACAACAACAACAACTACAACCACAACGACTACGACTACAACTACCACGACGACAACAACTACCACCACAACTACTACAACAACTACTACCACAACGACGACTACAACTACAACTACGACTACAACGACAACTACAACGACGACAACAACAACTACAACCACAACTACGGCAACGACTACAACTACCACGACCACAACAACTACTACTACAACAACAACTACAACTACAACTACAACGACGACAACCACTACTACCACAACTACCACAACTACCACAACTACTACGACCACAGCTCAACCTCCTCCACCACCACCTGCAGCACCAGCTGCCGGAGCTGATTTCGATTTCAACACAATGTTTGCCAGTCTTTTCGGAAACAGTGATAATGGACCAGCTGACATCTTCAGTATGTTTGGCGCGCCAGCTCCTCAGCAACAGCAAGAAATAAACATTGCCCCGGCTGAACCTGAAGAAACGACCACAACATCCACTACTACAACTACAACCACCACCACGACTACAACAACCACTACTACAACCACCACCACAACCACCACCACAACCACCACCACAACCACCACCACAACCACCACCACAACCACTACCACCACCACAACCACCACAACAACCACCACCACCACCACCACGACCACCACCACCACCACCACCACAACGACAACGACAACGACAACCACCACCACCACCACCACAACGACAACGACAACGACAACCACCACTACAACCACCACCACAACTACAACAACAACGACAACTACTACTACGACAACGACAACTACTACGACAACGACAACTACAACTACGACTACAACCACATCAACAACAGAAGCCCAGATCCTTGACCTCAATAATCTTTCCGATCTCAACTCGGTTTTCAATAACCTTGGACAATTTGACTTGAATGCACTTTTCGGTGGAAATGCTCCAGTCGTTACTGAGGCACCCGTCATTGTCACAACAACCTCCACTACTACCTCAACAACGACCTCAACCACCACAACTACAACTACAACGCCAGAGCCTATCAGAAACAGATTCATGCGAAACGACATTGAATTCCTTGCCGAGCTCAAATCATCCGAGGACGCTTTCAAGCAAGAAGTTCAGCAGCGAATGCAATCTGGACCACTTGATATCAAGGGAATGCAAGTCGCTGTTGAACCGCTACGACGACGAAGACGAGACGTCGATCCTACTCACCGAGTTAAGATTACTCTCATCCATTTATTGACCGGTGACGTTCCAGAGCCATCCGGCGATGAAATTGTTGGCCCACTTTTCGAAGGCCTCTTGTCTACCGCTAACGTCGACTACAATACGATGAATGTCAAGACTAACCTCCGAGATCAAGTTATTACACTTGTCCCACCAACTACCACCACGACAACAACCACAACAACTACAACAACTACTACGACTACCACAACCACGACCACAACCACAACAACAGCAGAAGAAGTCGTCGACTTCTCTAACTTGGACAGTATTCAATCTGCCCTCGGCTCTCTCGGCACTCTCGACCTCACCTCAATCTTTGGATCAGCCCCAGCACCAAGCAATAATCGACCAAACATCATCGGAGGTGCTTCTGCTGTTGCATCTGACCAGGTTGATGATGACTTACGAGAAAGCTCACAGGTAAGATATAATCTTGCTATTGAATCTTTAATTCCTTTAAGTCCGTCGGTAATCGACCAGGTGCTTCAGAAGACGAAGAAATCAAAAACGCTGGTTTGCCATTCATTGCTCTCGCAGGAACCACTCTTGGAAGCGCAAGATGGTGCCCACTTTGCCACAATACCGATAGTCTTGCAGCATGTACCCAGGTTCAACTGTGTCCTAAGGGTGACTATTGGGATTGCTACGTTAAATACGAGTTCACTTCAAGGAACGGTTGAAAAGCTATTTTTCTTGTAAAAAATGTTTTGTTTTCTAAGATAAATTCATACTTGACCCGAAAAAAGCGGCAGAGAGGTCGTCAACGCTGGCTGCAAACAACATCGAGCTTGTACCGCTGAGAAGGAGCAGAACTTCCAGATTTCCAATATCCCACAAAGTAAGGAATGAAATTCGAGATATTTATATTAATCAATATTTAGAAATCTCCCGATTTGACAAATGCAAAGCCAACTGGGTAACAGCTTCTCAACTTCGAGCAGGAGCCGCATTCGGCCGAAGCTTGAGATCCGACATGTCCTCAGTTTGTACCAACTGCTTTGCTTCATATGAGAGCGCATCGAAACCTGCTGCAAGCGTTTTTACTGATGTAAATGGCAAACTTCAAATGTATGATGATCAGCAAAATACATTCAGTATTGTTGAGTCAACATGGGCTGGCCAGTTGGACTGGTGGAGGGTAAGAATGAAAAATTCATGCAGATAATTTCATTTAAAACTTAGGCAACTACTGATCATACTGGCCTCGAAGATCCTACAACCGGAAACGAAGTTTTCCAAGCCTAAGAAACTTAGTTACGAAAAGAAGAATGAAACGCGTCACTGAACCACATTTGACAAGAATTTTTATATTTTGTAAAGTTCAGTCGCGAGCTGTGAATAAAAACTTGCCCCCAATCTTACATAAAAGTTATTTATTTACAAGTATAAAGCAGTGATCAGTAAACTGAGAGATGAAATAGCCGATGGTAATAATGCAGAGTTTTTATCCTTGTCGATCATATCTTGCACCGAGCAAACTTCATCGACAGCGCAAAAAACCTCTTCGGGCTCTTCTTTGCAGTAGGTACTCTATAAATATTTGAAAAGAGATTGATCAGGAGTCACTGACATTATAGAACTCTGAGGGCGAATTTCGGCAGTCCGTCATCAATCGCAATAAATCGCTGTCGCAAGCAATTTCCTTCGGCAAACACCTCGCTTGAGAGTACTCTGTCACCGATTTCGAATGACTATGGACGCATAAAGCTGAGAAAAAAACGATTATTACTGTACCAGTAGAAAAAGGAAGGATCAGGACAGCACTTTTTCTTCGATGTACAATTTGAAGTATCCTCGCACACGAGGTCCGGGTCGTCGACGCCTAGTTGTAATAGAATCAAATGATTAAGGATTTCCTTCGCTTGAATTATTCAGCAGCGAAAAACTACCTTTGCACTGGCAATCCGTTGACTCCTTAAAATTCGCACATTCATCGATAGTGCTAGCAATGCAGGGCTCCTCAAGTAGATCATAAACTTCCGCTGGGCAATTTATTTCATCTTTGTTATTAGGGCAATCCTTTTAAACGCGTTTTTAAATAATTTTCAGCTTATTAAAAGGGAATGCGTCAGAGGCTGTCCGAACTCCCTTTTCTTGTAAAATTAATTAACACGTTCCTTCTTACAATCGCACACCGATCGCATATCAACGCACGTTCGGCTTTCAGCAGTGTTATCATCTTGACAGCTTTAAAATTTATTTTAATAAAGCCTCAAACACAACCAATATTAGCCCCGTCTTTTCTTTTTTCATTTGGCTGGATTGCAAAATCCGCCGCTGAGCTTCGAACCTGAACTGTGACGACGTGCAGCCTAAGTAATCAGCGGTAATCTCTGACAAGAGAAGCGAAGACAGTAGAATCATTCTCCAGCTCATTTCTTCTTTTAAAACCTCTGTAAGTAAAAAGATGCAATTTAGATTCAAAGGAAGTATATCTGAAATCTGAGATGCTTTGGAAGATTACGACTTGAGTAGTTTAATTGTCGCGGAAACGTCATGATTACGAGTTTAGCTAATAAAAATTATGCTCACACAATAAGCGCAAGTTTTATAAAGCACCATAATATTGCTCTGAAATTCAGAATTAACATATATTATCTGCGTAGACAGCAAATTATTAAATCATAATTTTGTCTAGTCAACAGTAAGATCTTTCGAAAGCAAGATTATCCTGTAATCATCAGATCGAGATCAATACGGTTATTGTTCCCTCCAGTCCAATTAAAAATTGGTTTTGATTCTCATAGATGTCAATTTCGGAATTGATTCGAGTCTTATAACAATTTATAGCATAAATTTGCAAGCTGCTGAATGCTAGGTTCAGATGGACACCAGTAGTGCCAAGATTTGGGATTTTAATTTGAAACTCTCGAGGGACCCTCACAGCACTGTGCGACAACGGACAACGATTTCAATCGCCAAGAAGATTCAAGAGAAAATATAGAAGAGACGGATCAACATTGAAGATTGATGTTTCATTACTTAATTTATTTTGGATTGTTGAAATCAACGGCAGGAATTCACGAGGTAAGGACTTCTCATAGCCTTTAAAATAATTTGATGAAAAGGGAGATGAGTTTTGCAATACAGACAGAAAACTACCACATGCTTCGAGAAGTCGGAGATACTTAGAATCCGATCAAAAGTGGACTGGAGACCAAATAACGTATTCAATTTTAAATTTTACGCCAAGACTTGGCTTGAATTTGACAAGGAAGGTTCTGATTGAAATCATGGAAGAGAGACTCCAATTTTAATAGAAGCGGATCCTGAGCGAGTTGTCAATCTTTCATGCAGAATATTAAGATGCTAAATCGATCAGTCATTCAAAAAGCCAAGAATGATATTAGAACCTGCACAGGACAGCGATCAATTCTGCGATATCACATTGGAAGAAATATTTGCCGATCCCTCTAGTTCGGGATCATTTTGCTTGGCTTAAGAGCGCGGAAATAATTCGCAGCGTAAATTTTTAATTCGTTTTATATTTGCGTGGAATGTTTTATGAGGAATGACCCCTTCTGTCAGTGGAGATACAGGATGAGCAGTGGAAGGATTCCGCTGATATACGCATCAAATTCGTCAATTCGAGTAAGTGGCTCAGTCTTTTTAAAATCTAATTAGAAATGAAGGCCACGGTGATAATTCGCCATTTGATGGACCTGGAAACTATCTCGCGCACGCGTTCTATCCAGGCCCAGGCCTTGGTGGAGACACTCACTTTGACGCTGAGGAACCGTGGACTTATCTCGGTCATCCCGAAAAGAAAGGTGAGCGGGGTTAATCCATGGAAGAAGCTTTTATCGGGATCCTTGTAGCATTACGTTGGACGCATTATTGCCAAGTTCAATTTTCCGTCTAATAGGTTGTCCCCTGGGATGAGACCAGGATAGGCCATCTTGGGGCTGAATACTTGATAGTTAATTCAGAAGAATTGAATTTCCATCATCATGAAATCATTATGCAGGGTAGCCACCTGTTCTGGTTATTCATTTACTGCGATAATTTAACTTGACCGACATCAGCGAATATAATTGAACTCGTGTTTTCAGGCAACGATCTATTTCTTGTTTCCATACACGAGCTTGGCCATGCACTTGGACTTGCTCATTCGACTGACCCGAGTTCCATAATGTTCGCAACTTATCAAAGTCACAATACGAAGAACTTTCAACTTCCAATGGATGATATTTTAGGAAATAGGAAGGAGATTTTCTTCTTTGATTAAAAAACAGTAACGCGGCGAAAATAATTCATCCGCAGTTGTGCATGAATAAAAGATGTCATTGAGCATTCATCACATTATGAGCTTCTCATCCCTTTTCCAAGGCATTCACAAAATATATGGTAAGAAGCCTTCAACGACGCTTAATTCCACGGCGCTTATGTATAAGCCAAAGAAGTCCTTCAAGGCCGACAGCTCAATGGATGAAAGTATTCGAGTAAACATGTGTCTGGAGCGAGTTGTCGGCGTTGTTGATACTGACGAAGAGCTCATTGTCTTTTCTCGAACGCGCTTCTCAGTTTTATACCGAGACTACTCGAATGAACAATTTCTCAGGCTAAATTCTTCTCAGTCAGAATTGCTCGTTTTAGGAACTGTTTGTTATTTCTCGTAAAAAACCATTTTCTTCAAATTTTCGAACATCAAAAAGTCTCTCAGCGGTGGTCAAAACAGCGTCAAATCTCCTCCGTCGTCTATGACAAGAACCAGCGAATCTTCATATTTCTGCATCAAAATATAATTTCGGTCTACAATGGCTATCGCTTTTCATTTCAAACGGAAATGTCGACAATTCATGTGGATGCTCGGCAATGCACAAGGCTCTTTATGGATCCAACGGATAGTTCTATGACTTTCAAAATAACTTGTGAAAAGTTGATTTCCTTCTCATAAAATCATATCTATTATACTTTCTAGTGACCGGGTTTTTGGAATCAAACTGTCAAGAAACACCGTGTTAGAAGTTGGCGAAGAAGATCTAAGTCGATATGAAAATATTTTTCCAACAATGAATTCTGTCGAAGCATCTTGGGAAGGGTAAGTGTTAAAATGTTTTTCTTGATTTCTATTACCCGATTAAAAATAAACCGCTATGTTTAGACGGTGCATAGAGCCCAGTCGACAGAAAGACAGGTGTTTTCACTACATCCTCGATGGAAATTACTTTTCGACCTCAACCAAAAACGTACTCGAAGCTTTGTCAAGTTCACCTGGATTTTTCAAAGCAGTTTTTCTCAACTGCCCATTGCTCAACCTATATTGGCAAAAGTACACGCAGTTCATTTTAGCATTTTTGTGTTTGCTTTGTTCCTTTCTTCTGGGTAAGACTCTCCTCGAATTTCGCTGATAACAGTTAACCAAAGGACTTTTACTGGCACTGCTGAAGCTTCGAAGAACTTTTTCAACCTCCACCGCCGCCAAGAATGAGCTGCTTTAGTCTACTTCAAAACTATCGAATTCTTCAATTTTTAGTTTCTTCATTTTTCATTTATTGTAATTGCTTCTAATCCCCCACTGCCATATCCCTTTATTTATTCATTTGCCTGTGTACGCTGTCCGTTCGAAAGGGGTTATTTCTTTATCGAAATTAAAGAGTGAAAAGATAGATCAAAAAAGGTGGAAAAATAAAACCGCAAAATAATCGAGAGACATGTTCGGCATATCTATATTTAATAAGCCAGGAGAGTCAAATTGGCAATGTGGCGCGCTGCCACTCGCTTTGAGCGGGGGCCGGAGAATGAAAAAATCAATCCCTATTTCTCAGACCAGAGAAAGGCCAACCATACCATACCAGCACAACGACGTACTCATATTTCTGCTAGAATTTTCAGTAGAGCTCAGAAATCATTGAAATCAACGAAGAGAATTGATGAAAAGAAGACCATGTTTTCAGAAGAAGAATTGCTCAGCAGGATTGAGGAGCTAGAACTCACCATTGACGAAATAAGAGATGAACATGAACTCCAACTGGAGAAAATAACGAAACAGCTGAAAGAAGAGGAAAATATAAGGTATGCGAAGTGATTCTTGGGCACAAATTTGACAGCTTAGATTTAGAAAATATGAGCTCATCGAAAAGAAGATCCACCGAGTAGCAATGATTTGTGAGAAAAATAGGTAATTTCTTATTGATAATAAGTTTTTACTATTACATTGTCAATAACAGAACAATCCGGGTTTTACTGAACTGCTTTTTAGGCAAGATTACTGTCAGGCAAGAGAAAGCTACACACAAGAAAGAAAACGCGCAGAAGAGCTAGGTACAGTATAAAATTGTGGTACAGTTAATTGAATTACCCGGGCTCATCAGAAGGGAATGACAGTGGATTAAGGGGGTAGAACTAGGTTTTCCGAAAATAAGTGATTTTTGAGAGCCCCTTTAAATAAGAAAAACCTATTTTTACAAAGGTTAACGAAATTTCCTTTGAGATGTTGCTAGAAAAAGCATTCAACTATCAAAAAATGAAATTTTAAAAATCGGCTAATCACGTGACTCGAGAAATTTGAGGACGCAAATAGGCTAAAATGGCGATTTTCGATGAGATAGTTTGGTGTTTCGCTCTCTACCGCCAAAATTTGTTGACGAAAAATTTTTTAAGAAAAATGTTGTTAGATCTAAGTTTGCTCTATCTTCAGCTGAAGAGATAATTTGAATATCTTAGCTTGCCTGGCTTTGAGCGCCGGTCTAGAATTGGCTATTTTCGAAAATCCTAGTTCTACCCCCTTAAATGACCCCAGAGGCCAACAAGATTGAAGGATCTTGTATTGAATCAATTAAGACCGGACTGATCTGTAATCAATAGAAAATCTATAGAATATGGATATTTACATCATTTAAGAATTATTTAATAGCTGGATATACGTTAATAAATATCCCGTATAACCTTTCATATATTTAACCTCGTAATATATACGGTACAGGATAGATATACAGTATATATCATATATCTTGCTATTTGACCGTAAAATCTAAGTGCGATCCAATATGTTCTCATCAATACTAAATGACAAGATAATTTAAACATCTGGCCGGCAGGGAATGTAATGTCCAGAATTATCCCCTCAAAAACACTCATTTTGAATGTGGACGCGTAATAGAACCGACATTATTGGAGAGCGTTGACATTAATTATTCAAATGTTACTAAAATACACCGTTGTCAATGAAAAAATGTCCCCTTCAGGGTCATGTCTGTAGGACAAGGTTGATAATGTCTAATTCAGAGCAGAAGAACAAGGAACTGATGAAGCGTCTCTCAGGTGTGCTAAAAACCGCGGAGACGCTGTACAACGAGCGAACAGTGCTTCAAAACGAGCTGAAGAACAGTCTTACTCGATCGCAAACAATGATTGAACATTCCACTGCCGCAATCTCGAGCAAATCATCAACGCGAAGAACTTCCATGGCAAACTCAGATGCTACAATCACATCGGAAACATTCCGCTCTAGGACAGATTCAGCAATTCAGATTCTTCCTATACAAAATTACAATAATCAGGTTTTGAGCTTCTAACTCGATCTTCATGAGATCAAAAATCACGTGATATAGCAAGGTAATCACATTGCCTTTTGTTGAGTCTTCAAAAAGAACACTGTCGAGAAGTTCAGATGTTTCTCGCCTATCACGTGCTTCGACGACGAGGCGAAAGCCAACCTACTTTAGACTTTCTACCGTCAATGCCCTCAATTCAAACTCTGCTTCTACTCATCTATAGAATATCACTTTAATTAATAATTTCCTCTAAACTGCTGAAAATTTAACTGCCAACGACTTTCAAATTAAAAATCGAGATCAAAAGAACCGTCACTCTATTTTCATAAAGTCTTCGAAACCAGGTCTTATAAACAAGCCCTAAGGCTCTAGAAGTACCACAACTCCGCACAATCATCTGATGACTCAATCTTCAAGCCTGACTGCCCTGAGTGCGCTTTCCCTTTAGATTGTCACAAACTAAACATAACGAATTCTGTCACTGTTTTGCGAAGAGACCCGTATTTACAGAGTACGTAATGGAGCGTCGAGTTAAAAATTAACCTAACAACTATTAAAGGCAATCTTCTTTCTTTCAAAATCAAAGATTAAAAGATCAAGGAGAAAGGAAGCTACAAGATGTCCGATTTCAAATTCGTGTTCCAAATGCTCAAGCATTTGAAGGGAAATCAATGTTTTTCACCCGTTAATATTTCACATGCACTCGGAATGGTGATGCTTGGCACTACGGACGAGACCAGAGACGAGTTGGCAACTGTTCTCGGTCGAGGCGATCATGCTCAGACGCATTCAGTCCTACAGAAGGCTCTTGACTCGATGAAATCTAAAGGTACAGCGTCGAATCAATACCGCATCAGTTAGAAATAGTTGACTGAATGTAACTTTTTTAATTATGTACCGAATTCAGAAGTGGCTAACATCGCTGCTAAACTCTTTATCCAGCGAGGATTTGAAGTCAAAACGCCATTCCAAGAGGCATGCCTCGAAAAATACGGTGCCGGAGCTGAAAAAGTCGATTTCGCCGACCCAGAAGCGTCAGTTGGAACGTAAGTCGGTCAGAGTATAGCTAAAAATCACCGTCAGAATATGTGATTTATGCAGATTTATGCTCAAATATTTGAATCTCTCAGCGGGTAAATAACGATAATGATTATAGAATTAACAAATGGGTCGCTGGGGAGACAAAGGAAATGATCAAAGATTTGCTTTCTGCTTCTGACGTCGATGCAAACACCATGATTGCACTTTGCTCCGCTCTTCACTTCAAGGGATCTTGGGAGTATCCCTTCGATGCTCCTTTTGAAGATAACTTCCATCTCTCTGAGAGCGAAACAGTTAAGACTCAGCTGATGCAGAAAAAGGTAAAAATGCCCGTCGTTCTTTTTCTTAATTTGTTTCCAGCACAGATTTGCGTTTAACTACTCGGGAGAGCTGGAAGCACAAGTCGTTGAGCTTCCATATTCAAATGGAGCTTCAATGCTTCTTGTCGTCCCACAATACATTGGTGGACTCGACGGAATCGAAGCAAAGATCACTCCCGAAGTCGTCGATGATCTTGTCAGAAATCTCGACAGATCTGGCGGAGATGAAGTTCTGGTGAAAATGCCAAAGTTCGAGCTTGAAGTTGGCATGAACTTGAAGGACACTCTTGAGAAATGCGGACTCACGGTAAGAGGGCAATTATTTCTTTGAGGTCGTAAATTCTCTATAGCGAATCTTCAACCCCGAGGTGAACCCACTTTCTGAAATGACGCACGCGGGACTTCACATTGGCGCCGCCGTTCACAAAGTTAAAATCATCGTCGACGAGCAAGGAACAGAAGCTGCTGCTGCCACTGGGATGATCGGCATGATGAGAATGATGCCGATGATGCCAATCCTAATCGAAGCCAACAAACCATTCCTATTTTTCATCCGATACGAAGGAGAGACCGTTTTTGCTGGACGATTCTCCTCGCCTAATTAGATGATGTTAGCCTGACTTTCTTCCTTTTGCAAATAAAAACATCATTAGATAATTTTAACTGACTCTATTTTCGAAAATATGCAGCAGATAGAACTTTAACTGAACTATTGTGGATGTCAGGGTGATAATGGGGGAATGGCAAGCTAGATTTGTACAAGCATGTACAAAAATACAGGGATTAATCCCAGTCTTCATCATTCGACTCAGCCGAGAACTCAGAAGATTCGCTACCGCTGAATTCGTACTTGACCTAAATATGAATAATTAGGAACAAAACCAGAAGGTCATCAAAATACCGGTTTGGCTGGGGCAGCTTTAGCGCGGCGAGAGCTTCTCTCTCGTGGAATAACTGTCTTTGCGACTTGCTGCTTCAACTTCTTCGTCAACTTTGCTGGCGGAGAGTCGTCATCTGATTCACCGGAGCTGTCAGACGAGGCTTCGGGCTCTTCGTTTTCAGACTCGATCGATTCAATTGTATCGTCATCGTCCTTGTTTCGTCCGCGCCCGCTTGATTTCGCTGGAGCGCGTTTTTTGGTCGTTGCGGAGGCCTTTTTCTCCAGTTTTTCAATCTCTTCATCGGATGATTCGTCCTAAAACGAAGTTAGCTTTCTACGATCAGCGTATTCAATTACCTCGAGATCCATCTTTCGACGCTGGCCCTTCATAATAACGCGTTCAAGTTGAGGATCAACTTCTCGTCCAGCAAAGAGTCGTTCAACCTTCTTTTTCGCGAAATAGAGAGCGAGTAGCTTTCGCCAGTTCTTCTTCGCCCGACTGCGAGATTTCTGTCGAGCGCGTTCTTCCGAAATACCGGCAGCTTCAACATATGCATCTCGCACTGTCTGCTCGTACTCCTTGCAAATGACGTAGCCGCCGATCTTAGGGTATCCCTTCTTCCCATCGAATCCGACAACGGCCTTTGCCGCGTCGATTCCAAGCTTTCTGCAGACTCGAGAGCACACTCCGAAGTCGTCCAAATCCTCGAGAAAAACCGTTCCAATTGGAAGCATGCACATCTGATACAAATCAACATTTCCGAAATCGTTTCTGGGGACAAGACCATCTTTCGCAATAGGAGCTTTGTACCAATCAGTCTGCCACTCGCCGAAAAGAGGAGAGTTCTTAGCACCAGCGTCGTTGCCAGCCTTTTTATTTTGCATCCAGCTGGCAACCATTTTCATTGGAACTTCTCCGTCGCGTACGACTCGAGCATTTTGGAGCCATGTTCCTCTGGTGTGAAGCTTTTTGACGGCTTTTCGAGGGAAGATGTCTTCGTATGTGATTTCTCCCTTTGATTTCAATTCGATCTGTCCGACAGGTGTTGTGTCTTCGGGATAGATGCATTCGTATTTGAGGACATGACGACGTAAGACGTAGAGAGGATGACCTTTGAGGGCAGAAATCGTCTTCGGGATTGGCGCAGACTTGAGATTCTTGTTCATCTCTTTTGTCTCTGCAGTTTCCAAGTGCTTATTTCGCGAGGGGAACATCTCACATGTTTCCTTCCAGTAGTTGGTGTTTTTCTCCACATATTTGATGCGAAGCTTCTTGGTGTCTTCCAGCCACTTTGATGCGTATCGCGCAGTAACATCCCGAACACCTCCGTCGAAGCCCATGCAATACTTCACTGGCCAGTAGAGGAACCCTTCGACGTTTTTCGTCTCCACAACTGCGAATCTGTTCTCCTTGATAATGACCGGAAGCCAGGTTTCTCCGATGAAAACTTCGCACCAGCTGTTGAGAATGACGGAGGACTCGTGTTTGGAAACCATTCGGCGGATTTCTTCATTCTTCTTTTTTCCCTCCTTGAGCTGTTTTTCGGACTGCGGCTTGTGGTGATGAATTCGTCCGTCGATGACAAGACGAGCGATTCCACCGACAGATCGTACCGCAGCGACGAAGAGGCAAGTTCGGAGGAAGTACTGATAGGTGATCGATTTGTTCTTCCACCAAGGGTCTTCGCAATTGTATCGCTGAAGAGCTCGGTCGAGAAGGAGAAGTCCGCCGTGGGGGCTAGGGATGCCGGAATCGGCTGGAGCGGCGGGAAAATGGAAGGAGCTGTTCATCGCGACTGTGAGTCGGCGGAGGTCAGCTTCAGAATCGACGTTGGCGTCAATGGGCAGCATGGATAGGATGTTCGCCTGGAAGGAAATGGTTAAATTTATATTGATGGAAATAAAGTTACCTGAAGAAATTTGCAATCAATGTGTTTGTCCCAGCTGAGACCGAGCCACAAGTGGACCAAAAGATCGATTCGGTGTCGTTCTTGAGAGTGCTCTCGCTTCTCACGATTAATAATCGACCTCATGTAGGCTGCCCACTCGCGCTGCTGTCGCTCTTCCGGAGTTTCTTTGTATTCTTCATTGAAGCGGTTTTTCTTCGCCTCTGTTATTTCAATTTGAAGAGTTCCGTCGTCGAGATAGGTGCCTTCGACGTGTGGGCCTTTGGGAGCTTCGTCTTCTTTCTCCTCTGCTTCTTTCTTAGCACCTCTTTTCTTTGCTTTAGCCTTTGGTTTGGGCTTTTCTTCTTCCTTGTCGGATTCCGACCAGTCCGACTCATTTTCTTCCTTCACCTTCTTTCTCTTCGGCGCGGCTTTCTTTCGCCCCTTCGCTGCTTTTTTAGGAGCAGGAGCTTCTTCATCGCTTTCTTCTGGCTGAGGAGTGTCATTCTGATTGTCGTCAGCTTCGGCCTTGAAGTATTTCGATTTGACCTCTTTTGTGGCTTTGGCTTTCTTCGACTTTGATTCTTTCTTTGGAGCTTCTGCAGCCTTCGCGCGACCGGCTCTAGTTCTCTTCTTCATCGGCGACCGTGGTTCTTCATCTTCCTCGGAAACTTGCTCCTTGACTGTCTTTTTCTTCTTAGGCTTGGGTTCTGCTTTGGAAGCAGTCTTTCCACGAGCCTTGGTTTTGACTGGATCTTGAGCTTTAGCCTTGGTGGCTCGAGTGGAGCGCTTTGGTGGAGGAGGAGCTTCGTCCTCCGAATCGCTCCAGTCTGAGCCCACGGAGCGTTTTGGAAAAGATGGAGGAGTGTTTTCTTTGTTGAGAGTTTCTCCAGCCATGAGCAGGGCATCGAGATCGACAGATTCCTAAAAAAAAAATACAGACGAGCGAACAAAGTTGACTGAAATTATTTAAGAAAACAGTTTTGAGTGGCTTACCTCTTTCTTGGTGACCTTCGACTTTTTCTTCTGGCGAGAATTGCCGACATCGTCTTCGGTAATTTGATCAAGGCGGATACTCATACTTTTTTCTCTTTTCAATTTTTGCTTCCACGATCGAGGAAATTTTCAGAATTTTAGGGGGTTCAAAAATTTCGAGAAGAGCATGTGAGGGAGAAATGTTGATGTCCAAATCGGTTACTCCGAAAATCGACGGGATCATTCGCTGATGAGGCAAAATGACGTAACATGGTTCGGTCTGGAGAGTTTCTGGCGCGCGGGCTCAACACCCAATCAGCGGCTGTGGAAGTTTGTTACGCTTCAAATCTAGCGAAAAAGTCCTATTTTCGCCTCTACTTCTGGCTTCACGGCGGAAATAATTGCAAAAAGGGACTTTTTGGTTTTGAAAAATTGACACATAATTCGTCCAAGATGAGCATCCTTCGCTTAGCGTCATACCGCGTAGAATAAACCAGTTCTCGTCCGATCACTGAAGTCAAACTACGACGGGCGGGGTTAGTACTTACATGGGTGACCGGTTGGGAATACCTCGTGCGCTAAGCATTTTGTTTTTTGGGACTTAGGTTTCAGTTTCATGAAATTTTGGTCGGCTTTACATTCCATAAAGAGCAATATTCAAGGAGGCAAATGGACCAAAATTTCAATAAAACTGAAATATGACTCCGAAAGAGGCAAAATGCTTAGCGCACGAGGTATTCCCAACCGGTCACCCATGTAAGTACTAACCCCGCCCGTCGTAGTTTGACTTCAGTGATCGGACGAGAACTGGTTTATTCTACGCGGTATGACGCTAAGCGAAGGATGCTCATTTTGGGAGGTTTATAACGCAAACTCGCATAAGCGAATAATCGCAAGTTATAGAATTCTAAGTACTAAAGCTACTCTTTGTGACTATAATAACACTATGCGGTCAGTAGTGAAGTCGTAGAGTTCGAAAATCTTTCGATTCGTTCAAATTCTGGTAATGTTAATAGTCTTCCAATCGAGCCTTTTGAATATACGAGTTTGAATAATAATTTGTTGCTCATATTTGAACACGTTGAGCGGATTCCACAGGCGAGCCAATGTCACAATACGCTGTGGCCTTCAGAATTGGTCGAATATTTTTGAGAAATTTTGGCGACATTTCTGAACACATTTCACGAATACAGCCGACATTCCCACATCACCAGCAGCCATTCCTGAGCTGCGGGTGGAACGCGACTCCCTTATCACCACGTTATTTAGATACCACAAGAAGACACAAAGCCTCCGACGCTGACAATGGGTTGCATACTCCTTCAACATCGGAATTTTTCAACAACGGAACAAATCTCAAAAATCTGAAAATCAAAGGCATCAATTTGTATTAAACAATATAATTTAAACTAAAATTTATTCAAAACTTAAGTAAAGATGAAATATCTAACTACCGATTTTGAAACAGTTTCATTTTATGTAAGAGTCATTCAGTCAAGATTCCTGACTTAGGAAGTCCTCTATTTAAAAAAAAATTACAAATCAATGTAATATTTGGCCATTGTATGAAAAGATAGAATAGAGTTTCATTTTCAAAAAATTGTTTTGAATAATATGCAAAGCCTTCATTTTTCCCATTTATGATTGTCCGGGTCCAACTGAGGGCGCAACACTGATGGTTTCTCAGCGGGAGATATCAGACATGGCGGGAAGATGTATCGTAAAGATTATCACTAAAGTTGTGTCTAATTTTTCACTGTGTAAATTCTTGCCAAAGTGCAGCAACGCTAGTTGAACCGGTTGAGGCGGTAAATCGAAGTTATGCAGGCGGTTCAGGGATTTACGATTTGAATCATGCCAATTTCGCTTGTGCAGGTAATGCGCAGGACGAAGAATGCCCCGTCGGAATTCGAGGTAGAAAACAACGCACACAGAAAAACCTAGAAGTGGAGCCACAAAAGGTACGCAGCTCTCCGGCCAAAATCGCGAATCACGATCGGCATTCCGCGCAGCAAAATAATTGCCAACGACCGCACTGCCGGATTCTAATGGCAAACTCTTCGAGGAAGACACAAATGCCGATCGTGCCCCGGCTGAGGCAAAAATTAAACCCGAATGTTGCACAGGAGCCAAATAAATACCATTGTGGTTGGGCGATCCTCAGTATGTCTGGCACGCTCGGGCCGGAAAATCTTCTTCGTACTGAACCAAGCTCACCTTTTCCATTTTTTCTTGTATTCAAACAAGCTTTCCTAAATTCAAAAAGTCTTTCCTGAAGATTTCTGCGCATTAACACCCTCAAAACTAGAAAAAATTCTCGTCTCTTGCAACAAACCCGGATGGTGCTCACAAAGTGCCAAAGAAAAGCACTCCTCCCAGCTCAACGGAAAGCGGCTCTTAGTAAAACACCAGTCGCGCCTCAAAGAGGGAAGTGCTATCCCCGTATTAACGGATATCTCTATGCTGCAGCGAGTTATCAGCTCTTTACTTTTTTACGGTCGCAGTAAGAGGCATTCAAGATAAGGGAACTTCCGAAGAGAGAAATTTTTCCAAAAACCGAACTTCCGCATTCCGATTCCTTCAAAGTATTTCATTCGAGCTCTCACCTGCGGTCTACCGTTGCCCACAATATACACATTCAAGCCAGAGACTGATCCAATTCAAGACCAGAATATGCATAGGTGGAATTCTGAAGCTCATTAGAGAACATTTTTGAAGCCGAACATCAACCAAATTGTTGCAAAAAAAAACTCTTTTTTCTTCTCTATTTTTCTTGTTTCCAATTACCTCTTACTGCTGGGTGCTTTGTTTGATTCTAAAATCGGAATTTCCCTTCGTCCTGGGGAATGCAGCCAGATCCAGTAAAGGATATACAAAACCACGCGGAGATATACAATAACGAATCTTTGATGGTGCTCTGTCTCCCACCGCGCTGCCCGACCGGTTGCGGCGCGCATTCCTGCCGAAGAGCCGCTCACTTTCATAATTTGGCTGTAGGTTTTCATGCGTTCTTTTTTAGCGCAAAAGCTCACCGGCTGTTTCTGCTATCCGATGTAGTTAGCAAGTCTAATCCTCTGGGAGTCTCCCAGAGTTAAACGTAACCTCCCAATTAGCTGATAATGATAGCACTCGTAGACAAATGAAAGCAAATATTTACACGTGCTAAGTGATTAAAAACAACTGAAGACGTGATCTCATAATTGTCTGAAAATAAACTGTGCATTTTACGTAATTAGATGGAGAAAAAACCTGATTTCAAACTATCCCCTATCTTTGAAAATTGACGCATTTTTAAAGTCACAAATTGAGATTCAGGAATTCGAGCGTGGGTCAGCCAGCGGTCGCCGAATTATCACAACTGATAAAATTGTGTCGTATATTTTTGGCGCACGGATTCATCCTTTTTTCAAGATAGGAAGGGAGCAGGGAGTGGAAGGTCACCGACACCACTTGTGCTCGCTCTTTCGGGCAAGAAGTCTGCTTCCCACGGTCGATAATTATCAGCTAATTAGGGTTGATTGCGCTTAGAGCTAACAGTTTGTAAACAAAATAAACTTACAACTCTACAGTGCACTTACTTATTTAATTTCGAGGATTAACTATCAATGATGGTCTATCATATAATCTAATTGAGCTTCAAAAACCTCCACAAAGAGTGAGTAGTGGTTAAATACTTAGGGGATGGAATTCAGAGCCCATTCCTTCACGATGGGGCTTGACATCGCTGAGGTCACTGAAGCTTGAACCCTCGAGAGCTCACCCACTCCATGATAAGATAGTACTACTCCTGCTCCTTTTTTTCAACCCCTGCGCGTTTATCTTCATCACGTGTTTACAAGTTGCACAAAATAAGATCGAGTTGTTTATTTTTTCCAATGAGCGTTTATTTTATTTTTTGAGGAGCAGTGACAAATAGCTTTACATTGATTTATGTACAGTTCGTCCGAATCGTCAGATCGTTTCTTTCGATATTGAAATTGGCTTCATTTTCAGTAGCTCCGGAATCCTAAAGAGTTAAATTAGATGAAATAAATAGCCTTAGTTTGGAATTCTTTTAGTAAATTTTTGATTGAGAGGCTGTTTTAAAGAAGATGAAACTTACCAGCTGCTGCGGCTTGAAAAGGCGACTGATTTGCTCCAAGTTGATCGAGTCCTGTTGCTGCTGTTGGTCCAGTCGAAGGGAAAAGACTGCTCTGATTGTAAGTACCGACTCCTGCCGTCAGATTGAGGGAAGAATTGTAGCTTGGTCGGTGTGGCGCTGGTGCGCGGAGAGAAAGACGTTGGACCCGTGCCATAGCCAGGGAATCCACTGTAATGACCGTACGGTGGCGTGGTCGACAGTGATGAAGATGTGAGACTGCCGATGCCGGAGCTTGGGCGGCCGGGGGAGGTCTGTTGCTGGTAGTACGATGCGGGGAAGATGAGTCCTAAAATCATCAGTTAGAAAATTTGTTTCGGCTTGCCAAAAAGTGCAAAGCAAGGAATTCTAAAATCTTGAGCAATTGTTCTTTGCCAGGTGGGGACGGAGGATGGATTCGATGCCCCTGTGAACGATGATTGACAAATTAATTCTAGCGTTGTTGTCTACCCCGCGCTAGCAACACCGGCAATTATCATTCCTGCTGTCAGTCTTAGTCTCCAAGGCTTGCGTATCTGGTATTGTCCCTGGTACTCAAAATGGCGCGTGTTGACAAACAGCCAAAGTAAAACGGTATTTTGGACATTCCAAAGAACAGAAAAATCGAGTAGTTTATATAAAAGCGTAATTGGCAGGGCCAGCCGGGCTTTGTGAAGAGAGAGGGCTCACTGGTTGCGGGCGAGCGGCATTTGCGAATTGTTGCGGCCGTTTTGAGACGGTGCTCGGCGCATTTTTGAAACATTCCACGCCGGACACATAGAGCGCTCAGGCCAAATCGGACCCTTTTGTATTGAAAAAAAGTAAATTATCATTCACACAAGGAATGTACCACGCCGCCATAATCACCAACAAGTGGGCTCTTCAAATAAACCGCGCGGTCCGAAGCGCCTTCCAATTAAGACTTACAAATCTAATCATCATTTATGAAACTCCTAAATTCGTATTCAAAAATGAGTATCCACGCTGATTTGAGATTTTATGCACTTAGTATTGTTTAATAGCTATCAAAGCGCCGCCGCCGCAAATATTGAAATGAACCGACCGGTTTCTACTAAGTGGGGCGCCTCCTCCACCCAAAAAATGACAAATTGGTTTCGTTTCCGCCTTCCGAAGTTCAAAAGATCCATTTGAATATGATCTCTTACCTCTTCTTGTTTTCGTTTCTGACTGTGACTTCTTGAAATGTTCATCGAGCTCTTCTTCGATATCTTTTTCGTAAAAACTCTCTACCAGCGGTTCCATCGCATTCGGCCGGGGTGGAGTCATTGGCAGACTCTGCTCTTGCGTTGGTTGATTTGGCGAGGTCGAGGCAGGGGTACTGTGGCCTGTAGGAGCTACTGGCAACTGTGGTTCTAGTTTCGTGATAGCAGCGTTCAAATGACCGAGTTGAGTGGCTGGGTCGAGGACTGAAGGAGCGCTGACGGATACTGGATTCATTGTGGAAACTGATGGAGTATCGTGAAGACCCGGTCCGGATTGATGGTAGCCGTTAGCAAAGTTCAGTCGCTGAAGAGAAATGATTAGGATATGGTTTTGAAGGGCCTTTTGAAAGAAAGTGGAACGGAATTTTCACGCCTTGAATCTTGTTCAAAGGCGACTTTGACTGGCCAATTTCTTATTTGTTGATAGTCAAGGGGCGTCAAAAGAGTTCAGAGTGGCGCTGCCTGCTTCAAGGGTGTTTGTTGTTCGCAAGGTTGCTGAGCGGTGGGTCGTGGTCGGTCGATTTCCGCCAGCCTTGGTTAAATTGGTGGAATGCTCGGCGGCCCCTGCCGGGACAAATTGAGCAGACATGGGCGGATCAAAGGCGCTATACATGCAGGAGCGAATACCCAAAAATGAGCGATGTGTATTCGAAAAAATCTCCTTTGCCTCAGACGAATAAATTTTCCATAGATGTTTGGAATCCGAGAGTCATTTGTACTCGCGCAAGATTTGAATATTTAAATGTAAATATAACTTGAACCGATCAATAAATTAATTTCGAAATAGTTCGAAATAATTTTTTTACTCATACTTTGAGTCATGTTCAAAACTTATCATAAAAACTTATCGAACTCAAAGTCGACCACAAGAAGAGCTTTCCAAACTTTGGCGGAAGTACACGAGCTTCCCGGCGGAAGTACACGAGCTTTTTGCATTTCGTATTCTTGTGTTCCGTTTGCCTGATAACACGTGATAAGCTCGTCCCCTCAGTTGCTCTCCCGCGGTGATCAAAGGCGGCGGATACTGGTAGTTTAGGGGTAGGTAGCCAGTTTCACCAGATCCCATGGTCCCCTTTACGACAGGGGCACACACTGCGAATTACAAATTCTGACACGCCGCGCTGTCTAGCTCCTTCAAAAATCATCGTTTCTGGTGAAATTTAGGCTCATGAAATCAAACCGCAGTGGGTTCTGTAAAAATTAACAGTGATACCCTTAGTTTGTGAATTTGCTAAAAACATTGTTTATGCAACTTGAATTTTTCGCAGTTTTCATTTCCTGCTGTCAAAAAGAGAAGAATCTGATTTGATTGATGATTGCAGATTCAGTTGAGTGAATTTTCATGTTAATTATTTTGGGTTCATATTTTCAGAAGCGGAAATTGTGAAATTTTCGTGTGAGGGGGGAATTTTCAGTGGAAATTGTTGCATCTAGTGAGATATGCGGATCCACATAAGGCGAATACTTTCGGGTTGTCGGGAGAACATTCATTTGGCTTTCTTAGAGCGCAAGAATTTGGAGACCCAGGCGCTTGGCATTTTTTGAGTAATTTTGCTCATTACAATCTTTTTCATAAATTCCTAGTTTGAAAACGTTTTCTAATCCTCTGTAACATAATTTTTAATGAAATAGCAAGAAAGCTCTAAAATTCTAGCTTTCAGTTGCAAATGTTTACGAAGATAGAACGCTCACGATTTCGCAAATTCTTGCAGAGCTTACTTATCACCTTCGAGTTCAACCCGGCAGTTGCCAAAACAGAACAAAGGGACAATTTGGTGGTGCGAATTATGTGATGAATCAACAACGATCCTTTCAAATTGGGTGGGCCCCCGACGTAGAAGTCCGATAACAACTTCTTTTGAGCATCATCAGTGTCAACGACTGATGATTCATTTGCCTTATCAAGTGATGATCGGGCTGAATCGGATGCTCAACTTGGTGAATGGAATATTCACGCGGAAAAAACCTTTTATCTTATTTTGAGAATAAGGGGAGCTTATCGGTAGATGATAATTTCTCGAGAAAATTTTGCTAACTCGCCTTTTTGACCTTTGATTTTTGCCTATCTCCTTCGAAACTCAACGATGTTCGGCTTATTACGATGAAAATTACAGGAGTTTAGTTTTCAAGGGTTCTTTTTTCAAAAAAATTCACCCACAAGTGACAGCCCTTCGACATTTTCACATAAAATCTTAGGATAAAATCCGCCAAAAATGAATCTGAAGAGTTTATTCTATTCTAGATACTGATCCCAAGCCCAAAATTACTATCTCCACCAAGTGCGGTCCGGCCTCTTGAGTGCCGAGTACATTTTTTAATTCCAGCAAATTCGCCTTTTATTAAAATTCAGACTCTCTTCAATATAGATCCGATCTCAAAAATTACCTGTTGCTGATATTGGGCAGCGTAGTTGAGGTACTGGAAACTTTGCATCGTCTGTGGCATCACTTCTGGAGCGCTCATCATATCTTTTTTATCTCGCTCTTGTTAAAAGGTTGAGCTTTTATTTTCAATCTTTTTGGCAATCTCTGGTGGTGACTGTTAGTAAGGATATCTGTATGTTTGCGAAAGGATGATCAAAAAAAAAACAATTTTGTTTGAATTTAAAAGATTTGAGGAATCTGTAGTGGAGAATTGTGGTGAGGGCGGCTGGAGCCTACTGTTGGATGGGGACGCCGCGCCGAGAGGTGGCGCTGTCCACGAAACGGAGTCAGGCAAGAAAAGGGGTTGACGATTCGACGCCGCGCGGTGGGGTCAGCGAGCAAAGTTAGTAGTCGTCATCGGAGTCTAATGAAGGTGATTATAACTTTTTTTTATTGGAAATACTGTTTAGCTTCGGAAGATTATTTCATGAAATAATATCAAATTTAGCGCCACACTGAAAAGAAGACGATTCTTAAAAGGTTGATTATTATTGATAAAACTTGAATATATAAGGAGGACCATTAATTTTTATTAAGTTCAATGGATTATTTTTACAGTTAGAATTTATTTTAACTTTGATCTAGACTGATTGAATCATAACTTCGTTGGTGGGCGCCGAGTCTGGCTAGTTCTGCGATAATCACCCGCTAAATCGGAGAAACCACCCAGTAGCTCAACCCTTCCTCCAATTATTCCATCACGAAGAGAAAGTAAAAGAGATTACAGTTGGTGCGAATTCTGGCTGCTCAGCCGAATGGTTGGTCGCGAGCAGCTGCGTGCGCGTCCAGCGCCATCCATCATTTTTCGCATCTGAGCGAGCTCAACATTTACGAAAAGGAGGGATGATCGATTCCCGCTCATTATCGGCCGTGCGAAATTCTCAGGGCTGATAGAAAAAAGGAAGGCGCAAAAGCAGCGGTGAAATATATTTAACGCCTTGCGCAAAAATAATAATTTGAGCGGATTCCAGGTGTCAATCTTGGTGCATAACTTGGCGGGTGGATTACGATTGACCTTGGATGCGCTTGCACGTAGAATGCGCACCAATTGCATGCCAGAATGTCTCACAATGTGAAGAAAAATTTTGCGAAATTTCCCAAAAATTTCTCATGAACCCGCTTACACACGCAGAGGAATTTCATTAACGACTTCTAAAGGCACTAATTGGGGGTTAGCAGATAGTATTGCCCAAAAAACGCGCCCTGACAAGGGGCCTGCTTCGGAGACAGAAGAATTCTCGTGAACTTCAAGTGAAGACAAAGATTATTTTTCTGATAATTTTAGATTGAATTTAGAGCCCTAAAAAGGGCTAAATAGAAAACTTTTGCTCGGTCAGGAGGATAGGATAAGTTTGATGTGTATCAAATCGGTTTTTGTTCCTTCTTGACTTTTGTCATAGAAATTGGGAACAGCTTGGTCAGGCAAGCAGGCGCGGTTTCTTCGTTGGATGTTTCCAACCACTCTTGGAGGACATCGTCTGTCCGGAATGAGGAAAATAATTTTACGGGGATTTATATAGGGATTGGTGGGAAGAAAACACTGCGGGCTTCTAGAGAAGAGGATGAAAAGGGAGTTTTAGATTTTCAAGTCCTAAAAGCGATCGAATTTTATACGGATTGCTGGGAAGAAAACAGTTCAGCTCTAGAGATTTCCAAATAATGTTTAGCACATGAATTTGTGAAGAGTAGTTTTGAGTCCGTCAAATTGACTGTTGATCCGCAGTTTTACCAAGAAAAGTGTGAATACACCAGTCATCACATGACAATAACAGTCTCGAATCTGTTTAGAGCTGAAAATTGGCGTTTTGGGTGGTCACCACATCAAGCAACAAATTGGCAAAGTTCAGAAACGGAGCGTTTCGGAGAAGATACCATCAGAAAACCAAAATTACAGATCTCTTACCGACCCAAGGGGAGAAATTCGAAGATTATTTGGAAAAGAGACATTGACAAACTAGCTTTCAAGTTCTCAAAACTCATAAATAGGCAAACTGTTGCAAAAAAAAAATAGAGAGAAATAGAGCGTTAAAGAAAAATTTAGCTCCCTAAAGACTTTAGGCTGAGGTATTTCTACAAAAATAGTCCTGCAGCTCATTTCTATCTGGGTCAGGTACCGGTAGTCATAAAATCTCGTCACTTAGAGGCCGTGGTCTGGGCGAATTTTGATGGATTGGGAGAGGCGCGTGTCGTAAGAAAGCGATGTCTGCGGCAGGTCGGTATGCTTTTGGGAATTCTGAGCGAGATTCCAGTTCCGAACTCCTAAATAAATGGCATTCCACGTTCAATGCAACGCCCGGTGCACATGTGCTCCAAATTTTTTCACATTTTTTCTCATAACCAGCCAAATGCCAAGATTTTCTGAAACACGTTGAGGGTCAGTTTTGGCGCTTCCGATGGATAAATAGTTCCGTCAAGGTATTCAAGATAACATTGCCAGGGAAGGCTCAATGTGACTAATTGCATTCTTTGTCAGATAAATCTTGTAAGAAGGTAAACTTGATCTGCCAAAGGTTAGTAATTCTGAAGATTAATTTACGCTTGTTTGATTTAGGCTAGGAAATGTGGTATATATTAAATTGCGGAGGTAGTAAAATGTTCATAAAAACAAGTCTTTTCTGATAAATATGCATTAAAAAGACCATAAAAACCTCCAGCAAAAATGCCAAGAATAAGTCTCAAAAGCTTTGAGATGCAAATTTGAAATTCAACAAACTTTTCTTTTGTCGAAGGAATTCTCGATGGTCCTCTAAAACCTGTTTTCTGAATCCGGCTACAAATTCGCCCCTTTTTTGCCTTTGAAACTCGCCGCCGACTTCCTTATGAGAAAGTGGAAGTGTTTTTATTTATCGTTTTCCAAGCTCGACAATGTCATAATATTTGGGCCCTTGTTGCAATTTCTGATTGTGTTTACCGCTCTTGCACCTCGAGTGCGCGATTTCAATCAGCGCGAAAAAGGTGTCAAGCCCGGATGTCGACTCATTCCGAAGAAGCACTCTTTTGTTATAAATTAATTGAATATTTTTTTCATGAGCGTTTTGCTTCAAATTAAAAGAAACAGGTTTCGTAAAGAAAACAGAAGTTGAACTCTGATTTATTATTGTGATTTTGGCAGAAGATCGCAGCTGCTCAGAGCGAAACGTCACCAGCTTGAACGGCGGTCGCGTTGTTCGCTTCGCCTTCGATGGAGCTTTCTTCGCCAAAATCGAAGCTTTGTTCTTCGTCAATCTCGATCGACATGAGAACAAGCTTGTCACCCTTCGCGATCGACGGCGTCTTCGGGAGATCACCGAGACGCGGGGCGCGTTTCTGAGAATAATTTGAACCACTGCTTTTGAGATGGACGTTTTGGTACTTACATTGGCCGGTGTAAATTTTCTTTCGACCGGACTAGCGTTGCCAAAGGTGAAGCTGTTGTCTTCGTCGACATCAGTCGACATGAAGATTTCACCTAGAAAGAATTTACGAAAAAGTCCTCATATCAACTATTACCTTTTTCGGCCTCTCTCTTCTTCAGCTCTCCTAGTTTCGGAGCTCGTTCGCTCTTGCTGTTGAAAGCAGGGGCGAGACCATCACCACCCTTTTCAACGCTGCCATCTCGGAGCATGACAGGGGTGGATCGGCGGGCGTGCTCAGCGTTGCTCATCTCTCGAAATGCTATTCTCAAAATATTCTTGCAGAATAAGTCACCGTTCGGTGAAAAGCGATTAATACGGCAGCGAAATTGTCGCCAAAGAGATGGGTCCTCCAAGTTTGCTCTGTCTATCGGACGATCTTTTGCCGTTTGATTGTGTTTTCGTAGAAATGACAATAATTCTCGCTGCCGTTTATAAGAAAAAGTGATCGATCTACAAGTAGAAGTTTGAGTCGGTATTCTTTTTTGATCTTTGAAAAGTCACCACCACCAACCGGAGATGAATTTTATCGCCTAGATTCAAATCAAGCCAAATTGTCGATAAGCTGTGCCTGGAAAATCGGCAGGTTATTCCGCCCACAGCGGATATTCCATTTCGCAAAGTAACTTTCCCCCGGCGAAGTTCAATCGTTTTTTACTCAAAGCGATAAGCTCCTGCTGAGCCCATCGGTATTCTAATCAGTCGTACAGTACGCGCCATGGCTGGCTGCTCATTGGCGGAGCAAAGAGCGCCACTGCACAATGGAATGCACCACCACCACGCAGGCAAGCACCAGCCCGAGAATCGCCAGTACGCCAAAGCATTTGTAATTACGGGCCAAGAAATTGCTCTACCGTAACAAACCAATTTGAAAATTACTAGCACTGTTCCTGTAGTTTCTTGATTGATATAAAAAATATAAAGTTGAAAAAAGTCAAATTTTAATAAAATCTAATTCTTTTACTAAAGTTCTTCGCTTTTAACGGATGGTCTTTTATCATCTTCGTGGTATAAAAATCTACCCTGCTAATAAAGAAAGCCACAAGAATGTCCCAGTACAAGTTCACCAGTACAAATCCTCGTACAATCTCATATGAGGAGAAGGCCTAATTGGTTCATCTGTGGAATTCTTGAGGCGGTGGCGAATTTGAATTAAAAGAAGGCGACGTCAAGTGCCTGGTCGCCGTTGGAATGTCCAAAACCATCTCAAACAATACAAACCGACCGGGCCTCAACACACTCGACCCACTGCTTCAAAAGAGGGGACAGGTTCAGGTGACTCGAGTTTACAAAGCGTTTTGTTGAGGAGTTTATTTATATGGAAGATCCTGAATTTCTTCCGGTTCCGTTTTTGCGGACTAGACTCCTTTGTTACTGTATAATCTTTTTACTTCCTTTTACTGAAAACTTTAACATCTGAGAAAAAAAACAAGTTGAAATATCATAATCCCTAGTAATCCCTTCAATTAGCGGGCGATCCGGTGGCGCCATGAAGGCCTGGTTTGCGCTGTACGCATCGCGGTCGAGATTGTAGTCGACGGAGTGGCGGCGGTGGAACACGCGAAATTGGTGCAAACATACCAAGCAAGCGATTTTGCACATTTTCAGTGTTGAAATTAGCGCCCAAGCCAGAATTAGACGGGAGTCTTGTTTTTTGGCAGCCGGACAAACACTGACATGCACATGTCGCGCGAGTATTCATCCTTTTTGGGTATTCAAATTGCTCGAAACAAATATGCATGAAGCATTTAGCATTTTCTGTGATTATTTCGAGCGAAACAAGGGGATTTCTCATTTTGTAGGAGGCCTGCATTCTTCAGTTGAAAATTCTTTTTATAATTGACTGACTAAAATATCAGGTTATTATTGCGACTGTCAATTAAAATTTCCAAGTTTTTCAAGTGCGGTATTCGTAAATATTAACCTTCGCACACTTTGTGCCTAACAGTTCGCGTTCTACAACTTTGTCATGTTGTCCCGTGCGGGAGTCAGAGATGGTGAGGAATTTGGCGCTTCGAGAGCTTCGATGAGTTTGCTTAATTGGCCAAAGTACTCTCGCACAGCTAGAATCAGGCTAGGAAACGGCGCCATGCTGGCGGGTAGTTGGGTTCGACTCGTACTGTAACTCTTCTTTCCCGTTATTGCAATATCTTAAATGCAATCGCGCAATATCTTTATACACAGCTCCGTGTTCCCCATATGCGAAGAAAAATTAAACTGCTGATCACTTTCTCCGGGAAACAGAAGAGAAATCATCATGGCTGACGAGGATACGTCTTTTATAGATTCTATTTTAAATGAAGAAAAATACCAAGATTACTTGGATGAGATCAGATTAGTTACATCTCAAATTAAGAAAAGCGGAGCAATCTTTTACAAACCTTTTCTCGGAACACCCGGTTTGAAAGTAAAAGACTAACTTTTTATTTGGCATTTTAGGAATATATTGGTTTATCATTCACATGCTGATCCTGTGGGGAGTTGTTCCAATGTTTTCAATCTTTGTTTGCCTCTTCATCGGCTTCGAGTACAATGCTGGACGAGCATGGGATGCTTTTCGAGTATTTTGGGGCTTGCAATCAATGGTACGATTGTGAAATTTTTACTTTCTTTCTAATAAATCTTATCTAGTACGATCGACTTGAGGGCTCAGAAATAGACAGGGAGGAGCAAGTAGAAACCGTAGTCGATCAGAACGAGTCCTCTGGAAGTGGATCTGGCCCATCTGGAAATCGAAAAAGCCTGGCGTCCATTGCAGACGGACAAATTGAGAATGGTGCGACAAACGAAGGATCTGGCGGAAAGCCAAGAAAGAACTCCATTTGGCCAAAATTATGTTTTTTCAATAAAATGCCTTTTTGTAATCAGTTTTAAAGTCTATAAGAAGAATAGTCTTCCGCTGACATCGAAAAACAACATCGATTTAGTTTCTGAAATCAAGGAAGAAGAAGAATAAGAATCAATTTGCAAAAGATATGCGAAAGTGTCGAAATAAAGGAATAGCAACATAAGTACATTTTGGATTAACGACTATTTACGATGCGGTTTAACTAATTTTGATTACGATGAAACGTTTCATTTGGACCAATAATAACTCCACTTTATCATCAATTGACTTGTCATCAAGTGTCTAATTATTTTATTCTCATTTTGACATCTTCATTTTCATTACTTCCTAGGCAATAAATCCCACCGGCTTTAGAATTTACTTTCGGTCAAATTGATATTTATACTTCATGATGCCTATAATTAATAAGTCACAAATAAAACGAGATTATAACAAAATATGCCGCATAAACAGATTTCAAAAAAGTAACTGCTCCTCTATTTTGATTATTCAATTTCCGGCCGGAAGTCGTATATAATCATTCTTCTCTTGGCAGAATTAACAAATATATCTATTTTTTCAAAATATGTCAGTCGAAGAAGCTACCCAACAAGTTACCGAGTCTCTCGAGAATGTCACGCTTCAGGCTCAGGAAGTTGCTAGTGATTTGCAAGAGCAGGCCGCTGATGCTCTTGGAAATGTAAAAGAAGCTGCTTCTGAAGCAATTGATGACTTGAAGGAAAGTGCTGTTGAGGCTTTAGAACAAGCCAAGGCAGGCTTCATCGATGCGCTTAAAGCTGCTTTTGCGAAGTTCGGAGAAGTAGTGAAGGAAAAACTGAAAGGAATTTTTGCAGGTAAGCTTAAATATTTTCTACTAGTCGATCAAATCTGCTGTTCAGCATGCATGGGAAAGAAACCCGAGGAGGAGTCTTCTGAAACCGTAGACGCCCAGGATGCTGGGTATCTTCAGCTTTTGCAGAAACAATACGAAGAAGCATCCAAAGCGATCAATGATGCTGTCAACGCAACGGATGATGTTGACTCCTTCTGGAGCAGCGTTGAGATCAAAATTCAGCCAATTGCTGAAGCCAACGAGGAAGAGCCAGAAACCGTTTTGCTTCTCTTGGAATAAACATTCATAACTTCCTACTTAGAAATTTCAATAAAAAAGTAATTCCCTAGCCTATTCGATTCTTGCATCAAAATACAAACAGCTTTTATTTGAAAGCATTATTTATTCGTGTTGCCAGAAAAATTAAAAAAGGAGTCAATCAGAACTGTAAAAAAAATTTAATCGCACTTGCAATCGCCCTTGATAGAGATATCATCGAGCTTAGCCTTGGTGACGACGGCGACCTGAGCGTGGAGGTTGATGCTGAAAAAGACAAATAAAGCTCTGTTAGGGTAGAAAAAGACTTACTCTCCGTGCATGACGACTTCGGGACTTTGGACACAGATTTCGTTCTTGGATCGTGGCATGGTTAAAATTGTATTATGATCAATTCTAATGCTCAACGCTTTCAGATCCGCGCTTTTATCATCATTAACCGGGTAGATGGTGCTCTTGCCGTCACCGGACGCGGAAGTGAGTGCCTCTAGGTGGCAGGGCAATAAAACCGCATATAATCAAGTGATTTGAATCGACCAGCTCAGATCATCTCAGATACTCATCAACTAACTCAACATGCCACGAAAGGAAGAAATCTGCTTCGAAGCCCCAGAAATCAACATGGCCTCTGAGTAAGTCACAATATAGAATCAAAATAAAATGAATTCTAGCATCGTCCTCGATGCCCGAGTCTCCATCGTCACTGTCACCAAGCTCGTCGACGTCCGAGTCTCTGGTGCCTGCAAGTGCCCCTGAAGGATTTTCGACGGCATGAATTTTGAAAGCCAATGAAACGATTTTACTGCTATGGAACTGACTACCCTTTCTCACTTTTTTACTTTTTTCATTGTCATCGAATCATTTTACTTCATTCGTCGTTGCCAGAATAATTAACAAAAGTTTTCCCCTTAAAATGCGTCGATTTCTTTGAAGCAATTTATTCTAATTTGCTGTGTAGTCTATACAGTATAGAGGACCAGTATATCAGAGCCTGGTCATATGGTCTGATACAATACTATTAGTCCTTCTTGAGCGAGTTGTATTTTTAATACTGAACTTGGCAGAAATTATAGTAATCTAAAGCCAGCGAAGGTAAATACTTTTAATCATTTTTCATTTTCGATCATCATTCATCGTTCCGAAACCGTTCCGTCTTCATTTCCAAAGTATGCCTTCTTTGCGCAGCCAATAAATAATCCGTGCTCAACGACGCCCGGAATATTGTTGAGCTCCATTCCGATCTTTGTCCATCCTTCAGCTGGAGCTTCGTTGAATTCCCAATCAATGATGAACATGCCGTTGTCAGTGACGAGAGGTCCTGCTTTCGCTTTTGCCATTCGCAGTTTTGCAACACCACCAAAACGGGACTCGATTTCCTTCTGCACCGGTCTAAAAAAGAGCAAAAATACCAGAGATATTTCAATTCAAAGTGAAAATCGATTGATTTCTCTAGAAATCCGGGTGTTTCTCACCACGAAAATTGTATTTCTCAACTCACTGAGAAGCTCCCCAGTTTCTAGAGACGAAAAATTACCTGTACGCAAGAGGCAGCACCTCGATCGGCACTCCCTTTTTCCACTGCTGCCCGAGGGCGGCCGAGTTCTTTCTGTAATCAGCAACAACGACGAAATCCTTTGCCGCGTTGACGACGATCTTTTCTTGGAGGAGACATCCACCGCCACCCTTGATCAGGGTAAGTCGGTCGTCGACTTCGTCAGCTCCGTCGATTGCCAAGTCGAGCTCCGGAGTTCGCTCGAGATCGGATAGAAGCAAGCCGTGCTCGATAATAAGCTAAAGATAAATTAAAGGAATGAATGAACTGAAATCTGATTTTTTATAACTAGTTAAGAGGTCAGTGAAGAACGCATCTGCGCAAACTGCCAGTTATTTGAGACATGAGTAAATATCATATTATCGCACCTGTCTAGCTTGGAAACTGCTGGGTACACAAGTGAGCTAAATTAAAGTTAATACGACTCATTAAAATCTTAACGATCGGAACCTGAAGATTCTCCGCTCGCGCTCGTTCCGCGATTCTCTCCACCGCGTAAACTACAGTCGATCCTGAACAAAAAAGGCATTTTAACAACCCTTGTCAAAGAAAAATTTCTTTACCGGAGCCGATTCCCAGCTTGAATCCATTCTTGACAAAGGCATCGACGGCTGACCTCGCGGCTAGACGCTTTGCCGCCTCGACTCCACTCATTCTAAAACTCAAAAAGTGACCAGGAGCAGTTTAGGGCAGTTGTTTATAACATGATATCTAGGTGGTGTCGAGTGCGACAGTAATTCAAAATTTCAATAATGAGCTTGACACAACTAAAATGATAAAGTTGAGTAGCTAAAAGCAAGAAGAGTGTGAGATAACTGGAGAATTTAATAAATCGGTAAATGTGTGTTCTAAAATCGGTAGCAGATTTTCCTTCTCAGGGGACCAGCGGGTCTACCCTCGCTAATTTTCCTAATATCGGCCTCTTGGGGCGCCTCGACCACCGCGGAAGCCGCCGCCTCGTCCACGACCTCGGCCAGCTTGCCAGAAATTCTGCTTCTGGCCTTGAGCCTGGTTTCGTGTTGCGACCTGAGAAGAAACGAGAGTGATGGTTTAATCCAATTCCAAATTTACCTTGAGCATTGGGGCGTTTTTGAGCATCTCGGGGAGAATCATGAACTTGATTTGAGTGCCACGAATGTAGATGTTCGCCAATTGGGCGGTTGATCCGTTTCGGTAGGTAGCGGTGACATCCTGCATCTAGAATCGGCTTTGTGAAGGTATTAAAGTGGTTGATTGTACCTGGATGTTCATATGTTCTTCGGCTTCGACGAGCTTTCCACGGAAGACTTCGCCGGTGGAGGTTTCACAGGTGATTACGTGGCTCTCGGCTTCGTGGAGGACTTTGATTGGGATTCCGAGCGACATTTCGGAGGAGCAAAATTCTAAATCTCTGAATAACCGGTTAAAAAGTATCGATAAAAAGTTGAAAAAGTAGAAAAATAGAATCAATGGAAGGATTATCCAATCACAGGCATTAAAAGGAAATTGGTGAATTCGCAATTGGATGGGAATTACAAGAAGTATACAGAAATTGAAAAAAGGTCATCTGATTCCAGCTAGGAATAAGAATCGTAAATCAAAGCTCTTCGTGTGCGTCAGAATGGTCAACGAGACCCCAGAAAGCAACTGGAAGGTGCTTAACTCTTCTTTGCCGGACGATAAATCCCGTGAAGCTTGAAATGCAATTACCAATAAACTGGTCACTTAATATTTGCACGGACAAATCGATCAAAGGGTCAAAAAATTTTGGAATTGGCAAATCACGGTAATCGTCCAGCGTAGCCACTCGAAATCTAATTTTCGGTTTATAAAGTACAAAAAGTAAGAGAAGCTTATTGAATATAAACCCATGCCCGCGTTCTTCAAAGATCTGACGGTCGATCTTTTTGTCAGAAGAAATGTAAAGCGTGTTGAATTTGTCTTTGAAGAAATCGAGCTCGTCTAGAATTTGTTCCATAGATGGGGCGCAGTGTTTTGATTTTTCCAGCTTCACTTGAGGGGTTCCACATTGAGGAGATGCTTTCAAAAGTTACGAATAGGATGAGCGAAATTAGTAATAAAATTCGGCCCAAAAATTGTTGATAAAGTATGTAAAAACGCCCATAAGATGCCCATAAAGTTGTTCTTTCATAACTGTACCCATCAAGTTGTCATTACGGTCAAGAATATCACAGGCTTTCGTGAAATCGGTGCCTATTCTAAGATGAATTCCAAGAAACGATCCGCCCATCCTGTTTCGAATCTCATCAGCGATCTGGAGGATGTTTGGGGCAAAGTGCAAATATTGATGAACATAGTTGACACTTTCCGGAGCCGGAAAAGACGTTATCGCCCCGGTCAAGGCGACCGGCTCATCGTGTGCGTCAAGTGAACTGACGACATCAGACTTGAGGAATTCAACGCCAAGGCGTCGCCAGTAAGTACCGCGGGGATTTCCGCTCAGATCGCAACTCGGTTCTCCGTTGTGGTCACCGGAAGACCCCGTTGCGGTGGAGTCGCGCATGCGTGAGCTATGACAAAGAATTGTTGTTAGCTGATCAAAGTCAAAGCCAGACGCGGGGAGGACATCGAAGCCGCCCTCTATCAAAGGACTTTTTCAGCGGGTTAGCGTCTCTGTTAAAAAATAGTAATTGCGTGCTCTCATGATTGAAAATTCACAGAACAATTTCGATATTTACGCCGTTATCTAGAACAAACTCAAGCCCCACTACTTCTTTTTGAAACTAGAAGATAATTAAACTTATAAAAATGGTATTTTGACAAGTTTCCGTCTTTTAATATTTATTCTCGGATACAAAACGCTGTTGGAAGCAAGTTTGAAGAACGAGATTATGGGCAATAATTCTTGCGTTTTGAAATACAGAAGGCACCCGTTCCTGACCTGGAAGACGTCTTCAAACGGAATAAGCGCTAATGGGCTTTCTTCATAGGAAATGAAACTGGGAAGTAACAGAGTCGTTTTCATTTCCTTTGATTTATGCAACATGGAAGTGACGTGGTCTTAGTTTGGCTCGCTACTTGTTCTTTAACACAGACCTTACTTCTGGACTCGAAAATTTGATTTTCTGAGCCCCGGACCTAATTGATTTCCATATCGGCCCATACATGGGCAAAAAGTAATTATTTTTGCTTTGAAAAGGTTGACAAAAGAAAGAAGAAGAAACGACGAGAAACAGTGGGATGTTTCAACACAAACTTGACTTAAAGGTCAAAAGCTGTCAAAAATCGACCGAATTCGATGTTCAAGCGCAAATACTGTTGCATAACATGTCAACGTGACCTTTTACAACTGAAAAGTACAGCGACCAGATGAGAAAAACGAGTCCGTCAACATCCATCTGAACAAATAGACAAATTAATCTGATGCTGCTTGGTGTACTTTTCGGGAAAGAAACGCGCGATGCGCAAACTGCGGCGCAAAGAATACTGCGCGAGTAGTCGATGGGGCGCCAAACTAGGTGGGGATCGCGCTTGTCTGCCTTTGAAGAAAGAAAATAAAAGAATATTTCTGTCACGCAAAACATACATAAACTGAAAATAGATAAAACTACTAGAATTTGAAAATTTTGAGTGAACCTGAATTTAAATGAGAGTACACAGTATTATCGTACTGTTTTTGAAAATAAACGAGATTTCCGCGTGGATTAGTCGGTGGGAAGTCAAAGCCGCACATTGGAGTCATGGAAGAGTTTACATTGGGCAAGGGATACTGTATTTACTCGTGTTTATTTAATTTGAGAAAAGTTATTTATTGCTTTTGGAATTTTAATTGATCATTTTGAGATATCCAACAAAGAGCAAATGATGGATACGGGGCTGTAAACTGGGGTCGTCTCTGTCAGAACAGTGGTGTCTTCGGACTGACAGGGAAGAATGCTAAGAGCTTTGGACAAAGAGCATGTTGGCAGATGGGCTTTAGTCGGAACTTGTTTATAGGCAACCAGGAGGCGTACCGAAGATACATGCCGGGAGAAGATACTTCCTTGCCGGAAACGATTGAGTACATCGTTGGCGGGGTCAACTGTCCTGAAGGACAGGGAGATATCCAAGAGTGCGCGATCAAAGATTACAGAATTCACGGAGGCGACTGTGAAGCTGGAACATCAGATATGTTCATTGTTTGCTCAACTGAGAAAAAGATTATTCCTGGTAAATGGACGAACTGGCAAGTGACAAGCCCCTGTAGACCGTGGGAAGAATTTTACTCGCAAGGTAAACGAACGAAGCAAGTTCATAGGACTTAATATCTACATGTAAACACATGTCTGCTGAGCAAATAGGCCGAGTGAAAATTTGAACGCCAGATTACCTAGATAAAAACGCTCGATTCTTGTAATACAGACATAACGCCCAATTACGCTCATTTCGGGAAAATTGACGAAGGAATCAACGGATAAAGGTCATTGAGTGTGTTCATCTACGTAATTACGTCGATTTCACGTGAAATTCCGGAAAATCTTTTCCAACAACAAAGAATTTTTAGAAACACGACATTGTGTCGCAAAAAAAGACCCAGCTGATCCGCAAACTGTTCCGTATTGCCGGGGCTCTTGGCTGAAACTGACACGAGGTTGCCTCTGCCGAAACCATGGCAGCTTGGATGCCAATTCCGACTTCTTGACAGCTCTTTCCCGGCGCAAGAAAATGAGCTGTCCTCGTATCAGAATCGAAACTCGCCACCCGCGTAGACCGCTGGACTTGGCCACGTATAAAAGCATAAGTCTACGAAGTGTTGAGCCTGATTGCGATCCGTGGGATATCCCGAAATGGGGATTTCCGCGAGGGACGTGGGGTGATTGCGAGGCGGATGAGTTTGGTGACAAGGAATAGGGTTCATAGACTGAACTTCATATTCAGTTATCTTTCTACTTGTGTATTACTTTCTCAATAAGCATTTTTACGAGCTCAAGGCTAGGAACCCCAAAATAAAGAAGTGCTATTTCTCCTGTGAAGACTTTAACCGCACAAGTAAATAAACATTTCCTTATGATCGCTTTATAACGTACTTAACTTTTAGGCGTAGCAACGACATGTACTCGGGGCAAATGGAAAGAACCGCATACGCTGCCAAACTGCCCCGATGAAAAATGGGCAGCTGATCGTTGCTCGATTCATAAATTGCCAAAGACTATTCGAAGTAAGGAAGGTGGATATGTCAGATTAAAGAAGGGCTCTTGCGTCGGACATTTGGTACATCCGGAAGGGGAAAATCGTTGGTTCTATACGAGAAATTGCCAATATGAGTGTAATAAAGGCATTGAGTGGCATGAAAGCCCATATCAAGCTAGGTAATTTGTCTTCACTTGACGCAATTCGAGATTGAAAATATAAGATGCCGCTTTGGAGTAAAGAAAATTAACGATGAAGAAAATGCTCATTGGGTGCTTCCGAAATACTCTCCTGGTTGCAGAGAAATGAGCAATTTTGAAAAAAGAATCTATCAATTAAAGGTAGCTCGAAATTGCAGCCAAAAATCAACTTTTCTTCAGAAAAATCGAAGCAAAAAGAATCATTATCATAATAGAAGAGAATGAAAAAGAAGTACAAAAATTTAGAATATCTGGAATTATATTTTAATACTGTAACTAAAAATAACAGAAAATGGAACGATCACTGTAAGTATAAAAAGCCTGTACAGAAATTTGTTGAATATAAGATGCTTGAATAAATAAATACACACACATTGAATCGAATTTGGGAAATAGAAAAAAGCTAGGACTACTGTAAACAGTTTTGAACGAATAAAGTTATTTCCGGAGGATACGTTTCGAGGACTTGCTCGATGTCCTGCGTCTCCCAGCCAGGCATAGTCGTCAGGAATAACTGTATGTTCTCGTTGGCACTTTTACTTGGTTGCAAGACAAATGACTCTAGCAAGGCACAAATAAGAACTGAAGAGGGCAGGAATGATAGTTGCTCCACGATTTCAGCGGTGAACATTGAGACCAATAAGGAAAATTCCGCTTTTGGAAATCTTCAAAAAAGTTACTCGACTGTAAAATTCTAGTTTTTCCTTTATGTAAAAGAATTTGAAATGGAGTAACCTTGACCTGAAAGCGATGAAGACGACTTGAGTCAAAAGAAATGACGCCGTTTTGATTGATCCACCGTCCATTGATGGTATTGACTCCAGCAACTGAGGCAGTAATTTACCAAGCGACATGATTTGAGTTGATTCATCAGCCTGGCCGAGCTGGTCGCGCATGACGACTTCGCGAAGAGAGGACAAAAGCTCCGAGTGCGGTTTGTAATCCTCATTCGAGATTTGGTAAACCTTTTGTTTGGTTCTTTCAATGAGTCTACCATACAGATCATTCGGATTTCTAGGATTTAAAGACTTTTATTTAGCGTCAACTCGTGCCTGTTAATTCTTGATCGCTCAAAAGCCATTTTTCCATCTCTATTTACAATAATCGGCACCTTTTCTTTAAACCATTCCGCTGTTTTTGCCTTTGTATCCCTCTCAGTGATCTTGACCGCGAATGCCACAGCCGCACGGGGCACATCAGGACCGAGAATAGGAGGCAGCGCTTCGTTGGAGTTCTTTTCGCAAAACGGTACGCTCTCGGCCAAACACTTGTCGAGGCATGCTTTGAGACACTTTTCAACAATTGTATTGATGAAAGCAATTGCGATGACATCGTCTTCTGCATCCGAGGGTGTCGCGTTGAAGTGATCCTTGACCTTGGCGTTGAAATCGCGCAGCGTGTCGGGTATTACTTTAGCAGATTGAAAACAGTAATTGACTTGATAAAGCTAGACTTTCGAATTTGAAGTTGATTAGATTGTTTTCAACCTTCCTTTATTTCTAAAGTGCTTGACACAATTAGATGTGACTCTTTCTATCACAAACTCGGTCGCTCTTTTGAGCGAGGCTGGATTAGCCTTGAAAAACGCATCTTCCAGCTGCGTCTTCAGCGATTTTGAATCCTGTCTGACTTGCGGTTTGACTATCGTTGTTTCTACTCGACGCCGCTTTTCAACTTTTGCACCGAAGGACCCGTTTCTTGGTTTGTTGATTCTAGTGAGCTCTGGGCAAAGAACAATGAACTCATCAATGCCAAGTTCACCACAGGCCGGCAAGCTCTGCCGGCGACCCTCAACATCGCTCGCCTGGTAAAGACTTATCGGAAGTGCTAAAACACGATACAGAATAAAGAGTGCTTTCAGTATTGCAACTTACCTTGAGTGACCACACTTGAGTTGTGTCGAATTGCCGCGGCAAACATGTCTTTGCCAGTGCTCGTATGCGAAATATGGTGACACCAGCTTTTTAGCTCGCTGAATTCGAGCAGATGTGCATGGAAAGTGTTCGTTTCAGCGGATTGGGTCTTTTTCAAGATAAAAAATTGATGAATAATAATAAATGAATGATGAAAATATATGGTATATATTTTCATAGGAAGGAGGACTCATCAAGGAGAGTCCTTAATTTTGTGAATCAGTGATGAAATTTTTAATCTTATCCTGAGATATAAAAGCGGCAGTGACGTTGAGAATGAGCAGGAGTTTGCGCGCATCCGTCTGGGATTTCAAGAGGCGACAGAAATCGACGGGCGCTGATCGATACGGGCGACAGGCAAGATTCTCATGAACATGGGAATCGCGGTAGGGGAGGAAGTAGAGGTAGCCGCAAAACTTGGAGATCAAATGCGCCACGCGACTCTCATAAATGGCACCGCGCAAGGGACATTCGGTATCGTCAAAGTCTGTCAAGATTTTTATTGCGCGGTTAATTTTATCAATGCGAATTTCACGGAAACGGATGCGAACTTTGGGGACAAATAAAACTTGTCAAGTTTAAAATTTGGGAAAATGTAGCATCCGACCGAAATCATCACGGCCATTCAGATTCGTTCTTTTCTCATTTCCAAGAGAACATCAGTGGTTCACTCGGATCAAATAAGATCAAGTAAAGCCATGGAACATGAACCCTGGAGTTTTGCGGGTTATGAGTCCGACGGCATATGTGCAGCTTTGATGTACCCGAGTTCAAATTCAAACTGTACATTTTCATGCGCAGTTTACTACAGAAACTGATAAGGAAACAACCCTTACCAGTTTCTTTTACTCGGGCAAATAAAGAAACTGCTGTATAAGAAATAATGGAGTCTTCACTGCAAAAAAAGTTTTACTGTTTCTGCGCTGCATAAAAACCTTTCCTAAATGCTTTATCTGGTCGATCATCTTCCCCAGCGAATCGAACATCAAGTCCAAAAGATGTGTGTGAAGCCTTGCGCAGCCAGAAATGACCAAAAAGCTTTGGAAGAATGACTGGGAACCAGGGAAAAACGATCCGTCTTCCTGGTTGTCAGCTGATGTCGCGTGTTTCGAGGCGTTTGTTTTTGAGTTTTGATAGAACCGTTGTTCAAGAACTGCGAGTTTTCTTGCATTGCCTTCTTTCACAAGAGTCATAACATCAAAGTCAGAGATAAGCTTGAACAAGTCTAGCTGGGAGCTGTTTAGGGAGCAGTCTGGACTAGGGCTGGATTCCGTTTGCTGCTCGATAAACGAATCAAGAAGGATCAACATAAAAAGTCGGCTGAAGGCCATGGTGTTGCCGGAAACATTTACAGAGTGCACCAAGCAGCGAATTCTGGAGCCAATATGCAAATCACAGTTCCAATCTGGATCTGAATGATTCTTCTGCCAAATTCGAAAAATGTGGAAAATCTCGTCTCGCTGCTTCCTAAGCGCAGCAAAAGTGTCCGTGTTGAGAAAGTTTTCCTTCTTTTGAAGTTGATCGTGATCAACAGTGCTGGGCTTGAGAACATGGCGAAATACGTATTTTTTAGATTCCTGAGATGAGTCGTCGTGTTTTGAGGTAATTTTGTCGAGGGATTGAGAAAAGATCCTGAGCTTCTCTTTTAAAGTGGTATTGCTTGAACTGTCAACCATTTCGATTTTGCGGGATAAGGCACGAGCGGTACAAGGGGAGAGGACGGCGATGAGGGTCTGTGGTAAGTCGGAGATGACAAATAGCACCAAAAGAAAAATGTCTTCGATAGTAGTCACAATGCATTCAGGATCAAAGCTGGAGAGTTCCAAGGTGTTAAGCGAGGCGTTGTCTTTTGTTATGAAAAAGCTCAAAATACTTGAATAGGGTTGAGAAAATTGAATTCGGTGGAAGTCTTCTACTGGAAGACAAAATGAATATATTACGAACCCCGGCCTTTGTAAAGTAGAGATAAAACTCAAGTTTATCGATGACTTGAGATGATTGGCGAATATTCGTACAGTAGAATAAATCCTTCGGTCGCAATCTGCAGAAACTTTAACAGATGATTGAAGAAGTGTTTGGACGAAACAGCCATGACATGAGCAGACTTCAATAGGCGGCCGATCGACTTCTTCTTTTGGCAAGATAACTGGAAGAGAACCAGTGTTTATTTTCGTCTTGACCTCTTTAACTTCGTTTTGAGCGCCACGAATCTGTAAAATGAGCTGGCGTTCTTGGTCAAGAAGATCGCGATCCTGGGGAGGTAGCTCAGGGGTATCAAATCTGTCGAGTGTCGTGGACAGCCCTCGCTGCGAGCTTGGAGCTTTTGGTGGCGAGTCACCGAAGCTCATCGCTCTCATGGCAGTTGTTTTTAATGGCACACTAAATTTTGGTCAATTGTTAACCGATTACCTATTCTTGCCTTTTACGCTCGTGCTTTTTGTTTTTGGTCTTCTTAGTGATGATAAACTCGGACAAGCTGACCGATTCGGTGACGCTGCCATTTTGCTTTGGCCAAACATTTCTGAACAATTGAGTCGACAAAAGTCGATAAAAATAAGCTCACCCTCCAGTTCTTCGAGCTTGTTTGAGTGGCGAAGAAACTCGTGGGCCTCTTGGGAGGGTTTCGGAATTGGTTGGGAAATCTTGCTTCGGCTATAGCTCCGAACTTTTCTGATTAACCCCCATCATATAACACATGTATCGAAAGAGCTTTTCTAGCTCTACAAACTCTGCATTGGAATTTTCGATATCTCTAGAAATTTCCGGTTTTTCTTTACCAATTTTTATCTAAATGATGGGTTTTTCACCAAAATTAACAATCAGATTTTTAACATCTACCTCAGATAAATAAACTCAGCATGAAAATGTCCAATCATCCAAAAATTGCCGGTTTTCAGGCGTTTAAAATATTAAAATCAAATCTAAATTCATGCCTGGCACTCTTCAGTTTTCAAAAATGCAACCCAGTTTTGAAGGTAAAACTCCGATAAAACAGATAATATTTCATATATTGGGAATTCCAATGCAGAGTTGCTAGACCTTTAAAAGCTCTATTCATACATGTATGATACAATGGGGTTATATTTTCAAGATCAGAGAGAGCGGGAGCAAGATTTCCCAACCAATTCCGAAACCCACCTTGGCGATGCTCTCCCTTTCTTCGAATTGTTGTAGTGAAATGGGATAGGAGAGATTTTTGATATGTCCGGTACATTATTGCTGAAAGAACGCTTGTTTAACAATCGAAATCAAGAAAGAGAACTACCTGATATTCAAGCTCGAGTTTTCATGCAGTGGCTTGGCGCGTTTCGATTCCGCTTTTTCAATTGCACTCCAGGTGTTTTGAATAATCCTAGAGACGTAGTTCGAGACCAGAAAGTTCTCATGTTCGGTTGGAGAGCGTTTTTCCGCGTTTCGAACAATTTCTTTTATCCCAACTGAGGCCATCTATCATTTCTGAAGGTTTTCGTATTTGAGAAAAGTTGGTATAAGTGTCTGTGATAGTTTCTTTTCCAGTAAACATGAAATTGATGGATGAACTTGAAGAAATTAAATTCAACAAAACAGGAGTTTTTGCAAATCAAATACATGTAAAAATTTCAATAAATGATTAACTGTATATTTTTATAAATATTATTTTTAACTAGCTGAATCAACTAGTGGTTGATTGCGTGGAACACCAACATCAACAGTAAGATTTGATAAAAATAAACTTCATTCTGGAAAAAATTAAAATTTGAAATTTCAGGAACTTTACAGAAATTGTTTCAATTTTCTTAATATCATAAAGGAATAGTAATTGAAAATAAAATAGAAAAGAAAGAGTCATATACGCGACTAAGCGTAGTAACTCGGTGAAACAAGAATATCCGTTAACATGTGCCTCTGCTCATCATTGAACTAAAAATGAGATGTAAGCAAATCGGTTGGCACTCAGAAATCTAGAATCTCACCTTGTGCTGATGCTCCTCCCACTGGTCGTGATGAGTGTGTTTGAATTCTCTCAGTGCTCGTTGGGCGCTAACTTTCGATGGAGAGTTTTTACTCGTGCTAGCCGCGTGGCAAAGGGGCTCTATAGTTTTTGGAAGCCAGGTTGGAACACTAAAATATTTTTAATAAAAAATCCTTGAAAATTTTCGTCTTACTCGTAAGGAGCGCTTCCAATCAAAGCTTCGAGACCAAGAACAGCTGAATCTCTCTCAATATCCGTCTTTCCTTCTTTTAGCTTTTTGGTAAAGTAAATTCTCTGTTCATCACCAGGCTTGATCACTTTACATCGGAACAGACCACTGAGAGTACGGCCCGCGCACTCTCTTACTTCCGTCCTCGCATCATCCAACATGCCAAAAACGAGCTTTTCGATCTTTGCAGAATGAACTTGATTCAGGAAGAAGTTTCGGAAGAGAACTCGTTGCAAAAGCCTTCAAATATCATGAGAACATGTTGATCATAAAATGCCTACTTGAGAAGGGTCAGACGAACTTGCCAGGACTCCTTAGAAGCACATTGTGACATGACATCGATTCCATGAGCTACAACTTCTCTGTTTTGATAACTCTGCGCCAAAGCTAGAAAAAAGTAATGCTTGCGGTTGTTTTTGAAGAGAATAATGTTTTGGAGGAGGGAGAAAAGTATTCTTACCAACTAAACAGCGAGTCATTTTATCGCGATCGGAGTCATCTGAGAATTCCGCCTGCCCCGTTTCTTTCAACAGAACTCCAAGCCACTTCCAAGTTCCAGGCAGTCCAAAAGCGATAATTTTGTTCAGCGTAAAAAGCATCGTGTTAAAGATGTTCTTTGCTTCTTCTGTATCAGCATTTTGGTATTTTTCGAAAATGTCGACTATCGCTTGATGGGCAAATGGATTCTCTTTGCTCGCGGTTTCTCTGTCTTTCCAAATGAGGGTCGAGAAGATCAGCTGGCCAACAGCAGCACGGATCATATGGTAGTCGTTGGCCAACACAGATGGATTCGTCATTATCCATTCAAAGATCCTGAAAGAAATTATTTGATTTTTTACAGTTATCTCCCCTTACTTTGTCCTGAACTCTGGCGCTTTCCAACTTATTCCTTGAGAGACACATTTTCGCACCAGTGTGAGTCTGAATTCGTTCGATAATGATGTATTCTCCTGCAGAAGCCTTGACGTATCCAATAAATAGTCGTAGATAATTGCGTACTGGCGGATATCTCTAAAATATACGATAAACAGGGAAAAAGCGTTCTTGAAATACCTTGAACTCGTGAAGTTTTCAATCGTTCGCTCCCAGAATAGTTTCAGCTCTTCCGCCACACCAGCTATAAAAGTCTTATCATCTCGAATTTATGAGTAGAACCTACCAATAGCTCTATCCAAAATGGACACTGCCCATCTCTGATAATGGAACGCCTTCGATGCCGGCCAATGGTTCATACAAGTGACAATAGCCGCCCAAATGATGATGGCAACTCGAACTGATCGCGTCTCTGTGTGAACTATCAGCTTTTCTACCCAAGCAATCCAAGGCTCGACAGCTTCAGGGCCAAAATTACGGAACAAATTGATGAAGAAACAATTGGTCTGTCGCATGTAAGACTCGTGGTTTTTCTCATTCTTGTCCCAATGGGCAAGTTGGTCAGCTACAGTGGCTACCCAAACTGGATCTGTGATTCTCTTCCAAAGTGGCATCTCGATGTCAGTGACGTCTTCAGAGTTCTTGGGATACGTAGAAGGGTTTTTCTCATCGATGGGAGCGTATTTTTTCACCGTTGTTGTCCAGGTCGTGTATCCAAGATGACTTCTATTTGAATAATAAGTCTCGTTGTTCCAATCTTCTTCCGTTCTAAAAGCATTTCGGTACAGAAGTTTTTCCATCGTGGGAAGGCCCGAAACTTCATCCCTTTTTAGATATTCTCGTGGTCGCACTCGCTTAATTTTATGAAGGGCAGTTTGGACGTACGTAAAAGCTCCCAAGCGCCACTTGGGTTGCTCATTTGTCAGCTCACGGGCGAGCAATTCCACATCGGCTGGTTCGATCTCGACGTCAAGCCGAACCATGAATTTGGCGAACAAAGTGTAGCACAGTTTGCGTCGCGTCCAGCTGAGCCGTTCATCCGAGCACAACTCGCGGAGCTCGTGTTTCAACGCTTGGTGGTCGTTTTTACGATTCTCAGCAGCTCGAACTTTGCGCTCGTTTGATGCGGAAATTTCTTCGGCGGTGAGTGAAAGGGATGAAAGTTGTCTGATCGTTTCGATGACGTCGTTGTCGAGTTTGTTGTCAAAGAGCATTGTGGAGTAGTTGTCCATGATATTTTTAAACACATGCATCACCAAGTCGTTGACAGATTTCTTGTCGCATCGTACTTTTAGCACCATGGGCCAAATTCTCTTGCAAAGGCTGTAATCATGGGAATGCGCAAGGAAAGTGTACGAGTGGCCATTTTTAGAGAGGTCGAGGAGATAAAGAGCACCTTTCAGCGTTTTGTGCGTTTCCAGCTCTGTTGCTTGATCAGGCAGCTCGGTCGTATCCATTTTCTCCGACTCGGAGGCGCGCGCGTTGCGAGTCGTAGCACTTTGAAAGGCTTTTAGCAGGTTTTTGTCAGTTCGCAGCTTGTCGACGAAGGGCTTGTATTTGGCGTCCGCCAGTTCTTCTTTCTTTAAATTAGCTAGCAGATTTATTAATCCAGCGTCGTCCAGATTCGTAATGTCTTCGAGCATTTCCACATCATCGCCTGAGGATGTGCCATTTTCTTCTGGCTTACCTTGCTCTTCGATGGATTGGTATTTCTCGGAGCTCTGGCTTTCGAGGGTGGAAGTGATGTTGTTGAGGAAGATTTCGTGGCGTCCTTGCATGTGCTGCCCGCATATGTTCGTCACGGTTTTGCATTTGAAAAGCTTGGAAAATTCGTTTTGGACAATTTTTCGAATGCGCGTGAAGGGACTTTGTGCGTACTTCACAAGAATATTGAGGTAATCTGAAGAAAAACGGATAAAAAGGAGTATATATGATTGAGCTTACCTAAATGGTTTTGCGTAAAATAATTGTAGTCGTACTGGTATGGTCTTTTGCAAACGAGGTCGTTGTAAACTCGAACTTCAATAATTGCGAATGGGTATCGTTTATGTTGCTGCAAGCGGTAGAGGCCATATAGTCGTTTATAATGGTCGACGTGATGGGGAAAATGTACAAACATCTTTGGTCGGAAGTTGAAACTGAAATTCATTGCCAATAGAATCCAATGCATCGTTCTGTGGTCGGAAATGTTCTTTTCTTCTTCAAGTTTCGAGAGGACATTCTTCAAGGCGTGAAAGACTTTTTGAGGGACGTGGGCAAGCTTTTCCGTTAAATAGGGCTCCTGAGTGGTGTTGAGTGTGTTCATCTTTTCGGAAAGAACACTTTCATATCCTTCTACTGTTGGCAGTTGCTCACCGTGGTTGAATCTAACTGAATTCATGATTCCAGCGAGGCAACCGATAATCACGGCGATCTGCTGCTTCATGACGACAAGATCCACTCCAGTTTCAGCCATTTCATTCAGCTTGTCAATACAAGGCTGGAGCCGTGTTTCGAAAATTTTCACAACCATATCGAGCTCGGGCTGAGTCGGACGATGCCACCCAAGAAGTTCTTTCGCTTCTTTAATTCGATACAATGAGCCCCAGCGAGTTACGGATGGTATGGATCGATCCTCTGTCTTGAGAGTAGCTAAGCGTTGGTTTCGTCGGTAAATATGTGTTCCAGCAAGAGTGGTAATGATGAACGAGTGGAGTTTGCAAACAAGTTTCATTCCAGTGACGATACGGATGTCTTTAACGATGTCGAGTATTTCAGTCAGCTTGTCCATGTAAGGCAAGATTGACTCTCCAGCAGCAACGATGAGGTCGACAAGAAGAATTAGCGACCACTGAAGCTCAATGTCCATATGGAACTCGTCGACGATGACTTCTGGGTTGTCTCGTTTGATGTCTTTTATCTTTTTATACAGCCAAGGAAAGAACAGCGAGAGAGTTTTCTCCGCATCTCTTACCACAAGAGACTGGACCAAGTTCGTCGTCATAAAAGCGGCAGTAGTGTCTCCATATACATTTTCTTTGCAATAGTGGAAAATCTTGCGCAAAAGCGGTTCGAAAAGAGCGTCGCCACAAGCAGCAATAGCGGGAGTGTAGCCAACATGCATGATTGTATCCAAGTCTGCTTTTATCAACTGCACTTGGGAGCCTTCGCCGGAAGTCTCCTTCTGTGAATTGCATGCGGAAATGTACTTGAGTTTCTGCTCCCAGTAGCTCCAGAAGAGATCTTCGATCATCATACTTTGTCGAATGAGCTTGTCATCTCGCTCGCTCAAACCATCGTCGCCGATAAAACTTGAGCAGTCCTCCAGGAAGGAATTGGTGAACACGAAGTCGAAAAGGTAGAGCACCCAATTTGCTTTTGCTTGATCGTTAATGTCAATACTGGGGATAAGATCTTGCAGGAGCGGCATGAGACTTAATCGAGTGTCATCCGACACATCGTGGCTGAGAATAATCGAAATCTGAGAAACAAGCGCATAAATACAACTCGACGCTTGATGTGGCTCCGTAAGAGAATTGAAAGCAATCTGGCAGCGACTGATCAAATCGGGAAGAATCCTCTTTGGCCTTGCGATCGCCAAAAACTGCAAAATATTCGCAGCGAAGTGCGGTCCTGCTTTGTTGAAAAGCGCTGTCATGGCAAGTGGCTGGATCAAATTAGCGTAGCGGTCGATGTCTGCGTCGGTGATTCGACGATCTTCTGGTGGCAGGGGGATCCAGTTTGGTCTTCTTCGGTGTCGTTCGTTAGCAATTCGTTTGATGAGCTGCTGTGTGGTGGTGTCGAGGAATTGGAGGAGCTTTTCTGTCCATTTTCCATGGTTTGAAGGATGGACGTAAGTTGCCACAGCATCAAGCATTTGTTCAAAGTAAGCAAATGCTTCCTGTGCTTCTGGCCTTTCTCCGCCGATGAAAGAGATGATGAAACCAGGAGCAATGTTGCTGGAAATCGGTGCTAATGCTGGCCGCCATTTCGACCACGCTTCGCCGACTTGGAGCTCGAAGGAGCGCAAAATCTTGTTGAAAATTTCTGGGTACCACGGTTGCAGATTCACGTAGCCTATATTTGCAAGGGACACCTGTTGGATAAGAGGCGCGATTATTGACTTTTCCCAGCGCTTGCTCTGGTCTAGCTTCATCCAAATGTTCATAAGCTTCGGTAGCCAGAGGTCGACGGACAGAGGTATTTCTTCGGGATACAGGCGGATAGGAAGGAATGTCATAAGACCTGGCAAAAAGGGTTCAGAAAAGCGAGGGCTCGCGCGCGGCGTAAATATTACATAATTCAAATAGCGCCCCCAGCGGCGATGGTGATAAGAACCCTGACCTGTGAGTGCGTCTTCGTTGTTTGCATCAGTTCCTCCGTCCGAAGAAGCGGTGCAGAACATGGGCATGAATTCATCGATAATTGCTTGAGTCACATTTGCTTGTTTGTGGTTACATAATTAATTAAATTCAAAAAATTAAAAATGAAAAGGGGAAAACTCGGTTTTCAAGGGAAAAAATGCCGAAAACGCGAAGATCTGACTGTAATTAGACGGTGAAAAAACTTTGCTCCTGGTGAGGCTCGAACTCACAACCTCCGCATTTCTCATGTCTATAAGTACAGCGCGCTAACCGATTGCGCCACAGGAGCACGGGTGTGAGGCCAGAATGAGTGCGCTTTGAAAGGCGAACAGTGTAACCCACCCTGGATAGTATCGACGGGCCACGCGACAGGCCGCTTTTGAGGAGTTTTTCAACAAATTAAACTTTTTGGAGGAGAACGATAGATAGACAAATGTTTGATGAAAAATTAAATTTCAATTGACTGCGTTGAACTTGGTTAAATATTGGAAAACGAATAAAATTGTGAAAAACTGGCCTTTGATAGAAGAGGTGTATCGATAGGGATAAATAATGAGCATTCTATTAGCCTTTGGATTGTGGGTCGCATTTTTGTAAATCTTGTGCATCGGTCGCCAGTCTAGTTCGAGTTCTTTTCGCGATATTAGCGCTGGATGTCGCATTAGCCGAGTAAAAGTCGAACAGAACACCTAAATTGCTTGATAAAGACAAGGAGGGGAGGATGCTTGCTTACCATAATGAAGTAGGGATCGATGTTGTCCGAGGTGATAAGATTGTAATAGAGTTTGATCAATAGGAGATGCTGCTCCTTGGTGAAGCGAAAGTTGAACTCGGCGATGTAGTCCCGGAGCTGCCGGTCGCAGCGGACCAGACCGGGTCGGATCTCGTTCACCGCGATGCATCGGTGAAAGTCGTCAAGAAGCTTTTTGAAGAGCTGGTCGGCCTGGCTCAAGAGTGCTTCGCCATTTGGAAGCAAATAGCTATACACATTGATGCTAAAAGCATAATCAACATGGGGGCTTCCTTGATTATGATAAAATACCTTTGAAAGTTGTGTCGACTTCCGATTTCATTGTCTAAAACATCGCTGTCATTGTCGTCGAAAAATTCCTCCTCCTCATTATCCATAGGTTCTCTGATCAGCCGGTCTAAATCTCTTTTTGAGCGAAAAACGCCAAACATTGGAATACAAAAATAATATTTTTATAGAAAAAGAAAGGGTAATATATGAAGTAAAATGATTCAAACAGCAGGAAAAAGGATGTCTAGACAAGAAAATGTATTGCGCCTTTTCCCAGACTAAAGCTCTCTAATGGGGGAAATATTCTCTCCTAATGGGCAGATTTCTCGAAGACTCATTATGTTCGAGCCGATTCGAGATCAAAAAAATTATTTCCTCCAAACAAAGAAACACTAATTTTGCAAATAAAGAAAATTTATTAAGAAATGCTGACAAATAATTTGGTCAAAAGGGGCCCTTTATAGGAGAACTCTCAAAAACTAACCAAATCAGCATATTTATTGGGCAAAACTTACTTTTTCGATAATCCGCGGGTTTAAATTTCATTCTGGATAAAATCATTTTGCCTGAAGTCTTCTAATCTATCTACTCTTACTATGAAAAACAAGATATTTTATCATCAATTTGATCGTAAATTCCGCTTGAATTTCCGGGCAGTTGAGGATGCCTTTCTATTAGGAAAAATTGATTTCGAAAGCCTTACTTAGCCAGTAAAAAGCCTGTTCGTTCGCATTTGTGCCATATTTTCGAACTGCGAGCATAAAATCTCTCTTTTATCTTCTTTATCAAAAAATGAAATGTATGTATCTGAAGAATCTGCTTGATCTGCCAAATCTACATTAGAGAGCAATATTTTTCGGAAAAGAGACAAAACTCGTGTCTAGGACTTGTCGCTACAAAAGTACTTTGTAAATGGAAAATAGAATAATCTGGTCAAAAACATAGGTGTGCACCTTACGGATTAGCGCCTCAATTTGAATAAAAAGAATCTGGAAAAGGCAACTGGAAGATTTGACATTTTGGAACTGATTGATTCGGAAAACTAAAACGATAAATGAGAGAAAGTGAAATGAACTTTTAAAAATAGTTTAGTAAGTCCAGAAAAGGTCGGAGTTTTTCTTGAGCCCACGGCGGTAAGTTTCAGCCTGGCTGGAACATCTTCGCTCAGCGTCCAGGGCTTTGTGGTGGTTGTAATGAAATTCCGGTGTTGTCAGCTCCCACCACTAGAAAATTCAAGCTTGAAACTGGATTCTAGCGCATAAAGCTGCGAAATAAAGGAGCGAGAAAAGGTGGGACAGACCAGATTCCTTGACAAGAACTACCTTAGATTACTAAAGGAATGCGTCTACAGAGAGAGAGAGTGAATCACTGACCTTTTCTGATGGGCCTTGGAGACGTCTCATTTCGGACTGCCTCTTGAGTTCCTTCCTGTATTCGTCCGAAACATCGTCCCATCCGACTCGTTTCTCCGCCCGTAGACTTTCCTCAGCTTCCTCCATTTTGCGCGTGCGGAAATATCTATCTTTAAATTAACCATAAGCTTCCTGAGGTCATTCCACTGACACTTACTGATTCCACGTTCTCCGTGTTTCTTTTCCAAATACTTCGGATACTCGAGATTTCCCCGTGAAAAGCAACTTTCCACGGCCTTCTATCGTCATAAGACAGCGTCACCTCCGGCTGGCGCCGTTCTAAGTGGTATTCCTTGCTTCCAAGAGACTTTCTAGTAATCTCCGGTCGCTGGCCATTGACGCGAATCTTTGGCGGGAGCGTTGAGCGAACCGAAACTTTGTACGGCATCGCAGTGTAACTCGCCTCCGTCAATTTTCGATGGCCATCCTCGTCAAAGTCGATTTCAATCAGATCCGATCCCGTTTCTGGGAGTTTTTCGAGGCTGTCGACAAGCGCTCGAGATTTGTTGATAGCACTATCAATGTCCTGAAACAGCTTGACTTTTTCATGGTGGTAGAGATCGGTACGACGAGAAGTGATCGGCTTCAAGTCCGATTTATTGACGATTTCAGCGCGGGGAAAGTACTCAGCAGTTGTAATGCTCACATTTGGATCGTTTTCCACATCGACGATCAAAATTCAAAGTTCGAAAAAGATGATAAGGCAAACAACTGCACTCTCGACTTTTGGTGAAAATTATATAAGCCTGCGGATGGTTTTTCGAACTCTTATCAGTCGGTTAGTCGAGCATCCAACTGGTGGTCTCCGAATTTTTAAGACATCTGCAGATTTCCTCTGTGGCGGAGCAAACACCGCGGTCGAGTTATCCCTGACATCATATCCGAGCCACATTTTTTTCAATTCTCAATCTTTTACTCTTCAGTTAATTTTCATTTTTCCTGCCCTGAGAAAATTAAAGAAAATTCAATGCTCAGAAGAAAGAATAAGAACCTGGCAGAATCCATGTTCCGGAGGCGCCTATTCATTGTCTTTTTTTATACAGCAAGTTTGAAATTTTATTTTCAAGAAAGTCAAAGTTCGAGAAAATTAAAAGTAAATTATTTAAACGGGTTAAGTTGATTCATCCTTATCGTTTATTAAAGCAAAAGCAACAAAACTGTTTTCGTCAACTGAAGCTCTCGAAGGACATGGAACTTGTTAAGTTATGAAGCGGGATTTCAGAAATAAAAATAAGCACATGACAAGTAAAAAGGGAAAAATAAATTATTTCATAAACAAAATGAAATTGGGTTGAAATTGACGTACAGAAAAAGGTAAGGTTCAGTGTTGTTTATTCGTAGAAAAGGTATGGAAATGGTGACACCCAAATACTTTTAAATGTTTAAATTAGTATTTTACAGTTTTAGGAAAATAAGAAAATATTTCGATAGACTGATATTTTTCATGTCTCGTGAAGTGATATGCGAAAACAAGATTTTGGATACAGAAAGTATCATATCATATGATTCATATGGTTAAAGAATTGCCGTTGACAACTACCTCTGGCCAATCGAATTCGAGTAAATCTTCAATTGACCAATAATAAATTAATGATCTAAATCCGAGAATCTGATTGGCACTGCCAGATAGCATTGTGGGCAACACAAATCACCTTCTTCGGGGATAAATGTGCCCAAAGTCAAGGAGTTCTAGTTTCTTGAGTTACATATCAAGAGGTAGGAGCATTATCTGAACCCTACGACTAGAAGAAAAAGCTTGAAGGATGCAAAAGCGAGCTAAGTTGGTTATTATGTAATAAATGGATATTCGTGTTACTGTAAGTTTTGTATTCTCCGCGTTGTTACTTTGGCGTTGATGCTCGCTGCTGGAGGTTGCGGTAAAACTTTTGCGCTCGATTGTCCAGCTTCGAGGTCAGGTCGTGGATGCTATACAAACCCTTGCCTTGCTCGATTCCAAAGCTGCAAATTCAAAAGTGTCAATTTCCAGGAATCAATCAAGAAAATCATCAATCAAGGTTCCTACCTACTTGAGAGAGTCATCAGCTGTGAAATCTTGCAACTTCGACCAAGACAATAGATTAGTCAGATTGTCGAGAAACGAGAGCTGCGACGTTCTGGAGATTATAATCATTACAAACGGAAGACTCCCTCAAGTGGAAGGCTCTACCTTCATAATCAGATAGTAGACACCTCGGATTACAATGATAGCAAGCGAACTACTTTTTTTATTAGCCACCAAAAGCTACTCAAGCAAAATTTTTACTAACTTCAAACTGAATTTGTTTAAATTTCTTCACGAGTGTTCGTAAAATCTCCGAAATAAAATCATATCGTCTACTATCAATAATTACTTTGACGATTAAAACGCGCTTTTCGATTTTTCCCGACATGCCGCCAACTTGACAGCACAAAAAGAAAAAGAAAAAATCTAACAGCAGTGGATTTTCCATGTGCAGAAGCTGTTTTAAATTGTTCAAATTGAAGCTCTCTTGAATGCAATTTCTTCGCACTAAATCGTCAAAATAGTAAAAGATACGTAGACGTTCCATTAAAATTTATTGTTGATAGGGATTCGTTAAAGAGTGGACTTCGGACGTAAAAATAATTTTAAAAAGTGTAATTGTTAAATGTTGCTTTGAAGATGTACGGGTAGGATCGTTAGAGGTCTTTGGACGATAAAAGGTAAAAAAATAATTGAAAATAAGCGTGGCTCTGATAAGGAGCAAAAGAGGGTAAGATTCGGCATGCCTAGAATAAATTTAAGCAGCGAGACAATTTGAATTCAATAGATAAGCGGACGGGAAAGCGTTTTGAAAACTACTTTGAAACGAGGTGTAGGAACAGACTGCGAAAGCGCACCGTAACAGCTCAAGAATGAGAGAATGAGTCATAGGAAGAGCTCACTCATCAATTCAATAATTGAAGCTGAGGATATCACAAGTTATTTTTCATTTCACAATCGCATATTTTATCACAAACATCAGCATATGTACACATGGCTGTATGAAGATGGATGGAGCTACATTTTCATGATCGTGAAGGGAAAAATTTCTTATCACCAGCACCTCCAGAAACACCAGCGGCGGCATTAATGCGCGCCTTTTGCACTGACCTCTGTTGGTTCCGCCTTTGTTGAGTCTGTTGCCTTTGGCGGGCGAGGAAGCTTTGACCGGGTTGCGAGCGACCAACTCGCTCGTCCACGGCGCCGCGGATAGTTTTGTTACCAAGGTTGTACCACGCTGAGACCAAGAGCTTTTCTTCTTGGTCGCGAGCTTTGCCCTTTTCGGCTTTTTCTGCTTCTAAGCGGCGGATGAGTCGGTCTTTTTCGGCAACTTGGGCGCGGAGGGCGACGACTTCAGTGTTGTTGTTGTTCTTTGGATCGAGAGTTTTGATGACCGAACGAGCTTTTTCTAGGTACGAGCGGTATCGCGTCTCCATCGCCTAAAATATAAGAATATTTATCAAAAGCTATACATAGTATCAAACCTTGATATCTTCATCTTTCTGTTTGAGCAACGCTTCGACTTCGCTGTTTTTCTCCTTAGCCGCGTTGAGCTCAGCGGAAACCGAGTTGAACTCTTCTTTCTTCTTCGCGTTTTCAGCTGTGACGGACTTGACCTTCTCTTCGAGCTCTTGAACAGATTCACTGTCTTCTTTCACTCCTCCCTCGGCGAGCTTCGTCTCGAGTTCCTTGATCTTGTCTGTCAACGACTGTTTCTCGGATCGGAGGTTTTCGATGGTATCATTGAGCTCGACATTGTCAGATCGGCCTCTGCTGATTTCTCGGTCCACTTGCTCGGATAGTCTTTTGTTTTCCGATTGGAGACGGATCATCTTTTCGCGAACTTGCGGAGGCATGAGACTCATGTCGTCTCCGGCTGCTGTTTCAGCCGCTAGAGACTCACCAAGGCTTTCCATGTTGCCAGAATTTAAACTTAAATTCATAGGAACATAGAATGAAAGTGTAACTTTACCTGAGTTCCTCATTGAGAGCCTTGAGAGAAATTAACTCTGCCGTAACTCTTTCCGCTGCTGCTTCAGACACTTTCGATTTTTCCTTCTCCGCGCGCAGATCATTCTCTAACCTTTGTACTCTTCTATCATCATCAACTGCTTTCGATTGCGCTTCCACAAGTGCCTGTTTCGTCGTTTGAAGCTGCGTTTTGTAACTTTTGAGCTTTCGAAGTTCTTCGTCGCGCTCCCTTGTTGCCTGAGCCGAGAGTTCTTCTGCGTCGCGAAGCTTTTTTCTCAGCTCGTTTGATTCCTCTGCTTTGCTCCTGAGCGAGTCGAGAGAGGCTTGAAGACGAGTTGCTTTGTCGGCTTTTTCTCTGAGGTAGTCTACTTCGTCTTTGAGGACTGCGACTTCGTCTGCTTTTTGCTCCGCGACTTCTGTTCTCTAAGACACTTGATGAGCGGCAACCTTATCTACAGCCTTACCTGTCGCCAATCATCCGCCTCTCTTAGTGCGACTTCGAGTCGGATGCTTTCTTCCTCACGTTGATGCTCCATCATCATGAGTTCCTCTTGCACTTCATCCAGTCTGCGTTGGGTTTCGATCGCCCTTCTTTCCATCAGGTCGATTTCGCCGTTAGACTTGCCGTTCTGTCTGTCAGAAATGAAGGATTTCGCGGATTCAAGATCTGATCTAAGAGCTTGATTTTCTTCGGCACTCAGAGCCAATTCCTAGAAAATGATTCAATCGAGCTCGTTTGAATCCCACTAACTTTTTCAAGCTCAAAAAGACGCTGCCTCAGATCTTCCTCGTCCATGCTCGATGATTCTTCACCAACAGGAACACACGAATCGAGGATAATTTGAATGTACGCCATCAATTCGCCTTGAACGTACTCATCAAGGGTCATTAAGCTCCCGATGAAGTCGTTTTTGTTGTCACAGTTGACAGCAGCGCCGAGGATGAACTGTATCAGACAGGCGATTTCTTTGATATTTCCTGTGGCGACTTCGTCGGATTTTGGCGTGTCGATATTTACAAAAGAAACTAAAGTAAATCGTTAAAAAACTGGAGGAAAATTGAAAGACTCACGTTTTAGGCATTCTTTATAATACTCAAGAACTCGCTCACAAACTTTGATTGCATTCAATTTGCAGAGGTCTTTGTTCTCTAATGACGTGTCTGACAAGTTCTTCTTCCATTCAAGGCCGAAAAATTCAGAGTCTACTTTTGTACAGATGAGCGCGAGGTCAACACAGGTCGAGAGATCGACAAGACTTTTTACGGAGATTTCTGGGAATGACTGGACCCATGTTAGCAAAGCTTCTTCACCCTCATTTGAGGCCATTCTGAAATTTTATTGCTGTTGAAGAAGGTTAACTTTTTTCTCTTTTGACGAAAAAAAAAGAGTTTTTACCGCCTGAGAATTCAACCTCTCGCTCAAACTTGTCCCGTGAAAAAGGGCGCTGTTCACTTAAGACATCACAGGATCGGATTTTCGGATATGGTAAACGCTATTAAAAATTTACGACCCGAGACGCAAAGGTGAACAATACAAAAAGGAATCTGAGCGCGAGTCCCTCAATTTCAAGTCATTATCCACGAATCAATACGCATGTCATTCGTGCTCCCCTTACTGCTTAATTAAACATATGTTCCATACAATAGATAATTTATAGCACTATATTTTCACTCGATTGAGTTTTTAAGCTCAATTTTGAAAGTTACAGTAAAAGTATTTTGTTTTTTCAAAATGAACTTCTAATGGTCCTAAAAGCTAGAATAAATGAAAAGTAAGCAAAAGAAAATCATATTTGGCAACAGTTGGGATAGATAGTAAATGTTTTGTGACTTGCTTGGTGATTTGGATAATTTTTGAGCGAGGAAGCGATGATTGAAAATTTGAAATCAACGAGGAGAACGACCAAAAATTCATCTTTTCTATAATTAAAAAATTGCGATAGTAACAGTAAAAGCAGGAAGAAGACAGAAAGTAAAGTGGGAAATAAAGACTCTTGTGATACACTTTTGTGAGTTTTAGAAAAAAGGAGGCACGTAAGGATAATCAGAGAATTAATCTTTAAAACGCCGATAGTACCACATTGATAGGTGCTCGAAAAGCCATCAATGCTTTATTGCAAAGCTAACGCGTTATTTCTGCATTTGAGAAAATATTTAAAATGACACCACAGATTTCACCAATTCGTGAAATAAAAAAGAATAAGTTGATAAAGATAGGCCTAGTTCAGAAGCTAACAAGAGAAAAATTCGCTGCACAAAGGAGCATTAATTAATCATCCTTCTTTTCGTCGGCGGATTTCATCTCTTCAAGTTGCTTGGCGACGAATTTCTTTTGAAGCTCGTTCATGCGCTCTGCGTTTTTAGCTCGCTGAGCGGCGATGTTCTCGTCAACCTTTTTGCCGGCAGCGAGGGCCTTTTTAATAATTGATGAATTCATTGTTGAATCTCTTTTATGATCGTTACCTTTGATCGTCGCTTGAGCATAGAATACATGAGCATAATCACAACAACGGGAAGAACACATTGATGAACTCGCAAGAACCAGAAGAAATTGGTCTTTTCTCCGCCGGGATGCTCGATGATCACAGGCTCTGCTTCTGGAATCTCAGCTCCTTCCTCGACTGGAGGCTCACCGGAACCTTCCAATGGCTCTGGCTCTAGAATTTCAGTCCAAGGGTTGATCAAGTGACCGATAACAGCTTCGATGACGCCCATTTCGCAAACACAACCGATCGGGTAAAGGAGGATGAAAGCGGTGTAGCGGAGCCATTCGAGCTTTGGCATTCGCATTCTCATGATCTTAAACTTTATGAAAAGCTGTCACCTTCTTTTGAGACTTACGGCGCTCATGTAGTAAGGATATCTGATAATTTCAGACAAAGACCAAGCCATCCAGAGACCAAAGACAAACTCGGATGTCTGTGCTCGAGAATACTGGGAAAGGTAGAGACAGATAATAGCTCTGCCAGCGCATTGAGTGATTGAAGTAATTGTTTTGCCAGAAGTTAGTCCGAAGTAAGTGTGAAGGGCTTCCAGAAACGCGAAGGTCTGGAGAGCGTTGATCAGTTGAGCTAAATAAAAAATAGAAAGATTTTTTTTATTAATTTTTACCGCTAGATTTGTAAGAATCGGCGAGGAAAGCTTTTCCACCAGTAACGATTCCGAAGACGTTCTTTCCAAACACGAAGGCGAAACCGAGGAACATAGCAAACGAAAACAAGAAGAGATAAACTCGTTTGGTGAGTTCACGCGAGTGTTCTGCCTCTTTCGATTTCACATCTTCAATTAATTTGAAACGGGTATAAACACTGCTGAGTTACCTTCGGCAAACATGACTTGCTTGTAGCGCTCTTCGATGATTCTTTCTCTCTCGGAAAGCTGCTCTTGGCGCATTTTTTCCATTTCTTCCGGGGTCCTGAATTTGACATCGTCTGGGTCAACCCATCTCTCTGTATCGACTAAAATGCGTGTAGTTATACCTTTAGGATGCATTTTGTAATTACTTTTGAGAAATTGCGGCTTATTGCCGCGTGTCAGCTGCTTCCACATGGTGCAGGATTCTCTATCTTTTCGCACAATAAGCTAAAACGCAGATAAGTATTTGAATTAAAAATGTATATAAGTAACGGACCTGGAGACAGTTTTGACTTGGGCGAACCATGAATCCTCTATCCACGTGGTCATAAAAATTAAGCTCGAACTCGTAGTTGCGCCGTTCTCCGCTGGCACCAATGGCGGAGCAAGCGAACTCCAAGGTGTCCCCATTGATAGTCACGTCTAAATTCGGATTTAAGAAATCAAATCATGGCTAAAGGCTTACTTGGACGGGCGACTTGAGTGATCATAATAGACAAGGAAATGGCGTCCGGGTTTTGAGCCCACTTGACTTCAGGCGTGAGAGTTGGCATTGAGTCCGCTTTCTTTTGCATTTCCATAATCTTAGAACAATTGTTATAAGAGTATCCTCTGCACGTAATATTCACCTGCATCATTTTCATGCGCTTGAGAGCTTCGATATCGATATTATTGATGGATTTCATTTTTGAGGCGAGCTCAGCAACCTTCGCCTCGGCTTCTGAAACGCCTTCTACTTTTGGCTGCTCCGAAGTCATTCTACGCTCTTTTGGCCGAAACCAGTCTACTAAATTCAGAATGTTGGTGTTTATTCGTTTGAAGAAGTATCTATTCTACTGCTAGTTGGTTGATAATCATAACTGATTTCTAAGTATAAATAATAGGTAACCCGTCACAGTGAATAATAGGAGTTAATGAAGCTTTTGGAGATGATTGTACAGATGGAGAACTAATATCTTAATGCAGTGTTGCTGAAGAAATGATTGACTGAAGTTTTGCACAGAGCGAAATAATGACAGAAGAGAAGTTGAAGTTTGTTAAGTAAAAATATTAATAAAATATTTAATTAATATTATTAATCTACTTATTATTCAGTAAAATTTTTGTCGTTTGTTTTTTCCTTGATTTCCTGGAAAATTACTGTTTCTTTGAGAAAGGGTTTCGCAAGACAGATGAAAGACTATAAGCCGATTTCGACGTAGTAAGAGGCGGTGATCTGAAAAATTACATAAGGGCATTAATTACTCTTACGTAGTTGTAAATTACCCTTGCTTCGGTTCCACACGACTGATCGAAGTCCTAATCAGCGACTGCAGCTGTATAATCCGATGAAATACTTTTGTTTTACAGATAGGCTCCAGTGATTCTAATGCTGGTATGACGTTTGCTGTTAAACACCCATTTGACAGCATCGTGTTGGAACTAATTTTAATTATTGTTCGATGATAAAAATATATCGATGAATCACCTCAACAACTGATCATATAAATCAAGGATCGTTTCAACCAGTGACGTATCTACAGAAGCTGGAGTGATGTTCGTTACTACCATAGCGACTTGGGGGAGAAAAAAGTCTTCACGGTACGTTTGATCGGAGTCAAGAGCTAATTTATGATTGAAATCAAAGAAAGATTAAACTAAGAACCTATTGGGACGAGAGTCTTGATGATGCTCGTCTTTACATCTGAAAACTGATCCACCATCAGCTGCATAACGATCTTTTGAAGGCGCTTTTCGAGATCGTCGTGACGTTCAACTTGTGTTCGTTGAATCACAACCGCGACGCAGTTCGATGCTTCTTTCCTGATCGTTTGTGACGAGTCTAATTTTTGTGAACGACGGCATAGGAAAACTCATACCTAGACAAATTGAATTCAACGCTGGAAATAATTGACGGGAAATATCCGTCAGGGAAAGCTTCCTCGCAGCACAAGTGATTGCTCTCGCAGTGATTTTCCGAATATCCTCGTTTTCGTTCGTCACACCTTCCCATAAAACTCCCATCGTTGCTTCATTCACTCTCTTTGCAACAATATCAGATTTTCCCTCTCGTTGCAGGAGCGACTCAATCGTAATTTCGAATCCATTCATGTACAGTGGCGTTATTTTAAAAAGAATCTCGCGCAGGACCATTGAAAAGTACTCAAACATATATTTGTCGTCAATCAGCGTGGCAATGCACCCAGAGCAGAAGCAGGAGACGAGAATCGTCTGCAAGGCAGTTTTTTCAGTCGAATCGGTAAACAATCCAAGCTCGGAAATCATCAGTGGATTAACATAGGTCTTGATAAAAGAAGGGCCAAAGAGCTGGGCAAGGGTTGCGAATATTTCAGTCCAAATCTCGCAGAAATCAGGCATAACAGGGCATTCAAGGGCACAGTCGACTAGACGAGGGACCATCTGCTTTGTGAGAAGAGTGAGAATGACATTGAAACGACTGTGTTCCTGATTTGAAGCAGTCTTCCAATTATTGTCAGCGGGTAATTCAGCGGCTTCAGGATAAGCATTCGATATGGCGTTGAACTTGGAAACATAAAAACACTCCTTCGATTGAGAAGTTGTCGAATATGAACAAGAAGAATCAATAACAAGGACGGCATAAAAATGAGGTAAAATTTCAGCTACAGCTCTGAGGGCTCGCTTTGAGTCCTGCTCAGTTTCGACGATTTTTAGCAGTTTATGCACCAAATTTGATTCTTTTTCAGCCTAAAAACGCTTTATCTAGACGAAATTTGTTATTTATTTACCTCGAATGAAACTTTAGAAATGATAGATAGAACAAGTAAGGCTGTTTCCATGGGTATACTATCATCGTTTATAATTTTTATGCTGCTATTTTGGATAGAACTAGAAATAAAATCAATATAATTTCGAACCCGGTTTCGGTACCTTAATTTATCGACATCGTCAGAATACGACAAAAGAACAGCGAATGAATTCGCAGCTGCTACTCTCACTTCAGAAACCTTGTCTTCAAGAAGTTGCTGGCAAATAGACATCAGTAACGGATGCGATTTGGGCCCAGTTTCCAGAGCTAGAGCCGCAGCGGTTTCCGCTACTAAAAGTCTTCTCTCCGGGTGTTTGTGATCCAGCTGCAGCCACAGTTGCGGAAACAACTCAGCCTCGCATCGCGTGTCTCCGCAGAATTTCGCGTACGCGGCACAGCCCCGAGCGATAATTTCTCTTTGTCCTTCATCAGGTTTCTAAATTAGATTTCATTAAATATTATGCGTATGAACAACTTTTCGCTAATCGATCATCTCTAAATAGATTATCTACTTTTCATTTCTGACTATTAAAAAGTGCTAAAAAGGATGACTAACTCAAAGCGTGGACTCTAATTAGAAAAGCAAATATTTGGCGAATTAAATAATTGAAATTTTACCTTGATCAAATTAAACAATTTTTTGAGGAAAACGTCGTTGCTCTCAGGCGATGATGAGAGATACGCAGCTGACAAAAGTAGTGGAATTAGTAGTGGTCTATGTTTGAGTAGGATTCCAGATAGAAGCGGCTCTATACAGTCTTCTATGATTCCCAATAAATTTGGCATATCGTTGGCAATAAATGTGTCCTTGTTGTCTTCATTATCGACGATATTCGCATTCTCTTGAATCATTTTCCAGATTGCTTCTGAAACCTGCACGACACTGCCTTTCATAGATCCGGATAAAGTGGGCATGGTTGGAGTTGCGAGAACAGGAGTATCCATTGTCAACATATTGTCGACAAGACTTTGCGAGAAACGCTCGATTTCAACATGAGCAGCTCTCAAATCAGACTTGGCTTTTTCAAGCTCGATAGTTTTCTCTTTGAGTTTCTTCTCCAGTAGAATCGATGAAGGTCCAGAATCTTCAGAGGATGCTGAGTTAACAAGCTCAACAAGGGTTGGCTGCGGGTCCAAAGATGGATCTTAGTATTTTTAGGGAAATGGGCCTTGAAAAACTGTTTACCAAGATTAGCCTCGTCGCATAAGGTGGAAGCAGAATATTCAAGCCCTCTATCTTCCAAATATTTCATCACCAGTTGGTCAAGATTATCGACAGGCGCGACTTTTTCATTCATCGGATTTAAGACAGTATTGAAAGAATCACAAGTTCTCGGCTCAGACGGTGCAGCTTTTAATCGTTCAATTTCTTCATTTGCCAATTTTAACTTGTAACGAAGAAGTGCTTTTGATTCTTCTTCGGGACCGCCTTTGCTTTCTCAACAAAGGTTTGAAAAATTTCTTCTATTATCCATAGATTGATAACGCTTTGATTTATCAACACTTTCCTGGGGCGATTTGGGATAAAACATCATACAACGCGAGCTGTTCAGAGCTAAGTCTATGACCAGCGTCTTCCTTGATTCCACTCTCACCAGATTTGACCGAATTACTGTCCGCTCTACCAAAGAAACCTATCAACTTTGCTGGCACTGGCTCACCAGCCGCTTCTAGCTCGATTATCAGCTCCTGTGCAGTTTTATACAGACCGTTATCAAGCAAGAAATCGACGAAAACATCGGAGTCCATTGTGAGCTTATTTTCTACGTCATTTTTTTCCTTCTGAAACCGCCAGTTTCTCAGTTTTGTTCCGGAGTGTTTAAAACCACAACTATATTTTTACTAATGATGACATGATGACAGGCAGGAAGTGTAATTTCTTGACTACGTAGAGGGGAGAAACCGCTTTGTCCTTGGGCGCGTGTGTCCAGGGAAAAGCACGGCGCGTACAAGTTGAAAGATTCGATCAATTTGCGGCGTACATATGTTTAGAGGCTAATACTGGTAGAGCAAGAATGATTTTTGCCCAAGGATTTTGTTTTTGTTGATTTTTCAGCTCAATAATTTGCAAGGCGCAGTAATTGATCCTTGGACTCGCGGCGCGATCTTCTCTCCGGCGATCCTCTTCTCTCAGGTGAATAGCTGGGAATAAAACAATCAGTCCAATTGATTAGCCCGACCAGAGTTTATAAATTGTGATTGATTCACGGGAGGAACTTACCGGCGGCGGTCATCGATTAGCGGAGAGTGACGAGAGCCAGCAAGTTCAAAATTTCTAGGCGGCGAGTTGGAGCTAAAAATAAATCAAACATTCAACTACGATTGAGTTAGTACATTGATCTTCGTTGATTTCGATCACGCGATCTCTTCAGGCTCATGTCTCCTCGTCTCCTATGACTTCTAAAAGAGCATTCGGATCTAGAGCGATTGATTGGAACCAACCTTGAATCTATAACTCTAACGGGCGAGCCTCTATCTCTATGCCGTCTGTCTTCGGCGTGCATTGGCCTTTTTCGCTCCGGAGACTTCGAAACATGCCTTGATGGGCGTCTTCTTTGAGGAGATTCTCTTCTTCCACGAGACTCATTTCGATGAACTGCTTCTGGAGAATGATGCGTTCGTCTTCTTGTCCTTGATTCATCGTTTGAAGTTCGTCGAACAGGAGATCGGTGAGCATCGCTATTTCTTCGATTCCTAGTCATTCCTGTTCTAGAATCCGATCGCCTTGGTTGTTCCTCTTGAATCGGAGTAGGAGACTTTCGTCGCGTTCGACGGGAGCTTCTCGTTTCAGGTTCTCGTCTTCCATTTCTTCCTTGGTCAACTCGCTTTGATTTACTTCGTGAACGAGATCTCTTTCTTTTCGGACTAAAACTAAATTTAATTCTTTTTTCAAAGGACTGGTACTACGTTTCACTCCTTCGGGATGTCGTTCTGTTCTTTTTCTTCTGAGGAATCATTTGAATAACATCGTCAATAAAATCATCCGCGTTGGCGTGAATATCCATTTCATCTGCCTATGACCGGTGTAAAAACAGACGACATATTTGACACTTACATGATCACTATCACTGTAATAAGCAACTTCCTGTTGCTGTTTTCTTGGTGGAGGTCTTTCAACTGACTTTTGTCTTGATTGATTGTCAGATTCACTGGATCTCTTTCTTCTAACTGGCGATGGAGAGTCCCTTCGTTTTGGTCGTTGTTCTTCTTGAATTGACTGGCGAGGAGATTGCTTTTTCTAGCAGAAGAATCGAGAAATGTTTGTAAAAATAAACAAACCTTTGGCTTGAAAGGATTTTCTCCAAATTTATCAGGCGCTCGCTCAACTGGTTTTATTTCGACCTAATAACTTTTCACACCAGTTTTACGGGAGATCAATTACCCGTCCAGATTTTTCTTTCATTGCTCTATAAGCAGCCTTCGAAAACAGCTCCGACTCAAGAAGAGTATCTGCAAGTGTATTTCCTTCTCCGTCTTCGATTTCCCAATCTTCATCGGATAGTTTCAAGCTGCCAGCGATAATTTCAAACGCAGAAGCAAGGCGATCAACCTCCACTTGGCTTTGATCTAGGAAACGCTTTAGGATGCGACGACTCTTGAGTGGACGCACCTCTAAAATTGGACCAGAATAAATTATGATAAAACGCTCGTCCGTCAGCATCCTTCAGATTAGCAATAGAAAGAGCTCCACGACCGGTTTCTTTCAAAGGCAATTCCTTGAGTATTTCCCTCATGCGACGGGGCAGATGTTGCTCACTCTTCGACTGAAACGATACATTCCCAAAGAGAAACAAACAGAATCAAAATCGCGATTTTTTCACTATCGCTATTTTTCAATTTTTAACCTTGAAGCTCTCCTTTCCAAATCGCCATCGTGCAAGATATTGCATAAGTGTATCGCCGAAGATATCTTTCACCCGTAAATCAGCGCCTGCATTTATCAATTCGCGTGTAGCCTTTGTCACGTGCTTGAACTGGCTCTCCTCGAAGGATTTTACGTTTGCTTTGACGGCGGTAAAGTCCAATATGATCATGAGTGGCGTGCGACCAAGCCGATCGCGTTGGTTAACGATCTTTTTCAGCCGCTTTTTGAAAAAATCAAAGTTGAGCTCGACGAGCTCGTCAATGTCAATCTGAGTCAGTTGTGGGTTATCGAGCACTAGTGGGCGCGATTTAGCAGTTTGATTTTCTGTGGGTTCTTTCATTTCAGTGGGTCGATTTTCGTTAGAGGTCTTTGTGGGCGATCTTGGACGATCTTTAGCGGGTTCGATCTTTCGACGGTCGGATGAGATCTTCCTCGATTTTTCTTTGGACAGGCTTCGGCGAGAGCTGCGCTTGGGGGTGGGAGATCGGGAAAGAGGGACCTTTTAGAGACTTTTGGAGAAATTGATCGGGATCTTCGACGCTTAGGGGTCGCTGAACGGCGTTTCTTAGACTCTGGACTTTTTGAAGATCTTCTACTAGAGATTCTTGCTGATCGAGAATGATTCGGTCCGATTTTCGATGAGCCATTGACTTTCTTCTCTTCCTTAGAAGACTTTCTCGAGGTTGTCTCTTCATCTTTGCCGACAGTGATTACTCTGTTCGATTTAGATCCCGATTTTGAAGCTTCTGACGTTTCTTTAGGATCTTCTGGGGGTCTGACAATTCTGCTTGAGATAGTTTTCGGTAACGCTTCTTCGGAAGAGTCATTTTCCTCCGAAGAATGAACACGGGTTCGTAGTTTTGCGATTGGACCAAGGCGACTTTGAATAGACGGGACATCCTCACCTTCTCCAGCGATCACTCGATTGTCTCCGCCGCCGAGGACGATTTTGAAGTTCCCTTCAACGTGTTAAAGCAGTTGAAATCAAATAAGATCTATACCTAATGGAGCGCCACTAGATTCAAAGGGTGCTTCCGGCTCTTCGTTCTGATAGTCGTCTCTGTCAAAACTCGATCTTCTTCTCTTGTTGTAGTTGTTGAACTTTCCCCCGCGGTTGTAGCCCTTGTATCCACCTCCTCCACCACCTCTGTAATTCTTGTAGCCCCCTCGATTTCGCATTCTGACAGTTGGTAAAAGAGATAATGTGAAGTAATCAGAGACGTATTGAATGGAAATAGGTAAGGTACTCATTTAACAGTATGTAACAGTATTTCTTATTTGTTGTGTGATGGAGAGTGGGGAGAGCGAGCAGAATTACTTTTTTTTTTTTTACTAAAGCGATTTTGTATAAAAGCTTGAACTCGTGGACGCATTGAAGACAATTTCTGTAGTCAGTCACGGAGGAAACCTGTAACTGTAGTGATAAATGATATCTGGATGAAATGGATGAATGTAAGAATGAATAAGGGCTTCTGAAACAATTTTTGCTACACAAAATGCTGTTTTGATTCTGTTTTATTCTATCATGTAGATAGCAAACGCAAGACGGACTCTGGAAGCGGCTGACTGTCGAGTTGTTCCTCGACTTTTTTCTCAAGCTAAAATGGACGTGAAAATTCCCTTTCGATAAGAAGAATTGACCTGTATTCTTGAGTAAACATCAACAGCAATTTCAGACTGAACAAGGAAAACTTTGAGCCCTTTTTCACTCTCTTTTCTTTTGTACTTGATCGCTAGACCGTCTTTGTGAGAGCAAAACTCCGTCACATCAGCCCAATCAAGAGCAATTTTGTTTCCCTCAGCTGTAGAAAAGGTTAAACAGTAGAAATGAGACCTGAACTCACCCTCATCCCCGTTATAAGCAACAATTTCTAGCTGCGACTGGAACAAATTAATCCCGACTTTCGCTGGTGGTGCACGGCGATCGCATCCAACTGGAGGGAATTTTGCTTCTTGAAGACGCAAATCATTTTCAGAATCCTTGATTTCCTCGATCAGCTTGCCTGAATGCTCTTGGGTTGCATTCAGCCGCTCCTTTGCTACTGGATTCGCTTCTTGCGCTGCTAGTTGTAACAAAATCTAAAAAATGCACATCTTTAACTGTCGATTACAAGTAACTGTACTTTTCGAAAGCTCTTGTCTTCGATAAGAATTTGCAGAAGTTCTGGAGAGAGCAAAAACAACCTCAGGAAGATCTCATTTTGATTTGGGATGACTTCTGGCTTCGTGAATCTACACAAAACGCCATCATGATCTCTGTAGAAAAGCTGCAGCGCGGCAGACCACTCCGAACCGAGGCCAATTCGTTTGAGCGCGTTTTCCAACGCATCGCCGACGGTTGTTTGTCCAGTCACTGGATAGTGGCTCCCGTCTATAAACAACTCTTTCAAAACAACAATAACTACATTTTTGATTACCAGGCAGAACTACGTATCGCTGGAAGCTCTGTTTACTGCCTCCATCTTTTTGAAGAAATTTTTCCACTGGTTCGGCGTTGTGGACAACTCGCACAGCGAGAACCTGAGTAGTTCAATTCTTAGGGCGCTAGAAATATCATTTCTACTAACCTCGTTGAGCCAAGCTTCTAGGCCCATTTTACGTTTTGTAAGTTGTGATGCATTCATTTTGAAGAGCCACTTGCCCGGAAGAGGTGGCAGAGGAAGATCGGGAAATAATCGTTGAATTTGTGCGCCTAACGCGACGAATTCAGAGTAACGCCTTTTTGATTAATTTAGGAATTAGGTTATTTACTCGCTCATACCTCAGAGCTACAAGCTCATCATTGAGATGAACGTGAAATTGAACAAAACTGCCGTCCGCTGAATGAGAATATGAAGGGATCTTGATATTTAGTGGTGCTCGATCTGTGTAGTCGTAAAACTGATCATCATCTGGATCAAGTCGTGATGCCTCTCCGGGCGGAACGGAAAGAATCTAAATAAAAAAACACGTGCAATCTATCAGATAAAAATGGCTTCATACCGTCAGCGAAAGAGAATCTCCTCCTTGCCTAATCAAATTGACGACTTGCGAGTGGGTAGCTCCTTCCACTCGATTTCCATTAACTTCAATAATTCTATCGCCTGGCCGGACGCCGACTTTTTCCGCTGCACCGCCTTGTAGCACCGCGGAGACATGTTGTAGAGGCCCGTAGAGTTTTCCTCCGATAGATTTCAACTGACCTCCTTCAAGAAAAAAAAGGAATGTAAGAACCTGACGGAAGGTTTGATCATTTTACCTTCATTGACTTGGCCTCGCACATTAAAGCCAAAGCCTGTATCTGTCTTTACTAGTACAACTGTTCTGGGCTCTTTGTAAATAGCCTGATTCGAGGTCGTCATCTCATCTACAACCAAAGACGATGAGAAAGAAGTATTGCAAGAAGGTATTATTTATTCAGAACAAAATTTGTTAAGAAAAGAAGAACGAGTTGTTGAATAAAATATTCTGTAGGTTCTAAAACTTCGGTAAAGTAGAAAACGTTTACGAGAAGAGAAACACCAGAAATAAACTAGGAAGGTTGAACTTCAGAGAAATAATATGAAGACAACGAGGTTAATATATCTTTTTACGTCATTCGTTATAATTAAGATATAAGTAGTTATCTAGCAAAAGGAAGATAAATAGGTTAATAAGCAAATAGACAAATTTAACCTTGAAGGATTCGAACAGGTAAAGAAGGGCTTGGAAAAGAGGGCTTTGAATTACTTGTCTATCTTTGTGAGCAAAAAATATCTATCAATCCATAAATGTATGTCTAAGGGGGTTTCGAAAATGCATTAAAATGAGTAGAACGATAAATATTTTTTGCAGATAAATATATATTTCGTTTTATAGACAAGCAGTTTGAGAAGAAGAAATTGTTGTTAGAAGAAGAAGAAAATGGTTAGTGACAGAGGGGCAAGATCAGTTGGAAGGTATTTGTGAGATTTATTGCATCAGACAGAGCGATCTCTCTGTGAGGTGATATGGTGGCTTGTTAGTAGAAGTTTGAGTTGTTTCAGAGTTTTTACAGTAACTGTAGTACTTCTAATATTCAGACTGATAATAACGAGAAGCCCGATTGGAAGGAGTCCAGCGAGCTAATTGATCCGCGGAGATCTTCTGGTGGCAAGACGGCGATGAAAAGTCCCATTTCTCCGCTGCCTTCCCATTTGAAAACGACTAAAAAATCGTAAAAATTAAGAAAATGTTTTGTTCATTAGTGTTCTGATCACCAGCTTATTCATAGAAGAAACACGAGAAATAATACTATTAGTAAATCCTTCATAACAGTATTAGTTCATGCATTCTAGCGTGCTTCTTTAAAAATACACCTTGTTTGTTCTCTAATTTCACCAAGTTCAAAAAGTGTGTGCTTATTTACTTTTCTCACTGCTATTTTGGCTGCACTTCAGTGTACCGAAATCTGCTACTGCAAAAGAAAAACATCAAAACAACGAAATAAAAGTAACAAGTGCTAATTACCTGATTTTTTGTCGAGATCTACGGCTCCACAGACATCGCCGACTTCTGTTTTTCCGTTAACCGTAAAGCCTAAACGTTTTCGATAATAAAAATAAAAGGAAATGAAATTATACCAGTAATTGCCGTGTGTTCGTTCCGCGAAACATCCCAGTGGACCATCGAGCCCGGTAATCCAGTTACAGTTTCTTCGTAAGGTAAAGTCACTTTGACATACCCACTATCTGTATCTTTGTTCTTGTTTCCGAAAGACGAGTCAAACGGCGCTTCTCCACCCAGCCAGGTTGGAATAGCATTTGTCTGCAAAAACTTTCGTAGATTCTTGCTGTTGTCGCTTCCGGAGTAAAGCCACACTTTGGCGCGCGTTTTTTCATCGATGAGAGGTGAAACAACGGACCAAACAGCTGTGAACGGAGCTGGAGCTCGGACGAGAAGGACGCGTCGTAAACTGTCCGGAAAAAGGTGAGCCAGAACTTCTGAGAGCTTGAGCATTGTGTCTATCACCGGTCGAGATACCCATCCCTAGAATACAAATTAAAGCTAACCCCTTTAATCAATAGTTGAATTTATAAACAGTTGTCCAAAGATGACGTGACGTAACAAGGAAAAAAATGAACTTTTCTATATCTTTGATTAAACTTGTACCTGTCGTAGACAAACATCATCGCAATCAATAAGTGCTGAGAATTGAACATGAGGATTTGGTCGATGCTCGATGAGTTTGATGATCTCTCTGATGATATCTTCCTCTTTTAGACTCTTTTGAATTGTGCGAACACCAATTTTGCCCAGGGGCAGCACCAACACTGGTCCGCCTAAATATCAACACCGTCAACATTCCATCGCCAAAATGTGGATTTTTACCTTCATTATCGAGCCCAAGCCATTTGCCATCGAAATTATTTGACCACTCTTGCGGGCACTCTTTTTTCTCCAATTCGCAGACGTTCCATGTTTTCCGCGCCTCGTTGAACTTCTTCGCCGCACTGGCAGCCCGTTCCACATTACCGTCACGTGAATTGATAAAACGCTCCAGATAGATATTGTCAATATCTTCAAACTGCGTTAATTATTCATCTAGATTACTCGCTTTACCTTTTATTTCGGATGGGAGAAGCGGTTTGAGCCGGTCTACAGGCGACTTTTCCATATTCATTTGTTTCAAATGTTTTTGAAGAATTTCCTTGCCTTGTTTCATGCTCGACTAAATATTGTATTAGATTTATTGGAAATAGCATCAAGATCAAGCTGACAGATCTAAATTATATCTTTCCATTTACGAATTTTTATACATGTGGCCCAAAACGTCACGAATATGGTTCCATTCAGAAGCGTCACAAGTTGATATCAATCAAACAATCAAAGGTAATTTTTAATATCGTACCATGCTCTTTGAGCAATATTTATGACATACTGAACAAATAAAATTAAACGGGTGGAAAAAATACAAAAAAACTCCATCTATTTCTATAAAAAGTAAAAAACTTCCCAAAATATTCATGACGCTTTGGGAAATTCACAACTCAAAGCAATTATTCTATTTTTATGATGCTGCGATCATCAGACCTAGTGACATAATAATTCAATACAAAACAAATTGAAAAAGAATTAAACGGAAGCGTCACGATCCACACATAGCCATATTCTCGAAGTATGATCCCTTACCGTATATTGCCTAATCATAAGCTTTTCCACCGTCGATTCAAAGCCCCAAAACGAAGATATTGTCAACTTCGCTTCTTGAGTAAACTTGGTTAAATTGTCCCCATCGGCCCAGTATTTGCAAGTCTCTTCGACTTTTACTTTGTTGTCGAATGACTCGTTCCATGCAGTGATCGTGAGCGTCCGTTTCTTGCGATCAAGCACATTTCTCTGGCAGAAGAAGATTGAATCGATTCCCATCATTCGCCGCAGCATTCCGGGGATTTCTGGCTGTAGTCTGGAAATTAAAAATTTTATGGCTAAAACGTTAATTCTTTGCGCACCTGCATCGTCTCAAAATGTTATGAATACCATTCTCATCTGTTTCTTCCTTCACATCCATCTCTTTTATAATCGGAATATCTGGGCATCCGTTTTCTCCAAATCTCCTCTGGTACGCTTCCATGACATATTCAAAGGGGTATTCATACTCCTTAACCGGGCTCTTGTAGTCCTGAAAGCGGAATATCTCCGAGAAGATCTTTTAAAAAAGATAGTACCTGGACCATGTTCTAAAGAATCTCTAAAAAGGAACAGGATGAAAGCCTTTTTTTCAATTCCGATTTCACCGAAAACAACTTTGTTCTCTAAAAGCAAATTTATAAGATTACGCCACTGGCTGCGGCAAAATAATCAACTCAGCAATGATTTTTCTCACTATAGTGATTCTGAGCAAACCACTCAAGATAAACGGATAAAAAACGGGGGTCAATCTTTGCCCCACATGATAATCTGCACCAAGCTATAAATAAATCAAACCGATATAAAACAAAAATATCTTCTTCTTTTTGTTCTTTTGACCCATTTTTGTCTCTTTATATTCTAATCTCTTTAAATTTTGTTTATTTTTAAAACAAAGATAAGATTTTTGATCGGTTCAAGATTTTGGCAAAAAATAAAAATAAGGACACGCAACGCAACCATTCTTTCGTGCGTCAAACAATAGTCATTATTGCAGCTTTTTCTTTTTCTGACACTGAATATTTATATTTGACAGCCTTCATTGTTAGCACCCATATCCATCGATTGTCTGCGGCAATTATTTCAAGGGCGAACTGTTCGGTTTGAACCGGTTCACTTTTCTTGGCTCGCTGAGAATTTCTACTTGGCTCTCAAGTATCTCTGTGTTTTCTTGCGAAATGGTTGTGGGTTGACTTTATGGACAATTTATAAGGCAATTAAAATCGTGTCAGACTGAGATCAGACGATAAATTATAACTTGTCGGCTGATTATTGGGCTAGACCGGATTAATAGCAGCTAAGAGTCTTAGCTTAAGACGATCTCCTTGGTCTCGAAATGGTACTTAGACGGATTTAAACTCTTCCTAACCACTTTCCTGATCCTTTATCCACAATTCTAGCGTTGACAATGTGCATTCCCAAATGGCTCGCTTCAACAATGTCATACTGAAAGATCGATTCTTCAATCTCTTCCTTCTCTAGCTCCTGGAAAATCGGATTGTGAAGGTAGTAAAAAGACAAGTGTCCGAGCGCCGAGTCCTTCATCCATCCGTGCTGCTCGAGAATCTGTCCTTTGCTGTCTCTTCGTATAAAAGTAACCCGACCATAAGAACGCTTTATTAAAACTCTACTAATGGGTTCACAAAAGGACTCTGGTGAATAATTATAAAAAAGATACAAAGATAATTTTATTTGGACCCGTCTGCTCGCCGCTCCAGCAATATTAGCGATGGCATCATTTCCTTGCGAATCCATAATCTCCACATTAATTTTTGACGTGTCAATTTTTCCATTAGGCATGAGTCCCATCTTCTCGGTTTGAAACGATGCTTTTTGCAGCGCCCCGCAAGGAAGCCGCGAGCATAGAATATAACTTGAGCTGGCTCTCTTTAGACAGCGCAGCATTTGCATCCTCTAAAATGAATTCGTTGGTTATTCTTTTCCTTGATTGCAATTTTGCATTTCCTCTGTTTGCATGAATCAATGGATGGAACATGAACTTTGAAGTTCAAAGTTTGAACATTTAGAAAACGGCAGTTAACTTTTCAATTTTAACAAAATTATAACTAAATCTTTCTTGCGATTTTCAACTAAATTAAGAGTTGAAAGATTAAATTTGCAATTTCTGCAATTCGTCTCTCAAAGCTTCCTCATTCTTAATCTTCTCGAGTTGATCCTTTTCCAGTGTCTCTCCAGCTGCCACGCGCTTTTTCAGCCCCTCGATTGCGTTCAGCTTCTTTTGAATTTTGCGAGCTTCGCGTTCGGCGTCACTTTTGCCGCTCGTTGGAGCAGTTGGTTCCGAGATTTTCTTGGCTTCCTCTTCTTTTGCTTGTGCTTTTTCTTCGGCTTGCCGTTTCTAGCGGAATTGATTTATAGAGACGTTTACGCCAACCTTGCATAAGGCTTAATTGCTAAACTGACAGACCTAGAGATTTTTCTTTGTCAGCGAAAATTGGTCATTTTCATATATTAATCTTCAGTTACAAATAGAGCCGTTTTTTCAATCACATTAATATTCAAAACGACAGAAAATGGTCCCTGTCTAGGACAACCAAATTCAGGTATTTCAGTCATATAATATGACTCATATTATATGAGTACTATCGCAGAATTTTTGATAATAGATAACTTATAAAAGATATTGTAGTTTTGTCTACTGTTAAAGCTCAGATTATTGTTTACCAATAAAAGGTCTAAGTTCTCACTTTACTGTTCTCAGATAAACTCTCTTTTTAAAAGTTTGTGTCGGAATCTCTCCGCAGCAAAAAGATGCAATAATATTGAATGATGAATTATCAATTAAAACTCGAACTTTTCAAAATATCCTCTCTGCGAGTATCAATGATGCATTACCTTGGCCTCTTTTCGCTTTTTATTCTTCAATTGCGATGCGGTCAGCGCCGGCTGTCCACTCTTTGGGTTGTTTTTTGCGTCAATAACCGCCTGGATGGCGGCGTTTGGATCTGAGGGTTTCTCGTCTTCGCGGATTTTAGCCTGAAAAGTCGTTTGAATCAGTACTCAAATGCCAATTTGTCAAGGGCTAAAGATGGGGCAAAAGGCCGTGCGGATTATTTCTACAGTTTTAATACATCACGAGACTTACATTGTAATCCTTGCGTCCTCGCGCGTGGGGCGGGACGTATCCTTTCGGCTTCTCGGCCGCTTGTTTCTGTATCAGCTGTTTGGATGGCTTCGTTATTTCAAATTGACGTGTGCGAGGGCTAGGCTGGAAACCGACCGACCACAGCTCGACTTTTTCGCCAGTCGGGTAGGGGCTGTCGTGCTTTAGTTCTCCGTGATAGTGCGAAATTTTCCAGCCATTGCCAACGCGAAGTCGTGGCGCTGTCGTAGCCCATATATAATGCTCCCCATCTACGAAAAATGAATATATTTAAATGGAGGATCATTCATTTGCACAGCAGGTAACGGCCTTGATGAAAAGGGATAAGACTCTACTTTTAGTTGAATTAACTTTTTCTTTTATAATTCGAATGTAAATTAACAACTGAGAATGGTTGATTAGCAAGTCTAATCTAAATAATAAGCCATGAAACGGCCCGCCCTAGATAATCCCGTATTGATTCTGACCTGGTGACCAGTGGAAATTCGTTGTATCAGGAGCTTCAGGTTCAGATATCTTCTCGTTTTTCCTTACATCCCAACATTCCATCTTCCCTCGGAGATTCCCAAAGCCGGCGATCATCAGCAAACTTCCTAAGAAGGATTCGAAAGGTTCCTCTTTCCCACACACCTACCTTGTGGATTGAAATGGCAAGTATTTCTAGGGCCAGTTCCATAGTCAAATTTGATATTTCCCTTGTTATCGTACAACGTTGCCTTGGCCGGCATAAATCCATAAACAGCGCAGAAGAAATCACCATCGGGAGACCACTCGATGTGATAAATAGGCCCCTTTTTCTTTAATTCAACAGTTTGGCTTTCTCCCTTCTGGGCATTCAGCAGATACAGCGTATTTTCGCCATAATACGACTCGCTAGAAGTTTCTGTTGCCGTCAAAGCTAGAAGATCTTTTCCACTGAATAAGGGAGGAGAAAATTATATCTTCAAAAACAAGGCCTTTTCAATTAAGTTTCATCCCTTTCCTTGGTGACCAATAGAAACCGCAAGTATCGGCCTTGTAAAAACATTTCTGTGCCATTTTGTCTTTCAGTTCTGGTAGACGATGAATTCTTACAAAAGCAGGATCTCCTTTTTCGAGCTTTTTCCGAAGACAGCTACTTTGTATGGGGGTCGACCAGGGGCAACGGAGTGTGTCATGATGTTGTCCACTTTCAGTTTATTCAGCACTGAAATCCGTCATTTGACAGTCTGCTGATTACAATTCGACTTTACCTGTTGTAGGAGAAGAGCGAGCATAAGTCATTAGTTGAGGTCCGATCTTTCTAAGAAGGAAGTTGCTATCAGACGTCCAGTTTGGCTCCCAACCTTCTACAGACCCCCGGTGAATGAAACCACCCATTTCTTCACCAGAAGGAATGGCGAAGAATTTCACATTCGGGCCTGGATTCGGGTTGTCTTTTGTCTCGTAGTATTGATGGAAAGTGACCAACTGGTCGGCGTTCGGTGACCATTTGAAGAAAACAGCGCGGGAAATTGGAAGCTGAAGGGTGAAAATAGAAGGAGTAAACCAATTTACTTCTCTTACTCTTGAAACGACGGACCAGTCAGCAACGTTGATCACAATCGTCTCGATATTATTACAGTAAGCGAAGAGCTTTCCACAGTGGCTCCATTCGAAAAGTCTAACACCTTTAGATTGGGTCCAAAATAACTCGAATGGGTCGCGTCCTTCTGATTAAAAAAGCTAGCTTCATTTGTCTTTCCTTTTTCTGTAGATATTCTTATGAAAACAAATCTTAGAGTTTCTGCAGAAGGGATTGGTGGGTAGGATTTTATGATAATAGATGAGTTCGTTTTTAATAAATGAGAATTATTGGACCAGGTCCTTTTCCAGTTTCAGGTTTGAAAGCTTCCACTTCCGTGTAGTTTGTCGACAGATCGAAAACGCGCAAACCTTTCGATCCGTTCTCTGCGAGGAGAACCATTCTAGGGAAGATTTTGGTACATCAGTGATCTTTATTGTGTATTCTTTTCAGTGAAATAATAAGTTTTAGTGACAGACATTACTAATGTTTAACGATAACTCTAAGGAAGACCTTGATCAATCGTTTATCAACTTATCATTGGTGATATCATTTGATTACACTAATTAACTGTAACTGTTTGTATGAAAAAAAATCATGGTACAAGAATTAAGGCGTTCAGGTTTTCCTCTGAGTGAGTTGAAAAAGGGAACGGAGCGCGAATGCGGCGCTGATTGGCCTGAGCGCTGCGCCAAGTGAAAACCAGAATCTCACAGAAATCGACTGACGTTTATATTATTTTTAATTTTATTTTACGAGAAACAGTGATTATCCATAAAAAATATGATACAAAGACCTGGCACATGAAATATATTTTTAGAGATTTTGAGAAAATGCGTGATCGAAAGTTGTCTGAATCGACTCCTCAGTTGGCCGCCCAGGAAGCAAATACAGTGCTTTCGCACAACTGTCTTCTCAACATCGACGCTGATGTTGGCACTCACCGAGCAACTCACGTTGTCTGTACCATTGGTCCAGTGTCTCGCTCTGTCGAAAAGCTCACTGAGTTGATTGAAGCAGGAATGGACGTTGTTAGACTCAACTTTTCCCACGGAACGCACGATTACCACCGGGAAACAATCGAAAATGCTAGGTAAAAGACTCCATATAAACGATTTTTCAATCGGTTAGAACCGCGATCGACAACCTTCGCGAAAAGAAGACTCTCTTCAAACCCGTCGCGATCGCTTTGGACACAAAAGGTCCGGAGATCCGAACAGGTCTTCTTGCTGGTGGTGGATCAGCCATTGTTACGCTCAAGAAAGGCAACAAAATCACCCTCTCCTTGGATGAAAAAGACTTCGAAACCGGCACCGAAGAGCAGATCTATGTCGACTACAAAAACTTGCCAAAAGTGATCAAGAAAGGCGACGAAATCTTCATTGACGACGGGTTGATTTCTATCAAAGCTGTTGAAATCGCGAATGACAAAGTGATCTGTGAGATTTTGAATGGCGGAGAGCTTGGCTCAAAGAAGGGAGTCAATCTTCCTGGAATCGAAGTAGATCTTCCAGGTACGGTTTGAGCTTTCTTGAAAGAAAATATTTTGGTTTTAGCTGTCTCTGAGAAAGACAAGAAGGATCTTCTCTTCGGCGTTGAAATGGGCGTCGACATGATTTTTGCATCCTTCATCCGAAAAGCTGGTGATGTGATGGCAGTCAGAGATGTTCTCGGCGAAGAGGGAGCAGGGATCAAGATCATTTCCAAAATCGAAAACCATGAGGGAGTCAAAAAGATCGATGAAGTCATCCAAGCGTCCGATGGTGTCATGGTTGCTCGAGGCGACATGGGAATTGAAATTCCAGCGGAAAAGGTTCAAAGAGAAATAATTTCTGTTAATAGTCATTATTTAAGGTCTTCCTTGCTCAAAAAATGATCATCGGCCGATGCAACACTGCTGGTAAACCGGTTATTTGTGCTACACAGATGTTGGAGTCGATGACGACCAAGCCTCGACCTACAAGAGCGGAAGTAAGCGACGTCGCTAACGCTGTCCTCGACGGTGCTGATTGTGTCATGCTCTCAGGAGAAACTGCCAAGGTCTGAACGTTTCATCCATCTTGTTTATAACTTCTCTTTCCAGGGAGATTACCCAGTTGAAGCCGTCCAAATGATGTCGAGTATTTCCCTCCGCGCTGAGAGCGCCATCTTCCACGATCAGCTCTTTTCTGATCTCAGACAAAACACTGGAGTCTCAAAGGACTGGACCGAAATCATCGCCATCTCTGTCGTCGAAGCTGCCATCAAGTGCAACGCCGATTGCATTATCGTCCTCACCAGAAGTGGCCGAGCTGCGATGAGAATCGCTAAGTACAGACCACGATGCCCTATTCTAGCGGTCACCAGGTATAGAATTATTTCAAAATAAAAGAGTAACGCGCCCTTAGATTTGAACAAGCAGCGCGTCAATGCTACCTTCACCGGGGAATCCACCCATTGTTGTTTACAGATGATGTCCTTCCAAATTGGGATGAGGACATCGAAGCGCGAATCAAGTTTGCCATGAAGTGCGGCTTGGATCGCGGCTTCATCAAGAACAACCGCATCGCAGTCATCGTCTCTGGCTGGGCCCAGGGACGATCCAACACTACCAACACCATGCGACTCGTCAACATTTCTGGCTAATCTGTCTGACTACTTTCATCGCACTCTAGTTCACATTTTCGTTCAACAAAAGCATATCACATGTTCTCAATTTCTAACAGATCTTCATTTATCTTATTTGTTTCCAATTCTGTATCAACTTTGCCAAGTTCATTGCCATTTCAAAATTGCAAGTTGCAAAAATTTGATATTACATGACATTTTTTCTTGAAACAATCGTTCACAACCATTTAACTTATAATAAAATCTTCTCAAACAGTCCTAAAATTTGTTCGTTCGTCTAGATATGGGAGAGCGTAGAAGTCGTTCGAGCAGCTCCTCGAGCTCTAGTAGCTCTTCTTCGAGCGATGATGATCGAAGAAAATCCCGACGATCCCGAAGTCGCTCTAAGTCGCCAGAAAAGCGTAGTGGGCCAAAGTCGACTGTAGCGGTCTTAAAAACGGAAAAGTCGCCTGAGCGAGAGAAGAAGTCGCGCTCCAAATCTCCAGCTAGGAAGAGCAGATCCAAGTCTCCCCCCAAAAGGAACAGATCCAAGTCGCCAAAGAAAGCCGAAGAAGCAACAGTAAACGACCCAAGACAGCCGAGAAATCCGAGGAATAAGAAAGATGACATCTTGGCCAACAGAACAGGTGGCGCTTACATTCCACCTGCGAAGCTTAAGGCGATGCAAGCAGCTATTACGGACAAAAGCTCCGTCGAATACCAGCGAATTTCGTGGGAAGCGTTGAAGAAATCCATTCACGGTATCGTCAACAAAGTCAATGTTTCGAATATTAGTCTCATCATTCGCGAGCTCTTCTCCGAAAACATCATGCGCGGACGAGGTTTGCTCACCAGATCGATTTTGCAAGCGCAAGGTGCTTCGCCAACCTTTACGAATGTTTACGCAGCATTTGTGGCAATTATCAACACTAAGTTTCCGACCATAGGAGAACTCATTCTCTCTCGTCTGGTTCTTGTCTTTAGGCAGGGACTTAAAATTTATAAATATCAAACTGTTTGATCGTTCTCAATGATCCCACACTTATAAAGCGAAAAATTATTTACATACACTATATTTTCAAGTTAAACTTTTCATTATCAATTTTAAACTCTCAAAAAGACGTTCATTCCGCCGCAATCAAAAAGATCTGTGCCTGAATGCCTGCAAATTCGTCGCACATTTAGTTAACCAACAAGTTTGCCACGAAATTCTTGCACTCGAGATTCTCACCTTGCTCCTTGAGAATCCTACTGATGATTCTGTGGAAGTGGCTGTTGGCTTCATCAAAGAAATTGGCTTGAAACTCTCTGAAGTTTCCAGCAGAGCTTTGGCTGCAATTTTCGAACGAATGAGGAATATTCTCCACGAAGCCTCCATTGATAAAAGAACGCAGTATATGATTGAAGTTCTTTTCGCCATCCGAAAGGATGGATTCTCGGTACGATTGTGTACTTTACATTATGATAATTATTTTGATTTATGAATCTGTTGTTTCATTCAGCTCGCTTTCAACAAGGGTAGGTCCCTTCAGCTCACTTGGTCAAACGTTTTCTTACAGACCGAGGTCTTTTCTCAAGAAGACAGAGAGCTTCAGGACAAAATTGGTGTAAACGGTCTCTGTTACTACCCAATTTAAAAATTATCAGTAATCACAGTAGGCTTTCAGCTTATGGTTTCTAGCGAATACCTTTTGAGTTTTATTTTTTATTTGATGCTTTCGAGGTCTTTTAATAACTTTTATTAGGAGCACCCTATCGTCATCGAGGAGCTAGATTTGGTAGAAGAAGATGACCAATTTACGCACATGATCAGACTTGATGGTGAATACAAGGAGGAGATGATGCTCAATGTCTTTAAAAAAGACGATGACTTCCTTACGAATGAGAAGCAATATGAAGACATCAAACGGGAAATCCTTGGCGAGAGTGACGAGTCTGGCTCTGATGATTCTTCAGGAACGGCTTTTCACTTTGATAGACTAGTAATTTCTTGGAAGAATAATAGTGAAGTCAGAAAAAGACTCTGATTCGTCGGATAGCGATTCTAACAGCGATGCAGACTCTGAAACAGCGGCCATGGAAGCTGCAAAGGCAACTGCTGATCCTAAGGGCCAAACTCTCATTATCGATAGAACCGAGATAAATACAGTCGAGCTCAGGAAGACGATCTATCTAACCATTCAATCTTCTGTTGACTTCGAAGAGTGCTGCCATAAATTGATGAAGCTGCAGATTCCGGAGGCAATGTGGAAAGGTGGAAAAGAAAAATAATTAAAGACAGCTTAAAAATTTTTACCTAGAAATGTGCCACATGATCGTGGATTGTTGCGGACAAAATCGAACGTACGAAAAGTTCTTCGGACTCACGGCAACTCGCCTGTGTTTAATCAAGCGAGAATACATGGAATTATTCGAGCTGATCTTCGTTGAGTCCTACGAAACGATCCACCGGCTGGAAACGAATAAATTAAGAAACGTTGCGAAGTTCTTTGCCCAACTCTTGTATGCTGACGCGATCCCGTGGAGCGTGATGTCTACAATTGCCATCACGGAAGATACAACTACTTCTTCCTCCCGTATTTTTATCAAAATATTGTTTCAGGAGCTTTCCCAGTACATGGGTCTTCCAAAGGTAATTTCAGTCAAATTAGTTCCAGAAGGGTGACTTACCCGTCATAGTGTCTTTGATCTTCCTGCCTATATATTTTATTTGCGTCGTTTTTTGAAACAATTTGATAAATTCTCGTGTTAATATATTGAATCTAGCTCAATACGCGGCTTCAAGAAGACACAATGGCGGTTTTCTTCGAAGGTCTCTTCCCAAAAGATAATCCAAAGAACACTCGATTTGCGATCAATTTTTTCACTTCTATCGGTCTCGGTGGACTTACTGACGGCCTTCGCGATTTCTTGAAAACAGGAAAAGTCAAGGGGATGGATTCGAGCGATGAGTCCGAATCCAGCGATGATTCTAGCTCAAGCTCCAGTAGCAGCGACTCGAGCGAGTCTGAACCTGAAGATATTGAGGCCATTTTCAAAAAGCAACAACAACCGGAGGTAAACTATCCATTTCTTACAAAAAAGTCTAATTCTTCGAGGAAGATTAAGAAAGAAAGACGTTCTCGTACTCCTGAACGACGACGAAGACGATCACCAACTCCCGAGAAAAGGCGCCGTCGATCTCCAACTCCTGAAAAACGTCGGAAAGTTTCTCGACATTCCGTTTCACGTAGTCGATCACGAACACCAGAAAGACGTCGAAAAGCATCCCGAAGATCAAGATCGCGATCTAGGACTCCTGATAAACGCCGTCGAGGACGATCAGACTCGATGAAAAAAGAGAGGCGATCGCGAAGCCGCTCGGCCTCCAAGGAATCAAGGAAGAAAAAAGAGAAGTCAAGGAGGACGCGAAGCAGATCGCGAAGACGACGATCTCGATCTGATAGCGATGACTCTCGCCAAGAGTCGCGAAAATCAAAGAAGTCCAAGAGGATTACGGAATCCGAAGAGCGAGAACTCAAACGCGCCAAGAAAGAAGCTGAGGCGATGAAGGAGCGCATGCGAAAGCGAAAGCACGGTACACATTCTGTATATATTTACTGTCGCGTGACTGGAGATCACGAGACAAACACGAGGGTTGATTGTGGTCAACGAAGATTAAAATATCTTAAGTGATGTAATCCATTGAACCAATATTCAATCATATGCTAGTTCTACGTCATTTTTGGACATCTGTGGAACAGTCATGTTTGTGACGCCATGAAAAATTCTATTCTTGAGCAAGAAATCCTGGTTTTATTTTTATCTCCGTCAGAAAGACGGTATTTCTTATAGACATATTTTAACGCAATAGGATGATACCGTATGTCAGATCTACCACGTTGATATTGTGACGTCTGCATAACTTTAATTTTGTCAGAGTGATATGTTCACATGGGAACATAGACGCCTGCACTGAGAGTGTTCAAGTATTTAAATCCTCGGTTTTATCAAAATATGTGGGGGTTGATAGAGAAGAGTAGAGCTTCTCAGGCAACTAAGTTCTTTAGTGAACCTATTATGTAATTAGTTTATTCTACCAAGGGGCTTTTTGTGCTTGGTATTAATGGTTCTATTTTACAAGAGCAAATTATTCTGATTACCTCGGTTATTTTCTGAGAAATGCGGTAGCTGATTTCATTCACGGCCTCAGATACATGTTGTTATTGAGAAGCATTCATATATAGGGCCGACGAGCAAAAAGTCAACCCCTAGAACCCGTTAAGGTAGATTTCTGAAACTTTGTAAAGGTGTTTATTTTGGCCCAACTAAAAAAATTGTAATTGAAAATATTTTGGTCGGATCACGTGATCACGTGTTACAGACCCTGGAAAAGCTAGAAAAGCTTGCCAACCTCGATCCCCTTACCTCAGTGGATCATAATGTAGCTCACATAAAAGAGCACAAAAGTTATTTCTAAAGAATCCAAAACATTTTTGGTGCCAAGATCACATGAGTTGCTAGAGGGAATTGAAATGTCCAAAAGGCCCTTTTGCAACTTATTTTGGCCTAAAAGCCCGCGAAACCTGGATTTTTACCTCAATTTTAGCTAGTTTTGGGTCCTTATATAGTCTCTAGCGTCTCCTGTAAGAACGGCACCAAGAATTTTTAACTAAGCCACTAGAACAAATTAAGACCTATCTTTCTAGCCTAACGAGAAGATGATACCATAAGGGGATCAAGCTCGGCAAGCTTTTCTAGCTTTTAGAGCGTCTGTAACCCGCGATCACGTGATCCGATCAAAAAATTTTCAATTACAATTTTTTCAATTGGGCTAAAATAAACACTTCTACAAAGTTTCGGGCGTTTCCATCAACGGGTACTTGGGGTTGATTTTTTGCTCGTCGGCCCTATTCATATAGAATCCGCTGAGCTAATATCTAATGACAATTAATGGGCTTTATACAGCTGGTCTAGTTTTGTGGCCGACAGCCCGACGCAGTCATTCGGATTTAATCTCTTCCCGAAGTTTCTACCTTATGGAAGATTCAACTTCGCAATATTACAGTTGCCTTGATATTCTTTAGTTCAATCTCTATTCAAAAATAGCTCCCGCCTCGACTCTTATATTTTCTAGCTGATCCTGTTTTCTAGGCTCTCCGGATAGAAAACGCGAGCGGTCTACGTCCCATGAGGACCGGGGACGTAAACGGTAAGTTCTCACTATTGTTCAAGAAATTAATGTGCCCATTTCAGAGACCGCCGTCGCACAAAATCACGATCCGTTTCATATGAACGACGACGAAATCGTTCCCGATCTCATGCTGGTCGATAGACCTATTTTTAAACAAAATGATAGAAAAAATTTAACTGCCACAATAAATTGAATTTTCCCATGTTAAAGAAAAGTTGTCTTATTTTTTCTTCAGAGTTTTGAGGCTCAATTATTGAGCGAATAAGAATATATTTCCGGAAGAAGATGAGTGTGACAAGGCTGAACGGAAACGGAAACTCAGCTAAAAGATCATGTGGTGGAGGATTATAGGATGGAAAAGTAGACAGCATGAGTGAATGTCTTCGAGCACAAGTAAGTCTTATCGCAACATAATTACAGAAATTCATAAACATCTGAACGTTATCTGTTATTATTCAGTGTATCAGTATCTAATATGCCTTTTGATCTTATGGACTCATACTCATATCTGAGTGATAGTTCCGTGGAATAAGCATGTATCGCTCAATAACCAACCCTTGATCATTTCATCTTCAACTTTTCAAAGTACCAGTGTAAAGCAGATTATCTACACATTCTATAGGTACGTGACGTGAACGGACAATTTCCCTCTTCTGCGCTCGTTGCCACTCTCTACCGCCCAGGCCGATGCTCGTGCGCCGCTGCTCATATAAATACGCGCTTAGAAACTTTTCAACAAAATATCTTAATCATAACATAAATCAATAACTTTTGTTAACATGGCAAAAATCGCGACAATTTTCGGCGGCACACACTCACCGAGAAAATCGAAGAAAGAGCAGAAGAAACTGAACGAATGGGTCTGGCAGCGGCAGGATTGCGCTTACTACTTCTTTGTCCCCTTGGCTGATACTCACCGGATGATGCAGTGCTGCCATATCACCAAAACAGAAATTAAGGGGCGAAACATCACCATCTTCGGGCGAAACCTTCTCCATGATATGAACAGCTGCACGACTACGTACGCTAACTGGCGGAAGGATATCGAGATCCCGGAGGAATCTGAAGTTTCCGTGACGACCTTCGTTGACAAACTCTCCGTAGCAGTTTCCATCAGTAAAACAAGCATTTAACTCTGTTCAATTTGCTTTTCCAGAAAAAGATTTTTAAGGAAATTCCTTCTGTTAGATAATTCTGTGACAATTCTTATCTTGTTCCTTCGTTCAACTTACCTACTGCCTTAATTTGAAAAGAAAATAATAATAACTTCAGTCAACACAAATTGATTTTTGCTTTCAATAAACAAATCATGGCAATTCATTTTGATGATTATAAATTGAAATTTATAATCTATCGGCTTCAGTTTATCAGCCATCAATATTCTTGGAGGTCAGAAATACTGCAGGTCAGAAAATATACGAGCAATATTGATGATGTAGAAAATTTTTCTACGAGTCAGTTCTTGACTAGTCACTATCAGAAGGGTGGCTACTAAAAGTGAACTGCCACTGTTAGAAATCTTCTTTCGTTGTTCTGCTTATAAGTAAGCGCGTTTTTCCGAATGTACCCATTGCAGATTTTTTATGATTTTGGCCTTGACGACGAGGGCGCAATTAATTATTGAATGGTTACTTTTTAATTGGTAACTGCACAAAACACCCGCCTGGCGACACGCTTTTGTTACTCACGAAGCGAAAGCAGAGAGTGATCATTTCTTTCAGAAAGTTAAAATGGGTGACATCGATTTCGCCACCCTGGAAAAGCTAAAGATCGACGGGAACGCGGTTGCAGCTTTCAAAGTGAGTCTTCCTTTATTTCAATATTAAAATTTCGTAGTTGATCTATAATTACATCACAAAAACTGCCTCGACAAAGTACAATCCTGACCATTCAACTTTGGCTCAAGTGGTTGATCACCTGCTCCTCATTCTCCCCAAAATAGCGCAAATCCCAAAGTACCAGAAGTCGATGAAAAGCATCGCTGGCCGATTACAGATGGACCTCTGGGCGCTATACAATAACAACTCTCACGCTGTTCTCAAATCCAAAGACCGTGAGGCCGATTGGGTTGCCGGAAGAAGAGCCTGGCTTATTCTCGACAAGTTCACGCTTTCCAAAAGAGTAAATCGCTTCATCCAAATTTAAGTTTTTTTTTCATTCTCAATTCAGTTTGTGCGCGCGCTTTTCCACACTTGTGAGTTCGCCCGTTTCGATTCCATGATAACACTCTTCCGAGAGTTTCGGCAAGAAGTGGTTCAGTACTCCAGCATTCCTGGTTTTGGCGTTTGCCTTACTAATGAGTTGCTCATCCTGATGAACGACAAGTATCAGCCAGAGGAAGCAGACACCTCGGAAAACCTTCTTCAGCAACAGATTGTTACGCCCACTCGAGAAACCTTCAAAGAGATTCGAGCCTTTGTGAATGCATTGAAGGCGATCGTATTTGAATTTCCAAGCATTTCAGCAAAAAACCGGTCCTGGCGAACACATCATCTTATCTGCATGGGACGAATTGCCCAAATTTTGAAGAAATGTAAGTTTTATTGGAAAAGGACTTTTTGGGAATTAAAATCTAGATCTCACGTCTGGCCACATTTTGATGACAGAGAACCTCGACGAGAACGACATTCAAGAAGTAATTTACGGCTTCGCGCAGATCACACATAACCTCTGTCAATCCCTCACTCCTGTTCCAAAGGAGCAGGCTAATGAACAGAAGACGAAAGATCTTTGGTTTGCCTTGGACGGCGTTTTGCTCCCTCTCAACCAGTCCATCGGTAGCATGGCTCTGGCCTTGTCGAGCTTGAAACAACAAGCGGAAGTCAGTGAGGAATACGACATCAAGCACAAGTATCCTTGTTTCGCAGTCTATTCTTTTCTCCGTCTCATCCAAACAGTCGAGAAACAACGGGAAAAGCTGACAAAGTCGAGTCGGGCTATTTTGGTCGAAACGGCGCTAAAGAATGTTAAAGGCTGCTTCAGCTACTTGATGAGCGCGGCGCGAAACGACGACGAATTTTCGACCTACCAGCACTGGAGCTTGGTCGAGTTGACGATTAACGAGCTCTCCTGGATCTTTGAGCAGCACGGACTGTGCAGCTACGAGCGAACGAATATTATGGACATTTACAACGCGCTAGCAATCAAAGTATCTGGACACCGGAGCTGCACGAAGATGGAGACGCTTATGGTGAAGATGTTTTTAAATCAGCTTTTATGCCAGTCTTTTAAACGAAGCCCTTCTCCCTTGCACGCAAATTTGTTCACACTGTTCAGTATCGAGAAGAAAGCGCAAGTTCAGTTCATCACGATCCTAATCAGCTTGCTGACTGAATCTGGTCCTCCGCAGCTTCCTGAATCTATCGCGTTGCTTGTGGCGACTTTGAATCAGTTCAGCGAGTACAGAAAGCTTCCAGAAGGCGAACAAGATCTTCTCAAGCTCGTCATTTTTCAATTGAGGGAGGTTTTTCCAGAGGAAACGAAGAAACTCACATTTCAGTGCTCAAAAAATGAAGAAGTACCGAATGAAGAATTAACTTGCGTCTGGAAGATCCTCTCTTCTTGGCAGAAAGATCTCCAAACGGCTTGGAGCGCAAATATGGCCAAGAAGAGCTCGCCACCGATAAGGTTGGAAATTGAGAAGCTTTGCAACATAAAAGTGCGGGAGCAATTCAGTAAGTGCTCAACAACAACCGCTGTTTTGAATTATGTCAACACGATTTACATTGCTGCGGAACTGCTGCTTATCGTCGGGAAACGCGAAGCTGGCACTTCGCTACTGAAAAAGCTATTAAAACTGATTGTTGACTGGTACTATCCGAAGAAGAACGCTGAACTGGTAAATAACAAAAGCAATCGATTAATTTAATCTTAAAATTTAGGAGGCGGTGTCTTCCTTGATTGCAGATTTGGCGATGGATCTTGGCTCCTCCATGTGGGTCATCTACAAACACTCGATATACTCCAGCCAGGCTGAGTTTGACGATGAAGTTGGAGAAATACTGAATAAAGCGCGTGATTGCCTCGTCAAGTCAGAGCACGAGAAAAGGCTCGTTTTTGGAAATTTGATGAACGAAGACATTCTTCCCAGCGATCAGAAATCATTCCATTTCGAAGAACAAGAGGAATTAGATATGGTGACTAGTTTGCGTGAAACGCCTCTTTCTTCTGCTTCTCCTTGGAGTGAGTATCATGACAAGGCCCTTGGACACGTTGGGAGTATGTTGACTGACCATCACAAATGCGGACTTCGTTACGCGATCCAACTGTTAGTTACCGTGCTTTCTCTCAACTGCGATCGGTCTTTTTATTCAACTCTCTTTTCAACCTCTGCAAAGAGCCAGGGAGCACTGAAAATTCAAAAGATCGGCCGCGAGATTTTATCGACTCTCCGATCACTTGAAAAGACGATTTGGATATCGGCAGAGCACGTGGAAGATCTCCTCATTCGGGGAATGTCCACAGAGGCGAGGCAATTCGCAAACGAGCTGCTCGTCCTCTCTGAGATTTGGGGGCTCCAATCGACTTACATTTTGGCGAAATCGTTTCAAATTCGCGCTTTGGAACTCGAAGGTCAAACTCGCAAGTGGCGTGAGGAGGTGCCGGCGTTGCTCAAAATATTCAAACTTGATTCTCAAAACGAGTTTATGCGAGGAATCAATCCACAGGCGAAAGCGGCGGCAATCTCACTTGACCCACCCAGACGGAATTCTTCTAATATTGAAGAAATGAGCGAGGACGGTCTGAAGTCCAATGCGATCAAGAAAGAATTTGCTTTTGATTGTTCCGCCTCGCCGATTACGAAAATCATGGCGGAGAAACACCAGCCCAAAACGTCAAAATTCAACTTCAAATTGCCTGTTCTTCCGAAAATGACGGATCTAGACATCGATATCGCGCGAAACTATGCAATTGCCTTGACTTCATTGCTGCGAGTTCAACCTGATCCTCAAAGCGCCGTTAATGCTGGATTGTGTCTCTTCAAAGAAATTGCGATCGCGGGACACGGTTTTTCGCAATGGCTTTCAGAGGTAATTTCTATTTAATCGCCTTTTGATTATTCGATCATTGTAGCTGGCATTCGTCGTTATCCTCCGAGCATTAGAGCTAATATCGCCATCCCAGGCGATCGACTTTATAAGCGCAAAGATGGCTGAAATGAACAACTGCGAAAAAATCAACCCAAAAAATTGTCGTCGTTTTGCTCGATTTCAGGTTGCCCAGATCATTTACGATAGAACATTTAAGACAATCAACAATCAAATAGAATTAGAAGGAAACGATTTAGGAATACATATCATTTTTTCAAGATTTAACCTTATTAGTTGACGAATCGTTTAACAGAGCCTTTCACAAAAATGAAAGTCAAAAGTGAGATGAAAACACCAGCGCGACGTCGCTTGAAACAAGATTTAATTGTAGCGACTCCGACGATTACTCCCATGAGAGTTCCATCAGAAGCAAAACTGAGTACTCGTAGAAAGCAAAGAGTTCCTGTTTTCAAAGACAGCGAAACGCAGGAACCTTCTCTCGCTGTTGTTAACACTCCAGTTGCACCTTCGGTCCACGCAACGCGGATGACGAGAGCGATGGCAAGACGAGCGATGAAAACTGCGGAACCCGTTGAAGATAATCGTGCGCCGACGGCTTCAGATGATGAGCCCGAAGAAGCTGTACAATCGGGCCCAGCCGGCGACTTTCTTGATCTTTCTCCAATTAAAAATGAGGAGAACGACAATGCCGAGAGTGTTCGTCTTCAGCGATTTCACTCCCGACCAGTCTCGCCTATCACAGCCGAAGTCAACAGTGTCTTCAACACACACACACCCATCGAACCGTCTGCTCCTTCCGCTTCAGACGAGGCGATCTTGGATGAAGGTTGGCTTAAAGTCACTTTATGTCGTTTTCATTAATTTTTCCAGCATTGATAACTGCGCGAGAATTTGGGGATATGGAGACGATTCGCGCAATTCTGAATCTTCGAATCGGTGAAATAATTCGAAAGCAACAAGTGGCAGAAAAGAGTACGATAATTTTGAGTGATTCTGCAAAACTGGGCGAGTTGCACGGTGATGTGGTCGGCATTGGTGCACTCATCGACACGGAGTTTGGTTGTCAGTTGCGACTGAGCAACAATATTACGGCAGTGCCAGAAAGGAATCAAAAGAAAGCGCTAGACATGATAAGCTCGGTGAACGCAACGGACGATTTCTTCCGAGAGCACCTTGAAGATGTCCTTGTCATCGTCAGCTTGATTCCAGGTAGTGCCCATATCGATAACTTTGAGTAAATTTTATCAAAAGAGGTCTCGAAAACTCTCCACTGTTCTTACGAAAACTGTCTTGCGCTGGTTACGCGAATGGAGCCAAACGGAGCTGTTCTTTCAGTCGCTTTTGACGGCACTGCTCTTGCATCAGAGGCCTTGAAAATGCGCCACACTGTCGACCAAATTTCTGAGGAGCTGAGCAAGGAAGTGACCGATCCAAATCAGTGGTGGGAGACGCGGGCTAAGCGAAACGACTATTGTCAGCAGCTTTGGACTTCCAAATTACCCGGTAACAAATCGGGAATAATTATTTTTCGCAGAAAGGAATTATAGACGTGCTCGGTCCGGCCCTTCCTCTCTTTACGTTTTCGAAAGCGATCACGTGGCCTAAAGAGGCGCCTCAGCCAAAGATGAAGTCTTCAAGAGCTCTCTACTTAAATTACGCTGTAAGAGCATGGTCTTTCATGAATACTCTGGCGAAAACGAATGTCGCCGGAATCGTCAACATCCGCAAAGTTGAGTTAGATAAGCTTGTGAAAGCGCATACTTTCGTGGAAATGCAATATCAGCGAACGACATCCACTTATCTTGTCCTCGGCCGACTTGTCCAGACTCTTTGCTTTGAGCGAATGCCTATTTGTAAAGGTCTTCGAATATCCAGGTAAGCACGCTTTTTATTGCAAAATCCCAACAAATCTTTTTCAAGGATGATGTCAATGCGTCATGCAGAGTATCTTTTGCGCACGGAGCCAGAAAATCGATGCGTTGACATTTGCGACGTGCTCTACGTCGTCGATAGTCAAACCAATCTCGCTGGCTCGGCGGAAACCGTTGGCAAGTTTTTCCAGAGCGTCAAAGAATGGGATGGATACACTTCCATGGCTCCTCCCTCAAACGAGCTTATCAAAAAGCTCAACGAAAAGTCGCTCTACATCTTCGCAGGACATGGCAGCGGCTCTGACTGCGTCGGCGGCTGGGGAAGAGTCGTCAGAAAAGGTGTATCTAGCACCATGCATCTCATCGGATGTGGATCTGGTAGACTACGCGATGATGGACGAACTGAGCCCAGGGGCGCCATCACCAAGTAAGACACAAAGTAAAGTAAGATTTTAAATTCGAAACTCAAGAATCCTCGACTCTGGTTGCGAATCTGTTCTGGCGATGCTGTGGAGTGTGACTGACAGGGATATCGATCGGTTCACCCTTCGACTTTATGCAGATTGGTTTTCCGGCGTGCGCAACTCTTCCAAAGAGCCTGGACCCTGTATATCGCGATACATAAACGAAGCCGCTCGAGGTTTGCATTTTTCTGCGATAAACAGAAGCTACGGTATAACGGTTTTTTTTCTAGCGTGTAAACTTGGAGCTGCAAATGCTGGTGCATGCGTAAATTACGGACTCATTCCTGCTTGTTACAATATTCCAGAGAATTGGGACCGCGGACTGCCTGCAAAAATCAATTACAAGTAGTCTTTTAAAAAGACTCGTTTCAGCTTTAATATTCTAGTATTAACCTAGGTATCTAGGCAACTTCTGTAGTAGCTTTATTGTTCAGTTAATGTTTTCTAATGCTTTTCAATTTTAATTAATGTCCGATATCGCTCGGAACTATCATTCTAAACTCCCAACTTCTTCATTCTCCTCTGTTCTCTCTAACACTCACTGTACTTGGCCACATTCCTTTATTTACTGTACTGCCGAACATGCACGAAATTTTCAATATATCATATATACTTGCCTCAAAAATTGATTCTTTTTCATCCACAGAATGGGATTGAAAACAAGAAAATGAGTTTGCGACAAAAAATGTTGCCAAAGTCGGGCCTTATTCGAAATGATTTATTCGCAGTTTGCTTCTTGCTCCTGCTCTACTTTCTCCAGGGCGTTCCTTTAGGTCTTGGCGCGTCTATCCCTCTTCTCCTGCAAAAGGCGGGCGTGACCTATGCGCAGCAAGCCGTTTTCACCTTTGCGGGTTATCCCTTTTCTTTCAAATTTCTCTGGGCAGGCTTGGTCGATTCGGTTTATTTTCACCGCATTGGGCGGCGCAAATCCTGGCTTTTTCCAGTCCAGCTCCTGATCGGCACTTTTCTCCTCTTCCTCTCTGCAAGAATCGATTCTTTTATGGAAAACAAGCAGGTCGTTCCACTGGCAGTTTGTTTCTTCATTCTCAACTTTCTCGTCGCCACCCAAGACATCGTCGTAGACGGGTGGGCGCTGACCCTTCTTTCTCGCAAAAACGCCGGCGCTGCGGCGAACTGCAACGCTGCTGGACAAACACTAGGCGCTTTCTTCGGGTACGGATTTTTCATGGCTCTTTCTGACGCCGATTTTGTTAACAAATGGCTTCGCTCAGCGGAAAACAGGTATGCTACAATTGATTTTACTCCTCCTTGGCAACCAGCCCTTTCTATCAGTCTTAATTTAACCACTTTTAAAGCTCTCCTCTTCCTCTCGTCACGACTGCCGGTTACTTCGCGTTTTGGGGAGCCTGTTTTATCATTCTAACTGTGTTGATTGCCGCGCTCAAGTCAGAAAAAGACGACGAGTCCTTGAAACCGCCACCTTTGAAAGAGACTTACAAGACGATGCTGGCCATCTTCAAGCTCCACTCAGTTAAAACGCTCATTTTGCTGTGGTTCACTTGCAATATCGGCTCGGCGGTAGCTGGCGAAGCAAGCATGCTCAAACTAACCGAAAGGGGGCTTTCTCGTTCTACTCTTGCCCTGCTCAGTTCCTACTTGGGTAGATCTAAAATTTGAATCCAGTTCAAACTTATTCCTTTCTAGCTCCTATCCGAATCCTACTGCCAATGGCCATTGAAAGATTCACTTCCAAACGCGCCTTAACCTGCTGGACAGTGACAGCAATCTATGGCCTCATTTCCGCCGCTACTTCCCCTCTTGTTATTCATTATATGCCGAAAATGGTATTTGACGGAAGCGCAATTACCATCATCGTTATTTTGAGCATTTTCGGTATTTTTGTCTTCAACAACTTTAAGTTTTTATTGTTCATTCAGACTCGATCTTCGGGACAGTGAACTTTGTTTCAACCATGTCATTTCATGCTCAAATATCCGACCCGGTTCTTGGTGGTGTCTATATGACTCTCCTCAATTCGGCGGCAAACTTCGGCGGCTCTTGGCCGGAAACACTTGCTCTTTGGACTCTAGGTTAGTTTGAAACTTTCATTGAATAATTTGAATCAACTTAATTTAAGATAAAATGGGGGACAGTCCCATCGAGGAAGCTTTTAATATAACGAAACTAGAAAATGGGGAACAGCAGCTCTCTGATTTCAATGTAAGTAGCTGCTATCTATGATAAAGTGTATCAACATAACTCAAGGGCTGGGATCCAGTTTTCTCTCTGTCAATCATTTGCACTATTCTCGGCGTTCTCTGGTTCGTTATTTTCACGCCGAAGCTGTTCTACCTCCAGAATCTGCCCAAAGAAAAATGGCTTGTTCCGCATTCTGCAGCAGGCTCAAGCACCAAGCAAAGAGATATTTCTTACTCGCCACTTCTAGACGACGAAAGAGCTTCAAATGTAATTCTTTAAATATTCCGTCAACTTTTATTCTTCTGTAACTCAAAGTCAACTGCAAATACTATCCTCTTCATTTACCTATCTGAGCAATTTCTTGCTGCTAATTTAGCGCTTTTCCTAAATAAAATGTAAACTTTCGAATTCATCTCTCAATCACAACTTCTTTGAAAATAAGAGAAGATTTCGATCTTTTTGTGCAGGGCAAACTAAAAAATGAGATATTGAAAAAATTAGTCTAATTAACTTAAAAATCAAGGTGTTACTATCTTCCTTGACCCGAGCAAAAACGCAAACTACAGTGAAATTCAATGCAAAGAACAGGATAAACGAGAGCCGCCGCTAACGGAAATCCGCCCCCACGTTCCATCACGTTCAAGTTGAAGACAAATTCGATCTTATTGGGTAATCTTGACTAAATTTTATCTGGATTTTTATTTGAAACTTCATGGTAACAGTTGTTTTGAGATGTGAAAACAATGCTCATGATATAAATTGAAAGTTGTCCAATTGCTGCTAAATAGCAAAGAGTTGCGGATAAACCGTTGTCTATTCTTGTGCCGAAGTTGATGACCTCGTCGGCTTTGATGATGTTAGATCCATCTAAACATTCGTAATGTTATTTGTTGGAGGGGAGCTCGTTACCTTGAAGACTGCTAAAAGAAGTGACCACAAGGAAGAGACCTGCGATCGTGACTAAGTTCAAGCGGGCAATGGGAAGCTAAAAATCAATACAATGCGTAAGAGTTAATGTCACTCACAGGATTTATCTGTGTCCTTTGTTGAATGACAATTTGTGCGACCAAGCCAGGTATAACCAGTCCAATATACAGCCATGCCAATCGAATAGCGAATGGCGTCGGTGTCCTCCAATTCGCCGTATTCCAGCTATTCTCAAATTTTAGGAAGTTTTCCCATTTTTCGCACTCCCATCTGAACCCGCCTTGATCGCTGCAGTAGCCGACGCAATACACTGTCAACGAGTATCGTTTTTCGCACTCGCTGTATGTTTCTGCAGGAGGGAAAATTGTTGGTAGAAATGGCGCAGGTTCCTCGGGAGCGTATTTTTCTCGGGGATCTATTATTTGATTGAAATAAGTTTTTAAAAAATCTCTCTTCTATGTTTTCAATCGAATCCTAAGTACTTTGACGTATCGAACCAATTTAAGCCAAGTGTAGCCAAACTCATCCCAAATTTTGATTTAAAAAACCAGATGCATTAAAAATTCACATTTTCTCAAAACTTTCCTAAAACAGCGAAAGACATCAGCGTTGGAATATAATTAAGTGGCATTTTTCGCTGGTTTTTGCTCTCAACCGCGAAGAGAGCGATGATGATGCACGGTAAACTGATAGTAGCGAGCCATCCATGAACGCCAAGTTCGTCCAAGCAGTTGCAAACGAGAATACCAGTCGTAGTGATCATTGCAACGGCGATTGAAAATGCCAAAACGACTCCAGCAAATCCGAGGAAATAAAACTCAACTGCGAATTTTGAACCACAGAAAAGACCCATCAATAGCACTGAAATTTCGGTAGCAAATATTATTTAACTTTTGTTTACTTAAAAAGGTAAATGCTAGGAATCCTCTGATTTGAAGCAACTGCAGAGGCGTGTAAGGCCCTAGAATTTCTTCGAATTTGAAACATTCTTCTTCTAATGTAGAATTTGGGTCGATTGGTGGCCCGCAGCTCTCGAATACTCCTCCATGAAGGGATAAATTTGTTCCAAATCCAGATTCGGATAGATCAGCGCCAACGACATCAAACCACTCGTTTCCTGCCAATGCTGCTCCCTACAAATCTATGACAACAAACCGCCACAAATTTATTACCAGACATGCAATAGCAGCACAAACAGCACCAATTTCAATAATAAATCTAACTCTCTTCCGTGTAAATTTCATTTTTAACTGTTACACTTTTCACACAGCTTGTCTATTAGTCCATAAATCAACACACGTATTTTGAGCAAACAGACGCGGCCCAACTTTTTGCAAGAAGAATCTTCGAGCATATGTTGAAATTTATTCTTTTTTTTCATAAATAAAACAAGTTTATCAAATTATTGCAGTAAATCATTGAAGTTTTTAGCATGTTCTTCGGGCATCTTCTCATCCCATTTGAAGATGAAGTCTAAAACTCGATTTTCAGACAGGACAAACAAAAGTGTCTTACCATTATCAGTACCAGAGCATTTCAAGATGAATCTCGTCGACTGACAGGGGATTTTCGGAAAAGCAGGTCGCTTCGGATGTTGATAAATTCTTGTTTTGTAATAATTCCATCGCGCTTGAAAGACGGTCTTTGCGTATTCGTAGAGCCAGATGTCTTGTGGCATCAAGTTTTTGAGAAACTCTGTTGATTCTTCTGATGGCAAGCTCGGTTCTAGTTTATGCAAATTCTGGCGGCCAATCTTTTGTTGCAGACGCTTGAAATTTTTCAATGGTTTGTCCAGTTGATACGCGAGGAGTTCTAAAGACCTTTCGTAGTCTTCCAAAATACCAAACCAGAACATTTTGTCTATTTTATCAGCTGCTTCTGTGAGCTGGTTTTCAAAGTCGAAGAATTTTCGTTCTTGAGTATCCGGGTCTCTGTTGGCTTCGGCACCTTTGTGGACCCAGTCAGCAATATGGGTTCCGGTAAGCCAGGAAACACCTGCTTGTCCGTCTTGCCAGCATCCTCGAAATTCCATCATCGAAGATTTGTCCTCTAAAAACTCATCCATGCTTTGGTCTTTTATCTTCATCCCTTTCGTCCAGGACAACTTCTTCATGAAATTAAAATGTGAGATGGTCCTTGAAAGAGGCTCACGAAAGAGCGTAAGCACTTCATCGAAAGGGTACTTTTCGTCAACATAAGTCCAGTCGAAATGCTTTGCTCCAACAAAATCAAACGTGCCCATTGCTTCAGTCATCATCGCCCCGAAGGAGGTACCACCCGCCTTTCCTATGTGGATAAAGACCAGCTTTGACTTTCGATCCCATTTCCGTACTCCTGGCTTTCTGACCGGAACCTTCGGTTTTAGGGCCTCAATTTCTTGTTCACGGGCCTCAAGATCCAACGCCAACTTTGCCTCAATTTGCTGAAGCTCAAAATTATTTTCTTTGAGCTCATGAATTTCAGCGCTTTCTGATGTCTTTTAGTTTAGGATGCAAACAAATATTAGGCAAATTGAAGAAAATGAATGCAAACCTAATTCCTGAAACTCCTTGAATTTTCTTTTTATTTTCTTAAATTTTCTTCTGTATTTAATTTCGTCGTCTGATCTTCTCTCAAAGAATTTTGGAACTGCATGATTTTTCTTTATAAAAACAATAATTACAGCGCTACAAAAAATTATGAACACATATTTTCCGAGAAGGCTCGATCTCATCTTATCCGATTTTAGAATGTTCGTTGAGCAAAAATATAAAGCCCGTTATTTTTTGGGAACTAGGCCTTTTTTATTTTCTAGCGGTGAGGCTTTACTAAAGCGCCCCGGGCAGTTGCAAGGGTTGAAACTTGAAAGTGGATTTTCAGTTTTCACAAGGTCACTTTTAGGAAGAACCTTCTTGGGTGGCTGAATGGGCAAATTCTTGCATTGGAAATGCAAATTGAAACGTTCTTGATCTCGGTTCAAGAATCGGGCGTTCCATTGACGCAAAGCCAATCAACGCGTATGCAGCGAGAAAATTTCCGACAATTCTATACGAAGCAAATACGGCATCGTAGAAAGACACGTTTTTATGCTTTCAATTTGGGAGTATTCCATCCATCCGTGTTTTTGAACTTTCCTCGATTGCGAACGTGAGGCGAACGCATTTTTATGAGAACGCAAATGGTAATTCGAGTTGAAAGCAAACAGGAAATTTGACAAAAAGCCAAATTAAAAAAAAAATGAACATCGAAGTTTTTCTGATAATACTTTCTTTCATAGCTTTCGTGCTTCTTGTCGTTATATTGCTGGTTGTAAAATGTGCGAGAAAAGCAAGAAGAAAAAGCGGAATAGAAGATGATGCTAGTTCTGAGGACGAGAATGCTTACAACACGACAGTTTATGCACAAATCTCTGCATCAGAAGACTCAAATGAAGACGAATCTGAAGACGATGAGGACATTTGGAATGACTGAAGCAATAAAGAGTTCTTTTTGAAGCAAAGAATTTATTTACAAAAAAGTTTTTACAGTTCGTACAGTTCTTTGGGAATATGAAAAAATCAAGAGCAGTGAAATGATCTATCGTTATAAAAAAGAGAGAGTGGCAGTTTTACTATTGACTGAAATGTTTCTCCATGCTTCTGATCACCGACTCAATTCTCCTTGGCCAACTCGTTTGCGAAAAGGATCCATGTTTCTTCATAATCGGCAAGTCGCACTTTTCAAAAGACGCTTCGAATATTTGGTACCACTCATCGTGAACCTTGGTCAAATTTTCTTCCTCGAATCCAGCGGCGCTAGATTTTGTATTTGCAACCGGCTTTGCACAAAAAAACACTACCTGAAATTCAGCAGCAGACTGGACAGATCGCCGTTTCGGCACTGCGACATTTTCTTTGAATACAGCGCGAAGAGCTTCTAAAAACAGCTTTTTAACCTACTTATCCATGATTTAACCCATCTAAGCATTCTTTGCCCCTGAATTAAAGGACAACAAGAATTTAAGGGGTCAATCCTTCTCTACAAAATTACTCTGATTCTATTGCTGACTGCTTCTCGTCTTTGATTTGAAGCAATGTTCTTCGTGAGATGAAGTAGCCCAGCTTCCAAGTTGTCTCCAATATCCGTCAATTCTCCCTCGACGAGATCATCTATGTCTCCAACTAAAAATCTCATCAAATCAACTCCAAGTTCACTCCTTACTAATTTCGTAATGCAGCACAAATCCAGCACCAGTGTTTTGATTGTCGGCATCGAAGGCCACGACAAGCTCAGAGCTATCGAGCGTCACTCCATTCCGGAAAGCCGACGACTTAAAAGATTTTCAAAAAATATTTCCTTCCGGCGCCATGTGCACGTTTAGGCTAAATATCATAATCTGTACCTTTATTTTGGTTGCCACTGAATTCGCAGAAGTTCCATATTCAACTGCGTCCATTCCATTGTAGGGGATCGTCTCTCCTTTAAAAAATTAGGTTTCTTGAAGACATCTTTAGTAAAAAGGAAAAAAATATCAGAAAAAAAGCCAAACGCGGCTTTTTTAATGGGAAAATTTTCTGTCAAAAAAGCCGCAGTGATCTATTTGCTTGACTCAGCAAGAAGTCCTCCTTGATTTTAAACAAATTTTCTTACCTCTTGGTGACGAGCAAATTCTACCAAACTTCTTGGTTCCTTCAAAGTTTTGCAAATTTAGCCTGTCGAAGCCGCAGAAACGGTGATTTTCTATTCCGAAATTTCCCGCGCTTTCCACTTTCACTCGAATCTTCGAATTGAGACCGCCGCGGATTTCCCATCTGCAGTTGAAGTAGTTTGTGTAATTTGCGAGGTTGATTTGACCTACTCTGTTGTACAGGATTGATCCATCGCAGCCTAAATACATGATTTTTTTGAATAATTTTTGAAACAATCATTTCTCAGAATAAATTCATAATTTCGATTGTCCCTTTTCAACTGTAAATTCTGAGCCAGATAAGTGTATTTTGACAATTTAAAAGATACTGTACCATTTCTTCCGCGACACGCATTAACTGATTCGCAGTGAGGTTTCTCGTAAATGAATCTGTCAACGGCAATTCGATCCTGTAACGAAGCTATTGCCGGCGAGAAAATACAAAAATACTTTACAAACATTCCAGTCATCATACAAAAGAAGCAAATCTGTAAGTGATCAGTTCCTCCAGGATGTTATGCTTTTCAAGGTGGAAAATTTCATGATTGCTCGCGAGCGCCACCGCCGCGATCCTCGAAAAATTGACGGAGAAAAAGAAGATTTGATTTTTATGAAGAATCGGCGAGAGTCAGCGATCTCAATTTCGTGGGACAACTTCCACAGCTCATATTTCAATCGACACTTGGATCAGTGCGTTAAAAAGTACCAGACTTGAAAATAGAAGTAGAAATGGACACTTCTGGGGCTCAAACAAACGGAGCGTTTACGCTCTATTTGCGTAATTACGCGTTCTTTCGGAATAAATCAAATCTGATAATTATTCAGCGAAATAGAGAACTAGTGCAGAATGGATTTTTACAAGGCCAATTGGCGTAAATGGTTTCCTTACACTACATTATCCTTGTTATTGGCAGTGGTAACAGGAAGAGCATTGAAAATCGAAGGCGCATTGAATTAAAAAAAGAAGAAATAATTCGATTTCGAATAATTGTCTAACGAAAAGACGTCTTTTCTGAACACCTTGTTCGTCCAAAGATATTATCGATAGTTAGATCGGAACATAAATTTTTACCATAAAAACGGCTAGAACCCGCGCTGAAGTCATTTTAACCTCGAAACAGGCCGCGTCGGTCACTTCATAGAATTCCAAGGGCTCAAGATTTCCCATTCGCCAGAAGATCTCGCGCCCTCGCTACTCTTCTGGCATTTTACATGCGTTCTTTATTCGTTGCATTTGGTTCTAGGGCTCGTTATTTTTGTGCTTATTAGAAGAACTCCGAACGGGGAGATTCTTTATTTGAAAAGTTGGATCATCCCATTGTGGTATTTTGTCTGCATCATTTTATGGTAAGTCTGTGAATCAAAGAAAAGATTAGTCGGCCCAAAGGGAGCTTCAATGATGACCTTTGTCGACCCAAGCATAGTTTTTTCTCTTTCTAATTAATTAAAAATATTCTAGTTTGATGCTGCTGCTCCGGAAGATAAATATTCTTTCCGACTATGACTTCAATCAGTGAGTTTATACAAAAAACACGACCAAATCAAAAATTAAGATACAACAAGCGCGTGAGGGGAGTAGAAATCAGCCAAATTTTTCTTTGGCTTCTTCCAATGATGATGTTCAATTTCTTGCTGATAGCAAGACATTATGGCAGCTGTTTTCAGGCGACCCCGCCGGAGCATTTTTATGAAATTTTAGAAGACGAAGAAGCAGAATCTGTGATCTAAAAAGCGATCGAGAAAAGCCTGACAGACAAAATTAATAAATTCACACCGCCGTATGTGTCTTCTTCAAATTTAAGATTATTTATAAATTATTGAAAGCTAAAGAATTGCTTCGGTCTCCGCCAAATTCAATTTAAATTCAGCAAGTCAAAAGTTTCAATATCGGGCTAAGTAGGGATACTTTTCTTTTATAAATAAATAAGCAACTATTATTCACTGGATCGCCACAAGATGTCTGGAGACTATAAAAGGACCAGACCGTTTTCCAATTAAGATAAAGGAAACGAAATAAGAAATGAGATTTTTATTTGTTCTTGCAATTGGGGCTCAAGTCCATGGTAAGATAGAAGAAGTTTTCATTAAAAATACAAAAAGTTTGAACGTCTCAAAAAGCTATTACTTTAGGAAGCCTACAAGAAGCACTTGAAAAATTTCTCTCCCAACCAGAACTCGCTACATTCTCACAAGATGTGAGTCTCAAAAGTCCACCGCCTTCCGCTCGACCAAGAAATTTTTACCAGCGGCAGATGGAAGTGAGGGGCAACCCCAGTGACTACATGTACTGGTTCTGATCTGTCAGTGTTCTGAAATTGAGAATAAATTTCGCGAAACTCCTCGTTCTAAAACAGCGACCATGATTACTCAAGTGTATTTGCCCAGTACTCCAGGCAGCTACTGATAAGCTGTTGCAAAATATCCGGAGCTGACACAAAAGTAAAACAAAACCTTTTTTCTTCTGTCCAGCTCACTTGTCGAACTTTGTTTCTAACAATTGGAATTTCCAAATTTCAATTTGAAATAACAACAGAATCAAGTCGCGTAGAAGTGAATTTCTTCAGAGTTAGAAGGAATCCAGTAAATGAAATTATACGAGTCTGCGCGTCACGTGTGTTCAAGGGTATTCGGAAAATAGGATTAAAAATCGAAGTTGACTAGAAATTTGAAAACGATGCAGATAAAATATAAAACTTATTGCGTGAAGGGAACAAACTAATTTCATGAAAACTCCTCGGAGAAAAATAACACGATGCGTTACGCTTCTAATGCCCAGAGGGTGAACTGGTCGGTATTCATCCCTTTCCGAAAGGTCAAAACAAGCGCTCCTCAACAAAACCAGAGATTCCTCACAATGTCAAAAGCAGATAAAATCCACGTTTTTCTCGGCCTCTTATTTTTCCTTGTGGCATTTTTCTACATCGGGGACCTAGAGAAAATACTCGGCTATGAAGCGTTCAGAAACCCGGTCACCGTGAAGAAAAAATCATTTTTGTAAGTGCGCTGGAGGGGAATTTACCGTGACTAAAAACACCGGTTAATTTTGTAAATGATCGGAGATTCGTGAAAGTTTGCATTCTTTTTAAGTTTATTTAGAGAAGACCCTCTTGGAACGTCGACAGAGACTGAACATTTGGACCTCTTCGATTGGGAGAAAATTTATACCGAAAGAAAAGCGCTAAAGAAAAGAATATGTGATTCTTTACCGGAAGATCATCAAGACAATACTCATCTCTTAGAGAAAGTAGAATCAGAAACACTCGGGCCATACAACCTTCGATTCGTGGTGGATGAAAGACACAAGATTTTATACTGCGAGCTACCGAAAACTGGCTGTACGAATTGGAAGAAGACGCTGCTGAAACTTATTCAACCCGATACTTTTGGAAAAATGAAATGGGAAAATATCCACTCTCCTCATGGCAAAAAGGGTGACAATGGCTATAGATATCTCAACACCTATCCGAAAGAGAAGCAAATCGAATATCTGGAGACATTTTATAAATTCTCGTTCGTTCGGCACCCGCTTGAGCGACTTCTCTCGGCGTATAGAGACAAGGTAAGCATCATTCCTCAAAGCTGGCATTTAGCGGCGACGTGATTTCATCATTCCTAAAGGTCGAAAAACTGTACGAGAGCAAGCCCGAGTTCAAGGACGAAAATTGGAAACATGAGCAGTTTCACAAATTTGTGAGAAATCTCATAGGAACAGGCTCAATAAATGTTTGAAAAATATTTCTTGCTCAGACCTCTCGACTTGAAAATAAGCCTTACAAAAGAGTCTGGTTTGCCGCGTCAACCTGGTCAAAGAAAAAGGCACTGGTCCTCGTTTATGTATCTCTGCGACTTTTGCTCCGTTGAATATGATTTTATTGGAAAGATGGACACGCTGAATGCCGATGTGGAGTATGTGTTGAATGCAATGAATGTTTCCGAGCTAACAGAGTATCCGACTGGGTACCGAACAAAAAGGTATGAGTCATACCGTACGACACCGGGATGCCGAAATGTCTGATTCAATCCGTATCTGTAGTTATGCCTCCCTGCTAGAATACTACAAGGGAATCGGCCGAGATACGCTAGAAAACCTTTACACGCTATATAAAACTGATTTCGATGCATTTGGCTACACAATTTCAGAAGAATTCTACGACTTTGTATAAACCTAAATCTTGCAAATTTGATATTTATTCAACAACTGCCAGTAATACCTTCACTGCTAAAAAAATAAACACTTTCGTATTTTTGAATGAAAGAAGTTATCAGTATATTTTCAACAAATGGTTCAAGATACAATACATTGAAAGCAGTATTTATAGAAAGTTTCGTTTTAGTTTAATTTCTCTGGCGCCAAGACAATTTTCGACAGTAAATCCGATAGCGATAGAATACCGATCGGTTGCTTTTCTGCGTTGACTACCACCAAGCGGTGAACCTAAGATTTTGGTAAACGACAAAGTTGGTGGGCCGCTTACCTCGGCTTTTACAAGTTTCTTTGTTATTTCTTCTACGGTATTTGAGAGGACACATGTAGTAACACCTTCTGGTCTTCCCTCTCTGTGACTAAGCGCGTCTTGAACTGTGACATCGAGGTTATGATACGATCGCGTTGCGGCTAAGTTCTAGGGAAAAATCAATACTAGTTAGACTCATTTTGTGGCTTACGATTGCATCAAATTTGGCATAAATATCAATCACTTCTCCGTTTTCATTTACGATTGGCAAAGCTGACACTCTATTTTCAACGAATAAGCAAAGAGCTGCGATAACTGGCGTCGACGGTTGAATCGTGTGGATCTTGCCAAACGTTCCAATCTGCGTCTCTTCTAGCGTTTTCTTCATAAAGCTGGGCATTTTTACGTCGGGCGATTCGAACTTAACGGATTGACCAAGAAATATGTATAAGTGCACTTACGCAAAATGAAAGAAATCTCAGTATCCTCTTGTGCGTTAAAATATACAAAGCATTTCCAGATTTGGGGTCGATGATCGGTAACCTGTGAATCTTATTCTTTACTAGCATTTCCAATCCTTCAAATAAGCTGAAACTCAATTACAGTCTAGTTAGTGGAGAACTGATTACCTAGCATCAGGTCCGATCTGAACCATGCCAATATTCTTTGATAAAGTGGGCCGTTCGTCTGGTTTGGCGAGTTTACGCTCTAATAGAAGTTTTCTCCAGGTTTCGATTAAATGGTCTTCGAGCTCATGCATCCTGCGCATTGGCGATCGGTAATATGTTTGAAGAATACTAAAAATACCAATTAGATAAGGGTAAAAAAAACTTGGGTTATGGGGTCGATAAGACAGTACCTAATGAAGTCGGAAATAGTCAACATGCCAACAAACTGACCCTGATCAGAGTCCCATAGTGGCGCTGCCCTCAAACCATTTGCAACCAGCGCAAAAAAGGCCTTCTTGACGGGCAAGCGAGTATCGAAAATGACAATCTTTGAGGAAGTAGGAATAAGTGAGTAGCAATCATGCTCCTTCATGAAGTTGGCGTAGACATGGATGTCCTCATCGGGAGATTCTGAAGATAGGTCAATTTTTATTTCGAAGATAAAAATAAGCATGAATTAACGCAGACTTACTTGACATGAGATTATCGCTAGAACTGCTCAGAGCGAGAGTGGGTGGGTGGTCAGAATATGTCGAACTTGTGCTTGATTTAACTTCATCAGCTGACTCGTTTTCTACAAATGAAGCATTAACTCGATAAATCAACGCTCGGAATCAATTTTTCGGTACTGACTGACTGAAAAAAATCTGTTCAGATACTTTTTGGAGCCTTTCCAGTCGGTAATGTCAGTCGATGAATTTGCGGAATGATAAGAGGAACTCCTTCTGCTTCTGAACTTGACATTCGCCGTGGACGCACTTGTTCGGATTCAAAAGATTGAAACAAATAAAACCGAGAATGCTTCAGAAGTATTGATGAGCATGAACCCAAAAGGCCTTTTGTATTTGACTTTGAAGAAGAAGCGCTGGAGGAGGCAGACTCACGCATGGAATGTCGCCGTCTGTTTCAAGTGTTTTAGAGAGGAAAATCAACGACAGAAAATATAGAAAAAATTCTAAAACGTGACTGTGGTTGGATTCCGAAACTGATCTGGCTTTCTTTTTCGATTCTTTTGGCGAGCCACTCATTGAGTTTCTGATGAAGGATTGACATTTAGAATTGATTTTAAACGATCATATGATCGAAAAAATGGGCCGTAAGGTTCAAAAGTCTAATTTGTTTCGCACTTTACTCACCCTTCACGCCCTTGCAAGAATCATATTTGGCAAATTTAGACGATGTTACTTTCAGAATGAACTTTAAGCTTTACGAAGTAAATATTAGTTAAATTCTAAAGCGGAGTAAATTTGAATGCCCGAAGAAGACGTACTCCTTTATGATTTCAAACCTACCCTTTGACTGTCAGGCCTCAGATGCGGCAGCAACTTGAGCATGGACTTCATGCTTCGATTTCTTTCTCTTTCTCTGTTGCGCGATTATGAAAAAAAGCTCTCGCGCTCTACTTCTTTATCAAAAGATTATTCTTGTCTTTCTTGTGGATTCTGAAGACCTCTTGTATATCACTTTGACATGAGTAATACTCGTAAGTGGCTCTTTTTATAGAAAAAGAAGAGACTTTTTGAAAGTTGGGCCAGGTCAGGATACAAAAATGAGAGAAATGGGAAAATGAAAAAGGGGTGCTAATGACACAAAGAAGGCTTAGCAACACGCCTAAGGCCATGTTTAGATTTTTATGTTTTCAAGTCAGTCAGTACCCGTACTACTACAGTGGCTTACCTGAGTCAGAAAGAGAGCTGGACAAGCGGTTTTGTGAAGAATTGTCGGTTTTCTGAAAAACTAGCGTTCAAATTTTTACAAAAATACACTAGCTTTGAGTTGAGTCAACTGTTGACCCCTGCTCAGTTCGTGTGTTCGCCAAATATTTGAGAATATACACGAATAACGGGTAAATATGGGATTAAAATTCTTTGTTAATCTTTTGTAAGTTGTTAGTTTGATCTGATTATCAGTTTTCTAGGGTACTAAAAGCCTCTGATTCTTGTTTTATTTTTTGTTTTTGCTTTCTCTACTGATGCTTACATATCCACATGTTTGAAGAATCGTCTAAATAGTCAGTTATTCTCAGTTGAAATTAGCAATTCTCTTGTCAATAAAATGCTACTAATAATAATTCAATTTCGAAATTCCAAAAAGATGATCGTTGAATATCTTGCCCTAAAGCGCATTTTCGATGTAAAACAAGCATCATCAATGGATCAGAATGCTCCTACCGTGAGGTCTTCTATCTCTTGACTGCGGCTGATTGTCGATCCCGTGGAGCCGTCGTTGAGGCCGCGCTCCATTGATCCATGCTTCCAGCCTTGCTTCTCGCACTTATACTCGCCTAATTAATGGCAGCGCTTAATTGCTACAGTCATAAAAGGGCGATCATCGCTATTTAGCCCAGTCAAACAAGCTACTAGTTACATAACGACCTTTTTTGTTAGAGTCATCAAGATTGACAAAGAAAAACAATCAGTCAATAAGATATAAAGAAAAACCTAGCAATACCAGTTCGACCAACACTGTACCAGTATTTATCATACGAAAAAAGTTGAAATAACCCACTTCCAATGACTATAATTGGAAAGACTTTATGATTAAAGGCAGAGTTTGAAATGCTCGCAAATGCTCGCGAGCGAAAAGAGCGAGAGCAAAAATTTATCATTGCTCTGAGAGCAGGGGAGCGGGAGCATGAAAATGAGTTGGCTCGAGAGCCAAAAGAGCACGAGCCCAAATTTGAAACCGCTCGCGAGCGCAGAGAGCACGAGCGCATATGTCGGCAATGCTCGGGAGCTAGACGAGCGGGAGCGGCTGCTCTCGTGCTCGCCATGGAATTGACTCACGAGCGGCTCGCGAGCAAAATTAAAAGAATATTTTTTTCGCATAATTATTCACTTTCATAAATAAATTTCTTTGAGAATCTATTTCTGTTGTTTTCGGTTTTATGTAAGCTTCATTAGGTCTGTAATCTCGGCAGCAGAATGCGAAAAGCCGAGAGTAAACAGATAAAACATGCCCACCGCGAGGTGCTAACTCCTGTGACAGGGACTCATATGGAATTAGTCACGGGGCCGCCGAATCATTTAAGGCCCTTGAAAGCTGCTCGCGAGTCAGATTTTTCAGCTCGAGAGCCGATCGAGCGAGAGCACGATTCGACCAGTGCTCGAGAGCCAAGAGAGCGAGAGCGCGAAATGAAATGCGCTCGCGAGCGCAAAGAGCACGAGCCCTGAAATAAATGTGCTCGGGAGCACAAAGAGCATCATGCTCGTGCTCGCTCGCTCTCAAGTGAGCCGCTCGCGAGTCACGAAAATTTCAAACTCTGATTAAAGGTTTCATCATCTTTGATGCACAATTATTGCAATACGTTATTGCTATTTATAAAGAAAAATTGGATAATATCGAAAAAGCGAGCTCTGAACAAATATTAATTCATAAAAATGCTGATTTAATCGAAAGTCAGTATTGACAACTCGCTTTTTCAGACCTTTTGTACGAATAATGGTTGCGTAACTTCTAACTTGTCTGAGTGACCTTCATAACGATTCTTTTACGAGTTGAATTTCAACGATTTAATTAGTCGTTCCTGTGCCAAATCTCCATCTTCGTGATCTTCCTTCCTCAAGGAGTTATCTGACTTGCTCTGGCGGACTTGGCTCATTCTAATCTCGATGTTAGTCTTTTTTGTTCTTTATCCACTTTTTTCATGTGTTTTCGTCTTGATCGCCCAGGCACGCGCCCCCTTTTCTGTGGAGTGCAGAAAAAATAATAGAAAAAAGAAAGAATGCCAAATATTTCTGAAGATGGCTCGACTGACTCACTGTTATTTATTAGTATCTTGTCGATCTGACGAAAACTAGAATTTCGAACTCTGCAAATAACATGGTCACAAAAGAGCTTTTGGCGAAAAACAGACTTGAAGTGGATTTAGTCAAATAAAATCGATTCAAATTAAATCTTGGCAAATAAAATAGAACGAAGCTAATAAAATGTTCTTCTGACGAGTTTTTCTTTTATTAATTTTTCCCTAATTGAGGTTAGACCCTTAATTTTTCCTTCCATGAAAATTTGCCATTTGCGAGAAGTTTCAATTTGCGTAAAAAGACGTACCTGTTTACTGTTATTTATTGACGATTTCATAACCGAAAAAGTCCATTCTAAAAAACATCACTTTGTTAAAAATTACCTCTGGTTAAAGCTGATGAATAGTAGCCTCGATAACTTACTACTAGGTACTAGAGCTCATAAAACCTTAATCTCACATTTTTGAAAATTGAATTGCGCAGTAAATAATAAAATTTGACACATTGATTTTTATATTGCTGTTTATATTTTACTTTGCTTTTATCCATACGGACCTTTGAACTAGACATACAAACGGATTGAAAGTTATGGAAAAAGTAAGAAAAAAGGGATGAATAGGAGATTATAAGAGAAGTTGGATGTTGAATGAAAAATGGACAAAAATGATAATAATACTGGAGAGCTGCATTTCCGCTCTGCTGATGCTTTTCTCAAGCTAAATTTGACTCCAAAAGATAAAGTCAAAAAGAAAACCTAAACTAAAATCATGAATGAATTGAATGATTCTAAATGTTTCTCTAGGATGCCCCCATTTTAACGGATTTAATAAAATTATTTCGGAAATAATGTTAACCTGCAGCAAGAAAAATTGCCAAGATGGGCACCATCTCAGAGATTTTAAGTCCGTTAAAATGGGGACCCCTGTATTAGTTTATTACAGTCATCACTTACAGAAAATTAACAATATCTCACTTATTAGTCTACTGAAGAATTTGCCGCGGTATTATTATTGTCATCAGAAATGCAATATAAAAACTGAAGACCCTGAGTTGTCATCTAGGAAACCTTGTCATCAAAAAAATTTCTACATATAACAGGCGAAAAAGCATCAGCAGCCCGTAAAGAAGCTCTATAAACTTAAAACAGGGAGTAGGTAACTTAAGAGTTTTAAAACAAAAAACGTTGGAATAATTATAAAAACTGAAAAAAGAATGGTTTAGGAATAAAACTGGATAAATGTTTCTTTTATTTTTCTTCTTTTTTTTTCGAAAGATTGCACATTTTTAAGAATGGGTTTTTGAAAGAAGGGTTTTTTTGATTTTACGATTTCTGGAATAAGTGTCCGTGAAAGAAAAAAAAGGCAGTGTGATCTGATTTACAAATTTAGTCAAATTCACAATGAAGATTTTATGATTTTTGGTTTTCCTTCGATTTGTGTCGGGAACAAACGGTTGAATAGATAAAATTAAAGTATGAAGTAAATAAGAGAACGAAGAATAAAATTAAAATGTAAATAGCCCAAGAAAGAAGAAAATTCAGAGCAGAATTACAGTCAACGAACAAAATGTAAAGAAGGCAGGATTAAGTTGGAGTCACTTTGTTGAGCTATCTCAAAGCGAACGCTCGAGCCGCAGTTTGTTTTTCTTAATTTTTTGGAAACAGAACTCGTTTGGAATGGTTCAGAAAGCATTCAAGCAAACTGGGTTACTGTAATTGTAAATTTCAGATAGTAATGCGGCAGGAGAGAACGCGGAAAATCGATTTGGGAAAAATTAACCCTAAACACACCATTGCGCCGCAAAATGAAATGAAAATAAGGAGGAGCCCTTTTATATATAAAATCGACAAGAATTTATGTTTACAATGTATATATATTATGCAAATAGATATATATAAATGCAAAAACAGAAAATAATCAAAATTGATACATCAAGCTAGAAAAAACTATTATTCTAAAAAGGCGAGTCTTGAAATTTCAATTTCAAATTTTGCGCGATTTTAGAGCGCCGCCAGCGGCAGATTTTTCACAAGAACAAGTATTTTTACACTGAAGGCATATTTAGTAAGGCAAAGAGAATATTTGATACCCTCTTTAGAATTTACAGTGGGGGTTATAAACAGACTAAAGTATATGCAAATCCATAGATTGAAATCAAGGAAGAGAACTCAAAAAATCAAACACAAAAAGGCTGAGCAATCGAGTCATCCCCTCGTGTCCGTTTTCGTCTTGCTGCGCAACAAGGGGAGTCTACCCTTAAGGGTATCAAGGGCAAAAGAAGAGGAAGGGGCGAATTAACGTGATTAATTGTTTTAGAAAAAATGGGGGCATCAGAATTAGGGAAAAACAATGACTTGGCAGACATTCGATGCATGTATGTGTTATCGTTTCCAGCAGATTAAACTCTTTCTAGTAGGTACTATCGGTAATCATTTTTGTTTGTTTTAACCAAGCAGGCTCCTTCGCTTCGATCTTTTCACTTTAAACGGACACTGGAGGGAAGCAGCTCGAATTCCGAGAGCAGGCACAAATGGTCCGAGGGGATCACTGGATTCGGGAAGCCAACAACGCTGCGTCTGTACGTCTCGTCCAGGCCACCGAGGATTCCAATTGTTTTTAGATGCGGCGTTGAGTGGTAAATGTAGTCGATGATGCCCTGAAAGCAGTGTGAGTTCTGACATCGATTTTGAAAATCGGAAAACAAAAGCTTTCTCGGATTTCCAGTTTATAAACTGCTCCGTTCGACGAGAGAAAACGAAAGAAGCGAATTCAATATGAAATACCTTGAAATCGTAAGTATAATTCGTGAAGGGCATCAACTCGGCTAGGTAGCTCGCTTTGAAGTGGAACGGATGTCTCAGATACGCGTCGTTCTGTGGACGCACCTTTTAATTAACATTTTAGATACATTTTCGACTGAAAAATCAACCTCTCCATTTTTCGGATTCATTTTGACCAGTTTCTTATTGTAATTGAATCGTTGGAAATCCGGATGTGTGAGGTCGACCTTGCCATCCTTGATGAACTCGGTAACGCCACTCGTCGGCAACGAGTTGTAATCGCCGCAGAGGATGACAGGAACATCGGTCGGCTTTCGTCCCATTTGACGAATAACCCGGTCGAGCTCCGTGGTCAGCAAAAACGCCTGGATCATTTTAACATCTGAGAATTCGGGATCCCAGTGCATGTGAGTGTTGCAGACAACGATTTCTTGCGTTTCCTCTTCTGGATAATCCGCTGAATGGAAAATTAAATACTTCTTTTGTCGAGGATCTTCGTTACTTACGCCCTTTCAATGTTTTTAAAACAACTGCGACGGCGACATTGTCCTTTGTCATTACTCTATTGAGAATGTCCTGATCGCCGCCTGAATTTTTAATCGCCAGTTGATTAAACTCGAACGTATGCGTTTCCAAAAGCTGAAAAGTGGAAAAAAGATTAGTACAGGAAGATAACTTTAATCTCCTACCAAGAATTTCTCCGTTTTCCAGAATATAGCGCAGCCGTCGACATTTTGGGATTCAGACTCGATCATTGTTTTCGCCCGGCTTTTCGGGGAGAAGACGCCCATGTAGCCGTGCTTTCTCAATTCGGGCAAGAAAGTGTTGTTGAATTCGCATGTCTCAACTTCCTGGAAAAAAAACAGTTACCAAATCAAGTTCTCGGAAAATTATATGAAGACCTGGAGGCAAAGGACATCGGCAGCATAAGTGTAAATCTCATCGAAAATCAGGCGTTGGCGGTGCTCCCATCTCAAGCACCAACTCGGGCTGTATCCGTACATTTGTCTTGTGCAGTACTTGTCGCTCAGTACGTTGTAACACATAACAGAGAATAAACAAGATGTCCTAATAAGCATTCAAACGTTAGCTAGCCAAAAAGAGTACGTACGGATTAGATGGCTCCTCGAGGCTAATCCATTGGCGCTGTGGCTGCTCCATCGGATGCGGCATATTGTCCAGCAGATGGCGAATGAGCTCGCTTGTTCCATTAGGTTGGCACCAAATTTCGTAGATCTCGGGCTGCAGCGGGTTACTGTCTAGCCCGAGCTTCTGAAGCTGGAACAGTCGACCGAGCTCGTATGGAAGAACTCTAAAACGCGGTTAGAAAGAAACTCGCTTTGAAGATGGTACCTGAGCTGATTGTGGTTTAGCAGCAATTCACGAAGATGGAGCATGTTTCCCAGTTCCGAAGGAAGCGAGCGGAGCTTATTTGAACTAAGGTCGAGATGAAGAAGATTGGTGAGAAGGCACACCTTAAACACTACTAGGTCCATGGAGGAAAGGTTAATTTACCTCTGCTGGCAGCCGTTGAAGATAGTTATCGTTCAAATAAAGAGCAGTCAGGTGATGAAGATTCCATAGTGCTGGGCTTAGGGCACGCACAGGTCCTTAGTTTGAGCTTTAGCAGAGAAAAAACGCTCATATTCATTCAAATGATCCTAATGTCCCCTAAGATTTGGCCAAAATTTAGGGGCGAAATGAAGGATTGTGGGAATAGCGTCTCTTTGGCGTAACTACCTGTTATTTCTAACTCAGTCCATTTCGATTTCTTGCCCTTCTTGATCTCATCTTCTGTGAGAAACCTCTGTTTTCGGCTTCTATCTGGAGGCCTGTATTCATTTTTGTGCATTAGAGGTTTGAGAGAAAGGGACACGATATATTGCACGCAGTCTAAAAACAAACAGTGTTGCGTTTCGTTTCTTTGCTGGGGTTTTGCGCTAGTTTGGGTTTGAGACAAAGTAGTTAATGACTTTTTCCAGCGCTTTGGAACGATGTGAAATTCCGTTTTTGACGGCCGAGTCCATTTCGGCGAAGGTGTGACCGGACTCGTGATCCGGCTGGAAACACGGATCCCAACCAAAGCTCGTTTCTCCTCGGGGAACGACGATTTCGCCAGGGCAGATTCCCTAAAATTAAATAAGGCGGTTGCTGCTTATTTTCCTCGGCTTAAATTTACCTGGAAGAGTTCGGGCTCCTGCATTTCGTCCCCCATTACGGCAAACGTACACATTGCTTTTGCCGATTTATCGTCTAAATCGTTTTCAACCCTTTTTCAAGACTGCTTCTTACCAAAGCCGGTCAGCATTCGATGAAGACCCTCAGGCTTGAGTTCCTTCAAAAACCACTTGATATAGACCCCTGGCAGCCCTCCCAAGGCATTGAAACACAAGGCCGTATCTTCAACAATCACTCGTACATCTGTTTTTCCTTCTTTCTTCAAATGTTCCCAAGCGGACATGCATTTCGCTCGCGCTACTTCTTCCACTGATCCCTAGACGATAAAATTGAACAACGCTCTTGGTGTTATTTTTTACCTGGTACTCGGGAAGGTCAATGTTGACTCGATCAATAACCAGATTTGGGGCGCGTTTTGCCTATTTTCCGGATCACAAAAATATAATTACAGTAAGTGCATACAAAGAAGCATTTTATGATCCGTTTCATAATTTGCCTGACTTCCTCGAGCTTCTTTGCATTTCCTTCTCGACGGGTCACAAAAAGTCAATAACAAAGATGATAGAAATGGTCAAACAAGAAGTGCCAGTTCTCAAGGGGTTCTAGAGGAACTTGAGTTTCAGTTCGTTACAAGGAAGGAACGAGAAGAGGGTCGCATGAAAGATTCATTCGCGCGTCTCCAGGGTTCAAATAGAAGGCCAATATTCACGGAAATGTGATTATCGAGATATCAATAAATAAAATTAAAACAAAAGTGAAGATAAAAGAGATTCTTCTTCGTTTTCAGGGCAAACGATAAGTTTTAATAAACAAATAAAAAACATTTATTGGCAAAAATGAAGAAATTTTATGTCTGTGTTCAACATTATAAATTATTCACGAATAAAAGAAAATTGGGATTTTATTTTAAATTCTGAGTTGTCCTCTGTCTTTTGCGATAATGCGCATGCACGGCGCTCAAGGGTGAAATTACACGGTGCCACGCAGCGCTAGGCGGAATTACACTCAGCCGCCTTAAAAATATAAAAAATTCCAGCAATTTTCTTTTTTTTTTCGGAAAAAAAACACACGCATAATGACATATCTACGATCTATCAATTTTTTCTTTCCATATTATGAATAAATATATCTATAACATATATTATATAATTATTTGATAAATTTAATTAAAAGTTTAGTATTTCTTTCTATGAAAAATTATCATTCTACTTATCAGTGGCTCCTACCCTAGTTACAGTTTCGAAATCTTTCGAAATCAACGATGTATGAGAAATTCGATTTGATATAAAATCACATGAAGCAGTTTCATATGTTTTAATTATCGAGCTTCATTGATCTGTTGTGATTAGCTCAAAAACATATTTCCTCAGATTGAATCTGAATTAAAGGGACACTTGATAAGCAAGAATATTGCTTCGAAAGCTGTCTCTTTCTGATAATAAAATCACCATCTCAGTTCACTTCAAAACAAAGATCTGCTTTCTTAAAAAATTTAAGCAAAACGAAAGTTTTCATTTAAAAAAGAAAATAAAATTGAAACACTCATTACATTTCACACATGTTTGGTAAAATCTCTCGTAGCCCAAATTTGAAATTTCTCTAAGACTAAAATTGGCTTGACAGTATTTGAACCTGATTGACGGTGCAGGAATCTCCTACTCCGCCCAAAGGGTAAGTTGCGACCCGATATTCTGTGATAAATAATATCTTCCTTGCCGCCATTTTTTCTCAATTTTCTTCTTTCGGAGTTTTCTTTCTTTCTTCTTTTGTTTCAATTTCTTTCAAATTCTCTTGTCTAAAAATATCTTTGTTAAAAAATTAATCAATAATTCTTTTTATTTTTGAACAAGGAAACGGATTTTTTGGTAAAATCGAGAAAAAAAAATTCAAATAATTTTTTAAAATTGGCGAATTGTGAACTCGATTGCACGAAAATTCGGTGCATTCGGGTTTGCCAACCGTCAGATCTCAGAGGGGCTAAAAAATAACCCCTTTCGTCTGATTGAGGGAATTTTTTCGTTTCTGTTTTTGACATGTTCCCATTTTAAAAGATAGATCTTTTTTTTCTTCAAATAATAATTCGGAAAAGAGAGAAAGAAAGAAAGCGAAGAGAGCGGGCAAGCGCGGCTCTAGGGTACTCCAGCTGAGCTGTAGGCGTGGACTAGGGTCGAAACGCAGCGTTTTTTTGGAACGCGACGCAAATTGCGCGCTTCAGGCTCGACGAATTCGCGTTTTTGTTTCTTTCTTTTTCGCCTTTATTTTTGAGTGGGCTGACAGTAGATGACGTCATCGCCAGCGAAAAATATAAAAAAAAAACGAACCAGAGAGAAGTAAAAGTATCGACCGAAAGGAGAAAATAGATACGCCGCGGAGAGAATAAACTGATTTTAGCGATCATTTTTGATAAAGAGAAATTTTTAACTGAAAAAAAACTCTTAAAAAATTGGCCCCAGAGATAGTGTTTTTTCAACTTACCATTTTGGAATTGAAATTGCCAAGTTTTGGTTGGATGTTTGAATTTGGCCAGCCGTGAAAATTCCCACCCGTTTCACTTTCTTTCATTTATAGCGAAAAATACTCAATGAGAAAAATATTCGTCGATTTTAGATTGATTGATTCGGGATTTTCGAAAAGTTCAAGGTGAACTTTTGCGCAAACACTTCCTGACCCAATGTAAGTAATTTCTGCAAGGATAAAAACTGTCCTTCAAATAATACTTGCGTATTGTGATTTATCGTCTAAAAAAGTTATGCTTTTTGTCCCTTTTCTTTCTGATTTTAATCTTTTCTGATTTGTTATTCGTCAAATTAATTCCTGGAAAGTCAAAAATCAGCAATATTACATTTTATTCCAAAAAAGTTAATAATTCTATGCCAGTTGCCACAATCAATAAAATGATCTTACAGTAAGATTCATTGAAAGCTTTTCAAAGTCAAAAGCCCTGATTGCAATATTCAAAACGTTTGCGTCATTTATCACGCTATCAGTTATCAACCTTGACATTAAATTCTTTTAGTTTGACTTTATGATTAAAGTCAATAAGCCAGCAAAATCTATGCTCCTCTCGTTTTTTCAATCCTACGAAAATAAGGCCCTGGGTAAAAGCTAATTTATGTTTAAAACATCGACATTCTTTGAAACTTTAACGATAAAGAAAATGCTACATTCCGTGAAAATTAGACAGTACGATCTTCTGTAAATCTGACAGTAGATCAGAAAAATCTAAGGCATAGTATTACAGTGTCCCACAAAGCTCTATTTGTCTCTATTCCTGGACGTTATGATTTTAGCTCTGCAACCTCAAAACCGTTTCAACCTTCAATCTGTGAAAACTGAATCTCTCGATTGCTGAGTAAGTGTGGCTCCTGGCGGTATAAGTATATTTTCCCTCTTTGCAAATTCGAAATTCTCAAACGCTCAACCTGTCTAAAGAGTCTACTAAGGATCAGAAATGACAAGTGCTAAACAAGTTACATTACATTTTACAGCAGTCTTACGAAAGTAAACGTCTAATTAAGATTTAAAATCATCTCTTTTTAATTCGAAATTCTAGCGTCTCAATTCGTTTCAATTTCTTTTCATTTAGCATTTCGAGTATTTATTTTCATAACTTGAACTAAACAAAAAAGCGTTCCTCCAGCCCAAAACAGCCTGATTATCAACCGCTGATTTACCGTCAAATTCTAGGACTTCTTTAACAAGTTCTACTGCTCTTTCAACCAATCCTATCTCTTCGAAATGGTAAGATCGCTGTACCAGCAACATCTTTAGTAACATCTTATTTTGCAGTCTATCAAAGAAGAGGCTCTGGAAGCTGAACTGTTGAGGTTGGATATTGTTTATCTCCACATTCTTCACAACTCACCATTGTCGTACTCAATGTTGTCCCAAAACATCTATTTTCTTTTCAAAATACTCACATGTTTTTCCAATGAAAACTTGGTGTCCCCGCAGTACAATGTTATTTGCTCTCAAATAAGACAGATAAACGTCCCCTCAATTAATTACTGATAGTCAAAACTATCAGCAATTTATTGACAGTGAAGCGAAAATGACAATCGACTATCCTTACTATATTTTTTAATAGCGACGGCGGCGTTACTGGCCAAAAACGGCCAAGCGTCAACGCGGCCAACGGACCGACGGCGAAAAAGGCGAACACGGCGAAGCTGGAGCCCTGTAGCGATGAAGGAGAGAAGCTTGTGGAGGAGTATCCTATTCCAGATCAGCTAGTCGGCCTTGTTATCGGCCGCGGCGGAGAGAACATCCAACGCATCCAAGCAGAAACAAACGTAACTAGGATCAAAATTAAACCCGCGTCTTATACCGGTATATTTAGTGTGGAATACAAGTACAGGCCCAGTCCACAGGAACCGAGAACCGTCCCTGTACTCTCACTGGAACAGCAGAGCAATTGCAAGCTGCTAAAAATGCACTCAAGGCAAGTACAGGAAAAAAACTAGACTCAAGTTGACAGCGCCCCAAAATCAATGAAGAAATCCGGTATAAATTGAAACTCTAGGAAGTGATCGCGAATGGGAAACTCAAAGACGAGCAGAATGCTAGAGACGGAAAATCGTACAACCCTGGTAGACGGGTTCCACGTGAGACCAACGATACAAGAGCCAAACCTCTTACCAATACTCGACGGGCTGTCCCTCAACCTCAAATGCCTAATCCAGCGCAGCCCTGGCAGACAACCACTGAAGAGTTCCTCGTGCCTCCTGACAAAGTCGGAGGTAAAAATAGATAGTTCTTTTCAGCTTCAAAGAGACTTACTTTAGTTGTAATTGGAAAAGGTGGCCAAAACCTCAAAAACCTGCGACAAAAGTACCAGGTGTCGCTCGAGCTCGTTCAAAAAGAATCAGACCCAGAAGGCGTTGCGAAAGTACTCAAGATCACTGGAAATAGTACACAGATTAATGGAACTAGAATGGACATTTTCACGACTCTGCTGCCGAAGGAAGAGAAAACTGCGGCCAAGCTCGCTCCTGGCGGCCAAGTCAAAAGCGAGTTCCCAGTTCCACAGGGCGCTGTGGGAGTTATTATTGGAAAGAAAGGAGAGACGATTACACAGCTTCAAGGGGAAACTGTCACTAGGTAAGCGAAACAATTCTTTCTCTTCTCCTAACTGTTCTTAGGATTCAATTCAAACCAGAAGAACCGGATGCGGCCACACGCGGATGCTACATCACTGGAACTATGGAAGGAGTTCTCCGCGCGCAGCAAATCGTGATGTCAATCTGCCGTAAGAAGATGACTGGAGTTGATACCGTGCAAAACATTCCCAAGTTCGGCCAATCTGCGGCTCCTCCCATGATGGCACCGCCACACAACGGCGCGCCACCGATGAACTGGAATCAAGCGCCGACAGGGTAGCTGACAGCTCACGTTCCGCTTATTAACCAATTCTTCTTATAGACCCGGAGGTTACAATGGGAGCATGCACAACAACTACCAAATGCCGAGACCACCACCAGCTCTACAGCCCGAGCAAACAGTTGACTACCCGGTTCCAACTCAGAAGACCGGTGCTGTTATCGGCAAGGGAGGCGAGCACATCATTGCAATCAAGAACCAATCAGGCTGCCAAATTACACAGAACAAGACGAACCCTCCTAGCAACGACCCCGCCTGGCGATACTTTACTATCAAGGGCCAGCCAGAGGGAGTTGCTCTCGCGCAAAAGCTAATCCAGGAGAAAGTTGGAGGACCACCTCCTCCAGGAGCTAATCTGAGCGGAGTTCCTCCATCAACACCGCCGCATCACATGATGCAGCGACCGGGTTACCCACAACCTCCATATGGTGGTCCCCCACAAAGAGTAAGACTAATCCGATTTGAATTGCGATAAAATTTGATTTCAGATGCCTCCTCACATGCCCCAGCCTCCACAAGCCGGTCCACCCCAGTTTCAATCTCCAGGAATGCCGCCAGTCGTCCAGCATGGCGCCCAACACCAACAGTACCAGCATCCTAGTACTCCACAATATCCTCAACAAGCACCTCCACCAGCTCCGGCCCCGGTCCAGGCACGGGTAACCAACATTACAAAGTACAATGATGCTCTTCTATCTAATTCGTCATGATAAGATGACGAGAATCTAGCGTGAGAGTAGTGCGCCATGCTAATTACTAAGAGGAGTTAGAGAGTGTAAAAAGAGCTTACCGAGGATTTGTAAAGTGTCGTTACCTATAAAAAGCCAGCGCCTGTGGCCCAGCCTCAGCAGTCGACCGATTACCATGCCGCATGGGCTGCGTACTACCAGCAAATGAATAGTCAATCGCAAAATCAGGCTCCTGCCACGCCAACGCCACAGCCAGCAGCTGCAGCGAGTCAGCCCGACTATACAAAAGCCTGGGAAGAGTACTTCAAGGTTCAAAAGGTAAAAATACAGTCGAACGAAATGGACTATTATCGGCTATTTTAAGGGACCCAGTTAGGTAGATTCATGCGCGGCTTCAGGCGCTCCCCTGATGATCAGTTGTCAAGATTTTTTTAATATTTTTTCTGCTAATTATATTCTCAGACTCTCAGCTTTCATTTGCTGTTATCAGAATTTTCATACGGCAAAGAGTTTTGTCGCTAGAGCTGGATGAAGTTCATAAATTTCAAAAGCTATCTAGTCCTACAATTTTGATTTTTGCGATTCAAAATTACTACCAGCTGAAAGCTTAGAAAATTCTCTACAAATCCCACCTAATGTGCAATTTTCTTGTCCCCTTTAATAACGTAAACGAACTGATAATCATGTAAATGAACCAAATATAGCGCGCGCAGCGTGTCACGCAGCGCTCAAAAGGCTTGTTTGCGAGGGATTCCCACTGAGCCCGCGCTAAGTATTTCCGAGAATTGCTTCCTGATTACAATCAGTGGTGACCTGAAAATTGCACACTAGGTGGGATTTGTAGAGAATTTTCTCAGCTTTCAGCTGATAGTAATTTCGAATCGCAAAAATCAAAATTGTAGGACTAGATAGCTTTTGAAGTAAATGAACTTCATCCAGCTCTAGCGACAAAACTCTTAGCCGTATGAAAATTCTGATAACAGCAAACGAAAGCTGAGAGTCTGAGGATATAATTTGCAGAAAAAATATTAAAAAAATCTTGACAACTGATCATCAGGGGAGCGCCTGAAGCCGCGCATGAATCTACCTAACTGGGTCCCTTAAGCACCAACAGAGCAATAATGGATCGACAGCGCAGGCGGCCCAGGCGACGGGCAGTCAACCAGATTACACAGCTGCCTGGGCAGAGTATTATAAGAGCATGGGATACTATGGGAAAAGCTGAGCTCTTTTCTTTCGCGCCAGATAGAGAGAGGGCCATTTTTCATGTTCACAAGCACAACTATAAAACTGTCCATTCTTGAATACCATCACATGTTCCCCCGACACATGTTTCCCTAGATCCTTGATTATGACACTGAAATTTTAAAGACTGATCTTCGTAAAAATACTGGACGGGCGATAATCATGAACCAGCCCCTAGGCCCGGGGCCCCACAGCTTGTGGGCGCAAGTATGTCAGCTCGATACAGAAAGCATGCATCAAATTAGGGTAATAATCTTGCCTCTGTCTAATATTATGAACAATTGCTTCTGTAGATCATGTACGATTCAAGATTTTTCCCTATCGAGTTCCGTCACTACTTCGCCGATTTGATCGAGATGCAACAATGGGACGGTTAGTAAATCTGTAGTGATAGAACTTTGAACAAAGTTTAGGGATCAACCCAGACCATCCCGACCAAGCCGAAAATGCCCAAATCATGCTTCAGGAATGGCTGAAAACAATTCAACACCAGATTGCAAATATTCAACCTTCAGATTTTCTCACACGCTTCAAATTGATTGAGATCATGAATACTATTCAAAATGAATACGCGGCAAGACCTTTGGAGCTTGTGCGACGACGAAAAGAGGTAAGTTTGGTGCTTAAGATTCTTTAAATAATTTTCTAATCGGCGAACAAAAGAAACGTATCTTAATACGTATGAGTTCATATCAAATAGTTGAGCGATATGATCGACGATAACTGCTTTTTTCCTGATAAAATAAGATTCTTATTTTATTTTTAACCAGGTGCTAGCGAATGAAAAACAAGTCGTCGCCCGTGCCCATGAAAGTTCTAGCGTCGAGGCGAGAGGACCTCTACAAATGGAAGACGAAACCATTCGTGCGATTCTACAGGATCTTTACAACTGCACGCAAAAGACTGAAGAGTGCTTACGAGAAGCGCAATCAGCACAGGAGTATTTCGTGATAAGATATCAAGAGCAGTTGAGATACGAGCACGAGGTCCGTCGATTAAGCCAGGAACCAGAGCACCAAGAACGTTGCCGTCAGTTTATGAAGGAAAAAGAAAAATACGACCAGGAGTTGAATGCAAGAGCGCAAAATATCCTGCGTACGCGAAGCCAAATTATGGAAAAGCACAAAGAAGTGATTGAAAAATCAATCAAGTACATCAACTCGTTCTGGAGAAGAAACTGATGGGTTGGAAGCAAAATCAAGTTTTGCTTTTCAACGGAGGCCAGAATGATGACACGGCGTTGAAAAATATTCAAGAGTACTGTGAAAAACTAGCCGAGATTTTATGGAGCAACAGGTTATTCCACTGCTGTTTTGTTACGCTAAAACAGATTTTAGACAGCAGATTAAACGCTGCGAGCTACAAAAGACCCAACTGCCAATAAGTAGTCCGGACGCGTCAGCCCAAGAGCCCGAACTGCCTAGATTCAATGCACAACTGACAGCACAACTTTCATCCCTAGTAACTTCAAGCTTCGTCATCGAACGACAACCACCACAAGTTCTAAAGACACAAACTCGCTTCGGTGCTCAAGTTCGTCTGTTGATTGGGAACAAACTATCAATCCACGTGAACCCTCCGCAAGTCCGAGCGATCATCGTATCAGAAGCCCAAGCAAGAGAGATTCTTATTGCTGAAGATAGTGCCCATCATTTGGAAGGGAATGGCATTTTGAACACAAAAATGTACGAGTCCTATGCAACAGGAGAGATTCTCAACAGTGTCTCGACGATGGAGTATAATTCCACTTCCGGAATTCTCAGCGCCAACTTCCGCAACATGTCTCTCCGACGTATCCGCCGCCCAGACAAAAAGGGCTCTGATACAGTTACGGAAGAGAAGTTCACTATCCTCTTTCTGGCGGAATTCCATGTTGGAACGAAAGAACTGGTGTTTTATGTTCGCGCTCTTTCTCTGCCCATCGTTGTCATTGTTCACGGAAATCAAGAAACAAATGCATCAGCGTCAATTTTGTGGGATAATGCATTCTCGGAGCCACAGAGAATTCCTTTTGCTGTACCAGGAAAGGTTCGAAAATAAATTGGAATCAACGAAGAGTTAATATTTTTAAAATTGTTTTCGAACCTTGAGAATAGAAGCTGTAGAGTGGCATCGACTCCGAGACTGTCTAAATATGAAATGGAAAGCAGAGACCTGCTGCAGTTTTGACCTGTCGGACCGGAGCCTCGCGTACCTCGGGTTCAAACTTTTCCGTGGAAACCCATTCAACGACAAAAGTATCGTCACATGGGCCATGTTCAACAAGGAAAACCTCGTCAATAGAACTTTCACCTTCTGGCAGTGGTTCGACTCCACACTAAAACTAATGAAAGACCGAAAGTGCAATAAGCACTGGCAGCAACAGGCGATCGTTGGCTTCATCTCAAAGCCAGATTGCGAAAGTATTTTGTGTCAGCAGTTATCGGGTACTTTTATGCTTAGATTCTCTGATTCCGAGCTTGGCGCACTCACGGTACTGTAATTGCAAACATAAAAATTTTTAAAAATTATTTTAGTTCGCTTTTAATCAAGCTGGAATTGTACAACATCTCAAGCCTCAAACGACGAAAGACTTTTTAGTAAAAGACTTGAACGGGCAGTGCTGGTAAAATCTTACATAAACGATCTGATTGACTTAATACTTTTCTAGCGACTTTAACCAATTCATGTACTGCTATAAGCAAGACGGTAAAACTGTCCCAAAATCCGAACTCTTTCAACTAGACTCGTAAGCTAACGAACTCTGATTATCAAATTATCTGAATTTTAAGTGCATTTGAAAAAGATGCTCCAACTCATGATGGATACGTTCCTGTCCAAATTACTGTAAGAAACTTCTTCAAAGGCTCAATAGTGTTCGAGCTATTTCAGGTTTCGATGGACGACAAATTGACTTCTAGGTCTCCTGGTTTCGGCTCGCCAGCTTCTCCCTTGCGTATGTTTAATTTTTGAAGTTAGTTGCTCAAGCCCATTTTGCTGGTGAAGGGTTGTTGATTCCAATTTCATTTTCTACCTTCAGGCTTATGATTGAGCTCTGCTGATCAGTCGCATTCGCAGACAACTACTAACAACACTAGTTTAGCTCATCCTGGTATTTCTTCTTTCTAAACCGAAGAATCTTCATTCAGCTCAACAATTCCTTTATCTTTCTTTTCCATTTTCCAAAAAAATCCCGAGAGAGATAGACAGTGCAATATCTTCCCTCCTTTTCCTCTTTCTTCAAGGAGATTCAACAAAAAAAATTGTATAAACCTGTATGCAGGCTGCATAATGCAGCAACATTTCATAGTAAAGGCCCTTTTTCAAAGACAAAATCCCTTAAAAACGCTTTTGAGCTGTCTCTATTAGCAAAATATTCGATTTCGTTCATGCTTATTTGTACCCGTAGCAGCCCGACTTACAGTTCATTTAATTTTTTATGTGTTGAATAGTTCATCAAAGCTAAATTTTATTGTTTTTGAACAAAGAAAACATCAGTTGATAAACGTTTACAGCTTCAAAGAAACTCCTTTGCCATGTGTTTCAAACTTCCAGGGAAAAAATTCAAATAAACTCTTCAGAATATTATTTTTTTCTAGAGCATTTGCTCTTGTGTTGTTTATTCTCTTGCATGTGCGCAGTTTCATAGAATAAGGCACTTCAGAATGGCGCCTAGGATAAAAGTTGCCGGAATCATTGACTCGGAATTTTTCACCGAAATCGGGTCGCCGCAGAGTGGGCAGCAAGTAAGTTCTAAATGAGTGATTTTCGCAGATGTAGACCAAGTTATCTGATCATTTAAAATATATTTTTGATAAACTAATCCATTTCTCAGAGCAAGGGGTGATCACCCTAGAAACAGAAGAGTATTTCGAGTACCAATGGAGTCAATTCCGCAAAGAAAACCGCGACAACATGAACCACTTATGGCAGGACGATGACGACCGAAACACATGCTGCGTGCTTATCGATAACGAGTACCACGAGGACATTCAGTACTTTTACAGCTTTTGCGAAGAAAAATTCAACTACGAGGAGTCTGACGAGACGGACTATGCTCAGGTCGCCAATCAAGCTCTTGAAACGTATAAAAAAGATAACAAGGTAATTTTCAAACCTCCATTCTTTACTGAAACCGTTTTAGCGTGAATTCTGCTATCTCAAATTCTCAAAAGGCGAAAAAGAAATCGGCCAAGTAGATGTCGAATTATTCATCAACATTGTTCCAAAAACTTGCGAAAACTTCAAAAATTTATGCACAAGGTTTGAACTCAACACCTTTCAACCCTCTTACGGACGATTTTTAGCGAAGAGAGAAGCTACAAAAATTCAATAATCCACAGAGTAGTTCCGAATGGCTGGATCCAGGGAGGAGATATAGAAGCGGGAAAAGGCGATGGTGGACATTCGAGCTACAGTGAAAAGTTCTTTGCCGATGAAAATTTCGCAGTCAAGGTTTTTGCCTGAAAATTAAACTCTTACTTAGTTTTCTTTCAGCATGATATCAGAGGGATACTGGGCATGGCGAACCAAGGACCGCACACGAACAACTCCCAGTTTTACATGACTTTGAACTCAACTCCCTTCATGGACAAGAAATACGTTGCTTTCGGTCGCGTCATTCGCGGATCTCAAACACTCAACACGATCGAACGGGCCGAAGCCGTCAATGAACGACCTACGGAGCCCATTACTGTTACTGCTTCCGGTCTTCTGTAACTGAACTCCCATTTATTTTACACTACACATTATATTTTTGTAATCAATAAATTATTTTTTCATAAAAGTTCTATGATAAAACTGAAGCGGAGAAGTCTTATTTATGCTTCTTCTACGGCACTTTCCATCTTTTTAAGCAGGAAAAATAAGAAAAGTGCGTTCAGAATGGAGTCAACGGAAACGTTGTCAGTGAAAGTTAAAGATTTACTTATAAGAGATGGACTTGTAGGGGGTTTCAGGAAGATTTCCGATGAAAAAAGTTTGAGAATCGGTTTCGCGAGGCTTCTAGTGTAGGGTTATTAATTTTTCGTCGTTTAAATGAGTTTGAAGTTCTTTGATAACCCTTAAGTCAGTTTGCATTGGCTTCTTAGAAGGGAAAAATTACTGTTTGTTTGAGAGATTTTACACGCTTTATCCTTGTGCTGCTGGACTTGTAATTTTTCATCTTCTCGATCCGTCTGTGATTAATCAAAATGGCAAAATATCCACGGAGCTGAAAGAAAAACTGACCCTATCTCTTCGAGAAGAATGCAGTTGGGGTAGCAAGGGAGATGTGAAGTCAGAGCTATTGGAAACGCTTGATAGATTCAAGGCGTATTTACGAAGTTGGAAGTTGAAGGCTGTGATAGATAGAAAAACGGTTTATCCAAGAAAGGATGTTGACGAAGATCTTTTTGTTATTGCTCAGTCTGCAGCTAAGGTAGTAATTCAGCCAGAGAAATAAATTGGAGATGAAGTTTTAGTTCGTCTTGACGAAAGATGGAAATATGAGCGAGTATATCAAGTTTCTCCAATGCGGAACGCTTCAAACACTAACTGGGAATGTCTTCACCTACGAGGAGCAATTTAAGTTTGGCCTCGCACCGGTCGATTCCAAGTGCCTGTCGGAAGATGTGGTTGTGTCAAACTCTTCGTTGCTAACTGTAGTTGAGCTGCACGAAATCATTACTTCAGGAAGAGTGAAAGACGAAGAGAATCTCAAGAAGCTGGCAACTATCCTAGAAGATCGAGTTCTAAATGGACCCCTTGAAGAAGCTCGAAAGATTCCGCTTCCAAGGTCAGCGTATTTAACCACTTGTTCTTAGAAATCAATTAGTGCGGACAAAATTCTTCATGATGGTGATCCAATTCCTGATTATTTATTCAAAGTTCCAATAGCCGCCATCTTCCGGAAAAACTCTAACGATATTATCGACGAATTCGGGATCAAACTTGCTGCTCTGTCACCAAAGCGGACTTTTAACTTCGTCACGAATGCGATTATGACGAGTAAAATCAGTCTTGTGCGACTCGCATTATTTCTTCCGGAATCACTTTATGTCGGGGTTTACAAAGGAGAACTTTTAATTTAAACTGATTAATTCAAGTATTTTTTAAATTACTGACCCTTGCGACAGTCTGCGTTTACTCAGTTTATCTACGAGTCATTTGAGGAAAGATTTGAACGACGAATAGAAAGCGCAGTTGAAAAGAACTGCATCATCAAACTGGTTGAATTCCTACCTTTAATTTACAAGGACAACCAAAAGGGACTTCTCCATGCTTTCGACGAGCTTTCGGAACTGATAGGGAAGGTCTATACAGTATAGACTATACTCGATTTCATGAAACGCAATTTTGTTAAATAACTATTGACCTAATGATAAGAGTTCTTCGACAATCAATGGTTCTGGGAGATCGTCGCATCCCACACAAAGAAGATCGAATACAGCGAGTTTGAAAGACTCGGAGGTGTTATTCTTGACATTCATGAAAGCATCTGCCGCGATTTTATGAATTTCCCCTATGGCGTCCGATCCTTGTCGTCTTCGCTCTGTTCGAAAGTCACTGACTCAACGGAGTCGATTTCAATCGACGATTTATTTTGGCTTACGACTTGTTCTTTACCGAGGTATTTCAGTTAAAGGAGAAGCAAGCTAAATCAAAATTAGAACATGTTTGCCAAGAGGCGTTTTTGCACTTTGCTCCAACGAGTCCGTGAACAACCTGTATCCGGTTGAATTCGAAACGAGCGGCCTTCCGATTTCCTGTCTTCTCTCCGCGGTCGCTTTCGGAGCAGACCTCAAGTTAGAGCCATCTTTAACCGACGATGAAAACGTCAAGAGCATATTTTCAATGGCAGTTTCTACCGCTCTTGTTCAGCTCCTGCCAGTGTTGGAGAAAAATGAAGCTAAAAGAGTTGGCCTCTTTCTATCTCGATACTCGTCACATATTATCTGCCCTCCTGTTTACGAATCGGGGGAAGTTGGGCTAACGGGCCTTATTTCTGTCATAAGCCTTGCTCTTGAATTGCTTCAGAAAAAAGAAGGTAAGAAATTTTGAAGAACATAAAGTTTCAAGATCTATTTAGTCTCTTCCTGGATGAATTCAAAGCTTGAAGAAAATCTGCAACGTAATATCCATCAGCTGCTTATGCCCATTGTTAATGTTTTGAAGCGGACCGAAGATCTGACTGTATTTAATGCCCTCTTGAAGCTCTGCTCTGACCACCAAATAAAGGAGCTCGCCCTGCCCCTATCATCCACTGCCTCCGGTTGGAAAGAAGATGAAAGAAAAAACGAAGCACTTGAATTGCTTTCTGCGTCTTTTCCTGAGATTGAACCTATTAATTCTCCTGAAGCTCAATTATTTCGACCTGAACATATCCCTGCCAGTATTCAGGAAAATGTGCCTGTACAAATAGAAGCTTGAAATAAGTTGAAAAAATTTATTTTCATTTTACAAAATGGCGGGAATAGCTTGAAGTATTGACCTCTAGCTTGAGATCACAGGCTTACAGTACAGTAAAATATAGTAATAGCTACACAACGAGTAAATTAGCGTCATTGGGAAGGCGGTAGATGATTTTCACAGATCTGAGCGTACTGATCGCAACTCGTTGAGCTCGGCGATCTCGGTAGTTGTTTTGCTTAGGCAGTTTTTTGCTGTGCTCGCAGCAGCCTAAAATATTATTAATAAGGAAACATGAGTTTCGAAAATACCTTGGTAAATTGATTTGTGGCAAATGACTCCCTCTTCTGTGGAAAATTTCTCTCCGCAGTCTCGACAGGAGTAGATAAGGGGTCCTTTGTCCATATGGGCACGGCGGTGTGCGTCGCGTTGCTTGAAACTCTTGAATGTTTTTGGACAGAGCTCGCATTTGAAGGGTCCGTGGCCGATGGCCTTGTGTATTCGCAAACCGACACGAGAATCGAACATTCTTGGGCACTATAGATACAATTAGACTCGCCTTTACAGATCGCTAATTACCTCCGAACATATCAAGTGAGCTCTCGCAGAGTGTTCCATTTGATCTTCCTTTGAAGTGAAGGTTTTGTAGCAGAACTTGCACTTGTAGAACTTCAAGCTAAGAGAAGAACTAGTACTGAGTTTCTTCTCTCCAGCCTTTTTTGGCTCTTCTTTTGAGCTTGATTTTTCATTTTCTTTGGTGGACAAATTCAGCGGTTTCTTCTCCGCGACTGGCTCTGTTTCTTTGTCCGGTTTGGGCATGAATAGCGGGTCTATCTTGAGCACATCAATTGGGTCGTTTATGTCTTCAGCGATTCCCTTCGGGAGCTTGATCAGCGGCCCCACGTCCAAATCCATGGGCTCGATTTTGAATAAATCTGAAACAGAGTTTTACTCTACAAGTTTCTTCAGAAAACAAAGGTCCTAATAGTCTGTAGATTGATCAATATTTGAAAATACTAACTCGGCCGTGTTGTGAGAACAGAGCGATAATTCTCAGGATTCCGACTTTAAAAATGATATCGTTATATCTTGTTTATTATTCTTTTGCGTTCTGGTAATGTTTCTTTTACTCTTTTTTCTATTGGAGAACTTTCACACGTGAATATCTAACGTTCGAGTTTTCCGGCTCCTGGCGTAATCAAAAGAAGCTTATATTGTCTAATAGACAAGGATATACTTGAGAAATATTTTAAAGTTTCAACAAAACATCAGCTTTTTTACTCGCGAGTTCGATTATGATTCGAGGGAACAACTAATTATTTCGAAAGTCTTACCAATATTCATCTCTGGCGATATGTTCTCTTTATTCGGCAATTTAACGTTGCTGAAATCTAGGGTCATGTTTTTTCTGTTTTCAAGAAAGACGATTGAGTATAATTTATAGTAGATTTTGAAGCTTAATTTTATGCTCCGCCGAATGCGCTCGAGCAGGCGGCTGGTGATCCTAATCTGCACGAAGTGGTTCGAGCTAGAAAGTCTGCGCCAACATTTTGGGCCTCCAAGCTTAAAAAAGGCCTTCACACGGAGATCTTCGATCGATAGGGTAGATTAATAGTAGTATTTCTTGTTAATTTTCACTTCCGGTCTTATTCAGGGAGGCTGGATTTCTCAATGGACGTCTTGATGTTTTATACATCCTACTAATATGTTCCAAAAGTACATTTGGGAGTTCGAAAAAACTGAAAACTTTAGGACCATATTTTCTCGCTCAGCATTGTAGGTCGAGTGCACTCAACTTACTTTAGTAACTTTTGCTATCTTCAGACTGAAGACTTCAGTACCTTTACTTTTATGAACACTAAATTTGGGTTAAGATATTTGATTGAAATGCGCGTTACATCTGCTTGTCGTAATCTACTGAACATAACTCGCACTGGAAACACAAAAATAATCGAGCTAGCGGACCTAAAAGGCCGAAATGCCCTTGGAATCGATATGCTCAGGAAAGGATTATAATCGCAAAATAGAATGAGCATTCAGCTCTATAAACAAGCCAAATCCTTTTAGAGAGCTCAACGAAGCGTTCAGGTATTTTTGTCTAAATATTATTGACTATTATGTCAATACTTTTTAGTGACGATTTCAGCGATTACCGATCGATTGTGATAAAATCAGCTCATCCTAAAATTTTCTCGCCGGGACATAATGTAGCGGAACTTAAGAATTTCGAACTTCATCAGGAGATTTTCGGAACATGCAAAGAAGTTATGAAGAAAATCAGGGGAGTGGATGTGCCTGTGATTTCTCAAGTTACAGGGCTTGCTGTTGCTGCTGGAGCTCAACTTGCAATCGCAGCAGGTATTAGTTACTCATGTCTTCGACTTTTAATGATTTTTTGAAGATATTACGATTGCATCTGAAAACGCCAAGTTCAGCGTCCCCGGCGCAAAAACCATCGGGTTATACTGCCACTCACCCGCGGTTGAACTTGCCCGCGCGGTACCTCGAAAGATTGCGATGGATTTACTTGTTACTGGAGATTTTCTGGAGGCAAGCGATGCGTATCGAGCTGGAATGATTTCCCGATTAGTCGGCGATTATGATGCGTGTGTTGCTGCTGTGGAAGGTTCGTTTTATTGTCGTGTATCGAGCTTATCTCGAACATAACTACGATAATAAAATACATGACGCTTTTCAGATGTGATCAACAAAATTGAAAACACTTCTCGAAGCGTCCAAGCACTTGGAAAACAAAAGTTCTATGACCAAGTTGATCTACCGATTCAAGGCGCCGCAGATTTGATGGAAAACGCAATGTACGAGAATCTTCAACTAGCGGACACACAAATAGGAATCAACTCTTTCATGGAGAAGAAAAAGCCGCAGTGGACCCATTCTAATGCAAAACGAGACCCCTAGGCCCTAACTTTTTCCGCTGTTCAGAATTTCTTTGATTTGGAGACATAGAAGAGTGCGATGACTTTCATAATCGAACTCTGAATTGATCAGAAATCGACGATTTCTTCATTTTTCAAAAAAAAAAATGTGTGACTTTGGCTGTTTTTAGAATGCTAAGGGCGGGTCGGGCATTATCTCGTCGTCTGACGTCGAATCTTCAAGGATTCCATGTCGTGAACCAATTCGAAGTAGACGATTTGAAATTGAAAGTTACCGAGCGATTGCACCAAGAAAGTGAAGCCAAATGGACGCACATTGATAAACAGGGCGAAACGGAGAAAGTCTTTAACATTTGCTTCCGCACCGTTCCTTTTACCGACAACGGTGTTGCCCACATTCTAGGTAATTTTGAACAATTAGAGCATGTTATGATTAATTCACTTAGAGCACCTTGTTCTGTGTGGATCAAAGAACTTTCCCGTCCGGGATCCATTTTTCAAAATGATCAACCGCTCGCTTAACTCCTTCATGAATGCAATGACTGGAACCGATTACACGATGTATCCATTTCAAACGTCAAACGAGCAGGACTTTCAAAACCTTCTTGCCGTTTATCTTGACGCTGTCTTCCAACCTCAATTAAGGAACTTTGGCCAAAATAAGAATTTTATTTGAGAAACAATTTTCAGCAAATTTTGACCGTGAAATAGATACATTGATTTTAATCAGGAGGCATGGCGGCTGGGCGAAGGAGATGACGGATCTGATGATCCAGAAAAACTTATTCTGAAAGGCGTCGTGTTCAATGAAATGAAAGGTGCAATGGCAGATCGTGATCAGCTATTTTTCCGCCGTTTTATTGCCGCTATGTGTCCGTCTGGTACCTATCAATACAATTCTGGAGGTGAACCGATGTCCATTCCATCGCTTACATACGAAGAATTGAAGAAATTCCACGCAGATCACTACAGGTTATTGCAACAAAAATTTCCAAAATTTAAACATTTCTAGTCCTGCCAATGCTCATATCATCACCTTTGGCGATGTTGTGCTCGAAGATACCGCTGCCCACATGAATAAGACCCTTACTTCAGTCCCTAAAGGTGCCCCCGCCAAGGAAATCCTCAAAGAATCGAGCTTCCCCAGTGCCCGAGAGACGACCTGGTATGGGCCTTGGAATGAGTCCGCAAACGACGTAACAAAGCAATCTACGGCCGCAGTAGGATTTGGCATTTGCGACCGGAATGACACATGGATGAACTTCATCGGGCAGATTCTTGGCTCTCTTCTTTCCGATGGCCCGAGCAGCCCACTTTACAAAGAGCTGATTGAATCGGGACTCGGATCAGAGTATTCTCCTGGAACAGGCTTCTGGATGTATTTAAAAGACTCTATCTTCGCTGCAGGACTTCAGGATGTAGCGGAAGCGGATCTTGACGCTGTTCATGAACTAGTATTTTCCGGACTGCGACGAGCCCAACAGGAAGGCTTTCCACAAGACAGGATCGATGCGATTCTTCACCAGATTGAGCTTTCCACTCGTCATCAGACCCCGAAATTCGGATTAAATCTTACATTCGGAGTTCATCCGGGACTTCTCCACGGAGCGGATATGAAAGATTCCCTTGAAACTTTATCTTACGTCAAAAGGCTGAAAGAAGAACTCGCGAAGAATCCCTCATACCTAATTGACTTCATCGAACCTTTGTTTTTCAAAAATCAGCACGTTAACAAGGTCAAGATGATTGCACAAAAAGAATACGAAGATATTCAAACAAAGATGGAAGAAGATCTTACAGAAGAAAAAGTCTCAAAATTGTCGAAAAAGGAAAAACTCGAGTTACTGGACTTAGAAATGGAACTTGAAGAAGAGCAGCTAGCCACACCGAACGTTGACTGTCTGCCGACACTGTCAGTTTCAGACATTCCTCAAGAAAAGACCTCTTTCGTACCATCCCAAACGGGAGAAAACACTCACTGGCTGCAGACTTCAGGATCCGGAATGACGTACTTGCGCGGAATGGTTGAGCTCGATGGCTTGTCTCAAAGGGAAATTGAGCTATTGCCACTGTATGAGTCTGTTTTAACTAGAATTGGACGAGGAGAATACGATTACAGACAGATTGGAATCGCTCAGGAAGGGATTTAAAGATATATCTTAATAGATACTACTCATGTTCTTGAGCAGCTATTTTTTAAATCATCGATTAGAACTTGATTTCTGGTGGCTTCAGTGTCAAAACTGGTATTCTTACTGACCGTGATAATGTTGATATTGCCAGACCAACACTTGACTTTTACACCTACGGACTTGATGAAAAACTGGACGAAATCATTCCAATTTTCAAAACTCTTCTGGACGCAAACGGACCAGATTTCAACCCAGAGCGCATCAAGACTGTCCTCAACGAAGCATACTCTAATGCAAATGGCGGCATTGTTGGTGTCGGACATCAGTATTCAATGCAGTATTCACATTCGAATGTAACGGCGTATGGCAAATTGAATGAGACCTTGTCTGGTCTTACAGCCATCAAAACGATGAAGAAAGCAGTCGAAGAAAATGATTTCGACAGCTTGTCAAATGAGCTAAAACAGCTTCATGCTAAAATTTGGTACAGTTGAGCATGAGAATTTGCAATAGGCATAAAACGTAGATTTGCGATCCAAATTAAATAGATATATTTACGTATTTGATATTTTATCATTGACGAAAATGGATAAATTGATGAATTGTGCGTCATGAATTTTATTTTTGATAAAGAACTTCTTTGAGTTTACGCTATTGTTTGGTAATATCATGTGAATACACGTACATCCTATATTTAGCTCGAAACATCTCAAGACGTTGGTACATTCTGATTCCGACAAAACGAGCAAACTTGATTCACTCTTTGACGCCAGTAGATCCGGAAAAGCAGCTCTTGTTCCAGAAGCCGCAACATTCGAATCATTGAGCAAATCTACATGGAATCTTGGTTTCCCGATCAATTTCGTGTCCCGAGCAATTTCAACTGTTCACGACTCTCATCCAGATGTTGCCTCCCTGCGAGTGCTTTCGGCAATGATGGGATCCAAATATCTTCTCCGTGAAATTCGCGAGTTCGGCGGCGCTTACGGAGCAGGAGCTAATCATACTGGCGGTGCTTTCAGATTCTTCAGCTACAGAGATCCTTCCGGTTTGCGTACTCTAGCTAAATACTCTGACGCAGTCGAATGGGTCGAGAAACAGCAGTGGACGGAAAGAGATGTTAATGAAGCAATTTTGAAGGTCTTTCAGGTATGAGTTCCGTGACCACTGCATAACTTTAATAAAATTAAATTGTAGGGAGTAGACGCGCCAATCGCTCACAGCAGCCGAGGCGTCGGAATTTGGAAAAATTATCTTTCGGTTGACGACATTGCTAAAAGAAGACATGAGCTTCTCAGGAATGGTTCTGTAACTGCAATAACTTATTCTCGGCATATACTTTACTTATTGTTTGGAAAACTTGCTGAACTCATAAAAGCGTGACTGGCTCTGATTTACTTCGTGTTAACGAAAAATACCTTGTGAATCCAAAGATCCGATCGGACACCATCATCGGCCCTCAAGAAGCTCTCCTCCGACAAGAAGCTGACAACCCAATGCAGTCACAGACGCAAGCCTGGCAACAATTGAGATTGTAGCTTTATATTTATTGAAATTTAGTACTGACTTCTGCTACCTGTACCTTTTAAACAACCTGTTCAAAAACGATGCTCTTCAATAAACAAGTTCCTCAGTAAAAGGTTTTTATTTGATTGTGAATGAAATCTAAATAGAAGCATTTACAGAATTTTCGCAGAATTGGGTAACAGAAACTATGATTGTTGCAAGAAAGAATTATTGCAGAGTAATTTTACTAATGGATACAGCCACGGAAAGTTTGTCGACAAAAGTTGTCACTGAGACCTCGGAGTCCTCCGGAATTCGGATATCTTTTCGCCAGTTGGCATAGGTTGTTGTACAGTTTTTCATGTCATGCAAGAGGTTTCTTCCGAAGATAGTGATGTTCTTTCCTTTGTGCTCGGTCTTGGTGATGTGGCAGCACTGCATGAATCTGTCCGTTTCAGCTACAGGCATGAAGATATAGTAAGCGGAATCCTGTCGTTGCCAGACCCATTCGTTTAGTTTCTTTTGGTCCTTCCTGGCTTTGTGGATTTTGGGCGAATGTACGTTGTTAAAAATCATAGCAATTCTTGCCATTATTTTGTTGTTTTGTTCTGAGCTGTTTTCACTTACGAAAAGACGTATTTATATGACGAGAGGCGCACGAGAGAGTCTGACGAAAGCGAGTTCTATAACATTTCCGGGAAGGGTGCTCCTGTGGCACTGTCTCTCTTGTGGCACTTTCTCTCCTGTGGCACTTGCGGCCGCTGTGGTATACCACAGGAGAGACGGTGCCACAAGAGAGACAGTGCCAGAAGAGAGACATTTTCAACTATCAGATCCTGGAAATGATAATTTTAGGGAGTCCACCGAGCCATCTCCATGTGCGCGCCTCGCTGTTTTCCATTTGATAACTTTTTTCGATTTGCATGAATTTTTTGGGTGGACTAAACTTTCAATAGACGATTGAGTTATGTTACAATGTAACAGTTGCATAAGTTCTGTATCCTTGATATCAAGAATCCAAATTTTCGGAAAAACTCACTGTTAGTAAGAGATATGATTAGTTGACGAAATGACAATGAAAGGTCAAGGAAAGTTTCGTCCACGTAGAAAAATAAATTTTAATCAGAAAAAGTTCTAACGGCAAAATAGAAACTAAAAACTGCGAGCCACGCGCGTGGAGCTTGGCCGGCGGATTCCCTAGGAAGATTATCATTTTGAAAATCTGATAGGGAACGCTTTTGAAAATGTCTCTCTTGTGGCACTGTCCCTCTTGTGGCACTGTCTTTCCTGTGGTATACCACAACAGGCGCAAGTGCCACAGGAGAGACAGTGCCACAGGAGGCAAATATGACGAAAGTGCCACAAGAGCACCCTCTCCATCATTTCCATATAAAAATTAGAATCAACTCAAGGATATCACTGCTCTGACATCATCAATAGAACGATAACAAGATTGATCCATCACTGATGGACAACTAGCCATAAGAAGTGTCAGATGGTTCGTTCTAACGATTTTGATTTCGAGACTTGTGCATTTTCCCTTTTCCCCAGCGCCTCCACTCGACCTCCACATTTCATAGCATCCTTCCGAAAACTGGGAAAAAGGTTTAGAGACGAGAAGACATCGAGAGAACCGAGATGGCTGATATCATTCAGCTTCTCTTTACCGGACCTCTACCGCAAGCTAGGGCAATCCTTCGTTCCCGTTGGGGCAATTTAGAAGGTCCTATCCGATATATGGTCAGTGAACAGCGGTCGATACTCTTTGGAGGTATAGTTTTTTAATAAAAACTTACTATCATGTTAATTTGAGCAGAATCATGCGGTTTCTGTATTGAACCTTTCCAACAGCAGCGATTCCATGGCTCGATTCGCGAGTCGTTTCATCACCACCATTGCAAGATTTCCCTCCCTTGCGGCCATGCCTACTGCCGTGGGTGTGTGGAAAAGATTGAAAGAGCTGTCAATGCACTTGCGGAGCCATCTCTTGGGACGGGGATAGTGATTTGCCCATGCTGTGAAGAAAAATTCTCAGCAGCAAGTGTCCTCCGGCGCTGGTAGAAGACCATCTTCAAACCCGCCTTTCTCCGTCGGAGAATCCCGGATTTTGGTAATTGATGAGAATAAAAATCAAAGCATAAAAGTATCGTTCTTTCATTAAGATCCTTGAAGCAGTTGTCTTTCATTGACTTATCTTACTCCTTATTGTACGATATTTACGTCAAACAAAAATTTGTTGGCAGTATTGAAACATTCAGATTCATACTGAGCGCGGTGGAGAGAGCTTCGCCCTGGCGCACCCAATCAGCGGGAGCTCGAATTCGGATAAATCGGCTCAAGGAAAGGGCTTCTCGGAGCACCTCCCCTTCCTTTTTTCTTTTTGCATGAAAGAGATAGCCCGGCGCTACAATAATTTTTCTAAGAAGAGAGGGCCTAAGAATCATTTGTTATTACACGAAAATATGTTTTCTAGAGTTTAAGGTCTTTCTCAGCTTGTTTCTCACTTGGAAATTTTAGGTGAGAAACAGCTAGAATTCTAGAGAAGTTCACTAATGTCTTTCTCACATTGTTTCTCAGCTGTGAGGACAAACCCTAATATCTAGAAAATATTATCTTCCCAGATAACT